>NC_087345.1:42976607-45376607 GCF_030014295.1 Loxodonta africana | reverse complement strand
GAGGGGGCTGCCCTTTTATGGTAGCGCTTGTCGGGCGTTCGTCGCTGCTATTCGTATTAAGTTTTGGTCCATCTCTGTGCTTTCGGCCATTCTGGACTAAACAAACCAAATCGTTGCGGTTGAGTCGATTCCAACTCAGCGACTCTATAGGACAGAGTAGAACTCCCCCCATAGAGGGCCTGGTGGTTTCGAACTGCGGACCTTTTGATTAGGAGCCGTAGATCTTAACCAGTATACCATCAGGGTTTCTATTCTGCAATAAACAAAAAAAACCAAACCCACTGCCGTCGAGTCATAGCGACCCTACAGAACAGAGTAGAACTGCCCGATAGTTTCCGGGGAGTGTGTGGCGGATTCGAACTGCCGACCTCTTCGTTAGCAGCCGTAGCACTTAACTACTACGCCACCAGGGTTTCCTATTCTGCAATAAAAAATCAATAGTAGACTGGAAATTGAAATGACTTTTCCAACTATATGGACCAGTGCTTCTCATCTGTACTTATTTTTTTATGACTGATAGTAATTTTTTATTTTGAAGATAAATGATAGATTTCTGTCCAAACCACGTTTGGGTAATAACAAAAAATTAGCTCAGTAGAAAATAAAAACAGGTAGTGATTTTGTGAGATAAGTTTTAAAGACAAGTTTGTATTAAAAACCAAACCCACTGCCATCAAGTGGATTCCGACTCTTAGTGACCATACAGGACAGAGAAGAACTGCCCCATAGGCTGTAATCTTTAGGGAAACAGACTGCCATATCTTTCTCCCGCGGAGCAAATGGTGGGTTCCAACTGCTGACCTTTGGGAGGAATGATAATTTTGTGTAATCCTTTACTAAAAGGTTACATGCCAAAAACTATCCATTTTCTCACTTAATTTTCATAGGAATGCAGTGAGATACGTGTTTATATTGTCCTCAGTGGTGGCGCAGTGGTTAATTAAGAGCTGGACTGGTAGCCAAAAGATTGGCAGTTGAAATCCACCGGCCGCTCCTTGGACACCCTATGCTGCAGTTCTGCTCTGTTCTATAGGGTTGCTATGAGTCGGAATCCACTCTACCACAATGGAGTTTTTGGTTTACTGAAAGATTATATGCCAAAAACTGTTCATTATCTCATTTAATTTTCATAGGAATCCAATGAGATAGGTGCTTAGATTGTCCTCAGTTTCCAACTAAGTTAAAAAGCTGAGGCTTAGGTAGGTCAAGTACCCTTCTCAGACTTAAATAATGTGATTTAACAGGCATCGTTCTGACTGGAAGACATACTCTTAATTGCTATACTGCCTCCTCAGGCATGCTGGGAGCCATTATTTATAAAGTGCAATATTCCGTTTATATCAAGTGTATTACTTTCTAACTGTGTAACTTTGTTTACTGAAGAATTTGAATTAAGTATTTTTCATGTTCAGTGTTTTTAATTCATAACTTAATGGGGGAAGGTAGGGATAAAATTTAATATTTATTGAACACATGTTATGTGAGATACTACACTTATTTCTATATATTTGTTTTCTTAAGCAGAATCTGTTATTTTTTACTGCAGCACCTTGTTTTCTTCAAAACATTGTAACTACATGCTATATTTATTAGAAGTCCTGGAATCGGAATCAACTTGACAGCAATGGGGGGGGGCCCTAGTTTTGTTCGTATTGATGTTGTCTACCCTTATTTCCCTCACCCTCTTGTTCACATGTATATTCTCAGCACTTCAAAGTACCTGACCTAATGATAAGTTTTAGTCTCTTTTTTCAGAAGTGAAAACAGTTTCAGAGAAGTTAAATAATATCCTAATATTTGGTGAAGCTAAGATTGCAACACAGATCCTGACTGAAAGCGAAATTGTACTTAAATGTCATAGTTTAACTGATTCTGATAATAAACTTGAAGTTGTACGCTCCACTAGGCACTGGGGATACAGCAGAAAACAAGTTAGCTAAGGCCTAGGTTCTTATGTGCTGCAGTCTCTTTGTACCTAGCTATAAAAAATGAGGAAATTTAACTCAAGTTCTAGTCCAGTCACTCAGTATGTAATTTTGAGGAAAATCACTAAAACTCTTCATTACTTTTCATCTAATTTTCTTCATCAGTCAGTTTTCACAAAGAGAAGGGATTTATGTTTCAGTTTAATGAATGGCTTTCTTATAGGAACACTTGCTTAAAAAATAAATAAATAAATAACTTGCTTAGACCTGCCTTTTTTCTTCCTTAGGCCTTTATGAAGAATTTTTTCTGACCAAAATCACTTCATAAGAAAGATTTGCCTTTTATAATTGCTACCTCTGTTTTCTCTACCAACCAGCCTGTATTCCTTAGATGATTTTCCATATACTTTCAGCTACCTTCTCAGAAAAATAGGGTTGCTATGAATCGGAATGAGTTCCCCGGCAACAGGTTTTTGATTTTGGTTTATCAGAAAAATGAGTGGTTGCTTACTTTCCCAGTGTCTAAAATAAAGCATGGCCATAAGAAATTTAATATCCACTGTTTATAATAAATGTTTTGTTTCACCTTGTTCTTACGGGGAAGGATGAGTTTGCAACAAGCTGATACTTGTCTTCCCACAGCATGAGACTGGAAAGATTAGTAGGAGTCACCAGACGTGCAGACTTTGCAAACTTTGCAGGCCTAACAAAGTTTTGCAGACTTTAAAAATAGAATGTAGTAGATTGCTCTTATTGAATAAGATGATATAATCACAATGGAATCCTTAACCTGGGAGAACTTTCCTTTCCAGACTAAATATTCCCAGATTCATATAAAAATTTTTATAGGTTTATTTTTTTCTGATAATTATACTGTAATAATTTTTGGATCATTGCAATGAGTGAACACTCAGTTATGTTGAAGGCATTAAATTTTGTATCTCTATAATTCATGAGTAATCTTCACTTGCAGTTCGAAGTTATTCTGTGGTTCAGGTGAAAAGGACCAGTTCTCTGGTAGAGCTGTGTCTTGGCTGTCCAGGGTCCCTTATAACAGGAATACCACAAGTGAACGTCTTTAACAGATGGAAGTTTATTCTCTCACAGTCTAGTAGACTAGAAGTCTGAATTCAGGGTACCAGCTCCAGGGGAAGGCTTTTTCTCTCTGTTGGCCCTGGAGGAAGGCCCTTGTCATCAATGTTACGCTTGTCTAGGAGTTTCTCAGCACAGGGACCCTGAATCCAAAGGATATGCTCTGCTCCTGGCCCTACTTTTTTGGTAGTATGAGATCCCCCTCTTTCTACTCTCCTGGCTTCTCCGTTTTATGTTTTATATTTCAAAAGAGGTCGATTTAAGACACAACCTAATCTTGTGGATTGAGCCCTGTCTCCTTAACATCACTGCAGCTAATCTCACCTCATTAACATCATAGAGGTAGAATTTACAACACATATGATCAAATCAGATGACAAAATGGTGGACAATCACACAATACTGGGAATCGTGAACTAGCCAAGTTGATGCACAGTTTTGGGGGGAACACAATTCAATCCATAACAAGTTGCCCCCTGCTGAAACAGATTCATTCAAAGAAATGCTAGAAAACTTGAGAAAAAATCTGCTCCCAATAAAATTTCAGGATATAGATTTCATAAAAAATTAATTTGATAATTCTTTGAAAATGCAGTAAAGAAAAAATTTTAAATGTTAGAGAAGATAATTATATAGACTATTGGTCTGAGATATTGAAGTTCCTGGTAATAAGTATTCTTAAAAATAAGAACATAGAAAATGGAGCAATGGTAATAGGAAACGTTCATGATGAAGAAATATTTAAATTTGTATTATTAAATGTAATTAATTGTCCATTGAAGGATGTTGTTGCCAAGTGAAGGTATTTGGTTTTACAATTTGCAGTCCTCTATTTATAAACTGACTAAAAAAAACCAAAAACCAAACCCATTGCCATTGAGTCTATTCTGCATCATAACAACCCTATAGCACAGAGTAGAACTGCCTATAGAGTTTCCAGGGAGTGCCTGGTTGATTTGAACTGCTGACCTTTTGGTTAGCAGCTGAACTGTTAACTACTCCACCACCAGGGTTTCCTATAAAATGATTAGTGATGTGGAAAAACAAATCATAGCTGTACAGGCAGTCCCCAGGTTACAAACATCCTATTTAAGGACAACTCGTACTTAAGAATGGGCTGGCATAAAACCTATTATGTTAATTTGAGTTAATACAGTGGTTCATAATAACGAACGCAGGCACTACTTTGTGACGCTCATGAAAACATTGTGCTGTTTGACAGTAGTTTTTAAGTGTTTATGCATAGAAAGGTAAAATACATACTATATAGGAAAACAAGAAACGTTTGACTAACTGATGCTCAGTAAGAACCATATGTATCTGTTTCGACTTACCTACAAATTCAACTTAAAGACAGAAACGAATCTCGTTGTCTAACTTGGGAACTACCTATAATAAGATATATAGTGACATCCCGTTTTTGTACCAGATATAAACCAGGGATCCCAGCCACTAACATTGTATGTGTGTGTGTGAATATGCTACCGTGCCTGGAAAAAAGAAAAGTTCACACAGCAAACAAAAATGGTGTGTTACACTGTTATATAGTAAGTAGTCTCCCAGTGTCATGCCTTCCTCTATGCCCTTGTTAACCTCCCCCCTCCCCCACTACATACGCACATACACGCACAAACACCTCAGCTCTTGCAGTTTGCATTTTTGGACAAAACCTAAGATGATTACACAACTAAGCTCACGAGCGTGCCCTAAAACTTTAACTTTCTCTCATATTAAGCTCCCTTGGGGAATCTTCAAAAATTCTATTGTCTTGGCCCACTAGAACCTCTGCCACATCGCTTCTGGGTTTAACTTAGTTGATTGATAGTAGCAAATGTGAAATAAGCAAAGGCTTGAAAAGAGTTTGCGCATTGGGTGGGACTTATTCTCCTATCTGCTCTAAGATCACCATTTAAAGAAGCCCAGGCTAACCTACTGGTGAATGTGATTGAGCAGAGATTAGCTTTCCAAGCTGAGACTCCTATCCTTCAGACTATCCAGCCCTAGTCCGGCCAGGGGATAACTGTAGCCTTGTTGGTGGTCTCAGTCAAGACCAGTAGAAGAACCACTCAGCTGAACCCAGCAGCCCAAATTACTGAGCCACGACATTATAAGCTTACATTTTTATTTTAGTTGTCATAATAGTTGGGGTACTTTACCAATATTTAGTGAGTAGGCATGAAGAGTGTACATCTTGCAGTGCCATCCCCTCAGTGATGATTAGCACCTCATTGATAAACAAACATGATGCTTCTTAAAACTCATCCACTCACCTGTACAGAGGTTATGAAGGGCAGAGATAATAGAATTTTAAAATTCCCCAAGGGAGCTTAATATTAGAAAAAGGGAGAGAGAGCTGGCTCTAGTGTAGGCTCATGAGCTCAGTTATGGAGTCATGTTAGGTTCTGTCCAAAAAAGCAACCTGCAGGAACAGAAGTTGGGGAAAGAGGTGTAGTTGTAAATAGACCTTAGTAAGAAAAGCTGAAAATATTACCAGTTTACAAGGAGACAGTAGGGACTTTCTGATGTAGCGGGATGAACTGAAGATAAAAGAAACTTCAAGGAGCAGTCCCCAGTAATAGGAGTTTTTATTCCCAAGAACCCTAACACTCATGAAAGTCACAGCTTTGAGTATAGCAATCAAGCACCATATTTTCTCCAAGTAATGTGCCTACATAAATTATGGGCCCACACGTATAACACACACAGCACGCCCAGAAAAATAATGTGCGACAGCATTGTGCAGTTATCAAAAAAAAGTATAACATATGCATAATTTTGCATAAAAATACAGTAAGTACTTTTTTGCTTTTCTTTTTTCCCTCTCCATTCTACTGTAACCTAACTACTCTCAAAAAAAAAAAAAAATGTGTATAGACCACATCCCCATTCTATGACAACAACCTTCTCATCTGTGGCAATCCCAGGCTTGGAGCAGAGGATCCCCAACATTAAATCAAGTTCATAGTTTTAAGAATTATATTGAAGGTGAGCGTTTCGATTACTAGGTAATAGTGTTTTTGCAACTTAAAGTGGCTGCAGAACTTTTAATTACCTTGTATTCAGGAGTCATTGGATCTGTCCAAGTTATTAAAATAACATTTTAAAACCTTGTATTCCTTAAACTTTTAAATTCAACCTAAAAATTTTATTCCATTTTAAAATAACATGACAATAGTCATTGTCACTTTTTCTTTGATATTCAAATAAATTGAACTAAGTTGCCTTAATGAAGCACATTTAAAATGTGGTTAAATTCCTTTAATTTAAAACTGCCTTTTTAAATTTAATGTATTCATTTATATTTAAGGACTTCAGGTGCCTGACTTGATGAGTAAAACTTTCTCAGTACTTAACTTAAAAAGCTAATAAATTAATCTTAAAACTATAGCAAATCCTCAGTATTTGTAAAAATTCCAATACAGTTTGTAAACTTAGTTAAATTCTTATACTTTTCAACTAAAATTCCTACATCCAGAAATTGTGTGGTCAGTAATTTAGTATTATGTATATTAGGCAATATAATGTATTTAAAATCATAGTTGTAAAACCAATATATCAAAGTCTCCAGCATGTCAGATTCTATTTAAACATTAGAAGTACTCTAAAAATCATTTATCCCTAAAAAGTACAAAGTATTAACACCACAGATTTAATTTCTTTTTCGCTATTGATTTTAAACTTTTCTGTGGTTAAAAAACTTAACTACTCAAACAACGGCTTTATCATTCGAAATGAATTGGTGTTACCAATTAGGGACCTTAAGTTATTTATGGGAGAGAGGTTTTTGACCAGTACACAAGACTTGATTTTCACCTACTCAGTGATGGATTCCCTGAGTTGTTTTGTTTTTCTAAATCACAATTTTGTATGTCTAAGATTGAAGAGTCAAATAGTTATTCATCTCAGTGTATTCAAAGGCATCGGGTGTTCTGTTGATTTATTCTTGGGACTGTCTCTCAGGAACTTCTGACCTACTCCGGTGTGGACTGGCTGGTTGACCTGCTTGCATGACTGGCTTGGATCTGCCATGTGTCAGATCCCATGTTACCTGATTTCCTTATTAGTTTCTTAGTATACTCCCTCATTTTATTGAAATACCTCATCTACTATAAACCCTCTGCTGTAAATCTGCTGAGAATGGAGACATCCAAGGTAAATTTTTTGAGACTTTGAATGTCTTAAAATGTATTTCTTTTACTTTCCCACTTGAGTTTTGATTTTATTAACACGGAATTTTAGATTGGAAATCATTATCCCTCAGAAATTTGAAGCATTACTCCTTTTTGTTGTTTTCTTTTTCCAGCTTTAGTATTGCTACTGAAAAGATTTTTTCTGATTCTAATCTTTGGTATGGAGCCTGCTTTTTTTCTGGAAGCTTTTAGAATCCTGTCTTTGTTTCCAGCATAAAATTTTAGAGGATCCTGCATCCAGTTGGGGAAGAGGGCTAAAGGATCTCAACATACAGTTTGTAGACAGACTTTGAACCCTCATTTTTAATATACTGCATTTTTTCTCATTTGTATCTAGTTTTCCCTAGAGAAGAGACTTTCTGTTTTATGTTCTCCAGAAAGTAAATTTCCAGTCTTCTGCCTGGGCATCACCAATTGTTGAGACTGATGTTGGTGGGGGTGCTGAGAACCAGAAAACTTAAAAACTTCCCAACTTTTTCTCGTCAACTTCGGGTTCAGTTTTATAGGTTTTACTAATCACTTAGTGGCTTTTCCAGCTTCCAAAATTTATTGCTGTGATTTCCTTCCTAGTTGTCTTTGTCCTTGTGAGTTTATACCCTTGGTTTTTTTTTTTTTTTTTTGATAGCTTGACTGTCATTGTAGTGTGGAATTGGGAGGAAACTCAGGTAAACTTCTGTTCAGTCTTTAAACAGAAGCGCCATCAGCTTTTTTTTTTCTTCATAATACGGATATACGAGTTAATGTCTGTTGTTGTTGTTAGGTGCTGTGGAGTCACTTCCAACTCATAGCAACTGTATGTTCAACAGAACGAAACACTGCCAGGTCTTGTGCCATCCTCACAATCGTCGTTATGGTTGAGCCCATTGTTGCAGCCACTAGGCCAATCCATATCGTTGCGATCGTCCTCTTTTTCTATAACCTGCTACTTGACCAAGCATGATGTCCTTCTCCGGGGACTGGTCCCTCCTAATACCATGTCCCTCCTAATACCGAAGTCTCACCATCCTCATTTCCAAGGAGCGTTCTGGCTGTACTTCCTCCAAGACAGATTTGTTCGTTCTTCCGTCAGTCCAGGTATATTCAATATTTTTTGCCAACACCGTAATTCAAAGGCATTAATTCTTCTTTGGTCTTCTTTATTCAGTGTCCAGCTTTCACATGATTGTGAGGCGATTGAAAATACCACGGATTGAGTCAGTTGCACCTTAGTCCTCAAAGTAACGTCTTTGCTGTTTAACACTTTAAAGAGGCCTTTTGCAGCAGATTTGCCCAATGCAATATGTTGTTTGATTTCTTGACTGCTGCTTTCTTGGGTGTTGATTGTGGATCCAAGTAAAATGAAATCCTCCACAGCTTCAGTCTTTTCTGCATTTATCATGTTTTAGGGTAAAAACACCACAAAGTTACAGTAAAGCAGAAAGAAAGATTTTATTCAGCATATATTCAAAGAGGCAAAAGTGGGAAACGGACAAGCATGCTGCCAGAACTATGTCTACCTGAATCCAAGGAAAATTACCAAATAGGCAAAAGTGAGAAAACAGTCACACATACTGCTAGAGCCGTGTCTGCCTGAGTCCAAGTTACTTTATAGAATCACTATATATTAAGATTACAAATGGGCAAAACCATTGAAAGCTTAACGTTTCACAGATTGGCTAAAAGCTGTTAAGTCACCTTGATTCTACATTTTGAATTGTCTTTCTTAATAATCATTGGTACAGGTTTCAGTAATGACAGTCAAGAGGATCTTCATTGGTCCAACAAATCTTACTATTGACTAAATGCTGCAAGAGATAAAAGTGGAAAATATGTGTGTCTTTGTGCTGTTTATGATTTATGTATGTGAGAGTTTCCCTAACAGATGTTTTCCAAGGTGGTTGTAACTATTATCTAAATTTATACTTAGGACCCAGTTGATGTGTTCTTGTGAGTGCAGCTCCAGCTGAGTCACATTCTTTATACTCAGGGACAGGGGATAATGGCTCCAATATTACTTCTTAAATCAATCATCATGTTGCTTATTGGTCCAGTAGTGAGAAGTTTTTATTTCTTTATGTTGAAATATAGTCCATACTGAAGGCTGTAGTCTTTGATCTTCATCAGTACATTTTTCAGGCCCGCTTCACTTTCTGCAAGCAAGGTTGTGTCATCTGCATATCATAAGTTGTTAATGAGTCTTCCTCCAATCCTGATGCCCCATTCTTCATATAGTCCAGCTTCTCGGATTATCTGCTCAGCATTCAGATTGAATAAGTAGTGATGAAAGGATACAACCCTGACACACATCTTTCCTGACTTTAAACCATGCAGTACCCCTTGTTCTTGATCTATGTACAGGTTGCTCAGGAGCACAATTAAGTGTTCTGGAATTCCAGTTCTTCGCAGTGTTAACTGTTATTTGTTATGATGACACAGTCGAAAGCCTTTGCATAATCAGTGCAACACAGGTAAACATCTTTCTGTTATTCTCTGCTTTCAGCCAAGATGCATCTGACAACAGCAGTGATATCCCTCATCGCACTTCCTGTTGTGAATCTGGCTTAAATTTCTGGTAGTTCTCTTTTGATGTACTGCTGCAACCACTTTTGAATGATTTTCAGTAAAATTTTACTTGTGTGTCACATTTACCACATTCTGTTGGATCACCTTTCTTTGGAATGGGTGCAGATATAGATCTCTTTCAGTCAGCTGGCCAAGGAGCTATCTTCCAATTTTCTTGGCATTGGCAAGTGAGCACCTCCAGGGTTGCGTCTATTTGTTGAAACATCTCAATTGATATTTCCTCAATTCTAGGAGCCTTGTTTTTCACCACTACCTCCAGTGCAGCTTAGAATTCTTCCTTCAATATCATCAATTATTGATCATATGCTGCCTCCTGAAATGGTTGAATGTTGACCAGCACTTTTTGGTACAGTGACTGTGTATTTCTTCCATATTCTTTTGATGCTTCCTGCTTCCTTCAATATTTTCCCTGTAGAATCCTTCAGTATGGTGATTTGAGGCTTGAATTTTTTCCTTCAGTTCTTTCAGGTTGAGAAATGATGAGCGAGTTCTCCACTTTTTGTTTTCTAACTCCAGGTTTTTGCACTTTTCCTTATAATACTTTGTCTCCTCAAACCACCCTTCGAAATCTTCCGTTTAGCTCTTTTACTTCATTATTTCTTCTTTCGCTTTACCTACTCAACGTTCAAGAGCAAATTTCAGAGTCTGTTCTGACATCCATTTTGATCTTTGTTTCCTTCATGTCTTTTTAATGATCTCTTGCTTTCTTCATCTGTGATATCCTTGATGTCATTCCACAACTCTTCTGGTCTTTGGTCACTCTTGTTCAGTGCATTAAATCTGTTCCTGGGATAGTCTCTAAATTCAGGTGGCATATACTCAACGTCGTATTTTGGCTCTCGTGGACTTGGTTTGATTTTCTTCAGCTTCAGTTTGAACTTGCATATGAGCAAATAGATGGTCTGTTCCTCAGTCAGCTCCAGGCCTTGTTCTGTCTGGTGATGTTGAGCTTCTCCATCAGTCTTTTTACACAAATATAGTCACTTTGATTCCTGTGTATTCCATCTGGCAAGGTCAGCAGTGTTTATGTTGTTGGAAAAAGGTATTTGCAATGAATAAGTCATTGGTTCTATCCTGTGATCTATCCTATGATCTCTGGCATTGTTTCTTTCACCAAGACAATATTTTTCAGCTACCGATCTTTCGTTTTTGCTTCCAGCTTTCACATTCCAACCACCAGTAATTATCAATGCATCTCAATTGGACGTTTGACCAATTTCAGACTGCAGAAGTTGGTAGAAATCTACATTTTCTTTATCTTTGGCCTTGGATTGTGCATAAATTTGAATAATAGTCTTATTAACTATTTTTCCTTGAAGGCTTATGGATATTATCCTGGATCTTGAAATGTTCTTTTTAACGATGAACACGAGGCCATTCCTCTTCAAGTTGTCATTCCCGGCCTAGTAGAAATGCTGGATCATACAGTCCTTTTATTTCTTTCTTTTTAAGGAAGTGCCAAATCAATTTCCAAAGTAATTGTACCATTTAACACTTCCACCAGCAGTGTGTAAGTGTTCCAGTTTCTTCACAACCTCTCCAGCATTTATTATTTTGTGTTTTTTGGATTTAATGCTAGCCTTTTTTTGGGGGGGGGGGGCGTGAGATAACATCTCATTGTCATTTTGATTTGCATTTCTCTAATGGCTAATGACTGCAAGTATTTCCTCTTGTATCTGTTAGCTGCCTGAATGTCTTCATTGGTGAAGTACCTGTTCATATCCTTTGCCTATTTTTTAATTGGGTTATTTGTCTTTTTTGTTATTGAGATATTGCAGTACCTTGTAGATTTTCGAGATTAGTACATGATTGGATTTGTCGTAGCCAAAAATTTTTTCCCAGTCTGTTGGTTGTCTTTTTACTCTTTTCATGAAGTCTTTTGATAAGCATAAGTGTTTGATTTTTTGGAGCTTCCAGTTATCTAGTTTCTCTTCTGGTGTTTGTGCATCGTTAGTTATGGTTAGTATTTTGTTTATTCCATGTATTAGGGCTCCTAGCATTGTCCATATCTTTTCTTCCATGATCTTTATCATTTTAGATTTTATATTTAGGTGTTTGATCCATTTTGAGTTGGTTTTGTGGAGGGTGTGAGCTGTGGGTCTTGTTTCATTTCATTTGCAGATGGATATCCAGTTATGCCAGTACCATTTGTTAAAGAGACTGTCTTGTCCCCATTTAACGGATTTTGGGCCTTTGTCAAATATCAGCTGCTCATAAGTGGATAAGTTTACATCTGGATTCTCAATTCTGTTCCACTGGTTTATGTATCTGTTGTACCAGTGCCAGCCTGTTTTGACTACTGTGGCAGTATAATAGGTTCTAAAATTAGGTAGTGTGATGCCTCCCACTTTGTTCTTCTTCAGCAATGCTTTACTTATCCAGCACCTCTTCCCTTTCCCTGTGAAGATGGTGATTTTTTTCTCCATCTCATTAAAAAATATCATTGGAATTTGAATCAGGATTGCATTGCATCTGTAGTTCACTTTGGGTAGAATTGACATTTTCACAATGTAGAGTCTTCTATCCATGAGCAAAGTATGTTTTTCCACTTATGTAGGTCTCTTTTGGTTTCTTGTAGTATTGTCTTGTAGTTTTCTTTGTATAGGTCTTTTTTATCTCTGGTTAGATTTATTCCTAAGTGTATTACCTTCTTGTGGGCTACTGTAAATGGTATTGATTTGGTGATTTCCTCTTTGATGTTCTCTTTTTTGGTGTAGAGGAATCCAACTGATTTTTGTATGTTTGTCTTGTATCCTGATACTTTGCTGAAATCTTCTCTGTTAGTTTCAGTAGTTCCCTTGTGGATTCTTTGGGTTTTTCTGTGTATAAGATCATATCATCTGCGAATAGAGATACTTTTGCCTCTTCCTTGCCAGTTTGGATGCTCTTTATTTCTGTATCTAGCCTAATTGCTCTGGCTAGGACCTCCAGCATGGTGTTGAATAAGAGTTGTGATAGAGGGCATCCTTGTCTGGTTCCCATTCTCAAGGGGAATGCTTTCAGACTAACTCCATTTAGGATGACATTGGCTGTTGGCTTTATATAAATGCCTTTTATTATGTTGAGGAATCTCCCTTCTATTCCTATTTTGCTGAGAGTTTTTTATCATGAATGGTTGTTGGGACTTTGTCAAATGCCTTTTCTGCATCAATTGATAAGATCATGTGGTTCTTGTCTTTTATTTATGTGATGGATTGTATTGATTGTTTTCTAATGTCGAACCATCCCTGCATACCTGGTCATGGTAAATTATTTTTTTGATATGTTGTTCAATTCTGTTGGCTAGAATTTTGTTGAGGATTTTCATGTTAGAGTTCATCAGGGATGTTGTTGTTGTTGTTAGGTGCTGTCAAGTCGGTTCTGACTCAGAGTGACGCTATGCACAACAGAACGAAACACTGCCCAGTCCTGAGCCATCCTTACAGTTGTTGCTATGCTTGAGCTTATTGTTGCAGCCACTGTGTCAGTCCACCTCGTTCAGGGTCTTCCTCTTTTCTGCTGACCCTGTACTCTGCCAAGTATGATGTCCTTCTCCAGGGACTGATCCCTTCTGACAACATGTCCAGAGCATGTAAGACGCAGTCTCGCTATCCTTGCCTCTAAGGAGCATTCTGGTTGTACTTCTTCCAAGACAGATTTGTTCATTCTTTTGGCAGTCTATGAAATATTTAATACTCTTCGCCAACAACACAATTCGAAGGCGTCAGTTCTTCTTCCGTCTTCTTTATTCATTGTCCAGCTTTCACATGCATATGATGCGATTGAAAATACCATGGCTTGGGTCAGGCACACCTTAGTCTTCAAGGTGACATCTTTGCTCTTCAACACTTCAGAGAGGTCCTTTGCAGCAGATTTACCCAATGCAGTGCATCTTTTGATTTCCTGACTGCTGCTTCCACGGCTGTTGATTGTGGATTCAAATTAAATGAAATCCTTGACAACTTCAGTCTTTTTCCGTTTATCATGATGTTGCTCATTGGTCCAGTTGTGAGGATCTTTGTCTTCTTTATGTTGAGGTGCAATCCATACTGAAGGCTGATGTCTTTGATCCTCATTAGTAAGTGCTTCAAGTCTTCTTCACTTTCAGCAAGCAAGGTAGTGTCATCTGCATACAGCAGGTTGTTAATGAGTCTTCCTCCAATACTGATGCCCCATTCTTCTTCATATAGTCCAGCTTCTCGGGTTATTTGCTCAGCATACAGGTTGAATACGTATGGCGAAAGAATACAACCCTTACGCACAGCTTTCCTGACTTTAAATCAATCACTATCTCCTTGTTCTGTCCGAACAACTGCCTTTTGATCTATGTAAAGGTTCCTCATGAGCACAATTAAGTGTTCTGGAATTCCCATTCTTCGCAATGTTATCCATAATTTATTATGATCCACACAGTCGAAGGCCTTTGCATAGTCAATAAAACACAGATAAACATCCTTCTGGTATTCCCTGCTTTCAGCCAGGATCCATCCGACATCAGCAATGATATCCCTGGTTCCACGTCCTCTTCTGAAACTGGCCTGAATTTCTGGCAGTTCCTGTCTATATACTGCTGCAGCCGTTTTTGAATGATCTTCAGCAGAATTTTGCTTGCATGTGATATTAATGATATTGTTCTGTAATTTCCACATTTGGTTTGGTCACCTTTCTTGGGTATAGGCATAAATATGGATCTCTTCCAGTCAATTGGCCAGGAATCTGTCTTCCATATTTCTTGGCATAGACGAGTGATCACCTCCAGCACTGCATCTGGTTTTTGGAACATCCGAATTGATATTCCATCAATTCCTGGAGCCTTGTTTTTTGCCAATGCCTTCAGAGCAGCCTGGACTTCTTCCTTCAGTACCCTTGGTTCCTGATCATATGCCACCTCTTGAAATGGTTGAACATCTACTAATTCTTTTTTGGTATAATGACTCTGTGTATTCCTTCCATCTTCTTTTGATGCTTCCTGCCTCGTTTAATATTTTCCCCATAGAATCTTTCACTGTTGCAACTCGAGGCTTGAATTTTTTTCTTCAGTTCTTTCAGCTTGAGAAACACTGAGCGTGTTCTTCCGTTTTGGTTTTCCATCTCCAGCTTTTTGCACATGTCGTTATAATACTTTACTTTGTCTTGTCCAGACACCCTTTGAAATCTTCTGTTCAGTTCTTTTACTTTTGTCAATTCTTCCTTTTGCTTTAGCTGCTCGACGTTCGAGAGCAAGTTTCAGAGTCTCCTCGGACATCCATCTTGGTCTTTTCTTTCTTTCCTGTCTTTTCAATGACCTCTTGCTTTCTACATGGATGATGTCCTTGATGTCATCCCACAACTTGTCTGGTCTTCGGTCACCAGTGTTCAACACATCAAATCTATTCTTCAGATGGTCTCTAAATTCAGGTGGGATATACTCAAGGTCATATTTTGGCTCTCGTGGACTTGCTCTGATTTCCTTCAGTTTCAGCTTGAACTTTCATAGGAGCAATTGGTGGTCTGTTCCACAGTCAGCCCCTGGCCTTGTTCTGACTGATGATATTGAGCTTTTCCATCATCTCTTTCCACAGATGCAGTCAGTTCGATTTCTGTGTGTTCCATCTGGCGAGGTCCATGTGTATAGTCACCGTTTATGTTGGTGAAAGAAGGTATTTGCGATGAAGAAGTCGTTGGTCTTGCAAAACTGTGTCATTCGATCTCTGGCATTGTTTCTATCACCAAGGCCATATTTTCCACTTCTGATCCTTCTTCGTTTCCATCTTTCGCATTCCAATCACCATTATCAATGCATCCTGATTGCATGTTCGATCAATTTCAGACTGCAGCAGTTGATAAAAATCTTCTATTTCTTCATCTTTGGCCCTAGTGGTTGGTGCGTAAATTTGAATAATAGTCGTATTAGCTGGTCTTCCTTGTAGGCGTATGGATATCATCCTATCACTAACAGCATTGTACTTCAGGATAGATCTTGAAACGTTCTTTGTTACCGTGAATGCAACACCATCCCTCTTCAAATTGTCATTCCCAGCATAGTAAACTATATGATTGCCCTCATTGTCTATGAGGGATATAGGTCTTTAATGTTCTTTTTTTGTGGTGTTTGTACCTCGTTTTGATATCAGGGTTACCCTGAGTTCGTAGAACAAGTTTGAGAGTATTCCATCCTTTTCTATCCATGGATAGCTTTAGTAGTAGTGGTGTTAACTCTTCTCTAAAGGTTTGGTTGAAATCTCCAGTGAAGCCGTCAGGGCCAGAGCTTTTTTTCGTCAGGAGTTTTTTAATTACCTTTTCAATCTCTTCTTTTGTTGTAGGTTTATTTAGTTGTTCTACCTCTGTTTGTGTTAGTTTAAATAGGTAGTATGTTTCTAGAAATTTCAAGACGGAATTTTTTTTTAATTGTGATTTAAGTGAGAGTAAGACAAAAAAAATTTAAAAGACCTTTGAGCAAACTGAACAAGGCTGCATGGTATAAGTTGGGAGCCCTGATTGAGTTAATAGTTGATATTTAGATACATAAACGGTGGAAATACAAGCTTGATCTACATTTCAGAAACTCCATGCTTAGTATCTTTTCAGTCATTTTTTGTTTTCCCATAAGATTAATTTAGATGCTCCTGACATAAATTTTTTTTTTTTTTGACATAGATCATGTGCTTGTGTTTTAGAACTATCTTATTTATATTTGCTTTCTAGATAACCTCAGACAGTTGATAAGGGGTTTAATATCCAGTTAACTAGGGAGATGTTTCCAAATATGAACTGATGCTGTAAAATTCTGTAATAAGCATATGAAAACACACATAAAGGAGCAGTTAATTCTGCCTTATGTTAAGAATTTGGAGAGATTGTTAGCTAGTGCTTCTTAGAGGTGGATGGCATTTGAGCTGAGCTTTGAAGATTGATCCTCTGGAAGAATTAGCATTCAATCTTTATTCATTTTCCATCTATTAAAATTGTATTTATTTGGATCAAAAAATGTAGCTTATATCATCTTCATAATTTTTTTTTCCAGTGTTTGTCCATGAGTACTTATGGAAAAGATGGCTAATATTAACTTCAAAGAAGTAACCTTAATAGTAGGTGTGGTGACTGCCTGCTATTGGAACAGCCTTTTTTGTGGTTTTGTTTTTGATGATGTTTCAGCAATACTGGATAATAAAGACTTACATCCATCTACACCTTTAAAAACTTTATTTCAGAATGACTTCTGGGGAACCCCTATGTCTGAGGTAAGTAATCATATTTCAAATTTTTGAATATTCAATTAGTTTATTGCCCCTAATATTTTATCAACATTGTCATCATAGTAATTATGGGATTTTTTTCCCCAAAATTTTTATGAGGCATAACATCTTTGTCATAAATTGAACAGGAAGCTTAAGACGTGGATTACCGTCTTTAAAACATACTTGATTCTTTCTTTGGCTGTGTACCTGTACTTAAATCTTTTTAAAAATAATATATGTGGGTGAAAACCAAATGTGTAGGGAGAGCAGGAGGTGCAGTACAAGCCTGTTTCTTGCTAACTGACTTTCTCTTTTTTCTCTCTTGTGAGTCAGGCAAAAGATACGACTACTGTAATTGTAAAACATAGTAAAGTCAGTATAAATAGATTAGATTTTAAAGGTAAAAGATATATATATGTTATCTATTTTTCTGCATGGGAAAAAAAAGTCATTTACTAAATAAGTAAAATTTGTCATATCTCTTACCTAATAGTTATTTTGGCTTTGTATTGAGAACCCAAAAGTGTAGTTCATTTTTATGAGGGTGTTTTTATTTACACTGCCAATAGTTTATTTAGATGGTCAGTACTAAACTGTTTGGGTTTAAACTTTTCGTGACTTGGGATCATGTAGATTTGGTTCTAATTTTAATTCTGCCATATTAACTGTGTGAAATTGGTGGGAAGACAACTTTAAGATGGCAAGGCATTTTTCTTACGTATGAGGATAAATAAATGAATTAATTTATCTGTCTACAGTGCCTGGCCCATGTCGTTGTTGTTAGCTGCCATCGAGTTGACCTCTGTGCACCGTGAAACGAACACTCTCTGGTTCTGCACTGTTCCCATGATTGGTTGCAGATCAGACCATTGTTTTCATTGGCTGATTTTTGGAAGTGGGTCCCAGGCTTTTCTTCATAGTCCATCTTAGTCTGGAAGCTTTGCTATGTTCACTGTTACAGCAGCAGCCAAACCTCCACTGACAGACAGGTGGTAGATGCATATAGGGTGCATTGGCTGGGAATTAAACCCAGGTCTCCCACATGGAGGGTAAGAATTCTACTAAAAAAACCTAAACCCGTTGCCACTGAATCAATTCCTACTCATAGCAACCGTATAGGACAGAGTTGAACTGCCCCATAGGGTTTTCAAGGCTGTAAATCTTTAGGGGAGCAGACTGCCACATCTTTTTCCCACAGAATGACAGTGGGTTTGAACCACCGACCTTTCAGTTAGCTGAGCACTTTACCACTGCACTACTAGGGTTCCTTAGGATTATACCACTGAACCGTAAATGCCCCTGTCTGACACATAGATGTTGAATAAGTGGCTGTTGAAGTATAACATGTAACATTTTTTAATAGTTTGATCCTTAGTAGTCATTTTTGGTCCCTTCCCCCATGCCCAAAATTTGGATCCTTCTCAAGGGTATGGATGGAATCTGTCATTTGTCAAGTCACAACCACATAGTAAACATTTTTTCTTGTTTATATAAGTAGAACTCATATTTCTGCCACCTTCTTGTTCTCACCCAATTCTAGCCTTTAAGAAAATCTTTTGATAACAAAGGAAAAAATAGCCCTACTGGAACAGCCAGTATTTCTAGACAGCTTATTCCCCTGCATCCCTATCCCTGATCTACAGAGACCTTTAAAATGAGCCCATGACCCCATCTTATGGTAGTAACTCTTATGATTATAGTCATGACGTAGGGTTTTCGACTTGAAAGATTAGCTGGCCAGATGAAAGAGCCTCATAAAAGTTAGCATACCATGGTGTCAATGCTATGGGAAAGGGCTGTTTGTATATTTTTAAGTCATCTTGGTGATTTTGTAGTCCACCTAGTGTTGAGAACCACTGAGCTATAATGAGCCCTACTCTTCTGACTTTTGGCCTGTGAAGTACCTTGTGTTATGGTAACCTCTGCAGATATACTGCCTTACTGCGTTGTTTATCGCCTGTGTATGGAGATTCACGTTAACAGGAAACTGTTAGCATATTTATTTATTACATTCATGCTTCTGTTTCTGTTGCCATCTAATACCATGAGTAATTAAGTTTATTTTTACTATGCCTGAGTGTCACAATGATCTGAATTGGTTTTTTCAAAATGGAACCAGCTGCTTTACTGTATTTTCAGAGTAAATGTGATATCTAATAAGCTGATGATTATTACTCAAAAGTCTTAGTTTCCTAGTGAATTATGTTAATAATTAATCTACTTTTAGTTGCTCATTGCCTGTGGCATATGTGCATGTAATCGACATAACCAAGCAATTATATATGCTGCTATTAAAAATTAAAAATAAAAATGTGTTCCCTTCTACTTTCTGACTTCACTCTTTTGACTAGAATATATACCCTAATGGAGCAATAGAAAGTAGAATCTTTTTCTGCTTTCCTGTATGTTATGCATTGGTTTTTGTCCCCTAAAAACATGTGTTCTAAATCCTAACCCCTATATCCGTGGTTATAATCCCATTTGGGAATAGGTTTCTTTGCTATGTTAATGAGGCAGTATTAATGTAGGGTGTTTTTTAAGTCAGTTTCTTTTGAGATATAAAAGAGCAGATTAAGTAGGCAACCAAAACAGATGGGGAAGATACAAGCTACTAGATCTCCAAGGAACCAAGCAGAAGAACCTGAAAAGAGACAGGAACCTTTCCTCACAGTCGACAGAGAGAGAAAGCCTTTCTCTAGAGCTGGTGTCCTGAATTCAGACTTGTAGCCTTCTAAATTGTGAGGAAATAAATTTCTGTTCGGAAAAGCCACACACTTGTGGTATTTCTGTTATAGCAGGACTAGATAACTAAGACAGAATTTGGTACTCGAGAGTGGGATGCTGCCCTAACAGATATCTAAAATGTAGAAGTTGATTCCCAATTGGGTAACGAGTACAATTTGGAGGAAATTTGATGTGCTTCATGCTAAGGCCCTAGATTGCCTTGAAGAGACAGAGTTATGGTAGAATTATGAACGCCAAAGGCAGTTCTGGTGAGGAGTCAGAAAGAAGTGAGGAGAGCTGTAGAGAAAGTCCCTGTCATCTTAGAGAATGCATATGGCACCATCAACAGAATGTTGCTAGAATGTGGACCTGAAGTGTGCTTCTGGTGAGGCTTTAAAAGGAAATAATGAACATGGGATTGGACAGTGGAGGAAAGACGATACTTTTTATGCAGTGGCAAAGAACTTGACTGAATTATATTCACATGTTTGATGGAAGGTGGAATTTTTAAATGATGAACTTAGATATTTGGCTGAAGAGATTTCTAAGCAAGATTTTAAAGTGGCCGCATGGTTTCTTCTTGCCACTTGGAGTAAAATACAAGAGGAAAGAGATGAATTTAAAAATGAACTGTGCAAAATAAAAACAACTGAAAGATTTGGAAAATCCCGTTGTACAAACTCAAGATACATGTTCTAGGATTTTCACCAAGGACATGGCTCACAATCTTTTGTTAAAGAGATTAAGCCCGTGACTGATGAATCTAACCAACTACCGCAGCAGAAAACCCATCAGTTTAGACAGAAGGAGTCAGAGATAGGACAAAAAGGAGAAAAGCTGCCTTTCCCTTGGAATTCTACAGGCAGGAAATAGGCCAAAGAAGCTACTTCTGTTGTCCTCCAAGAAAAGAAAAGGACCATTTCTGTAGCAGCTCAGAGGTAGCAGAACTGTTGGAAGGAAGCAAGGCTGACTTGGTTTCAAAGGATGGAGTCAGGGTCTCCTAGGTCTCACAGGGTGGAGCCATAGCCTCCTAGATTTCAAATTGTGGAGCTTCATGGGCTTCTCTTAGAGCCGTCACCCTGAATTCTGACTTCTAGTTTCCTAAACTGTTAGAAAATAAATTTGTTTGTTAAAGGCACCCACTTGTGGTATTTCTGTTACAACATCACTAGGTAACTAAGACTCCATACAAATCATGTCAGTTCAGTGCAGTATCTTAGAAACAAAAAGGATAGGTCCTATACATAAAAAAAATCCACAAGAAAAGTACTAAAGCTAATAGGTAAGTTCAGTTAAGTTGCAGAATACAAAACGAACACAGAAAAATCTATTTTGTGTTTATACACCAAACCCAACCCAGAAGGGTCGCTATGATGATTTATACACCAGCAATGAAAAATCCGAAAAGGAAATTAAGAAAACAATTCCATTTACAGTAACTTATAAACAAATAAAATACCTAGGAATAAGCCTAACCAAGGACTTGATTAACATCGCGCACAAGTAAAATTTTTCTGAAGATCATTAAAAAGTGGCTGCAGCGGTATATCCACAGGGAATTGGCAGAAATTCAAGCCAAATTCTGAAGAGTATATCACTGGATATTCCATGGAACTAGGGATATCATTGCTGATGTCAGATGGATCCTAGCTGAAAGTAGAGAATATCAGAAAGATGTTTACTTGTATTTTATTGAGTATGCAAAGGCATTCCACTGTGTGGATTGTAACAAATTATGGATAACAGTGCAAAGAATGGGAATTCCTGAACACTTAATTGTGCTCATGAGGAACCAGTGCTTAGACCAAGAGGTAGTTGTTTGAATGGAACAAAGGGATATTGCGTAGTTTAAAGTCAGGAAAGGTGTGCATCAAGGTTGTATCCTTTCACCATACCTATTCAATCTATATGCTGAGCAAATAATCCAAGAAGCTGAACTATATAAAGAAGAACGGGGCATCAGGATTGGGGGAAGACTCATTAACAACCTGTGTTATGCAAATGACACGACCATGCTTGCTGAAAGTGAAGAGGACTTGCGGCACTTACTGATGAACATCAAAGACCATAGCCTTCAGCATGGATTACACTTCAGCATAAAGAAAACAAAAATCCTCACAACTGGACCAGTAAGCAACATCATAATAAACAGAGAGAAGATTGAAGTTGTCAAGGATTTTATTTTACTTGGATCCATAATCAACCCCCGTGAAAGCAGCAGTCAAAAAATCCAAAGACACATTGCATTGGGCAAATCTGCTGCAAAAGTCCTCTTTAAAGTATTGAAAAACAAAGATGTCACACTGGGGACTAAGGTGTGCCTGACCCAAGCCATGGTGTTTTCAGTTACCTCATATGCCTGCGAAAGCTGGACAGTGAATCAGGAAGACTGAAGAAGAATTGATGCCTTTGAATTGTGGTATTGGCAAAGAATATCGAATATACCATGGACTGCCAAAAGAATGACAAATCTGTCTTGGAAGAAGTACAACCAGATGCTCCTTGGAAGCAAGGATGGGGTAAGACTACGTCTCACATACTTTGGACATGCTATCAGGAGGGATCAGTCCCTGGAGAAGGACATCATACTTGGTAGAGGGTCAGCCAAAAAGAGGAAGACCCTCAATGAGATGGATTGTCACAGCGACTGTAACAATGGGCTCGAGCATAACAACAATCGTGACAGTGGCACAGGGGTGGACAGTTTTTCGTTCTGTTGTACATAGGATTGCTATGAGTTGGAACCAACTCGATGGCACCTAGCAACAACAAAGGAGTTGAAAGATATATACACAGAAAATGTATGAGTTTAATTCGCACATTTATGATCAATTGATTTTTCACAAGGGTACCAGATTCATTCAGTGGAAGAAAGAATAGACTCTTCAACAAATGGTGCCAGAACAACTAGATTTTCACATGCCAGAAAATGCAGTTGGTTCCTCAGAAAGTTTAAGATTGAAAATCCATGTGGCCCAGCAACTGCATTCCTAGGTATACATCCAAAGTATTGAAAACAGGGACTAAAAAGATACATGTACACCAGTATATTCGTTACAGCATTATTCACAATAGCCAAAAGGTGGAAACAAGTGAAGTGTCTGTCAGCATATGCATGGATAAACAAAATGTATATGCACAAATGGCATATTATTCAGACTAAAAAGGAATGAAGTTCTAATAACATGGAACGACATGAATGAACCTTGAAAATATGCTTAGTGACATATGACATATACAAAAGAACAAACATTGTCTGACTCAACCCACATGAAATATCTAGAATAGGCAAATTCATAGAGACAGAAGGTAAATTAGAAGTTACGAGGGGATTGGACCAAGGGGGAAATGGGTAGTTATTGCCTAATGATTACAGAGTTTCTGTTTGAGAAAAACTTTGGAAGTAGTGATGAAAAGTTTTGGAAGTAGGTAGTGATTAAAGTTGTACAACATTTTGGATGTAATTAATGCTACTGCATTGTACACTTAAAAATGGTTAAAATGGCAAATTAAAAATAAAGATGACGATCTCTAAAAAAACAAAAATGATAAGTGCTCAGATAGCCTTGTATGAGCTGAAGTTTGAAGGATGTACAAAATTAGCCTATCAGGAAAGAACATTCTAAGTAGGTCGCCATATCATGGTGTGTGTATTCAATACCAGCAGCAATATTGAAATAATCCTAATCCCAAAATGGGGAATGTTTGTTTTGTGTTTCCTAATGCTCTCTGATAGTGACGAACATGCTAGTTATGTCTGTACCTGTGTACCAGACAGTTACAACAAAATGTGGTAAGAGGTAGGAGAACATGGAAGCAGAGTGTGGGTGCGTTTAATTAAAACTATAAAAAATTGCCAAGGTAATATTTTATATATTTTTGAACTGTGTTTTTATTCTTAAGTCTAGTTTGATTATGCTTGGTAAAACATTCTTTTGGTTAAATGTAACATCTAACCTAAAAAGAAATTCAGTACTTCACATAAAATTTGATTTATTGCCAACAAAGCACACCATGCAGATTTTTGCTCTTGTATTACTCTCTATGCAGTATTTGGGGATTTTGAGTTTAAGCTATTCAGACTTATACATATTGGAGATGTTTTTCATAAAACAAGTGGATAATACTGGCAGTCTACTTTGGAAAAATCCACTATCCATATCTCTGTGGAGCATAGTTCTACTCTGGCACGTGGAGTTGCCCATGAGTAGGAGTTGGTTTGATGGCAGCTAGTTTCGGTTTTGAATCATCACTATTTGAACTGAGCTAATAAGCATTCTGTTCTTAAATTACCTTTTGAACACCTGGCCAAACAGTTGTAGAAGCTCTTATATAACATATTGGTAATAAATAAGAGAATCCTGTGCCCCAACTTGATCACTGCCACCAATGCCCTACTTTTTTCTTTTTTTAGTCTGTATATCTGTGAAGACGAGTTAATAGTCAAATGTTCTTTCTCTGCTGTTAATTCTGTGACCCCTATGTGTCTGGAGGGAGATTACCTTGGTTTTGAACTTAGGAAATAGGAAAGCATAGATTGCAAAGGTACCTTTTATGTTTGCGTTACTCTTCGGGCATTTCATTGTTCTATTGTTATTTCTCAGCCAAATGGATATACCTTCAATAGGAAATGCATGATTACTGTGTTTTTACGCAAATAACGGACGCCTTCTATGTTTGTTTGCCAACTGAGCCCTTTCTCCAGGAGATATTTTTGTAAGCATACTAAGCTAATTTTATCTTACAGCAACATGAAAAAAAAATTGGCATAGTGGTGCTTAAGAAAATAACTTGCTGGGGGATGGCATGATTGGCAAACAAACATAGAAGGGGTGCATTATTTGCATAAAAATGTGATAATTTATGTACCCTGAGGGACTACGTTATTTTGATAATCAGTGATTGATTTTTTTGTTTCTGTTTTTGTTTTCTTCTTTTAGGAGAGAAGCCACAAATCTTACCGTCCTTTAACAGTATTGACATTTCGCTTAAATTATCTGTTTAGTGAACTCCAGCCAATGTCATATCATCTCCTCAATCTGATTTTCCATGCTGTGGTTAGTGTGATATTTCTTAAAGTCTGCAAACTTTTTCTGGACAACAAGAGTAGTGTGATTGCTTCTTTACTTTTTGCAGTACATCCAGTACACACAGAAGCAGTAAGTAAAACTAAATCAATTTTTTTCCATTATTGTATTGGAAAACCTATGCATTGATTATAATGTTATAAGTTTTTAAGAAAAAAAATTAACCATGACATTAAGGGTAAGTGTTTAAAGACTCTTGAATTAAAATAGTAAGTCTAACTTTCTATCGCACATTTTTTTAAATTTTAAAACAACTTTGTACGTAAACGAATGAAAGTTTGTAGGCAAAAGTCTTTATGTTTAAACCGTGTGTGTGTGTGTGTGTGTGTGTGTGTTTTGGCTTTGGTTGGAGGGATGCTGTGTCGTCTCCCACTATCTTTTGGTGTCTAGCTGAACATTTCCTGCATGTTTACAAAAATGTTAGGTTGTTTTAGATTTTGTGAGTCCCAAATGCTCTTAAGGAAGAAGCTTGGGGGTTTTATACACAAATTTTTAGAATTTAAAAAGACTTCTAAATCCTCTCATTTTACAGAAGAGAAGATTGAGATCTATGGAGATAGTCTGACCAAGCTCACAAAGAAAGAATTAGAAATAACTTCTTTTAATTTTAATTACTGGTGCCTCCCCCCGCACCCCCATACTGCATTGTCTTTCTACATATGGCTTTTATACTTGTAATATATCCCCATTATTTCACAAAGGGAGTATAAATTATAATTAAGATTTTATTTAAACTCCAACCTAAATAGTATTTATTTCTAATTGAAACTTAGTTCTCTCCCTTCTATTTAAATTGGGTTCTGTTTATCGTCTTTTTTAGTTTGCTGGTTTATTATGAGGTAACACATTGAATTTATGATACTTTTGCTTTTTAAGAACAGTTGTATTTTAAGAAAAATTTTAAGAAGGGCTTAGTTCTTTTTAAAATTTTTTTTGAGAACTATGCTAGGTAATTGTACCGGAGTTATGTCAGATGTTACATTGGGGGAGGCTGGGTAAATGGTACACAGGACCGCTCTGTGCTTTTTTTTGCAATTTCCCAGGAGTCTATAGTTATTTCAGAGTAAGTTAAATAATAATAATAAAAGAACTGTTACAAATGATCATTCTGATAGTTTCATTCATGGATATTATACAAATTTACCACATGAGGGCACTCAAGGACTGTGTAAGAAATAGAAATGTGTATTTGAAAAGTTACGACTATTTAATTTCTATGTAAAGTGCTGTTGGTATTATGTAACATTTTCAAAATACTCTTCCTTAATTTGAAACTCACTCCCTCTTTTCCTTTCTAGGTAACAGGTGTTGTAGGAAGAGCAGAACTTTTGTCATCTATCTTTTTTCTAGCTGCATTTTTGTCATATACCAAATCTAAAGGACCAGATAATTCCATAGGTAAATGTCTAACATTTGACTTTTTTCTATACCTATAAAACTTGGTAATGTAATTTTTATTTATGCCAGATGCCTCTTACACATTATATGCCACCCAAACCCATTGCCATCAAATCGATTCCAACTCATAGCAACCCTACAGGACGGAATAGAATGCCCCATAGGATTGCCAAGGCTGGTAACCTTTACAGAAGCAGACTGCCACATCTTTTCTCCTGCGGAGCAGCTGGTGAGATTGAGCTGCTGACTTTTTGGTTAGCAGCCAAGCTCTTGAAACACTGCACCGCCAAGGCTCCTTTTATATGCCACACTTGGTTTATCTTTATACGTTGTTCTACTTTAGCATGTATGATAATATGAAAGTATGCAACATTGTCTACATTAAAAACTGCATTTTGTTTATATTTTACTGTAAGCTAAGAGATTCTATTTGACCTAATTTTAAAAACCAAATTATCCTAGAATATAGGAGTTTTGAGTCTTATTGCCTAGTTCCACCTGATATTATCTATCAGTGATACAGGTACCAATGCTTCACTTGCCTTTCTAAAAATAACACATGGTGGACTGTGAATTATACTGTTTAGGCAACTCTAGTATAACTTCTATTATGTTTGGATCATATTTCAGCTATTTATTGAGCCCTTGTGTCCCCACCACTCGTCTGTCAGTATGTTATACTGTGGTAGCTTGCATGTTGCTGTAATGCTGGAAGCTATGTCACTGTTGTTTCTAATAACAACTGGGTCACCCATGGGGGACAGGTTTCAGTGGCTCTTCCAGACTAAGACTAGGAAGAAGGACCTGGCAGTCTACTTCTGCAAAAAAAAAATTGGCCAGTGCAAACCTTATGAATAGCAGCAGATATAGTGCCGGAAGGTGAGTCCTTCAGGTTGGACTAAAAAAAAAAATCAAACTTATTGCTGTTAAGTCAATTCCAACTCATAGTGATCCTATAGGACAGAGTAGAGCTGCCCGGTAGAGTTTCCGAGGAGCACCTCGTAGATTCAAACAGCCAGCGTTTTGGTTAGCACACGTAGCTCTTAACCACTATGCCACCAGGGCTTCCTTCAGGTTAGAAGGTACTCGAGATACAACTGGGAGAGAGCTGCCTCTTCAAAGCAGAGTTGACTTTAATGACAAGGATGAAGTAAAGCTTTCAGGACCTTCAATTGCTGGTGTGGCATGACCCAAAATGAAAAGAAACAGCTGCGAATATGCATTAATAATCGGAACATGCAATGTATAAAGTGAATCTAGAAAAGTTGGAAGTCATCAAAAATGAAATGGAATGCATAAAGATTGATATAGACATTAGTGAGTTGTTTTAGACAGGTATTGGACAGTTGGAATCAAACAATCATATGGTCTTCCACACCGGGTATGACAAATTGAAGAGGAACGGCTTTGCATTCATCATCAAACGGAATATTTCAAGATCTGTCCTGAAGTGGTATAGTGGTTAAGTACTACGGTTGCTAACCAAAGGGTCGGCAGTTCGAATCTGCCAGGCGCTCCTTGGAAACTCTGTGGGGCAGTTCTGCTCTGTCTTGTAGGGTCGCTATGAGTCGGAATCGACTCAACGGCACTGGGTTTGATTTCGGTTTTGATCCTGAAGTACAGATGTAATAAGCTATATAGATATCTATCTATGCAATAATTTCAAGCATTTATCTTCTTTTTGTATTGATAGTTTGTTAATTATGATTCACACCTGTAATTTTCTCCATTTTTCCCACCCAGCCTTTGTTTTAAAAGTTACTATTTGGTTGGAAAACTTTCCTCTCCCAAAACAAAAAATGTATTTTAGTTCAAGTTACACATCTTAAGGTTTTACTTTGCTTTGAATATATAAAACAATTACTTAGAAAATTTAAATATATTTTAAATTCCAAATTATGCAGTGTAAGTCAATGGGAAATATGGGTATGGAATCACAAGATTTTTCATAATGTTTAGTAGTTGTCTAATTTTTGTACTATTATACAATTGTTTTTGTGAAGTTTTATTTATTTCTTTTCTGAAATTGCAGTGTGGCCTCCAATTGCTTTGACAGTATTTTTGGTGGCTGTTGCAACATTGTGTAAAGAACAAGGAATAACAGTTGTGGGAATTTGCTGTGTGTATGAAGTGTTTATTGCCCAGGGGGTAAGGAAACATAAAATTTTTGATTGCTATCTTGGTTTATCTTAGTTTAATCAGATTGTCTTTATTTTCTAAATCTATCTTTAGAAACTATCCTATCTATTTAAATCACTCTGTTTACCAATTCATTTAGAAAGTCAAACCAAAAATTTGCATAAAACAAGCATGTTTTCTTTCATACCCACTAAAACTTAATTTTTTCTTTTTTAAAGACATCTTCATTTTTTAAGGACTGATTTTTAAGTTTCAATAATGAAATTATTAGGCAATTTGGAACAGTGCAGAATAATACTGTAAAATATAATTCATTATTAGGTAGTCTTCATTTTTATTCATTACCAGTTCCACAAATTGTTCCATATTGGTTTTATAATTAGAGTCAGTTTGTACTTAATGTTGTATTTGGGAGGTGCTATGTTGTGAAACATAATAGTATATTGTTATTCATTATTTAAAACTCTTTTTTTTTTCCCTAGTATACTTTGCCATTATTATGTTCTACTGCGGGACACTTTCTCCGTGGAAAGAGTAGTATTCCATTTTCTATGCTGCAAACACTAATAAAACTTATTGTCCTGATGTTTAGTACACTATTACTTGTTGTGGTCAGAGTCCAGATTATTCAGTCCCAGCTTCCAGTATTCACTAGGTATGAAATTCTGAGTCTTTTTTGTGTTTTCATGACTTTAGATTTTAAGTGATTATAAATGTTCCAGAAAGTCTTTGATTTACATTGAGTTTTTTAAACAGCTTTATTGATATATAATTAACATAAAAATTGCACATATTTAAAATGTACAGATTAGTAAGTTTTGATGTATGCGTACAACCATAAAACTATCATCACAGTAAAAATAATGACTCCCAAATTGGTTGACGAGTTAAGTCTTCTGTCTTTAGTGATTTTTGTCTTCTTTTTCTATCAGTTATTGAGAGAGGAATGTTGAAATCTTTGACTGTAATTGTAGATTTGTACATTTCTCCTTGCAGTTTTATCAATTCTTGCTCCACATGTTTTGAAACTCTGTTATTAATGCATGAACATTTAAGATTGTTACATCCTCTTGATCAGTTGCCCCTTTCATCATTTTGAAATGAGCTTCTGTCTTTCATAAGACTCTACTCTGAAATTTACTTTGTGTTATACTAACATAGCCACTCTAGCTATATTTTGTTAGCGTTATATGGTGTATCTGTTTCCAGTCCTTATAACCTTCCTGTGTCTTTAATGTAGGCTTCTCTTTTTTTTTTTTAATTTTGTTCACTTTTATATATGCTTTCATCTGTTTTTTATTGGTAGTAATCTAACAAGTGTCACTCTGTCTCATCAAAGTGTAGCATAATATTTTAGCCGTTATACTTTTTTTTCCCTTGGTGGAGGATATAATCTCATATTCTTTTTTTTTTTCGTAATTGTTGTTAAGATAGATATATGTTTATGTACATATATATATAAAACACAACATTTGCCAATTCAGCATTTTTTACTTCTATAGTTTAGTCATATCACCTACGTTAATCATGTTGAACCATCACCAATAATTGTTGCCAAATTTTCCATCACCATAAAGAGAAACTCACTGCTTCCTAAATAATGACTCCCTCTTCCCCCCTTTCTCCTACCCGTGGTAACCACTGTTAAAACTTTGGTCTCTGTATCTTTGCCTATTCTGTGTATTTCATATAATAGAGGCCTACCATATTTATCCCTTTACAATTGATTTATTTCACTCAGTATATTGTTTTCAAGGTTCGTCCATGTTATAGCATGTGTCAGGACATCATTTCTATTTATGGTAGAATAATATTCCATTGTATATATGTGCCACATTTTGTTTATCCATTCATCTGTTGATGGACATTTTGGTTGTTTCTCAGGTGTATTACGTGTAGGCTGCATATAGTTGGATTTTCCTCTTTTGTTTAATTGGATAGTATCTGTCCTTTAAATGCAGGGTTTTGGTCATTTATATTTAATATGATTATTGATATAGTTTTATTCACATCTATCATCTTGCTCATTGTTCCCTTAGTCCACCCATATATTCTTTGTTTCCTTTTTTCTCTTTTCACCTTCCTTTAGATTGAGTACTTCTTATTATTTCATTTTATCTCCTTGGTTTATTAGATATAAATCTTTGTTGTCTCATTCTAGGGTTTCTAGTGTGCATCTTTTGCTTATCACAGTCTACCTTCAAGGGATATTATAACTTCAAGTATGTATAGTATGAATATAAGTACATATATGTGTGTGTATAGTACAAGAGCTTACGTTTCATTTTTCTCCTCTCATTCTTTCTGTTATTTGCATACATTTTTCTTCAGCATACATTAGAAATCCAAAATTATTTTTGTTTCCGATTTTTGGGGCTGCTTTTGTTTGTTTGCTTTAAACAGTAAATTATCCTTTGAAGATTTTTAAACAGAAAAAAAAAGTTTTTTATATTTACCCATGGAGTTAACATTTCCAGTGCTCTTCATTCCTTTGTTAGTTCAAGATTTTCATATATTTTGCCTTGTACCTGAAGGACTTTAACATTTCTTGTCATGCGAGTGTGCTGGTGAGTAATCATTTTAGCTTTTGCATGTCTAAAAATGTGTTTATTTCACCTTTGTTTTTGAAAGATATTTTCACTGGGTATGTAGTTCTATGGAAACCCTGGTGGCGTAGTGGTTAAGTGCTACGGCTGCTAACCAAAAGGTTGGCAGTTCAAATCTGCCAGGCGCTCCTTGGAAACTCTATGGGGCAGTTCTACCCTGTCCTATAGGGTCGCAATGAGTCGGAATTGACTCGACGGCACTGGGTTTGGTTTGGTTTTATATAGTTCTACATCGATGGTTTTCCATTCACTACTCTAAAGATGTTGCTCTCCTGTCTCCTGGCTTGCATTGTTTTCAACAAGAAATCTTCTGTCATCCTTATCTTTATGGTTTTATATGGAATCTATCTTTTTTTATGCCTTTTTATATTTTCTCTTTATCACTGGTTTTAAGCAATTTGTGCTCAAACAGCATTCTTCATGTTTTTTGTGTTTAGGTTAATTGAGCTGCTTGTAGGTTTATACTTTACATAAATATCAGAGAATTTACTTCTTCAGATGTTTTTTCTGTTCCTTCTCTCGTTATCTTCAGGTATTCCCTTTGCAAATATACTAGGCCTCTTGAAGTTGCCCCACTGATGCCACGTTCATTTTTTTTCCAGTGTGTTTTCTCCCTCTTTTCGTTTTGTATAGTTTATATTGCTGTGCTTGAATTTCAGTAATCTTTATCTGCCATGTCTAATATGCCCTTAATTCCATCTAGTTATTTTTCATCTCAGATGTTGTAGTTTTCATCTCAAGAAGTTCAATTCTGATGTTTTTATGTCTTCTGTGTCTCTACTTGATATGTTTAGTCTTTTTTTTAAAAAAAAAACATCTTGAACATGTGGAATATGGTTATAACACCTTTAATGTTCTTGCCTACTGATTCTATCATCTGTCATTTTTTTGGTCAGTTTAGATTGAATAAATTTTCTCCTCATTATGGATTGTATTTCCTGCTTCTTTATGTACCTGATCATTTTTTACTGGGTGCCAGATGTGAATTTAGTATGATATACGCCTTTAAGTATTTTAGCTGTGTTCTGGCATGCAGTTAAGTTACTTGGAAACAGTTTCATCTTTTCAAGTCTTGCTTTTAAGCTTTGCAGAACCACGGACAGTATTTAGTGTAGAGCTCTAAGTGACCATGGGCAGTATTTAACGTAGAGCTAGGTGTAAGTGACTGGCATCACTTGCAGGGACTCTTTTTTAACAAAAGGCCAGAATGTAGTTCATGTTGCTGTCCATGATAGTGCATTGCTGTCTCTGATTAGAATAAATTTTATTCAGATAATTCTCTAAGTCTAACATTTTGTGTTTGTGTGTGTGTGTGTGTGTGTGACATTTTCACACAGCTATCCTTAATAACAATTTTTTTTCTTTAATTACTTTTCAATTCTATGAATTTTTACCTCTGAGTCTTGTCATTCTAAACTGAAAAACTGATACAGGTGTTAAAATATGGAAAATAGATTGAATCATAGGTATATACTTTTTATTGCCCTCTTCTTTCAGTTTCAGTGTTTTTATTCTATCATTTCTCTTAGGTAATTTTTAATCAGTTATCCTCCATCTTCATTTCTACAGTCTGAAAATATGGTTTATAGGTGTGTTTTTGTTTTGTGTTATGTATATGTGGACAGGTTATTTCAAAAGTCTTCTTCGTTATTGTTTTTCTGGTCTGTCTTCTTGTAACTTTCTTATTCTGCCTTCAACTTCTTATTCATAACAGTTCTATTTCTTCCTTAGAATTATTGAAAACAGTTATAATTGACATTTTCTTTGCATTTGTACCAGAAATTGCATATATACATTGTCGTGTATGGTACGTGTTACACATTTTCCACATATGTTTTTTTCCAAAATATACCATACTTTTACACAATTTTTTTTTTTACATGGTGCTGTAAAAAAATTAGCATAGCATCCTTACAAAAATATCTCGCATGGGAGGGCGCAGTAGGCAAATGTAGAAGGCACGCATTGTCTGCATAGAAGTATGGTAATCATTTTTTAAGGTGTTTATGTGCGTGTGTGGAAGGATTTATGATCTGCTTCCAAAAAATCAATCATGGGCCTGCTCAGTGGCAGCTAACGGTGACATACACACACATAGGCCCACACACACAGTATGTGTATTATGTATATATAATTTTATTCTATTAGATTGCCCTGTGAAGTTGATTATATCGCTTGACTTTTGTGAGCATTATAATAAATATGGGTAATGATCAATATGAGTATGTAAAAATAATTATATAAAGCCAACTCTTTCTCTACAGTTGAGTTATTGAATCAGCGATCCTAAATAAACTGTTATAAAAATTGAACTCTGAGTAATGGATTACAGGAAAAAAAGAGCATTGTATTCAGTTCTGGTGATTTTGAGAATTTGAGTCCTGACTCTTGAGATTTATTTATGTATATATTTAGAGATTCAAATATGAAAGCTTTCAAAATGGTATTATTTATTCAAATAGTTTTTACTTTTTCTCAACCATTTGATGTTTTGAAGAAGGAAAAGTAAAAGAAGTAGTAGAGGCTGGTATTCATGGAGTTGTTCATTTTAAAATGAAAAATCAGGTTTTTAAAGGACTATCAATCTAGCCAATAAAATTTTAGAATGTAGATTGAAGAAATAAAAATCTGAAGCTATTTATTTGAAATACTTTAAGTGTTTTAAAAATGACTTGACTTTGTTTTCAGGAAATAGACTAAATTAATAAAATATATACAGTTTAATATATCATGGTCTAGAGAAATGTAAACTAGGATAAATTAGGAAAAAAAGTAGAACCCAAATAAAATGTTACATAGGTCTGTATATAAGCTTTCTAGTGGTCAAAGTAAAGAAGGGGAAAGCTCCTAGGTGATATGGTTTTTCCTGTCCGTGAGAGAAGGAAAGCATAGTAATTCTTTCTAGGAAGCATAACTTTTATTAGCAGTTAGGTATTAAAGAAATGTCTTTTGTATGAAACCACTGATGAGTGTTCTTAAAAGCATCCATACAACACATGTGATAATAAACCTTGTAAAACTTTTTGTGTTATTAATCAGATCACAATTTAATGAAAGTACTTCTACAGTGCCATAATTTTATTATAGTATACATGTCTGAATTGTTCTAATAATAAACTAGAGAAATAGATGACTTGCTTGCTGTTCAAGCAGTCCTTTATAAATATCACTTCTGTCTGCTAGACTTTTTATAGTGGTTAGACAGTTTGAACTCTGGCAAGAGTCTGAAGCATCCATAAAAAAAAATTTATGTCATCTGATAAAATTACATATAAAATATTTCTTTTATTATTTTTCAGTATTTTATGTATATATGTTATGTATTGGTTTTGTGGTTAAAATGTTTTATTTTAAAGAACTGTTTTTCATCCTTTATACAGATTTGATAACCCAGCTGCTGTAAGCCCAACTCCTTCAAGGCAACTAACTTTTAACTACCTTCTTCCTGTGAATGCTTGGCTTCTTTTAAATCCTTCAGAGCTCTGCTGTGATTGGACAATGGGAACAATACCACTTATAGAGTCATTTCTGGATATTCGAAATCTTGCCACGTTTACTTTCTTTTGTTTTTTGGGAGCTTTGGGAGTATTCAGTCTGCGATACCCTGGTGATTCTTCTAAGGCTGTTTTAATGGTAAGAAACTTTCTTAACTTTTCAGGTGTTACTACATTCAGTAAGAGACTATCTTTAATTCATAAAAAACATCTTTTTAAAGGCAATGTCTTTTGCTCCGCATCTGCTCAATTTATGAACTTACTTTAAGTTATCCTAAAATTATACATCAGAATATAATTTGCAGGCGTAATTTTACATGATATGTTCAGAACGTAAAATAAACACTGATTATGAATTTCCCTGCTGGTATTTGAATACCAGTGGCATAGCTTCCAGCATCACAGCAACACGCAAGCCCCCACAGTACGACAAACTGACAGACGCGAAGGGGACATTATGCTTGGTAAAGTAAAGGGCCGGCGAAAAAGAGGAAGACCCTCAATGAGATGAATTGGCACGGTGGCTGCAGCAGTGGTTTCAAGCCTAACAATGATTGTGAGGACACCACAAGACCAGGCAGTGTTTGGTTCTTTTGTACCTGGGATCACCATGAGTAGGAACCGACTTGATGTACCTAACAACTACAACATGAATTTTCCTAATTTGATTGGAGCTCTGAAATCATGAAGAATCCCTTTTTGGTTTGTTTTCTTATGTTTCTTACCTTCACGCAATAAATTATACACTTTTTGAAGGAAGGACCATATTGTATACTTTCTTGTTTTCCTGACACCAAGAGGAATGTCATATAAGGTATACAGCTAGAAGCATGTAGTGCTTCAATTCTCATTACCTAGATTTTCATTACTTCATGCCGTAGCTCTTAACTATAGTCACAGAACTCCAATTATTTGAGAAATCTTTTTGTTGTTGTTTTTCTAAAGTCTGTCTCCTTGTGTCTTCCATTAGTATATATAGAAAGAGCAAATAAATGGTAGAGTACCTCCTGAAGTGGGGTTCTGCAAAAAGAGCAGTTAAAAAAGCAGGATAGAGGAATTTAAAATTTTGATAAATAAAATAGTGGTTTATATAATGTAATCTGGATGAAAAATGAAATAAAGAATATTGCCAATGAAAAAAATTTGTGTAAATGATGTATTATTTATATGTAAAAGAACAATTTTGACATTGAGCATAATCCTGCTTTAAGTGTAGTCCTAAGCATGCTGTCTTTTTATGGTGGTATTTTAAAGTTCTCTGGAAGGGGTAAGTAGAACAAAGGAACAAGTTCCAAATACCATGTAGTATGTTAAACACTTACTGATAAAAGATGGGATATATATCTCAACACCGTAAAGTAAGTAGTTATTATTCCCATTTTCTTGATAAATTGAGTCTCAGGATGATTAAATAGTTTACCTTTTGTTACCTAGCAAGTAAGAAGTAAAAGATTTATGTCCAAATCCTTTGCTTCTTTCCTCTACCATCTTTTTTAAAGAGAGTTTACTGGAAGAAGAAGATTCTAAGTTAGTCATAGTTAATTCACTTGGCCTACATTAATAGAGAACATGTTAGAACTTCTGAGTAAATTAATCATTGAGGACATTCCTTGTTCCAGAACCAGTAGTTTTTTCCTGAGAGTTTAACTTGTTTAATTCCTTAAATGAAATTGGTTTAGGGTAGCTATGAATTTAAAAAGAACATTTAGTAACCTCTCTTTATCTGTTTCATAGCTAGCTGTTTATTTTTATCAGCATTTCAGAGAAATTGAAAGTGAATTATATCATTTTATCTTTTGATTAAAAATAAACATTTTACATTTTGATTAAAAAAACTCACTAAACCAGATGTAAATTGGTATAATATGGTGCTTTTCCTCAGATTCAGTATTGTTTCGTTGGAGATCAGAAATTATAAAACTTTCGTGGAGAAAGAATTCTTCACAGTATCTATGTATCTCTACATCCATAATTCCCTGATAAACAATGATGAAGAAAAAAAACTTTCCCTTCAACCCATTAGAAGAGTCTCAAACTTCTGAGCTAAACAATCGATGTATTTATTCAATTAAATTCTGTAGAACAAACCAGAGTAACAAAATGTGGAAGCAGGTGTTCATTGAAACAGATGTCCTAATGACGACCAAAGTTATTTCCTTCCACAGGTTATTTGTGCGAGAGCTTTTGTAATGGCTTTATATGTGGAAACCATATGCCATCCCATTTTCAAAATGCCAAGAAATATAAGCCTTTTTGCGGTTTTATTTTTCTTCAGTTTCCAGTATTATAACTTTAGAAATCTTCCTAGAATAACAGACTATTGACTTGAGACAGTTTTATTTTTATACATACACTAATAAACCTCTAGTAAATATATGTGACTCATCAGAATATTATTCAAAGTAATGCTAAGGTCAGAGGCAGTAGCCTGCTGTCTTGTGTGAACCATACCTTATTCCATTCCTTTGGTTGCTAATATGTGGTTACATGTAGTTGTAAAGCTGTAAAAACTGGCTGTTTGTCAACCTTTGTAGTTTTGTTGGAAAACCTTTGAATATCTTTCTGTCAATTTATTTTTAATACATACATGTAAGTCAGATATGTAAAAAATCATCAGTGTCATGTTATAGTTTCAAAAGATACATCTACTTTCTTATTTAATTGGATGAGCCTTTGTGATCTAAGCTTTGATTAAAGGTGTAAATATTTACCATTTTTATATTTGACTATGCAAGTGTATTCCTCACAGAAAACCAGTCACACATAGCTAATTATGGTTTTCAAATTTAAAATGCTCTATTTTAATTTCAAGTAGAAATAATTTCTAAGCACCCCGGGAATCTTTTTTTCAAAGAAAGCCCATGAGTATTCTCTAATTTATAAGCTGTAGCATCTAAGAAAACTTCCATCTTACCTTGCTTGCGTACACCCTGCTGTTTCTTATTACCATCTTGTACTCTTTTATGTTTAAACTAGTATTAAAAAATGATCCACAGTGCATTACTCAAATGCCAAAGAAATAGCAAGTATTTGAATTTGAGTGTTAAGTGTCCATATATATTTTTTAATGTATTGTCTTGTCTTTTCCTTCTAGGCACTTTGTTTAATGGTGCTACCATTTATTCCTGCATCAAACCTTTTTTTTCCTGTTGGATTTGTTGTTGCTGAGCGAGTATTATATGTTCCTAGCATGGGGTTCTGTATTTTGGTAGCCCATGGATGGCAGAAAATATCAAACAAAAGGTGAATTAAAATGTTCATTTAATGCCTACAAACTATAGAATTAAGTACGATGCATTCTAGTATTTTAATTCTGTCTATTTAATGTCATTTTATAGGTCATTATTTATATTGTTTTTCATCTTGATATTTGTCTGCAGTTCAAGTTAGGGAAGTTCCATGGCACCTGCCTCATCCTGTGTTCTACTCCGTATTTGTAATTTTGTTTTACAGCCTGAGACATAACAAACTTCGAATCAGACCCAGATGAAAACAAGAATATTTTTGAGCCTAGAGCCACATTTGAGCACTACCACTTTCATATGCAGTGAACTAAGATGTACTCTTCTTACTTAAGCAAACCATAATTGCATTAATATATGTAAAATTAATTATTAATTTTTTAAAAAACTTTAAAGTGTTCAAGTCAATACTGTGTAAAACGCACACAGTAAGCAATTCATAATTTCTTATTAGCATCATCATTATCTTCATCCTAATCATGTCCCAGTTTTCTTAAAATAACGGGGAGAGTGGTCACACTGTATGTACATTTACAGACTAATAGTGATAGATATTATCTCATTGTAAATATGTGCTGAAGCACTAAAATTATGAAATCAAAGTTTTAGTAGTTAAGTAATACTAATGTAATAGTATTAAATTTAGATTTGTAACTTGAAAGAGCAATTTGTCTCTTCTCACTTTACAGTTACTCCAACCCTCTGAATTCTGACTTCTGTCTATATCACTCCACTGATAAATGTAATAGATTGTCTCCCAGTAGCAAAATCCAATAATTGCTTTCTTTCACAATGTATTTCCTTGGCATCTGTAAAAATTCTCTCTTCTAGTTCTCTTCCACATCTGTTCTTTTCAGTTGCTTCTTAGATTCTTCTTGTCATATCTGCTTTGTAAATATTGATGTTTCTTAGGGTTTTTTTTATAGCCACTTTTCTCAGACTGTACATTCTCCCTAGATGATCTCATGCACATCCACTTTGTCCATCACCATCTACCAGCCCTTTTCTCTTAGCTCCTACCCATATATCCAATTATAATGGCTACCTTTTTGAGTGCCTACCATGCCGGAATCGACAGCAACGAGTTTGATTTTGGTTTTGACCATGTGCCAGACACCATGATAGACCCTTTAAAATTGTTGTCTCATTTGATCTTCACACCCCTTAACTATTTTGTAGATTAGAAAGTAGAAGCTCAAAAAGATTAACTGATTACCCAAGATCTCACAACCAGTAAATAGCAGAGTCTTGGTTCACATTTACATCTGACTGTTTCCCATGTCCCTGCTCACTCTGATCCCTGCTCTCTCTTCAGGTTAAATGGATCTGTCTAATGAAATTAATTGAACTGTGCTATAGAGGCAAAAGCATAGACTCAGAACGTTAGTACTAAATGAGATCATAGAAATTATTTGAGTATAATCATCCTTTTAAAGGTGAGGAATTGAATCCCAGTTAGCCTAAAACTGTACAAGTAATTTGCATCTATTTTTTAAAGAGTTAATTTTACACTGATGTTTAACATGTAAAATTATTCCAAGATGTCATGATAATCTGTGATATAAATTTTAAGCAAACTTTATACGTAATGTTGCTCCTAATCAATCTGGCCGATGTTGATCTCTGATAGCTACTAAACGTAGCCAGTAAGAAAGAAAGTCTGATGGTTATTAAAAGCCAGTATGTTCCAAATTTCACTGGTCAGAACTACCTGTGGTCTTGTAAAGAAGGGAATATTTGGCACCATGTTTTCTGTGTGCACGGAGGGAGGTATGACGGTGGTTTCCTAATTTTATCGTAATCCTTCATGTCGAAAGTGTAAGTACAGAACCACTGAATTAATATTTGATAATTCTCTAGTTTTTGTCTTTTTTTATTATTAGAAATCTAAAATAAGATGCAGTACTTTGAGCTTTTTAGGTGTTACTTAATGTGCTTGAGTATTCAATACTGGAATTATGAAATGAAACTCGCTAAGGTATTAAAAAAATTTAAGCAAAAACATTTTTAAATACAGAGATAGCGAGTAGTAAGGTTGACACTTTCAAATGCACCTATGTGACAATACAATTCAAGGTTTTTTTTTTACCCTGTTTTGTGCCTTCTTCAGTTATATTTAATTTTATATGCAGAACAAATCTTCAGAGAGTGAATGTGAAGATGTAAATTACAGTTTAGCCTAATGAAACCCAACGTTAACTTGAACTATGTAGTGATACATCTCTGCACAATTATGGAACTTAATTTAAATTCAGCTTAATTTTTGTTTCAACATTTTTAATTGCTGCAGTACGCATTGTTGTGAACTCAAGGTAGAACACTCACGTTATAGGTGGTGACACAAAGGACTGTTAAAAAAATCACAAGTAATAACTGGTTGTATCAATTTTGTGTCATTAAATACAAACAGAGCTTTTAAAATAGGGGCAAATATTAGAATATATAATGTAGTTCTGTATGTTTAGATTTTGAAAGACTGAATTGGAAGGTAATATTCATAATATTTGATTCTTTGGGTGCCTTTCCCTCTAAAGATGGGATGATCATTGGCATTATTCCTATTCTTTCAAATGAATTCAAACGTGATATTTAGGAACTTGATCATATGTCTTAACCTCTGTTCTAAAAGGTAGAATGATTTTGGTGATATAGACAATGTGTTCTTGTTTTGCTTTTTTCTTTTAAACAGTGTATTAAAAAAGCTATCCTGGGTTTGTCTGTCTATGGTGATATTCACTCATGCCTTAAAAACACTCCACAGAAATTGGGATTGGGAGTCTGAATATACTTTGTTTATGTCAGCTTTGAAGGTAAAGTATTTTTCAGAATGACAGGAAAGTATATTAGCAATGATTTCTTATAGCTATGGCTAAGCTGTTTTAACTTTACTTTTAATTAGACATTTAATAATATTAAGTACTTCACTGAAAGATTAATGAAAATTATTTGTTCTTTATATCATATATGCCATGACCCAAATGCTCTCAATAGTAACCTTAGCTGTATGTCCAAAGCATATATGAATAACTGCCTGCATTCTCTAGTTGTTAGAAGCCCAAACGATAAAATGTTTTAAGTCAGAATATTTCATTGATTCTTAAGAGTGTACTATATTTTGTTGGTTCTTAAGAGTCACATTTTTTTCACCTTTTAACATCTCCAATATCAGAGTAAGTCTTACAGTGAGAGGCATCCTACAATGAATTAGTGACCTTATTTCTTTCTTAATGGTACATGAAATAATAGTGTTTTAATCGACAGCATCTTAGTTTCAGTAAAATAAAATACATAGCAACAAATACACCCTGCTGTGTGAAAGATAACCAGTGGTTACAATTGTATAGGAAGGGTAGGGACGGGCAGAAAGGAATGGTATAATGTTGGTATAGAGTGAACAACATAAATAGGAGTAAGGCTTTTTAAAAAATCATAAAATTTGTTTTTTAAAAAGTTTTGTCAGCAGAGATTTTTTTTTTTTAAGTTCTCCCTTACCTGTGCCCCCTTTAAATCTCAAGATGCTTATTTCTTTTTAACTATTTCTGTATTCTTCATTACCTAGCTTTATGGGATTGCTGCCTTGTTCCAGTTGTCTGTATGACTTTTTGATATGATATCTGCTTAGATGGAATGATTCTCCTCTTACACCAATCTGTAACTCCACCCCCTCCACCAGCTCAGACGTCTGCAAACAAATAGGACCTCATTGCTATATTTATTAATTCAGGCTCCTGTGTTGCCATTGCAGCCCCATAACTTTCAGAACTTCTGCTTGTCTTCACCCCCAGAACAGTGGTTGAAACCATAGCCCCAACTATTGCAACTAAGTTCCGTCTTCCACCTACAGGAACACCATGCCCATCTGTGAACTCTCAAAGCATAGATTGTCTCAGAGCTTTAATCCCAGAGTTCACATTACCATAATAGACAGCATAAATAGCTTTAAATATCAAGCCTAAAAATAGTCACTGCAGTATTTAAAAATATTCTCATGTTTGTATATCGTCTCTCTCAAAGGAACATGAATAGTAGAGCGGGCGTGTTTAAGTAGCATTATCCTTTGATTAAATTCAAATTTTAGTAAAACTCTATAAAGCACACATGTGCACGTAATGAAAACTGCTGTGGTTTTAATATGTTTGATACTGATGGGTAGAGGTAAATAAATTTGGTGAAACAGTCTTCATTTGGCTCTTTCCTCATCCCCAGGGACATCTCCATGGAATACCTCATTTCTGATAGTGTACCAAATATCTGTGACCTGAAGTCTTTTTTTTGTTGTTGTAATTTAATTTTATCTGAACTTATTTATTTAAGGTAAATAAAAACAATGCCAAATTGTGGAATAATGTGGGTCATGCCTTGGAAAATGAAAAGAACTTTGAGCGAGCTTTAAAATACTTCTTACAGGCTACACATGTTCAGCCAGGTAAGCATTATTAATTAGTAAAACTATTTGAATAATTTACTTTCTTTACCTTTATTTTCAGGTTTTATTCCAGCTGATATGAATACAACAAGGTTAAATGCTGGCTTATTTTGAAATTTTATAATCTACTCAGAACCACTCATCAGACATTTAAGGAATTAAACACAGTAAAGTTGTTGGGTGAAACTGATGAGCAGCTTTGGTGGAGCAATGGCTGCAAAAGAAAGGCATGAGCTTAAGACAGTGGGGGAAGAATAATTGGAGACAATTAGTGTGGAAAACTGTTTTAAGGGGTGTTGATAAGAAGTGGCGGGAGTGGTGGGTATAGTGTCAAGAGAGGGATTTGTTTGTTTTTAAGGTGGGAGAAAGAAAACATGTAGGCTGATGAGCCTAATCCAATAAAGTTAGGAAAATGTAATAGTGTAAGGGTAGGGGAGGGAGGTCGAATTACTAGATCAATAGATTATTGAATAGATGAGAGGAAATAGCATCTGGTGAATAGGGCAAGGACTTCATTTGATAATAGAACTGATAGTTAACCTGTGATAACAGGGAAGAGAGCATATGAACATAAATATAGGCAGGTGAGTGAGTAGGTGACATGGAGGAAGCTTCTGGAAGTTACCTCTGTTTGCTTCTGTTTTCTCACTGCAATAGAAAGCAAAGTCACCAGTAGAGAATGAAGAGAATGTTGGAGATCTAAGAAGGGGCTGTATTTATTGTTAGGTGCCATCAAGACTCATAGAGACCCTATGTACAACAGAACAAAGCCTGGCCCTGGGCCATCCTCACAATCGTTGCTATGTTTGAGCCCATTGTTGAAGCCACTATGTCAGCCCATCTCACTGAGGGTCTTCCTCTTTTTCACTGATTCTCCACTTTACCAAGTAGGGACTGATCCCTCCTAGTAACATGTCCAAAGTATGTGAGGTGAAGTCTCACCACCCTTGCTTCTGAGGAGCATTCTGGCTATACTTCTTCCAAGACAGATTTGTTCATTCTTTCTGGCAGTCCAAGGTATATTCCGTATTCTTTGCCCACACCTTTATTCAAAGATATCAGTTCTTCTTCGATCTTCCTTATTCTTTGTTCAGCTTGCACATGCATATGAGGTGATTGAAAATGCCATGGCTTGGGTCAGGTGTACTTTAGTCTTCAATGTGGCATCTATGCTTTTTAACACTTTCAAAAGGTCTTTGCAGCAGATTTGCCCATGGACATTGTGGATCTAAACAAAATGAAATCCTTGACAACGTCAGTGTTTTCTCTGTTTATCATGATGTTGCCTATTGGGCCAGTTGTAAGGATTGTTGTCTTTTCTTTATGTTGAGGTGTAATCTGTACCAAAACCTGTAGTCTTTGATCTTCATCTAGTCCTCTTCACTTTCAGCAAGCAAGGTTGTGTCATCAGCATATCGCAAGTTGTTAATGAGTCTTCCTCCAATCCTGATGCTACGTTCTTCATGTAGTCTAGCTTCTCGGATTATTTGCTCAGCGTAAGGATTGAATAGGTATGGTGAAAGGATACAGCCCTGATGCACACCTTTCCTGACCTTAAACCACACAGTATCCACTTGTTTTGAGGAGAGGGTGTGAAATGGCATATGAATAACCTGGAAATCTTATTATTCTGATTTAGGTTTAGGGTAGCATCTGAGATTCTGCAGTTCTAATAAGCTTTCAGGTGGTGCTAGTTTACAGATTACACTTTGAAAAGTAAAGATTTAGGAAACTATAAAAGTATAGGAAAATGTAGTAAGTTGCCAGGCAGCTCTAACACCCTATTCAAGGTTACCAATACCAGTTGCAGTAGAGTTGATTTGACTCATGGAGACCCCATGTGTGTCAGAGTAGAACTGTGTTCCACAGGGTTTTCAGGGGCTGATTTTTGGAAGTATATTGCCAGGCCTTTCTTCTGAGATGCCTCTGAGTAGACTTGAACCACCAACTTTTCAATAACCAGTGAGCTCATTAACCATTTGTGCCACCCAATGACTCCTACATGAGGTGGTTGTGGTGTTGCATGCCGTCAAGTTGATTCTGACTCATAGTGGTTAGAAATACTTCATATAAAATGAGACCAGTGACATCGTTGTATATTTTTCTCTGCTACTTTGAGTTGTGATGGTCAGGCATGGAGAATTTGATTAGCCAGAATTAGGATTTTGTCAGGTATGTATTACTAAGCAAGACAGGGATAGGAGAGTGATTATGATGAGACACAGAATTTAAGCTGGGTAAGAAGGAATGTGAGGGAGGTGAATGATGGCACAAAGGCAATAGGATCAGTAAGTCTGAGGAATTTTTGGTGTCTGAATAGAGTGTTTTATAGCAGTTATTTTCCATTAAAATTGTGATTGGCATTTTGGGCATGCAGAACCATATTGCAGGATACCCACCAAATACCATCATTATTTTTGATTCAGAGTGACAACCAGAAAGTACCCGTACACATTTCTAAATACCGTTGGGTTGGAAGACACAGCCCCATACTTTTCTGGTAGGTATGACTATGACCATTGAACTAAGTAGTTAAGGTGGGGGTGGAGGTGGGTGTCATTGAAAGAAAGGACATCAAGGCCAAGGAAGATTCAACTGTTTGGATTTTGAAATCATTGAGAATTTCAACAAAAGTGACGTTGGACAGTGACAGGAAGCTAGAGGTGGGTGAATGCAACTAAGAGGGATAGTTGATGATAGCTCAGTGACCTACACACAGCTGAGTGACTTTAAGAAAAATAGGAAGCTTTTTTAGGAGAGGAAGCACGTGAGATAGGTTGTAAAAGATGCCTAGGTTATGGTAGAGGATGGATGGGAAAGGGAGGAGGAGAGGAAACAGGACATATACCCTACGTTCTAAGAAAAACTGAACTACTTGAAAGGCTGTGGAGATAAAATTATAAGGTCACACTGTCAGTTATATTTCTAGATCTTTCCCTTCACCTTTTTTCTCTTATTGAAATATGGCTTTGCCTTGAAGACATGATTTACCTTTTTTTTTCCTTCAAGTGGTGACCAACACTTACTATGGTCAGACTTCTTAACTGTAGACATTCTAATAGATATGTAGGGTATATCATTGTGTTTTTAATTCATATTTCTATAATGAATAGTGATATGGAGCATCTTTTCATGTGCTTATTTGCCATCCATATTTCTTCTTTGGTAAATTGATCATTGTCTTTTTGTAGTTTATTATTATTATTATGGAGTTTTGAAAGTTCTTTTTATATTTTAGATACAAGTTTTTTGTAAGAAATGTTATTTGGAAGTATTTTTTCCCAGCCTGTGTTTTTATTCTCCTTCAGTGTCTTTTCAAGAGCAGGAGTTCCTAGTTCTGAGGACGTCCAATTCATCAATATTTTTCTTTTATGGATTGTACTTGTGTCATATGTAAGAAATCTTTGCCTGACCTAAGGTCACAAGGACTTTCTCTTATCGTTCTCCTGGAAGTTTTATAGTTTTAAATTTAGCTACATTTCCATTTGGATATGGTACAAATTACGGATCACAGTTCATTTTTTTATGTGTGGGAATCTCACAGTTCTAGCACCATTGGTTGAATATCCTTCTCCACTGAATTACCTTGGTACCTTTGTCAAAAATCAATTTACCATATGTGTATGGGTCTATTTCTGGACGCTAATCTGTTCTTTTGATTTGTTTATCTCTTATGACACTCATAGTACATGTTTTTGATTACTTTAGGTTTGTAAAAAGTCTTGAATTTAGGTAATGTAAAACCTTCAAATTTATTCTTTTTTTATAAAAGTTGTTTTAGCTATTCTAGGCCTTTACATTTCCATTTAAATTTTTTAAATCAGTATATGAACTTCTACAAAAAATTCTGGAATCTTTGATTGGGATTACATTGAATACAGAGATCAGTTTGGAGAGAATTGGGTTCTTAACAATATTGAGTCTTCTGATCCATAAATGTGGTATGTCTTTCTTTTTGTTTAGGTATTCTTTCTTTTCTCTCAGCAGTGTTTTGTAGTTTTCAGTGTGCAGATCTTGCACGTCTTTTTTTTTCAGATTTATTTCTAATTATTTCTTATCTTTGATATTATATTTAATGTTTATTTTTAAAATTTCAATTGTCCTTTGCTGTTTTATAAATACAATTGATTTTTTATATTGATCTTGTATCCTGCAGCATTGCTAACCTGAATAGTTTTAGTAGCTTTTTTTCCCTACATGCCATAAGAATTTCCATATAGACAAGACAGTTTTACTTCCCCTTTCATATATGGATTCCTTTTATTTCCTTTTTTTTTTTTTCATAATATTGCATTGTCAGAACCCTCATTAAAGTGTTGAATCAAAGTGATTGACTTGTTATCTAAATGGGAAAGTGTTCAGCCTTTCACCAAGTATACAGTCTTTTCACCATTCAGTCTTTCACAGGAATGTTGATGCCTGTAGGTTTTTTGTTTTTGCACTTTATCAAGTTGAGACATTGCTTTCTATTCTTAGTTTGCACAGAGTTTTTATCACAAATAGATGCTGGATTTTGTCAAATGCTTTTTCTGTATCTATTAAAATTATGATTTTTATTTTTTAGTCTGTTAATATGGTTGATTTTATAATGTTAAACTAACCTTACTTTCCCTCAGTAAAACCTATGTGATCATGATGTATTATCCTTACTGTACATAGTTGGATTTGATTTCCAAAACTTCTGATAGTGATTTTTGGTTTATAAGGGAGATTAGTTTGAGTTTTCATGTATTATGATGTTTTTGTCTAATTTTGGTATCAATGAATGCTGAGCTCATAGAATTAATTACTTGAAAAGTATTACCTCTTGTTCAGTTTTCTGGAAGAGTTTGTGTAGAATTGGTATAATTCCTTCCTTAAATGTTTGTTAGAAACCACTAGATTTTTCTTATACAATGTCTGATTTGTCATTATTCCTATCCAATGTATTTTCCATCCCAGATATTGTTTTCCTCACGAGAAGTTCACCTGACAGATTATATCAATGGATTGGATTGAGATATGAGAAAAAATGAGGCATAAAGGTTCCTGTCCTGAAAAACTAGGTGCATGGCAGTGCTGTTTATTTATTTGGTCTTGTTTTTCAGTGGGGTGTTAGGAAGGAGAATCAAAGTGTCCTGTTTTGTCCCCATTAGATATACTGATGAGATTTATAATTCTCATGCTAATGGAAGTAGTCAGGTCTAGAGATAAAAATTTTGTAGTGATGACATTTAAAGATGGCACTTGTAGATGGAACAGCATAAGATCATATAGTGTAGGGATTCCTAACATTTTTAAGTTTTTTTTTTTTTTTAAAGGCATTATATGTGAAGGCTCATGTTGCTTAGCTGGAATACGGATATAAGCTGTGTGGTGGTCTTTGACCGGGCAACATGCATGTCACATTAAACAACCACCTTCTGATTTTGATTTGTTTGTTTTGGTGGTTGTGAGTGTAGAAGAAATCCCAATTCACAGAGATAATTTTTTTGCAAATGGAGTTACAGCTTCTGTAAACACCTTTACGAGGCAAGAGTAGGGTGTTCTCAAGGAACACGAGAATTCTTCAAGGGTTTTTGGTTTAAAACCTAATTATATTAAATTTTTGTTTTCTTGTGGTGGCGGTGGTAGCGATGGTGGTGTTTTGCCCTAAGATCAATGACTTCATTTTTAGCCAAGTCGTCAAATCTTTGAAACTGTTTATATAAGAAAAGGATTGTGGAACTGTAGTTCAACTTTGATACCATCAGGATGAAAATATTTGTTGAAGCATTCTTAGGAGTTTCCATATGTTTATAACTATATTTTCAAATAAATTGATGCACAGTGTTGTGGATAGGAAATACTAATGGAAGTTGATGCCTGTATTTCTAATTGAAGGACATTCTAACTTTTGTAGAGTTCAGTGAAAACAAAAATGCATCCTCCCCCCACTTACAAGTTTCCAGATTTCCTGAATTCTGACCATGAATCACTTAGAATTGAGAAAGTAGAAACAGAATATAAACAACATTTTCAAAGAGGTTTGCTATACTGGGAAACATTTGGAACAGTAGGAAGATAGGTTGCAGGAAAGATGGTTTAATAGCATGAACAAAGCTCGTAAGTTGGGAATGGGGATGGGATCCAGTGAACAAGTATATTGGTTGTCCTTAGGTAAGAGGGGAAGTATACCTCATGCATTTTAATAGGAGGGAAAGCAGAATATATGTGTCTGGAGCCCTGGTGGCACAGTGATGAAGTGTTCAGCTGCTAACCAAAAGGTCGGCAGTTTGAATCCACCAGCCACTCTTGGAAACCCTGTGGGGCAATTCTGCTCTGCTTCATAGGGTTATTTTGAGTTGGAATCGACTCCACAGCAACGGGCTTGGTTTTTTTTTGTGCATGCACATTTGTGTTAGTATTTATACATATGCTCACATGCACGTATTCATATAGATAGGCTATAGATTTGGCAATGAGAAAATAAACATGTTCTCTTCTGATTTCTTGTTTCCCTTGTGATATGAGAAGTAAGGTATTAGAAATTTGAGGAGAGGGAAGGAATGATAACATAGTTTCATTTTGTTTGTTTTTATTAAGAAAGTCTTTTGTTTCTTACCATGTTGTTAGTTGCCTTTGAGCTGATTCCCTCTTGTAGAAAGACTCGCAATTCATGACGACCCCGTGCATGCAGAGTAGGACTGCTCCAAGGGCTGTGACCTTTCAGAAGCAGATACTAGGCCCAGCTTCCGAGGCACCTCTGGGTGTGGGTTTGAACCACCAACCTTTCAGCTGGTAGTCAAGTGCTTAACCGTTTGCACCACCCAGGGACTGAGAGAAAGGGAATGAAATAGAAGAAATACTAAACTAGGATTCTAGAAAAGTGAGTTGATTAGAGAAGCATAGTGGCATTGACAGATTGGGGTCCATTTGAGATTTGTGGACGCTTCAGTTACATTGAATTAAAAGACGCACTGCTGGATTCATGTTGCTGCTGGTTTGGATAGTGTACTCATAAAAGCGAACTTGCTCTTTGAAGTTCCCTTTCATCAGTCATTGACATTCGCATCTTGCCTGCTTTTCTTACCTTTTTTTATTTTTTTTTTCAAATTTAAATTTACCTTAGAAGTAATGCCTTCTTATCCCCTCTGAAATCTTAGAACTTTGTAACTGATGGCTGAAATCTTAAAATTTTGTAACTTACGAAGAAGTTGCTTAGAAATGATGCCTTTCATTTTACTTTTTTATTGCATAGCCCTTTTGTCGCTAAAGGGTGTATGATTACTATCAAAGTAAGGTTGCCTTATTCTAGTGTCTGAAGTCTACATTTATGATAGTATCTCCTTGCCATAGATTCTAAGAACTGATTCCAGTGGCAGTAATTTGCCTCATCTTTCTTTTTTTTTCATCTAAATAGAGAACCTCTTCTTGCTCTAAGATTGGTTGGGGCTAATTCCCGTTAACATTTTAAATACTCAGCTGCATAATTACACTTTCATTTATTCAGACTTTATTTTTTCCTTAGATTAAATTCTCACTATACAATTTTTTTTTCAGGTTCTATATATCTTTAGTTTTTCCTAAGTAACTTTCTGATCTCTGCATCTACAACAAATGGTATGGATTTATCTGATGCAAAAAATAATATAAAGTTCAACTGTATGAGTAAAGTTGTCTGCTCTGTATTTTTATATGCACTTGGTAAGGCAATGATTTTCAACCCTGGCTGTGTGTGAAAATTGTTTTTGAAGCTTTTAAAAACACATTTTTATAGATCCTATTCCGGAAGAATATGTTTTGATAGAACTGGGTTACAGCTAAGGTGTCTCCATTTCTAAAAGCTACACAGGTATTCCGATTTACAGCCAAATTGGGACTGGCTACTCTAAGCTTTTTTTTTTTTTTTTGGCTTGATGCCCTCCTAGCTCCATAAGACTCAGCAATACATCTAGGAAGAAGAAAGTCAACCGCATTCCTCCCAACCGTGTCCCTTAGTTCTCTAAACAAACCTGTACTGCATCTGACAGTTTTTGTGCAGTGCACACAATTGCCAACGTGAAACAATGAGGCAAGATCTTAGGACTGTTACTCTCCTCCTAGGGGAATGCCCAAGAAATATATGCTTGGCTCCTATGTGTCCTGGGAGTTGCAGGCAGAGAACTATTCCACAATTGCAAAATCATCGGTGTCACAGGCAAGTAGTAATCATAATTTGAAACCATGTCATGACTGTTAGAGATTCATGTTGAGTAAAAATTGTCTGATTTAAGATCTTCTCCCTTCCATCTTTATTCTATGCCTTTGAAATATTTACTGGGAAATGTGTCTTTTTTTAAAACTAGTGTGCAGTGAACCCATATATCTTTCTTATTCAAACTGCTGGTCTTCGTTACTGAGTGAATTTTCAGGGAATTCAGTTTTCTGCATAATAAAATAAGACAAGGTCCTGACATTCTAATATTAATATAATCTTTTTAAAAGTTTTAAATAAGCTATATAGAAATTTATCATAATTTAAAAGAGATACACTGCTGCATCTTAATATAGAATGATATAGAATCCTGATATTTCATTCAGTGTACTCTCATTCCAACCAGATTCACAATTTTTTTTTTTTTTAACAGCAGTTTTTTCAGTGTCTTTGCACCTGTCTCACAATGGGTACATACATGTTGGTTATAACGCTTGAAGTAATTCTAGGAATCACGATGATCCTTTTCACTTGTAGAATTGAGCCATGCTTTTTGAGTAGGTTCTAAAAGCCCTGAGATTAAGGAAATGGAAACAAGCCTTAGTATAGTATAGTAAAACACAGTTACCTCTCCCCTCCTCACATGTCTTAGCTCTTCAAGGATCTATTCAAATAGGTGTCTTTCCTTTTTGTTTATTTTTTATGTCATGTGTTTATTTTTTGTCCCTGTAGTGCTTTATTTAAATAATTTTTTAGTTTATCATTGGTCATAAATTATAACAAGTTGGGTAGAGGCAATTTTAAGGAGAAAGTAGGACCTGTTTCCTGCTTTTGCATTTTTTGCCTAGTGTGTTTGTTTCTAAAAACATGGCTCCTCAATAAGTTACATTGAATACTATTTCGTATATTTACCAACAAATGATTTTGTTTAAATTTTAGATGATATTGGTGCCCACATGAATGTAGGAAGAACTTATAAAAATTTAAATAGAACCAAAGAAGCTGAAGAGTCTTACATGATGGCTAAATCACTGATGCCTCAAGTAAGTTGTCATAATTTGTTCCTGTTGTGCTATACCTATTAGCTGTCTATATTGAATAAAATTATCTAGATGGAAATTCTCCATCTTTTCTCTAATTTGTTGATATAAAGGTAAGGTATCCAGTGAACCATCTATTCCTAAAAGTTTTATAAAGGATTACATTTACTTTTCTACCTCACCTAATTAATTTTTTTCCTGTGTTTTTATAGTTCATTTGAAAAACTAAAGTATAAAATTTATTTTTTATTACAAGTTATCTGTGAGTTAAATTACTTTAAATGAATAAATTTATATATACTAAACACTAAATAGCATTTCTATAAGAAATGAGTAAAAAAAAGTGATAAAATGTGTGGATGGATCAGCTATATTGTGTCCATCAGTTACTATGACGCAAGTACTGTGAAATTCACTGAATATAATAATATAGCATCAAAGTTGCGAAATCTGATCCTGCCCTTAAGATATCCTCAGGAAAAGTAGTTTACCATGTGCTGCAGTATTCTCAATTGTAGTAATACACCCATTGCTCACTTATGACATGGTTAGGTTCCACAGACCAGCTCGTTAGATCAAAGTCAGCATTATGCAAGCCACACCCCCAAGGAAACTCCCTTTTCAACTGATTTGCTGCTCACATCAGATCACAAAATGGAAGATTACATCAGGTCACAAAATCGAAGATGACAGCATCATTCATTATAGGACTGCCTAAGTACATCATTATATAACCGCCAAACAGAGAGTCGTGGCCCAGCCAAGTCGACGTATAACCTTAGCCATCACAGCCAGTGTTACTCTTCACCATGCACCTCTGCATTTATTACTGCCAGCAGGCATATGTCGTTAATGCACAAGATAAATAGTAGGTTTTTTTACTCCTGCCATAAATGCAAAATGTTGGATAACAAGACAGTTAAGTGAGGAGTGGGTTATTAATAATAATAGTAATATATTTAAAAAAAAAAATGTTGGGCCACATGATATCCTAAGGATCTGTCTTTGCTTCTAAGTGGTGCTATGACAGATAATATCACACACAAAAAAAAGATTGCTGTGGAGTTAATCCCGACTCATAACAACCCGATAGGACAGAGTAGAACTGCTCCATAGAGTTTCCAAGGAGCACCTGGTGGATTCGAACTGCCAACCTTTCTGTTACCCTCCATAGCACTTAACCACTACACCACCAGGGTTTCCAGAATATCACAAGCGGGTGGCTTTAAGGAACAGAAATTTATTTTCTCACAGTTTAGGAGACTAGCAGTCTGAATTCAGAGTGCTGGCTGTAGGGGAAAGCTTTGTCTCTCTGTGGCTCTGGAGGGAAATCCTTGTCTCTTTCAGCCTCTTTTCCTTGGTTCCTTGGTGATTTCCAGGCGGCATCAGTCTTCCATTTGTGCTCCCTTGCTTTGGGCCTAATCTGCTCTTTTTATATCTCAGAAGTGATTATCGTAAAACACACCCTATGCTGATACAGTCTCATTAACATATCAGAAAAGCCTATTTCCAGATGGGATTGCATCTATAACTGGGGGGTACGATTCAATCCATAACAAGATTGTTTCAGCACCAGGATTCTACAGTTAAATTGTACTTGGTACAGCTTTTTATCAGATACAATTTATTGTTTTTATTAAAAATTTGGGTCCATAAATATTTTATATGATAATGTTTACTTAATCTGAATAATCAGATATTAGAGCATTTTATCTCTCAACTTCATCAGACAGATGTGAGGTTTTTAGTAAAATTTTGGAATAAAATTAACTCCCCTATTGTCAGAACCAGGATCCCTCATGTCCCAATGGTTAAGTGCTTGACTACTAACCAAAAGGTTAGCAGTTTAACCCACTCAGCCACCCTGCAAGAGAAGGATCTGGTAACCTGCTTCCATAAAGATTGTAGCCAAGAAAACCCTGGGGGGCAGTTATGCCATGAGTTGGAACCAACTGAGCGGCACCCAACAACAACAACATTGTCACAGCCAGGAAGTAATTTTGCTCGCAGAACAAAAGTTTGCATCCTGCGAAATAGACATTGAATTGATAAATGAGAGATCTGGGTTTGACACAAATTTGTCAAGAGACCTTTGCCTCTAAAAATTCTGATTTATACGACTTCACAAAAAGATAGGTCTAAATAAAAGGCTAACAATAGTCCGCTGTGCTGGCATCACTGAAAAAAAATATAGTTCAGTGCCACAAAATATTATTTTGTTATTGCTGCAGGCGTTTTTGCATTTTTATGTTTTATTTTAATACAACAATATAAGACAAATAAGGAATCCCTGGGTGGCGCAAGTGCTTAGCTGCTCATGGAAAGGTTGACAGTTGATCTGCTCAGAGGCACCACAGAAGAAAGGCCTGGTGATCTACTTCTGAAAAGTCACAGCCATTGAAAATCCTATGCATAGCTCTACTGTAAAGCACACGGTGTTGCCATGAGTTGGAGTCGACTTGATGCTAATGGGTTTGAGTTTTATTATTATTATAAGATTAATAGATAATCTTATTTTCTGCATATGTTTTAAGTAGGTCACTGCAATACTTACTGGACTTTTGACTTATGTTTGGTACTGAAATAACAAATTATGAAAATTGCTTTTCTTCTAAACAGATTATTCCTGGTAAAAAATATGCAGCCAGAATTGCCCCTAACCACCTAAATGTTTATATCAATCTGGCCAACCTGATCCGGGCAAATGAGTCCCGGCTGGAAGAAGCAGATCAGCTGTACCGACAAGCAATAAGCATGAGGCCCGACTTCAAGCAAGCTTACATTAGCAGGTATCGTAGTTCACTGTAGAGCTACGATTATAGAAGATTGAAACTGCATCTTCCTGTACATTTTGACCATTTTGACTAAATTGGCAGCTTTTTTTCTTTTATTAACCTTACATGGCAACTAAGAGTGCAGAAGAGCATAGTCTGATGCTCAAATGTCATTGATTTGAAATTGACAAGGGAGTCTCTGACTTAGTAGAGCAAACTTAGGTTACGTATGAAAGAAGGGATGGAAGAAGCTCCTGCTTAGTTTCATTTGCTTTTCATCATCTGCTTAAAACACCTGAAACTGGTAGTGTATAATAAAAACCAAACCTGTTGCCATCGAGTCAATTCCAACCCATAGCGACCCTATAGGACAGAGTAGAACTGCCCCATAGAGTTTCCAAAGAGCGACTGGTGGATTCAAACTGCCGACCTTTTGGTTAGCAGCAGTAGCTCTTAACCAGTGCTTCTAATATCTAACTCGCAGGAGCATTCTTAAGTAAATATTGAGAGGTGACTGATTTTTGATGCCTTTGTCACAAAGAAAGTTCTTTAGTTGTGAGTAAAAAACGTTTTTTCTGGCATCACATTAAAACAATATATTTTCCTATGAAAGTGTTATCGTTTGTATTTTACTTGAAGAAAATTATATGTTAAACTTTTTTTTGTAGCTTGGCCCAGAAACCTAATTATAATTTATATCGTTTGTTTCTATGGAGAAACGCATTTAAAATTTAATAAGTTTTTGAGATAAAATTCATTCATGAGCTGGGGGCTGTCTTTGTTCAACCTTATCCAGTACTTGTTGGCATACACTAGGTTTAATGCAGTTACGTTTATAAGTAAAACCTATCATGTGTTAATCCATGAAGAATTATTTGGTAGTCTCTGCCCCCCCAAAAATAACGTTTTGGTTAGATACTCATTGAAAATTCTGTTACTGAGAATTAATAGTTGTTGTTCATTTGATTTCATTACTATGCTGATATTCTAGGATAAGGAGTGGTGTTACAATGAGTGACTCTCTTTTTAGCTCTCCCTACATGTGATTTGTGCATATGTACTTAAACAAAATGATTTTTTTACTTCCTAACAGAAAATAGAACCATATTAGACATATTTGTACAAAGATTTTCAAACTGTGATCTTCATTTTCATATATGTTCCTCAAAAGTATCTGCAGGTGGTACTTACACCCTCCTACCCTGCCTGATTAGCTTCTGAATTTTTTTTTAATAGTCATTTTGCAAAGATATATTGAAGAAAACAAATTTTTAAAAAAGGGGTTACAAATTTTGAATGCTCTTTGTACAATAAGACATGTAACATAGATTTGAATAGTGGAATTTCCCTCACCACTACTGTATTTTTCTTCTCCAAATACTACTGTTACTTCATTTCCCAACAAATTCATTGATCATCCTACTCTGTTTAGCTGCCATTTTTCTGATTCCCTCTACTCTGCCTCCTTTCAAGATATATTCAAAGAATATATTTTCTCTGTACCCCTTCTTCAAGACATCTCCACATTGTACCCTCTTAAAGGTCAGGCATGCTTTTCCTCCTTTAGTGATATCTCAAACATATTAAACCAAACTTGCTAAAACTAGGGAGTTCAGGTTTGAAGCAGTCTCAGAGAGTTATTTTTGAAAGAAAACTGTAAGAGTCTAAGTTAAAAAGAAAAAAGAAAGCTGTAAATAAAACTTGGCGAAAAAGGTATCTACAAACTGGCATGTTAATGTTGTAAGTAAAGCTTGTGTTTGATTTTTTCCACAGAGGAGAATTGCTTTTAAAAATGAATAAACCTCTCAAAGCAAAGGAAGCATATCTTAAAGCTCTAGAGCTGGACAGAAATAATGCAGATCTTTGGTACAACTTGGCCATTGTTCACATTGAACTTAAAGACCCAAATGAAGCTCTAAAAAATTTTAATCATGCTTTAGGACTAAATCCAAAGCATAAGCTAGCACTTTTTAATTCTGCTATATTAATGCAAGAATCAGGTATGTTTTCTCAAATATTTCTGTATTTAAACAAATTGTAGTTTGGAGTAGTAAAGCCTTAACTTTAACTCTGTTTCCCATAGCAAACATTTTATGAATGGATAATTTATATCAAAAGTATGCATAAATGATTTGTGGGAAGAATGTTTAAAATAGTTGGAATAAACTCTTTTGAAGTAACATACACTAACATATACCCCATTACTGTTAGTTTTTCTGGAATGTGCTGACTGATTTTTCAGGCATTCTAGTAAGCAATACTGTTATTAGTATTAATCTATTATTCTGTCATTCTATGTACATAAGTATAATAAAACCTCTTATCTATAAATATGCTGTCCAAATAATCTGAATTTCAAATTTTTTACATAATTTAGCTCTGGAGAGTCAACAGCATTATATATCTTAGGAAAAATAGCATTCTCTTTCCTGTTGATTTATAAGACCAAATACTTTTGGCATAATTTTATATCCATTTTTACTTAGTTTCCTGAGATATTATAATTTCCCTATAATTTATCAAAACCATTATTAATCACAATACATCTGGATATTTGATCTGTAATTTATATGGGAATATTAGTTTTTCCTCAAAACAGTGTATATAATTTATATTTTGTTAATTTTTATATTGGAAAAATCTCTGTATTTACATTTTTACTTATTTCTTAGATAAAATTTTTAAACCTTTGCCAAAAATGAAAGAATCATGATATAATTATATTTGAGAGCTAAAGAGGACCTTTGAGTTCATTTATGTCAACCTTCCATTTAGTAGCTACAAGAATTGAGGACCAGATAGACTTAATGACTAGCCCAGCTTCATATACCTAGTATAGTAGCCAGCACAGGGTAAGAACTTACACCTACTGATTACTTTTCAGATTTTCTTTATTCTACATCATGCTGTCAAATAATAAAATAGAGATATTTATGCTTGTTATTCAAGAAATCCATAAATTTAAGGAAAAACTAATTTTTAATAAAGTTAACTAACCTTAATACTATCCTATGGTTTATAATTATAGAACTTAAAAAATTTATTTATTTGCAGTAGAAATTATCCCAGCAAATATTTATTTCCTAAATGCTAATTTATAGCTATATGTAATGGTATATTTTTGCCATTGAATATAAAAAATTTGAAGTGACATACAAAAAATCTGATTCTGTAAGACTGAAACATTTTATTTATACGATAATACTGTTGAACATTTTTACAGAAATCTCATGTAATTCTCAGAAAATTCAGTAAGTTAACACAGAGAAGTTAAATAGCTTGTTTGACGCATAAGGTCATAATGTTAACAGAACCATGATTAAATTTATGTCTTTGGTGGCAAGTCCCATGCCTCTTCTTCTTAGTTCTCTATTCTTCCTCCGCTACTCCCAGTTAGATTCTAAACTATAGGGAGGATGATATTTCTCCCGTTTTAGTTTCTGGGGCACTCTTAATGCCTGAGAGGAAAGGAGGTGAACTATCACTTAACTGTTTTAAATACACTTTCTTTCCTTTAAGGACTTTGAGATTTTCACTTTCTGCTTTTTTTATTTAGGTACAGAAATTAATTGCTTTTGGTGTGTCACTGATTTATAATCTAGCTAGATAAATACTTGACAGTGACTTTATTCATCAGACTTAGAATTCATTTGTTAACAATATAATTATTTTTCTTATAAAAATAATTATTCTTAGGTGAGGTTAAACTCAGACCTGAAGCTAGAAAACGACTTCTAAGCTATATAAATGAAGAACCACAAGATGCTAATGGTTATTTCAATTTGGGAATGCTTGCCATGGATGACAAAAAGGACGCTGAAGCAGAGATTTGGATGAAGAAAGCCATAAAATTACAAGCCGATTTCAGAAGTGCTTTGTTTAATCTGGCTCTCCTGTATTCTCAGACTGCAAAGGAATTAATGGCTTTGCCAATATTGGAAGAGTTACTCAAATACTACCCGGATCATATCAAGGGTCTCATTTTAAAGGGTGACATTCTGATGAATCAGAAGAAAGATATACTTGGAGCCAAAAAATGTTTTGAGAAAATTTTGGAGATGGATCCAAGCAATGTGCAGGGAAAGCACAATCTTTGTGTTGTTTATTTTGAAGAGAAGGACTTACTGAAAGCTGAAAGATGCCTGGTGGAAACGTTGGCATTAGCACCACATGAAGAATATATTCAGCGCCATTTGAATATAGTCAGAGATAAGATTTCCTCATCTAGTTTTGTAGAACAGCCAACATTCCCAGCTGGTGAGACTTCAGGTATAGAAGAAGGAGACAAAATCCCAACTGAAAATATGAAAGACGTCAGAAGTGAGCCCAAACCCACACAGACCATAAAAGCAAGCAATGATAGAAGTCACTCGAGATCCAACAAACAACTAGGAAAAAATACAGACAAAGAGACCCCCCACAAAACAACAAAAGAAATCAAAGACATTGAGAAGAAAAGAGTTGCTGCTTTAAAAAGACTAGAAGAGATTGAACGTATTTTAAATGGTGAATAGTATTACTGTTTATCATGTTACAATGATATCAAAGAACTTCAGTCTGTATCATGTGATCGTACTGGAGCTTTGAAAAATAGCAAGAGTACATAGCAATCATGAGTTTTCTCTACATAGGATCAAAATAAGATTTTCATTGAAGACCTATCTTAACCTACAAGATGTATTATATAACAGTGATTTTTTTGTGTTTTGGTGAATATAACAGATATATTGCAGGTGATAAATTTGCATCCTTTGTTGCAGAAGGAATGTCCTTCTGGCAGAATGATCTATACTACTCTCAAAAATAATTTGAGGCCTGAATGATAATCCCTTGGGGACGGATTCAACATATGGCTCGTTAATTATGTGTAATTCTCAGTTACTGACCTATTTCATTTTTCCTCCACCTGTTGGAATCTGTCTGTGGATTAAGAACACTTATTGAGTACATTCTTTTTTCTTCAGTAATCCTTATGTGTAACCAAGGGACTTGCACTGCAAAAGAATACTGGCTTCTTTTATGTTATACTTTATTATTTTGTTAATTTTTTAAAGGAATGCCAGGTGAAACATTTGAAATAAGTCATATGACATGTTAGCCAAGAATATATTTTCGTAATTGTATACTTGCCTTTAAGTTCATCTAAAATGCAATTTTTAAGCAGGTAAAGGTTTACAGACACACACACACATACACACTCCTGGTGCTCATGTATATTGTTTTATATATATATATATATATATGAAGAGTTTTACATGAATCACGCAATCATGATTAATTCTTTGATTTTTGCTCCCCAAACTATTCATGTTTCTTGAGGTCGTAGTCATTGAGAAGTCTAACTACAGCTGTATTTAAACTTTTGAGTTATAACATAGTAGATTTCTCTTTTATCTTAGGGTTATCTGTCTGGTCTTATTTGGAATTTTAATTTTTTTTTTCTCAAATCACACCACTTTAGTCACTCTTTTGATGTCCTTTTAGATTCCTTAAGCAACCAAATTAAATTCTGTTTAACTGAAGAAAGAACAATGACAACTTGAAGCACTAAGTTCTCTTGTATCTTGCTGTGGTGTATATTTTTATTAAATAATTATTTTGACTACTGAGCTTTCATAAAAATTCTAAAGCTGTTCTAATTCCATCAAGTATAGAAAAAACTTGCTGTTTTATTTTCATATATATGCAAATACTACTTCACCAAAACTGCATCATTTTTGGCCTACTGTCCAGCTATAAAAGATAGTCTAGTAGAGGTTTAGGAAATTTGTCAGATGGTTTTTGAAAATTTAAACTGATAAAATATGTTAGGTTGAAGAGTTGATACAAATCAAATTTATTAATTTAAATTTGATTTTATTCTTTAGTTAAAATACATTTCGTATTAGTTTCATAGTACCTAATAGTTTTAATTTAAAACGTTAAAGCTCAAGCTATCCTGGGATAGTAACTATCCCTAATTATGTAGTATTTCACAAACTATATTCCTATAAGACAATTACTTCCTAATTATGTGTGTTTCAAAAACCATACTCCTGTAACATTTTTTTAGGAAATGTTATAAATAGATCATGAGAAACATGGATTGCATTAAAGACCTGCTCCTACTAGGTTCCCTGAGGATCTGTTAGAGATTTCTTTTAGAGAGTTTAAAGCAAGTACTGACTCCAGTGGGAGTTCATTTTTGATCAAGGAGATTCTCTTAAGCATCAAAGCAATACTTAATTTCAGTTCCTAAATTATGGCTTGTGACTCCAGAAATAAGGTGGAGAATACCTCATATATCATTACTTGAAAAATGAAATCTATGTTGTTCTTATGTTCTCTTCACATATCTTGAGGAAAAGTTTGAGTGTGTACTTCTGTTATACTATTGAATGACATGGTTCAGAATAGTAGAAGGGAATATGAATGAATATGAATATGAAGAATGAATATGAAGACATTTTCATGACAACAGATCATAATAAAACTGAGTAATATTTTAATAAAATTATAATTTTGCAAATTATAAATGGTATATATTGTTAGCCAATGATTTTTATAGAAAAAATAATTTTTCTCCATATTACCACTTAAAATAAGTAGGGGGCCTTTAATACGGATACCACTTTGTACAAATTAAATCTGAATTTCTGATAGAACCATGCTTCAGTTTTTTCAGAAGTTCTGGAAGTGATTCTAATTTGTAGTCAGGGTCGAGGACCACTGCTCTAAATTAGTTCAAGAAAATCCTTTTATTTTTCCTATATTAATGTTTCTAACAAGCAATATAACTCAAGGTTTGATATTTTAATTCCATTAAGGAATATTTCTCTAATACTCAACCAACCAAACCCCATTGCCTTCCGTTCGATTCTGGAACAACCCTATAGGACAGAGTAGAACTGCCCTATAGGGTTTCCAAGGAGCAAACTGGTAGATTTGAACTGCTGATCTTTTGGTAGCAGCCACTTAAGATCTTAAGTTCCTTCAAGCAAACTTATGTAAGATGATTATTTCTTCTCTTTAAAATCATAATACCCACCCAAAACCCAGTGCCATCGAGTCGATTCCAACCCATAGTGACCCTATAGGACAGAGTAGAACTGCCCCATTGAGTTTCCAAGGAGCGCCTGGTGGATTTGAACTGCTGACCCTCTGGTTAGGAGCCGTAGCACTTAGCCATTACACCACCAGGGTTTTCAAAATCATAATAGAAATTTTATTTAAACTGCTCAGGTGAGAAAAAGTAATGGACTTTTTTTTCCTCTGGAGCTGCCTGTTTTGTTGGGGAGTGGGGGAACAAACCCATTGCCATTGAGTCGATTGCAACTCATAGAGACCCCATCAGACAGAGTAAGGTGGGGACAATTAAGCCCAGTTTGCTAACCTATGGTTTAGAGATGTGAGCATCTAACTCATAGAGGTGGTGAGGGGTCTTTTACATACAGGTCTGTGTGCTGGTGAGGGGATGGAGTTTTAATTTTACAAAAGAATATACTACCCAGGAGTTCTGGGCAGTCTTTTTCAATCCCCAAGGGTCAATTTTGTTACTACTTCACTGCATTTCAGAAGGAAGAATTAAGTTTCTCATATTACTCCTATATATGCTTCCTTATTAACCGTTGGAATCCAGTGAGTAGTTTTCTGAAGTTGATGGTTTGGAGGACAAACTAATATGTAATTTTATTTTGCAATTTTGTGTTTACTTTTATGTAAATTTTTGGTATGTGAATTGCACAATTCTAATAAAACCTCACGCCTTTTCATTACATCTAGCTTGAGCTCTCAACTTGATGTTATATACTGCTTCTTTAAAGATGCTTTAATGAAAAATACTAAGAGAAGTATATAGATTTATATGTCGATTTATACTTCAGAAATCCATATATTGTCATATTTATTTTTTTAAAAACCTCCTAATGGTCTGCATGACTAAATGGTATTTAAAATGAAAAAAGAACCTCCCAACATATCTGGTACCTGAGTCCAGAGTTTATCTGTTGAAGTCTGTCACCCATCCATATTAAGGATCCATACGAAAATAAAATTGTATGCATTTTATATCACTGTGTGTACCATATTTCTAAATATTCACTATTAAACTGATAACTTTGAAAACCTTAACCTGAATTGCTTTTTAGTATTATAATGAAAAACACAATAGTGTATAGATATTTTGCCCCCACAAACAAGAGCCAGCATGTTTATTAGCAATCATCTGAGAAAGGCATGCATTAAATTAGTGCATAACAGTGACACATTTTTAACCCTGAGTGACAGAAAGCAATTGAAGAAAATGAGAGTTAAACTTGGAGTTTTACACACACACAGTTGGAAGTCAGTGTAGTGAAATAATCAGGAGTTTGAGTTCTGAATCCACCTGGATTCAAATTCTGGTACCACCCTTACTAGATGTATAACTTAGGGAAGTATTTTTAATGTATATTTTTGCTTCCTCATCTCTAAATGGGGAAAACATTTTCCTCGATAAGGTTATTAAAAGAATTAAATTGCTCAGAACACTTTCTAGCACATAGTAAACAGTGTTACTTTTTAATCAGCAATACTTAGACTGGAATTTGATGCATATGCTTAGATTATATGTGTGCTAGCACAGATAATGTCTGCCAGTGATGGTCATGATAGGAAACAAATGATTACAAATCTAGTATGAATGCTTATCTCTTAGCCATCTAAGCCAACAAGTTCAGAGCCATTCTTAAAAAAAAAATGCCCAGTCTATTTCGACCCATAGCCACCATGTAGGACAGAGCAGAACTGCCCTCTACGGTCTCCAAGGAGCAGGTGGTGGAATCGAACTGCTGGCCTTGTTGGATAGCAGCCAAGTTTATAACCACTGTGCCACAAAGGCTTTTTTGTAGCCATTATTGTTCTTAGGTGGTGTCCAGTCAGTTCCAACTCATAGCAACCCTATACACAACAGAACGAAACACTGCCCACTCTTGCACCATCCTCACAGTTAGTTGTTAAGCTTGAGCCCGTTGTTGGAGCAAATGCATCAACCGATCTTGTTGAGGGTCTTCCTCTTTTTCACTGACCCTCTACCAGTCATGATGTCCTTCTCCAGGGACTGGTCCCTTGTGAAAACAAGTCCAAAGTAGTGAGATGAAGTTTCGCCTTCCTTGCTTCTAGGGTGCATTCTAGTTGTACTTCTCCCAAAACAGATTTGTTCATTCTTTTGGCGATCCATGGTATATTCAATATTCTTTGCTAACACCACAATTCAAAGGTGTCAGTTCTTCATTCTTATTCATTGTCCAGCTTTTGTATGCATATGAGGCAATTGAAAACACCATGGCTTGGTTTAGGTGCACCTTAGTCTTCAAGGTGACATCTTTGCTTTTCAACACTGAAGAGGTCTTTTGCAGCAAATTTGCCCAACGCAATGTGTCTTGATTTCTTGACTGCTGCTTCCATGGCTGTTGATTGTAGATCAAGTAAAATGAAATCCTTGACAACTTCAATCTTTTCTCCGTTTATCATGATGTTGCTTATTGGTCCAGTTGTGAGGATTTTTGTTTTCTTTATGTTGAGGTGTAATACATAATGAAGGCCATGGTCTTTCATCTTCATCAGTCGTGTTTCAAGTCCTTTTCACTTTCAGCAAGCAAAGTTTTGTCATCTGCATGACGCAGGTTGTTAATGAGTCTTCCTCTAATCCTGATGCTGCATTCTTCTTGATATAGTCCAGCTTCTCAGATTATTTGCTCAGCATACAGATAGGTATAGTGAAAGGATACAATCCTGACACACAACTTTCCTGACTTTAAAAACAATGTTGTTCTGTTTGAACAACTGCATCTTGGTCTATGTACAGGTTCCTCATGAGCACAATTAAGTGTTCTGGAATTTCCATTCTTCCCAGTGTTATCCATAATTTATTATGATCCACACAGTTGAATGCCTTTGCATAGTCAATAAAACACAGGTAAACTTCCTGGTAGTCTCTGCTTTCAGCCAGGATCCATCTGACATCAGCAATGATATCCCTGATTCCATGTCTTCTGAATCTGGCTTGAATTTCTGGCAGCTTCCTGTGGATGTACTGCTACAGCCACTTTTGTTCGATCTTCAGCAACATTTTACTTGCATGTGATACTAATGGTACCAAAACAAACCCTTGTTTGATAATTTCCACATTCGGTTGGATCACCTTTCTTGGGAATAGGCAAAAATATGGATCTCTTCCAGTCAGTTGTTCAGGTAGCTGGCCAAATTTCTTGGCATAGACAAGTGAGCACTTTCAGCACTGCACCCATTTGTTGAAAAATCTTAACTGGTATTCTGTCAACTCCTGGAGCCTTGTTTTCACCAATGCCTTCAGTGTAGCTTGGACTTCTGCCTTCAGTACCATCAGTTTATGATCGTATACTACCTCCTGAAATGGTTGAACATCAACCAATTCTTTTTGGTATGGTGACTCTTGTATTCTTTCCATTTCCTTTTGATGCTTCCTGTGTTGTTTAATATTTTCCCTATAGAATCTTTCAATATTGCAACTCAAGGCTTGAATTTTTTCTTCAGTTCTTTCAGCTTGAGAAATGCCAAGCGTGTTCTTCCCTTTTGGTTTTCTATCTGCAGGTTTTTGCACATGTCATTGTAATACTTTATTTTGTTTTCACAAGACCCCCTTTGAAACCTTCTGTTTAGCTCTTATACTTCATTTTTTCTTCCTTTTGCTTTAGCGTCTCGACATTCAAGAGCAAATTTCAGAGTTTCTTCAGACATCCATTTTGGTCTTTTCTTTCTTTCCTGTCTTTTTAATGACCTTTTATTTTCTTTATGTATGATGTCCTTGATGTCATTCCATAACCCCTCTGGTCTCTGGTCGTTAGTGTTCAATGCAACAAATCTATTATTGAGATGGTCTCTAAATTCAGGTAGGATATTCTCAAGGTCATACTTTGGCTCTTGTGAACTTGTTCTAATTTTCTTCAGTTTCAACTTGAACTTGCATGTGAGCAATAGATGGTCTGTTCTGAAGTCGGCCCCTGGACTTGTTCTGACTGATGATATTGAACTTTTCCACGGTCTCTTTCCATAGATATAGTTGATTTGATTTCTGTGTATTCCATCTGGCAAGGTCCATGTGTATAGCCAGCATTTATGTTGTTGAAAAAAGGTATTTGCAATTGTATTATAATTATATAGTATAATAGCCGTTATAGTTGGGGTTAAATTAAAATGCATAAATTAGAACTCAAGCTAAGATACCTGAAATTTACACTAACTTGGTCTTTTGCTGTTCACTGCCCTTAGGGAAGTAGCATAAGATAAAATAAGAGTGCCTAAAAGTCTCTGAAGGTGATCTCTGGCAAATTTATGTTTTGTGGAACTCACTTTTTAATTACATATTTGTTGTATCAACTGATAGTGTATGTCTATCCCATCAAGTAGCATTTATATTCTATAAACTTGTGCCTTCATGTTTCTGCCTTAAGCAAAACACTCCTCAGCAAACCATCCTAGTTTGCCATTTTTTAAAGACATTCATGATCAAAACAGTCTTCTTTACCCCTTTTCCCTCATAGCTTTAGTTTCAGATTATTAGGAAAGTAGCTTGATTAAATTAATCCATACTAAAGTGTGAATGATTGGTGGATCTTATTAGCCATCTCACAGGTTAATTCAAGTAAATGTCTTACTCTGTGAAGTTGTAGGAGGTATGGTGAAAGCTATTTCAGGGGTTTGGAGCTTCTAAACCACCTTGCCTTTGTAAATAATGAGAAAAGCTATAAAAAAGGATTTTAACATTAATAAGGCCACTTCAGACCAGTCTTGTTTTTGATGAGCCCTGGCAAATAGTCTGTTTTGATGGACACTGGTAGTTACCAGTAACTGGACTGTCAGCAGAATCAGACCTGGGCCCAATATCTATAAAATGAATTCCTGAGCAGTAAAGAGTATATATATGTATTTTAATTATGGTCTCTTTTTTATTACACCATTTTTTCCACCCTCTCTGGAGCAATGATTTCAGCTATATGTGATTACAAATCTCCAGCCCAGACTTTCTCTAAGCTCCAGAAATGTGAATTCCGTGGTGTACTAGACATCACATTCTCAAGTATTCAATTCCCCTATCCTGTTCCAAACTCCATGGCCAGGTGGTAACAAGTTATTTTGTTTTAAAAAAAAAAAAAAGTAAGATAAAAAGAGGAAGTGTGAGAGAGCAAGAAAGCAAGAGTGAGAGAGCAAGAAAGCTAGAGCTAGAGAGCAAGAAAGTGAGAGCCAATGAAAGAGAGGGAGAGAAAAAATCCAACTTTAGTCTTGGAAGGAAAGCAGGGCTTTCCAGGGACATGAGAGCTTCCTAATGGTTTATCTACTCAAAACAATATACCCAAAAACCCAGTGCCCTCAAGTCAATTCCGACAATATAGATATTGATAAAAAGTTTAAAACGTAAATAAGATAAATGAACATGACTATAGGGCTTAAATTAAGAACAAATACTACAAAAATACACAAAGAATTTAGAACTTTTAAACCACCAAAAGAAAACTATACAATGGGATGTAGCAATAGGGAGGAGGAAAAATAAAAGTAGAGCACTGACACACGGGATTGTTGGATTTCACTGGAAAGGGAAAGTAAAATCTCCCCAAATTTTACCTTGCTTAAGTGACAAAAAGCTACTAAAAAGAAGAGACCTACAACAAACCTAAAACTCCTTGCCACTGCAATAGATTTGCCTGAATTTGAACTTTCATGGGGTAGGAATTTGAAGAGCTTAAGCCTCAGACCTCTAAAGGAGAACTTCTAGAACTGAAGAGGTATAAATCCACCAGGCTTTTAATCAAAGCCTAGGAAAGCCATGCTCAAGAAAAAAGGACGAACTAGAAGTTGATTAAGTCTTAAACAATTTGTAATCCAGTTCAAACCAGCTCAATATGTGATTGAATTAATAAGCCCCTCATTCTATCTTCCTAATAGAGGAAAGGGGAAACACCTCATTGGTGGGCCACGTGAGGATTTAGTCCTTCCCCCCCCCGCCAAAAAAAAAAAAAAGATTTTTTCTTTTTTTTTTCATCAGTACATGCATTTCTGGAGGTGTGGAGCTCAGAGCACATGACTCAGAACTAAGCTTAGGAATGGGGACTTGACCAAATCAAAGCCAACAAAATGATCCATTATTTTGCTGTGTCTTCAGAAGTTTAAAGTGAGAGAGGATATGAGTTTGAAATTGTGGTAACCATCTTCCCGCCACAAAGAACCCTATGTGAGAACAAAGCCAAAACAAAGTACGCAATCATAGAGGCCAGTAAAGTCACTGTGTTACATGACTGAAAAAACAATGAAGTAAACCAAAGTGGAAGCAACCTGAGCCGTATCTGAGTGGTTGTGCCAAAATTTGCACAGGGACTTTGTATTTAATCTGGCTAAATATATGAGGTCAGGTGAAGGGCAGTGTGGGCCAATCAGTTCTAGTCTGGGAAGTTGGAAGATTTGATTAAGCGTTAGAAAAACAGCTGGTTAAACTGTCTCCTGTGTATGTTGTGTTAAATGAAGCAATAGGATTAGAGATCTTGTTTTGAAAAATTCAGCATGTTAGGGTATGTTGTCTACTAAAGCCTTTAGTAAGGTCAAACTATAATAAAGAGAAAGTTTTAAACTGGAACTGTTCCACGTGAAAACAGAGATAAGAAAATATTGTTTTGATATAGGGGTCTTTTCTACCTGCAGTCTGCAGTCCAAGATGGCTACAACTCTAGTAGCAGGGTTGAAAAAGGCAAACTCTCTCACCCAAACTAACATTAAACTCAAGCAAAATCAGAGACAGGAGACTTAGCAAGAATGATGATTGGTAGCTGGGAAAATTATATTCTAGTCTGTCCATCCTCTCCTGTGTTCTTCCACGTCAGCAGTCATCGCCTGACAAGGGGATTAATTATCCCCACGGAGAAATGCAGCACAAGGACACAGATACCAAGAAGGCGAACATTAATCACAGGACTAAAGAGACTGGCAGAGCTTAGTGGCCATGGACACTGTTCGAAGACAGGAAATCCAAAGCTGATTCCCAGAACTAAAGACAGATTCTTCATGATACCTTGCTTTGTTCATTACCCCATGGTGTAGAGTGAAAGGTAATAAACTAAAAGCATATCAAGAGTTCAGATGAATTTTACTGTGAAAGCAGCTCTGAACCTTACTAACAAGAGCCTAAGGTTGCTCGAGCCTTGAAGAAACCTTCACTAGCAACTGAGCCTAAAGGAAGTGCACTGATAAAGAATTACAGTAATCACCCCAGATATGGTCATGGAAGACAACTATGTCATAGATTGAATTTTCAAAGCAGACCTCACACAAACGATAGATCTTACCTGACATGAAATTTTATTAATAATTCAAAGAATACAGGCAAAAACCAGATTTAAAAAAAACTACTCTTTTCCTGCAGATCACCAAAACATCCAACTCAGCTTCCAAAAACGTCCTTTTCTTCAACATTAGGACATGCTTCAGTTTCAGATTGCAAAATGAGTTTTGAGAATTGTACGTGGAAACATCGTTCACAAAGGAAGACATTTGAACTTTAAACTCCTCTATTTTATGCTCCTTTAATTACATGGACCACATGACTACATCCATTCTTAGCCAGCCATGACCCATACATAAATCCATAAATTTCAGGCTTATTAATATATAATAACAAAAAAACAGACTGAGCAGAAATATCCTTCTAAAACTTTTAAAGTTAGGTAATCCCTGTTTCCCCCACGTGTCTCTCAGTGTGTCGTACTGTGGGGGCTTGTGTGTTGCTGTGATGCTGGAAGCCATGCCACCGGTATTGAGATACCAACAGGGTCAACCATGGCGGACAGGTTTCAGCTGAGCTTCCAGATTAAGACAGACTAGGAAGAAGGACCTGGCAGTATACTTCTGAAAAGCATTAGCCAGTAAAAACCTTATGAATAGCAGCAGAACATTGTCTGATATAGTGCTGGAAGATGAGCCCCCCAGGTTGGAAGGCACTCAGAAGATGACTGGGGAAGAGCTGCCTCCTCAAGGTGAGTAGACCTTAATGACGTGGATGAAGTAAAACTTTTGGGACCTTCATTTGCTGATGTGGCACGACTCCAAATGAGAAGAAACAGCTGCAAATATCCATTAATAATCAGAACCTAGAATGTACAAAGTATGAATCTAGGAAAATTGGAAATCATCAAAAATGAAATGGAATGCATAAACATCAATATCCTAGGCATTAGTGAGCTGAAATGGACTGGTATTGGACATTTTGAACCAGACAATCATATAGTCTACTATGCTGGGAATGACAACTCGAAGAGGAATGGTGTTGCGTTCATAGTCAAAAAAAAAGTTTCAAGATCTATCCCGAGGTACAACGCTGTCAGTGATAGGATAATATCCATATGCCTTCAAGGAAGACCAGTTAATATGACTATTATTCAAATTTATGCACCAACCATTAGATCCAAACATGAAGAAATAGAAAATTTTTATCAGCTGCTGCACTCTGAAACGGATCGAACATGCAATCAAGATGCATTGATAATTACTGGCGATTGGAATGCAAAACTTGGAAACCGAGAAAACAGATCCGTAGTTGGAAAATGTGGCCTTGGTGATAGAAACAATGCCGGAGATCGAATGATAGAATTTTGCAAGACCAACAACTTCTTCATTGCAAATACCTTCTTTCACCAACATAAACGGTGAGTATACACATGGACCTTGCCGGGCTGAACACGCAGAAATCAAATTGACTACATCCGTGGAAAGAGACGATGGAAAAGTTCAATATCAACAGTCAGAGCAAGGCCCGGGGCTGACTGTGGAACAGACCATCAACTGCTCACATGCAAGTTCAACCTGAAACTGGAGAAAATCAGAGCAAGTCCATGAAAGCCAAAATATGACCTTGAGTATATCCCGCCTGAATTTAGAGACCATCTGAAGAATAGATTTGACGCATTGAACACTAGTGACTGAAGAACAGAGGAGTTGTGGAATGACATCAAGGACATCATACATGCAGAAAGCAAGAGGTCATTGAAAATACAGGAAAGAAAGAAAAGACCAAGATGGATGTCAGAGGAGATTCTGGAACTTGCTCTCGAACATTGAGCAGCTAAAGCAAAAGGAAGAATTGATGAAGTAAAAGAACTGAACACAAGATTTCAAAGGGCCTTTCGAAAAGACGAAGTGAAGTATTATAACGACATGTGCAAAGAGCTGGAAATTGAAAACCAAAAGGGAATAACACGCTTGGTGTTTCTCAAGCTGAAAGAACTGAAGAAAAAATTCAAGCCTCGAGTTGCGTTAGTGAAGGATTCCATGGGGAAAATATTAAATGACGCAGGAAGCATCAAAAGAAGATGGAAGGAATACACAGAGTCATTATACAAAAAAGAATTAGTCGATGTTCAACCATTTCAAGAGGTAGCATATGATCAGGTTCTGAAGGAAGAAGCCCAAGCTGCTCTGAAGGCATTGGCAAAAAACAAGGCTCCAGGAATTGATGGAATATCAGTTGAGATGTTTCAACAAACAGATGGAGTGCTGGAGGTGATCACTCGTCTATGCCAAGAAATATGGAAGACAGCTTCCTGGCCAACTGACTGGAAGAGATCCATATTTATGCCTATTCCCAAGAAAGGTGATCCAACCAAATGTGGAAATTATAGAACAATATCATTAATATCACATGCAAGCAAAATTTTGCTGAAGGTCATTTAAAGGTGACTGCAGCAGTATATTGACAGGGAACTGCCAGAAATTCAGGCCAGTTTCAGAAGAGGACGTGGAACCAGGGATCTCATTGCTGATGTGAGATGGATCCTGGCTGAAAGCAGAGAATACCAGAAAGATGTTTACCTGTGTTTTATTGACTATGCAAAGGCATTCAACTGTGTGGATCATAACAAACTATGGATAATATTGTGAAGAATGGGAATTCCAGAACACTTAATTGTGCTCATTAGGAACCTTTACATAGATCAAGAGGCAGTTGTTTGGACAGAACAAGGGGATACTGATTGGTTTAAAGTCAGAAAAGGTGTGCGTCAGGGTTGTATTCTTTCACCATACCTATTCAATCTGTATGCTGAGCAAATAACCCGAGAAGCTGGACTGTATGAAGAAGAATGGGGCATGAGGATTGGAGGAAGATTCATTAACAGCTTGCGTTATGCAGATGACACAACCTTGCTTGCTGAAAGTGAAGAGGACTTGAAGCACTTACTAATGAAGATCAAAGACCACATTACACCTCAACATAAAGAAAACAAAAATCCTCACAACTGGACCAGTAAGCAACATCATGATAAAGGGAGGAAAGATTGAAGTTGTCAAGAACTTCATTTTACTTGGATCCATAATCAACAGCCATGGAAGCAGCAGTCAAGAAATCAAAAGACACATTCCATTGGGTAAATCTGTTGCAAAGGACATCTTCAAAGTGTTGAAAAGCAAAGATGTCACCTTGAAGACTAAGGTGTGCCTTACCCAAGCCATGGTATTTTCAACCTCATCATATGCATGTGAAAGCTGGGCAATGAATAAGGAAGACCAAAGAACTGACGTCTTTGAATTGTGGTGTTAGCAAAGAATATTGAATATACCATGGACTGCCAGAAGAACAAACAAATCTGTCTTGGAAGAAGTATAACCAGAATGCTCCTTAGAAGCAAGGATGGTGTGACTGCATCTTACATACTTTGGACATGTTGTCAGGAGGGATCAGTCACTGGAGAAAGACATCATGCTCGGGAAAGTACAGGGTCAGCGGAAAAGAGGAAGACCCTCAACAAAGTGGATTAACACAGTGGCTGCAACAAGGAGCTCAAGAATAACAACGATTGTAAGGATGGCACAGGACTGGGCAGTGTTTTGTTCTGTTGGGCATAGGGTCGGTATGAGTCGGAGCCAACTTGACCACACCTAAGAACAAGAACAACAATCCCTGTTTATAAGGAGGTCTGGTGGAGGTCATTGATTCCACCCTACTAGGGAAGAAATGGTCTATTAACTGCCATTAACCTCTTCATTCACAGCAGTGGATAATAAAGATCCTCCTGGAGAGCGGAAGTGTGGCAGACAGACTGGTTGACAAAGGAAGTATATTTCACCTCTAGGTGATAGTCATTGTTCTACCTGTCATGCAAGATACAATATGTGCTATGTATCAGTAACCACTTCATGTTTTTCCTTCCTCAAATGAAAGCTTAGAAAAAAATGTGTATTGGATGTGTTGGAATTCATTAAACTTGCTGTTTAGCATTAGTTCCCTGGGTCAAGAGGAGTTAGATATGGGTTTGACTGATAAGACTGCATTGAACAGACATTGTGGACTTAGAGCAGAGCACAGTAAATAAATAAGACTTGGGTTTATTTCCTTGGGGACCAGGATAGGGTGTGTTTTCTGTGGGGCATGATATGATTTCATAGTATAGACTGAGCCTTTTTTTTTCTATTGAGACTGAGACATTTTTGAAGGTATACGGATGGGAATATGGGGTAGCCAAATGGATGGGTGTTTCCTGCTCAGCATTTGTTTGCTGCTGAATATCAATTTACCCTATTTTCAGTATTGTCATTTGGAGATCCGCTCAGGGATGCCCCACTGTGATCCATACTGATGGAAATAAGTATATTTCACCGGTTGGCTATGGTGATTTTCCACCAAGTTCAGGGATTTTTATGAGACATATTCAGAGTCAGTGAGAAGCAATGGGACTTCTACTAGGAATTCCTAGAAAGAGTCTCTTGCTATTTTCTAATTGTAAGTAAGCCTGAAGTTAGAGAAGCCATCTACCCAAAGGAAAAGGGCATGGAGTCTGACAATAGAGCCAGCATGATGGATGAACAGAAATGAGTAGAAAGATTCTGGGTCCAAGTGATATCTTTTTTTTTTTTCACTAATTTTTATTGTGCTTTAAGTGGAAGTTTACAAATCAAGTCAGTCTCTTACACAAAAACCCATATACACCTTGCTACACACTCCCAATTACTCTCCCCCTAATGAGACTTTTTTTTTTAATGAGACAGCCCGCTCTTTCCCTCCACTCTCTCTTTTCGTGTCCATTTCACCAGCTTCTAACCCCCTCCACTCTCTCATCTCCCCTCCAGGCAGGAGATGCCAACATAGTCTCAAGTATCCACCTGATCCAAGAAGCTCACTCCTCACCAGCATTCCTCTCCAACCCATTGTCCAGTCCAATTCATGTCTGAAGAGTTGGCTTCGGGAATGGTTCCTGTCCTGGGCCAACAGAAGGTCTGGGGGCCATGACCACCGGGGTTGCTCTAGTCTCAGTCAGACTATTAAGTCTGGTCTTAGGAGAATTTGGGGTCTGCATCCCATTGCTCTCCTGCTCCCTCAGGGGTTCTCTGTTGTGTTCCCTGTCAGGGCAGTCATCGGTTGTAGCCGGGCACCATCTAGTTCATCTGGTCTCAGGATGATGTAGTCGCTGGTTCATGTGGCCCTTTCTGTCTCTTGGGCTCATAATCACCTTGTGTCCTTGGTGTTTTTCATTTCTCCTTTGATCCAGGTGGGTTGAGACCAATTGATGGATCTTAGATGGCTGCTTGCTAGCGTTTAAGACCCCAGACGCCACTCTTCAAAGTGGGATGGAGAATATTTTCTTAATAGATTTTATTATGCCAATTGACTTAGATGTCCCCTGAAACCATGGTCCCCAGACCCCTGCCCCTGCTACGCTGGCCTTCGAAGCATTCAGTTTATTCAGGAAACTTCTTTGCTATTGGTTTAGTCCAATGGTGCTGACCACCCCTGTATTGTGTGTTGTCTTTCCCTTCACCTAAAGTAGTTCTTATCTACTATCTAATTAGTGCATACCCCTTTCCCACCCTCCCTCCCTCCCCGCTCTCATAACCACAAAAGAATGTTTTCTTCTCAGTTTAAACTATTTCACAAGTCTTATAATAGTGGTCTTATACAATATTTGTCCTTTTGCAACTGACTAATTTCACTCAGCATAATGCCTTCCAGGTTCCTCCGTGTTATGAAATGTTTCACCGATTCCTCACTGTTCTTTATTGATGCGTAGTACTTCATTGTGTGAATATACCATAATTTTATTATCCATTCATCCCTTGATGGGCATCTTGGTTGCTTCCATGTTTTTGGTATTGTAAACAGTATTGCAATAAACATGGGTGTGCATATATCTGTTCGTGTAAAGGCTCTTATTTCTCTAGGATATATTCCAAGGAGTGGGATTGCTAGATCTCAAGGTAGTTCTATTTTTCACTTTTTAAGGAAGGACCAAATCAATTTACAAAGTGGTTGTACCATTTTATATTCCCACCAGCAGTGTAGAAGTGTTCCAATCTCTCCACAGCCTCTTTAACATTGATTATTTTGTGTTTTTTGGATTAATGCCAGCCTTGTTGGAATGAGATGAAATCTCATTGTACTTTTGATCTGCATTTCTCTAATGGCTAATGATCGTGAACATTTCCTCATAAATCTGTTAGGCACCTAAATGTCTTCTTTAGTGAAGTGTCTATTCATGTCTTTTGCCCATTTTTTAATTGGGTTATTTGTCTTTTTGCAGTTGAGTTTTTGCAGTATCCTGTAGATTTTAGAGATCAGGTGCTGATCAGAAATGTCATAGCTAAAAACTTTTTCCCAGTCTATAGGTAGTCTTTTTACTCTTTTGGTGAAGTCTTTGGATGAGCGTAAGTGTTTGATTTTTAGGAGCTCCCAGTTATCTAGTTTTTCTTCTACATTCTTTATAATGTTGTATATACTGTTTATGCCATGTATTAGGGCTCATAATGTTGTCCCTATTTTTTCTTCCATGATCCTTATCGTTTTAGATTTTTTATTTAGGTCTTTGATCCATTTTGAGTTAGTTTTTGTGCATGGAGTGAGGTATGGGTCTTGTTTCATTTTTTTGCAAATGGATATCCAGTTCTGCCAGCACCATTTGTTAAAAAGACTGTCTTTTCCCCCATTTAACTGTTTTGGGGCCTTTGTCAAACATCAACTGGTCATATGTGGATGGATTTATGTCTGGATTCTCAATTCTGTTCCATCGGTCTATGTATTTGTTGTTGTACCAGTACCAGGCTGCTTTGACTACTGTGGTGGTATAATAGGTTCTAAAATCAGGTGAAGTAAGGCTTCCCACTTTGTTCTTTTTCGGTAATGCCTTATTTACCCGGGGCCTCTTTCCCTTCCATATGAAATTGGTGATTTGTTTCTCCATCTCATTAAAGAATGTCCTTGGGATTTTGATCGGAATTGCATTAAATGTATAAATTGCTTTTGGTAGAATAGACATTTTTATAATGTTAAGTCTTCCTATCCACTAATAAGGTATGTTCCTCCACTTATGTCTCTTTTGGTTTCTTGCAAAAGTGTACTGTAGTTTTCTTTGTATAAGTTTTTTACATCTCTAGTAAGATTTATTCCTAAGTATTTTATCTTCTTGGGGGCTACTGTAAATTTGGTGATTTCCTCTTTGATGTTCTTTTTGTTGGTATAGAGGAATCCAACTGATTTTTGTGTGTTTATCTTGTATCCCGATACTCTGCTGAACTTTTCTATTAGTTTCAGTAGTTTTCTGGAGGATTCCTTAGGATTTTCTATGTATAAGATCATGTCATCTGCAAATAGAGATACTTTTAATCCTTCCTTGCCAATCTGGATGCCCTTTATTTCTTTATCTAGCCTAATTGCTCTGGCTAGGACTTCCAGCACAATGTTGAATAAAAGTGGTGATAAAGGGCATCCTTGTCTCAGTCCCGATCTCAATGGGAATGTTTTCAGGCTCTCTCCATTTAGGGTGTTGTTGGCTGCTGGCTTTGTATAAATGCCCTTTATTATGTTAAGAAATTTTCTTTCTATTCCTATTTTGCTGAGAGTTTTTATCATGAATGAGTGTTGAACTTTGTCAAATGCCTTTTCTGCATCAATTGATAAAATCATGTGATTCTTGTCTTTTGTTTTATTTATGTGGTGGATTACATTAATTGTTTTTCTAATGTTGAACCATCCCTGCATAAAAAAAATTTGCATACCTGGTATGAATCCCACTTGGTCATGGTGAATTATTTTTTTGATATGCTGTTGAATTCCATAGGCTAGAATTTTGTTGAGGATTTTTGCATCTACGTTCATGAGGAATATAAGTTTATAATTTTCTTTTCTTGTGGTGTCTTTACCTGGTTTTGGTATCAGGGATATGGTGGCTTCATAGAATGAGTTTGGTAGTGTTCCATCCTTTTGTATGCTCTGAAACTCCTTTAGTAGTAATGGTGTTAACTCTTCTCTGAACGTTTGGTAGAACTCTGCAGTGAAGCCATCCAGAGCAGGGCTTTTTTCTGTTGGGAGTTTTTTGATTATCTTTTCAATCTCTTCTTTTGTTATGGGTCTATTTAGTTGTTCTACATCTGTTTGTGTTAGTTTAGGTAGGTAGCATGTTTCTAGGAATTCATCCGTTTCTTCTAGGTTTTCAAATTTGTTTGAGTATAGTTTTTCAAAGTAATCTGATATGATTCTTTTAATTTTAGTTGGGTCTGTTGTAATATCGCCCATCTCATTTCTTATTCCAGTTATTTGCTTACTCTCCTGTTTTTCTTTTGTCAGGTTGACCAGTGGTTTATCAGTTTTGTTGATTTTTGTTAAAAAACCAGCTTTTGGTCTTGTTAATTCTTTCAATTGCTTTTCTGTTTTCGATTTCATTTAGTTCAGCTCTAATTTTTATTATTTGTTTTCTTCTGGTGCCTATGGGTTTCTTTTGTTGCCCTCTATTTGTTCAAGCTGTAGGGATAATTCTTTGATTTTGGCCCTTTCTTCTTTTTGGACGTGTGCATTTATTGATATAAATTGACCTCTGAGCACCACTTGTGCTGTGCCCCAAAGGTTCTGATAGAAAGTGTTTTTGTTCTCATTGGATTCTATGAATTTCTTTATTCCATCCTTAATGTCTTCTGTAATCCAGTCTTTTTTGAGCAGGGTATTGTTCAGTTTCCAAGTGTTTGATTTCTTTTCCCTGCTTTTCCTGTTATTGATTTCCACTTTTATGGCCTTATGGTCAGAGAAGATGCTTTGTAATATTTCAATGTTTTGGATTCTGCTAAGGCTTGCTTTATGACCTAATATGTGGTCTATTCTAGAGAATGTTCCATGTGCACTGGAAACGAAAGTATACTTGGTTGCTGTTGGGTGGAGTGTTCTGTATATGTCCATGAGGTCAAGTTGGTTGATTGTGGCATTTAAATCTTCCGTGTCTTTATTGAGCTTCTTTCTGGATGTCCTGTCCTTCACCTAAAGTTGTGTGTTGAAGTCTCCTACTATTATTGTGGAGCTGTCTATCTTACTTTTCAATGCCGATAAATTTTGTTTTATGTACCTTGCAGCCCTGTCATTGGGTGCATAAATATTTAATGTGGTTATATCTTCTTGGTGTATTGTCCCTTTAATCATTATGTAGTGTCCTTCCTTATCCTTTCTGATGGATTTAACTTTAAAGTCTATTTTGTTAGAAATTAATATTGCCACTCCTGCTCTTTTTTGATTGTTGTTTGCTTGATATATTTTTTTCCATCCTTTCAGTTTTAGTTTGTGTCTCTAAGTCTAAGGCGTGTCTCTTGTAGCAGCATATGGAGGGATCTTGTTTTTTAATCCATTCTGCCACTCTCTGTCTCTTTATTGGTGCATTTTTCCATTTACATTTAGGGTAATTATGGATAGGTATGAATTCAGTACTATCATTTTGATGTCTTTTTTTGTGTGTTGACAGTTTCTTTTTCCCACTTGATTTTATGTGCTGAGTAGATTTTCTTTATATACTGTCCTTTCCTCATATTTGTTGTTGTTGATTTTGTTTCTGCTGAATTTGTATTTTTCCCTTGTATTTTATTTTGATGAGTAGGATAGTTTGTTTCCTTTGTGGTTACCTTATTATTTACCACTATTTTTCTAAATTTAAAACAAACTTTTATTTCTTTGTATCGCCATATCTTCCTCTCTGTATGGAAGGTGTATGATTACATTTCTTAGTCCCTCTTTATTATTTTAATGTTTTCTTCTTTTATGTAATAACATCGCCTTTACTCTGTGTTGGGCTTTTTTTTTTAATCTTGCTTTGTTTTTTTGGATTTCTTGTTTGGTTTGACTTCTGGTTGCTCTGCCCAGTGTTCTAGTCTTGGGTTGATACCTGATATTATTGATTTTCTAACCAAAGAACTCCCTTTAGTATTTCTTGTAGTTTTGGTTTGCTTTTTACGAATTCCCTCAACTTTTGTTTATCTGGAAATGTCTTAATTTCACCTTCATATTTAAGAGACATTTTTGATGGATATATGATTCTTGGCAGGCAATTTTTTTCCTTCAATTTTTTAAATGTGTCATCCCATTGCCTTCTTGCCTGCATGGTTTCTGCCGAGTATTCCGAGCTTATTCTTATTGGCTCTCCTTTGTAGGTGACTTTTCTTTTATCCCTTGCTGCTCTTATAATTGTCTTTTTATCTTTGGTTTTGGCAAGCTTGGTTATAATGTGTCTTGGTGACTTTAAGATCTACTTTATGTGGAGTTTGATGAGCATCTTGGATAGATATCTTCTCATCTTTCACAGTATCAGGGAAGTCTTCTGCCAACAAATCCTCAACAATTTTCTCTGTATTTTCTGTTATCCCTCCCTGTTCTGGTACTCCAATCACTCATAGGTTATTTCTCTTTACAGAGTCCCACATGATTCTTAAGTTTTCCTCATTTTTTAAAATTCTTTTTTCTGATTTTTCTTCCAGTATATTAGTGGCAAGTGATTTATCTTCCAATTCAGAAATTCTAGCTTCTACTTGCTCAATTCTGCTCCTCTGACTTTGTAGAGTTATCTAATTCTGTAATTTTATTTTTAATCTTCTGTATTTCTGATTGCTGTCTATTGATTTTTCCAGCCTATTAAACTTGTCATTATGTTCCTGAATAATCTTTCTCATTTCTTCAGTTGCTTTATCTGTGTGTTCCTTGGCTTGTTCTGTGTATTGCCTCATTTCCTTCCTGATGTCTTGAAGGGTTCTGTATATTAAACTTTTGTATTCTGCATCTGGTAATTCCGGGAATACACTTTCATCTAAAAGATCCCTTGATTCTTTGTTTTGAGATACTGTTGAGCTGATCATGGCCTGTTTCTTTATGTGACTTGATATTGACTGTTGTCTCTGAGCCATCTATAAGTTATTATATTAGTTTGCGCTTGCTTACTGTGCCATAGCTTCTTGGTTTGTTTTGTTTTGGTATACCCCTATGGGTTGCTTGAGTGAGCTAGCTTGATTATTTTCACTTTTGGAGCTCTGGTGTCCTGTCCCCAGCTGGCTAGAGCTGTTATCAGGTATATCAGCCTAGGAGTCTATTCAGTTTTCTTGCATGAATTCAGCTCAGGTTTCCAGGTAGCTGATATCAAGTGTGTGGTACAGGCTCTGTCCTAAAGTCTTAGAGGGGCAGGGGTGATTGGCATATAAACCGGTATCTGATTGCAGCAGGGGGTCACGCTTTGAACAAGGCAGTGGCTGAGAACCAACCCCCAAGTGTCTCTGAGGAAAACGCATCTCTTTTTCCTAGAGCGTGCTGGTGGATGGGCTCTGCAGAGGGACCATGGGCACCCAAAGTTTTTGTTGTAAGGACTGGGAGGTACCAGTTATCCCTGGACCCCTGTCGCGGGTGGCTGGGCAACCCAAGTGTAGCCACAAGTCCTTAGGTCCCTGTTGTGGGTACGTGAAAAGGGCCTTGTTTAATAGGCAAAGCAATGTCAAACATCAAATATCCACCTCTCCACTGTACCGCTGAAATGGTTGGAGTTTGCCAACAAGGGCCTATTCTCTCGAAATAGGCCCACACAGGTCCATGCAGAACGGAAAGGTGCTCACGGTCCACGGACGGTTTATGCCTGGACAGGAGCCGCTTCTGTCCTGTGCTCCCCCGGTTAATGGAGCTACCAAATTATCTTTTTCCCCCAGTTGCAAATTTTTTCCTTCCCCAAGGCTGGGAGGACAGCTCCAGGTGCTCACCAAGGTCCATCTCAGGCCTAGGGATTCAGCCACTGAAGCCAGCTTGGGGGGACACGTTAAAATACACACAAGTACTTAGCTTTTGCCGAGAGCGCCCTTCTCCTCAGGTTCCGGAGTTGTGAGTGGGCTGTGTGGCTGGCTGCTTCTCCCTGAGGAAACCGCGGTGGAAGGCTAGTAGCAGCCCGCAGCCGCCGCTCAGGGAATGCTGCCTGAGGGCTCCCTGCGATTCAGGTCCGGTAACTTCTCTCCGCTTCTGAATGGTCTCTTCCTTCCCCGCCCCTCAGTTCTTTGTCTAAGCTTGCCTTTGACGCTCAGGGCTCCCAGCTTGTCAGAAATATACTTGTTTCACTTGTTTTTTCAGGACTTTGTTGTAAAGAGGGCTTGACAGAAGTGTCTGTCTATTCCGCCATCTTGGCTCTGCCCCCCCAAGTGATATCTTTTGATTATCAATCAAGCTGCTTTTTTTGTTATTGTTGTTGTTCTTAAACCTTTTTGGGTTGGATTGGGTTTCTTGTCACATGAATAAGGTCCTACTTATACATAATATTAAAAATTTTAAATACACTTGCAAAACTTTTAATCCAAGAAAAATTTTTTCCAAAGCAACATGTTTTTCTCCTGAGGCCAATCTGACATTAATCAAAGACAGATTGGAACTGATATGATTGCACAACAGGAGGGAGTATAAGAAACTTTTTTTCTTTTTCACACTTTCTGGGTTTTGTATCCTTTTTTGAAAATCTGCAAAGAAATAATTTAAAAAAAAAGTCTGATTAATGTGCCTTAAAGGATCTTACATGTACTTCCTCCAGCCATATCTCATGTCTTTTTCCTCTTCACCCATTGCATCCAGCTCAACCAACCTCCTTGCTGAGCTACCATCTCAACGCCCTTGTACTTCCTTCCCTCTCTGCTTAGAATGCTCTTTTCACAGGTATCCACATGAATTTCTAACCTGATTTAGATTTCTTCTCAAACAAAATTGAGCATGAAATGCACTGAAAAAAGGAAAGGAAGGGTAAGATTTAAGAGTAGTAAAGGAGGTAATGATAATAGGCTAGGACATAATAATAGACAGAAAACCATTAATAATTAAAAGTGAAAAAAAAAAATTAACTTGACCATTAAGGTCATGTGTCAAGGCCACTGTTTTGGGCACTGGCTTCCTAGAATTGATGCACCAAGTGTTGGCACATGCGAGGGTTAAACGTGGCAGGTGTTGGGGGTTTTAGGGAGTGGAGGTAAGTGATTATGATTCTATAGAATGTGTTCTTTTAATAATTCTCACTTCTTCATGGTGCTTTGTTGTCTTGAGTGTGTTCTCCTTTGATCATTATTTCTTCGGTATCTTCCTTCCAAGATGGCTTATGTATGGTATCATGTCTGGGAACACTCTTGAAAAGAATGTCTTTGAAAGTCTTGAATAATCAAGTATGACGAGAGTGTAGCTCAGAGGACAGGGTTGGTGAAGTAGGCAACTTTTTACTCTTTAACACCTAGTTGGAATGTCAGATACAGAAATATAGGCCAGATTTTCTATGCCGCAGTAAAGGAACAAGTAGTCTCTACTCATGCTCATAAGCAGAAAAAGTCAAAGAAGCCCTTGAGATTCATACATGATATAGGTCTAGGACATCATGTGGGTAGCAGAGATAGTCCTTAACCCTTAAAACATTCAGACATTTTATTCCTTTCTTTTTTTGTGGTTATATATTGTTAAGTATTTAATTAATTTATTTATTTTATTGTGTTTTAGGTGAAAGTTTATAGTGCAAATTAGTTTCTTTTTCTTGTAGATTTTAGAGATTAGATCTTTGTTGGATCTGCCATAGCCAATTTTTTTTTCACGGTCTGTAGGTTCTCTTTTTACTCTTTTGGTGAAGTCTTCTAATGAGCATAACTATTTAATTTTTAGAAGGTCCAAGTTATCTAGCTTCATCTTTTGGAGTTTATGTGTTGTTAGTTCTGGTTTGTATTCCATTAATGCTGTGTGTTAGGACCTCTAGCATTGATCCTATTTTTTCTACTATGATCTTTATACTTTGTGGTTTTATATTTAGGTCTTAGATCCATTTTGAATTAGTTTTTGTGTATGGTGTGAGGTATGGGTCCTGTTTCACTTTTTTTACAGACGGACATTCAGTTTTGCCAGCACCGTCCTTTAAAAAGACTGTCTTTTACCCATTCGATGGACTTTCGGCCCTTGTCAAAGATCAGGTGACCGTAGGTGAATGGATTTACATCCGGGCTCTCAATTCTGTTTCATTGGTCAATGCATCTGTCATTGTACCAGTACTAGGCTATTTTAACTATATATATAGTAAATTCTGAGGTAAGGTAGTGCAAGCCCTCCTACTTTGTTCTTCTTTTTCAATAGTGCTTTACTAATCTTGGGCCTCTTCCCTTTCCATATAAAGTTAATCATCAGTTTTTCCATCTCTTTAAAGAATGCTATTGGTATTTGGATTGGAATTGCATTGTATTTTAAATTGCTTTGGGTGGAACTGACATTTTCACATCATTGAGTCTACTTATCCATGAGCCTGGTGTGTTTTTCCATTTATGTAGATCTCCTTTGGTTTCTTACAGTAGTGTTTTGTGGTTTTCTTTTGTAAGCCTTTTACAACTCTTGTTAGATTTATTGCTAAGTATTTTATATTTTTTAGGGGCCATTATAAATGATACCGTTTTCCTGACTTCCTTTTGTTGTTCTCTTTAACAAAATCCAACTGATTTTTGTTTGTTTTCCTTGTAGCCTACAATTCTGCTGAATCTTTCTATTAGTTCCAGTAGGTTTCTCGTGGAGTCTTTTGAGTTTTCTATGTATAGTATCATATCATTCTGCAAATAGGGACAGCTTTTCTTTTTCATTACCAATTTGGATGCCCTTTATTTCTTTTTTCTTGCCTTATTGCTCTACCTAGGACTTTCAGCACAACATTAAAAAGGTTTGTCTCTCCCTTTTAAGGAAACTGAGACCTTAGGTCAAAGTGTTAGGAATAGATTTTCTGTGATGTCAATTCATATATGCTTATCCACTCAGCTATACTTACTTAATAATTTAAAATGTGATAATGGTGACATTTGAAATTCCTAAGGAAAAATACATTTTTAAATATATAATGTTGGAATGACTGCCTAAAGCCCTTTGCCATATTATATAATAAAATTAATTACAGACATAATAGAATCAATGACTTAAAAAACATCTTGAAGGAGTTTGTTGTTGTTAGGTGCTGTTATGGTTTGAATTGTGTCCTCCAAAAAGTATGTATCAACTTGGCTAGTCCATGATTCCCAGTATTGTGTGATCATCCACCATTTTATCATCTGATGTGATTTTCCTAAGTGTTGTAAATCCTACCTCTATGATGTTAATAAGGTGGGATTAACTGCAGTTATGTTAATGAGGCAGGACTCAACTACAAGATTAGATTATGTTTTAAGTCAATCTCTTTTGAGATATAAAGGACAGAAGCCAGCAAAGAGACATGGGGACCTCATATCACCAAGAAAATAGTGCCAGGAGCAGAGCATGCCCTTTGGACCCAGGGTCTCTGTGCTGAGAAGCTCCTAGACCAGGGAAGGATCGATGGCAAGGACCTTCCTCCAGAGCTGATGGAGAGAGAAAGGCTTCCACTGGAGCTGATCCTAACTTTGACTTCTAGTCTATCAGACTGTGAGAGAATGAACTTTTGTTTGTTAAAGCCATCCATTTGTGGTATTTCTGTTGTAGTAGTGCTAGATAACTAAGACAGAATTTGGTGCCATGAGAGTGGGGTGTTGCTCTAACAGATACCTAAAATGTGGAAGCAGTTTTGAAACTGTGAATGGATAAAGGATGGAAGAGTTTTAAAGTGCCTAACAGCAGAAGCCTAGATTGCCTTGAAGAAAAAGTTGGTGGAATTATGGACATCAAAGACAATTCTGGTGAGGGCTCAGAAGGAAATGAGGATAGCTGTTACACTGATGATGGCGCAGATGGCAAGAAGCAGCACCAGAGAAATGGCAGCAGCAGAATGAGAAGGCCAGTGCAAGATAGCACTGGAGCTGACCCACAGAGTGAGAGAGCTAAGTGTCTTTGTACAGGAGGTTTCCTAGCAGAGTAAGGTGCCTCTAAGAACTTATTGGTAGAACTAGGTTGCAGACCCATAGAGCAAGAGAGCTGAGTGCCTTCCAGCTGAGTGCCTTTACTAGTGGAGTGGGGTGCCTCCAGGCACTTATCAGTGGAGCTAAGAGCTTTGGAAAACTTGTCCCCCCAGGGAAGACACAAGCGAAGAGGCCTGAGGGGCCATGAGTCTAAGGAACCAGGAAGCAGAAGCTGAAGAGACAAGAAACACTGGAAGCAGAGCTGCCTCAGTCTAATAGAGTAGGGGCATAACCTCTGGGGTCTCAAAGTGTAGGGTTGCTACTCAGACAGACTAGCAAAAAGGGGCTGCCTAAAGCCAAGGGTATTTGCAATGAAGAAGTTGTAGGTCTTGCAAACTTCTATCATGCCTGTGATCTCCAGCATCTTTTCTTTGACCAAGGCCATGTTGTCCAACTACCAATCCTTCTTCTTTGTTTCCAGCTTTTCCATTTCAAACACCCAAACCCAGTGCTGTCTTTGATTCCGACTTATAGCAACCCTATAGGACAGAGTAGAGCTGCCCCATAGAGCTTCCAAGGAGTGCCTGGTGGATTTGAACTGCCAACCCTAATTATCAATGCATCCTGATCACAATTTCAGACTGAAGAAGTTGGTAAAAATATTCAATTTCTTCATCTCTGGCCTTGGTTGTTGGTGCTTAAGTTTGAATAACAGTATTACCTGGTCTTCCATGTAGGGTTATGAATATTATCCTATAAATGACAGCATTGTACTTCAGGATTGATCTTGAAAAGTTCTTTTTGATGATAAATGTAATGCCATTCCTCTTCAAGCTGTCATTCCCAAATAGTAGACCATGTGATTATCCAATTCAAAATGGCCAATACCAGTTCATTTCAGCTCACTAATGCCTAGGATATCAATGTTTATGTGTTCCATTTCATTTTAGATGATTTCCATATTTTCCTAGATTCATACTTTTTACATTCCATGTTCTGGTTATTAATGGATGTTTGCAGCTGTTTCTTCTCATTTTGAGTTGTGTCATATCAGCAAGTGAAGGTCCTGAGAGCTAGACTTCATCCATGCCATTAAGGTCAACTCTACTTTGGGGAGGCAACTCTTCCCAGTGTCTTTTGAGTGCCTTCCAACCTGAGGGACTCATCTTCCAGCACTCTATCAGACAATATTCTGCTGCTATTCATAAGGTTTTCAGTGGATAACTCTTTTCAAAAGTAGACCACCAAGTCCTTCTTCCTAGTCTGTCTTAGTCTGAAAGCTCAGTTGAAACCTGCCCACCATGGGTGACCCTGCTGGTATTTGAATACCAATGGCATAGCTTCCAGCATGACAGCAACATGCAAGCCCCCATAGTTTGACAAACTGACAGATGAATTTATCATAAACAGTGGCTGTACAAGTGAACTTCTCTGGGTGGAATACGCAGGAATCAAATCAACTACCTCTGTGAAAAAAGATGATGGAAACCCTCCATACCATCAGTCAGAACAAGGCCAGGGACTGACTTCAGAACAGATCATCAACTGCTCATATGCAAGTTCAAGTTCCAGCTGAAGAAAATTAGAACAAGTTCACATGAGCCAAAGTACGACCTTAAGTACATCCCACCTGAATTTAAAGACCATCTCAAGAGTAGATTTGATGCATTGAATACTAATGACCAAAACCAGGTGAGTTGTGGAATGACATCATACATGAAAAAAAACAGGAAGTCATTAAAAAGATAAGAAAGAAAGAAAAGACAAAAATGGATGTCAGAAGAGACTCTGATACTTGCTCTTGAATGTTGAATAGCAAAAACAAACTGAAAAAATAATGAAGTAAAAGAGCTGAACAGAAGATTTCAAAGGGTGGCTCAAGAGGACAAAATATTATGACATGTGCAAAGACCTGGAGTTAGAAAACCAAAAGGGAAGAACATGCTTGGTATTTCTCAAGCTGAGAGAACTGAAGAAAAAAATTCAAGCCTCGAGTTGCAATATTGAAGGATTCTATGGGGGAAAATGTTAAATGACGCAGGAAGCCTCAAAAGAAGATGGAAGGAATACACAGAGTCATTATACCAAAAAGAATTGGTTGGCATTCAACCATTACATGAGGTAGCGTATGATCAGGAACCTATGGTACTGAAGGAAGAAGTCCAAGCTGCACTGAAGGCATTGAAGAAAAACAATGCTCCGGGAGTTGACGGAATACCAATTGCAATGTTTCAACAAAGGGATGCAGTGCTAGAAGTGATCACTTGTCTATGTCAAGAAATTTGGAAAACAGCTACCTGGCCAACTGACTGGAAGAGATCCATATTTACGCCTATTCCAAAGAAAGGTGATCCCACTGAATGTGGAAATTATCAAGCAATATTATTAACATCACTTGCAAGCAAAATGTTGCTGAAGATCATTCAAAAGCAGCTGCAGCAGTATATCGACAGGAAACTGCCAGAAATTCAAGCTGGATTCAGAAGAGGACATGGAACGAAGGACATCATTGGTGATGCCAGATGGATCTTGGCTAAGCAGAGACTATCAGAAAGATGTTTATCTGGGTTTTATTGATTGTACAAAGGCATTCCGCTGCATGGATCACAAGAAATTATGAATAACATTGGGAAGAATGGGAATTCCAGAACACTTAATTGTGCTCATGAGGAACGTGTACGTAGACCAAGAAGCAATTGATCGAAAAGAACAAGGGGATACTGTGTGGTTTAAAGTCAGGAAAGGTGTGTGTCAGGATTGTATCCTTTCACCATACCTATTCAATCTGTATGCTGAGTAAATAATCCAAGAAGCTGGACTGTATGAAGACGAATGGGGCATCAGTATTGGAAGAAGACTCATTAACACCCTGCATTATGCAGATGACACAACCCTGCTTACTGAAAGTGAAGAGGACTTGAAGCACTTACTGATGAAGATCAAAGACCACAGCCTTCAGTATGGATTACACCTCAACATAAAGAAAACAAAAATCCTCACAACTGGACCAATGAGCAACATCATGATCAGCAGAGAAAAGATTGAAGTTGTCAAGGATTTCATTTTACTTAGATCCACAATCCACACCTATGAGCAGCAGTCAAGAAATCAAATGATGTGCTGCATTGGGCAAAGCTACTGCAAAGGACCTCTTTAAATTGTTGAAAAGCAAAAATATTACCTTGAAGACTAAGGTATGTCTGACCCAAGCCATGGTGTTTTCAATCGAATCCTATGCATGTGAACACTGGACAATGAATAAAGAAGACCGTGGAAGAATTGACACCTTTGAATTGTGCTGTTGGAGAGGAATATTGAATATACCATGGACTGCCAAAAGAATGAACAAATCTGTCTTGGAAGAAGTACAGCCAGAATACTCCTTAGAAGCAAAGATGGTGAGACTATGTCTCACATACTTTGGACATGTTATCAGGAGGCATCAGTCCCTGGAGAAAGACATCATGGTTGGTAAAGTAGAAGGTCAGTGAAAAAGAAGGAGACCCTCAATGAGATGGATTGACACAGTGGCTGCAACAATGGCCTTAAGCATAACAATGATTGTGAGGATGGCGCAGGACCGGGTGGCATTTCGTCCTGTTGTACATAGGGTTGCTATGAGTTGGAACCAACTCGATGGCACCTAACAACAACAACAACAGATAACTAAGATAGGTGCCATTTAGTTAGTTTCAACTCATAACAATCTTACGCACAACAGAAGAAAATGCTGCCTGGTCCCACACAATACTCACAATCACTGCTATGTTCGAACCTTTTGTTGCAGCCACCTTGTCAATCCATCTTGTCGAGGGTTTTCCTCTTTCTCATGACCCTCTACCTTACCACACACAATGTCTTTCTCCAGGGACTGGTCCCTGTTGGTAACATGTCCAAAGTATGTGAGACAGAGTCTCGGCCTCTTCACTTCTAAGGAGCGTACTGGCTGTACTTCTTCCGAGACAACTTTATTTGTTCTTCTGGCAGCCCATGGTAGATTTAATATTCTTCACCAACACCATAATTTAAAGGCATCAATTCTTCTTTGGTCTTCCTTATTCATTGCCCAGTTTTTGCCTGTATATGAGGCAAATGAACATATTGTAACTTGGGTCAAGCTCTCCTTACATCATTTGATTTCTTGACTACTGCTTCCATGAATGTTGATTGTGGATCCAAGTAAAATGAAAGCCTTGACAAATACAGTCTTTTCTCCATTTATCATGATGTTACTTATTGGTGCAGTTGTGAGGATTTTTGTTTTCTTTATGTTGAGGTGTTAACCATACTGAAGGTTGGAGTCTTTGCTATTCATCAGTAAGCGCTTCATATGCTATTCATTTTACAGCAAGCAAGGTTGTGTCATCTGCATATCACAGGTTGTCAATGAGTCTTCCTCCAATCCTGATGCCCTGTTCTTCTTCATGCAGTCCAGCTTCTCAGATTATTTGCTCAGCATACAGATTGCATAATTATGGTAAAGGGATTCAACCCTGATGCCCACCTTTATTGATCTTAAACCACGCAATATCTCCTTGTTCTGTTTGAACTACTGCCTCTCTCGGTCATGAGCATAATTAAGTGTTCTGGAATTTTCATTCTTCACAATGTTGTCCACAGTTTGTTATGATCCACATAGTTGAATGCCTTATATAGTAAATAAAATACAGGTAAACCTATTTCTGGTATTCTCTGTTTTCAGCCAAGATTCATCTGACATCAGCAATGATATCCCTCCTTCCAGGCCCTCTTCAGCTTTAATTTCTGGCAATTCCCTGTCAATGTACTGCTGGTATCATTTTTTAATTATCTTCACCCATATTTTACTTGTGTGTGATATTAATGATATTGTTTGATAATTTCCACATCCTGTTGGATCACCTTTCTTGGGAATGGTCACTAATATGGATCTCTTTCAGTTGGTTGGCCAGGTACCTGTCTTCCAAATTTCTTGGCATAGATAGGTGAGCACTTCCAGCATTCCATCCCTTTGTTGAAACATTTCAATTGGTATTTCATCAATTCCTGTAGCCTTCTTTTGCAACAATGCGTTCAGTGCAACTAGGACTTCCTTCAATACTATCTGTTCCTGATCATATTCTGCCTCCTGAAATGGTTGAATATTGGTCAATTCTTTTTGGTATAGTGACTCTGTGTATTTCTTCCATCTTCTTTAGATTCTTCCTGTGTTGTTCAATATTTTCCCCATAGAATCCTTCAGTATTTGAACTCAAAGTTTGAATTTTTTCTTCAGTTTTTTCAGCTTTCAACATGCCTAGCATTTTCTTCCCTTCAAGTTTTATAACTCTAGGTCTTTACATATGTCATTATAATACTTTACTTTGTCTTCTCGAGCCACCCTTTGAAATCTTCTGTTCACCTCTTTTACTTCATCATTTCTTCCATTCGCTTTAGCTACTCTACATACAAGAGCAAGTTTCAGAGTCTCTTCTGATACCCATTTTGGTCTTTCTTTATCTCTTTTCTTTTTAATGACTTTTTGCTTTCTTCATGTATGATGCCTTTGATGTCATTCCACAACTCATCTGGCCTTCAGTCATTAGTGTTTAATGTGTCAAATCTATTCTTGAGATGGTCTCTAAATTCAGGTGGGATATATTCAAGGCCCTATTTTGTTCTCATGGACTGGTTTTAATTTTCTTCAGCTTCAACTTAAACTTACATATGAGCAATTGATGGTCTGTCCTCAGTCTGCCCTGGCTTTGTTCTGAATGATGATATTGAGCTTTTCCACTGTCTCTTTCCACAGATGTAGTTGATTTGATTCCTGTATTTTCCATCTGGTAGGTCCACATGTATAGTCACTCTTTATGTTGTTAATAAAGGTATTTGCAATGAAGAAGTCATTGGTCTTGCAAAATTCTATCACTCAATATCTGGCATTCTTTTTATCACCAAGGCCATGTTTTCCAACTACTGATCCTTATTTGTTTCCAACTTTCACAGTTCCATCACCAGTAATTATCAATGCATCTTAATTACATGTTTGATCAATTTCAGACCTCAGAAGTTGGTAAAACTCTTCAATTTCCTCATATTGGCATTAGTGGTTGGTGGAAAAATCTCAATAATACTTGTAATAACTGGTCTTCCTTTTACGTGTATGGATGTATTCTATTACTGACAGTGTTGCACTTTACGATAGATCATTAAATGTTCTTTTTGACAATGAATGTTTTGCTATTCCTGTTTAATTTGTCATTCCTGGCATAATAGGCCATATAGTTGTCTGATTCAAAATGGTCCATTTCAGCTCACTAATGCCTAAAACATAGATGTTTGTGCATTCTGTTTCATTTTTGACGATTTCCAATTTTTCTAGATTCATATTTTGTACATTCCATATTCTGATTATTAAAGGATGTTTGCAGCTGTTTCTTCTCATTTTGAGTTGTGCCACAATGAATGAAGGTCCTGAAGGCTTGACTCCATCCATGTCATTAAGGTTGACTCTACTTTGAGGAGGCAAGTCTTCCCTAGTTGTATTTTGAGGGCCTTCCAACCTGAGGGGCTTATCTTCCAGCACAATACCAATGTTCCACTGCTATCCATAAGATTTTCACTGGTCAGTTTTTTCAGAAGTAGACTGTTAGGTCCTTCTTCCTAGTCTGTCTTAGTCTGGAAGCTGCTCTGAAACCTTCCCCCCATGGGTGACCCTGCAAGCCACCACAGCATGACAAACTGACGGACGCATGGTTGCTTTATTAGGCACCTTAAAATTCTTCCAGCCTCTACCCATGCTTAGTTTCAAAACCACCTCCACATTTTAGGTATCTGTTAGACCATCACCCCACTTTTCAGTATGAAATTCTGCCTTAGCTGTTTGGTGCTGCTGTAACAGAAATACCACAAGTAGATGGCTTTCACAAAAAAATTTATTCTCTAACAGTTTAGGAAGTTAGAAATTCAAATTCAGTGTGCAAGCTTCAGTGGAAGACTTTCTCTCTCTCTCCGTTTGCTCTGGGTAAAGGTCCTTGTCATCAGTCTTTCCCTTATCTAGGAGCTTCTCAGCACAGGGACCCAGGGGAAAAAGGACATGCTCCACACCCAGCTCTTCTTTATTGGTGGTATGATTTTACTACATAAAATTTAAATTTTTGAACTTTAAGAAAATAACAAACTAAATAAAAATGAAACCTGGAAGAATATTTGAATAATATATTGCAACCAAAAGTTTGCTTTCCTAATATTTATAATAATAATAAGAAGAAGAATAAGTACTCCAATGGAAAAGAAAGCAATGGGTAAACAAAGTCCCAAAATAAATGATCAAGAAGTACATATAAAGTGTTTAACCTCAAGAATAATCAACAATTCCAAAATAGAGCTACAGTGAGATCTTTCTCCCAATGTAATAGGGAAAGAAAAATTACGATAACACTAAATATTGCAGGCATGGTCGAACAGACACTTTCGTAAATGCTGATGTGAATGTAAATACATGCAGCGTTTTAGACAGAATATGTAGAAAACAGAATCATGAGGTTTAAAATATCCATCTTCTATGTTCCATCAATTCCACTTCTATGAACTTATTGTAGAGAAATAATTTAAATAAACATGTAAAAGTATAAATGCAGAACATCAGCATTGTTTCTGATATTAAAAAATTGAAAATGATGGGAATTTGCTGAAAAGATGTTCACAGTATATTATTAGGTGAAAAAAGCAGATTACAAAATGAGGATATTTAATATGATTTCTTCTGCTATCAGAGCAAGTCCACGAGAGCAAGAATACGACCTTGAGTATATCCCACCTGAATTTAGAGGTCATCTCAGGAATAGATTTGACTCATTGAACACAAATGACCGAAGACCAGACGAGTTGTGGAATGACATCAAGGACATCATATGTGAAGAAAGAAAGAGGCCATTGAAAAGACAGGAAAGAAATAAAAGACCAAGATGGATGTCAGAAGAGACTCTGAAAATTGCTTTCAAACGTCAAGCAGCTAAAGCAAAAGAAGAAATGATGAAGTAAAAGAACTGAACAGAAGATTTCAAAGGGCATCTTGAGAAGACAAAGTACAGTATTTTAATGACATGTGCAAAGAGCTGGAGATAGAAAACCAAAATGGAAAAACATGCTTGGTGTTTCTCAAGCTGAAAGAACTGAAGAAAAAATTAAAGCCTCGAGTTGCAATAGTGAAAGACTCTATGGGGAAAATATTAAACGGCACAGGAGCATAAAAAGAAGATGGAAGGAATACACAGTCATTATACCAAAAAGAATTAGACGTTCAACCATTTCAAAAGGTAGCATATGATCAGGAAGGAATGGTACCGAAGGATGAAATCCAAGCTGCACTGAAGGCACTGGCAAAAAACAAGCCTCCAGGAATTGACAGAATATCAGTTGAGATGATTCAACAAATGGCTGCAGCACCAGAAGTGCTCACTCGTCTATGCCAAGAAATATGGAAGACAGCTTCCTGGCCAACTGACTGGAAGAGGCCCATGTTTATGCCTATTCCCAAGAAAGGTGATCCCACTGAATGTGGAAATTATCAGACAATATCATTAATATCATATGCAAGCAAAATTTTGCTGAAGATCATTCAAAAGGGGCTGCAACAGTATATCAACAGGGAACTGCCAGAAGTTCAGGCTGGAGTCAGAAGAGGATGTGGAACCAGGGATCTCACTGCTGGTGTCAGATGGATCCTGGCTGAAAGCAGAGAATACCAGAAGGACATTTACCTGTGGTTTACTGAATATGCTAAGACATTTGAATGGGTGGATCATAACAAATTGTGGGTAACATTGCAAAGAATGGAAATTCCAGAACACTTAATCATGCTTATGAGGGACCTGTACATAGATCGAGAGGTAGTTGTTCGGACAGAACAAGTGAATACTGAGTGTTTTAAAATCAGGAAAGTTATGCATCATGGTTATATTCTTTCACCATACCTGTTCAATCTGTATGCTGGGCAAATAATCCGAGAAGCTGGGCTATATGAAGAAGAATGGGGCATCAGGAGTGGAGGAAGACTCATTAACAACCTGCATTATGAAGATGACACTTGGTGAAAGTGAAGAGGACTTGAAGCACTTACTGATGAAGATCAAAGACCACAGCCTTCAGTATGGATTACACCTCAACATAAAGAAAACAAAAATCCTCACAACTGGACCAATGAGCAACATCATGATCAGCGGAGAAAAGATTGAAGTTGTCAAGGATTTCATTTTACTTGGATCCACAATCAACACCCATGGAAGCAGCAGTCAAGAAATCAAAAGATTCATTGCTTTGGGCAAATTTGTTGCAAAGGACCTCCTTAAAGTGTTGAAAAGCAAAGATGTCACCTTGAAGACTAAAGTGTGCCTGATCCAAGCCATGGTATTTTCAGTCACATCATATGCATGTGAAAGCTGGACAACAAATAAGGAAGAGTGAAGAAGAATTGAAGTCTTTGAATTGTGGTGTTGGCGAAGAATATTGAATATACCATGGACTGCCAAAAGAATGAACAAACCTGTCTTGGAGGAAGTAAAACCAGAATGCTTCTCAGAAGCAAAGATGCCGAGACTGCATCTTACATACTTTGGACATGTTTTCAGGAGGGATCAGTCCCTGGAGAAGAACATTATGCTTGGTAAAGTACAGGGTCAGTGGAAAAGAGGAAGACCCTCAACGAGGTGGGTTGACACAGTGGCTGCAACATTGGGCCCAAGCATAACAACAATTTTAAGGATGGCTCAGGACCAGGCAGAGTTTTGTTCTGTTGTGCATGGGGTTGCTATGAGTCGGAACCTAACAGCAGCAACAATATGATTTATTAAAAAAATACATATTTATAAATACGATACAGACGTCATATTTATATTTATTGCAATTCATGTAAAAAAGCATATGACCCACCACAATGTTAATGATTGTATCTAAGTGAGTGGAATTTAGGTGATTTTGATTTTCCATGGTTTTATTAATGTTATAATTTTATAAAATTTTATAATTTAAAACATAACGAGATATTCTTTCCTGAAAAGCAAAAAAAAAAAAGAAAAAAAGAATAACTAAAACTGAAATAGGAATTAACAAGGCCACACTCCAAATCTGATAATGCCTCTCACTTTCCAGTTTAAAAAATCTCTACTGACTTATTTTTACTTACTGTATAAAAATCCGAACACTATCTTGGCACCCAAAGTCACTTCACATTTGGTCTTAAGTATCATATTGACTTCAATATCTATGTCTGTATCCCATGGGTTCTGACTCCGAATACTTTTGGAAAATGCCAAGTCTTTTTGCATCTCTATGGCTTTTCTGAAGAACTCAACCTTTCTCTGGAAAATATCGCTTCCTCTGGAAGAATTTCCAACTGTCCTAAGAAGAGCTAGTACTCTCCCTGCTCTGCTCTCACAGTATAATTTTAAATGACTTGCACGTTATCTTCCTAACTTCTGATACTATAATACACACTACATATGCACACAACACAACAGGTCAATACAAGTAGCATAAATGGAAGCTATGCTTTTCTTTTAAGAGCTGAAGGAATTGGCACCAGAAAAAAGTTGCAGATTAGATAGAATAAAGCAGAGATTTGTAAGGATTACAATAACGCCAAAATAATATCAATACAAGTGTAGCTACACACTCTTCACTTGCAATTAGTTTATAGATTATATTAATAATTTGAGTGAGATCCAGAAATGATAATTTAAAGCTCCTTTCAAAGCAGTAGCTCCCAGGAGCCTGTGCTAAGGGGAAATGTAGATGGACAAACAGACAGATAATAATGTGTCATTCTCCTTGATCATGGATTCATGGAACTGTGATCATATATTTCATGGGTCTTCGAGTTGTTTCTGACTCATAATGACCCTATAGGACAAAGTAGAACTGCCCCATAGGATTTCCAAGGCCGTAATCTTTATGGAAACCCTGGTGGTGTGGTGGTTAAGAGCTATGTGTGCTAACCAAAAGGTCTGCAGTGTGAATCCACCAGGTGCTCCTTGGTAACTCTATGGGCAGTTCTATTCTGTCCTAAATAAGGCTGCTATGAGTCAGAATCAGCTCGACAGCAACGGGTTTGGTTTTTTTGGTTTAATTTTTATGGAAGCAGACTGCTACATCTTTCTCTCATGGAGTAGCTGATAGGTTTTAACCACTGATCTTTTAGTTATCAGCTGAGCACTTAACCACTGCATCATCAGGGCTCCATATTCTAATCCAAAAAGTACATTAAAATGGTTCCTTTTGAACTCTTTCCTTGGACAGCTTTTGAATGTATTGGGGAGGACAATTTGTTTTCAAATAGCATGCTAGGTCCAATCAATTGGGAGTAGCTGCCTGGAGTCCTCTGTTAACCTGTTGCCGTTGAGTCAATTCTGACTCATAGCGACCCTATAGGACAGAGTAGAACTGCCCCATAGTTTCCAGAGAGCGGCTGGTGGATTCAAAGTGCTGACTTTTTTGTTAGCACCCAAGCTCTTAACCACTGTACCACCAGGGCCCCATTCAGCAGAAAGGAGAGATTTAACCAACTGGCAATGGGTAAGGGATAAGGACATGGTAGTACATGCCAAAGATTGGCTATTACTGGTCGTATCAACCTCAAAAACTTTTCGATAATGGCAATTTAAGAGTTGGAAGACTGTATGAATTTTCTTTTTCTTTTGGCCTTTTCATTCCTCTATCCCTGTGACTTCATGTAGGGTCTATGTTCTTGGATATCATCCCAAAATAGTGTTTTTCTTCATACTCAAGTTCTATGTAAACTCTTTTTGATAAAGTAAAACACCTTTAGCCTTCAGCTACTTTGACATAAAAAAAAGATTGGATTATTGTGGTTTGATTTAATGAATCAATTGGTAAAATCACTTAAAGCAACTCTGTTTGTTCTAGTGGCTGACTAAGCGATGTTTCTTGGCTAATACTGCATTTTGGCTACCAACTTACACTAATAGACATTTTAAGAATAAGACATTTGGCAAGTTATTTGGCTGGGGATATGTGAAAAACAAGATGTCATGCTAGGGCTTGTTAAAAGTTCCTCCATGACAAACTCAAACATAAGTAATATTATTAACTGTGTCTTGGCAGCTCATTTTCTTCTTTTATAAACAGTCAAAAAAGCAGCTCTGGTTTATTTAATTCCCAGAAAAGAAAAATTGAAACCATTTAGCCTGCTTAATATCAAAACCTACCTGACCCAAAGGAAAATCAAGGGGAATTTTACAGGATACTTTATTTCAGTTACAAGGAGCCCTGGTGGCATGATGGTTAAGCACTCAGCTGCTAACCCAAATGTTGACGGTTCAAACCCACCAGCTGCTCTGTGGGAAAAAGATGTGGCAGTCTGCTTCTGTAAAGATTTAAAGCCTTGGAAACCTTATGAGGCTGTTCTACACGTCTTATAGGGTCACTCAATGTGGTCAACTCAATGGCAATGGGTTTGTTTGGTTTGGTTTTTTAGTTACATCATCCCATACACAAACCCTTTTTTTTGTTGTTTGTTTTATCTATTATGCTTTAAGTGAAAGTTTACAAATCAAGTCAGCCTCTCATATAAAAATTGTACACACCTTGCTATGTGCTCCTAGCTGCTCTCCCTGGAGACAGCATATTCCTCTTCTCCACTCTGTATTCCCTGTGTCCATTCAATCAGCCCTGTCCCTCTCTGCCTTCTTATCTTACCTCAAGACAGGAGCTGCCCACATTCTCTAGTGTCTACTTGAGCAAAGAAGCTCACGCCTCATCAGTATCATTTTCTGTCTTCTAGTCCAGTCCCATCCCTGTCTGAAGAGTTGGCTTCAGGAATGGCTCCAGTCTTGGGCTAATAGACAGTCCTGGGACTGTAACCCCCAAGGTCCCTCTAGTCTCAGTGAGACCATTTAGTCTGGTCTTTTTATGAGAATTTGAGATCTGCATCCCACTGTTCTCCTGCTCCATCAGGGATTCTCTATTGTATTCCCTGTTAGGGCAATCATTGGTGGTAGCCGGGCACCATCTAGTCCTTCCAGTCTCGGGCTGATGTAGTCTTTGGTTTATGAGGCTCTTTCTGTCTCTTGAGCTCATATTTACCTAGTGTCTTTGGTGTCCTTCATTCTTCTTTGCTCCAGCTGGGTCGAGACCAATTGATGCATCTTAGATGACCGCTTGCTAGCGTTTAAGATCCCCACGCCAGTCATCAAAGTGGAAAGCAGGATGTTTTCTTAATACATTTTGTTATGCCAATTGACCTAGATGTCCTCTGAAGCCATGGTGCCCAGACCCCTGTCCCTGCTACTCTGGCCTTCGAAGCATTTGGTTGTATTCAGGAAACTTCTTTGCTTTTGGTTTAGTCCAATTGTGCTGACCTCCCCTGTACTGTGTGTTGTCTTTCCCTTCACCTAAAATAGTTCTTGCCTATTATCTAATTAGTGAATACCCCTCTATCTCCCTCCCCACTCTCCTAACCATCAAGGAAAAAAAAAATATGGAACACTTCATGAATCTGCTTGTCATCCTTGTGCAGGGGCTATGCCAAAGTGAGCGCCCATACACAAACTCTTTGACTGCAATAAGACAGAACTTTCTAAAAAGCCCTAATGCAAATTGTATCACATTCATTTCTTTTCTTATTTCTCCCTTAATGCTCTTCCTCTGACTTTTCTTTTTTTCTACCACCTTTCAGAAATTTCCAGGAATTAATCCTTTGTTCTTTGCTTCTTTAACATTTATCCTTCTCAGAAGCGCCTCCATTCTCAATATGAATTACCAACTTTACATGAATTGACTGTTAAATGTCTATCTTAAATTCCAAAATCTCTATAGTTGTCTGTAGATCACCCATGCTCATATTAAATACTGAACTTTTATCTTTCTTCCCAGAAGATTATGCCTTTCAAAATGTATCCATTCACTTATTCCCCATTTTATCATTGCCTATTATCTCTCACTTGAGTCTCTCACCAGGACCTATAACCCACTGTAACTTGTTGCCATCAAGTCGATTCCAACTCATAGAGACCCTATAAGACAAAACAGAACTGCCCCATGGAGTTTCCAAGGAATGCCTGGTGGATTTGAACTGCTGGCCTTTTGATTAGCAGCCATAGCACTTAACCACTCCACCACCAGGGTTTCCCCAGGACCTATAGACTTCATAAAGTAGTCAGGTCTAGGCTTTTCCTGACCCCCTACCCACCTCTACCTAAATTTTCTTGGTTTCACTTCGGTTATCCTTTCAGAGACCTAAAAATAGGGCCACTGGAGAGATACATTTTGATTTATGAATAGTAAATTGGAGACAATGAGAATTATGATTTTAAGAGATTGCTCTGGCAGTACTGTATTTAATTGGAAAGTAGCTAAAAAAAAAAAAAAGCTATTGTAATTCTTTACTGAAGTTAGAGGTGAAGGAGAAGAGGAAGGTGCAGATCATAATTACAAGTTAGCATCTGATAATGACTTTCTATGTTGTCTCTTCCAGAGAACAATCATATTTCAGATGGTTGAAAACTGAAGGCCAGAAGGAAGAAAGGAAAATACCTACATTGGCACCCATGCTTAGTGTTTGATTGATACTTGATTAATTTTTTTTCTTAATAAATCTATAGGTCAGATTAGTGGTGAAAATTTTAACTTGAATGGGTAGTAAACAGATATTTTTCCTTTAAAAATGGCTTTCTCAGTATATCTCCATTTCCATTTTGCAGCAGGAAACCCAATGTACTTCTGGGCATGTCTGCCCACTTCTTGTCTTCCCTGGGAAATTGCGTTTGATTCCTATCAGCTTCCTCATCATTTTAATATTGTGTACTTCTTGGTAGTTGCCATTTTATACTTCTTGATAGCGGCCATGTAATAATTCTGTCATTTCACTTGCACTTGTCTTAATGGCTCTGAGAGTTTTAAAACTCCTTAATGTTGGAGATAGGATTTTCTGAATCATCTCACAATATCTAACAGAATGGTTTAAGCATGTAGAGATATCTAAACATGTTTGGTGCCTTGTTCCCAAGTTCTGTTTAAGTATATTAACAAATGTTATATTATTATAGAAAATGTTCAGATAACATTATATTTCAAGAGTTTCATTTTGAGTATGTTAGGTTTTGTTTTATCCTGATTTTGTGTTTAATTCACAACATTTCTCACTTTATAAGAAATAGTCTTTAGTTTCCAGGAAGCAAACATTCTCAGAAAATTAATCTTTTGTTCTTTTGCTCCCATTATAATTTCTGTTCCCATGACGTAACTTCCAGATGTTGATGTGTTTTTTCAACATCTGTTTATGAATCTTGCTATTTGCTTTTATTCATACACCAAAGTCTTAGAGTTGTAATGAATACATATTGCAAAAAGCTCCAATTTAATTACTTCTTAAAGTATTGATAAGAATACTTCATTATTTGGCTAAGGTTAGTATAGACTGTGAGATCCAGAAAAAAACAAACTTATTTTGTGGTTCCTTTTGATGTCAAATATTGCATAATACTTTTAAAATTATATAAAGTTATTTTTTGGTATTATGCAAGAACTTTTTTTTGAATTGTAGAACTTACTTGTTATGAAGATAGCTCTTTGCCCTTTTGTGAGCAATGACACCTCTTAATTGTAAAAAGTTATTGGCTTCTAGACTTTGTCATATAAAAGTATAAAAATTTTTAGTTATTTACCATTTATATTGTGGAAAATATTTTCATCAATATAATTTCTATCTTAATATAGTTGGAACACTAAAGAAATGCATAGACTATAAAATTTGTTAAGGATTCTTTGATAGTTTTCTATTGCTGCTGTTAAATGAAACTGGTAGGAGTAGTAGTAATAACATCAGAACCTGTCTAACTTCAAGGAGAATAACGCAAATCAATTATTCACAGACATGTAGAGATCAGACATACCTCCACTCTCCAACCCTTTTTAACCAATTCTAACACCAGCTATACTTCCCATGACACTCTGTACTTCTCTTGGGGGTCCGATAGTCCATTGCAATGGTCACACAAAACTCACAAACTGTACTTACAGTTAAGTGGTTTATTAAGGAACAGGGTACAACTCAGAATCAGGATCAATGGGCTACAATTCAGGATCAGGATTAAGAAGCGTGTAGACAAAGTCTCTCTTCTTCAGTGCAAGACAGCTCTCTCAGCTCCTCTTGATACTGCAGGTCTCCTCTCAGCCCCTTGAAGACAGTCTCCTGTCGGCCCCCTTAGGACTGCCTCTTCTCAGCCCCTTGAATACAGTCTCCTGTCGGCCCCCTTAGGACTGCCTCTTCTCAGCCCCTGAGGACAGGCTTCTCTCAGCCTATTCAGGACAAGCACCTCTTGGTCCTGCTGTCTATCAATCCCAGCTCTACCACTGGCCTTTCCAGGCCTCTTGCTGTCTTCAGGGTTCCAGCCTTTGACCCATGTTACAACTCTTTTAGGAGGTTACTGTCCTCCTCTCTCTCTGCTTCTTCTTTCTTCCTTCTGCTTCTCTTCCTGTCTGTAAAACCCCTGTGGGACTGGCTGCTCAAATGCATAAACTCTTTGTCAGTTTCAAGGCATGACATTCGACCAAGGCCATGAAATGACCAATCCTCTCTTAGTAAGCCACGGACACTTAATTTGTATAATGAGCTACAACTCACCTCATTCGTATCGTTTAATGACCTATTCCTGCAAGGTGCATACCAATCACAGGGCAGGCTGCAGCCCAGGGGCAGACAAAAAGTCAAATTGTTTACAGCTTGCCCAGGAAATGTCAATCAACTTGCACAAAAGTAACAAATCCTCTGGGGTAAAAACTAGGGCAAAGATAACTCCTCAGGGCTTAAGGGAAAAATCTTTCAAACAATTTTTCCAGAGAATCAAGGCAAAAGACCACATAAAGAAACTAATTTCTCCATACCTGCCGTTACAATTTAACGCAAACCGAGTGGTTTAAGCCAACATACATTTATTATCTTATAGTCTGTAAGTCAGAGGTTCAGCATGAGTCTCACTGGTCTAAAATGAAGGTGTTGGGAGGATTGCATTTCTTTCTATAGGTCTAATGAAGAATTTGTTTCCTTGTCTTTTCCAGCTTTTATAGGACTCCTGGATTTCTTGGCTCCTGCCTCCTTCCTCCCTTTTCAAAGCCAACAATGGCTCTTTTCTTACACCGAATATCTTATTTCCTTACATCCTTAATATAATGTTGCTGAACATTTGCTTTGGCCTACAACAACAACAACAACAACAACAACAACAACAACAACAACAAGGAAGCCAAACTATCAGTCTTGTTATTGCTCAAATGGTAAAATTACTGAGGAAAGTAGTTCTTTTTGTTCTTGAAATTCATTCGACTAAAGATACTCTGTGAAAAGACTGTTCTTTAAGAAATTCTTTCTCTAAAGGGTAGCATTACTGTGATGCTTAAGATGTGTGTCGACTTGGCTGGGCCATGATTCTCAGCAGTTTGGGAGTTAGGATGTAGTTTGGCAGTTGTATGACGTTGTGATCAGTTCCACGATGAGATTTTACATAATGTCATCACCTCCATGATGGGAACATAAGTGGATATTCTGGCAAGGCTCGTGGGCATTTACTTACTTTGGATCCTGCAGCTGGTACCTGTTCATCTGACCTCCGGTTCTTGGGACTTGAACTAGCAGCTTACCTGCAGACTTGCCTGCTGATCTTGGGATTTGTTGATCTTTGCAGCTGTGAGCAAAAGCCCTGCTCTCTGACCTGCCGATATTGGGTTTGCTAGCCCCTGCAGCTACGTGAATCAGGAGAAACCTCTATCCTGACCCACGGACATCGGATGATCCAGCCTCTGCAGCCACGTGAGCCATTTCCTTGTTATAAATCTCTCTATATATATTTATATGCTTTCGTGGTTTTGCCTTTCTAGAGAACTCTGCCTAAGACAATGACCAATCAGATATTAGATTGGATTTACTTGTTTCAGTTTTTTTTTTTTTCCAAATTTAAAATACATTACTCATTTGTCTTTAAAAATTTTAAGGTTATTTTAAAAAATGTTGTTAAATAGACCTGATTCAAAGCTTGAAAGTTTATATAAAAAGCTATATACAGAGAAATCTTGCTTGCCCTTTCCACCTGTCACCCCTCCTCATGTAGATAACCATTTTGCTAGTTTTTTATTCATCTCCTCAGTGTGTTTTTTTTAATGTTTTCTTAGACTCTTCCTTTTTCTTATACTTTTTGCTTAATGGTGTATCCTGAGATATCTCTGTATCAGTACACAGAGAAAGAGATTTTTCTCATATTTTGTATGACTACTAATTCTGCACTCAGTTGATATGCTACAGAACTTATTCAACCAGTCCCCTATTTATAGACAAGGGTTGTTTGTGATATCTTGCTATCACAAAAATGCTGCTAATCTTTACTAAGCTTTGTTATCAATGCTTCATAAAATATTTTTTGAAGTTTTACTTCATTTTCTATGATTTGAAACAATTTAATAGCATTGGAATTATCTTCTTCTTAGAATTCAGTCAAAATCTCCTGGAAAGAGTTTGTCCTGGTGTTTTATTGGGGATAATATTGAAAAAATTCTGCAATTTTTTAGTGGAAATTAATCAGTTTAAGCATTTTCTTTTGAAATCGATTATATTAAATTATATTTTCCTAAAATTATCCTTTTCATATAACTTTATAAAATACTGTCATATACCTATGCATTACAAAGACTTATGATTTTGAAAATTCTCTCTGTTTCAAAGGTTATATTTTCTTTTTAATTTTTATTTCATGTGTTCTTGGTTTCTGACTTCTCCCTTTATTGGTTAGATAGTGATTTATGTATTCCATTTACATTTTCAAAGAACCAGCTATTTTATAATTCTACCGTTTGACTGTTTTCTAAATGCGTTAGTTTTTTCTTTCATCTTTTTAAATTATCCTGCTCACCTTTCTTTACTTTGATCATTCTTTTTCTATATTTGTATCAGTTTTATTGGGATATAATTAATCAACATATGATAAAATTCACAAATTTTAAGTGTACTATTCCATAAGTTTTGAAAAATGTATTCAGTGTTGCAACCACTTACATAATCAAGATATAGAACAATTTAGGTCATCCCTAAAATTCCCTTGTGTTCCTTTGCAGTTAAGCCTCTATCTCACCTCTGATCCAAGACAACCACTAATTGGGTTTCTTTCACATAGTTGAACTTTTCTAGAGTTTCATATAAATGACATCATCTGTTATATTTTCTTCTTTTGTTTGGCCTTTTTTACACAGAAAAATGGTTACGAGATTCCATCATATTGTCACATGTATCAGTAGTTTTTTCCTTTTCATTGTTGAATAGTATTCTATTGTATATATACACTACAATTTATTTGTTTACAGTAGATAAAGGTTTCATTTGTTTCCAGATTTTTAGTTCTTATAAACAAAGCTTCTATGAACACTAAAATATGTCTTGTGTGACCATGCATATGTACATATATATCTTTTTTTTTCTTTGAATAAATACCTGTATATGAAATTGTTGGGCTATATAGAAAGGATATGTTGAACTTTATAAGAAACTGCTAAGCTGTTTTCCTCTGTAGCCGTACCATTTTGTAATTCTACCAGCAATGTATAAGTGTTCCATTTACTCCAAAACTTCCTAAACACTTGGCATTGTTAGTCCTTTTATTTTAGCCACTCTAGCTGGAGCCCTGGTAGCTCAGTGGTTAAGAGCTCTGCTGCTAACAAAAAGGTGAGGAATCCACCAGCTGCTCCTTGGAAACTCAATAGGGCAGTTCCAATTTGTCCTGGATGGTCACTATGAGTCAGAATCCACTCCGTGGCAATGGGTTTGGGTTTTTTTTTTTTTTTTAAGAGGGTTTGTGGTGGAGTTTCATTGTGGTTCTAATTTGTGTTTTTCTAAGTATAGATGATGTTGAGCATCTCTTTACGTGCTTACTTGTGGTTTATATATCTTCTTTGGTGAAGTGTTAAATATTTTCCCCTTTTAAAAAAAACCCTGTTTATTTTCTTATTGTCTAGTTGTCAGAGTTCTTACATACTCTCCATACAATCTCCTGTCAGATATATTTTGAAACTACTTTTTCCCATTCCATTTTTTGTATTGTTATTATATTTGAGAGAAGAAAGGATTTAATTTGGTGAAAACCAACTTACCACATTTTTTTATGGTTCATGCTCATGTATTCTGTCTTAGAATTATACCACTTCACATACTTTTTAAGAACTTTACAGAAATGTACTCCTATTTCCCTCACCTTCCTTTGCAATCACTTGTCATATCTTACTTTTACATATGTCATAAGCCCTACACACCACTGTTATTATTCTGCTTTAAAAGGTCAATTATCTTTTAAAGAGATTAAAAATATTCTTTTCTATTTCCTCACATATTTACTATTTCTGACCCTCTTCATTTCTTTCTGTAGATCCAAATTTCCATCTGGTATTTTCTTTTTTTTCTGCTTGAAGAATTTCTTTTAACATTTCTTGTAGTACAAGACTATGAGATCTCTCAGCTTTTGAAAGTTTTTTTCTGGGTATAGAATTCTATTTTTCAGAAGTAGATTGCCAGGTCCTTCTTCCCAGTCTGTCTTACCCTGGAAGCTCAGCTGAAACCTTCCACCATGGGTGACCCTGCTGGCATTTAAAATATCAGTGGCATCACTTCCAGCATCACAGCAACATGCAAGCCATGATGTTTTCAACTGCCTCATGCACATCTGAAAGGTGGACAATGAATAAGAAAGACTGAAGAAGAATTGATGCCTTTGAATTACGGTGCAGGCTAAGAATATTGAATACAACGTGAACTGCCAGAAGAACAAACAAATCTGTTTTGGAAGAAGTGCAGCCAGAACGCTCTTTAGAAGTGAAGATGGCGAGGCTTCATCTCACATACTTTGGACGTGCTACCAAAAGGGACCAGTCCTTGGAGAAGGTCATCATGCTTGGTAAAGTAGAGGGTCAGAGAAAAAGAGGAAGGCCTTCAATGAGATGGACTGACACAATGGCTACGACAGTGGGCTCAAACAAAGCAAGGATTGTGAGGATGGCGCAGCACTGGGCAATGTTTTGTTCTGTTGTACACAGTGTCACTATGAGCTAGTACAAATTCAGTGGTAGTTAACAACAACATAGAATTCTAGATTGACAAATCTGTTTTCTCTGTCCCCTGAAAACTTTGAAGGTTTCACTCCATATGTTCTGACTTGCATAGTTTCTGATAAAAATTTGCTGAGTTTTGTATTTTTGTTCCTCTATGGGTTTTGGGATATATAATATATCTTTTTTCCTCTAGCTGTTTTTAAGATTTTCCCTTGATAACTAGTTTCAGTAAGAGGATTATGCTATGCCTTGATGTGTTTCTTCATATGTTAGTTACTTCTGCCTACCAAAAGTCAAACTCATTGCCATCAATTTGATTCCAACTCATAGTGACCCCATAGCACAGAGTAGAACTGCCCCATGTGGTTTCCAAGGCTGTCATCTTTGCAGAAGCCGACTGCCACATCTTTTTCCCATGGAGGCTGGTGGGTCTGAACTGCTGAGCTTTTGGTTAGCAGCCAAGTACTGTAACCACAGTACCACCAGGGGTCATTTATAATTCATATCAAATTTGGAAAAAGATTGGGCTACTATTTCTTCAAATATATTTTTTTCTGTTTCCTCTTCTCATTCTGAGACTCACTTTAGGAATATGTGTATGATATCTTTCCAATCCCTTGTTTTTCACCTTTGAATCAATTTGTTTTAGGCACTTCTCTTGAGTATCATGTACAGCCAGGTTTTGCTTTGTGAGAAAATTTGGAAATATTTTTTCTTTTAATGGGTGAATTAAACCTATTTACACTTATTGAGTGGATGATATTAATTATATCCATTTATAATCAGAACCTGGAAGGTACAAAGTATGAATCTAGGAAAATTGGAAATCATCTAAAATGCAATGGAATGTATAAACATTGACATCCTAGGCATTAGTGAGCTGAAATGGACTGATATTGGCCATTTTGAATTGGAAAATTATATAGTCTACTATGCGGGAATGACAACTTGAAGCGGAATGGTGTTGCGTTCATTGTCAAAAAGAACATTTCAAGATCTGTTCTGAACTACAACGCTGTCAGTGATAGGATAATATCAACACGGCTACAAGTAAGACCAGCTAATAGGACTACTATTCAAATTTACACACCAACCACTAAGGCCAAGAGTAAAGAAATTGAAGATTTTTATCAGTTTCTTTAGTTTGAAATTGACTGACCATGCAATCAAGATGCATGGATAATTACTGGTGACTGGATTGCAAAAGTTGGAAACAAAAAAGGATTGGTAGCTGGGAAATATGTCTTTGGTGATAAAAACAATGCAAGAGATAGAATGATAGAATTTTGTAAGACCAACGACTTCTTCATTGCAAATACCTTTTTTCACCAACATAAATGGCGACTATACACATGGACTTCACCAGATGGAATACAGAGGAATCAAATTGGTGAAAACAGATAATGGAAAACTCAATATCATCAGTCAGAACAGATCATCAAGTGCTCATATGCAAGTTCAAGCTGAAACTGAAGAAAATCAGAACAAGTCCACCAGAGCCAAAATACAACCTTGAGTATATCCCGCCTGAACTTAGAGACCATCTCAAGAATAGATTTGACACACTGAACATTAATAACCAAAAAGTTGTGGAATGACATCAAGGACATCATACATGAAGAAAACAAGCGGTCATTGAAAAGACAGGAAAGAAAGAAAAGACCAAGATGTATGTCAGAGGAGGCTCTGAAACTTGCTCTGGAACATTGAGCAACTAAAGCAAAAGGAAGAAATGATGAAGTAAAAGACCTGAACAGAATATTTGAAAGGGTGGCTCGAGAAGACAAAGTAAAGTATTTTAATGACATGTGCAAAGAGCTGGAGATAGAAAACCAAAAGGTAAGAACGTGTTCAGCGTTTCTCAAGCTGAAAGAACTGAAGAAAAAATTCAAGCCTCAAGGTGCAATAGTGAAGGACTCTATGGGGAAAATATTAAATGATGCAGGAAGCATCAAAAGAAGATGGAAGGTATACACAGTCATTACACCAAAAAGAATTAGTCGACATTCAACCATTCCAAGAGGTAGCATATGATCAGGAACCAATAGCACTGAAGGAACAGATCCAATCTGCACTGAAACATTGGTGAAAAACAAGGCTCCAGGAACTGATGGAATATCAATTGAGATGTTTCAACAAATGGATGCAGCACTGGAGGTGCTCACTCTTCTATGCCAAGAAATATGGAAGACAGCTTCCTGGTCAACTGACTGAAAGAGATCCATATTTATGCCTATTCCCAAGAAAGGTGATCCAACAGAACGTGGAAATTATTGAACAATATCATTAATATCACACGCAAGCAAAATTTTGCTTAGATAATTCAAAGGTGGCTGCAGCAGTATATTGACAGGGAACTGCCAGAAATTCAGGCTGGATTCAGAAGGGTATTTGGAACCAGGGATCTCATTGCTGATGTAAGATGGATCCTGGTGAAAGCAGAGAATACTCAAAGGATATTTACCTGTGTTTTATTGACTATGCAAAGGCATTAGACTGTGTGTGTCATAACAAATTATGATAGCATTGCAAAGAATGGAATTTCCAGAACACTTAGTTGTACTTATGAGGAGCCTGTGCATAGATCAAGAGGCAGTTGTCTGCACAGAACAAGGGGATACTGAGTGTTTTCAAGTCAGGAAAGTTATGGGTCAGGGTTGTATCCTTTCACGATACCTATTCAATCTATATGCTGAACAACTAATCCAAGAAGCTGAACTATATAAAGAAGAACCAGGCATCAGGATTGGAGGAAGACTCATTAACAACCTGCTTTATGCAGATGACACAATCTGCCTTGTTGAAAGTGAGGAGAACTTGAAGCACTTACTAATGAAGAGCAAAGACTGCAGCCTGCGGTATGGATTGCTCCTCAACATAAAGAAAACAAAAATCCTCACAACTGGACCAATAAGCAACATCATGATAAACGGAGAAAAGATTGGAGTTGTCAAGGATTTCATTTTACTTGGATTCATAGTCAACACCCATGGAACAGCAGTCAAGAAATCAAAAGAGAGATTGCATTGGGCAAATCTGCTGCAAAGGACCTCTATAAAGTGTTGAAAAGCAAAGATGTCGCCTTGAAGACTAAGGTGCAACTCACCCAAGCCATAGTATTTTCAATTGCATCATCTGCGTGTGAAAGCTGGGCTATAAATAAGGAAAACCAAAGAAGAATTGACGCCTTTGCATTGTGGTGTTGGCGAAGAACATTGAATATACCATGGATTGCCAAAAGAATGAACAAACTGGTCTTGGAAGAAGTACAACTAGAATGCTCCTTAGAACAAGGAGGGCAAGACTGCATCTTGCATACTTTGGACATGTTGTCAGGAGGAATCAGTCCCTGGAGAAGGACATCATGCTTGGCAAACTACAGGGTCAGCGGAAAAAAGGAATATCCTCAACAAGGTGGGTTAACACAGTGGCTACAACAATGGGATCAAGCATAACAACGATTGTAGGGATGGCGCAGGACTGGGCAGTGTTTCATTCTCTTGTGCTTAGGGTCGCGATGAGTCAGAACCAACTCGATGGCACCTAACAACAACAAGAGCAACACTTACTGATATGATAAATATATTTGTTCTTAATTGTCATGCCACTTTATGTTATGTTTACTGTACATATTTATTATAGATATTTTATTAATTTAAAATTCTGTCATATCTCTAATTTTATTGATTTTATAATATAAGTGACTTTTAACCTACTATCTAAAATAAAAACTAAAATCTTGATAGAAGACTATGTTATTGTCTTTCACTTTTCTCCTTTCAATTTTTCTGTTATTGTGCTGTCTGTGTTGTTTATTCTTTCTTTTACTTTTTTAAATTTAGTTTTCATTTTCTAATATGTTTATTATTTCTATTGTTTCTTTCTCTTGCCTTTTTTTTTCCTTCCTTCTTTTCTGAGTTTGGAAGTTCCTGCTTCAGGTCATTCACTTCTATCACTATTTGTTATCTGGTTATTGCAGCTATTCCCTTAATTTTCTTTTCCTTTACTCTTTCAAATACTCTATTGCTTTCCTAGAATTTTTTAATTTATTTTGAAAAAATTAAGTTTATAATTTCCTTTATGGACTCATATTTTTTCTACTGAAATTTTATTGTTCAACAATTATGCCGCTCATTTTTTCCTTTATCTTATACTATTTTTGTTCGAAGGCCGAACATGTTCCTTTCTTATTAGCATATTTAAATGATACAGTTTTTCTGAATAAGTTACAGGAGATTGGGGTTAGTGCTAGAGAATGGCCCAATGCTGCTTTCTTAGATTTGTTATTCAAGGGCTTCCTTCCCTGTTCCTGTTGTGAATGGGGTCAAAGTGGGTCACCTCTGGATTTTAGAACACAACCTGGTTCAGGAAAGTTTCTCATTTCAATTTGCCACAGGTTTTGCATTATAAAGTGATACTCCCAAGCTGAAAAGTTATGTTTTACCGGCACTTCTGAGGTTTCTCCTCTCTGCACTTCTCCACCCATTCTATCTGATAACTCTGTTTCCCTCCAGCAATCTTGCCTGGTTTACTCTGAGTCATTTTTTCAGTAGTTTCTTCTTAAAATGAGACTCTCCCCTCCTGGAATAGATTTTTTTCTCAAGATTCCCAAGATTTTGAAGTGTTCCACCCATCTTGGGTTCTGTCTTTGGGAGCAGTTACTTGCAATTTGGAGCATGCAATTTTCTTTTCCTCTGCTATATAGCTTTATTGTTTATTTCCAGACCTACTTAAAAAAGTTCCTTTCCTTCTGGGGTAAGTATTTATTGGAGATTGTGTGATCCAAGGTGGTAGGACTTGTCAGCATTTCCGTTTTCTTTTTTGTTGCTCCCACCATGCTGTTGTGGACCCTTTGCCAGCCCTGCTATTTTATGTGGTTTGACCATCTTCATCAATATTTTGGTTATCCATTTTTGTACTTAAAATCTGGTTTTTAGGAAATGTGAGATGGTTCAAAACTAAGCTGCCCCATGATCCTTCAGGAACTGACATCTCTTGATTTTTATTTTAAAATTATAACTCCTGTTTCCATGTAGGTGATCAGATGTAGGAGTGCAAGTACAGGAAAGACACTATTTAGGAAGGCATTGCAATTATCCAGGTAAGATTGCAGGATGGCTGATTGGATCCATGGAGTTGGTGGGATACTTAATAAATTTGGATAGTAGATCCACCAAGATTTGCCACATAAATTATTTGAATATTGATAATAATTGATAAATGTTGATTCTTCTCTTCCATACCATGTTGTAATGACCTATTCTGTACCCTAATATATATCCTTGATGTCTGAATTCAGATGTGGCTCTTTTAATAAAGATTTAAGTGGCTTGTTAGAATCAGTAGTTGCCTAGATCATAATCTTGCAAATTGTCTGGCATGTAATTTTAAGCTCACTTCTGCATTTTGGAGCTTGAAAATAGTGACCAATTCCTTTGCATAATTGATTTTAAAGTACTGTTCATGTCTTCTTTCTTCGTCTGGCTTGCTTCTTCCAGAGCAGTTGCACAAGTTTCTTATTGAAACACATTTTACATGCCCTACAGGGGGTGGCTTTTTAATACTTCATTGCTATGCTTCTGTTTCAACATCAGCCCTATCTATGTCTGTCCCTACTGGCCTTTACATTTTCTTCATGTTGAACGTCATTTTATTTTATGTATTTTAACAAGACTTTAGAATCCTCTCAAAATTCTCATGTTTTTAATTTTGGTCGATGGTTAACAAATTAAGGTTCATTTATCTTCAGGAGAAAAGAAACATTATTTGCTAAAAAATTTAAGAACATTTGAGGCCCTCTCAACCATGAAATTTGAGAAAAGTGTAAAAGTTAAAATGCTTAAATTCAACATATCACTAATCTGATGAATAAAAAATTGAGATGTTCATCAAAGCATTTGAAATAAATTTTGTATATTGCACGTGAAACATATTTAAAATGTGACCATCCTAAATATAGCCTTTAAATTTGGTTAAAAAAATCTCCATAAACACTCATGTGATAAAGCGATGACAAAAATTTATGTAAATTTACTTTTATATTATAGATTACTTCCACGATGGTTGATTTTCAGATCAGTGGTTTGTTTTTGTTGTTGTTAGGTGCCATTGAATTGATTATGACTCGTAGCCACCCTATGTACAAGAGGATGAAACACTGCCTCATCCTGTGCCATTATTAAAATCGTTGCTATGTTTGAGCCCATTGTTGCAGCCACTGTATCAATCCACCTCGTTGAGGCTCTTCCTCTCTTCTGCTGACCCTGTACTTTGCCAAGCATGATGTCTTTCTCCAGGGACTGATTCCTCCTGACAACATGTCCAAAGTATGTAAGATGCAGCCTCGCCCTCCTTGTTGTAAGGAGCATTCTGGTTGTATTTCTTCCAACACAGATTTGTTCATTCTTTTGGCAATCCATGGTATATTCAATATTCTTTGCCAACACCACAATTCAAAGGTGTCAATTCTTCTTCAGTTTTCCTTATTTATTGTCCAGCTTTGACATACATATCATGCAATTCAAAATACCATGGCTTGGGTCAGTTGCACCTTAGTCTTCAAGGCGACATCTTTGCTTTTCAACACTTTATAGAGGTCCTTTGCAGCAAATTTGCCCAATGCAATCTGTCTTTTGACTTCTTGACTGCTGTTCCATGGGTGTTGATTATGAATCCAAGTAAAATGAAATCCTTGGCAACTCCAATCTTTTCTCCATTTATCATGATGTTGCTTATTGGTCCAGTTGTGAGGATTTTTGTTTTCTTTATATTGAGGTGCAATCCATACCGCAGGCTGTGGTCTTTAATCTTCATTAGTAAGTGTTTCAAGTCCTCACTTTCAACAAGCAAGGTTGTGTCATCTGCATAATACAGGTTGTTAATGAGTCTTCCTCCAATCCTGATGCCCCATTCTTCTTCATATAGTGAAGTTCTTCATACATTGATCTACTGGTTGTTATTACATGCACTCTGAGAAACTTTCATGCTCACAGAAAATAGGGAAATGCTAGTTAAATCAAAGTTCAAAAGGTTTCTTTACTATGGGGTTACCAGGAAACTTCAGTATGCTAATATTCATTGTGAATCTCCAAGAAAGTGTTGTAGTACAGTATATTGATTCCCAACATTATTTCATCAAGAGCCATTTTTCTTTCAGCCACCCCAGTTAACATCTCCCTAAGAGTGTTCAACAGGACCTAGTTTGAGAAACAGTGACCTACTAGTTACAATTAAAATGTTAACATTAATAAAGCAATCCCATCTTAGTCAGATTAACCAAATTATATAGGCAATAAGTGTCACGTGATTATACAAGTCAAATAACATAAAAACAATAATTTTTACTATGGAACTATAAATATTTTGTTAATTCACCAATCCTCCCAAGACTTAACAACAGCAATCCAACCTCCTGCAATTTGGAATATAATATAAACCTCTTTTCTTTAAATCACCAATAATTTTTTTTTGAAATCTGCAGATGACACTTAGAAAATTAGATAAATTCAAATAGCCTGTCAATCCATTCACATAATTGGCTTCAAAGATTTTCTTACCCTCACCAATTGGTTGTTCTGACTTCTTAAATCATCTTGTTTAGTTTTATGGAGGTAAAATTAGAATCTTTATTTCAAAGGATACTCTAAGACGTACAGCAAAAATGACAGAGATTATTTTCAACAAGCGCACATCCCCAAGTGCATTGGAAACAATAATTTCTCAGTTGTGTTAAAATCCCAACATTAAATATCAAATGATATTTTTTTGGAATCGTTACCTTGCACATCTTTTTGGAAAATACATAAAAACATAAGTATATTATGAACTCCCAATAAATAAATAATTTTTATTTCAAATGAAAATATCACTTGCCAGAAGATAAAATCAGAAAATATTTTTTTCCAAATCTAGATACATTCAAGGAAAAAAGTCTTCTGCAAACATTGTACATCTTTTCACCACACGTGTCTTAGTCATATTATATTTATATCAGATATTTTTAAATAAGGACTTTTAAAAGGAGTTTTAGAAGATGGGAACCCTGCTGGTGCAGTGGTTAAGAGCTCAACTGCTAACCAAAAGGTTGACAGTTCGAATGCACCAGCGGCTTCTTGGAAACCCTATAGGGCAGTTCTACTCTGTCCTATAAGGTTGCTGTGAGTTGGAATTGACTTGACAGCAGTAGCTTTTACTAGATGTACCACAATGGTATTTATGGAAAATATAACCAAAAAATGTGTTTAATATCCTAGCTAACTTCATCTAAGTCAGCGTTTTCTCAGCCCTGATTGTCATTAGAATTGCATGGGGCGCTTTAAAAAAAAACACTGATGTCCAGGACCCATCACAGACCAATGCAATAATAATCTCTGATGGTTGTGTCTAGATTTAAATTTTTAATGAATTTTATATGTAGTCAGATTTGGGAACATCTGATCTAAATTAATAATTGTAGCTTTGATAATAATAACTATCCTTATGAAATGTTTCCCTCTGTGTCAGATATTGTGTGAGGTATTTAACATACATCATGCAATTTAATCTTACAATAAAATGGTATTACTTTACATATAAGAAAACTTACCCGAACCCCCACTAGTCAGCGCTAATGCCAAAACTCAAACCCTAAACAGTCTATCTAAAACACCGTCTCTTTCCACTATTCCCCTTAGACACATTCCTTACTCTTCTAATTACAACCTAAGGCAAAGCAAGGTCTAGACAGGCAAAACTTGTATCACTCAGCGACCAGCCTGAGAAAAAGCATTTCCTTTGATCTTCATAGCAGTCCTTGGCAACAACCACAACAACAGAGATATGAATAATTTAAAAATAGTTTGCAGTCAGCTCTCAGTTTAGAAAGACATGTTAGGCAGAATAATTGCTCTCTAAAAAGGTCTACATCCCAATCCCTGGAATCTGTGACTATGTCACCCTCCATAGTAAAAGAGACTTTACAGAGTTAAGGGTCTTGAGATGTGGAGATTATTGTGAACTATCCAGGTGGGCCCAATATGATCACAAAGATCCTTATTAGAGAAAGGTACAAAGGTTAGAGTCAGAGAAAGACAGGTGATGACAGAGGTACAGGTTCCGAGTGATGTAGTGTCATGAGCCAGGGAATGCAGGTAGCCTCTAGAAGGTGGAAAAGATGAAACAGATTTACCCCTAGAGCCTCCAGAAGGAACACAGCCCTGCCGACTCATTTTGAACTTCTGATCTCCAGAACTAAAAGATAGGAGTTTTTTTTTCCCACTTTAAGCCACTAAATTTGTGGTAGTTGGTTATAGAAACGATAGAAAGCTAATACAAAGGTATGCTATTTGTCATCTAAAAGCATGGAATTATGTAAAACTGTACCCACTAAGGCAGTCTAATCATTGTAAAGGAGAGTCCACAGATAGAGTTTTCTTAGGGTTGTTGCAAAACAGAAACTACATTGATAAATTGTTCTGATTGGTTAAACAAACCAAACCAAACCCGTTGCCGTCAAGTCAATTCAGACTCATAGCAACCCTATAGGGCAGATTAGAACTGCCCCATAGGGTTTCCAAGGAGCAGCTGGTGGATTCAAACCACTTACCTTTTGGGTAGCAGCAGAGCTTTTAACCACTGTGCCACCAGGGCTCTTGATTGTAAGATATATGAAAAGCAGAGGTAGGGAGATAATCCCATAAAACTCAGGAGTCTGCCAGTTCAGGGAAGTTTTTGAAAGTCCAATGATCTGGATCCTAAGATATCCCCTCAAGGGTAGAAGACATGATGCTGCACCTACCACTAAAATAAGCATAATGCTTGGTGGCCTTTATGGATTTGGGAGACAACCTATACCTTATTTAAGTGTGTTATTTGGGACCATTTCCTGAGTAACCCATGAGGTTCCTCGTTTTGAGTGAAGACAAGGTCAGGAGAATGTTCTGCAGCAAGTTAATGCTTCAATACAAGCTGCTCTGCCAGTTGGGCCTTATTACCAAACAGATCCAATGATACTTAGTATCTGTGGCAAATAGTGATAACAGTGTGGGGGCTCTGATAAGCACCCAAAGGAGAATCTCAGACTTCTAGAGTTTTGTGGTAAACCCAAGCTCTCTCCTTCAGATGATTATTCTTCCTCTGAGAAACATCTCCTGGCTTGCCTTCAGGTCCTGCTAGAGACTGAATGCCTAAACATGGGACATCAAGTGACCATATGTCCTGAGATTTCTGTCTTGACCTGGGTATTTTATGACCAACCGGGCCATGAGATTGGCCATGCACAGCAACATTCTATCATCAAATGAAAATGGTATATAAGAGATGGGGCTCAAGTGGGTCTAAAAGACACAAATAAGTTGTAAAACAGATGGCTCAGACTCCTTTCTCATTCACTCCTCCTGCATTGCCTCATTTCTATCACGACACATTTAGGATATTATGGGGAGCTCTTTTTTTACTTGAGTTTTTAAATTTATTTTTTGGTGACAATATACATAGCAAAAGATACACCATTTCAAAAACTTCTATGTGTATAATTTGGTGACATTAATTACATTCTTCAAGTTGTGCAAATATTTTCACCATCATTTTTCAAGTCATTCCACCACCATTAATGTAAATTTACTGCCCCCTAAACTTCTCATCTAACAATAAAACCCATCGCCATCGAGTTGATTCCGACTCATAGTGACCCTATAAAAAAAAGTTTAGCTTAATTAATAAAGCATGTCTGCGGTTAAGAGCTATGACTGCTAACCAAAAGGCTGGCAGTTCAAATTCACCAGCCAATCCTTGGAAACCCTACAGGGCAGTTCTACTCTGTCCTAAAGGGTCGCTATGGGTTGGAATGGACTTGAAGACAATATTTTTTTTTTAAACTAGGAGCATTGTGCCCTTTTTTTTGTTGTTGTTGTTGCTTTTTTATGGTTGAAAATATACACAGCAAAACATACACCAATTCAACAATTTCTACATGTACGATGCAATGACATTGGTTACATTTTCAAGTTGTGTAATCATTCTCACCCTCCTTTTCTGAATTGTTTTACTCCCTTGACATAAACTCACTGCCCCCTAAGGTTACTATCTGATCTTTCAAATTGGTGTTGTTGATTTGATCTCATATAGATTGTTCTTTAAAAGAGCACAATGATCAAGGCAAACATCCTCCACTAATTGCCTACTGGTTAAGTGTTAGGGCTGCTAACCAAGAGGTTGGCAGTTCGAATCCACCAGGTGCTCTTTGGAAACTCTATGTGACAGTTCTACTCTGTCCTGTAGGGTCACTACGAATCGGAATTGACTTGACAGCAGTAGGTTTGGTTTTCAGTTTGATTGTTTGGTTTAAAGAAAACTTTAGGGGATATTTTGGTTTAAGGTTTAAAGAGTACCTCAAGTCAATAGAATCAGGGCTTGTTCAGTCTCAATGGCTCCAGAAAGTTTGGGTTACATGAATATTTGAAGTTCTCTTCCACATTTTCCCTCTTTTGATAAAGATTATTCTTATAGGTTCTTTGATCAAGTTGTTCAATAATGGTAGCCAGGCACCATCCAGTTCTTCTGGTTTCATAGCAAGGGAGGCAGTTGTTCATGGAGACAATTAGCCATGTATTCCATTTTCTCCTCCTATTTCTGATTCTCCTTCTTCCTCTATTACTCTAGGTAAATAGAGACCAATTGTTGTACATTGGATGGCAACTTGCAAGCTTTTAAGACCTATGGGGAGCTCTTTATGACCAGTTGCCTGAGGAGGAAAAAAATTGAGGCCTGATTTACAGATGTATGATTTGCTAGCACTAAGCACAGGTAAATAGCTATAGTATTACCGTTCCACTCAAGAGTGGCCCTGAAGGAAAGCGTGAAATGAAATCATCCTGGTAGGCAGAACAGTGAGTAGTACATTTTACTGTCTACCTTTTCTGGACAAAGAGATGACCAAATGAATGGCTCTGCATTGATTTATGGGCAATTGCTGATTTATGGAGCCCTATTTTAGTGGTGCAGTGGTTAAGCAGTCAGCTGCTAAATGAAATATTGGTGGTTTGAATCCACTAGCCACTCTGCAGGAGAAAGGCACGGCAGTCTGATTCCTTGAAGATTACAGCCTAGGAAATCCTATGGGACAATTCTACTCTGTCTTTGCCAAGAAATTGGAAGACAGCTACCTGGCCAGCCTACTGGAAGAATTCCATATTTGTGCCCATTCCAAAAAAAGGTTATCCAACAAAATGCTGAAATTATCCAGTAATATCATATGCAAGTTAACATTTGCTGAAGATCATTCGAAAGTGGTTGCAGCAGTACATCTACAGAGAATTTCCAGAAATTCAAGCCGGATTCAGAAAAGGATGTGGAATGAGGGAATCATTGCTGATGTCAGATGGATCTTGACTGAAAGCAGAGAATACCAGAAAGATGTTTACCTGTGTTTCAATTGACTATGCAAATGCTTTTGATTGTGTGGATCATAACAAGTTATGGATAACATTGTGAATACTGGGAATTCCAGAAAACTTAATTGGGGTCATGAGGAACCTGTACTTAGACTAAGAGGCAGTTGTTTGAACAGAACAAGGTAATACTATGCAGTTCAAAATCAGGAAAGGTGTGCATAGCACACCATACTTTTTCATCTGTATGCGGAGCAAATAATCTGAGAAGTTGAACTGCATAAAGAAGAACTAGGCATCAGGAGGCGGGGCCAAGATGGCGGACTAGGTGGACGCTACCGCGGATCCCTCTTGCAACAAAGACTCGGAAAAACAAGTGAATCGATCACATACATAACAATCTACGAACTCTGAACAACAAACAAAGATTTAGAGACGGAAAACGAACAAATACGGGGAGACAGCGATTGTTTTCAGAGCCAGGAGCCAGCGTACCAGCGGATTTTCTGGAAAAACTAGTTTCCCAGTGATGGCTCGGAGACAGCAGTCCATATCAAACCACGTAAAGAAGCAGACCATGACAGCTTCTCCAACCCCCCAAACAAAAGAATCAAAATCTTTCCCAAATGAAGACACAATCCTGGAATTATCAGATACAGAATATAAAAAACTAATTTACAGAATGCTTAAAGACATCACAAATGAAATTAGGATAAATGCAGAAAAAGCCAAGGAACACACTGATAAAACTGTTGAAGAACTCAAAAAGATTATTCAAGAACATAGTGGAAAAATTAATAAGTTGCAAGAATCCATAGAGAGACAGCATGTAGAAATCCAAAAGATTAACAGTAAAATTACAGAATTAGACAACGCAATAGGAAATCAGAGGAGCAGACTCGAGCAATTAGAATGTAGACTGGGACATCTGGAGGACCAGGGAATCAACACCAACATAGCTGAAAAAAAATCAGATAAAAGAATTAAAAAAAATGAAGAAACCCTAAGAATCATGTGGGACTCTATCAAGAAGGATAACTTGAGAGTGATTGGAGTCCCAGAACAGGGAGCGGGGACAGAAAACATAGAGAAAATAGTTGAAGAACTCCTGACACAAAACTTCCCTGACATCATGAAAGACGAAAGGATATCTATCCAAGATGCTCATCGAACCCCATTTAAGATTGATCCAAAAAGAAAAACACCAAGACATATTATCATCAAACTCGCCAAAACCAAAGATAAACAGAAAATTTTAAAAGCAGCCAGGGAGAAAAGAAAGGTTTCCTTCAAGGGAGAATCAATAAAAATAAGTTCAGACTATTCAGCAGAAACCATGCAGGCAAGAAGGGAATGGGACGACGTATACAGAACACTGAAGGAGAAAAACTGCCAACCAAGGATCATATATCCAGCAAAACTCTCTCTGAAATATGAAGGAGAAATTAAGATATTTACAGATAAACACAAGTTTAGAGAATTTGTAAAAACCAAACCAAGGCTACAAGAATGCTAAAAGAGATTGTTTGGTCAGTTGACCAATAATATCAGATACCAGCACAATACAAAGTCACAAAACAGAACGTCCTGATATCAACTCAAACAGGGAAAGCACAAAAACAAACAAATTAAGATTAATTCTAAAAAATAAATAAATAAACAAAATAATACACATACCAGGGAATCATGGAAATCAATAGATAAAAGATCACAATAATCAAAAAGAGGGACTAAATATAGGAGGCATTGAACTGCCAGATGGAGACTGATACAAGGCGATATAGAACGATACAAGTTAGGTTTTTACTTAGAAAAATAGGGGTAAATAATAAGGTAACCACAAAAAGGAATATCAATCCCATAACTCAAGAAAAAAGTCAAGAAAAACGTAACGACTCAACTAACATAAAGTTAAACATTATGAAAATGAGGATCTCACAATCTACTAAGAAAAACATCTCAGCACAAAAAAGTATGTGGAAAAATGAAATGGCCAACAACACACATGAAAAGGCATCAAAATGACAGCACTAAAAACTTATTTATCTATAATTACGCTGAATGTAAATGGACTAAATGCACCAATAAAGAGACAGAGAGTCACGGACTGGATAAAGAAACACGATCCATCTATATGCTGCCTACAAGAGACACACCTTAGACTTAGAGACACAAACAAACTAAAACTCAAAGGATGGAAAAAAATATATCAAGCAAACAATAAGCAAAAAAGAAGAGGAGTAGCAATATTAATTTCTGACAAAATAGACTTTAGACTTAAATCCACCACAAAGGATAAAGAAGGACACTATATAATGATAAAAGGGAAAATTGATCAGGAAGACATAACCATATTAAGTATTTACGCACCCAGTGACAGGGCTGCAAGATACATAAATCAAATTTTAACAGAATTGAAAAGTGAGATAGATACCTCCACATTTATAGTAGGAGACTTCAACACACCACTTTCGGAGAAGGACAGGACATCCAGTAAGAAGCTCAATAGAGACACGGAAGACCTACTTACAACAATCAACCAACTTGACCTCATTGACTTATACAGAACTCTCCACCCAACTGCTGCAAAATATACTTTTTTTCTAGTGCACATGGAACATTCTCTAGAATAGACCACATATTAGGTCATAAAACAAATCTTTGCAGAGTCCAAAACATCAAAATATTACAAAGCATCTTCTCAGACCACAAGGCAATGAAACTAGAAATCAATAACAGAAAAACTAGGGAAAAGAAATCAAATACTTGGAAAATGAACAATACCCTCCTGAAAAAAGACTGGGTTATAGAAGACATCAAGGAGGGAATAAGGAAATTCCTAGAAAGCAACGACAATGAAAATACCTCCTATCAAAACCTCTGGGACACAGCAAAAGCAGTGCTCAGAGGCCAATTTATATCGATAAATGCACACATACAAAAAGAAGAAAGAGCCAAAATCAGAGAACTGTCCCGACAACTTGAACAAATAGAAAGTGAGCAACAAAAGAACCCATCAGGCACCAGAAGAAAACAAATAATAAAAATTAGAGCTGAACTAAATGAATTAGAGAACCTAAAAACAATTGAAAGAATTAACAAAGCCAAAAGCTGGTTCTTTGAAAAAAATTAACTAAATTGATAAACCATTGGCTAGCCTGACTAAAGAAAAACAGGAAAGGAAACAAATAACCCGAATAAGAAACGAGAAGGACCACATCACAACAGAACCAAATGAAATTAAAAGAATCATTTCAGATTACTACGAAAAATTGTACTCTAACAAATTTGAAAACCTAGAAGAAATGGATAAATTCTTGGAAAAACACTACCTACCTAAACTAACACATTCAGAAGTAGAACAACTAAATAGACCCATAACAAAAAAAGAGATTGAAACGGTAATCAAAAAACTTCCAACAAAAAAAAGTCCTGGCCCGGACGGCTTCACTGCAGAGTTCTACCAAACCTTCAGAGAAGACGTAACACCACTACTACTGAAGGTATTTCAAAGCATAGAAAAAGACGGAATACTACCCAACTCATTCTATGAAGCTACCATCTCCCTGATACCAAAACCAGGTAAAGACATTACAAAAAAAGAAAATTTTAGACCTATATCCCTCATGAACATAGATGCAAAAATCCTCAACAAAATTCTAGCCAATAGAATCCAACAACACATCAAAAAAATAATTCACCCTGATCAAGTGGGATTTATACGAGGTATGCAAGGCTGGTTTAATATCAGAAAAACCATTAATGTAATCCATCACATAAATAAAACAAAAGATAAAAACCACATGATCCTATCAATAGATACAGAAAAGGCATTTGACACAGTTCAACACCCATTTATGATAAAAACTCTTTCCAAAATAGGAATTGAAGGAAAATTCCTCAACATAATAAAGGGCATCTATGCAAAGCCAACAGCCAATATCACTCTAAATGGAGAGAACCTGAAAGCATTTCCCTTGAGAACGGGAACCAGACAAGGATGCCCTTTATCACCGCTCTTATTCAACATCGTACTTGAAGTCCTAGCCAGGGCAATTAGGCTAGACAAAGAAATAAAGGGTATCCAGATGGGCAATGAGGAAGTAAAGCTATCACTATTTGCAGATGACATGATCATATACATGGAAAACCCTAAGGAATCCTCCAGAAAACTACTGAAACTAATAGAAGAGTTTGGCAGAGTCTCAGGTTGTAAAATAAACATACAAAAATCAGTTGGATTCCTCTACATCAACAAAAAGAACACCGAAGAGGAAATAACCAAATCAATACCATTCACAGTAGCCCCCAAGAAGATAAAATACTTAGGAATAAATCTTACCAAGGATGTAAAAGACCTATACAAAGAAAACTACAAAGCTCTACTACAAGAAATTCAAAAGGACCTCCATAAGTGGAAAAACATACCTTGCTCATGGATAGGAAGACTTAACATAGTAAAAATGTCTATTCTACCAAAAGCCATCTATACATATAACGCACTTCCGATCCAAATTCAAGTGTCATATTTTAAGGGGATAGAGAAACAAATCACCAATTTCCTATGGAAGGGAAAGAAGCCCCGGATAAGCAAAGCATTACTGAAAAAGAAGAAGAAAGTGGGAGGCCTCACTCTACCTGATTTCAGAACCTATTATACAGCTACAGGAGTCAAAACAGCCTGGTACTGGTACAACAACAGTCACATAGACCAATGGAACAGAATTGAGAACCCAGATATAAATCCATCCATATATGAGCAGCTGATATTTGACAAAGGACCAGTGTCAGTTAATTGGGGAAAAGATAGTCTTTTCAATAAATGGTGCTAGCATAACTGGATATCCATCTGCAAAAGAATGAAACAGGACCCATACCTCACACCATGCACAAAAACTAACTCCAAGTGGATCAAAGACCTAAACATAAAGACTAAAACGATAAAGATCATGGAAGAAAAAATAGGGACAACCCTAGGAGCCCTAATACAGGGCATAAACAGAATACAAAACATTACCAAAAATGATGAAAAGAAACCAGATAACTGGGAGCTCCTAAAAATCAAACGCCTATGCTCATCTAAAGACTTCACCAAAAGAGTAAAAAGACCACCTACAGACTGGGAAAGAATATTCAGCTATGACATCTCAGACCAGCGCCTGATCTCTAAAATCTACATGATCCTGTCAAAACTCAACCACAAAAAGACAAACAACCCAATCAAGAAGTGGGCAAAGGAGATGAACACACATTTCACTAAAGAAGATATTCAGGCAGCCAACAGATACATGAGAAAATGCTCCCGATCATTAGCCATTAGAGAAATGCAAATTAAAACTACGATGAGATTCCATCTCACACCAACTAGACTGGCATTAATCCAAAAAACACAAAATAATAAATGTTGGAGAGGCTGCGGAGAGATTGGAACTCTCATATACTGCTGGTGGGAATGTGAAGTGGTACAACCACTTTGTAAATCCATCTGGCGTTATCTTAAACAGTTAGAAATAGAACTACCATACAACCCAGAAATCCCACTCCTCGGAATATACCCTAGAGATTCAAGAGCCTTCACACAAACAGATATATGCACACCCATGTTTATTGCAGCTCTGTTTACAATAGCAAAAAGCTGGAAGCAACCAAGATGTCCATCAACGGATGAATGGGTAAATAAATTGTGGTATATTCACACAATAGAATACTACGCATCGATAAAGAACAGTGACGAATCTCTGAAACATTTCATAACATGGAGGAATCTGGAAGGCATTATGCTGAGCAAAATGAGTCAGAGGCAAAAGGACAAATATTGTGTCAGACCACTATTATAAGATCTTGAGAAATAGAAAAAACTGAGAAGAACACATACTTTTGTGGTTACGAGGGGGGAGGGAGGGAGGGAGGGAGAGGGTTTTTTATTGATCAAGCAGTAGATAAGAACTGCTTTGGGTGAAGGGAAAGACAACACTCAATACAAGGAAGGTCAGCCCAATTGGACTGGACTAAAAGCAAAGAGGTTTCCGGGATAAAATGAATGCGTCAAAGGTCAGCGGAGCAGGGGCTGGGGTCGGGGGAACATGGTTTGAGGGGACTTCTAAGTCAATTGGCAAAATAATTCTATTATGAAAACATTCTGCATCCCACTTTGAAATGTGGCGTCTGGGGTCCTAAATGCTAACAAGCGGCCATCTAAGATACATCAATTGGTCTCAACCCACCTGGAGCAAAGGCAAAGGAAGAACACCAAGGTCACACGACAACTAAGAACCCAAGAGACGGAAAGGGCCACATGAACCAGAGACCTACATCATCCTGAGACCAGAAGAACTAGTTGGAGCCCGGCCATAATCGATGACTGCCCTGTCAGGGAGCACAACAGAGAACTCCTGAGGGAGCAGGAGATCAGTGGGATACAGACCCCAAATTCTCATAAAAAGACCATACTTAATGGTCTGACTGCAACTAGAGGAATCCCGGTGGCAATGCTCCCCAGACCTTCTGTTGGCACAGGACAGGAACCATCCCTGAAGACAACTCATCAGACATGAAAGGGACTGGTCAGCGGGGGGGAGAGAGATGCTGATGAAGAGTGAGCTAATTAAATCAGGTGGACACTGGAAAGTGTGTTGGCAACTCTTGACTGGAGGGGGGATGGGAAGATAGAGGGAGAGGGAAGACGGCAAAATTGGCACGAAAGAGAGACTGAAAGGGCTGACTCAATGGGGGAGAGCAAGTGGGAGAAGGGAGTAAGATGTATGTAAACTTACATGTGACAGACTGATTGGAATTGTAAATGTTCACTTGAAGCTTAATAAAAGTTAATTAAAAAAAAAAAGAACTAGGCATCAGGATTGGAAGAAGACTTATTAACAACCTGTGATATGCAGGTAACACAACCATGCTTGCTGTAAAACGAATAGGATATGAAGCACTTACTGATGAAGGTCAAAGGCCACAGCCTTCAGTATGGATTACGCCTCAACATAAAGAAAACAAAAATCCTTGAAACTGGACCCATAAGCAACAACATGATAAACAGAGAAAAGATTGAAGTTGTCAAGGATCTCATTTTACTTGGACCCACAATCGACGCCCAAGGAAGCAGCGGTCAGGAAATCAAAGATGTATTGGGCAAATCTGCAGCAAAACACCTCTTTAACGTGTTAAAAAACAAAGATGAGACTTTGAGAACTAAAGTGTGACTGACCCCAGCCATGGTATTTTCAATTGCCTCATTTATGCATGCAAAAGCTGGACAATGAATAAGAAAGACAGATGAAGAGTTTATGCCTTTGAACAATGGGTTGGTGAAGAGTATTGAATATATCATGGACTGCCAGATGAATAAATAAATCTGTCTTGGAAGAGGTACAGCCAGAATGCTCCTTAGAAGCACATACCTCTAAGCATATACTCCTTAGAAGCACATGTTATCAGGGTGGACTAGCCCCTGAAGAACATCATGCTTGGTAAATAGAGGGTCAGTGAAAAAGAGGAAGACCCTCAACGAAATGGAATGACACATTGGTTGCAACAATGGGCTCAAACACAGCAATGATTGTGAGGATGGTGCATGACTGGGCAGTTCTGTCGTACATAGGGCTGGTATGAGTAAAAACCAACTTGGTGTCATCTAACAACATTTGCTGAAGACATCACTGACAGTGTTTGCCTTCTATGTGGGGCCCAGACTGAAAGACTTGTGTAATCTTAATCATTTGTCTTATATTAAAAAAAAAAAATCATTTGTCTTGTATACCTAGCCAAAAATGTCATTGTTTCCATCTGAACAAGCACCAGTAAATAGTACAAGAGAGAAACTATAATAAATGTCCTAGAAATAAATGTTTATAAATACAAAAAGGGAAGACCTTGTTTCTGGTCAGTCTAATGATCACCAGGTGCTCCTGATTTTTAACATTTTCCCATGACTGAGCTAGGCTTTGTAAGCAACTGCAATTATAAGGTACTTCAAAGTAGAGCCACACGTGTAGAAGACTTCAGGACTCCCTCTTGTCAGTTTGACACTATTTAATCACAAGATAGGAGCCCTGGTAATGCAGTGGTTAAGTGCTTGGCTACTAAAGGAAAGGTTCAAACGCACTTCTTTAATAATTCAGTAATAAACCCTTTGACGCTCTTTATCAGGCACTGGGACTGACCTATCACGTGGGTTTTTCAGTAGCGGCTCACAGTTTTTTGCTCCTTAATAGTTGATCTGGTTTCATGATGAATCATACCAAAAAACCCAAACCCATTGCCGTCGAGTCAATACTGACTTATAGCAACCCTACAGGACAGAGTAGAACTGTCCCAAAGCATTTGCAAGGAGCGCCTGGCGGATTCGAACTGCTGACCCTCTGGTTAGCAGCCATAGCACTTAGCCAGTACGCCACCAGGGTTTCCAATTGAAGACTCATAGTTCCTTTAAATAAAGTACAATTTAAAAACTTGATCCAGATATATAATCTGTCTCCTGATACATTTCATCATTTATTACTATAGCTGTAAATTCCATAAGATTCTGAGTCTTGCTTAAAGAGCTCTTACAGAAGTCAAGTCTGTTTAACTTAAGTCAGTGGATATTTTGTCTTTTGGCTGAACATAATCCACAGGGAATTTTGAAAACAAGAATGCACATGGAGCATGATGTAACAGACAGAAGATAAATAAATTGAATGCAGAATTTTTATGGCTAAAAAATGATGTCTGTGGAAGCTGCTCATGTAATTCGCAGCCACATTGCAGTGGAACCAGCCGCATAGCTACCATTCCTCCAAACCCACGTTTACTAAATGACCACTCAGTTTTAGACATGCATTAATTACTGAATATAAACATACTAATAAAATACAGTCTATGTCTTAGATAATTTCATAACCCAGTGGGAGCGGAATATATAACAACAACGAACTCTAATAGAATATGGTGGAGGAATGTACAAAGTGTTCTATGCGCTCATATGAAGCATACTGCTGGAGAAGGTGTATGTGTGGACAAAGACAGCTTCACCAAAGATGTGGTATTTGCTTATTTTGTATTTGCTGAGTCTTAACGTTTTTCTTATTTTTTTATTTTGCTGTGTAGGATTGTTAGTTTCCTTGTGGTTACCTTAATATTTACCCCTATTTTTATAAGTTTAAACAAATTTTTTATTTCTTTATATGGCCTTGACTTCCTGTCCGTATTAATGATCTGTGACTACATTTTTTAGTCCCTCTTTTTTGAATGTTGTCATCTTTTATACACTGATGTCTCTGTTTTTCAGCTTTGATTTATTTTTTTGACTCCCTATCTGGGTTTATATCTAGTTGCTCTTTATCTTTGGTTTTGGCAAGTGTGATTATAATATGTCTTGGTGACTTTCTTTTGGGATCTACCTTCTGTGAGGTTCAATGAGCATCTTGTATAGCTATCTTCTCTTCTTTCATGATATCAGGGAAGTTTTCTGCCAACAAATCTTCAACAATTCTCTCTGTATTTTCTGTTATCCCCTCATGTTCTGGTATTCCAATCATTTGTAGGTTCTTCCTCTTGATAGTTGCTCTTAAGTGTTGTTGAGTCGGTTCCGACTCATAGCAACCCTATGCACAACAGAACGAAACACTGCCTGGTGCTGTGCCATCCTTACAATCGTTGTTATGCTTGACCCGATTGTTGCAGCCACTGTGTCAATCCACCTCGTTGAGGGTCTTCCTCTCTTCCACTGACTCTGTACTTTGCCAAGCATGATGTCCTTCTCCAGAGACTGATTCCTCCTGACAACATGTCCAAAGTATGTAAGATACAGGCTCGCCATCCTTGCTTCTAAGGAGCATTCTGGTTGTACTTCTTCCAAGACAGATTTGTTCATTCTTCTGGCAATCCATGGTATATTCAATATTCTTTGCCAACACCACAATTCAAAGGCATCAATTCTTCTTTGGTCTTCCTTATTCATTGTCCAGCTTTCACATGCATATGATGCAATTGGAAATACCACGGCTTGGGTCAGGCGCACCTGAGTCTTCAAGGTGACATCTTTGCTCTTCAACACTTTAAAGAAGTCCTTTGCAGCAGAGTTGCCCAATGCAATCTGTCTTTTGATTTCTTGACTGCTGCTTCCATGGCTGTTGATTATGGATCCAAGTAAAATGAAATCCTTGACAACTTCAATCTTTTCTCCGTTTATCAGGGTGTTGCTTATTGGTCCAGTTGTGAGGATTTTTGTTTTCTTTATGTTGAGGCGTAATCCATACTGAAGGCTGTGGTCTTTGATCTTCATTAGTAAGTGCTTCAAGTACTCTTCACTTTCAGCAAGCAAGGTTGTGTCATCTGCATAACGCAGGTTATTAGAGTCTTCCTCCAATCCTGATGCCCCATTCTTCTTCATATAGTCCAGCTTCTTGTATTATTTACTCAGCACACAGATTGAATAGGTATGGTGAAAGAATACAACCCTGATGCACCCCTTTCCTGGCTTTAAACCAATCAGTATCCCCTTGTTCTGTCTGAACAACTGCCTCTTGATCTATGTAAAGTTTCCTCACGAGCACAATTAAGTGTTCTGGAATTCCCATCCTCTTGCTAGAGTCCCACATAATTCTTAGGGTTTCTTCATTTTTAAAAAAACTATTTTATCTGATTTTGCATCGTATAAGTTGGTGTCAAGTGCTTTATCTTTAATCTCACTAATTCTGACTTCCATTGCCTCAATTCTGCTCCTATGACTTTCTACTGAGTTGTCTAATTCTGAAATTTTAATGTTAATTTTCCAGATTTCTGTTTGCTGTCTTTCTGTGGATTCTTGCAGCCTGTTAAATTTGTCATTATGTTCTTCTCTAATCTCCTTAATTTCCTCTATTGCTTTGTGTGTGTGTTCCTTGACTTGTTCTGTGTTTTGCCTGATTTTCTTCCTCATCTCTTGAAAAGTTCTGTACATTAATCTTTTGTATTCTACCTCCTGTAATTCCAGGAAGTTATCTTCCTTTGGAAGATTTATTGATTCTTTGTTTTGGGAGCTTGCTAAAACCATCATGATCTGCCTCTTCATGTGATTTGATATTGACTGTTGTCTCCAAGCCATCAATAAGTTATTATATTTATTTTATGTTTGCTTACTGTGTCCTAGCTTCTTGTTTTGTTTTGTTTTGATATGCCCAAATAGGCTGGTTGTGTAAGCTAGTTTGATTATTGGCACCTTTGAAGCTCTAATGTCCTGTCACCAGGTGGCTAGATTTGTTACTACATATATGAACCCAGGAGTCCATTTCCTTTCTTGTATGGATTCAGCTTAGATGTCCAGATAGCCTCAGGCATGTGAGGCAGGCTCTTACTTACAGTACTAGATGGGCAGGGGTGAGTGGAGTAGGCACAGGTATCTGGCTGCAGTAGGGGGGTCACACACTGAGCAAGGCAGAGGGCTGACAGCTGTCCCTGAGTGTCTGAGAGGAAAACATGTACCTGTTCCCTACTGTACATAGGTGGGTGGGTTTTTGCAGCTGGACTCTGGGCACCCAATACTGTTGGCTATGAGGACTAGGAGGCATCACTTATTCTTGGATCCCTTTTGCAGGTGGTTAGGTGGCATGCGTGGAGCCACCAGTCCTCAGGCGCCTGATGTGGGTAGGTGAGGACCCTGCTTAATGGGCAGAGCAGTGTCAAATGTCACAAACCTGCCACTCCACCTCTAGCTGATACAATAACATTAGGTTTCAGGTATATACCCTGTTGCACTGTGCTAATGAGGGCCTGTGCTGTTGAAATGGGCCCACACAGGTCTGTACAGGGGTGAAAGGCATTCAAATTCTGCGGACCCATTATGCCTGCGCCCAGGCAAAGGAGCTGCACTTGCCCTGAGTTCCCAGCTTAGGTGAGCTTGAAGGTTTTTTCCTGTTTGTTAATTTGTTCCCTCTCCCAGGCTGGGAGAATAGCTTAGAGCATGTGATGGACCCTACATCCAGCCCAGGGGAAGTGGCAATACACAGTTTCTGAAGCTGAGGGAGGGAGCAGAGAGAGAGATTCTTCCCAAACAGGGTTTTTTTTGATACACAGGGTAGATTAGAGGCATGTACTTATCTTTTGCTGATTGAGGGCCACTTCTCTCTGTTTCTGGAGGGTTGAGCAGACTGTCTGCTGCTCAGTCTCTCCTGATGTGGAAAATGCATCCTGAACTACATGCCTCACCATCCACAGCTGATCCTGCCTGGAGGGGCCAGGTTGTACCTGGTCAGGTCTGCCAAATCCTTGCTGCTTCTGAATCATCTCTCCTTCCCTCTGCCACTCAGTCTGATTCCTCACCTTTGCCTTTGATGATCAGGGCTCCTAGATTGTCATGTATAATCGGTTCACTTGTTTCTTCGGGTCTTTGTTGTAAGAGGGACCACCAGAAGGGTCTCACTATTCCACCATCTTGGTCCCGCTTCCCTTTTTTCTGTAAAATCCTGATAGTGGTTTTTTGATTCTCAAGACTTTCTCTCAACTATAAGCCCTTTATTTCTGCTTCTTCTGTTTGGTTCAACAATAAGATTTTCTTAAATATTTTGCATTTCCTGCAATCTTATTCTTTTCAGTAAAGACTATTTTCCATGCCCTCATCATTCTATCTTCAAGGATAAGCTAATGATATGAAGGGGATGCTTAAGAGACATACAATGAGGGCACCATACTTGGGTGGAATTTTCGAGGGGAAGAATAAAAGCGTCACAGGTCCCTTCCTTCTTCCTCTTTTTTTTGGCCTTAGTAAAATACCGTCCTTGAGTTGGTAATGTCTTCTTAGGAAAATTCTCCATGACAGAGAACTAATACCTCTCAGTGAGGCTGTAAAACTTTGTGTAAAATATTCTCAGCTCTGGATGGACATTTAGAGCTGGAAAAGGCCAAAGGAAAAGGGAGCAAGTACAGATGAACTAACTATGGACTGATCTTTAAGGAATAGATAGTAAAAAGAGAGGAGTGTTAGATTTTTTTTTCAATAATTTTTATTGTACTTTAAGTGAAAGTTTACAAATCAAGTCAGTCTCTCACACAAAAACCCATATACACCATGCTACCCACTCCCAATTACTCTCCCCCTAATGAGACAGCCCAATCTCTCCCTCCACTCTATCTTTTCGTGTCCATTTCTCCAGCTTCTAACCCCCTCCACTCTCTCATCGCCCCTCCAGGCAGGAGATGCCAACATAGTCTCAAGTGTCCACCTGATCCAAGAAGCTCACTCCTCACCAGCATCCCTCTCCAACCCATTGTCCAGTCCAATCCATGTCTGAAGAGTTGGCTTCGGGAATGGTTCCTGTTCTGGGCCAACAGAAGGTCTGGGGGCCATGACCACTGGGGTCCTTCTAGTCTCAGTTAGACCATTAAGTCTCGTCTTTTTATGAGAATTTGGGGTCTGCATCCCACTGCTCTCCTGCTCCCTCAGGGGTTCTCTGTTGTGTTCCCTGTCAGGGCAGTCATCGGTTGTAGCTGGGCACCATCTAGTTCTTCTGGTCTCAGAATGATGTAGTGGCTGGTTCATGTGGCCCTTTCTGTTTCTTGGGCTCATTATCGCCTTGTGTCCTTGGTGTTCTTCATTCTCCTTTGATCCAGGTGGGTTGAGACCAATTGATGCATCGTAGATGTCTGCTTGCTAGCGTTTAAGACCCCAGATGCCACTCTTCAAAGTGGGAAGCAGAATGTTTTCTTAATAGATTTTATTATGCCAATTGTCTTAGATGTCCCCTGAGACCATGGTCCCCAGACCCCTGCCCTTGCTACGCTGGCCTTCGAAGCATTCAGTTTATTCAGGAAACTTCTTTGCTTTTGGTTTAGTCCAGTTGTGCTGACTTCCCCTGTATTGTGTGCTGTCTTTCCCTTCACCTAAAGTAGTTCTTACCCAAACAAAACATTTTCTTATCTACTATCTAATCAGTGAATGCCCCTCTCTCACCCTCCCTCCCGCCCCCTTCTCGTAACCACGAAAGAATGTTTTCTTCTCAGTTTAAACTATTTCCCAAGTTCTTAAAATAGTGGTCTTATACAATATTTGTCCTTTGGCAACTGACTAATTTCACTTAGCATAATACCTTCCAGATTCCTCCATATTATGAAATGTTTCACAGATTTGTCACTGTTCTTTATCGATGCGTAGTATTCCATTGTGTGAATATACCATAATTTATTTATCTGTTCATCTGTTCATGGGCACCTTGCTTGCTTCCATGTTTTTGCTATTGTAAACAGTGTTGCAATAAACATGGGTGTGCATATATCTGTTCCTGTAAAGGCTCTTATTTCTCTAGGATATATTCCAAGGAGTGGGATTGCTGGATCGTATGGTAGTTTTATTTCTAGTTTTTTAAGGAAGCGCCAAATTGATTTCCAAAGTGGTTGTACCATTTTACATTCCTACCAGCAGTGTAGAAGTGTTCACAGCCTCTCCAACATTTACTATTTTGTGTTTTTTGGATTAATGCCAGCCTTGTTGGAATGAGAGGAAATCTCATGGTAGTTTTGATTTGCATTTGTCTAATGGCTAATGATTGTGAACATTTCCTCATATATCTGTTAGGTACCTGAATGTCTTCTTTAGTGAAGTGTCTAGTCATATCTTTTGCCCATTTTTTAATTGGGTTATTTGTCTTTTTGCAATAAAGTTTTTACAGTATCCTGAAATGTCATAGCTAAAAACTTTTTCCCAGTCTGTAGGTAGTCTTTTTACTCTTTTGGTGAAGTCTTTGGATGAGCATAAGTGTTTGATTTTTAGGAGCTCCCAGTTACCTAGTTTTTCTTCTACATTTTTTATAATGTTTTGTATACTGTTTATGCCATGTATTAGGGCTCATAATGTTGTCCCCATTTTTTCTTCCATGATCTTTATCATTTTAGATTTTATATTTAGGTCTTTGATCCATTTTGAGTTAGTTTTTGTGCACGGAGTGAGGTATGGGTCTTGTTTCTTTTTTTTTGCAGATGGATATCCAGTTATGCCAGCACCATTTGTTAAAAAGACTGTCTTTTCCCCATTTAACTGTTTTGGGGCCTTTGTCAAATATCAACTGCTCATATGTGGATGGATATATGTCTGGATTCTCAATTCTGTTCCATTGGTCCATGTATCTGTTGTTGTACAAGTACCAGGCTGTTTTGACTACTGTGGTGGTATAATAGGTTTTAAAATCAGGTAAAGTAAGGTCTCCCACTTTGTTCTTCTTTTTCAGTAATGCCTTATTTATTGGGGGCCTCTTTCACTTCCATATGAACTTGGTGATTTGTTTCTCCATCTCATTAAAGAATGTCGTTGGGGTTTGGATCGGAATTGCATTAAATGTATAAATTGCTTTTGGTAGAATAGACATTTTTATAATGTTAAGTCTTCCTATCCACGAGTAAGGTATGTTTGTCCACTTATGTGAGTCTCTTTTGGTTTCTTACAGTAGTGTACTGTAGTTTTCTTTGTATAAGTATTTTACATCTCTGGTAAGATTTATTCCTAAGTATTTGATCTTCTTGGTGGCTACTGTAAATGGCATTGATTTGGTGATTTCCTCTTTGATGTTCTGTTTGTTGGTGCAGAGGAATCCAACTGATTTTTGTATGTTTATCTTGTATCCCGATACTCTGCTGAACTCTTCTATTAATTTCAGTAGTTTTCCGGAGGATTCCTCAGGGTTTTCTGTGTAGAAGATCATGTCATCTGCAAATAGAGGTGCTTTTACTCCTTCCTTGCCAGTCTGGATGCCCTTTATTTCTTTATCTAGCCTAATTGCTCTGGCTAGGACTTCCAGCACAATGTTGAGTAAGAGTGGTGATAAAGGGCATCCTTGTCTCGTTCTGATATCAGTGGGAATGCTTTTAGTCTCTCTCCATTTAGGGTGTTGTTGGCTGTTGGCTTTGTATAAATGGCCTTTATTATGTTAAGAAATTTTCCTTCTATTCCTATTTTGCTGAGGGTTTTTATAGTGAATGAGTGTTGAACTTTGTCAAATGCCTTTTCTGCATCAATTGATAAAATCATGTGATTCTTGTCTTTTGTTTTATTTATGTGATGGATTACATTAATTGTTTTTCTAATGTTGAACCAACCCTGCATACCTGGTATGAATCCCACTTGGTCATGGTGAATTATTTTTTTGATATGTTGTTGAATTCTATAGGCTAGAATTTTTTTGAGGATTTTTGCACCTACATTCATGAGGGATATAGGTATATTATTTTTTTGTGGTATCTTTACCTGGTTTTGGTATCAGGGATACGGTGGCTTCATAGAATGAATTTTGTAGTATTCCATCCTTTTCTACGCTCTGAAATACCTTTAGTAGCAGTGGTGTTAACTCTTCTCTAAAAATTTGGTAGAACTCTGCAGTGAAGCCATCTGGACCAGGGCTTTTTTTTTTGTTGAGAGTTTTTTGATTGCCTTTTCAATCTCTTCTTTTGTTATGGGTCTATTTAGTTGTTCTACCTCTGTTTGTGTTGGTTTAGGTAGGTAGTGTGTTTCTAGGAATTTATCCATTTCTTCTAGGTTTTGAAATTTGTTTGAGTATAGTTTTTCATAGTAATATGTTATGATTCTTTTAATTTCAGTTGGGTCTGTTGTAATATCTCCCATCTCATTTCTTATTCAGGTTATTTGCTTCCTCTCCTGTATTTCTTTTGTCAGTTTGGCCAGTGGTTTATCAATTTTGTTGATTTTTTCAAAAAACCAGCTTTTGGTCTTGTTAATTCTTTCCATTGTTTTTCCGTTTTCTATTTCATTTAGTTCAGCTCTAATTTTTATTATTTTCTTCTGGTGCCTGTGGGTTTCTTTTGTTGCTCTCTATTTGTTCAAGTTGTAGGGATAATTCTTTGATTTTGGCCCTTTCTTCTTTTTGGATGTGTTCATTTACTGACATAAATTGGCCTTTGAGCACCGCTTTTGCTGTGTCCCAAAGGTTCTGATAGGAAGTGTTTTCATTCTCATTGGATTCTCTGAATTTCTTTATTCCATCCTTAATGTCTTCTATAATCCTGTCTTTTTTGAGCAGGGCATTGTTCAGTTTCCAATGTTTGATTTCTTTTCCTGTTATTGAATTCCACTTTTATGGCCTTATGGTCAGAAAAGATGCTTTGTAATATTTCAATGTTTTTGATTCTGCTAAGGCTTGCTTTATGACCTAATATGTGGCCTATTCTAGAGAATGTTCCATGCACTAGAAAAGAAAGTATAGTTGGTTGCTGTTGGGCGGAGTGTTCTGTATATGTCTATGAGGTCAAGTTGGTTGATTGTGGCATTTAGATCTTCCGTGTCTTTACTGAGCTTCTTTCTGGATGTCCTGTCCTTCATCAAAAGTGGTGTGTTGAAGTCTCCTACTATTATTGTGGAGCTGTCTGTCTCACTTTTCAATGCTTATAGAGTTGGTTTTATGTATCTTGCAGCCCTGTCATTGGGTGCATAAATATTTAATATGGTTATATCTTCTTGGTGTATTGTCCCTTAATCATTATATAGTGTCCTTCCTTATCCCTTCTGATGGATTTAACTTTAAAGTCTATTTTGTCAGAAGTTAATATTGCCACTTCTGCTCTTTTTTGATTGTTGTTTGCTTGATATATTTTTTTCCATCCTTTGAGTTTTAGTTTGTTTGTGTCTCTAAGTCTAAGGTGTATCTCTTATAGGCAGCATATACACGGATCTTGTTTTTCAATCCATTCTGCCACTCTCTGTCTCTTTATTGGCGCATTTAGTCTATTTATATTCAGGGTAATTATGGATTGGTATGAATTTAGTGCTATCATTTTGATGTCTGTTTTTGTGTGTTGACAGTTTCTTTTTCCCATTTGATTTTATGTGCTGAGTAGATTTTCTTTATATATTGTCCTTTCCTCATATTAGTTGTTGTTGATTTTGTTTCCGCTGAGTCTTTATTTTTCCCTTGTATTTTATTTTGATGAGTAGGATAGTTTGTCTCCTTTGTGGTTACTGTATTATTTACCCCTATTTTTCTAAATTTAATACTTTTATTTTTTTGTATTGCCGTATCTTTCTCTCCATATGGAAGGTATATGATTACATTTTTTAGTCCCTCTTTATTATTTTAATGTTGTCTTCTTTTATATAATAACATCGCCATTACCCTGTGTTGGGCTTTGTTTTTTGTTTTTTTTTTAAATCTTGCTTTTTTTTTTTGGATTTCCCTGTCTGGGTTGACTTCTGGTTGCCCTGCCCAGTGTTCTAGTCTTGGGTTGATTCTTGATATAATTGATTTTCTAACCAAAGAACTCCCTTTAGTATTTCTTGTAGTTTTGGTTTGGTTTTTATGAATTCCCTCAACTTGTGTTTATCTGGAAATGTCTTAATTTCACCTTCATATTTAAGAGAGAGTTTTGATGGATATATGATTCTTGGCAGGCAATTTTTTTCCTTCAATTTTTTAAGTATGTCATCCCATTGCCTTCTTGCCTGCATGGTTTCTGTTGAGCAGTCCAAGCTTATTCTTATTGGCTCTCCTTTGTAGGTGACTTTTCTTTTATCCCTCGCTGCTCTTATAATTGTCTTTCTATCTTTGGTTTTGGCAAGCTTGATTATAATATGTCTTGGTGACTTTCTTTTAAGGTCTACCTTATGTGCAGTTCGATGAGCATCTTGGATAGATATCTTCTAATCTTTCACAATATCCAGGAAGTTTTCTGCCTACAAATCTTCAACGATTTTCTGTGTATTTTCTGTTATCACTCCCTGTTCTGGTAAGGAGCCTTAGATTTTAATGACTTTTTTTCTTTTTTCTTTTATTGTGCTTTAAGTGATTTTAATAACTTTTTCAGCCCAACTCATTATGGCAGGGATTTAGGTAAAAAGTGCTTTTTGTTCTTGTATTGTTGTTAGGTGCCATTGAGTCAATTTCGACTCATAGTGACCCCATGTGACAGAGTAGAACTGCCTCATAGGGTTTTGTAGGCTGTTATTTTTATGGAAGCAGGTCATAAGTTCTTTCTCCTGCAGAGCAAGTGGGTGTATTCCAACTGCCAACCTTTAGGTTAGCTGTGAAATGCTTAACCATTTGCACCATTAGGGCTCCTCTAGCAGGAATAATGTTCGCGCAGTCTGCTGAGGTGTAGCCAGTGTCATACATATCAGCCATCTTTAGTGGCAAGCCACTCAACAGGGTATGGGCCCAGTGGAGTAATGGGACCTTAACATCTTGGAACTTCGATCTTTTTCCATTTATCATAATGCTACTTGCTGGTACAGTTGTGAGGATTTTTATTTTCTTTACATTGAGGTGTAATCCACACTGAAGGCTATAGTCTTTTGTCTTCATCAGTAGGTGCTTCAAGTCCTCATCACTTTCAGCAACCAAAGTTGTGTTATCTGCGTATTGTGGGTTGTTAATGAGTCTTCCTCTAATTCTGATGCCCTGTTCATCTTTCTACAGTCCAGCTTCTCGGATTATTTGCTCAGCATACAGGTTGAATAAGTATGATGAAAGGACACAACACTTATGAACACCTTTCCTTATTTTAAACCAGGCAGTATCCCCTTGTTCTGTTCAAATGCCTGCCTCTTGGTCTATGTGCTATTTCCTCATGAGCACAATTAATGGAATTCTGGAATTCTCATTCTTTCCGAAGTTATTCATAATTTGTTATGATCTAAACAGTCGAATGTCTTTGTAGAATCAATGAAACACAGGTAAACACCTTCTGGTATCCTCTGCTTTCAGCTAAGATGCATCTGACATCAGCAATGATATCCCTCTTCCCAAGTCCTCTTCTGAATCTGGCTTGAATTTCTGGCAGTGCCCTGTTAATGCACTATTGCAATCACTTTTGAGTGATCTTCAATAAATGTCTTCATTATAGAAACAGACAAGCTAAGTAACTAATTGACCTTTTCTGAAAACACACTTCAGTATAAATGAAGTAATTTCCTCTGACTTTTGTGTTTAATACTTAATATCGTGTACACGAAAAGAATGAATGAATGAGAAGAGCTTAGAAGTTTGAACTTGAGCATGAAGGAAAAACGCACAACAGTGTGTGTGTGTTTTAACATACTAAGCTTATAGTTTCTAGCTATTTTTCTAAAATAATTCTCTTGACTCCTAGAAGCTCTTACCAGTTTGCTACTGATGTAGAGATGTAAAAATCTCTCTTTTCCTTACATGAGATTTGGAGTTTGTTATGGATTGAATTTTCTCCCCCCAGAGTATGTGTCAACTTGTCTATGCTTTGATTCCCAGTATTGTGTGGTTGTCCACCATTTTGTGGTCTATGTGATTATTCTATATATTGTAAATCCTAATCTCTATGATGTTAATGAGGCAGAATTAAAGGCAATTATGTTAATGAGGCAGGACTCAGTCTATAGGATTAGGCTGTATCTTGAGTCAATCTCTTTTGAGATATAAAAGAGAGAATCGAGCAGAGAGGAGAGGGCCCTCATACCACCAAGAAAGAAGCACCAGAAGAAGAGCACATCCTTTGGATCTGGGATCGCTGTGCTGAGAAATTACTAGGCTCAAGGGAAGATTGATGACAAGGACCTTCCCCCAGAGCCGACAGAGAGAGAAAGCCTTCCCCTGGAGCTGGGTCTCTGTATTCCAGCTTCTAGCTTTCTAGACTGTGAGAGAATAAATTTCTGTGTGTTAAAGCCATCCTTGTGATATTGTGATATTTCTTGTGGTATTTATGGTATAGCAGGACTAGACAACTAAGACGGAGGTATTCTGACCAAAATCAGAAGGGTAAATTTTCTCTTGGAGATTCATACTTAATAATGGTAATAAAATGGTTATTTTAGAAAATTCAAAATCTTCTCTTCAATCTGCTGCTAATTGAACTACCGGATTTGTCAAGAAAGTAAAAAAATACCTTATCTTAATAAAAATTAATGAGGCTGCTGAGTTAAATTGTGTGGGAGATGTCATGAGGAGTGGAGAGTGAAGTGTTCAGACAGAGACCTCCCAGGAAGTCATAGCCACTGTAATTTTTCTCATCCCTGGAACAGTAACATTATTTCAAAGTTGGAAAAAGTTTAAGGATGCAATTCTTTATTTCACAGGTGAGAAAAGAGGAAGACAAAGGAATTTAAGAATTTTTTTTTTTTTTTTAATTTCTCAAAGAGGGAAACAGAACACAATCTTCTGGGCTTTTAATGACCAGTCTGTTGTGATAGAGGTCAAACTATTTGCATATTAAGATTTTAACTAACTAGTTTAACTAAGCAAGTAATGAGATTAAAAGAGAAAGTGTTCTTTTAGATAATTCTTATAGTCTTCTGTAAAAATGGTTTTGGGTGAGTATATGACCTCCAACTTCACAAGGAGGAAGGAGAATCAAGATCAACAGCCCAAGGCTGATTCCTATGAGGCAGAGGTCAGACATGCCTCCTCTCTATGCCATCTTTACCATTTCTAACACTATTTCCTCCATGGCACCCTCTAGTTCTCTGCTGGTTTCAATAATTCATTGCAATGGTCCCACAGAACTCACAGACAATACTCACCATAATGGGGTTAATCAGGGAAGTCACAGGGTACTATTCAGGTTCAGGGGCGCTCAGGATACAGTTCTTCCATCAGTCCAGCCTCTTTTCATCTGTGCTCACAGGCAGGCCTCTCCCTGGCCCTGGGCCTCTGTCTTGCTCAGGAAAGAGTTACAAAACTCTTAGTTCTGCCTGTAAGTGCCCAGAAGCACCCCACTCCACAAGTGAGCATTGGCCCAAAGGCACTTAGATTTCTCGCTCCATGGGCCAGGAAGCCCACTGCACCATCTCCTGCCGATCTCTCCTGCCAGTCTCTCCTGTTGTTCTCTCCTTCTGCATTTCTCTCCATCGCTTCTCTGGCTTTCCTTCCTTGGTGGTGATGGGATCCTCTCTCTCCCACTTCTGGGATAGCCTAACTAACTTTAGGCCCAGCAGGATGGCAAAACTGACCAGTCACTTTGGTGGGCCACAATTTACCTATCTGCACAGTCCTGCCCAATCACCTGGGTGGAAGGTACAAGATCATGGTGAGAAAGGCAACACGAAAGCAATCCATCACAGCTCTGAAATTTTTAACTAACCTTGAATTTTACTCTTGTTGCTCAGTGACAGTGTTCAGGGAAATGTGGCATTTTTGCCACTATTTTGGTAAACTTGGTTATTTTTTTAATGGCCATCTGTTTTTAAACTAGGTTATCAAGAATATTCTTAACTTCTTTCTTTTCAGTACAGCAAAGTGGAAAGGAAAAATAGAACACTGAAATATTTCATAATTGTATGACTAGAAGGAAATACAATATGATGCCTGTAGTTGAATAAGCCATTCTGTCATAGAAAGAAGTAGGAAAATCTTCCTATATTTCATACAATTGACAGATAATGCTAGTTACAGGAGAAAACATTTTAAATATTTGTCTTCTCTATCATTAACAACAGATAGAATAAATCTTGTATTATAAAAAAGTTTATATGATAATAATAAACTCTCAATTCAAAAGAGAAATTTAGAGTAGTGGATCATAGGATACTGCAATAAAATTTAGACAAATAAAAATCATTAGAAGGCTCAATCTAGTAGTAACATGAATTCTAATTTAGCTTTGCTATGATGGCCAAATAATTATTTAGTTTTGAAAGTGTCATTAAGTCAGTAAAAATTGGCTCTCAGTGGTAAATCATATTTCTAGTTTTAATTCACAATCAAATAACTTCTGTTTTAAAGTTAAAATTATTTTTAGAAACATTTTAAATAAAAATATTTTGTAATATATTATCCCTCTAATGTACTACATAGAATTTCCAAGAGATACATCATGTGGAATCATAGAGTTATACCTAGACGGGACTTTTGTTGTTATCTAGTTAACCTCTTAATTTGCATAGAATCATTTAAAGTAAGGATCAGATCAATATCCCAAAATGGAAACTGGATAGGGGGCAGCAAGTAAGATTAAGTTCAATAAACTATATTGGATCATGGAGAACTCTTCAGCCTGCCTGGAGTCTTGAAGTGGTGGTGATAGTGGGGGATCTTGGACAGAGGAAGATAATTCTAAAGAGGAGTTTCAGTTAGGGGCAAAGTAGAGCAGCAAGGAAATAACAGCATTTATAATTTTCCTTACAGTAGATCATCACTTAGAAAACCACTTTCTCTAAATTTGGAGAAGAATTTTGAATATTACATTACTTTATATAACATAACCAAATTAGATATAAGAACTCTTAATATTTTCCACATATGCTGTATTATTTTTGCAAATATTCCAAGGTTTTTTCTAGCATTAAAATAAAATTAATTAGTTCTCTATTATATAACAATGATGGATACATTTCAATATTTAGTTGAGTGGTGAAAATATTCTAGCCTTCACTGACAAACTTTGCTAGGGGGGACAAATGTGATTTTTCATTTAATCAGCAAATATTTACTGAGCACTCCTTGTATTCCAGTCACTTTAACAGGTCCTGGCGATACACTAGTACATAAAACAGACCAAGTTGTTTTTCCCAGGGAGCTTATATTCTAGAGAAGAAAATAATAATAATTACAGAAGTAAATATATAGTAAAGTATCAGATAGTGTGTAACCAACCACTAAGGCCAAAGATGAAGAAATTGAAGATTTTTACCAACTTCTGCAGTCTGGAATTGATTGAACATGCAATCAGGAGGCACTGATAATTACTGGAGGTTGGAATGTGAAAGTAGGAAACAAAGAAGAAGGATCGGTAATTGGAAAATATGGTCTTGGTGATAGAAACAATGCTGGATATTGCATGATAGAATTTTGCAAGACCAATGACTTCTTCATTGCAAATACCTATTTTCACCAACATAAACGGTGACTGCACAAGTGGATCTCGCCAGATAGAATACACAGGAATCAAATCGACTACATCTTTGGGAAAAGACGATTGAGAAGCTCAATATCATTAGTCAGAACAAGGCCAGGGGCCAACTGTGGAACAGCCCATCAACTGCTCATATACAAGTTCACGCTGATACTGAAGAAAATTAGAACAAGTAGATGAGAGCCAAAGTATATTCCACTGGAATTTAGAGACCATTTCAAGAAGAGATTTTATGCATTGTACACTAATAATGGAAGACCAGATGAGTTGTTGAATGACATCAAGGACATCATACATGAAAAAAGCAAGAGGTCAATAAAAAGACAGGAAAGAAAGAAAAGACCAAAATGGATGTCAGAAGAGAACTGAAACTTGCACATCGAGTAGCTGAAATGAAAAGAAGAAATGATGAAGTAAAAGAGTCGAACAGAAGATTTCAAACGGTGGCTCGAGAACACAAAGTAAAGTATTATAATGACGTGCAAAGAGCTGGAGGTGAAAAACCAAAAAAGGGAAGAACATGCTCAGCATTTCTCAAGCTGAAAGAACTGAAGAAAAATTCAAGCCTCAAGTTCCAAAATTAAGAATTCTGTGGGGAAAATATTAAATGACTCAGGAAGCATCAAAAGAAGATGGAAGGAATACACAGAATCACTATACCAAAAAAAAAAAAATTGGTCCATGTTCAACCATCTCAGGAGGTACCATATGATCAGAAACCAATGGTACTGAAGGAATAAGTTCAAGTTGCACTGAAGGCATTGGCAAAAAACAAGGCTCTAGGAACTGATGGAATACCAATTGAGATGTTTCAACAAATGGATACAGAACTGGAAGTGCTTGCTTGCCTGTGCCAAGAAATTTGGAAGACAGCTACCTGGCCAACCAACTGGAAGACATCTATATTTATGCCTATTCCCAAGAAAGGTGATCCCACTGGATGCATAAATTATCCAACAATATCATTAATATCACATGCAAGGAAAATTTTGCTGAATATCATTCAAAAGCGGCTGCAGCAGTATATCGACAGGGAGCCACCAGAAATTCAAGTTGGATTCAGAAGAGAACGTGAAACCAGGGATATAATGTCAGATGGATCCTGGCTGAAAGCAGAGAATACCAGGAAGATGTTTACCTGTGTTTTATTGACTATTCAAAGGTGTTCGACTGTGTGAATCATAACAAATTGTGGATAACATTGGGAAGAATGGGAATTTCAGAACACTTAGTGTGCTTATGAGGAAACTGTGCATAGATCAAGAGGGAGTTGTTCAAATAGAACAAGGGGATACTGTGTGGTTTTAAGTTAGGAAAGGTGTGCATCAGCGTTACATCCTTTCACCATACCTATTCAATCTGTATGCTGGGCAAATCTGAGAAGCTGGACTATATGAAGAAGAATGGGCGTCAGGATTTCAGGAAGACTAATTAACAACCTGCATTATGCAGATGGCACAACCTTGCTTGGTGAAAGTGAAAAGACTTGAAGACACTTACTGAAAAAGATCAAAGACCACAGCCTTCAGTATGGATTATACCTCAACATAAAGAAAACAAAAATCCTTACAACTGGATCAATAAGCAACATCATGATAAACAGGGAAAAGATTGAGTTGTCAAGGATTTCATTTTACTTGCATCCACAGTCAACATCCATGGAAGTAGTAGTCAAGAAATCAAAAGACACATTGCATTGGGCAAATCTGCTGCAAAAGACCTCTTTAAAATGTTGAAAAACAGTTCTCGGCTTGAGGACTAAGGTGCACCTGACCCAAGCCATGGTGTTTTCAGTCGCCTCATATGCACATGAAAGCTGAACAATGAAGACAGAAGAAGAATTGATACCTTTGAAGTGTGGTGTGAAGAATACTGAATATACTATGGACTGCCAAAAGAATGAACAAATCTGTCTTGGAAGAAGTACAACAAGAAAGCTCCTCAGAAGTAAGGATGGTGAGAATACGTCTCACATACTTTGGACATGTTAACCGGAGGCATCAGTCCCTGGAGAAGGATATCATGCTTGGCAAAGTAGAGTGTCATCGAAAAAGAGGAAGACCCTCAATGAGATGGATTGACACAGTGTCTGCAACAATGAGCGTAAGCAAGACAGATTGTGAGGATGGCGCAGGACCGGGGGGTGTTTCATTCTGTTGTACACAGGGTTGCTATGAGTCAGAACCAGCTCAATGGGACCTAACAACAACAATAGCAGCAGCAGATAGTGATACTGTTGTTGCTGTTGTTAGTTGCCATCGAGCGTTAGTTGCCTTCAAGTCTCTTCCAGCTTATGGAGACCCCATAGGTGCAGAGTAGAACTGCTTCATGGAGTTTTCAATGCTGCGGCCTTTCGGAAACAGATCGCTAGGACTGTCTTATGAGTGCCTCTGGATGGGTTTGAACTGCCAACCTTTCTGCTAGTAGTTGAATGCTTAAGCATTTGCACCACTCAGGGACTCCTTCAGATAGTGATAAGTATTATAAAAAAAAAATAAGATAAGAATTGTTTTAAATAGAATTATCCAGGAAAATCTAGTTTATATCTGAGCAGAAGTCCAAATGTAATATATGTTTATATTGCAGTATAAGAAAAATGAAAGAGGTATGCAACGAAATCCGTGATTAATATTAAGTTAAGGGTGGAATTGTTCCTCAGGGTGGTTTTTTTTTTTTTTTTGATATGGGTCAAGATCAACATCTAAGTTTTTGATAGATGTAAGGGAGGAGGAATGGGGAAATAATATTATAAGGGATGTTTCTAACAACTAAAATCACAAAGCATGGTTGAAAGAATGTTGAAAATTTGATTGTCAGTGGAGTACACCTCCTCACTTATTGACTATCTCATTAACATTTCACATTTACGATAGTAAAAAATCAGGTTATTTTGCACATTAATGACATACATTTGGCGGTAATGAATCTGAGGTGGGAAGTGAGAGTAACGTTAGCTTTGATGGTTAAGGTTATGTGTCAACTTGGCTGGGCCATGACTATCAGTGGTTTGGCAGTTATGTAATGAGATAGTCATCAACCATTTTGTGATCTGATGTGGTTATCCTCCATTTTCGCACTAACACTGATTTCTTATAATGACGTGGTATTTGAATTCTAATCATGTTGATAAGTGAGGAGAGGGCGTATTTTGTGTGTGAAAGATGTATCTGAACAAGTAGGCAGAATTCAATACTATGTGTGAGTTGGCGGGAGGTATTTTCTATACCATGCTAGGGAGTTTGGATTTTGTCTTTTGGAAACTGAGAGCTATTAAATTTTTTTTGATAAGGAAAGTAATGTTTGTTGTTGTTAGTTCCCTTTGACTTGATTCCAAACCGTAGTGACCCTATGTATGTAGACTAGAACTGCTCCATAGGCTTCACAAGGTTGTGACTTTTCAAAAGCAGATCACCAGGCCTCTATGGGTGGGTTTTAACTGCCAAACTTCTGGCTAGTAGTCCCATGCTTAACCATTTGTGCCACATGAGGACTCCTAGAAAAGTGATAAGATCTGCTGTTTGTCTAAGGAACGTACCTTTCATGGAAACATCAAGAAATAATGAAGAGTAGTGAGTTAATGATGATATTGCTTACAGCCAGGATACTGGAAATAGTTACGAATTTTTCAGAGGTGAAATTGATAAAGTTTTCATGTTAATGAGAAGTTCTTTGGGTGGAAAAAGTGATTTCTTCCTCCATTGGAGAAAGTGATTTGCAAAGCAAGGAAGGAATCCTGCTGGGAAATGGGCTGCTCTAGAAACTTGAGGGTAGGCTGGTGATGGTCTACTGTTGGGAGCCAAGCAGCCATGTCAGCAGGAACTGAGATGAAGATGCAACATTAGACTGAAAAAAAATGGAAATTAAAGTCAGCAGCGCTTAAGAAATATTGGTATAGCGCCCTTATGAAAATAACATGAGAGGGGGAATATGCAGTATGCAACAACATATTTGCATAAAAATTTGCATAAAAAACAATTTTTGTCTTGTATGGACTTGTTTGTAACACTTGTAGACTTGATCTTTTAGGATGCTGTTTTGAAGTTCACTTCCAGGTCCACCTTTAAATGCAAAGTGTTTTCTGGGTTCATTTCTGGAAATATTTCTTACTCAAGCCCAAGTTGCTCTACTTTCTACCTTAAAGTCAGGATAAGGCTAAGATGCAAATCCAGTTATGTAGCCTTTTGTAATCTTCTTCTCAACCCTTCTCTCTCTTTCTCATGTGTAGCTAGGGCAATTTCTTCAAAGAAATATACGGAAGAAAAACAGTATGGGAATAAATTTCAAGAAGTCATGTAATCCCACAGAAATACTCCCCAGACATACAAATTACATGGCCACTTATTTGAGATATAAATATTTCCAAAGATTTACATTCTGTAGCCAACCTCAGCAACTTACTCTGGTTCCAATACCCTTTCAATAGAGATCTTCATGTGTGAGGTATAGCAAAATTTTCATGTGAGATTAAATTATTTTTTGCATTTACTGGTTAATCTCTATCTCAATTAATGAAATATTTATGTTAATCTCAAGTTACTTACAAATTTTGATTATAATTAAGATATTTTATTGGTAGAAAATTCAGACAATTAGAAATATGTTATCCTTAAAAAACCTCTTCAAACTGTAAAATAATGTTTCAAGGTGTAGTATAATTTTATAAATGATACATCTAAGTAAATTCTTTATTACAATAAAATTTTTATTTTCTGTTTTTCCTTTTCTTGCTTTGTGATTTTGAAAATAACAATAGTAATAATAAACTAATCAAAAGTTTTTCCAAATAAAAATACCTTTCCCTAACTGCTTTCTTACAGAGTGCTCTTCACACTGAAAGAGAAAACACTATAGATTTACATGTTTCTTTAAATATTTTCTAGGAGATTAGACATCCTTTTTCTGACAAATCAAATTATGTATCTCAAATAAGTATAAATTTAAAAATCTCCAAACAGAAACTGTGGTGTCTTCTATTAATTGTCTATTAGCTTGTAATTTGCATTTAGTTTATATTTAAAAATATTTACTCTAGGTTTGTTTAAGACAACTCTCTTCACTTTGTTGGTTTTGCTGAGTAAATTTTCTAGTTGAAAAAAATTTTTTTTTTCTTAATACATAGCATAAATATTTTCAGTGTTTCTGAAAGCAGGCACACCCCCGTACAAGGAATTCAGTGAAACCAAGTCAGTGAATTATAATGTTTTCATTAAGATAAAAAAGTCAAGGATTCAAGAGGCAGTTCTCCAGGACAATTGTTGGCTATCCGATTTTACGAAGGATTACTGTAAAGATTCTCAAACAGTAGGCCCACAAAATGTCAAAACATGTTTTAACTTGTACCGTTTGTGTAAACTCTTCAAATCTGTGTGAATCAACTTAAGTGTGCCAAATAGGGCTCAAATACTTGAAAAATGATCTTTCCTGGTTCTCTTTTTCCTGTTCTTAATAGTTTACAGAGGGTTTTTTTTTCCTCTAATTTTTTTCTCTCACTATGGAAGAAAGTGAGTTTTTTTTTTGTCATTTTGGAATAATTACTTCGCTTTCCAGACATAACCGACTGTTTATTAATTTTGTATCACTTAAATTATAAATGGTATATTTAAATGATGGCATTTGGGTTTAGAGATGTACTAAAAATATGAGACAATTCAGTCCAAGTGACTTCAATGCAATTCTGAGAATTAGACCTAGGTTTGCTTTTTTTACTCTTTATCAGGTGGGTTAGGAAACTGGACTGAGGAAGTAAAATCATTATCATTATCACCATCTAACTTTTGCTGAATCCTTAGTTTGTGCCAGACCTTGACTTTGAAACATTATTTTTATTATATCATTTAATCCTCACAAGTACACCATTAGTAGGTTGCTGTCATTATTCCAGTGTTGCCGATGGGATAGTTGAGACTTCAGAAAATTAAGTTTCCCAGTTCCTAAGTGGCAGAGTTAACTGACAGCTAGTTGTCTAGATTTGTTTGGTGTCAGAACAGTAATTGGAATAATTTATACCTAATGCTTTCCCATCCCGTTTTTTAGATATTGTCTTTAAATTATAGATATTGTCTTTCTTCCTAAATTCAAAATGATTCCATTTATTATGCCAATTATGATTAGTTTTAGGATCATTCATCTTGTTTCATTTCCTTTCTGACCCCAAAATTGTCAGAGCTCAGTACTTAACATTTTTTCTATTTGAGTGTTTTAGCCAATTTCATTTCAAGATGAAAATTGGCTGATGCAGAAAATGCTTATCCAATACAGTTAATTTTTTTCTTCTTTAATACTTAAGACCTTGAAGGAGGACTTGTTAGACACCTAAGTTTTGACATCTCTAAAATTTTTTTTTCATTTTACCTTATGTGACCTTCAGAAATTCTAGAATTGTTTGCTACTAAATTGATGCAATTTTATGCACATGATTATCTCCTATGTAGATAACACATAGTTTTTACTAAGTCACATTTAGGAATATTGAACAAACATGCTAGTTTTGAGAAATAAATAATAGCAATTATTTTAAAATATCTGAAAAATCAAGCTCTCTTCTAAATGTTTTTAAGTGGATCTTTAATGCCACACATCAACTGTATAAAGTCTCCAGATCATATCTCTTTCCTCCCTCTCCTAATCAAACTTTTAGAAAGAATAGGCTATACTCACTCTTTCTAATATGACTTGGTTTCCTTTTACCTTTGGCCAATTGGCTGGCTTCAGCTTCTGACACACTGAAACTTTTGACATCACCAGTAACTTCATAACGGCCCGATCTAGAAGGAGTATTTCTGTTGATGTCTTTCACTACATGTCTGTGATTTTTCATATTGTTAAGTCCCCTACCCCTTGAAAGAGTCCTTTCATTTGGAGTCTGTGGCATCATCCTTTCCTGTATTTTCTTCTACCTCTCTTATCTTCTGTGTGGTGTTCCCTTATTTTGCCTGCTCTGAAAACACCAGTGTTAACATAGAATAAAAGCATCCTAGGCCTTTATTCTTTTTCTTCACCATGCTCTCCTTGTAGTAAATCATCAATGCCTGTAATGATTTGAATGTTTATGAGCAAATAACTACTAAATAGGTATCTTTAACACTGACTTAATTTCTGAGCTTCAAATTATTAGTGAATATCTCCAATTAGAACTGGAATCACCTTAATGCTTTCAAATCAGAATTTAGTTCTTCTTCCAAATCTTCTCTTCCCTTGAATTATCGTCTTGATGAGTGAGTGATACCTATACATTCCTAGCTCTTCAATTCAGATACCTGAGATTTTCTTTACACTTAGTCAACTAGTTTGCATGTTTTTTCAATTCTCCATCTTTAATACATTTCCCAAATTCTTCAAATTTTCCATCTCAACTAATATTGCCTTATCCAGAATAAGAGATTTATAAAACTCTGCCTTATTCAGAATGATAAAGATTTATAAAATTCTTTAAGACAAATTTTGAAAAAAAATGACATATGGAAGTCCATATATAAGAGATAAAAGCAATTTGCTCTGATTAAGCAGGGGTGAAAGAAGGCTCAAAATACTGTTTATTTTATATCCTTTTCACTTCCTTTATATATTTCTGAGATACCTCTGTGGTTTCATTTTCCTAAGAAGGCAGAATCCAATAAGCTAAAGATAAAATTATAAGGGGGGACAACAAACACACCAGTGGTTGCCAAGGATTAGGGGAGAAGGGGTCACACAACAGAATTCTGGGGGTGATGGAACAGTTCTATATGGTATCTTCATGGTAGATAACAGGCTTCTCACTGTCAAAGAAAGAACTTAAAATAAACAAGATGAGAAGCCTATGAGAATTTTTGTAGTGCTGGATTAAAGTTGGAAATACCAGTATGAACTCATGTTGATTAAAATGTATATACAGATATATAGGTAAAGAAATAAGTATAGATCTATATATATATGTAGTTAGTATACAAACACATACTTCTTTCCACTGAGAAGGCTTGGATGCAGCAATATCCTAGCAGCAGTGAGCACACCTAGTTCTAGATTTTGGTTTCTAAATATCATTCTTCAATAAAAAGGACTGGGGCTCCCTGGGAAAATGCTTTTCCCACAAAAGCAGAGAATATATAAAATTTGCCTGGCACATCTTGCAGTGCATAAAGTAAGGAAATGCTAAAAAAAAAAAAAAAAAAAAAAGAACAAAACAAATAAAAGGGAAGAAAAATATGGACAGAAGGTAGCATACCAAAAGGACACAAGTACTTACCTGAAGGATTTTTTTAAGGGCCAAAGTTGCAACAATTAAAACAACAAAATAAATAATACTACTATTAAGTTATTAAGAAAAAAGAAACATTTGTTAATCCATGCTAATATCAGTGAAAGATGAAATAAATAAATGAGAGAAGAGACAAATCCAAACAATAGATGTGAAAGAAATGACAGAAATAGAAAATCAGCATTAGAGCATCACAGTAATATTTGCTACAGGCAAGGTCCACTGATGAATGCTAAACTCAATGGGTAAAACTTTAAGAAGAAAGAAGGTAAGCACATAGCCTTGAAGTATTTCCTATAAAATATTTATTAATGGCTATGATGGTTTCATTTGATACCCCTCCTTCCAGGAGGTGGAGCTTAATTGAGTATAGGCTGGGCTTAGTGATGCACTTCTAGTGTGCAGAGTATAGAAATGAAAAATAATAACTTTACGGTAGAGAAAACTGGCAGATACTACCTTACCCAAGTGATCAAAGTTAGTATCTCCAGTTATAAATCATGTTGATATCATGTTCCTCCTAATATGCTGTAATATGGCATTTTACATCTGTGGTATTTTTTTTTTCCAAAAGGCTACTCATTTCTACCCACAGTATAATCATGAAAAAATATCAGATAAACCCTAATTGGGAGACATTCTGCAAAATGCCTGACCAAACCAAACCAAACCAAACCCGTTGCCATCAAGTCGATTCCAATTCATAGTAACACTGCTTTAAAGGTGTCAAAGTCATGAGAAACAAGGAAAAAATTCTGTCACAGAGAAGACTAAGGAGGCATGATGACTAATTGCAATATTAGTTTTTTTTTTTATCCCAGATTGGAAATTGGGCCAGAAAAAGCACATTAGTGGAAAAACTGGTAAAAGCTAAATAAAATCTATAGTTTACTTAATTGTACTGTAGTTCTGTATCAATGTTGATACAGTTTGATAAATGTAACATGATTCTGTTACATTGTTATTAGGGAAAGCTGGGCAAAGGGTATATGAAATTATGAAATATTTTCATATACCCTTTACTCCAGTAATCTAAAATTATTTCAAAATGAAAAGTAAATAAACAAAAAACCCACTGGCTTAAATCTTTATTTGTCTGGATTGTTGCAATAGCCTCCTTATTGGTATCTCTGTCTTCATGTTTCTTCATCTTTCCCACAATCCATTCTCCTTATTGTTATCAGAAAGATCTTTCTAAATTAAAAATCTGATCATCTGTTTCAAAACCAATTCAGTTGCTCCTCATAGCTTTCAAAATAAAGGTCAAATTCATCCGTTTATCATATTAGACATTTTATGAAGGCTAATTCCCTTTCTTCATAATATCACCATCACTCTCCAGCACACACTTAACTCCAGACTTAAAAGAATTTATCAGTAATTCCCCAAGTATAGCATTCATTTTCATAGCTCCATGTCATCACACATACTGTTTCCTTCGATAGGAATGTCCTTCTCCCTTTTTTCCTTTTTGTGCTTGTTCAAGTTAATTCCTACTTGTCCTTCAAAACAATGCATTAACTTGACTTCCTAGTTTAGTTTGTTCCTTCTCTGTACTCCCTTTGCATATAGTATATACTTTTATCATAAAATTGTTCACACTATTCTGTAGTTGTTAATTTACTTCTCTGTATTTTTCCCTGATGTCAGAGATTTTTTTTTGTCAGTTTTATTGGGATAAAATTTGCATACAGTACAATTCAAGCTTGTTAACATACAGTGTTATGAGTTCAGACGAAACATATAACCAGCACCATAATCAAAGTATAGAGCAATTCCATCACCCAACAACATTCCCTCATGCTTATTTGTACTCAACCCTTGCCCAGCCCACCAGAAACTACTGATTATATATATTAGTCTCCATAGTTTGACTGGAGCCCTGGTAGCCAAGTGGTTAAGAGTTCGGGCTACTAACCAAAAGGCTGGCAGTTTGAATCCACCAGCCCCTCCTTGCAAACCCTATGGGGCAGTCCTACTCTGTCTTATTGGGTCACTAGGAGTTGGAATTGACTTGACAGCACACAACCACAACAACATAGTTTGACTTTTCTAGAATGTCATACAAATTGAGTCATACATATACATTCAGAGCCTTTTGATTCTGGCTTCCTTTGCTTAATTTAATACATTTTAGATTCGTCCATGTAGTTAGATATATTAGTAATTTGATGTAGCATAGTTGTTTATTCACTCACCAATTGAAGGGCAGTTGAGTTGTTTGTGCTTTTTGGTGATGATTAATAAAGTTTCTGTAAATGTCTGTGTACTGTTTAATGCATGAATTTAAGTTTTCATTTCTCTTAGGTAAATACCTATAGGGTTGCTATGAGTCAGAATTGACTCGATGGCAGTGGGTTTGGGCAAATACCTAGGGGAAGGATTGGTGGGTCATAGGGAAAATATATGTTTATCTTTATAAGAACTTATGAAGCTATTTGCCATCTTGGTTGTACCTTTTTTTGCATTCTGCCCAGCAACATATGAGAGTTCTAGCTGTTCCACATCCTAACTACCACTTGGCGGTGGTGTCATTTTAGTCTGTAGTCCCTTAATAATTAATAATGTTGACCATATTTTCATGTACTTATAGTCCATCTATATATCTTCTTTGGTGAAATGTCTACTCAAATCTTTTATGATTATGAAAATTCATTCGTTTTCTTATTAGCCAAGTCTTTTGTCAGATACGTGTTTTGCAAACATGCTCTTGAAGTTTAAAACTTGTTTTTTCAGTCTCATAACAGTGTCTTTCTAAGAGCAGATTTTAATTTGACAAAAATTAAGTTTATCAAGTTTTTTCTTTTATGGACTGTACATTTGTGTTATATCTATGAAATCTTTTCCTATCCAAAGGTAATAAACATTTTATCCTATATTTTCTTTTAGAATTTGTATAGTTTTAGTTTTTATATAGGTCTATGCTTATGGTGCCAAGTATGAGTCAAAGTTTGTTTTTTTGCATGTGGAAATCCAATTGTTTTAGCACCATTTGTTTAAAGGTCTATTGTTTCTCTATTGACTTGTCTTTGTACCTTTGTCAAACATTAATTTACCATATACCAAAAAAGAAAAAAAAAAAAACGTTGCCGTCAAGTCGATTCTGACCCTATAGGACAGAGTAGAACCATACCATAGAGTTTCCGAGGAGTGACTGATAGATTTGAACTGCCGACCTTTTGGTTAGCAGCTGTAGAACCTAACCACTATGCCACCAGGGTTTCCAACTTACCATACAGGGTGCATCCATTCCTGTACTCTCTATTCTGCTCCCTTCACCTCCCTTATTCCTTTGATTTGCTAATGTTTTGTGTTTTTTGAGGAATGTTGCATTTATGTTAATATATTGGTGTGTAATTTTTTTTTTTCTTTCAATGACTTTATCTGATTTTTGGTATCAGGCTAATGGACTGGCCTAAAAAACATAGGAAGTATTCCCTCTTCTAGTTTCTGGAAAAATTTGTGCCTTAAAGGCACAATATTTGAAAGGCTGAGGACATTGCAAACAAAATATCAATAGACAATTTAAAAACAGGGCAAACAATTCTGTGTAGTTTTCGGTGGCTATTGATAAGTTGATTTAAAAAAAAAGGGTCACTGTGAGTCAGAATTGACTCAATGGCAATGAGTTTTTTTAATACTGCTCAGCTGGTGTTCTTTATTTGAAGAGTCAATGCTGAGTTTAACGTTACTGAAGAATTAAACTTTATGAATAGTCTCTGTGAAATAACTACAGGTGAAAGTATTTGTAAATAGGTTGAGAAAACATGAAATTAGTACGATCTTATGGGGAACATGCTGTGTTATGTTTGATGGTGGTAAAAATATGGGAGGAAAAGAAAAAGACTTAGACAAATTTACAAAGCTTGAAAAAATGTATGCTGTTTAAAGCCTATGTTTATTTATTGTATTGTTTTTCAGCAGATACTTTGAGGAAAATATTTGAATCTATCATGTATTATTGAACCAGTAGTGCTACCGGTAAACTTCATTTATTTCTGCACACTTACTCAGCATCTGTTTCATGAGTTTTGTCAGAAATAGAACCTGAATATCCCAACTTGTTCTACCACACGGTAGTTTAGAGGCTTAGCAGTGGCAAAAATTTTACTGCAATTTTTTTAGCTTAGAGCTGAGATTTATATTTTTCTGAAATTTGGCTTTGAAACACTGGCTTTGAAAATTAACTTCCACTGTAGACTAGATGATGTTTCTTAATGATTTTAACCTAAAATTACAAGACAAATCAGCAAAATATATTATCACAGTAAATTCATTTTGCACAACTAAAGTTGTTTGAATCACAAGTAATGTCAAACTGCCTATAAACTTTCCATGTCTAAAGGTAAAACGTAAGTGAGATTTACACTCCTACAAAATTTATTCAAGTGTGCAATGGTTTTTTTTTTTTTTTGAAAGAAAATTTCCACATTTCAAAATCATTTAACTATGCAAGTGAGGAGCTTCCATATAACTTTCCATCGGAAGTAATTAATCTTCGATGTAATGACATGCTGAAGGGAAAATACCAAGAATCTAAAAGAACTCTATAAATGCCTTCTAAGTAATTAATCTGTCAATAAAAAAAAAAAATCATATATTTGTAGATAGATACCAGTATCTAGTACCTATCTGTGTAAAAAGGAGCCCTGGTGGCACAGTGGTTAAAGCGATCAACTGCTAACTGAAAGGTTGGTGGTTGGAAACCACCAGTGGCTCTGCCAGAGAAAGTGGCCTTTGGCTTCCACAGATTCATAGCCTTGGATACCCTATGGGGTCGCTATGAGTTGGAATTGACTCGATGGCTGTAAGTTTGCTTTTGGTTTGGATCTGTGTGAAAAGACATTTCAAAAATGAAATATGTAAAATCTCATTGTAGATAAATATTAACATAAATACATTCAATTGATTTTTGACAGAAACGTTAACTTTGTACCTATCCCCTCAGAAGTATTCCATTCATCTTACTAGTAGGCTTATATTACAAAAAAAATTATTCTTGACTATTTTTATCATAGAGAAGCTCCGGTGGCACAGTAGATAAAGTGCTCAGCTGCTAATCAAAAGGTCAGAGATTCCCACCAGCTGCTTCGTGGAAGAAAGATGTGGCAGTCTGCTTCCATAAAGAGTTACAGCCTTGGAAACTCTGTCTATAGGGTCACTGAGTTGTAATCAATTCAGTGTCAGTGGGTTTGGTTTTTTTGTTTATCGTTACTATATTTTGAATTTTGTCAATAAAAATTTGTTTTCTCTCTTGTTATATAAGTACCCATACACTATCCTTGATTTTGCCTCTTGGCTCATAAATGCTAAAATAATTGCTATCTGCCCTTTACAAAAATTTTTTACTAAACCCTGTTATATGCCAGTAAACAGAGACATACATAAAACAAAGTTATTGCACTTTTAAATACCTCATGTCATTGTTCCATCATTAAGGCTCTTAATTGCTTCCAGAATTACAACTGTAAAGAGATCATAGCACTACCCAGAGGTCATGTTTAAAATCTAACCCAGAAATAGAAAATTTTATGACAAATATTTTTCTAGTTTATAGGAACACACATCATTTGAATAGGTCCAGAAATAGATTCTAAGAGTGGTAGACCAGGGAGGGAAAATGCCATTATAGATCAGACTGAATTTATCAATATGGAAAATTCGATGTGCTAGCTTCAGCACTGAGGGCAATTCCATTTGCTAGGTTGGTTGACTGAAACATGAACTCCGTATGGTCTATGCTAAATGAAGTTGAATGCTAGAAATTTCTTGGTGTCAAGAAGAATAAATTAATAAATATAAATAAAATTAAGATATATAAATAGAAATGCTATATTGGATTTATTATGTGCAACTCTTCCCACCTCCTAACCATATCTCCTGTGGATGCCCAGAGAACACAGCTTTCACCAAGGCATAGGGGGTTATGTTTGTACAGAAAGCACAAATATGTACTGTTGTGGCTATCTTCTGTAGTTTGAGAGTAAAGCTGGTACCCTTATTTCTGTGAGAATGACAGTATCCTGAAGGTTGGGGCTGAGGCCAAATGGTGTTGCTTAATCAATAGATACAAAGGGTATCTGAGTGCTCTAACCATGCTGCTTATTCTGAAATAAGCAACATGGTTAGTGCACTCAGAATGGTTAAATCTACAAGAATCTTAAAACATGTTTTTGTAGAGTTGATTCCTACTCATAGTGACCCTGTAGGACAGGGTAGAACTGCCCTGTAAGGTTTCCAAAGCTATAATCGTTACCTAAGCAGACTGCCACATCTTTCTCCTACTGTACAGCTGATGAGTTTGAATTGCCGACCTTTCGGTTAGCAGCTGAGTGCTTAATGACTGCTCTTAACCGACAGAGCTTAACCACCAGGGCTCATTTTACAAGGTTCTTAGCTGGTGGACAATTGATTACAGGGCCTCCAGCACTTAAAATGTGTGTGTATGTGCACGCACATTTTAAGTGCTAGAGACCCTGTAATCAACTTAAAATCACCAGGCGTCTGACACTTTATCATACTGTGGAAGCTTGCATGTTGCTGTGATGCTGGAAGCTATGCCACTGGTATTTCAACTACTGGTAGGATCACGCATGGCAGACAGGTTTCAGAGCAGCTTGCAGACTAAGACTGACTATGAAGAAGGACCTGGTGGTCTACTTCTGAAAAAATTGGCCAGTAAAACCTTATGAATAGCAGCGAAACATTGTCTGGTATAGTGCTGGAAGATGAGCCCTTTGGGTTGGAAGGCACTCAAAATATAGCTGGGAAAAAGCTGCCATCTCAAAGATGTGGATGAAGTCAAGGTTTTGAGACCTTCATTTGCTGATGTGGCATGACACAAAATGAGAAGAAATAGTAGCAAACATACATTAATAATTGGAAGTATGAAGCCGGGAAAATGGAAAGTCATCAAAAATGAAATGGAATGCATAAACATTAATATCCTAGGCATTAGAGTGGTGAAATGAACTGGTATTGGCCATTTTGAATCTGACAATCATATGGTCTACTATGCCGTGAATGACAACTTGAAGAGGAAAGGCATTGTATTCATCCTCAAAAAGAACACTTCAAGATCTATTCTGAAGTACAATAATGTCAGTGATAGGATAATATCTATACACCTACAAGGAAGACCAGTTAATACGACTATTATTCAAATTTATGCACCAACAGCTAATGCCAAAGATGAGGAATTAAAGATTTTTTACCAACTTCTGCAGTCTGAAATTAGTCAAACATGCAATCAAGATGCATTGAGAATTACTGGTGATTGAAATGCAAAAGTTGAAAAAAAAGAAGGATCATTTGTTGGAAAATATGACCTTGGTGATAGAAATGATGCCAGAGAGCCCATGATAGAATTTTTGCAAGACTAACGACTTTTCATTGCAAATACCTTTTTTCAACAACATAAATGGTGACTATAAATGTGGACCTTGACAGGTAGAATACGCAGGAATCAAATCAACTACATTTATAGAAAGTGACGATGGAAAGACTCAATATTATCAGTTAGAACAATCAATGGAACAGACCATTAATTGCTCGTATGAAAGTTCAAGTCGAAGCTGAAGAAAATTAGAGCAAGTCCATGAGAGCCAAAATACGACATGGAGGATATGCCACCTGAATTTAGAGACTATCTCAAGAAAAGATTTGACTCATTGAACACAAAACACTGGAGACCAAACGAATTGTGGAATGACATTAAGGACATCAAATATGAAGAAAGCAAGAGGTCATTAAAAAGATAGGAAAGGAAAAAAAGACCAAATTGGTTGTCACAAGAGACTCTGAAACTTGCTCTTGAATGTCAAGTAGCTAAAGCAAATGGAAGAAATGGTGAAGCAAAAGAGCTGAACAGATTTCAAAGGGCAGCTCGAGAAGACAAAGTAAAGTATCATAATGAAATGTGCAAAGACCTGGAGTTAGAAAACCAAAAGGGAAGAACATTCTCAGTATTTTTCAAGCTGAAAGAACTGAAGAAAAAAATTCAAGCCTTGAGTTGCAATAGTGAAGGATTCTGCAGGGAAAATATTGAATGACACAAGAAACATCAAACACAGATGGAAAAAAGACACAGAGTCACTGTACCAAAACAAATTGGTGACAATCAACTATTTCTGCAGTAAGCATATGATCAAGAACCAATGGAACTGATAGAAGAAATTCAAGCTGCACTGAAGGCATTGGCAAAAAACAAGGCTCCAGGAATGGGTGAAATATGAATTGAGATGTTTCAACAAACAGATGCAGTGCTGGAGTTGCTCACTCATCTATGTCAAGAAATTTGGAAGTCAGCTACCTAGCCAACAGACTGGAAGAGATCCGTATTTGTGCTCATTCCAAAGAAAAGTGATGCAACAGAATGCAGAAAATACAGAACAATATCATTAATATCACACACAAGTAAAATTTTGCTGAAGACCATTCAAAAGTGGTTGTAGCAGTATATTGACAGAGAACTGCCAAAAAGTTCAAGCCAGATTCAGAAGAGGACATGGAACGAGGGATATCATTGCTGCTGTCAGATGGATCTTAGCTGAATGGGGAGAATACCAGAAAGATGTTACCTATGTTTTACTGACTATGAAAAGACATTGAACTGTGTGGATTATGACAAATTATGAATAAAACTGGGAAGAATGGGAATTCCTGAACACTTAATTGTGCTTGTGAGAAAACTCTACATAGACCAAGAGGCAGTCATTCGAACAGAACGAGGGGATTTAAACAGAACTGTGTGGTTTAAAATCAGGAAAGTTGTATGTCAGGGTTGTATCCTTTCACCATAATTATTTAGTCTGTATGCTGAGGAAATAATCCAAGAAGCCAGACTATATGAGGAAGAACATGGCAACAGGAATGGTGGAAGGATCATTAAAAATCTGCAATATGCGGATGACACAACCTTGCTTGCTGAAATTGAAGAAGACTTGAAACACTTATTGACGAACCTCAGCATAAAGTGAACAAAAATCTTCACAACTGGACCAATAAGCAGCACCATGATAAATGGAAAAAAGATCGAAGTTGTCAAGGATTTCATTTTATTTGGATCCACAGTCAATGCCAGTTGGAGCAGCAGTCAGGAAATCAAATGACACGTTGCATTGGACAAATCTGCTGCTAAAAGGCCTCTTTAAAGTGCTGAAAAGCAAAGATGTCAGTTTGAGGACTAAGATGCCCCTTACTCAAGCCATGGTATTTTCGGTTGTCTCATTTGCAGTTGAAAGCTGGAGAATGAATAAGGAAGACTGAAGAAGAGTTGAAGCTGTTGAATTATGGTGTTGGAGAAGAATGTTGAATATATCATGGAGTGCCAGAAGAACAAACACATCTACCTCTCAGAAGTACAACCAGAGTGCTCCTTACAAGCAATAATGGTGAGACTTCATCTCATGTACTTTGGACATGCTAACAGGAAGGACCAGTTCCTGGAGAAGGACATCATGCTTGGTAAAGTACAGGGTCAGCAAAAAAGAGGAAGACTCTCAATAAGATGAATTGACACGGTGACTGCAACAATGGGCTCAAGCATTACAAAGATTGTGAGGATGGCACAAAACTGGGCAGTGTTTCGTTCTGTTATACATAGGGTCGCTATGAGTCAGAGCTGACTTGATGGTACCTAAAAACAACAATGGCACTTAAAATAGATGGACAGACAGCCTTCTAGATGTGGTTAATGGAGCGCGGGCTTGAATTGCTAAAACCCCTTATCAGGTTCCACAACCAGAAAATCCCATGAGTAAAGGAAAATTTGAGCACTTTTGAGGCGAACTCTGTCATAACGCCAAAACTTTTCTTGTAAATCTTCCTCTAGTCAACCCTAAAGGAACCTGTGACCATTTACTGGGATGACTGCACTTTGAACCACGATTAGAAAAACCAGCCAATGTCACTATTGTAGATACAAGGTCCAACAAGTTAATAATATCACAAAAACAAGTTCATTTTTCTAACAATGCATATAAGCACATATATAGATAACCCAAAACCCATTGCCGTCGAGTCGATTCTGGCTCATAGCGACCCTAAAAGTGGGAAAATAAATATGCCAACATGTTAATGTTTATCTTGAATGGTAGGATTGCAGGTGGTTTTTCTGTTTTATAATAATGTGCTTTGTTTAAATTTCCTTTAATGAATATGTGTTAGTTTTATTACCAGAAAAAACAAAAATAGTGGCCAAGATTCTTCAAATTTTTCTTCATGTGGATCCATGTTGTGTTGCCCTGGGTAACAGTCAAGCCTAGTCCTGGGAGTGGGTCCCAAAGGTGAAAACATAAGAAGGCCATCCTATCAGAGTCAGTCTAGAGTGGAGAGTGTCACAAGTGGGATTATATATCAAAAATTTTAAGGACAATTAATAACCGAAAAGCAGGGAGACTAAATGTAGACGTCAAATTCAAAAGATAAAAAATGGAGCTTCAAATTGGACGTGGAGCTAAAAGTCAGAGCCAGGTGGAAAAAAGAATGAGAATAGGAGCAAGTTAGCAAGGAATGGGGACCTTGATGATTGCCATGAACTGCAAAAAGGGCCTAGGACTCGTTTTCACTTGGGTTACTAGTTCTTGGAAATTCCGGCTAACCTAAATGCCCAGTGATAAGGTGAGGATGGCACAAGACCATGCAACATTTCATTCTGTCGTACACAGGGTAGCTCCGAGTCTGACAGACTCGACGGCACCTAATAACAACAACGTAGCAAGTAGAGAGAGAAAACTTATTAAAATGCCCAATTTTACTTTACAAAATTTAAATGTGCTTTGAAAAACAACCATGTTTCCATTTCTTTACCTTCTGCCATATCTTCATCTGTTAAGATTTTTGAAGATCTAGTCCCAGGTTAACCTCCCGCAGTTGGGTATGATTTCTCATTCCCTCCTCCTGGAGATTTTATTTATACTGCTTGTAAAGAACGCATGTTTGTCAGCACAGTGAAATATCAAACTGGCCTTTCACTTTTGAAAGCTTACAGAAGCTCGGCTTGACATATTTTCTGCTGCTTTGTGTGATGCATTGTATGTAACTTTTAGGGAACTAGCTAAATGACAAAGAGCTACAAACACGCACACATTTATTAAGAGGAAAATGATAAGGAAGGTAGTCACTGACTGCAAATACGCTCCTCATGGAAGCTATATTTTATCTTTGTAGCTAATACTTACAAATACCTGGTAGGTACTTCTTTGCTTGCTTTCGAGTCATAAATTATTTTTAAAAAGCTGGCATGCTTTCCACTGTCAGAGTTTACACATTAAATCATAATCTAGAACATTTTCTTTCCTAACCTGGTAAGATTTAAATTAGGCCTCCAAACCACTGACATTTTCCAGTTAATCATGTAACAGAATTGCTGTTCAGATTAGAGCAGAGAAAAGAGACGGAAAAGAGATAGCAGTGAATTATTGTCATTGATACTTTTTGTCATACTTTACAGATTAATGGAATTGCTTCAATCTTTCCTATTCCAAAGGGTTTTTTTTTTTTTTTCCTTCTGGGATGTGATGGTCCTTTTCTGAGAGTAGTGCTATTTCTAACTATTCTGTGTAGCCTCTAACAATCTGCAAATCAACTTTCTTATGAATACATGACCAACTTTTGTTCTCTGAAATAAACTTTTGACAAGCCATGTAACAAAGGCTGCATTGCTTCTTATAACTTCTTACTTGGCTTCTTGATTAAGAAGCCCCACAAGTACCTTCAGCTCAAGTAGATAGTATCATTATATACACCCCATTCTGCCACTTCCCCTGTAAATGTTCTCATCTGGCATCTGGGAGTCATTCTAAGCCTTCTCTCTCCTCATCTCCCACATTCAATCAATTACCAAATCTTCTTCCCCTGCTTGAAGAAAATTACAAATAGGATATAAATTAATGAGACTCTAGGTGGTCAATACATAATAACCTCCTTTTCCTTGTTCAGTTTAGAAGCACTTGAGAACTAAGGTACCAGAGAGCAGAAATTATAATATTGCCTTAATTGCTGCTAAACTGCTGGAGTTTAACTGGTGTGAGGACTAAAGAGCTGAATAGAATGTCGTGGTAGCTTCTTCCCCCTCCCACACCTGATATCTATGCCTTAGGGAAGTTCTTCAGTGGGTAAATTCAGTATGGAATAATTTACCTAAGCTCTCTGCCTCACACTGGTCTGGTGGAGGAAGAAGAAAAGTCATTCAAATCCTCAATATACACAGAGGTTTGACATGCAACGTGGACCAACGACTGTCAACCTGCAACAGAACCTCACATCTTCTCCATGGGCAGGACTGATTAAAGGGCAGGGCAAGAGGCCAGGAGTGCATGTTTGGGAAGTACATCCACTGAAAACAGGGGAAATGGGAAATGTTTATACCTGTATTCCAACAAGAGATAGGAGAAACACAAGGAGAGTATGGAATCATGGAAATCAAGAGAAAAGGGTTTTAAGGATGGAACAACTAAGCACAGTGCAAACGCCACTCTTGCGCATAATACTCTAACTGAAATTCATTAAGCTCATTTGGTCTATCTAACAAGCTCATATTTCTCCTTGAAGGGTCAAGAAGGTAACATCTCTATGAGATCTTTTCTGATTTATGTAGGCAGAAGGCAGTTAGTTCTTCACTACTATACTTGCCCTGGAAACCCTGATGGCGTAGTGGTTAAGAGCTACAGCTGTTAACCAAAAGGACAGCACTTCAAATCCACCAGGCGCTCCTTGGAAACCCTATGAGGCAGTTCTCCTCTGCCCTATAGGGTGACTATGAGTCAGAATCGACTTGCTGGCAACGGGTTTTTGTTTTGTTTTATATTTTCACTGCAATTGATACATGTCTTTATTTTAGAATGTATCATGTTGTTGTAATCATTTATACCTCATTTTCCCCCTGCCGGAGTACAAGCTCTTTGAAAGCAGAGATTGTATGCTGTGTTATAAATTTTCAATATATTTTTGCTTTGGGACGTTTATCACATTATGAATAGCAAAAATAAAGTAAATATTTGGGTTGAAAACAACTTAATATCTGTCATATGGATAGAATTAATGAATTATAACCATAAATGGAATAGTAAATAGCTTCTAAAAGTCATATTTTTAAAAGGATACTTAGTTACAGGATGGGGAAAAAAGAGTCAAAAAAACTGTGACATTATAGATGAGTAAAAAGGAAGTTGTGAAATAGCTTATAAAATTATACATCAATATTTTAGGTTTATGTATGTGTATACATATACAAAACACATATATTTTTTAAAAAGAAAACATACCTAAATGCTAAACACATTTATTATGGATGCTTTTGTTTTCTTCTTCATGTTTCTTATTTTTTTCAAATAATAAACAATGGAAAATAATAAATATATATCTAAGTATATATTTATTATTATATAAATAATGAATATTGTAGTTTTTATAAAACTAAACAATTATGTAAACCATTGTTCATTGGCTTTATCTCTCCATTGCATAGTTTTCTTCACACTGTAGGCATTCAATAAATGTTGGTGAATTGTTAGTAATACTGGGGATACTGGTTTGTTGGCATCGTTTTTAAGCTTTGTCATTGTGTTTCTACAAATCCTCTGGTGAGTTGACCTGAAAATGTTTGAATTATTTTTGAAATTTTCTCATATTTCCAAAATAGGGCGCCAACGTATCATTTTCAGCTTCACTGATCCATTCTTCTTTAAATAACACACACACAAGAGAACCCTCTATCCTCTTAGAGATGAATCTTCAGAATGACTAATTGAGTAGACCATCTTGCCAATTTGTAAGTAAAACAGGCTGTGTTGATCTTAACGTATCCAGTTTGGATGTTTTAATTTGTTCTTCCAATGTCTGCTTATTTTCTTTTGCTGTGTTTACTTCCCCTCTGTGCCACCCACGCTACATAGCATTCATTCTGTGTTTATCTCTATCAGAATAGCTCATTAAGGGATTAATATGTTTAAATATAATTTATCCTGTTGTGTTAAAAAATTTGATTATCCTTTTTTTTCATATGAAGAGGTATAATTCGTCAGTTTTCTATAAAGCTGAAAGAGTCCCACAGCTCTTGAATTCCTTTGCTTCAAAATATTCCTTATTAATATTAATGTAAATTGTGTGAACTGTATTTTTTTCTTTCCATGTTTTGCTTACAAGTTTGTTAAAATTGTTAAATTTTTTGTCTTTCCTGTGAAGTTTTTCATTTTTTGTTTCTTTTATAGCATTTTTGTGTATTGCTAGTATATTTACTCAATGCTTTGAGTTGATAGCCACACATTATGAGGGATAGGTGCCTATTGTAGAAGGTAACTCGGTACACCCTTAAAACTTGTATGACAGCTGGCTATCATATGAGCTGCCCTATGGAGAGGCTCATGTGGCAAGAAACAGAAGGATGTTTCCAGTCATCAGCCAGTGAGGAACTGAGGCCCTCAGTTCAGCAGTCCATGAGGGGCTGAATCTGGCCAATAACCTCAAGAGGGAGTTCGGAAGTGGCTCCTTCCCTAGTGGAACAGTCAAATGAGACTATTCCTAGGCAACACCCTAACACCAGCCTCAGTAGAAACCTTTAGCCAGAGGCACCCAGTTAAAACGTACCTGGATTGTTGATTCACAGAAAGTGTGAAGTAACAAATGCTTGTTGTTTTAAGCTGCTAAGTTTTGGAATAATACACAGGAAATAAATAACCAAAACACTTGGCTATATTTCTTTTCTGATATTCCCATATACGCAAAGTTTTACAAGTATATTTTTATGATTATTTCACCGTAAAAAAGGAAAAAATCTGAGATTATGTTTGAGTATAAAATTCAGAATATACCATTTTGAGTAAAAGATGATCTTACATCTTCTAACAAATGATGATTGCAATAATGTTTAATTTCTAGTGCAAGCAATGAGCCAACAAGATGTAGGTCTCCCACAGTCCATGAGCTAAACATGTTGCTATATGCTGTCAAGTCGGTTCTGACTCATGTGCAACAAAATGAAACACTGCTCAGTCCTTCGCCATCTTCACAACCATTGCTATGCTTGAGCCCATTGTTGCAGCCACTGTGTCAATCCAGAGCTAAAAATAGATGTGCAAAAATAATGTGACATCAGCTCTCTCACTTCTTAGGCAATCTTGAAAGAGATGAGCCAAAGAAAATATGGCCCCTGTTTTTAGAAACAGTAGCTGGAAAAGGGAAAATTAAGTCTTAGTCGTAAGCCAGGTCTGCAGGATTTGGCACATTACATTCTGCTAATTCAAATCAATTTATGAGAGGTGGCTCTACCTTTGATTCTGTCCTGGAGCAAACCCAACAGTGGCCAAGCTGCAGTCTGAGAGGACTCTCCACTTATCACCATCTACTTCTACTCCAAGAGAACATGCTCTGAGCATGAGGCTATCCCACTGCAATAAAACAAACTAGGACAATGGCTCAGCTCACAGTGTTTCCCCTGTGACTATATGTGTATTATCATTTGCTACCCCAGAACACTACCAAGATAATTTATCAGGGAAAAGATATCTGATCTAAGTTGAGCGAATGAAATTCTCTTTCTTGGAAATATAAAACTTGAACTGAACCACATAGAGAAGGGAGGTTACTGGAGTTGTGATATCTATTGTCAGCACTTGGGAGAAGATCTTTTGATGCTAAAGACCCAGAGAGCCTTTGTTCTCAGCCTTTGTCAAGGCAGAATGGTAATTCAGATTTTTTTTTTAAACTTCTGTGAGCTATCTTAGGAATCCTGGTGGTACAGTGGTTAAAGCACTTGACTGCTAACTGAAAGGTTGGCAATATAAATCCACCAGTGGCTCTGCAGGAAAAAGATGTGGCAATCTGCTTCCATAGAGATTTAGAGCCTTGGAAACCCTGTGGGGTTGCTATGAGTCAGAATCAACTTGATGGCAGTGAGTTTTGGTTTGGTGCTATTTTAGTAATCTAATAAATTCAACTTTCTTGCTTGAATTAGCCAGAATAATTTTCTGTTTTTAACAGTTCTGTCTAAACCAAAAAACAAACCTACTGCTGTTGAGTCAATTCCAAATCATAGTGACCCCATAGGGTTTCCAAGGCTGTAAATGTGGAAGCAGATTGCCACATCTTTCTTCTGCAGAGGTGCTGGGGGTTTTGAACCACCAATCTTCCTGTTAGCAGTCGATTGCTTTAACATATGCCTACACCTACCTTGTTTTCTGCTAAATCCATATAACATAGGCTTCAGATTTAAGATTTTTTGATTCTTACTGTAATTCAGCCTGCTCACACAAATGAGTAAAAAAAAAAAAAAAAAAAGACAAACTGTTGGTATTGCTAAACCAGTTATGACATTCAATGAGTTTGGCACTTGACAACAAATTCAGCATTTCAGATGGAGAAAATATTCTGGGAAGGTGAGGCCATAAAAATCTCAAGTACCTTCTAAAACCCAGGGAAACCGTGTGATCTCTAAGCACATAAGACAACGGTTGAGAACAGATTTTGGTTAAGGTTGCAATGCTGATTTCCTTAAAGTCTGAAGTAGTTTTTGTGCAGTCTGTTAGGTTGTGGTCTGATCACCAAGTCCTTGGTTAAACCTGTGACCTCTGCATCAGAGAAGTTCTCTTATTACTCTGATTTGAGACCATCTCAGAAGAAAGGACTGACGGTCTTCTGAAGGACCACAGCCTTGAAAACCCTGTGGGGTCGCCATAAGTCAGAGCCAACTCAACAGCAACCGGCAAAAACAACAGAAGAACAAGGCAGTATTTTCATTAAATATTACTGTCCAGTTACTATAGTTTAGTTATTGGGAAGATTACTTGATTCTTCTGCTTACATCCTCTTTAGAATGAGATGCAGTGCAATACCATGATTAAAAGCATGGGGTTTCAAGTTATTTCAAGCCTTGCCTCCCGAATTTGGTCTGTTATTCCATTTAAAGAGACTGATTCAGATTATCCTGGCAGATTTCCATACCAGTGTGACTCTAAGGCTCACAGGACTTTGGCTTGATGGATAGATATTTATGTCTGTTTGGGTAACTTTGTTCTGCTGCTGAGCAGCTGTTTCCTCTGGTTATGAAATGAGGTTGAGTTAAATTAAAATTACATGAACATTTGGTTTCTCTTTCCTTTCATTCCATTATGTGGGAGGGAATACAACCCCGGACATTGATTGAACAAATACATATTCAGCTCTTACTATATGCCAGAAACTGTGCTAGCACTGAAGATATGGTTGTGAGCAAAACGTTATGATTCCTGACCTCACAGAGCACATGGTCTCAGAGATCCAAAATGGTGACCCAAACTTCTACAACCCACCCAAACCACAAAGTGTCCCATCTAAGTAGGGGCGTTACTGTGTCCCCCAAAACAGTATCCCGTTCTTGACTATAGGAGATATATGTCAAAGTTGAGCATTTCTCTTTGATTTAAATCAAATGCTATAGTAATGAGCAAATATTTTTAGATTCTGCAGTAAGGGACTTTGGTGATTTATAGGTTTCATGGGAATTTCTTCCATGTTTTTTGTTGTGCTTTTTATTTTGGTTAGTGTGTTATTCAAACATGCACTCATACCATCATCTTTCCTGGATGTCTAATTTGAATCAGATTTACACATTTAAAAAGTGAATGACTAGTTTCTCTATCCTTTGCTACTTTATTAGATACTACTTCAATTTCTGTTCAAGAATGGCTAAGTAAATGCAGAAACAGACTTTAAATTCTATGAGTCAGTTTTTTCTTCACACTTTTTTTTTTAAATGGGAATAGCCTTATAGCTGTTTTTTCTGAATACATTAAAAAACTCATGTTTATAAAATATCAAATGACTATAATAAATAATTTTATAAAAGTGAAAAAACTTGTTAATACTATCATCAAAAGACGTCCAGATTAGAACATCTTTCCAATACTTTTAATATGCATACATACACTATTTACAGAGACTTATTCTTGCCCCACCTTTTAATTTAAATAATTAAAACTATTTAACACTAATAAAACCACTTTATAACTTTTTATCAGAAATGCCAAAAAATGTAGACCTATAGCATTATTTTAGTTGCTACATTATATCATATTTTAGCAATTATATCATAATTCCTTTTCCTAATTCCTCTGACATTTAGTTTTTCTCCATTTTCTTATTGTTATTGTTCTTAGAAACACCCATTCAAGTGTCCCCTGGTCCCTTCCTTGCAAGATTTGACTTCTGTTATAAATTTTCATTTACTTATACTTTTTTAAAATAACTCTAGTCTGTATTTGATTCAGCATGCAAAAAATTCGAAATAACTACACATCAATATTGAATTACAAAGTACAATGGTTTCATACATTTTCTTTTCCCTGTGTGGCAAACATTGATAATTTGGATTTTACGGTTTTCTCTGCTAGTTTTCCATTAGTTTTAACCTGCTCTTCTTCCAAAATTAGTAATGTTTATTCCAGAAATAAATACACTAAATCTGAACTTTCATGAAAGCGGCCAAACTCTAAAGCCAGAATAGAGGGAAAGACAAACATACCACCCATCAAGAAGCCAAGGCATTTCCAAGGTAATTCTATCATTTATCTCTTTCTTATACAATGTGGGATTTGGCATTATGTGTACTGGTTTCCCAGGCAACAGCCAGGAGAAGGAAGGAAGAGTGGTAACACTCCTCTCCCCACACTTACTCATGCAAGCACACACAAAGGCAAAAGTATCAATAATTCATCACTGAGACACATCCAGTCCTTGTTTCCCACTCTTTGATACTTTCATTATTTCATCTTTTTAATTTAGTGAGATGGGGAGGAAAGCAACGGAGGCCTCATAAACTCTTCTTGATAAATTAAGCAATAATAATAGCTAAACCACCAGGTGCCGTCGAGTTGATTGCAACTTGTGGCAATTCCACTTGTGTCAGAGTAGAACTGTGCTCCTTAGGATTCTCAACAGCTTATTTTTTAGAAGTAGGTCACTAGGGCTTTCTTCTAAGGCACCCCTGGGTGGTCTCAAACCTCTGATCTTTGCAACTGTTTGCAGTACCCAGGGACTCCATAATAATAGCTCTCCATTGCCGTGGAGTTGATTTCACTCATAATGACCCTATAGCTAGCATATATTTAATTTTATAGTTTAGTGCCAAAAATTGTTCTAAGCCTTTTACAGAGGTTAACTAATTTTATCACCATGCCTATAAGAAACTAGTTACTGTTGAGTGGACTCTAATTCATGGTGACCTCATATGTATCAGAGTAAAACTGCTCCATAGGGTTTTCAATGACTGATTTTCCAGAAGTAGATCACCAGGCCTTTCTTCTGAGGTGCCTGTTGGTGGAATTGAACTTCCAGCCTTTCAGTTAGCAGCAAACCATGTTAAGTTACCATTATTATCTGCATTTTACAGATGAGGAAATTGAAGCACAGAAAAATTTGGCAACCAAGGTCAAACAGGTAGTCAATGGTAAAATAAGATTCAAACCCAGGTACTCTTATTTGAGAACCTGTGCTCTCAACCAGTTTGCTATAATGCCTTTGTCTATGGTTTTATGAAGTCAACTAGGTGAAATAAATTCCAGAATGAATGTACTAAATTCATTCTGGAATTTATTTCATCTAGTTGGCTTCATAAAACTATTTACATGCTTGGTAATTCAGGCAGGACTTATCTGCTTACCTTGAATTAAAATATTTCATTAAAATTGGAAAACATGAAGGAACCCATAGACACTGTTCTAGCTTTCTGTTTTTTTAGGTGCCGCCGAGTTGGCTCAGACTCATAGTGACCTTATGTATAACCAAATGAAACATTACCCAGTCCTGAACCACCCTCACAATCATTGCTGTTTGAGCCCATTGTTGCAGCTTTATAACATCAAATTACTTTGTCGATGCCACCAGGCACTGCAGGGACAGCCTTCTAGATCTTGATGCTTCTGATCTCTCAAAACTCTTAGCTGGTGGTCCTGCCATTGCTGATTTCATTTGCACTGTTGTGAATCCTACACAGCTGAGGTTTTATCTCATTGATGTAAATGTTGTCATTACCACCACCATGCCTCACCCCAGATTACAGCATCAGGGACTAGGGCGGATCCAGTGAAACCAGAGGCTTGTCCCCATACTTCCTAAGGCAAAAGTTTCTCTCATTTGGAGCCAGGGTCTCATGTTGGGCCCATTTCTCTGTAAAAAAAAAAAAAAAAAATTCTCTGTAAGGGACTACTAATCACACTCCTTTTTCCTGGAGAGGGTCTCATCTCTAGCTACAGAGGAGATTCATCTTCATTCATCTACCTCAGTTCTTAACAGTTAAACTCAGTTCCCCTCTCAAGTTCTATCATTTAGCCTTTGGTTCCCTACTTTGATATTTTATTTTCATTTTTTTTTTTTAATGGAGAGGGGAAGAATTTTCTTTAGTAGATTTATATCCACATGACCTAAGCTATATTGATATGTTCATTTCCAAAGTTGGATGCCTGGCTTCCAAACATCCATTTAACGTATTTCCCTTGTAAACTTCACGTCATAAAGTGTCTGACACTTTCTCTAGTTCTGATTTTTATTAAACTGCTTTACGTTAGGTTGAGTGAATGCAATTCAATGATCTACTCTCTTTGGGAAAAGGTGCAAAGGAGTAATTGTGAAATTTATTTTCAAAATTACATGAATTATCTGATTACAGAGAACTATGCATTGTAAAAAATATATATATGTCTTTTTTACAAAATATATTTTATTTCAAGTGACTCCCAGGCAGAATAATTCAATAAGTAGAATAAGTCATGATTTTTGTTTTCAAGGCTGATAGGATAATCAATGGGATAGCATTAAAAAAATCTAGAAACTTATGTGAATGATATGCTTATTGGAGTAATAGAACATTTGTGTAAAAATAAAAAACTCTTGAAAATTAAAAAAACTAGGATGGGGTTTATATGATATTTATATGATATTCATACTTTAAATTTAATAATTAGCATTCAGTAAATAGCAATTAAGAAACAAATATCAATTATTAATCAGCTATTTCTGCAAAATGATATATAGATATTTGTTTCTATAAGACACTGATATTTTGGGCATGTTTGTTATTTATATAGCAGGTTGAGTTCAGGTATACTCTATTTGTCTTAGTTTTGGACCATGGGCTTCTTGGAGCATTATTTTTTATTTTATTTTTTTTTTTCAGTGTCCACCTGATTTAATTAGCTCACTCTTCGTCAGCATCTCTCTCCCCACCACTGACCAGTCCTTTTCATGCCTGATGATTTGTCTTCGGGGATGGTTCCTGTCCTGTGCCATCAGAAGTTCTGGGGAGCATTGTCTCTGGGATTCCTCTAGTCGCAGTCATACCATTAGGTATGGTCTTTTCATGAGAATTTGGGGTCTGTATCCCATTGGTCTCCTGCTCCCTCAGGAGTTGTCTGTTGTGCTCCCTGACAGGGCAGACATCGATTGTGGCTGGGCACCAACTAGTTCTTCTGGTCTCAGGATAATGTAGGTCTCTGGTTCTTGTGGCCCTTTCTGTCTCTTGAGTTCTTAGTTGTCGTGTGACCTTGGTGTTCTTCCTTTGCCTTTGCTCCAGGTGGGTTGAGACCAATTGATGTATCTTAGATGGCCGTTTGTTGGCATTTAGGACCCCAGGCGCCACAATTCAAAGTGGGATGCAGAATGTTTTCATAATAGAATTATTTTGCCCATTGAGTTAGAAGTCCCCTCAAACCAAGTTCCCCAGACCCCAGCCCCTGCTCCGCTGACCTTTGAAGCTTTCATTTTATTCCGGAAACCTCTTTGCTTTTAAAATTTAGTCCAGTCCAATTAGGCTGACCTTCCTTGTATTGAGTGTTGTCTTTCCCTTCACCCAAAGCAGTTCTTATCTACAGATTGATCAATAAAAAGCCCTCTCCCTCCCTCCCTCCCTCCCCCCCGCCTTTGTAACCACAGAAGTCTGTGTTCTTCTCCGTTTTTTCTATTTCTCAAGATCTTATAATAGTGGTCTTATACAATATTTGTCCTTTTGCAACTGACTCATTTCGCTCAGCATAATGCCTTCCAGATTCCTCCATGTTATGAAATGTTTCAGAGATTCGTCACTGTTCTTTATCGATGCGTAATATTCCATTGTGTGAATATACCACAATTTATTTACCCATTCATCCGTTGACGGACATTTTGGTTGCTTCCAGCTTTCTGCTATTGTAAACAGAGCTGCAATAAACATGGGTGTGCATATATCTGTTTGTGTGAAGGCTCTTGTATCTCTAGGGTATATACCGAGGAGTGGGATTTCTGGGTTGTATGGTAGCATCCACCTAGTCTGCCATCTTGGCCCCGCCTCCGGAGCATTATTTTTTTATGAGAATAGTAGAAGTGCAAGTATACAAGCCAATTTATTCAAACATATTTAAAACCTCTGTCTTTTAATATGCCACTATCTAAAGCAAGTTGCTTGACCAGACCAAATATCAGTGGGGCAAGGAAATATAGTCTGCCTGCTCTAGGGGGGCCATTCTAACAGCAAATGGCAAAAGTTATGGATATATATTTCTATCATTGGGAAAGAGTGAAGCATTGGGGAAAATAGTACAATTTATCTCTAGAGGAAGTAGAATTAAAGTGGTCTAAGATTCTAGCATTTTCAGGGAAATATAAAAATTAATATTTTTAATTAGATGATAAGTCCAATATGTATGTTACAATCTTCAGAGTAATTAAAGAAAAAAAAAAGATTAGTAAAAGTGTGCGTATCTAGGAGGTTAATAGATGTGAAAAAGCATAATTAAATATTGATTCATCCAAAGAGAAAGAGAGAGAGAGGAACAAAGAACAGGTAGGTCAAATGATTTTTAAAAAGTTAACTATGTTAATGTAAATCAATTAAATTCTTCAACTGCAAGACAAAGATTATCATAACATATAATAAAAAGAAAGCCTAACCATATGTGACTTATAGCAGACACATTTTAAATGTGTTGTTTTAAAAAAAAAAAAAAAATTTTTTTTTTTTGGGGTACCTTTAAATCGATTCTGACTTACAGTGACCCTGTGTACAAAAGAATGAAACACTACCCAGTCCTGTGCCATCCTCACAATTGTTGTTATGCTTGAGCCCACTGTTGCAATCACTGTGTCAATCCATCTCTTTGAGGGTCTTCCTCTTTTTTGCTGACCCTCTTTTCTACCAAGCATGATATCCTTCTTCAGGTACTATTTCCTCCTGATAACATGTCCAAAGTATGTGAGACAACGTCTTACCATCCTTGCTTCTAATGAGTTTTCTGGCTGTACTTCTTCCAAGACAGATTTGTTCTTTCTTCTGGCAGTCCATGGTATATTCAATATTCTCTACCAGCACCTCAGTTCAAAAGCATCAATTCTTCTCCAGTCTTCCTCATTTATTGTTCAGCTTTTGCATGCACATGAGGTGATTGAAAACACCATGACTTGGGTCAGGTGCATTTTAGAACTTAAAGTGGCATCTTTGCTTTTTTAACACTTTAAAGGGGTCTTTTGCAGCAGATTTACCTAATGCAATGCATCTTTTGATTTCTTGGCTGCTTCTTCCACGGGTGTTGATTGTGGATCCCAGTAAAATGAGATCCTTGACTACTTCAATCTTTTCTCCATTTATCACGATGGTCCAGTTGTGAGGATTTTTGTTTTATGTTGAGGTGTAATCCATACTGAATGCCGTGGTCTTTGATCTTCATCAGCAAGTGTTTCAAGTCCTCTTCACTTTCAGTAATTAAGGTTGTGTCATCTGGATATCACAAGTTGTTAAAGAGTCTTCTTCCAATCCTGATGCCCCATTCTTTTTCACTTAGTCCAGCTTCTTGTATTATTTGCTCAGCATACAGGCTGAATAAGTATGGTGAAAGGATACAACCCTGGCGTATGCCTTTTTTAATTTTAAACCATGCATTATCTCCTTGTTTTGTTCCAACAACTCCTTCTTGGTCTAAGTATAGGTTTGTCACGAGCAAAATTAAGTGTTCTGGAATTCCCATTTTTAGCAGTGTTGTCTTTAAGTTGTTAGTATTCACATAGCCAAATGCCTTTGCATAGTCAATAAAACACAGGTAAACATCTTTCTGGTATCCTTTACTTTCAGCTGTGATCCATCTGACAACAGCAATGATATCCCTTGTTCCATGTCCTCTTCTGAATCTGGCTTAAATTTCTGGCAGTTCCATGTCGATGTACTGCTTCAATCACTTTTGAATGACCTTCAGCAACATTTTAGCTCTGTATGACATCAGTGATATTGTTCTATAATTTCTGCATTCTGTTGAATCACCTTTCTTTGAATGGGTACAAATATGGATCTCTTCCAATGGACTGAGCCCTTCTAGCTCTGCATCCGTTTGTTGAAACATCTCAGTTGGTATTCTGTCAATTCCTGAAGCCTTGTTTTTTGCCAATACCTTCAGTGCAGCTTGGACCGCTTTCTTCAATATCATCCGTTCTTGATCATATGCTACCTCCTGAAATTGTTGAACATTGGCCAATTCTTTTTGGTACAGTGACTGTGTATATTCTTTCCATCTTCTCTTAGTGTTTCCTACATCGTTTAATATTTTTCCCGTAGAATCCTTCAGTACTGCAACTTGAGGCTTGAATTTTTTCTTCAGTGCTTTCAGCTTGAAAAATGCTGAGTGTATTCTTCCCTTTTAGTTTTCTGTCTCCAGGTCTTTGCACATTTGATTATAATACTTTACTTTGTCTCTCAAGCCTCCCTTTGAAATCTCCTGTTCTCTTTGAATTCATCATTTCTTCCTTTTGCTTTAGCTATTCTACATTCAAGAGCAACTCTCAGAGTCTCTTCTGACATCCACTTTGGTCTTTTCTTTCTTTCATGTCCTTTTAATGACCTCTTGCTTTCTTCATGTATGATGTCCTTGATGTCATCCCACAATTCATTTGGCCTTCGGTCCTCACTATTCACATCTGTTCTTGGGATGGTCTCTAAATTCAGGTGGGTTATATGCAAGGTCATACTTTGGCTCTTGTGGACTTGTTCTAGTTTTCTTCAGCTTCAACTTGAATTTGCATATAAGCAACTGATGGTCTGTTTCAGGCAGCCCCTGGGTTTGTTATGACTGATGCTATTGAGCTTTTCCATCATCTCTTTCTGCAGATGCAGTCAATTTGACTCCTGTGAATTTATCTGATAAGGTCTATGCATAAAGTTGCCATTTATGTTGTTGAAAAAGGTATTTGCAATGAAGAAGTCATTGGTCTTGCAAAATTCTATCATGTAATCTCTGGTGTCGTTTCTATCACCAAGGCCAAGTTTTCCAATTACCAATCCTTCTTTGTTTCTAACTTTCACATTTCAATTACCAGTAATTATCAAATGCATTTTGATTGCATGTCTGATCAATTCAGACTTCAGAAGTAGATAAAAATCTTCAATTTCTTCATCTTTGGGCTTAGTGGTTGGTGTGTGGATTTGAGGAATAGTCGTATTAACTGTCTTTTTCGTAGGTGTATAGATATTATCCTATCATTGACAGTGTTGTATTTCAGGATAGATCTTGAAATGTTCTATTTGACTATGAATATGATGTTATTCCTCTGCAATTTGTCATTCCCAGCACAGTAGACCTTATAATTATTAATTATAGTCCATTGATGTTTATAGGATCCATCTTATTTTTTATGTTTTCCAATTTTTCTAGATTCATACTTCTTACATTCCACTTTCTCATTATTAGAGGCTGTTTGCAGCTGTTTCTTCTCGTGTTAAGTCATGCCAACTCAGCAAATGAAGATATCAAAAGCTTGACTCCATCCACATCATTAAGTTTGACTCTACTTTAAGGAGGCAGCTCTTCCCCAGTTGTATTTTGATTGCCTTCCAACGTAGGGTCTCAACTGGCATGGTATCAGACAGTGTTGTGCTGCTATTCATAAGATTTTCATTGACCAGTTTTTTCAGAAGTAGACTGCCAGATCCTTCTTCCTAGTGTATCTTAGTCTGTAAGCTCAGCTTAAACTTGTCCACCAAGGGTGACCCTGCTGGTATTTGAAATACAAGTGAAAAAGCTTTCAGTATCACGGCAACAGGTAAGCTACCGCTGTACGACAAACTGACAGGCACATAGTGGATTTTAAATATAAGAATATGGAAATATTGAAAGTAAATATATGGAAATAGATTGGCTATGCAAACACTAATCCAAAGAAAAGAACACTAAGCAAAGTAGAATTTAAGGCAAAAAGTATTCTTAAAGGTAAAGAAACACATTACATAGCCAAAAAGGAGTGAATCCACCAGAATTATATAATAATTAAAATCTTTATAAACCCAGTAACATATTTTCCAAATATATGATACAAACATTGAAAGGATTAAAAGAAGGAATAGACAAATCCATATTATACTGAGAGATTAACATATATCTTCTAATTGCAGATATAAGTAACAGATATATAATTAGTAAGGATAAAGAAGATTGAAATAACAAAATAACAGACTTGATCTATTTGACACATACAGGAACACTGCAACCAAAAACAACACAGTACACATTCAAGTGCACATGGAACATTAAAAAAAAAAAAAAAACCTGACTGTATATTTAATAATAATGCAGATATCAAAAAATTCTATAATATTGAAAATATTTGGAGTATGTTCAATGAATGCAGTAGAGTTTAAGCTAGAAATTAACACTAAATATAACTTGAACATCCCCAACTGCTCAGAAATTAAGCAACAAATTTCTAAATAACCAAAAGTTCAAAGAAAAAGTCATGATGGAAATCAGAAAATATTTTTGATGAATAATAATAAAGACAAACATATAAAAACTTGTGGGATGCAGCTAATGTGATGTTAAAGGGAAATTTAAAGTCTTTATATATTTGATAAGCAAGGCTGAAAATCAATGAACTAAGTTTCTATCTCAAGAAGCTTGAATGGGAATTCAAAGTTACTGAGAGGAAAAGGAAAGAAATAATAGCAATAAGGACAGCATACATACAAGCATACAATTAAAAAATCAACAAAGCCAAACAATATTTTTTGTAACACTTGATAAAATTTATAAAGGCCTCATAAAACTTACCAAAAAAAAAAAAAAAAAAAAAAAAAACAGAAGGCATAGATAGGCCATATCATGAATAAAAGCAAGTACATCACAAGTTTTACATATGTTAAAAAAACAGCAAGAAGATATTAAGAAAAAGTTTGTGAATAAATGTGACAATTTAAATGAGATTGACAAATTCTTTGAAGAACACAACTTATAAGAATAAATGGAAACTGTAAACTGATAGTTATTAAAGAAATTAAATCCATTATTTAAAACTGTCCCAAAAGAAAATCTCTGAGCCCAGATAATTGCATCAGTATATTCTTCCAAAGAGTCAAATAAAAAATGCCAATCTTAAACTCTTCTAGAGAACAGAAAAAGAGGAAATACTCCCCAGTTCTTTAGGAACTCAGCATAATCTGATGAAAACATCACCATAAAAGAAAATCACAGGCCAATCTTGTAAACATAAATGCAAAAATCCTAAACAAAATATTAGCAAATTAAACCTGATAATTCAATACATCAAGACCAAGTAGGCTTTATCCCAGGGATACAAAGCGTACAAAATCAATCAATATATTTACCATACTAACAGAAAATAAGGACAAAAATCATTTTGTTATCTTAATGTTGTCATTGTTGTTGTCAGGTTACATTGAGTTGGTTTCGACTAATAGTGACCCTATGTACAACAGAACAAAAACTGCCTGGTCCTGCGCCATCCTCACAATCGTTGTTATGCTTGAACCCCTTGTTACAGCTGCTGTGACAATCCATCTCATTGAGAGCCTTCCTCTTTTTCAATGATTCTTTTCTTTACCAAGCATGATGTTCTTATCCAGGGACTGGTCCCTCCTGATAATATGTCCAAAGTACGTGAGAAGTGTCACCATCCTTGTTTCTAAGCAGAATTCTCGCTGTACTTCTTCCAAGATGGATTTGTTCATTCTTCTGGCAGTCCATGGAATATTCAATATTCTTTGCCAACATTATAATTCAAAGGTGTCAATTCTTCCTTATTCATTGTTCAGTTTTGCATGCATATGAAAAAAAAAAACACGCATGCATATGAGGAGATCAAAAATACTATGGCTTGGGTCAGGCACACCTTAGTCCTCAAAGTGACATCTTTGCTTTTTAACATTTTCCAGAAGTCTTTTGCAGTAGATTGCTCAATGCAATACTTCCTTTGATTTCTTGAGTGCTACTTCCAGGGGCTTTGATTGTATATCCAATGAAAATGAAATGCTTGACAAATAGAGAAAAATTATTTGATAAAATTCAACATCCATTCATAATAAAAACTCACAGCAAACTTGGAAGAGAAATCTCACATGATAAAAAGTATATTCAAAACAACTACATAAAATTTCTTTTTTGTATAATATTGAAAGATTTATTACTGAGATTGGAAACAAAACAAAGTGTCCACAATCAAAACTTCTATTTAATCTTATACTGGAGTGGTAGCCATTGCAACATGTCGAGAAAAATGAATAAAAACCACAAAGATTGTAAAGGAAGAAATAAAATTACTCCTATTTGCAAATAGTTTTGTGTATATAAAATAAAAAGAATTTATAAATAATTAAAAATAATTGTATATACAAGGTCAATATCCAAAAATTAATTTTATATCTATATACCAGCAGCAATAAAAAGAATTGAAATCTTAAAATAATTGTATTTACAATAGTATCAAATACATTGACTATCTAGAAATCTAACAGAAAATGTGTAAGCACTGTACACTAAAAACTACAAACTACTGCTAAGAATATTTTAAGAAACCTAAATAAATAAAAACAAATAAAAAAGAGAAGATTCTCAATGAGATGAATTGGCAGTGGCTGTAACAATGGGCTTAAACATAGCAATGATTATGAAGATGGCACAGGACTGGGCAGTGTTTCATTCTGCTATACACAGGGTCACTATGAGTTGGAAACAACTCGACGGCACCTAAGAACAATGACAACAAAGATTAAATATTATAAAATATATTAATTTTCCCCAAATTGATTCAATGCAATCCCAATCAAAATCCCAGTAGGTTTTGTGTGTATGTGTGAGAATTGACAAGTTGATTGTAAAATGTATATGAATATGCAAAAGAAAAAGGCCAAGAACAGACACAGTGATCTTGGTGAAGAAAAATAACAAAAATCATATACCAAATAACTATCATATACCAAGATACAAAAATAACCATCATACCAAGACTTATAATGCTATAGTAATTAAAATGGTGTGATTTCTGCAAGGATAGCTAGAGTAATAGGGCAGAATAGGCAGTCCCAATATAGGCTTGTAAAATCAGTCATCTGATTCATGCAAAAGCAGTCATCTGATTCTTGATGGTGCAGTACAACGGGGAAAGAGTGCACCTTTCAATAAATGGTACAGAGTCATTTGGCTGTGTATATCCACCTTCAGCTCTGACCATGCACAAAACTCCATTCTAGATTGGTTATGGATGTAAATGTGAAAGATAAAACCCTAAAACTCCAGTGAAAATGAAAGTAGAATTGCCTCATGCTCTTTGCTATTTCTCTGTCTTTCTCAAAAGGAATATCAAGAAGAAAAGAGTTGGTGTCTGTCATTTCATTTAAGTACAATCAAAATCCGAAATTATCTTTTCCAAAGGGAAGGGCAAATGCTTATGAAATTTCTGCACAGATGGACATATTCTTGTCATATTTTCAAAGTGTTAGCAACATGCAGACGTGATAGTAGGAGAGGCCAGGCCAGAAAGAGAGTAAGCAGATCTATTTAGGATCCAGATAAATTTGCACACATTTTGTATTGAGAATATGAGCATCTTTAGACAGCCTCAGTTATTATGTCAGATAGCTCAGTGACAGAAGATGTCTTGGTAATTATCTAATAGGTGAGTGTACCAGGAGTCTGTCAGCAGACTATAGCTCTCGTAGAAATATAGTAGAGAGACAAACCATGGCCATGGATGTTCACAGCAGGATTCAAAGTTATAGGTTGAGTGGTAAAAATGTAGAAGGCGTTCAGTATTGGAGAAACCATGATAGTTGTTAGATGCCATTGAGTCAGTTCTAACTCAGAATGACTCTATGTACAACAGAATGAAACGTTGCCCTGTCCTGCGCCATCCTCACAGTCATTGTCATGCTTGAGCCCATTGTTGCAGCCATTGTGTTAATCCATCTTGCCAATGGTCTTCCTCTTTTTCGCTGATCCTCTACTAAGCATGATGTCCTTCTCCAGGGACTAATCCCTCCTGATGATGTGTCCAAAGTGTGTGTGACAAAGTCTCACCATCCTTGCTTCTAAGGAGCGTTCTGGTTGTACTTATTCCAAGACAGATTTATTTGTTCCTTTGGCAGTCCATGGTATATTCAGTGTTTGTCACCAATACCATAATTCAAAGGAGTCAGTTCTTCTTCCTTGTTCATTGCCCAGCTTTTCCATGCATATGAGGCAATTGAAAACAACATGGCTTGGGTCAGGTGCACCTTAGTCTTCAGGATGACATCTTTACTTATGAACACATTAAAGAGGTCGTTTGCAGCAGATTTGTCCAATGCAATGTGTCTTTTGATTTCTCGACTGCTGCTTCCATGGGCTTTGATGGTGGATCCAAGTAAAATAAAATCCTTGACAACTTCAATCTTTTCGCTGCTTATCATGATGTTGCTTATTTGTTCAGTTGAAAAGATTTTTGTTTTCTTTACATTGAGGCGTAATTCATACTGAAGGCTGTGGTCTTTGATCTTCATCAGTGTTTCAAGTCCTCTTCACTTTCAGCAAGCAAGGCTGTGTCATCTGCATATTGTAGGTTGTTAATGAGTCTTCCTCCAATCCTGATGCACCTTTCTTTTTCAGAGAGTCCAGTTTCTTGGATTATTTGCTCAGCATACAGATTGAATAGATATCATGAAAGGATACAACCCTGACACACACCTCTCCTGACTTTAAACCATGCAGTATCCCCTTGTTCTGTTTAAATGACTGTGTCTTGGTCTAAGTACAGGTTCTTCATGAGCACAATTAAGTGTTCTGAAATTCCCATTCTTCACAAAGTCATCCATAATTTTTTATGATTCTCCCAGTCGAATGCCTTTGCATAATCAATAAAACACAGGTAAACATCCTTCTGGTATTCTCTGCATTCAGCCAGGATCCATCTGACAAAAGCAATGATACCCCTCATTCCACATCCTCTTCTGAATCTGGCTTGAACTTCTGGCAATTCTCTGTTGATGTACTGCTTCAATCACCTTTAAATGATCTTTAGCAAAATTTTACTTGGGTGTAAAATTAATGATATTGTTTCATAATTTCTGCATTCACCTTTCTTTGGAATGGGCATAAATATGGATCCTTTCCAGTCGGTTGACCAGGTAACTGTCTTTCAAATTTCTTAGTATTGATGAGTGAGTGCTTCCAACAATGCATCAGTTTGTTGAAACATCTCAATCGGTATTCTGTCAGTTCCTGGAGTCTTGTTTTTCACCAATGCATTCAATGCAGATTGGATCTGTTCCTTCAGTATCATGGATTCATGATCATATACTACCTCTTAAAATGGCTGAACGTTGACCAATTCTTTGACATTCTTTTGGAGAAAGTAGAAATCAAAGAATCAAGGCAGGTACTCTAGAACAGGCTCAATGAAGACAGGATTTGGTCAAGTAAAAGATAGAATTTGAACTCTGGATGAAAACAGCATTTGGTTACAAGGCATAAGACAAGAGTCTGGTCATTGGGAATAACACTTAAGGAGAAAGCAAGGTGCCTCCAAAAAGTTATGGATCCTGGGGAGCTTACATAGACAAAACTTCAGGCAGGACTAAGCTTACTATTAGGAGAGAGAAGTTCTGGAAAATGGATAGCTTCAGGGGTAAAAAGTCATTTAAGTCATTCCAACACAATACCTGCATTACAGAACTCCACTTCAGGCCTGCACATTTGAGCAAAATTATCTGAAATCTTCTTGTTGACATACATTCTTTTAACTCTTAAAGAAGCTAAAACCAACCAAAAAAACCCCACTGTCATCGAGTTGATTCTGACTCATAGCAACCCTATAGGACAGAGTAGAACTGACCCATAGAGTTTCCAAGAAGTGCCTAGTGGATTTGAACTGCCAACCTCTTGGCTGGCAGCTGTAGCACTTAACCACTACTCCACCATTTCAACAGAAAATAATGTAACTTTGTGATACAAGATTTGTGCGGTTCGACAAACTTGAGCATGAATATCATGCCTTAGTATTTCAAGTAATTCCTTTTATGCCATTCAAGGGAAGGTCACACACAGCCAACGAGATAAGCCCATGCATATCAAGCAGTTAATATTTGTGCTCTGCTATGCTTTTGTTGACACTTCTTTCGGCTTAAAGAGTTAAGGGAGAAAGAAACAAAATAGCTTCCTGTGTGTTCCACTATTACATTACAAATTCTTCATCTGTATTTAATATTCATCAGAGCCAGGTCAGCAAAGAGGTCAATGACCAGTCAGTATGCATCAGATTATTTAATATTCAGGATACTGATCAAGGACCAAGAGGAACAAAACAAAGTTTTGGTTTTGTTTAGTCAGAAGGCAATAACATGAATGTGTTTTTATTGAGGGAATAACTAAAAACAGAAGAACATTCTTTAAGGATATCATTGCAGATTAAAAGTAAAGATTAGTAAAACATAATGAATAAATTCATTCATTAACTGCTTTGTATCTTTAGCTAAGAGCTATATTAAGGTGACTTTCACCTTTTTGTACTGGCCAAAATAACACAAATGATCTAGGATAGCAATTAGCTGTTAGTAATGATATTTTAATGATCCATAGAACTCGTTTAATCTATCTGGGTCTTTCCAGCCAAGAATGCACTTCAGTTATCCTTCACAGATGAGTGTTTAACCAAAGCTAACACATTTTTGCATTGGGCATATCTGCTGCAAAAGACCTCTTGAAAATGTTCAAAACCAAAGATGTTACTTTGAGGACTAAGGTGTACCTGTCCAAGCTGTGGTATTTTCAATTGCCTCATATGCATGTGAAAGCTGGACAATTAATAAAGAGGACTGAAGAAAAATTAATGCCTGTCAACTACAGTGATGGGGAAAAATACTGACTATACCATGGACTCCCAGAGGTACAGAAAATCTATCTTGAAAGAAGTACAGACAGAATGCTCCTTAAAAGCAAAGATGGCAAGACTTCATTTCACATACTTTGGACATATTATCAGGAAGGAGCAGTCCCTGGAGAAGGACATCATGCTTGGTAAAGCAGATCGGTGAAAAAGAGGAAGACCCTTGGCAAGATGGAATGACAGAGTGTCTGCAATAATGGGCTTATGCATAGCAATGATTGTGAGGATGTTTCAGGATCAGGCGGTCTTTGGTTTTGTTCTTCACAGGGTCACTATAAGTCAGAAAGGACTCCATGGCACCTAACAATGACAGCACATCTTTGAGTTCCAGATATGTTACTACGTGCATTATTAGCTTTGTTCAGAATTTTACAAAGTTTCTAATTATGCCTTTCCGTCAAAGAACTGAATTACCTTTTAAAATAATCCAACCATTTATTTCCTTTCTTTTGCTTGTAGACTGCAGACTATCATAGAACCAGAAATTGAGGGTTTCTAATCTCATCTTCCACCATGCGTCTATCAGTTTGTCATACTGTGATGGCTTGTGCGTTGCTGTGATGCTGGAAGCTATGCCATTGACATTTCAAATACCAGCTGGGTCAACCTTGGTGTACAGGTTTCAGTGGAGCTTCCAGTCTAAAAGACTAGGAAGAAGGACCTGGCAGTCTACTTCTGAAAAAAAAAAAAAAAAAGACCAGTGAAAACCTTATGGATAGCAGCGGAACATTGTCTGGAATAGTGTTGGAACATGAGCACCTCAGGTTGGAAGACATTTAAAATAACGACTGGGGAAAAGCTGCCTCCTCAAAGTAGAGTTGACTTTAACGATATGGATGGAGTAAAGCTTTTGGGATCTTCGTTTGCTGATGTGGCATAACTCGAAACAAGAAGAAATAGCTGCAAACATCCATTAAAAATTGGAACATGGAATGTACAAAGTATGAATCTAGGAAAATTGGAAGTCATCAAAAATGAAATAGAATGCATAAAGATCATTATCCTGGGCATTAGTGTGTTGAAATGGGCTGGTATTGGCCATTTTGAATCAGATAATTATACAGTCTACTATTCTGGGAATGACAAATTGAAGAGGAATGGCAGCACATTCATCATCAAATAGAAAATTTCGAGGTCTATCCTGAAGTATAATGCTGCTAGCGATAGGATAATATCCACACTCATACAAGAAAGACTGGTTAATATGACTATCATTTAAACTTATACGCCCACCACTAAGGCCAAAGATGAAGAAATAGAAGATTTTTACCAACTTCTATAGTCTGAGATTGATCAAACATGCAATCAAGATGCATTGATAATCACTGGTGATGGAAATGCAAAAGTTGAAAACAAAGGACAAGGATCTGTAGTTGGAAAATATGGCCTTGGTGGTAGAAATGATGTCTGAGATCTCATGACAGAATTTTGCAAGAACAATGACTTCTTCACTGCAAATATGTTTTTTCAACAACATAAGCAACAGCTATACACTGGACCTCACCGAATGGAAAACACAGGAATCAAATCTACTTCATCTGTGGAAAGAGATGGAAAAAGTCAATATCATCAGTCAGAACAAGACTAGGGGTTGGCTGCAGGACAGACCATCAATTCTCATATGCAAGTTGAAGTTGAAGAAAATTAAAACAAGTCCACAAGAGCCAAAATACTACCTTGAGTATATTCCACCTGAATTTGGAGATCATCTAAGGAATAGATTTTATGTATTGAACACCTAATGACCAAAGGCCGGGCAAGTTGTGGGATGACATCAAGGACATCATACATGAAGAAAGAAAAAAGTCATTAAGAAGACAGGAAAGAAAATACAAAAATGGATGTCAGATGAGAGTTTGAAACTTGCTCCTGAATGAATGAAATAAATGATGAAGTAAAAGAGCTCTGTACAGAAAATTTTAAAGGGCATCTTGAAAAGACAAAGTAAAGCATTATAATGAAACATCCAAAGACCTGAATTAGAAAACCAAAAGAGAAGAATATGCTTGGTATTTCTCAAGCTGAAAGAACTAAAGAAACTATTCAAGACTTGAGTTGCAATTTTGAAGAATTCTATGGGTAAAATATTGAATGATGAAGGAAACATCAAAAGAGAATGGAAGGAATACACAGAGTCACTGTACCAAAAAGAATTGGATGACGTTCAACCATTTCAGGACGTAGAATATAATCAGGAACCGATGGTACTGAAGGAAGAAATTCCAGCTGCTCTGAAGGCATTGGCAGGAAACATGGCTCCAAGAATTGATGGAATATCGATTAAGATTTTGCAACAAACAGATGCAATGCTGGAGGTGCTCAAGCATCTATGCCAAGAAATTTGGAAGATAGCTACCTGACCAACCAACTGGAAGAGACCCACATTTGTGACCATCCCAAACAAAGGTAATCCAACAAAATGGGGAAAGTGTTGAACAGTATCATTAATATCACATGCAAGTAAAATTTTACTGAAGATCATTCAAAAGCTTTGGAGCACTACATCAGCAGGGAACTGCCATAAATTCAAGCAGAATTCAGAATGAGGAATATCATCACTGATGTAAGATAAATCTTGGCTGAAAGAATATAAGAAAAATGATTACCTTCTTTTTATTGACTATGCAAAGGCATTCAACTGTGTGGATTATTGCAAATTATGGATAACACTGTGAAAAATGGAAATTCTATAGCATTTAATTGTGCTCATGAGGAACCTGTACATATAGACCAAGAGGTGGTCATCTGAACAGAAGAAGAGGATATTGCATAATTTAAAATCAGGAAAGGTGTGCGTCAGGGTTGTATCCTTTCACCATACTAGGCAACCTGCATGCTGAGCAAGTAAGCTGAGAAGCAGGACTTTATGAAGAAGAATGTGACGTCAGGTTTGGAGGAAGACTCATTAACAACCTTCGTTATACAGATGACACAACCTTGCTAGCTGAAAGTGAAGAGGATTTGAAGAACTTACTCATGAAGATCAAGGACTCCAGCCATCTGGAAAACAAAAATCCTCACAACACGACCAATAAGCAGCATTATGATAAAGGAAGAAAATTTTGAATTTGTAAAGGATTTCATTTTACTTGGATTCACAATCAATGTCAAAAAATCAAACTATGCATCACATTGGGCAAATCTGCTGCAAAAGGCATCTTGACAGTGTTGAAAAGCAAAGACGTTTCTTTGATGACTAAGGTGCTCCTGACCCAAACCATAATATTTTTAATCACTTCATTTGCATGTGAAAACTGGACAATGAATAAGAAAGACTGAGGAAATATTGATGCCTTTGAATTATGATGTTGGGGAAGGATACTGAATATACCATGGACTGTCAGAAGAACAAACAAGTGTGTCATGGAAAAAGTACAGCCAGAGTGCTTCTTGGAAGTAAGGATGGTGAGACTTCTTGTACATTTTGGACATGTTATCAGGAAGGAATAGTCCTTGGAGAAGGGCATCATGCTTGGTCCAGTAAAGGGTCAGCAAAAAAGAGGAAGAGCCTCAACAAGATGAATTGACACAGTGGCTGCAAAAATGGGCTCAAGCATAGCAATTATTGTGAGGATGATGCAGGATCAGGCAGTGTTTTGTTCTATTCTTCACAGGGTTACTATGAGTCTGAACTGACTCAACAGCACTTAACAACAATAATTTCATCTTGACTTTGGCTCCATGATAAATCATTCACTTGTATTTGGTAAACTTCCTTCTCCTTCCTCACATCCAGTTGGTATCTCCAGTCTCTATTTGCTTCTTAAACTCAGCTTGATCTCCTCCTGAACTCAGTTCATAGCATTGCCTCTTATTCACAGAAAAAGGGAAATCCGTTAGACATAAACTCTTTCAACTTCCTGGCTCTCCAGCACTAGTTCTATATATATATATACACACCCTTTTTTTAATTAGTGATAAGTAACTTCTCCCTGTGCATTGGAACATGTACTGGAATATAAACCATTTGAAATGTCCTATTTCATTTCTTTAATACCTCTAAGATACCTGGAATTTGATGTTACACAATAGACCTCTTTTTCATTTCTAAAACTTTTTCTTGCTCCTGAAACTATTATCTCTCCTGTATTGCCCATCTAAGTCAATGATGTCACTTAGGTTTCAAGCCAAAAATCTTCCTAATTTCGCATTTTATTTTTTGATCCCTGTTATCCCACCCTCCATACAAACTCACTCATGGAGTAACCATATCTTATAAACTTTATCTAAGAAATGCTCCTTAATGTTGTTCTTGACTCTTCACTTCCATTTGGCACTGCTTTTTTTCCCAGACGACTATTGTTGCTCATTTGAACTACAGCTACTACCTCCAGACTAGTTTTTCTCCCATCTCTCTTTTTATTCCACTCCATTTTCCACATAGCAATGTCATGTCACTTCTAAGAGAGAAAGAGAGGAGAAAGGATGGAAAGATGGAAGTTGAAAGGAAGGGAGGAAAGAAAGAGAGACAGAAAAAAAAGAACAAAAGAAAGACAAAGAAATAAAGAAAGGTAAGCATGCTCTTCCTCTGCTTAAAAACTTATTTTGGCTTCATTGCTAATGGAAGGAATCCAGCTTCCTTGGATTGATCTAAAATGTCTTTCCCATTCTGTAGCCAGCTTCTCCTTCTGTTATCATTTACACCATTCTCTGATGTGTACCCTACTGCTTGATTCAAGAAAGTTCCCACTGTTTCCTGCCCAAGCAAGGCCTGTTGTAAAATCTACGGTTATTCACACGTTGTTCCTTCTGCCACCTGTACCTGAACTTTTTCACCTGGAAATTATCACTCTTCTTTGACATTCAGCTCAACTGTCAACTTCTTGGTGATGATCTCACTAATTTCTTCAGGCAGTATTTTGAAGCCTTTTATGTTCTAACATCACATATTCATATCTCTATTGTATTTAACTTTGAATATGTGAATTATCTGTTTCAATAATCAGCGACTTGTCTTAGTGTCCTGTTCATACCTCTACTTAAATCTATTAAACTGTATTGTAATCACTTCCTTATCAGTCGAAATCGACCGCATGGCAACAGGTTTGGTTTGGTTTTGAGTTACTTCAGGCAGGACCTGTATCTGTCTTCATTGCTTTATCCCTAGAAACTATCATATGTTTAGAATGTTGGTGGAATAAACAAACCCATTTATTCCTTTATTCACCCTGGGTGGTGCAAATGGTTAACACCTAAGAAGAAAGTCCTGGTGATCTGTTGTTGCTGTCAAATGCCGTCAGATTGGTCCTGACTCATAGTGACCCTATGCACAACAGAAGGAAACGTTGCCTGATCCTGTGCCATTCTCACAATCATTGCTATGCTTGAGCCCATTGTTGCAGCCACTGTGTCAATCCATCTCCTTAAGGGTCTTCCTCTTTTTCATTGACCCTCTACTTTACCAAGCATGATGTCCTTCTCCAGGGACTGATCCCTCTTGATAACATGTCCAAAGTATCTGAGACGTAGTCTCGCCATCCTTGCTTTTAAGGAGCATTCTGGTTGTACTTCTTCTAAAGCAGATTTGTTCTTTCTTTTGGCAGTCCATAGTGTGTTCAACATACTTCATCAACACCACAATTCAAAGGCATCAATTCTTCTTTGGTCTTCCATATTCATGGTCTAGCTTTCACATGCATATGAGGCAACTGAAAACACAATGGCTTGGGTGTCAGGCGCACCTTAGTCTTCAAGGTGACATCTTTGCTTTTTAACACTTCAAAGGTCTTTTGCAGCAGATTTGCCCCACACAATGTGTCTTTTGATTTCTTGACTTCTGCTTCCATGGTTGGTGACTATGGATCTGAGTAGAAAGAAATCCTTGACAATTTCAACCTTTTCTGTTTACCATGATGTTGTTTATTGGTCCAGTTGTGAAGATTGTTTTCTCTATGTTGAGGTGTACTCCATACTGAAGGCTGTGGTCTTTGATCTTCATCAGTAAGTGCTTCAAATCCTCTTCGCTTTTAGCAAGCAAGGTTGTGTCATCTCCATAACACAAGATGTTAATGAGTGTTCTCCAATTCTGATGCCCCATTCTTCTTCATATAGTCCAGCTTCTCAAATTATTTGCTCAACATACAGATCGATTAAGTATGGTGAAAGGATATAACCGTGACACACGTCTTTGCTGACTTTAAACCATGTAGTATCCCCTTGTTCTGTTCAAACAACTGCCTCGTGATCTATGTACAGGTTCCTCATGAGCACAATTAAGTGTTCTGGAATTCCCATTCTTCACAATGTTATCTGTATTCTGTTATGATTTGTTAAAATCCACACAGTTAAATGCTTTGCATAGTCAATAAAACACAGGTAAACCTCTTTCTGGTAGTCTCTGCTTTCAGCCAAGATCCATCTGATATCAGCAATGATATCCCTCATTCCACGACTTCTTCTGAATCCGCCTTGAATTTCTGACAGTTCCCTGTCGAAGTACTGTTGCAGCTGCTTTTGAATGATTTTAGCAAAATTTTACTTGCATGTGATATTAATGATATTGTTCAATAATTTCTGCATTGTGTTGGATAGCCTTTCTTTGGAGTAGGCATAAATATGGATCTCTTCCAGCTGGTTGGCCAGGTAGCTGTCTTCCAAATATCTTGGTCATCTACTTCTGAAAAATCAGTCATTGAAAACCCTATGGTGCACAGTTCTACTCTGACAAACATGGGGTCACCAGGAGTCAGAATTGATTTGATGGCAACTGGTAAGAGAAAGAAGGAAGTCATCTCTTATTCTTTATTTTCTCCCTAGCATCTACTACTATGCCTGCCACCTAAGATTCATTCATACATACTTATTTAACTAATTAATTCCTCTATGGTTGCATTCTAAATAAGTTTATTTGTGCTGATTTTCAGAGAAAAATGGTAATTAATTGAAGAGGTAAGGACATTAAAAAAAATTTCTCATTGATGAAACATGTTCAACTATATATTATCTACTCATCTGAATATTTCTGAGTCTTTTTCCAAAGACAACTTCTTGATTATAGAGCCACTGAGGTGCTATCAATTTATTCATTCAGATCCAGACTAGATTGGAATTATATGCACCATGCTCCTCATTTTTTGGATCATTTTAGGCACAATAAATTCTATAAGCATTTTATTTTTAAAATAAGTTCCTCCCATTTCTGTCAGTCAATTCCAACTTATAGTGACCCTATACCACAGAGTAGAACTGTCCCATAGAGTTTCCAAGGAGTGACTGGTGAATTCAAACTACCAACTTTTGGGTTAGCAGCCATACCACTTAACCACTATGCCACCAGGGTTTCCCAAAGTAAGTTAAAAAAAAAAGAAAAAAAATTTTTTTTTTTTTTTATGGCAAAGCAATTGTCATGTCTACAAGTGGTTGAACAATCTGTGAAAAAGAAGTTGAGAATGCTCTGATTCGCCAACACCATTCCTTTTACCAATTTTTCTGGGTCTTGGAGGTCTCCTGTCAATAGTCTGGCCTATGAGTTGCCTGGGCTTGGCACGATAACAGTGTGAGTTACACACACAGTGTCAAATGAAACCATTTCATAGGAAAAATATGGCCCTCTTCTGCCATAGCTTGTGCAGCTTCGTATATATATTTTACTTTTCATAGCTTGGGAAGGTTTTTTCTTTTTGAATTGTTTAATTTTTCTAAGAGAAAACAAAAAATTTCATATGTCTCATGTATTTGCAGGCTAATTATTTCTAACAACAACATTTATTTATTAGATACCTCCCCTGTGCCCAAGGAGCCCTGGTGGTGCAGTGACTAAGTGCTCAACTGCTAACTTAAAGGTTGGCTGTTCAAACCCACCGGCTGCTCCACAAGAGAAAGATGTAGCGGTCTGCTTCTGTAAAGACTGCAGCCTTGGAAACCCTATGGGGAAATTCTACTCTGAGTCAGAATTGACTAAACAGCAATAGGTTTGGTTTTTTGGTTTACCATGTGGTCATTGCTGTAGAAGATTTAAAAGAAACACAATATAAAGTTAAGTCCCTGACCTCCAGGAACTGATAGTTCTGTTGAAGAAACAATGAGTTACCACAAAAGAGTCCTTTATTCCTTCCTTTTTCCTCTTGCTCTCCCTCTCTCTCTTCCTCCCTTCTTTCCTTACTTTTTCTCCTCTTCTTCCTCTTTCTCCACTTTCTTTTTTTCTAATTAGAGAACGCTAACATATCGGGTCTCCATCAGTAAGAATCAACTTGACGGCAACTTTTTTTTTTTTTAATTAATTTTTATTAAGCTTCAAGTGAACATTTACCATTCCAATCAGTCTGTCACATGTAGGTTTACATACATCTTACTCCCTTCTCACACTTGCTCTCCGCCTATTGAGTCAGCCCTTTCAGTCTCTCGTTTCGTGCCAATTTTGCCATCTTCCCTCTCTCTCTATCTTCCCATCCCCGCTCCAGTCAAGAGTTGCCAACACACCCTCCAGTGTCCACCTGATTTAATTAGCTCACTCTTCATCAGCATCTCTCTCCCCGACACTGACCAGTCCTTTTCATGCCTGATGAGTTGTCTTCGGGGATGGTTCCTGTCCTGTGCCATCAGAAGTTCTGGGGAGCATTGTCTCTGGGATTCCTCTAGTTGCAGTCATACCATTAGGTATGGTCTTTTTATGAGAATTTGGGGTCTGTATCCCATTGGTCTCCTGCTCCCTCAGGAGTTGTCTGTTGTGCTCCCTGACAGGGCAGACATCGATTGTGGCCGGGCACCAACTAGTTCTTCTGGTCTCAGGATAATGTAGGTCTCTGGTTCATGTGGCCCTTTCTGTCTCTTGGGTTCTTAGTTGTCGTGTAACCTTGGTGTTCTTCCTTTGCCTTTGCTCCAGGTGGGTTGAGACCAATTGATGTATCTTAGATGGCCGCTTGTTGGCATTTAGGACCCCAGGCGCCACAATTCAAAGTGGGATGCAGAATGTTTTCATAATAGAATTATTTTGCCCATTGAGTTAGAAGTCCCCTCAAACCAAGTTCCCCAGACCCCAGCCCCTGCTCCGCTGACCTTTGAAGCTTTCATTTTATCCCGGAAACCTCTTTGCTTTTAGTCCAGTCCAATTAGGCTGACCTTCCTTGTATTGAGTGTTGTCTTTCCCTTCACCCAATGCAGTTCTTATCTACAGATTGATCAATAAAAAGCCCTCTCCCTCCCTCCCTCCCTCCCCGCTTTGTAACCACAAAAGTCTGTGTTCTTCTCCGTTTTTTCTACTTCTCAAGATCTTATAATAGTGGTCTTATACAATATTCGTCCTTTTGCCTCTGACTAATTTCACTCAGCATAATGCCTTCCAGATTCCTCCATGTTATGAAATGTTTCAGAGATTCGTCACTGTTCTTTATCGGTGCGTAGTATTCCATTGTGTGAATATACCACAATTTATTTACCCATTCATCCATTGATGGACACCTTGGTTGCTTCCAGCTTTTTGCTATTGTAAACAGAGCTGCAATAAACATGGGTGTGCATATATCTGTTTGTGTGAAGGCTCTTGTATCTCTAGGGTATATTCCGAGGAGTGGGATTTCTGGGTTGTATGGTAGTTCTATTTCTAACTGTTTAAGATAATGCCAGATGGATTTCCAAAGTGGTTGTACCACTTCACATTCCCACCAGCAGTGTATGAGAGTTCCAATCTCTCCGCAGCCTCTCCAACATTTATTATTTTGTGTTTTTTGGATTAATGCCAGTCTAGTTGGTGTGAGATAGAATCTCATCGTAGTTTTAATTTGCATTTCTCTAATGGCTAATGATCGGGAGCATTTTCTCATGTATCTGTTGGCTGCCTGAATATCTTCTTTAGTGAAATGTGTGTTCATATCCTTTGCCCACTTCTTGATTGGGTTGTTTGTCTTTTTGTGGTTGAGTTTTGACAGAATCATGTAGATTTTAGAGATCAGGCGCTGGTCTGAGATGTCATAGCTGAATATTCTTTCCCAGTCTGTAGGTGGTCTTTTTACTCTTTTGGAGAAGTCTTTAGATGAGCATAGGTGTTTGATTTTTAGGAGCTCCCAGTTATCTGGTTTCTCTTCATCATTTTTGGTAATGTTTTGTATTCTGTTTATGCCTTGTATTAGGGCTCCTAGGGTTGTCCCTATTTTTTCTTCCATGATCTTTATCGTTTTAGTCTTTATGTTTAGGTCTGTGATCCACTTGGAGTTAGTTTTTGTGCATGGTGTGAGGTATGGGTCCTGTTTCATTTTTTTGCAAATGGATATCCAGTTATGCCAGCACCATTTGTTAAAAAGACTATCTTTTCCCCAATTAACTGACACTGGTCCTTTGTCAAATATCAGCTGCTCATACATGGATGGATTTATATCTGGGTTCTCAATTCTGTTCCATTGGTCTATGTGCCTGTTGTTGTACCAGTACCAGGCTGTTTTGACTCCTGTAGCTGTATAATAGGTTCTGAAATCAGGTAGAGTGAGGCCTCCCACTTTCTTCTTCTTTTTCAGTAATGCTTTGCTTATCTGGGGGTTCTTTCCCTTCCATATAAAATTAGTGATTTGTTTCTCTATCCCCTTAAAATATGACATTGGAATTTGGATCGAAAGTGCGTTATATGTATAGATGGCTTTTGGTAGAACAGACATTTTTACTATGTTAAGTCTTCCTATCCATGAGCAGGGTATGTTTTTCCACTTAAGTATGTCCTTTTGAATTTCTTGTAGCAGAGTTTTATAGTTTTCTTTGTATAGGTCTTTTACATCCTTGGTAAGATTTATTCCTAAGTATTTTATCTTCTTGGGGGCTACTGTGAATGGTATTGATTTGGTTATTTCCTCTTCGGTGTTCTTTTTGTTGATGTAGAGGAATCCAAGTGATTTTTGTATGTTTATTTTATAACCTGAGACACTTCCAAACTCTTCTATTAGTTTCCGTAGTTTTCTGGAGGATTCCTTAGGGTTTTCCTTGTATACGATCATGTCATCTGCAAATAGTGATAGCTTTACTTCCTCCTTGCCCATCTGGATACCCTTTATTTCTTTGTCTAGCCTAATTGCCCTGGCTAGGACTTCAAGTACGATGTTGAATAAGAGCGGTGATAAAGGGCATCCTTGTCTGGTTCCTGTTCTCAAGGGAAATGCTTTCAGGTTCTCTCCATTTAGAGTGATATTGGCTGTTGGCTTTTTGCATAGATGCCCTTTATTATGTTGAGGAATTTTCCTTCAATTCCTATTTTGGTAAGAGTTTTTATCATAAATGGGTGTTGAACTGTGTCAAATGCCTTTTCTGCATCTATTGATAAGATCATGTGGTTTTTATCTTTTGTTTTATTTATGTGATGGATTACATTAATGGTTTTTCTGATATTAAACCAGCCTTGCATACCTCGTATAAATCCCACTTGATCAGGGTGAATTATTTTTTTGATGTGTTGTTGGATTCTATTGGCTAGAATTTTGTTGAGGATTTTTGCATCTATGTTCATGAGGGATGTAGGTCTATAATTTTCTTTTTTTGTAATGTCTTTACCTGGTTTCGGTATCAGGGAGATGGTAGCTTCATAGAATGAGTTGGGTAGTAGTCCGTCTTTTTCTATGCTTTGAAATACCTTCAGTAGTAGTGGTGTTAAGTCTTCTCTGAAGGTTTGGTAGAACTCTGCAGTGAAGCCGTCCGGGCCAGGACTTTTTTTTGTTGGAAGTTTTTTGATTACCATTTCAATCTCTTTTTTTGTTATGGGTCTATTTAGTTGTTCTACTTCTGAATGTGTTAGTTTAGGTAGGTAGTGTTTTTCCAAGAATTTATCCATTTCTTCTAGGTTTTCAAATTTGTTAGAGTACAATTTTTCGTAGTAATCTGAAATGATTCTTTTAATTTCATTTGGCTCTGTTGTGATGTGGTCCTCCTCGTTTCTTATTCGGGTTATTTATTTCCTTTCCTGTATTTCTTTAGTCAGTCTAGCCAATGGTTTATCAATTTTGTTAATTTTTTCAAAGAACCAGCTTTTGGCTTTGTTAATTCTTTCAGTTGTTTTTCCGTTCTCTAATTCATTTAGTTCAGCTCTAATTTTTATTATTTGTTTTCTTCTGGTGCCTGATGGGTTCTTTTGTTGCTCACTGTCTATTTGTTCAAGTTGTCGGGACAGTTCTCTGGTTTTGGCTCTTTCTTCTTTTTGTATGTGTGCATTTATCAATATAAATTGGCCTCTGAGCACTGCTTTTGCTGTGTCCCAGAGGTTTTGATAGGAAGTATTTTCATTCTCGTTGCTTTCTAAGAATTTCCTTACTCCCTCCTTGAAGTCTTCTATAACCCAGTCTTTTTTCAGGAGGGTATTGTTCATTTTCCAAATATTTGATTTCTTTTCCCTAGTTTTTCTGTTATTGATTTCTAGCTTCATTGCCTTGTGGTCTGAGAAGATGCTTTGTAATATTTCGATGTTTTGGATTCTGCAAAGATTTGTTTTATGACCTAATATGTGGTCTATTCTAGAGAATGTTCCATGTGCACTAGAAAAGACAGTATATTTTGCAGCAGTTGGGTGGAGAGTTCTGTATAAGTCAATGAGGTCAAGTTGGTTGATTGTTGTAAGTAGGTCTTCCGTGTCTCTATTGAGCTTCTTACTGGATGACCTGTCCTTCTCTGAAAGTGGTCTGTTGAAGTCTCCTACTATAAATGTGGAGGTGTCTGTCTCATTTTTCAATTCTGTTAAAATTTGATTTATGTATCTTGCAGCCCTGTCATTGGGTGCGTAAATACTTAATATGGTTATGTCTTCCTGATCAATTGTCCCTTTTATCATTATATAGTGTCCTTCTTTATCCTTTGTGGCGGATTTAAGTCTAAAGTCTATTTTGTCAGAAATTAATATTGCTACTCCTCTTCTTTTTTGCTTATTGTTTGCTTGATATATTTTTTTCCATCCTTTGAGTTTTAGTTTGTTTGTGTCTCTAAGTCTAAGGTGTGTCTCTTGTAGGCAGCATATAGATGGATCGTGTTTCTTTATCCAGTCCGTGACTCTCTGTCTCTTTATTGGTGCATTTAGTCCATTTACATTCAGCGTAATTATAGATAAATAAGTTTTTAGTGCTGTCATTTTGATGCCTTTTCATGTGGGTTGTTGGCCATTTCATTTTTCCACATGCTTTTTTGTGCTGAGACGTTTTTCTTAGCAGCTTGTGAGATCCTCATTTTCATAATGGTTAACTTTATGTTTGTTGAGTCGTTACATTTTTCTTGAGTTATGGAATTGATATTCCTTTTTGTGGTTGCCTTATTATTTACCCCTATTTTTCTAAGTAAAAACCTAACTTGTACCAGTCTATATCGCCTTGTATCACTCTCCATCTGGCAGTTCAGTGCCTCCTATATTTAGTCCCTCTTTTTGATTATTGTGATTATTAGAAATTAATATTGCTACTCCTCTTCTTTTTTGCTTATTGTTTGTGATTATTATCTATTGATTTCCATGATTTCCTGTTATGTGTATTATTTTGTTTATTTATGTATATTTTAGAATTAGTCTTAATTTGTTTGTTTTTGTGCTTTCCCTATTTGAGTTGCGTTGATATCAGGACGTTCTGTTTTGTGACCTTGTATTGTGCTGGTACCTGATATTATTGGTCATCAGGCCAAACAATCTCCTTTAGCATTTCTTGCAGTCTTGGTTTAGTTTTTGCAAATTCTCTAAACTTGTGTTTATCTGTAAATATCTTAATTTCTCCTTCATATTTCAGATAGAGTTTTGCTGGATACATGATCCTTGGTTGGCAGTTTTTCTCCTTCAGTGCTCTGTATACGTCGTCCCATTCCCTTCTTGCCTGCATGGTTTCTGCTGAGTAGTCTGAACTTATTTTTATTGATTCTCCCTTGAAGGAAACCTTTCTTTTCTCCCTGGCTGCTTTTAAAATTTTCTGTTTATCTTTGGTTTTGGCGAGTTTGATGATAATATGTCTTGGTGTTTTTCTTTTTGGATCAATCTTAAATGGGGTTCGATGAGCATCTTGGATAGATATCCTTTCGTCTTTCATGATGTCAGGGAAGTTTTGTGTCAGGAGTTCTTCAACTATTTTCTATGTGTTTTCTGTCCCCCCTCCCTGTTCTGGGACTCCAATCACTCACAAGTTATCCTTCTTGATAGAGTCCCACATGATTCTTAGGGTTTCTTCATTTTTTTTAATTCTTTTATCTGATTTTTTTTCAGCTATGTTGGTGTTGATTCCCTGGTCCTCCAGAAGTCCCAGTCTACATTCTAATTGCTCGAGTCTGCTCCTCTGACTTTCTCTTGCGTTGTCTAATTCTGTAATTTTATTGTTAATCTTTTGGATTTCTACATGCTGTCTCTCTATGGATTCTTGCAACTTATTAATTTTTCCACTATGTTCTTGAATAATCTTTTTGAGTTCTTTAACAGTTTTATCAGTGTGTTCCTTGGCTTTTTCTGCATTTATCCTAATTTCATTTGTGATATCTTTAAGCATTCTGTAAATTAGTTTTTTATATTCTGTATCTGATAATTCCAGGATTGTATCTTCATTTGGGAAAGATTTTGATTCTTTTGTTTGGGGGGTTGGAGAAGCTGTCATGGTCTGCTTCTTTATGTGGTTTGATATGGACTGCTGTCTCCGAGCCATCACTGGGAAGCTAGATTTTCCAAGTAGTCAGCTAAAAAAAAATGCAGTCAGATCCCTATCTGAATTCTCCCTCTGGCTCAGGGTATTCGGATGTTAATGGAGCCACCTGGGGAGGGTGGGGAAGGGATCAGAGAGCTAGGAGTGTAGCACCGCAGAATATAGAGCTGATCCCCACGTTCATGCTCCGCCCCCGTCTGCCAAAATCCTGGCGGGACCGCTCCCCGGCTGGGACGCTACTCTCCCCGCTCCGAGACCCGTCACTTCCTCCCGGGGACTTCTCCCTCCGGTGCGCTGCACCACTTGCCCGAACTGGGTGGGCGTCTCCCGCACGATCGGGTGGGCCCGCCCCCGGGATCTATTCAGGGGGATATAATTGGACCCCGAGCTCACGCCCTGCCCACTCGCGCCCAAATCCCTGCGGGACGGCTCCCCGGCTGGGACGCTGCTTTCCCCACTCCGAGACCGGTCACTTCCTCCCAGGGACTTCTCCCTCCGGTGCGCCGCACCGCTCGCGCGAACCGGGTGGGAGTCACCCGCACGACCAGGTGGGCCCGCTCCCTGGGTCAATTCAGGGGAATATAACTGATCCCCGCGCTCACACCCCACCTGCTTTCGCCAAAATCCCAGCGGGACAGCTCCACGGCTTGGACGCTGCTCTCCCTGCTCCAAGACCAGTCACTTCCTCCCGGGGACTTCTCCCTCCGGTGCGCCGTGCCGCACATGCGAATGGGGTGGGCTTCCCCTGCACGAACGTGTGGGCGCCCCCCCCGGGGTCGCTTTAGGGAAATATAGCTGATCCCCCCTGCTCGCACCACGCCCGCTTCTTGCCAAACTCCCGGCGGGACGGCTCCCCGGCTGGGACGCTGCTCTCCCCGCTCCAAGATCAGTCACTGCCTCCCGGGTGCTTCTCCCTCCGGCGGCGCCGCTACACCGCCCGCGCCAACCAGCTAGACTCCCTCCTGGGATGGGTTTGGGGGGGTAGGGCTGGGCCCCTTGTCTGTGCCGTCTGCCCCCCTGGGCTCTGCCCCAGATTGGGCTCCGAAGGTCACCTGCCTGGTACGCTGGCTCCTAGTTCTGAAAATGGTCACTGTCTGCCCGTATTTGTTCGTTTTCCGTCTCTAAGTCTGTGTTTGTTGTTCAGAGTTCGTAGATTGTTATGTATGTGATCGATTCACTTGTTTTTCCGAGTCTTTGTTGCAAGAGGGATCCGCAGTACAGTCCACCTAGTCCGCCATCTTGGCCCCGCCTCTTTTTTTTTTTTTTAATGTTGGTATATATTTATCCTCAGGACATTTGGTTATATTTACTTTAACTCCTTCAGTTTTTATCTAACCCTTTACTTTTTTTTGTTCCACTGAAGAAAATGAATCATCATCTAGGGAAATCAACTTTCTTCTCACAGGCCCAACAGAAATATTTACAGCATCCCGTCCCAATAAAAAGTTAACTATGCCTCCATCTCTGATTAAATATGGTATAAAATTGGAGATAAAAGCATGATAAATAGATATAATGAGACAAAAATGGATGTTCATTTTGCATGAAATTTCTCAATTCACAACATAATCTTTAGAAATTAGAAAGAAATTTTAGTTCTTCCAAGAAAGAATGTCGGGAACTTTTGCCTTAGAGTAAATCTTAGAATCAAAATTACGTACTCTAATTCACCATTCTTAACTGTGCTGTCTTCACACGCTGGTGTTGTCAACAACTGAGAGATTTGTTACAATTTTTTTTTCCTAGTAGTAGTACTATTAATGGTAATGCTAATAATATACTTTTAAAAATTAAGGAGGATTCATGATTCTTCCAAAAGCAATATCCTTTTCTGTTCCCTGCATCCTGTGATTGTTTCTTGAGAGGAGAGGAAGGACTCATAGCTTTCATGCTCAGAATGCCCATGGGAGTGTTGCAGATGTGGACATCAACTGTTGTACGTCTTACAGCTGAAAAAGTTGTAATACATAAACAGAAATTCTTAAACTTTGGAATGAAAGTAATTTTTTTTTTTTAACATTAGACTGTATCTGAATGATGCCAACTTGGGAAGAGGGGGCTGTTGGAGAATGCCTAGAAAGATCAAAAACAAATGGAGAAGCACAAAAAGAAGGAATGGAAAGTCTTGGAAAACAAAGTTGGCCTTTTCAATAATGTTGATCAAAACTGGACTTGTTTGTCTATTCAGGCAAAATTAATTAGAATGCTGATGATAATCTCAAGAGACTTGATTAATCCTCACAATACAAATGCTTTGTAGGATAAAAGATTCAAACCAGCTGCTGTCAAGTTGATTCAAACTGATGGTGACTCATGTGTGCAGAGTAGAACTGCTCCATAGGGTTTTCAAGATTGTGACCTTGCAGAAGCAGATCACCAGGTCTTTCTGCCAAGACAAATCTGGGTGGGTTTGAACTGCCTATCTTTTAGTTAGTAGTCCAGTGCTTAACCGTTTTCGTTACTCAGGGATGACACTTTGTAGGATAATGGTGTTTGTTTGTTTGCTTTGTTTTGTTTTACAGAATTATTTGAGTAGTTACCCCAACTCATCAGCTTTCACATGTGAATGTAATACTTAAGCCCATCAAAAATTAAATTCTTCTCCTTTCCACATTTCCAACTCTCAGTTCCTTACTCAGCCAAAAAAATCAGCTCAGTTTACCTTTCTGTTTCCCTTTTTCCCTTTTCAGACTTGAGCACATACAGAGCTTCAAAACTTAAATCACAAACTTCTATAACAAGAATTATATAAATGTATTATGGTCAAAATATTTCACTGCCATACTCTAAATAACCTGATTCAAAATACCTGGGGTTATTGGTCAATATTCATTTTAACTCTACAGGTTGAACCTTAGCTGTGTGCCTTCACCAATCCCGTAGGCACACTGCAATATGGCTTACAGGGAATCCTGCTGCATGCAGAGCAGTTGACGAAAGGGTATATGATAAACAATATCCTGCATATATTGTTAATCTTACTTAATTTAAACCATCAAGATAATGTAAGTTATCCTTCAAAATGAGTTATAAATCCTCAAAAGTATTTTAACAGAGGCAGACCCAACATAGCACCCTACACAGACACATCATGCTGTCCCTCTGGAGCAAAATTCAAAAAATTAAATAAAACAGATATAAAAGTCAATCATGGAACCCTAAGCATCAAATGAAGGGATAAAGAACTAGATAAAACACCAAATGGAAGAAGAAAGGAAAGGAAAACAGAACAAGGAGAGATATGGAGTGGAGGTCCCATGCCAACTAACATGGCGCAGCATTGCCATCTTGGAGCACAGTCAGCAATGACCCTGGACAGGGAGTATCTTAGCTATCTAGTGCCGCTATGACAGAAATACCACAAATGACTGGCCTTAACGAAGAGAAAATTATTTTCCCACAGTCTCAAAAAAAAAAAAAAAAAAAAAAAAACCTCACAGTCTAGTAGTCTAGAAACTCAAACTGAGGGCATCAGCTCCAGGGAAAGGCTTTCTGTCTCTGTTGGCTCTAGAGGAAGGTCCTTGTCATCAGTCTTCCCCTGGACTAGGAATTTCTCTGTGCAGGAACCCTGGGTCCAAAGGACCTACTCTGTTCCCAGCACTGCTTTCTTGGAGGTATGAGGTCCCCACTCTCTGCTTGCTTCAGTTCCTTTCATCTCTTTTAAGATAAAACATGGTGTAGGCTACACTCCTGGGAAACTCCCTTTACATTGAATCAGGGATGAGACCTTAGTAAGGGTGTTACAATCCCACCCTAATCCTCTTTAACATAAAATTACAATCACAAAATGGAGGACAACCACACAATACTGGGGATCATGGCCTAACCAAGTTTACACATATTTTGGGGAGACATAATTCAATCCATGACAGGGAGTATGAGAAGGCAATTTCATGGAGCTCCCAACAGTAGACAGAGCACCCAGTAACTAGAGAAACATGCTTTCCCACCCCCTACCCTTCTGCCCCATTAGCTACTCCCATGCCTTCCCAATGGGCCATGCCTTGCTGCCTTGGCTAGAGACCTACAGTCCCACTGCCAGCCTGAGTCTGCCCCACACACCCCCCCCCCACTGGCTCCTACTGTGCAATTTTTTCTTTTCCCTTTCTTCTTTTTGTTTCTCCCTCCCACCTAGCCCCATAGGGCATCTCTACCATTTCCCACAAGGCCACGCCCTACTGCCATAGGTAGAGAGCTACCAGCCCACCACCATTCCGGGACCCTGCCACCACCTTCCACCTCCCATTGTGCCAATTTTCCCCTCTCTTTATTTTCTTTCTCCCTTCCACCTACCCCTGTATGCCACCTCTACCACTTCCTGCTGAGCCACACCACACCACCATGGCTAGAGAGCCACCAGCCCACAGGTGTTCTGGGGCCACCCTTCTCCCATCTGGTGGCTCCCACCACACCATTTGTTTTCCTTTTCTTCCTTTTCTTTTTCCCTCCCACACAGCCCCATACACCATCTCCCTCCTTTCCCACCCAGCCATGCCATAACACCACAGCTATAGCACCACTAGCCTGCTGCTTTCTACCTCCTGTATGCCACCCCCCTTACCAACAACCTCCAGGTCTGCCCCACCCCAACCCACAAGCTACCTTTTTTTTTTTCATCTCCTCTCCCTTTCTTTTCTTTGTTCCACCACCTAGCCTTCTACACCACCTCCTTTTCCTATGGACCCTCACTGTTCTGCTGCAGCTAGGACATCCCCAACTCATACTGGGCCCACACTACACTTCCCCACCTGCCACTTCATTGGCTGCTGAATGGAGGGAAGAAAGACCATACCACTTCCCATCCAACACCCCAGCCTATCTGTGAATGCTCCTGCACTGCTGGACAAACACAAGGAGGAAGACAGTGCTCACCCAGTCCACCCTCAGCCACCTTGCCAAACCAGTGTATAGCAAAGTGGGCTCTCCTGCCTGGTGCCCTGCCCACCTAGACAAGGAGGTGAGAGCTTTCATTCTCACAGACAAGCAAGCAGCAAAGCATGCCTAGCCTGCCCTCCCTGATACATTGAAACAAAACAAAGAAGCAGGATAAACAAATAAATACAAATAATAAATAAAGAAAATAACACCTCAATGTCTCAGAGACAGGAGATAATATCAAAACAAGTAAAAAAGCAGGGAAAGATGGCTTCAGCAAGTGACCAAAATAAAGAATTAGAGGACTTTTCAGTAGAAGAAAAGGCAGTGGAACTACCTGATATGGAATTCAAAAGACTAATATTTAGGGATCTCCAAGAGATTAGGAAAGAGATCAAGGAAAATACAGACAAAAGCAAGGAAAAAATAGACAAAATAATGGAAAATACAGACAAAACCAACAAAACACTGCCAAAATCAAGGAAAACACAGGCAAAGCAATGGAAGAATTTGGGAAAATAATACAAGAACAAAAAGTAAAAATAAATACAGGACTGGAAATCATACAAAAACAACAACTAGAAATCCAAAAGATAAACAACGAAATTTCAGGAACAGATAAGGCAGTAGAAGGTTTTAGAAGCAAATGTGAAACAACAGAAGATAGAATCAGTGAAATTGAAGACAAATCCATGGCTGCCACTTTGAGGAAAAATCAGAGAAAAGAATGAAGAAAACCTAAGACTTACATGGGACACGATCAAGAGGAAAACTGCATATGATCAGAGTTCCAGAACAGGTGGAGAAAATGGAAAACACAGAGAAAATTGTTGAAGATTTGCTGGCAGAAAACTTCCCAAATATCATGGAAGATGAAAGGCTGACTATCCAAAAATCACAACAAAACCCATCAAGGTTAGACCACAAAAGAAAATAACCAAGACCTATCATAATCACACTTGCCAAACCAAAGACAAAGAAAGAATCCTGAAAGCAGCTCGAGAAAAACAAAAAGTCAATTCAAAGGAGGAAACAATAAGACTAAACTCTGATTACTCAGCAGGAACTATGCAGGCAAGAAGGAAATGGGATGACATATATAAAAGCTTGAAAGAAAAAACTGCCAATCAAGAATAACATATCCTGCAAAACTCTCTCTCAAATATGATAGCAAAATCAGGACATTTCCAGATAAGCAAAAATTAAGAGAATTCATAAAAGCCAAACGAAACCCACAAGAGATATTAAAGGAAGACCTTCGGTTAGAGAAGAAACAATATGAAACAACAACAGGAGTCTAAGACACAAGACAGCATCAGGCAGATAACAGCCCAGGTAAAGAACTCAAAATAATAAAAGTAAAGATAAAAGATTTAAAGCAGAAAACAGACGTCTATCTATAAATGACAACAATGTCAAAACAATAAAAGATGTAGCTATAGAACTTTCCCTCAACACGTCTGTCAGTTTGTCATACTGTGGGGGCTTGTGTGTTGCTGTGATCCTGGAAGCTAAGCCACCAGTATTCAAATACCATCTGGGCCACCAATGGTGGCCAGTTTTCAGTGGAGCTTCCAGATGAAGATAGACTAGAAAGAAGGACCCAGCAGTCTACTTCTGAAAAGAATTAGCCAATGAAAACCTTATGAATAGCAGCAGACCATTGTCTGATATAGTGCTGGAAAATGAGCCCCCCAGGTTGGAAGGCACTCAAAAGAGCTGCCTCCTCAAAGTGGAATCAACCTTAATGATGTGAATGGAGTCAAACTTTTGGGACCTTCATTTGCTGATGTGACATGACTTAAAATGAGAAGAAACAGTTACAAACGTCCAATAATATTCAGAACCTGGAATGTACTAAGTATGAATCTAGGAAAATTGGAAGTTGTGAAAAATGGAATGGAGCACATAAACATCAATATCCTAGGCATTAGTGAGCTGAAGTGGACTGGTATTGGTCAATTTGAATCAGACAGTCATATGATCTACCATCCCATGAATAACAACTTAAAGAGGAATGGCATTACAATCATTGTCAAAAAGAACATTTCAAGATCTATCCTGAAGTACAGTGCTGTCAGTGATAGGATAATATCCATATGCCTACAAGAAAGACCAATTAATAGAACTATTATTCAAATTTACCCACCAACCACTAAGGCCCAAGATGAAGAAATTAAAGATTTTTACCAACTTCTGCAGTCTGAAATTGACTGAACATGCAATCAGAATGCACTGATAATTACTGCTGATTGAAATGCAAAAGTTGGAAACAAAGAAGAAGATTGGTAGTTGGAATATATGACCTTGATGATGGAAACAATTCCAGAGATCACATGACTGAATTTTGCAAGACCAGCAACTTCTTCATTGCAAATACCTTTTTTCACCAACATAAACAGTAAGTATACAGACGGACATTGTGAGACGGAATAAACAGAAGTTAAATCGACTACATCTGTGGAAAGAGGAGATGGAAAAGCTCAATGTCACCAGTCAAAACAAGGCCAGGGGCTGACTGCGGATCAGACCATCAATTACACATATACAAGTTCAAGTTGAAACTGAAGAAAATTAGAACAAGTCCACGAGAGCCAAAGCACAGCCTTGAGTATATCCCACCTGAATTTAGACACCATCTAAAGAATAGATTTGATGGGTTGAACACTAATGACCAAAGACCAGACGAGTTGTGGAATGACATCAAGGACTTCATATATGAAGAAAGCAAGAGGTCATTAAAAAGAGAGGAGATAAAGAAAAGACCTAAATGGATTTCAGAGAGATTCTGAATCTTACTCTTGAACATCGAGTAGCTAAAGCAAAAGGAAAAATGAAGTAAAAGAGCTGAACCGAAGATTTCAAAGGGTGGCTTTGTGTAAAAATGATATATGCAAAGAGCTGGAGATAGAACACCAAAAAGGAAGAAAAGACTCAGCATTTATCAAGCTTAAAGAACTCAGAAAAAATTCAAGCCTCAAATTGCAATACTGAAGGATTCTATGGGGAAAATATTAAACCATGCAGGCAGCACCAAAAAAAGATGAAAAGAATACACACAGTCACTGTACCAAAAAGAATTGGTCAACGTTCAGCCATCTCAGGAGGTAACATATGATAAGGAACCCATAGTACTGAAGGAAGAAGTCCATGCTGCACTTAAGTCACTGGCAAAAAACAAGACTCCGGTAATTGATGGAATACCAATTGAGATGTTTCAACAAACAAATGCAGTGCTGGAATTGCTCACTCCTCTATGCCAAGAAATTTGTAAGACAGCTACCTGGCCAACTGACTGGAACAGATCCATATTTACGCCTATTCCCAAGAAAGGTGATCCAACCGAATGTGGAAATTATTGAACAATATCATTAATATCACACACAAGCAAAATTTTGGTGAAGATCATTCAAAATCAGCTGCCGCACTATATCCACAGGAAACTGCCAAAAATTTAAGCCAGATTCAGAAGAGGATGTGGAACCAAGGATATCATTGCTGATGTCAGATGGATCCTGCAGAGAACACCAGAAACATGTTTACCTGTGTTTTATTGACTATGCTAAGGCATTCGACTGTGTGGATCATAGCAAATTACGGATAACATTGCGAAGAATGTGAATTCCGGAACACGTAATTGTGCTCATGAGGAATCTGTACATGGATCAAGAGGCAGTCGTTTGAACAGAACAAGGTGATACTGCGTGGTCTAAAGTCAGGAAAGGTGTACATCAGGGTTGTACTCTTTCACCATACCTATTCGATCTGTACACTCAGCAAATAATCCAAGAAGCTGGAATATATGAAGAAGAATGGGGCATCAGAATTGGAGGAATACTCATTAACAACCTGTGTTATGCAGATGACACAACTTTTCTTGCTGAAAAGTGAAGAGGACTTGAAGCACTTACTGATGAAGATCAAAGACCACAATCTTTAGTATGGATTACACCTCAACATAAAGAGAACAAAAATCTTCACAACTGGACCAATGAGTAACATCATGATAAACGGAGAAAAGATTGAAGTCGTCAAGCATTTCATTTTACTTGGATCCACAATGAACACCCATGGAAGGAGCAGTCAAGAAATCAAAAGACACATTGCATTGAGCAAATCGGTTGTAAAAGACCTTTTTAAAATGTTGAAAAACAAAGATGTCACCTTAAGGACTAAGGTGTGCCTCACTCAAGCCATGATATTTTCAGTCACCTCACATGCATGTGAAAGCTGGACAATGAATATGGAAGACCAAAGAAAAATTGATGCCTTTGAATTGTAGTGTTGACTAAGAATATTGAATATACTGTGGACTGCCAAAAGAATGAATAAATCTGTCTTGGGAGAAGTACAACCAGAATGCTCCTTAGAAGTAAGGATGGTGAGACTGGGTCTTACATACTTTGGATGTATTAACAGGAGGGATAAGTCTCTGGAGAAGGATATCGTGTTTGGGAAAGTAAAGGGTCAGCGAAAAAGAGGAAGACCTTCAAGGAGATGGGTTGACACAGTGGCTGCAACAATGGACTCAAGCATAGCAACGATTGTGAGGATGGCATAGGACAAGTGTTTTCTTCTGTTGTGCATAGGGTCACTATGAGTTAGAACTGACTCAATGGTAGCTAACAAACAACGACAGAACTTTCAAATGGAGAGGAAATCAAGGTGATAGCAACTAATAAAAGACTGGTTCAAACTTAGGAAGATAAGAGTGAATTTCAAGGTAACCACAAAGAAAGTTAGCAAACCTCCTCATCAGAATAAAAAAGAAGAAAAACATAAAGTTGCAGTAAACACAAAATCTATAATAATTAGAGAAGATATAATTCACAAACAAAAGAAACTCAGCTCAAGAAAGTAAAAGCAGCGCAAAAAAAGGCACAACAATATGCCAGCAATAAACTAATACCTATTGATAATCATACTATATGTATGTGGCTTAAATGCACATGTAAAGAGACAGAAAGTGGCAGAATGGATGAAAAAAGCATAAGTCTTCAATGTGCTGCCTTTAAGAGACACACCCTGGACACAAAGACAGAAATATATTAAAAATCAAAGAATGCAGGAAAATATATCAAGCAAACAGTAACTAAAAAAGAGCAAGAGTGGCAATACTAATCTCAGATAAAATAGACTTTAAGGCAAAATCAACCATAAAAGACAAGGAAGGACATTATATCATTAAAAGGTCAATCCACCAAGAAGGCATAACCTTAATAAATATCTATGCATCCAACTACAATGCTCCAAAATAAATAAATTAAACTCTAACAGCACTGAAAAGAGAAAGTTGTACAATAATAGCAGGAGACTTCAACACAGTGCCAGGCACCATCTAGTTCTTCTGGTCTCAGGATGATGTAGTCACTGGTTCATGTTACCCTTTCTGTCTTTTGGGCTCGTAATCACCTTGTATCCTTGGTGTTCTTCATTCTCCTTTGATCTAGGCGGGTTGAGACCAGTTGATGCCTCTTAGATGTCTGCTTGCTAACGTTTAAGACCCCAGATGCCACTCTTCAAAGTGGGATGCATCATGTTTTCTTAATAGATTTTATTATGCCAATTGACTTAGATGTCCCCTGAAACCATGGTCCCCAAACCTCTGCCCCTGCTACACAGGCCTTCAAAGCATTCAGTTTATTCAGGAAACTTCTTTGCTTTTGGTTTAGTCCAATTGTGCTGACCTCCCCTGTATTGTGTGCTGTCTTTCCCTTCACCTAAAGTAGTTCTTATCTACTACTAATTAGTGAATTCTCCTCTCCCATCCTCCCTCCCTCCCCGCTCTCGTAACCACAAAATAATGTTTTCTTCTCAGTTTAAACTATTTCTCAAGTTCTTATGATAGTGGTCTTATACCATATTTACCCTTTTGCAACCAATTTCACTCAGCATAATGCCTTCCAGGTTCCTCCATGTTGTGAAATGTTTCACAGATTCCTCACTGTTCTTTATCGATGCATAGTATTCCATTGTGTGAATATACCATAATTTATTTATCCATTCATCTGTTGATGGGCACCTTGGTTACTTGCATCTTTTTGCTATTGTAAACAGTGCTTCAATAAACATGGGTGTGCATTTATCTGTTTGCGCAAAGGCTCTTATTTCTCTAGGATATATTCTGAGGAGTGGGATTGCTGGATCTATGATAGGTCTATTTCTAGCTTTTTAAGGAAGTGCCAAATCGACTTCCAAAGTTGCACTATTTTACATTCCTACCAGCAGTGTATAAGTGTTCCAATCTCTCCACAGCCTCTCCCACATTTAGTATTTTGTGTTTTTAGATTAACACCAGCCTTGTTGGAGTGAGATGAAATCTCATTGTACTTTTGATCTACATTTCTTTAAAGCCAATGATCATGAACATTTCCTCAAGTATCTGTTAGCTACCTGAATGTCTTCTTTAGTGAAGTGTCTATTCATATCTTTTGCCCATTTTTTAATTGGGTTATTTGTCCTTTTGTAGTTGAGTTTTTGCAGTATCCTGTAGATTTTAGAGATCAGGTGCTGATCAGAAATGTCATAGCTAAAAACTTTTTCCCAGTCTGTAGGCAGTCTTTTTACTCTTTTGGTGAAGTCTTTGGATGAGCATAGGTGTCTGATTTTTAGGAGCTCCCAGTTATCTAGTTTTTCTTCTACATTCTTTATAATGTTTTGTATACTGTTTATGCCATGTGTTAGGGCTCCTAATGTTGCCCTTATTTTTTCTTCCATGATCTTTATTGCTTTAGATTTTATATTTAGGTCTTTGATCCATTTTGAGTTAGTTTTTGTGCATGGAGTGAGGTATGGGTCTTGTTCCATTTTTTTGCAGATGGATATCCAGTTATGCCAGCACCATTTGTTAAAAAGGCTGTTTTCCCCCATTTAACTCTTTTGGGGCCTTTGTCAAATATCAACTGCTCATATGTGGATGGATTTATGTCTGGATTCTCAATTCTGTTCCATTGGTCTATGTATCTGTTGTTTTACCAGTACCAGGCTGTTTTGACTACTGTGGTGGTATGATAGGTTCTAAAATCAGGTAAAGTAAGGCCTCCCACTTTGTTCTTCTTTTTCAGTAATGCTTATTTACCGGGGGCCTCTTTCCCTTTCATAAGATGTTGGTGATTTGTTTCCCCATCTCATTAAAGAATGTCGTTGGGATTTGGGTTGGAATTGCATGAAATCTATAGATCGCTTTTGGTAGAATAGAAATTTTTATGTTGTCTTCCTATCCGTGAGCAAGGTATGTTTTTCCACTTATGTAGGTCTCTTTTGGTTTCTTGCAGAAGTGCACTGTACTTTTCTTTGTACAAGTCTTTTACATCTCTGTTATGATTTATCCCTAAGTATTTTTTCCTCTTGGGGCTACCGTAAATGGCATTGATTTGGTGATTTCCTCTTCAATGTTCTTTTTTTGGTGTAGAGGAATCCAACTGATTTTTGTGTGTTTATCTTGTATCCTGATACGCTGCTGAACTCTCCTATTAGTTTCAGCTGTTTTCTTGAGGCTTCGTTAGGGTTTTCTACGTATAAGATGATGTCACCTGCAAATAGAGATACTTTTACTTCTTCCTTGCCAATCTGGATGCCCTTTATTTCTTTATCTAGCCTAATTGCTCTGGCTAGGACCTCCAACACAATGTTGAATAAGAGTGGTGATAAACGGCATCCTTGTCTGATTCCTGATCTCAGTGGGAATGCTTTCAGGCTCTCTCCATTTAATGTGATGTTGGCTGTTGGCTTTGTATAAATGCCCTTTATTATGTTGAGGAATTTTCCTTTTATTCCTATTTTGCTGAGAGTTTTTATTATGAATGGGTGTTGAACTTTTTCAAATGCATTTTCTGCATCAATTGATAAAATCATGTGGTTCTTCTCTTTTGTTTTATTAATGTGGTGGGTTACGTTAATTGTTTTTCTAATGTTGAACCATCCCTGCATACCTGGTATGAATCCCACTTGGTCATGGTGAATTATATTTTTGATATGTTGTTGAATTCTATTGGCTGGAATTTTGTTAAGGATTTTTGCATTTATGTTCATGAGGGATATAGTTCTATAATTTTCTTTTTTTGTGGTGCCTTTACCTGGTTTTGGTATCAGGGATATGCTGGCTGCATAGAATGAGTTTGGTAGTATTCCGCCCTTTTCTATGCTCTGAAATACCTTTAGTAGTAGTGGTGTTATCTCTTCGCTGAAAGTTTGGTAAAACTCTGCAGTGAAGCCGTCTGGACCAGGGCTTTTTTTTGTTGGGAGTTTTTTGGTTACCTTTTCAATCTCTTCTTTTGTTATGGGTCTATTTAGTTGTTCTACCTCTGTTTGTGTTAGTTTAGGTAGGTAGTGTGTTTCTAGGAATTCACCAATTTCTTCTAGGTTTTCAAATTTGTTAGAGTACAATTTTTCATAATAATTAGATATGTTTCTTTTATTTTCAGTTGGGTCTTTTGTAATATCGCCCCTCTCATTTCTTATTTGGGTTAATTGCTTCCTCTCCTGTTTTTTTTTTTTGTCAGTTTGACCAGTGGTTTATCAGTTTTGTTGATTTTTTCAAAAAAACAGCTTTTGGTCATGTGAATTCTTTCCATTGTTTTTGTTTTTTGTTTCATTTATTTCACCTCTAATATTTATTATTTGTTTTCTTCTAGTGCCTGTGAGTTTCTTTTGTTGTTCTCTTTCCATTTGCTCAAGTTGTAGGGATAATTCTTTGATTTTGGCCCTTTCTTCTTTTTGGATGTGTGCATTTATTGATATAATTGGCCTCTGAGCACCGTTTTTGTTGGGTCCCAAATGTTCTGATAGGAAGTGTTTTCATTCTCATTGGATTCTATGAATTGCTTTATTCCATCCTTAATGTTTCTATAATCCAGTCTTTTTCGAGCAGGGTATTGTTCAGTTTCCAAGTGTTTGATTTCTTTTCCCTGTTTTTTTCTGTTATTGATTTCCACTTTTATGGCCTTATGCTCAGAGAAGATGCTTTGTAATATTTCAGTGTTTTGGATTCTGCCAAGGCTTGCTTTATGACCTAATATGTTGTCTATTCTAGAGAATGTTCCATGTGCACTGGAAAAGAAAGTATAGTTGGTTGCTGTTGGGTGTAGTGTTCTGTATATGTCTACGAGGCAAAGTTGGTTGATTGTGGCATTTAGATCTTCCATGTCTTTATTGAGCTTCTTTCTGGATGTCCTGTCCTTCACTGAAAGTGGTGTGTTGAAGTCTCCTACTATTATTTTGGAGCTGTCTATCTCACTTTTCAATGTTGTTAGAGTTTGTTTTATGTATCTTGCAGCCCTGTCATTGGGTGCATAAATATTTAATGTGGTTATATCTTCCTGGTCAATTGTCCCTTTAATCATTATGTAGTGTCCTTCTTTATCCTTTGTGGTGGATTTAACTTTAAAGTCTATTTTGTCAGATATTAATATTGCTACTCTTGCTCTTTTTTGCTTGTTGTTTGCTTGGTATATTTTTTTCCATCCTTTGAGTTTTAGTTTGTGTTTCTAAGCCTAAGGTGTGTCTCTTTCAGGCAGCATATAGACGGATCTTGTTTTTTAATCCATTCTGCCACTCTCTGTCTCTTTATTGGTGCATTTAGTCCATTTACATTCAGGGTAATTATGGATAGGTTTGAAATTATGCTATCATTTTGATGTCTTTTATTGTGCGTTGTTGACAGTTTCTTTTTCGCACTTAATTTTACGTGCTGAGTAGATTATATATTGTCCTTTCCTCATATTTGTTGTTGTTGATTTTGTTTCGACTGAGTTTCTATTTTTTTCTTGTATTTTATTTTGATGAGTAGGATAGCTTGTCTCTCTTGTGGTCACCTTAATATTTACCCCTGTTTTTCCCAGTTGAAAACTAACCTTTATTTCTTTATAACATCTTGTCTTCCTCTCCATACGAAAGATGTATGACTACATTTCTTAATCCCTCTTTATTGTTTTAATGTTGTCTTCTTTTACATAATAACATCGCTGTTTCTCTGTTTTGAGGGTTTTTTTTAATCTTGATTTATTTTTGTGATTTCCATATCTGGGTTGACATCTGGTTGCCCTGTCCTGTGTTCTAGTCTTGGGCTGATATCTGATATTATTGATTTTCTAACCAGAGAACTCCCTTTAGTATTTCTTGTAGTTTTGGTTTGGTTTTTACAAATCCCCTAAACTTGTGTTTATCTGGAAATGTCCTAATTTTGCGTTTATATTTGAGAAACAGTTTTCCTGAATATATGATTCTTGGCTGGCCATTTTTTTCCTACAGTGCTTTATATAAGTCATCCCATTGCCATCTCACCTGCATGGTTTCTGCCGAGTAGTCCGAGCGTATTTTTTTTTTACTCTTCTTTGTAGGTGGCTTTTCGTTTATCTCTAGCTGCTCTTAAAATTCTCTCTTTATCCTTGTTTTTGGCAAGTTTTATTATAATATATCTTGGTGACTTTCTTTTAACATCTACGGTATGTGAATTTTGATGAGCATCTTGGATAGTTATCTTCTCGTCTTTCACGATATCAGGGAAGTTTTCTGCCAAAAAATCTTCTACAATTCTTTCTGTCTTTTCTGTTCTCCCTTCTTGTTCTGGTACTCCAGTCGCTCGTAGATCATTTCTCTTGATAGAGTCCCACATGATTCTTAGGTTTTCTTCATTTTTTAAAATTCTTTTATTTGATTTTTCTTCAAATATATTGGTGCCAAGCCTTTTATCTTCAATCTCACAAATTCTGCCTTCCATTTCCACAATTCTGCTCCTCTGCTGAGTTGTCTAATTCTCTAATTTTATTGTTATTCCTCTGAATTTCTGGTTACTGTCTCTGTGGATTCTTGTAGCTTATTACATTTTTTATTATGTTCTTGAATAACTTTTTAAATTTCTTCAACTGCTTTATCTGTGTGTTCTTCGACTTGTTCTGGGTATTGCCTGATCTCCTTCCTGATCTCGTTACTTATGTCTTGAAGAGTTCTGTATATTAATCTTTTGTATTCTGCATCTGGTAATTCCAGGAAGGCACCTTCATCCAGAAGACCCCTTGATTCTTTGTTTTCAGAGTTTGTTGAAGCGATCATGGTCTGCTTCTTTAAGTGATTTGATATTGACTATTTTCTCTGGGCCATCTATAATTTACTGTGTTAGTTTATTTTATATTTGCTTCTGTACCCTAGCCTCTTGCTTTGTTTTGTTTTGATGAGCTAGCTTGATTATTTTTGCCTTTGAAACTCTAACATCCTGTCACCAGATGGCTAGAGTGTTTTTTGGGGGGAGGGCGTATATAAACTTATGAGTCCATTCACTTTTCTTGTATGGATTCAGCTCAGGTGTCCAGGTAGCAGGTCACCAAGTGTGTGGTACAGGGTCTGTCCTACAGTCTTAGACGGACGGGGTGATTGGTGTAGGTACAGGAATCTGGTTGCAGCAGGGGGTCACACTCTGAACAATGGAGAGTGTTGACAACTGTCCCGAGTGTCTGTGAGGAAAGCATGTCCCTCTTCCCTAGAGCGCACAGGTATGTGGGTTCTGCAGACAGACCGTGGGCATCCAGTGCTTTTGGTTGTAATGACTGGGAGGTATCAGTTATCCTTGGACCCCTGTCACAGGTTGCTGGATGACGTGAGTGGAGCCACCAGTCCTTAGGCCCCTGATGTGGGTAGCTGAGGACCCTGTTTTATAGTCAAAGCGGTGTCAACCATCAAACACCCACCTCTCCACGCACAGCTGAAGCAGTTGCAGCCTGCCAACAAAGGCCTATTCTCCTGAAATAGGCCCACACAGGTCCATGCAGAGGGGAAAGGTATTCAAATCCATGGACCATTTATACCTGGACAGGTGCCACTTCTTTCTTGTGCTCCCCAGGTTAGTGGAGCTGGTGGATTATCTTTTCCCCTGATTGAGAATTTATTCTTTCTCCAAGGCTGGGAGAATGGCTCAGAAAGCTCAGCTGGACCTGTCAGGCCCAGGGAAATTGACAGCCACTGAAGCTGGCTTAGGGGCTGGGGAGTGGTAAAATATACGGAAGTACTTAGCTTTTACTGAGAGCGCCATTCTTCTCTGGTTCTGGAGGTGTGAGTAGGCTCTGTGGCTGGCTATTTCTCCCTGAGGAAAGTGCAGCCGAAAGCTACCACCAACCCGCTGCAGTCACTCCCAGAAATGGTGCCTGAGGGTTCCTGGTGATTCAGGTTCGGCAACTCCTCTCAGCTTCTGAGCTGTCTCTGTCTCCTCCTGCTGCTCAGTCTGTTTTCTAACTTTGCCTTTGATGTTCAGAGCTCCTAGCTTGTCATAAACATAATTGTTTCACTTGTTTTTTTCAGGTCTATTTTGTAAGAGGGATCTCTGGAAGCGTCTAACTACTCCACCATCTTGGCCCCACCTCTAATTTCTTTTTCTTCTCTTACTGAACTAGACTTGATCTCCAATATGACTTCAAACATAATAGGTAGTAGTGGGAAACATAGCTCTTTTTTTTAAAGAAAATTATTCCAACATTTTGTCATTAGGATTATATTTTCCTTGGATTTTGTTATCAATTCACGTTATCAGCCCAGGAAAGTTTCCTTTATTTTCCTTACTCACTGAGAGTTATTATTATTATTATAAATAACTATTGAATTTTAACTTGTTTTTGCTTTTACTGCAAGATGATTATATAGTTTTTATACCTCCAATCTGTTACTGTAAAGAATAGCATTGATAGATTTTCTAATATTAAACCTCTTTCATTCCTGAGAAAAGTCCAATTTGCTCATATTGGATGCAGTTTGAGTATAGTTTGTTTACGATTTTTGCATCAATATCTATGATTGAAATAGCCATCTGTTGTTTCTTCTTTTTAATTTTTTTCTAAGAGTGTATGATATTGAAAAGATTTTTTTTCTCAAAAATTTAAATTTACCTATAAAATCATCACAGACTAGTGCTTTCTTAATGTGAAGTCTTTTAACGAGTGCTTCAACTTATTAATTGCTAGATGCTGTTTCTTTATAAGTCAGTTTTTACAACATATTTCCATAGGCTTTTATTCTTATTTTAATATTTGTTGACATTATTGTTATTGCTGTTAGGTACTGTTGAGTCAGTTACAACTCAAAGGGACCCTATGTACAACAGAAATAAACACTCCCTGGTCCTGTGCCATCCTCACAATTGTTGTTATGCTTGAGTCCATTTTTGCAGCCATTGTGTCAATCCATCTTAATAAGGGTCATATTAAGGGACTTTATCTTTTTCACTGGCCCTCTACCCTACCAAGCATGATGCCCTTCTCCAGGGACAGGTTCCTCCTAATAACACATCCAAAGTATGTGAGACGAAGTGTTGCCATCCTATTTGTAAAGAGCGTTCTGGCTGTACATCTTCCAAGGCAGATTTGTTTGTTCTTCTGGCAGTCCATCGTATATTCAATATTCTTTGCCAATGCCATAATTCAAAGGCATCAATTCTTCTTTGGTCTTCCTTATTCATGGTCCTGATTTCACATGCATATGAGGCTATTGAAAACACCATGGCTCAGGTCAGGTGCACCTTAGTCCCTAAGGTGATATCTCTGCTTTTTAGCACTCAGAGATATTTTGCAGCAGAAATCTTTTATCAAATGCTTTAATTTATAAATTCTTATAGGCTCTGTCTTTATAAGTTCATTTTTTATAAGATATTGCTATAGGAAATTGCCTAGTTCATGAAAGTTTTCAAATTTATTGGTTTATGTTGATAAGATACTCATTCTTATATTTATAAAAAAAATATTTATAGTTTTGATTAATAATATTTATTTGTCTCTTCTAATTTTTCCCTTGATTTATTTCACCAGATGTTTGTCGACTTGAATGATTTGTAGGTCCTTTGTAGTGTTTTTCATTTCATTGATTTCTGCCCTTTAACTATTGACTTTCTACTTCTTTCTTTGGGTTTATTGCGTTGTTCTTTTTCTAACTTCTTAAGTTGCATCCTCTTCCGAAGTGCTTCTGTGTGGACTTGACCTTCCAATCTTTCAGTTAGCAGCAGAACATATTAACTGTTTGCACAGTCTCTGATGCAATATATAGGTTATTAATCTGTAATATGTGTTTTTTTAATCTCCATCAGGAAGAAGAGTTGGAAAGAGCTCACATTCACCTGGGCAACAGTAATACATAATCATGATCTTTTCCCATGACTAAGTTAATTTCACCCCTTTATTGCAATAGAGTGTGAAGGAAACTCAATCATCTGAATCTTCCAGAGAACATCATGATAGGTCTCCATATTGATAACAGCTTATAAATCAGACTCATGAGCAAGAAGGGAGAACACTTCAAGGCAAGATGTATGCCACACTGAAGCTTTTAGCGCTGTAGAGGACTTGGGCATGTTAGCACGTTTCCTACTGGGTCAGGAGGAAGCTACTGTTTCTTGCAGTTCCTACCACTAAAAAGAAGCACAGTTATTGGTAGACCTCTTTGGATTATTACTCAGATTAATTTATCAAGTGACTCAAAAGGGTACCAGTTTTGAGTAAGGTTTAGAGCAAAGGAAGATTCTGTAATAGGGTTAAGCTAAATACAAAGATCCTTGTTTGAGTCATACGTCCTGAAGATCCTATGGTGCAAGAAGTAAAAGTATGATAGAGAAGGAATCTCTGGCATGCCTTGATGACAGAATCTCAGAGCAGATCCCTAGGGTTCTAAAGCAAGGCCATGCCTTCTATAACGCAGAAAGCAGAAAACTTCTCGCCATTCACACAATAACTTCCAGCATGCTACTGGCTGTAGTAGGGACTCCAGACCATGAGATATCACTGTACAATGCAATTCCTTATGAGCTGATCCACCAACTCATAAGGTTGGACAGGCAAATCAGTAATCCACTGAACTATGGGAATGGTCTGTTTGGGACTAGGCCTGAGAAAACAGGTGGCCAAGATCTCCATTTTACTTATATTGCAGCATGCTTCTCCCTCAGGTCATGTTTGTTTGTGTGTTTCTGCATAACCAAGGAAGAAAGGAGCAATTCTGGGCCTTTGTCATTTTCTGGATTTCATGACAATGATTTTGAATTTTGGAGTTAGGACAGATTTTGATATATATTAAAATATAAAGTCAAGACTATATGCCCTTTTGACCTTTGTGAAGATGATTAAAGTTTTTTTTTTTTCCTTTGGCCTATTGTTAAGGAAATTATATTAATAGATTTCCTAAAATTAAATCTTTCTTTCATTTCTGATATTAATTGCCCTTATTATGCTGTCTTATTCTTTGTCATAGGCAGTTGAATTCTACTTGCCAATATATTATTTAAAAGTTTTACAATGATATTATGTTTGAGCTGTAGTTTTCTTTTTTGTTCTCTGTTATGCAGACTTTAGAATTTTTCTTTTTTTCCCTATGATCAGAAATATTTTAAGCAGTATCAAACTTCTCTCTTCCTTAAAGCTTTGACAGAATCTGCTAGTGATGAGTTGAAATATTTGCATTTTGACTATTTATAAACTTTTTGGAGGTATTAAGCACATTCTTTCACTCTAGTGAATACTTTTATAAGAAACACAACTTGCTTCTTTAGCATTTTAAATAGTTGGATATAGTCTTTACTTCCAGAAAACACTTACCTTTATAATAAAGGCATAAATCCTGAGATTAAACAAAATACATCCTACTAAATTTTTTTTAATCCTAAAAATTAGAATCCCAGCATTATAAATGACTTGGAAACTCTAGACTACCTGCATCAATAGATTTTTCTTCTCTGCATGGTGGGTACTCTGAGGGGTTGCAAAAAACTATCAAAAAATTACCATCACTAAAAATTTCCAAATGTTATGAAGCTGTTATCAGAAAGTTCTTTGGTCTTTTCCATCACAGTTATGTAATGGATAAAGTAATTCTGATCAGGTAAAACCATCTTCAGGTTTCCGTGTAAGCTGTGTTAAGTGTTAAACTTTGAGAATTAGCCTCGAAATATGGAAAATATCATAACTAAAATGGTAAGTGGAATTTAGTACAGCAATTCAAAGTTTAATATTTACCCCTCTATTTTGTAACTGCATGTGTTTGGACACGTACTTTATTCTAATAAAAAAAAATTAGCTCATCCTACTTCATACTTTTTTTGTGAGGTTGCATGAAATAAGGTATGAAAAAAAATTTACTATGATGTCCTTCCGACTTTAAATTTATAATACTTAAAATAATAAATACAACAATAAAACCTTTGCAAAAGTCTAGGACATTTTAGACAACTGTGACCAGAAGAGAAAAAATACAAAGCAAAAAGGGGTTAAAAAAAAGACTCAGGAAAGGAAAAAACTATGCTATCCCTTCTTCTTCCTAGATGAGATTGAGGCTAAAGTGGATGAGAAAGGATATTACATTTCTTATTTTATCACTTACACTGTTCATCAAGTAGACACCTAATAATTGGTTTTTGAGTGATTCTGCTTTTATAGCTTGCCAACAAATTTTAGGATATTATCTTTGTGACCAAAATAAGAATTTAGAGACACAGAAAACACCTTAGAAGTAACTGAATATTTCACTGAGAAAGCAATATGCACATAATTTACATAAAAATTTTGCCTTTGCTATAAATTATATCTTCTGGCCATATGCATTCCAATTTTGTTCCATGTAATCACTTGTATATTGAAATTACTTTGTTAACGATATTAACATTTCTGTTTAGCTTTTATCTGATCATACATCTTTATTCCTTTATTCCTTTTGTGATTGTTTTTGTTAATCTCAAAAACAAAATCTAGCTGTTTTAAAATCCAATACAGGAAGTTTGCATTTAAAAAAGGGATTTCAACTAATTTGTATTTATTGACTTGACTGCATGTCATCTTATTTTCATCAGTTTCTTATACTTTGATTTTTTAAAGAGGACTTCCATCCTGTATTCTCTCTAGTCTGCTTTTACTATTAACTTTTTTTTTATTTTAATTTTCTGAGATCAATTTTTCTTAGGACTCCCAATATTTTTGAAGAAGTTCTGCATTTAATTTTTCCTAGCAATTGAAATTTATTAAAAGACACTCTTAAATTATATTTATTATATTATCTGTATCATTAACAAGAAAGTTAAATTTTTTTTTATTGTTTCCAAACTTATACAAAAGTGGAAGTATAAGAAACCTTCATATACCTATTCCTCAGCTTCAATGACAGATGATATTTTCCTGTGCCCCTTTCCTCTATTTCTCCTGCTTTGAGCATTTTAAAGCAAACTATAGATTTCATATCTCACCAAAATTCTTCAATATGCATCCCTTAAAGAATATTTTCGGGTGCCAAGATGGCTGACTAGATAGAAGCTACCTCAGATCCCTCTTGCAACAAAGACTCAGAAAAACGAGTGAATTGATCACATACATGACAATCTACGAACCCTGACCATCAAACACAGATATAAAGAGTTGACCTGAGTGACAGGTGAGCGAAAAGCTGCATCCTGAAGCAGCAACTGCCTCTGGAGCTGGTGTCCGGCACCACACCCTTGAGCCCTTGCCATTCCCTGGTGTTGAGTTGCGGGCCTGATTGCGGCTTGCTAAGGCAGGGCAGGCATGGGACACAGCCCTAACCCCTAGCCCCCTGGGGTAACCTCCATAGAGACTCAGCCAGTGCAAGCAGGCTGCACACTGACACGGATAACAACCACAGGGAAGCAGCGACTGTTTTCGGAGCCTGGAGCCAACTTCCCAGTCAGAAAAACTTGGCACTGGGCTTTGGAGTGGGTGCAGGGAAGATGAGCACGGCACCCTGAGACGGGGCAAACATGTGACGCAGACCTAGCCCCCTGCAGTGACCTTGGGGGAAGCCCAGCCAGTGCACGCAGACAGTGCAGTGACACAGCTGACAGGAGGAGAAGTCATCAGGAGGCAGCGACTGGTTTTGGAGCCTGGAGTGTGGCATCCCAGCCAGGGAACCTTGGCACTGGGCTTTGGACTGGAAGCAGAGGAACTGACCACGGCTTCTGAGACAGCACATGCACAGGACCTGGGCTGGACCCTCTGGGGCAATCTCAACCCAGCCAGCCCACATAGGCTACAGGCCCCTCAGGAATCTAAGATACAACAGTCATCACCAAGCAAGATAAGTAACTTTGTCTATATTCCTGGGTGCTACTCTCTCCTATCTACCTGATCTCTCCCCTCCCTTCCCAGGGGGCTTCATTAACATTGGAATTTCCTGGGCCAGAGAGTGTAGTGCTCTGTGTTTTTTTTGTTTGTTTGTTTTTGTCTTTTCCTAACCCATTCTCCAGGCCTGAGAGAAGCAGCTACAAAAAACCCAGGGAACAAAAATCCTTCCTGACTTCCCAAAATTGGAATAAAAATACAGAACCAGCTCCAGCCAAGCATATGAGATCCACAGTCTTGGGCTTTCATCCCTACAGGGAACAAGGTGGCTATTATAATGCAAAGGCAATTCTGATAGTGAACTGACTGTAATTGTTTTAACAGATTACTGGAAAGACAAGTTTTCCAGGTCTGATATCTCTACTATTAAACAGAGCCTGCACTGACCCACAACGGGGAACTGAGGGCTGAAGCTCCACCCAAACCATCTAGCCTCCTGCCATAGAGGTCTGAGGATAGTGACACCTACCAATCTGTACAGATACTTGCATTGGGTGCCTACGGTACAGCTGCACAGCCCACCCACCAAAGTGCTTTAGGAATAGAGTCACACCTACCTCACTGGCACTTGGGGGAAGGCTGTCAGCATCCTGCCCTCCCCTGGAGTGTGACTCCCTGCTGCTACTAGAAGCTGGTGCACACAACTATCACCACTACTCCACTAAGTAAATAGGTGACAGTCTACACTACACACTTGGTGACCCAAATTAAGATTCTACTCAAAATAGTGAATGGAGTCTTAGGCTTATATATCTGGTAACAGCCCAAACCAGCTGGTAAAAGGACATAAGTGATTCAAAGGCTACAACAATCAAGACAGCACAATTTAGTAGCCCATCTACGTATATTGAAAGAAAACAAAACAAGATAAGACTCAGTGAGCAAATATAAAATAAATCATTACAATATCTTATACATGGCTTGGAGACAGCAGTCGATATCAAACCACATAAAGAAGCAGACCATGATTGCTTCTACAACTCCCCAAACTAAAGAATCAAAATCTTTCCCAAACGAAGATACAATCCTGGAATTGCCAGATGCAGAATATAAAAAACTAATTTACAGAATGCTTCAAGACATCAGGGATGACCTCAGAAATGAAATAAGGCAATCTACAGAAAAAGCCAAGGAACACGCTGATCAAGCAGTTGAAGAAATCAAAAAGATTATTCAAGAACATAGTGGAAAAATTAATAAGCTGCAAGAATCCATACAGAGACAGCATTCAGAAATCCAAAAGGTTAACAATAAAATTACAGAATTAGACAACTCAATAGGAAGTCAGAGGAGCAGAATCGAGCAATTGGCATGCAGAGTGGGGGAGGTGGAGGATAAGACAATTGACACCAATATAGTTGAAGAAAAATCAGATAAAAAAAAAAAATGAAGAAACCCTAAGAATCACGTGGGACTCTATCAAGAAGAATAACTTGCGTGTGATTGGAATTCCAGAACACGGAGGGATAACAGAAGATACAGAGAGAATAGCTGAAGATCTGTTGGCAGAAAACTTCCCTGACATCATGAAACATGAAAGGATATCTATCCAAGATGCTTATCGAACCCCATATAAGATTGATCCAAAAAGAAAATCACCAAGACATATTATCATCAAACTTGCCAAAACCAAAGATAAAGAGAAATTTTTAAAAGCATCCAGGGATAAAAGAAAGGTCTACAAAGGAGAATCAATAAGAATAAGTTCACACTACTCAGCAGAAACCATGCAGTCAAGAAGGCAATGGGATGACATATATAGAGCACTGAAGGAGAAAAACTGCCAGCCAAGGATCATATATCCAGCAAAACTCTCTCTCAAATATGAAGGCGAAAGTAAAACATTTACAGATAAACACAAGCTTAGAGAATTTGCAAAAACCAAACCAAAGCTACGAGAAATACTAAAGGAAATTGTTTGGTCAGAAAATCAATAATATCAGATACCAGCACAACACAAGATCACAGAACAGAACATCCTGATATCAACTCAAATAGGGAAATCACAAAAACAAATTGAGATTAATTTTAAAAAGAAAAAAATGCTCAAAACAGGGTATCATTGAAAATATGTAAAAGATCACAATAATCAAAAAGAGGGACTAAATACAGGAGGCATAGAACTGCCATATGGAGAGGAAACCAAGGTGATATAGGATGATACAAGTTAGGTTTTTACTTAGAAAAATAGGGGTAAATACTAAGGTAACCACAAAGAGGTATAACAATTCCATAGCTCAAAATAAAAACCAAGAAAAAAAAGACTCAGCAAACATAAGTTCAACTGCTATGAAAATGAGGAACACACAATTTACAATGAAAAACGTCTCAGCACAAAAAAGTAAGTGGAAAAATGAAATTGTCAACAACACACACAAAAAGACATCAAAATGACAGCACTAAACACATCCTTATCTATAATTATGCTGAATGTAAATGGGCAAAATGTACCAATAAAGAGACAGAGAGTCTCAGACTGGTTAAAGAAACACGATCCGTCTATATGCTGCCTACAAGAGACACACCTTAGACTTAGAGACACAAACAAACTAAAACTCAAAGGATGGAAAAAAATATATCAAGCAAAGAACAAGCAAAAAAGAGCAAGAGTAGCAATATTAATTTCTGACAAAACAGACTTCAAAGTTAAATCCACCACAAAGGATAAAGAAGGACACTACAGAAGGATTAAAGGGGCAATTGACCAGGAAGATATAACCATATTAAATATTTATGCACCCAATGACAGGGCTGCAAGATACATAAAACAAACTTTAACAGAACTGAAAAGTGAGATAGACACCTCCACAATTATAGTAGGAGACCAACACACCACTTTCGGAGAAGTTTAGGACTTCCAGTAAGAAGCTCAATAGAGATACGGAAGACCTAATTTCTACAATCAACCAACTTGACCTCATAGACTTATACAGAACACTCCAACCAACAGCTGCAAAGTATATTTTTTTTTCTAGCACACATGGAACATTCTCTAGAATAGATCACATATTAGGTCATAAAACAAACCTTTGCAGAATCCAAAACATTGAAATATTACATAGCATCTTCTCAGACCACAAGGCCATAAAAGTGGAAATCAATAACAGAAAAATCAGGGAAAAGAAATCAAATACTTGGAAACTGAACAATACCCTGCTCAAAAAAGACTGGGTTATAGAAGACATTAAGGAGGGAATAAAGAAATTCATAGAATGCAACGAGAATGAAAACACTTCCTATCAGAACCTCTGGGACACAGCGAAACCAGTGCGCAGAGGTCAATTTATATCAGTAAATGCACACATACATAAAGAAGAAAGAGCCAAAATCAGAGAACTGTCCCTACAGCTTGAACAAATAGAAAGCGAGCAACAAAAGAATCCATCAGGCACCAGAAGAAAACAAAAAATAAAATACAGAGCTGAACTAAATGAATTAGAGAACAGAAAAACAATTGAAAGAATTAACAAAGCGAAAAGCTGGTTCTTTGAAAAAATGAACTAAATTGATAAACCATTGGTCAGACTGACTAAAGAAATACAGGAAAGGAAACAAATAACCTGAATAAGAAACAAGATGGGCCACATCACAACAGACCCAACTGAAATTAAAAGAATCATAACAGATTATTATGAAAAATCGTACTCTAACAAATTTGCAAACCTAGAAGAAATGGATGAATTCCTAGAAAAATATTACCTACCTAAACTAACACAATCAGAACAACTAAATAGACTCATAACAAAAAAAGAGATTGAAAAGGTAATCAAAAAACTCCCCCCTCTCAAAAAAAAAAGCCCTGGCCCAGACGGCTTCACTGCAGAGTTCTACCAAACTTTCAGAGAAGAGTTAACACCACTACTACTAAAGGTATTTCAAAGCTTAGAAAATGATGGAATTCTATCTAATTCATTCTATGAAGCTGCCATATCCCTGATACCAAAACCAGGTAAAGACACCACAATAAAAGAAAATTATAGACCTATATCCACCATGAACATAGATGCAAAAATCCTCAACAGAATTCTAGCCAATAGTATTCAACAACATATCAAAAAAAGAATCCACCACAACCAAGTGGGATTTATACCAGGTATGCAAGGCTGGTTTAATATTAGAAAAGCCATTAATGTAATCCACCACATAAATAAAACAAAACACAAAAACCACATGATCTTATCAATTGAGGCAGAAAAGGCATTTGACAAAGTCCAACAGCCATTCATGATAAAAAACTCTCAGCAAAATAGGAACTGAAGGAAAATTCTTCAACATAATAAAAGGCATCTATACAAAAAAAAAAAAAAAAATTTTTTTTTTTTTTTAAGCAAAGCCAACAGCCAACATCACCCTAAATGGAGAGAGCCTGAAAGCATTTCCCCTGAGAACGGGAACCAGACAAGGATGCCCTTTACCACCTCTCTTATTCAACATTGTGCTAGAGGTCCTAGCCAGAGCAATTAGGCTAGACAAAGAAATAAAGGGCATCTGGATTGGCAAGGAAGAAGTAAAATTATCTCTATTTGCAGATGACATGATCTTATACACAGGAAACCCTAAGGAATCCTCCAGAAAACTACTGAAACTAATAAAAGAGTTCAGCAGTCTTAGGTTACAAGATAAACATACAAAAATCACTTGGATTCCTCTACATCAACAAAAAGAACATCGAAAGAGAAATCACCAAATCAATACCATTCACAGTAGCCCCCAAGAAGATAAAATACTTAGGAATAAATCTTACCAAACATGTAAAAGACCTATACAAAGAAAACTACAAAGTACTACTGCAAGAAACTAAAAGGGACCTACATAAGTGGAAAAACATACCTTGCTCACGGATAGGAAGACTTAACATAGTAAAAATGTCTATTCTACCAAAAGCCATCTATACATACAATGCACTTCTGATCCAAATTCCAATGACATTTTTTAATGTGATGGAGAAACAAATCACCAACTTCATATGGAAGGGAAAGAAGCCCTGGATAAGTAAAGCATTACTGAAAAAGAAGAAGAAAGTGGGAGCCTCACTCTACCTGATTTTAGAACATATTATACAGCCACAGTAGTCAAAACAGCCTGGTATTGGTACAACAGGCACACAGACCAATGGAACAGAATTGAGAACCCAGATATAAATCCATCTATATATGAGCAGCTGATATTTGACAAAGGCCTAGTGTCAGTTAATTGGGGAAAAGATAGTCTTTTGAACAAATGGTGCTGGCATAACTGGATATCCATTTGCAAAAAAATGAAACAGGACCCATACCTCACACCATGCACAAAAACTAACTCCAAGTGGATCACAGACCTAAACATAAAGACTAAAACGATAAAGATCATGGAAGAAAAAATAGGGACAATGTTAGGAGCCCTAATACAAGGCATAAACAGAATACAAAACATTACTAAAAGTGATGAAGAGAAACCAGATAACTGGGAGCTCCTAAAAATCAAACACCTATGCTCATCTAAAGACTTCACCAAAAGAGTAAAAAGACCACCTACACATTGGGAAAAAATTTTCAGCTATGACATCTCCGACCAGTGCCTGATCTCTAAAGTCTGTAAAATCTATATGATTCTGTTAAAACTCAACCATGAAAGGACAACCCAATCAAAAAGTGGGCAAAGGATATGAACACGCACTTCACTAAAAAGATATTCAGGCAGGTAACAAATATATGAGAAAGTGTTATCGATCATTAGCCATTAGAGAAATGCAAATTAAAACTACGATGAGATTCCATCTCACTGCAACAAGGCTGGCATTAATCCAAGAAACCAAAAATAATAAATGTTGGAGAGGCTGCAGAGAGATTGGAACTCTTATACACTGCTGGTGGGAATGTAAAATGGTACAACCACTTTGGAAATCTAACTGGAGTTTTCTTAAAAAGTTAGAAATAGAACTACCATACAACCCAGAAATCCCACTCCTCGGAATATACCCTAGAGAAATAAGAGCCTTTACATGAACAGATATATGCACACCCATGTTTATTGCAGCACTGTTTACAATAGCAAAAAGCTGGAAGCAACCAAGGTGTCCATCAACGGGTGAATGGTTAAATAAATTATGGTATATTCACACAATGGAATACTACGCATCGATAAAGGACAGTGACGAATCTGTGAAACATTTCATAACATGGAGGAACCTGGAAGGCATTATGCTGAGTGAAATTAGTCAGAGGCAAAAGGACGAATATTGTATAAGACCACTATTATAAGAACCTGAGAAATAGTTTAAACTGAGAAGAACACATTCTTTTGTGGTTACGAGAGGGGGGAGGGAGGGAGGGTGGGAGAGGGTTATTTACTGATTAGATAGTAGATAAGAACTACTTTAGGTGAAAGGAAGGACAATACTCAATACAGGGGAGGTCAGCTCAACTGGACTGGACCAAAAGCAAAGAAGTTTTCAGGATAAACTGAATGCTTTGAAGGTCAGCGGAGCAAGGGCGGGAGTTTGGGGACTATGGCTTAAGGGGACTTCTAAGTCAATTGGCAAAATAAATTCTATTAAGAAAACATTCTGCATCCCACTTTAAAGTGTGGCGTCTGGGGTCTTAAATGCTAACAAGCGGCCATCTAAGATGCATCAATTGGTCTCAACCCACCTGGATCAAAGGAGAATGAAGAACACCAAGGTCACACGATAACTATGAGCCCAACAGACAGAAAGGGCCACTTGAATGAGACTTACATCATCCTGAGACCAGAAGAACTAGATGGTGCCCAGCCACAACCGATGACTCCCCTGACAGGGAGCACAAGAGAGAACACCTGAGGGAGCAGAAGAACAGTGGGATGTAGACCTCAAATTCTCATAAAAAGACCAGCCTTAATGGTCTGACTGAGACTAAAAGATTCCTGGCAGTCATGGTCCCCAAACCTTCTGTTGGCTCAGGACAGGAACCATTCCCGAAGACAACTCATCGGACATGGAAGGGACTGGACAATGGGTTGGAGAGAGATGCTGATGAAGAGTGAGCTACTTGTATCAGGTGGACACTTGAGATTGTGTTGGCATCTCCTGTCTGGAGGGGGAGATGGGAGGGTAGAGAGGATTAGAACTGGCAATACGGTCACAAAAGGAGAGACTGGAAGGAGGGAGCGGGCTGACTTATTAGGGGGAGAGTAAATATGTAATAAGGTGTATATAAGTTTATATGTGACAGACTGACTTGATTTGTAAACTTTCACTAAAAACAATAAAAATTATTTTTAAAAAAGAATATTTTCTTACAGAGCAATAGAATTATTATTCGTCACAGCTAAATTAACAATCATATCTTGATATTATCAACCCCTGTTAACCATTTAAATTTCCTTCAATCATCTAAACTAAAATATTTCTATTTCCAGCTGGTTTGTCTCTTGCTTTTCCAATCTCATCGGCCCTCTCCTCCCAGCTGCCATCACTTTTCATGTCAGTGACTTGTTAAAGAAAAAACATTCAGTTGCCATGTGAAATGTTCTACTTTTTGGGTTGTCTAATTTCTACCTTATGCTATTACAGAACTTGTTTGGAATGTTGCCACATTTCCTGAGAATTTAGATTTAAGGCTTGATTAGATTTAGATTCTTCTTTATTTTTTAAGTGAGAAAATTCCAGAGATGTCTTGTGTTCATCTTATTGCTTCACATCAGGAAGCACTTACTGTCTCTCTTTTAGTGATGCTGAAGTTATTCACTTGGTTCCAAAAACCAAAACCAAACCTGTTGCCTTCGAATTAATTTCAATTCATAGCAAATCTGATCTTTTTATTGCAAATTTCTCCATCAATATTTCACCTATTTTTTAAAACTATCCATTGATGATCTTTGCATGAGTCATTTACTTAATATGGGATTGCAAAATGGTAATTTTCTAATTACATCATTTTCCTGCTTGTATTAGCTAGACTTTTTCTGTGGAAGGACATTTCTCTCACTTATTAGGGTTATTTTATTTCCCTCTAATACAGTTCATATCAGAAAAGTATGCTAAAAGCTTAACATTTCCCTTTTACTATTAACTTACATAGCAATGAGTTGTTACCCCAACAGCCTCCAATGGTAGGACAATGGTTTTTGAATTCTCTTTACAGGAGATGAAGAAGATGTGTTGGCATTTGCTTCTCATTTTTTCCTTTCCTTAACATTCAGGTTGCAAAGATTGTTTTAAAAGATTTACTTTTTGCAGTCAATATTGTAACTTTATTTGAAATATTGTTTATACCTATGTCTGTGTCTAGTTGGTTTCAATGCTCACTGTTAATAATTTCAAACAATGATATTAATAAGTCATTTCCATATTACTGATTTCTTAATTAGGTATTTGTGGTCCAACATAAATAATATTTGGATTGTATATTGTGTGTCCCAGCACTTCACATACATGAGTACACATACACACACATTGTACAACTTCAACTTGACTGTTAATAAAATTCTTCACTTAATAATTTTTTTTCTTTAAATCAAGGGTTCATCAACCTGATGTTTCCTATTTACTGGCACTCTCTTTCTTCTCCATTTGTTTCTTCCTTATTAAAAATAATAATGATATTTTATTTTACAGTGAATTGTGCATAAGGCATAAAAGCTACTTTAAAAATAACAATTATGTGCATATACATATGAATAACATGAATACCTATGTGAATCCAAGTGAACAATGTGAACATTAAGTAGTAGAGCACTGTCAATATTATTGGAGCTCCATTGATCCAATAATGGCCTCCTAAATCCACAGCCTGAATTTTGTTAATTTCATGGTTTTCTTTATAGCTTTATCACAGTGTATGTAAACCCCAAATGATATACAACTTAATTTGTCCTGTTGTCTTAGGTTGGGTTCTCTAGAGAAGCAAAACCAGTAAAGAGTGTGTATATATATATATATATATATGTATATATATATATATACACAGAGAGAGAGAGAGAGAGAGAGAGATTTACATCAAGGAAATGGCTCATGCAGTTGCAGGGGCTGGAACATGGGTCGTGGGTCAGGTTAGAGGCTTCTCCTCATTCATGTAGCCATAGCGACTGGTGAACCCAAGGTCAGAGAGCAGGGCTGTGAATATCCTAAGACTGATGAATTCTAAGATTGGTAGGCAAGACTGCAAGTAAGTTGCTACCTCAAGGCTCAAGAACTGAAGGTCAGATGAACAGGAATCAGCTGCAGGATCCAGAATGAACAAAAGCCCTGAGCCTTGCTAGAATGTCTGATTATATTCCATGTAGGGCACATGCCCAAGGAAACTCCCTTTCAACTGATTGGCTACTCACAGTAGATCTAATTTGCAGGTGATCACATATGGAATCTCAACAGGGAAGTGATCACAACATTATGTGGCTGCCAGAACACTGAGAATCATGGCTCAGCTAAGTTGACACACAGTCTTAACCATCATACCTGTTTTAAATTTTATATCAAAAATTATAAACCATATATTCTTCTGTTGCTCAAGTCTATGGATTTAAAAAATTATCCATGTTAACAGGCATGCAATATCTTAATTTCATTTCTGTAAATGTAGTATTTATCATTTCCCTTGTGCATATTTTAGTTGTTTCCAGATTTTGCTATTACTTGTCTTTTCACTCTCTTTATGGAGTCTTGCTGAAGTAAATGCTTAATTTTAATTTAGCCACATTTAAAAAATTTGTTTAATTAATCTTTTCCTACATAAAAAATTGTAAAATATTCTCCTTATTATTAAACATTTCAAATCTTTTCTGTCCTATTGAAATCTTTGATCCATCTAAAATTGATTTCATGAAAACCAAAAACCAAACCCACTGCTGTCGAGTTGATTCCACCTCATAGTGAACCTATGGGACAGAGTAGAACTGCTCCATAGAGTTTCCAAGGAGTGCCTGGCGGATTCGAACTGCAGACCTTTTGGTTAGCAAGTGTAGCTCTTAACCATTACGCCACCAGGGTTTTCAACTGTATGATATTTATTTCCTTTTTCCCCATGTAGCTAGCCATGTGTCTCCATAGTATTTACTTAATAGTCTCTCCTTTCCCACTGATTTGCATTTCCAACTCCATCATGGATCACATTTCCAGATTTCTTTGAGTCTATTTCGCATGCTCTCATTTCTGTTTCATTGACCAAATTTCTCTCTCTCTCTATCCCTGCCATTCTCTTAATTCCTATATTTTTTTTTAATGTCTAAGAATGCATTTCCTAATGTGTGTTGCTGATGTATAAAATTATAGTTATGTTTGCATATTGACTTCATATATAATGGCTAACTTTTTCTAATTCTGGTAAATTGTAGATTCTTTGTAGCTTTATATTTAGACAATCAGGTAATGAATTATGAGTTAGTAATAAAAATGTTGTTGCTTTTACTCACTGATATTTTTGGTGGTGTTTGATCCATAGCATAACTAGCCTATCCTGACTCTCAAAACAACAAATTTGTTAAACCTCAAGGAATTAACAAATGCCTATTATGTTACTTTTCTGTATGTTTGAACAATGTCATAATATTGTAAGTTAAATCAAAGATAATTTTAAAATAATGTTTTTCCTATATACATATATTTACTATATTTTAATGAAGTGGAAACTATAGGCTTAGGCTGACCAAGGTATTCTTAAGTCAAAACTGCCAAACCAACTCCCAAATGTTTAATTCAAAACTACCATGATAACATACTGTGATGCTAGGAGTTATGCCACCACTATTCAAATACCAACAGGGTCACCCATGGTGGACAGGTTTCAGCTGAGCTTCCAGACTAAGACAGACTAAGAAGAAGGGCCCAGCAGTCTACTTCTGAAAAGAATTAGCCAGTGAAAACCTTATGAATAGCAGCGGAACATTGCCTGATATAGTGCTGGAAGACGAACCCTTCAACTTGGAAGACACTCAAAATACCACAGGGGAAGAGCTTCCTCCTCAAAATAGAGTCAACCTTAATGACATGGATGGAGTCATGCTTTTGGGACCTTCATTTGTTGATGTGACGTGACTCAAAATGAGAAGAAACAGCTGCAAACATCCATTAATAATTGGAACAGGGAATGTACAAAGTATGAATCTAGGAAAATTGGAAATTGTCAAAAATGAAATGGAACACATAATCATCAATAGTCTAGACGTTAGTGAGCTGAAATGGACTGGAATTGGCCATGTTGAATTGGACAGCCCTATGCCAGGAATGACAAATTGAAGAGAAATGGCATTGAATTCATTGTCAAAAAGAACATTTCAAGATCTATCCTGAAGTATAATGCTGTCAGTAACAGGATAATATCCATACACCTTCCAGGAAGACCAGTTAATACGACTATTGAAATTTATACACCAACCACTAAGGCCAAAGACGAAGAAATTGAAGTTTTTACCCACTTCTGAAGTCTGAAATTCATCATACTTGCAATCAAGATTCATTGATAATTACTGGTCATTGGAATGCAAAAGCTGGAAACAAAGAAGGGTTCGGTAGTTGGAAAATATAACCTTGGTGATAGAAAAAATGCTGGAGATCGCATGATAGAATTTTGCAAAACCAATGACTTCTTCATTGCAAATACCTTTTTTCACCAACATAAATGATGAATATACATATGAACCTCGCCAGATGGAATACACAGGAATCAAATCCACGTCTGTGGAAAGAGAGGATAAAGAAGTTCAATATAGTCAGTCAGAACAAGGCCAGAGTCTGACTACAGAACAGATGGTCAGTTGCTCATATGCAAATTCAAGTTGAAGATGAAGAAAACTAGAAGAAGTCCATGAAAGCCAAAGTACGACCTTGAGCATATTACACCTGAATTTAGAGATAATCTCAAGAATAGATTTGACACACTGAACACTAATGACCGAAGACCAGACAAATTGTAAAATGACATCAAGAATATCATACATGAAAGAAAACAAGAGGTCATTAAAAAGTCAGGAAAGAAAGAAAAGACCAAAATGGATGTCAAAAGAGACTCTGAAACTTGCTCTTGAATGTCCAGTAGCTAAAGCAAAAGGAAGAAATGATGAAGTAAAAGAGCTAAATAGAAGATTTCAAAGGGTTGATGGAGAAGACAATGTAAAGTATTATAAAGACATGAGCAAAGACCTGGAGGTAGAAAACAAAAAGAGAAGAACATGCTTGGCATTTCTCAAGCTGAAAGAACTGAAGAAAAAAATTCAAACCTCGAGTTGCCATACTGAAGGATTCTATGGGGGAAAATATTAAACGAGGCAGGAAGCATCAAAAGAAGATGAAATACACAGAGTTATTATACCAAAAAGAATTGGTCGACATTCAGCCGTTTCAGGAGGTAGCATATGATCAGGAAGTGATGATACTGAAGGAAGAAGTCCAAGCTGCACTGAAGGCACTGGCAAAAAACAAGGCTCCAGGAATTTATGGAATACCAATTGAGATGTTTCAACAAATGGATGCAGCACTGGAAGTGCTCACTCATCTATGCCAAGAAATTTGGAAGACAGCTACCTGACCAATTGACTGGAAGAGATTCGTATTTATGCCTATTCTCAAGCGAGATGATTCAACTGAATGAGAAATTATGGAACAATATAATTAATACCACACACAAGTAAAATTTTGCTGAAGATCATTCAAAAGAGGCTGCTGCAGTATATCAACAGGGAACTGCCAGAAATTCAAGCCTGATTCAGAAGAGGATGTGGAACCAGGGATATCATTGCTGATGTCAGATGGATCCTGGCTGAAAGAAGAGAATACCAGAAAGATGTTTACCTGAGTTTTTTTTTTTTTTTTGACTATGCAAAGACATTTGACTGTGTGGATCATAACAAATTATGAATAACATTGTGAAGAATGGAAATTCAAGGACACTTAATTGTGTTCATGAGGAACCTGTACAAAGATCAAGAGGCAGTCTTTGGAATAGAACAAGGTGATACTGCTTGGTTTAAAGTCAGGAAAGGCTGTGTCAGGTTTGTATCCTTTCACCATACTTATTCAATCTGTATGCTGAATGAATAATTCAAGAAACTGTACTGTATGAAGAAGAATGGGGCATCAGGACTGGAGGAAGACTCATTAATAATCTGTGATACGCAGATGACACAACCTTACTTGTTGAAAGTGAAGAGGATTCGAAGCACTTACTGATTAAGATCAAAGACCACAGCCTTCACTATAGATTACATCTGAACATAAAGAAAACAAAAATCCTCACAATTGGACCAATAAGCAGTGTCATGCTAAATGGAGAAAAAATTGAAGTTGTCAAGGATTTCATTTCACTTGGATCTGCAATCAACATCCATGGAAGCAGCAGTCAAGAAATCAAAAGACGAAGGTGCATTGCATTGGGCAAATCTGCTGCAGAAGACCTCTTTAAAGTGTTGGAAAGCAAAGATGTCACCTTGAAGACTAAGGTGTGCCTGACCCAAGCCATGGTTTTTTCAGTTGCCTCATGTGCATGCCAAAGCTGGACGATGAATAAGGAAGACCAAAGAATAACTGACATCTTTGAATTGCGATGTTGGCAAAGAATATTGAATATACCATGGATTGTCAAAAGAACGAACAAGTCTGTCTTGGAAGAAGTACAGCCAGAATGCTCCTTAGAAGCAAGGATGATGAGGCAGTCTTACATACTTTAGACATGTTGTCAGGTAGGATTAGTCTCTGGAGAAGGACATCATTCTTGGTAAAATAGAGGGCCAGAGAAAAAGAGGAAGACCCTCAACAAGATAGACTGACAGAGTGGCTGCAACAATGGGCTTAATTAAGCATAACAACCACTGTGAGGATGGCACAGGACCAGGCAGTGTTTCTTTCTTTTGTACATAGGATCACTATGAGTCGGAACCTACTGAACGGCACCTAATGACAACAACATGATTACAGGCCATAAAAAATACCTTTATTTTCTTTCCTTGAACTCAGCTTCATCGATGTTGTTAATTAGTGGCCTTGCCTGGTTTCTCGTCTCAGAATCCTTACCCTGGGCCATATTATAGGAGCAACACTGTTATCCTGCTATAATCCCTGCAATAAAACACTTGGAAAACATCCAGAGATCGCTGCTTTGAACTACATTTCACATTATAATAATCTATCCATTTCTTCCAAAACTTGTCTTTCAGTTTGTCAAAACATAGTGGCCTGTTTGTTTCTGTGATTCTGGAAGCTATGCCACAAGTATTTCCCAATATCAGCAGGGTCACCCATGGTGGACAGGTTTCAGTGCAGCTGCCAGGCTAAGACAACTAAGAAGAAGGCCTAGTGGTCTACTTTTGAAAAAACTGGCAGGTGAAAACGTTATGAACCACAGCAGAGCACTGTCTGATGTAGAGCCTCTACCTAAACCAAGAGGCAGTTGTTCAGGCGGAACAAAGGGATACTGCGTGGTTTAAAATCAGGTAAGATTGTGTGTCAGGGTTGTATCCTTTCACCATATTTATTCTATCTGTATGCTGAGCAAATAATCCAAGAAGCTGGACTATGTGAAGAAGAATAGGGCATCAGGATTGGAAGAAGACTCATTAACAACTTGCGACATGCAGATAACACAACCTTGCTTGCTGAAAGTGAAGAGAACTTGACGCACTTACTGATGAAGATCAAAGACTATAGTCTTCAGTATGAATTACACCTCAACAGAAAGAAAACAAAAATCCTCACAACTGGACCAATAAGCAACAGCGTGATAAAGAGCGTAAGTACTGAAGTTGTCAAGGATTTCATTTTACTTTGATCCACTGTCAATGCCCATGGAAGCAACAGTCAAGAAATCAAAGGACAGATTGTACTGGGCAAATCTGCTACAAAAGACCCCTTTCAAGTGTTCAAAAGCAAAGATGTCACTTTGAGGACTTAGGTGGACCCGATCCAAGCCATGTTATTTATAATTGCCTCATATGCATGTGAAAGCTGGACAGTGAATAAGGAAAACCAAAGAATTGATGAGTTTGAATTTTGAAGAATATTGAATATACCATGGACTGCCAGAAGAATGAGCAATCTGTCTTGGAAGAAGTACAGACAGAATGTTCCTTAGAAAGGAGGATGGAGAGTCTTCATCTCACTTACTTTAGGTATGTTATCAGGAGGGACCAGTCCCTGAAGAAGGATCTCATGTTTGGTAAAGTAGAGGGTCAGTGAAAAAGAGGAAGACCCTCAAGGAGATGGATTGATGCAGTGGCTAAAACAATGGGCTCAACATAGGAACGACTGTGAGGATGGCACAGGACAGGGTAGTGTTTCATTCTGTTGTATGCAGAGTCTTTATGAGTCAGAACTGACTTGATGGCACCGAGCAACAACAATATCCATTCCTTAGTTCATTCTCATCTCTGTATGCCAGGAATTTTGATAGAAAGGCCAAGCCAGCTTATAGATCAGCAAACTATGGGTAGTGGGCTTTATGTTCAGTGCATTCTAGAGTTTCACTGACTCTAACCTGTTTTTTGTTTGTTTATATAATTTTATTGTGGTAAAATATATATAACAAAACTTTTGCAATTTTAACCATTTGTATGTGTAGAATCCAATGATAATAATTATGTTTACTAATTACCTATTACTGCTATTCATTTCCAAATTTTTCATCACCCTTAAGAGAAACTAATACCCTTTAGAAAATAATTCCCCATCTTCCTCTCCCATCTGTCCCAAGTAACCACTAATAAGCTTTGGTTTCTATGCATTTGTCTATTGTACATATTTCACATGAGATCATACAATACTTGTCCTTTTTTGTTTCATTTCACTCATTGCAATGTTTTCAAGGTTCATCCATGTCATAGCATGTCTCAGAACTTCATTATTTTTTTATGGCGGAATAGTACTCCAGTCTATGTATGTACCAAATTTTGGTTATCCATTCTTCTCTTGATGGACACTTAGATTATTTCCACATTTTGGCACTTGTGTATAATGCTACAACAAGCATTGCTGCACAAGTAAAAGCCAGTTTTTATATTACTTTCTAAGCTTGGAGAACCTCAATGCCAAGTAGCTGATGTAAATATGGACTCCACAGTCCCACATTGCGCAATTTTGAGATTTTCATTTCTTATGGAAAACTTTTTTTTTTCTTCCCCAGAGTTCAATCACAAATAAGCATTCTTGTCACTTTCCTGCTCCAGTGGTTATATTTTTACAAGTTGTTGTTTTTCTGAAGGTCATCCTTTGCAGAATATAGGCTCTATGTAGTATTTTCTGTGTTTGTGAAGTAAGAAAACACCAGTCCCTAGATATGTAAATATGTAAAGTGCTCCAAGAAATCCACAACAAGAACATCAAAAGTTCTATAGAAGAATGGGCAAAGGACACAAGGAAACAAATCAGAGAGAAAAAATACAAAGGGTCCTTAAAAAAACATGTATGAAAAAATACTCACTGCCACACATAATAAAATGAATGTAAACTAAAGATATTGACTATGAGAAGTGAGATGAAGTGACATGTCTCATACATGAGATTGGCAAAAGTTCAAAAGTTGGATACACACTTTGTCAGGCTTTGTTGCTGGTCAGACTGTGAAATGGTACAACCTCTGTGGAGGCTGATTTAACAACAGCTCTCAAAATAAAACCTGAATTTACTCAATGATAAATATCTCAATTCTGGGGATTAATCCTACAAGTATATTTCCAAATGTACATAATGATGCCATTACAAGTTAATAGATTGCAGCAACCTGTGTCCATCAATAAAAAATTGGTTTCCACACGAGGAAATACTATGAAGCTTTAAAAAAACATCAAGAAAATCTTCATGTACCAAAGTGGGAATTTCTCCAAGATGTATTGTTAAATGATAAAGAAAACAAGTTGCAGAAGAGGATACACAAAAGATATACTATCGTTTGTCTTTGAAAGGAAGAAAAATTTACATTGGCATGTGTTTATTCTGCTTACTGAAATATTGGAAGGACACATAATAAACTAATAAAGGATATGTAAAGGAGGAAGGAAAGTTTTGGGATGGGGACAAGGGTGAAAATAAAACTTTTTATGTAGTTTTTAATTTTGAACCATGTAGATGCTTTGTCCCTTCAAAAATAAAATGAAATATTAAAACAATAACAACAAACCACCAGCTGCTAAAGCCTTTATGGGATCAAATATTTCTTTGGAACATTCTGACTTTAAATTTTCTGTTTATTTCTGATACATAGGCTTTTTTAATTTATTTGTCTGTTTTATTTTAAGCTCCAAAAAAACCAAACCAAACCCAGCGCCATCGAGACTATTCCGACCCATAGAATTATTCAGCATTATCATAGGTCTGGAAACCCTGGTGGTGTAGTGGTGAAGTGCTATGACTGCTAACCAAAAGGTCAGCAGTTCAAATCCACTTGGCACTCCTTGTAAACTCTATGGGGCAGTTCTACTCATAGTGTTGCTATGAGTCGGAGTTGGCTCGACGGTAGTGGGTTTTTTTTTTTTAATCACAGGTTTGCTGCAGGAAATGTGTTTAAGTTGGTTGTCATATTGCTGGAGCCCTAGGGTGTTCATAGGAGTGAACAGTCAAAGGGATTTCTCAAAAGCCCAAGAACAGAAGGATTTTAATTGCAAACTCATACAAAAAAACAAGCTTTATAAGGCTAATTTATGTGGATGTGTAAACCTTAACTAACTCTGTGACAGTCTCTTCTTGAAGAAGTAAGGAAAAAGGAAAACAGTCGTTGGCTTACATATATCATGAAATTTCTGAAGTATAATGTTGTGAAAATTTCACCTTGTGAATAGAGAAGAGTCCTAACCCATGGGTTTAGTTTCAAAATAGTGAGTATAGTTTAATACATTAGAGATCATTTGTTATGTTTAGCAAGTCTTATCCATAAAAATGCTTTAGTTTCTGAGTATTACTAAATATTATCATCCCAAGTTACATAATATGGTTGGATCAAGAGTAATTAAGTTTTTCTTTGCATGTAATGGGTTTAAACCGAACTGAGTGCCGTCCAGTCGATCCCGACTCATAGCGACCCTATAGGACAGAGTAGAACTGCCCCATAGAGTTTCCAAGGATCGCCTGGTGGATTCGAACTGCCGACCCCTTGGTTAGCAGCCATTGCACTTAACCACTATGACACCAGGGTTTCCATAATGGATTTAAGGGGGCAATAAGCCCAGTGGAAGATAAGCCTTTATTTCTGATATGAATATATTGTGAGAGATAAGTCAATGAGGCAGATGGGGAAGAGTGCCGTCAGGGGCTTTGAGGCTTACCAGAATTTAAGATTACTGTGGGTCAATACTGCTAATTCAGTTGCTACTCTGAACTGTATACATTCCCTTAGGATTTTTGCATGAAATAAAGCGTCCAAAATGGAGGGTATTATACAATCAAGTCAAAATCCAAAAGGTGTTATTTACATGATCTCCATTTTCAGTCACAATCATCTTTTGAGGGTGCCTAAGCCTTGAAACCCGAAAACCCTTATGGTGTAGTGGTTAAGTGCTATGGCTGCAAACCAAAGGGTTGGCAGTTCGAGTCTGCCAGGCGCTCCTTGGAAACTCTATGGGGCAGTTCTCCTCTTTCCTATAGGGTCGCTGTGAGTCGGAATCGACTCGACAGCACTGGGTTTTGGGTAAGCCTTGAAAGGATTCCACAGGGGTCAAGACTGAGAGAACAGTGGGGTGGCAAACTGGTGCCTCTGTTTCCATCCTGGAGTCTCCGGGTGGTGCAAACAGTTAACGCACTCAGCTGCTAACTGAAAATTTGAAGGTTTGAGTCCACTCAGAAGTACCTCAAAAGAAAGGCCTGGTGATCTACTTCCAAAAAATCACCCACTGAAAACTCTGTGGAGCACAGTTCTACTCTGACACACATAGGGTTGCCAGGAGTCAGAATTGACTCGATGACGACAGATTTATTTCCTTCTTGGATCACTACATCCATTGAAAAGGCCTCTTTTCCCTTTTAGGTGCTTGGTGTTAGGAGGGCTCACTTCTGTCAAACTATTTGGTAAATAGAGTGGGAAATACATATTAAGTTTTTTATTATAAAAGTATTGTGTGATTAACAATGTCAAACAGTGCAGAAGTTTATACATAAAAACATCCCTCCCTCCTTTCATCTCTACCATACTCTCCAGAAATAAGCGCTGTAAACTACAACTTTCATACCTTTCAAGGAATGTTTTGTACATATGTTTGCTGTGTGTGTGGTGTGTGTGTGTGTGTGATGCTGGTGGTGGTGGTGGTGGGATGATTAGGCCACCTTATGTCAGCGTTTCTTGGCTTTCCCAACTCTGAGCACTAGTGGTGGGAAGATATCCTTTGTGTGACTCAGCAAGCTAGCTTTTGGTCAACTTCCATTTACATTGCTCCTGTGTTTATTTTCACTTGGAGCCGGATCCCACCCTTGCTGTTCCTTATCCTATTTTCAGGCAGAATTCAGCTCTACAGCTCACTTTATTTCCTGTAAATTTTCTCTACCTGGCCCATAACTAGCCTGTGTCTGCTCAAGTTTCTTTGGAGACCATCTCTTACTGTTGCCTCTTCCCCACCCACAGGACTGCTGCTTCAATCCATGTTTTGCCCACATATTCATACTAATTCTGCTCCAGCCTCCCTGAAAGCAAACTTGGCCCCAATTCCTTTGCAGCGAACCTTATGTTCAGCAGAGCAGGGTGATGTATCATCCTGCTGCAAACTATAGTTTACTACTTTATGGCTTGTATACAAAGGGGTGGGATCCGTACCATTTCCAGAGAATGGGGATAGGTTCATAAAATTATATTCCTTCACTTTCCTTCTACCTGGAAGCATCTGTGTTCCCAAAATTATTAACAATGGATTCCAGCTATCAAAACAAGTATTTTCAAATAGTGGATTATTATCTAACAAACAGGAAATGATGGTTCAAATCTGTTCATTTAAAAAAAAATTTATTGTACAATAAGGGGGTACAAATATTTTCAAAACCGTTGTAGCCATGTGCTTTGCCAAATTTTGTCTCCCAACCAAAGGCAGAGATAACAAAGATCTGGAAATGTTGTCATCTGCTTAATTTATTGTTTTTATATGATTATGAATATGCCTAAAGTCAGTACATAAAATATGAATGTATGAATTCTTTCATATTTTGAATGTTCATCATAGCATAGTAGAAATATCAGGGTAGCCACACAGATCTAAGCTGTGTTTACAAATTTACAAGTTGTATGAACTTTTTTGATGAACTTAATCAACTCAATTGACCTCTCTGAGACTCATTGTGTCTTATCTGTGATAATGGGGTAAGATATCCTCTCTTCCAGAGAGATAAATAAGAAAGTACCCATGAATGCAATTAGCATAACGCTGGCCAGAGTAGATGTCCAAAAATGCATTAGTTAGTTTTCCAATCTTTTTTCAAAAGTAAACGACTATTCATTCAGACAGAAAGCTGTGTAAAAGCGAGTCTACCAGATGCTGCCAAACTTCTGCTGTGCTTTTCATTGTTATTTTGGTAACGTAACTCTTGGTGATATGTGATAAAGATACCAGAATGACACCAAAGAAACCTAGCAATTTCAAGACTAACATGTGGCAGAAAATGCTTGTGAATAAACAACTAAATAAATGTCTAACTAACCAACAGTGGGACTGTTTCTTAATGGTTTTTAAGAAGGAAAATGTAAACAAATGAATGAAGCAAAAATGTCTCTATTTGGACTTTTCGTTTCCATGGCATTTGGTTAGTAGTGCCCACTACCTTCTCTCCTTACTTCTCGCTAAAATATCTCTGAAGACGTGGGAAGAGAATGTTAATTTGAAAGCAACACTGAAAGCTAAGATCTATAGACTACCCACAGTCAGATTTTGGGAGGAGTCTTTGTTAGGTATGTGACAGTTGATATGATTAGAAAAAATCTTTGCCAGGTTTTTCTAACAAGTCTCCCAGATTTCACCTCATAGAGATGATACTTGGCACCCATCCCACTGTATGTTCAATGATGTAATACCCAGCATCAACAGCAAGCAGAAAATGAAGCTACTTTTCTTCTATTATGCTTTATTCAATCAATGATGGCTAGAGCAAAAGAAGCAAGAACAAGAGCAATGAAAAAATACTGCATAGCAGGGAAAGGAAGCAGCATCTGATAACCTATGGGAAAAGAACATTTGTGAAAATTACTGAGATGCAATCCATCCTAAGTTTGAGAAAATGAGTAAACATTCTCAAGAGAATGCAAGAAATCTGGACCTCTTTGAAAGAGGAGCAGAATCTTTAAGGGAAAATATGATGAGTTAAAAGGATAACATCAAGAGATAAAAAGTCATGTCTAAGCAAGGATTTCAGGGAAGTTAAAAAAAAAGTGTGGTGAAAACACATTTCAGAGGCAAAAACACAGAATGATATTCAAGAAAATTAAACAGTGATATAGAAAAACTTTCAAAAAAATTTTTTTGGTTTGGTAGAAAGAAAGAGCACAGAGAATAAAATGATGAAAAAAATGAAAGACATGGAGTAAAAAGAATAGAGACTCTATCATCTATCTATCTATCTATCTGTCTGTCTGTCTGTCTGTCTATCTATCTATCATCTATCTATCTGTCATCTATCATCCATCCATCCATCCATCCATCCATCCATCCATCCATCCATCCATCCATCCATCCATCCGTCCATCCAGTCTATCTATCTACCTACATAATGGATAAAAAAAAAAAAAATAGCTGCAGAAAAACCTCCAATAAAATCAGAATAATAATGAAAAGTATAAAAAGTAATTTTCTAAGCTGAAAAAAGGATCTGCATATGTATTCATAGACTTCATTACATTCTAAGAAAAATCTATGAAAACAGATACACATTTAAATATATCCTAGCATAATTTTTGAATTACTGCTATGAATAAAAAGTTCTCTTTTTGCCCAGAAGACATAAAACCAATAAACAAAACTTTGGCCTCATAAGAAGAGTTAAAATTAAGGTATGTTCAGACTTTTTAAGTACCAGAATAATAAGCCCTAAAAAAAAAAAAAGCCCTACTGAATAATAATAGTTATCATTCAAATGAGTGCCTATTGCATGCAGAATGTTTATAGCTTTATCTACCTAATTAAAACAACAGCCCTATGAGTTAGGTAATATGTCCACATTTAGAGAAACTGATTCAGACAAATTACATGATCACAATCTCACAGTCAAACAGTCATGGAATTTAAATCTAACTTAAGTTTATTTTATTCTAAAACATGTGCCTAATTAAAACAACAGCCCTATTTATGAGTTAGGTAATATGTCCACATTTAGAGAAATTGATTCAGACAAATTACATGATCACAATCTCACAAACAGTCATGGAATTTAAATCTAACAAGTTTATTTTATTCTAAAACATGTGCTCTTTCATTGAACTGTCCAGTCTCTATAATACCAAGGAGGAAATGCCTTTTATCTAAAATTTAATATTCAGTTAAGTTGAGTTTATCAACAAAGTCAAAAGAAAGACATCATCAAATAATCAAAGACTCAGAAAATATGCCACATGCACACTTACTGAAGCCCTGGTGGCGCAATGGTTAAGAGCGTGGCTGTTAACCAAAAGGTCAGCATTTCAAATCCAGCAGCCGCTCCTTGGAAACCATATAAAAAAAATTAAAAAAAACCGTTGCTGGCAAGTCCATTCCAACTCATACCTACCCTAAAGTACAGACTAGAACTGTGCCATAGAGTTTCCAAGGAGCACCTCGTGGATTTGAACTGCCAACATTTTGGTTAGCAAATGTAGCTCTTAACCACTACATAACCAGGGTTTTCTGGAAACCATATGGGGCAGTTCTACTCTGTCCTATAGCATCACTATGACTAGAAATCTCTTCCATGGCAATGGGTATGGGTTTTATACACTTACTGGGAAAAAAAAGAGTGCAGGATTGACTCCAGCTATAAAAGAGAAGAATACGAATTAAATTAAACTAAAACTCATAAAAAAAAATAAGACTGAACCTAAGCTTTGGAACCAATTATGAGGTTCCAAAAATGATTATGATTAATTCAATTAGGGTAATTGTGTCAGGGAAGAAAAGGGGGAAACAGGTTTTCAAGAATTTACAGATAACGGCTAGCCACATGTGAGGAGTGATAAAGTAGGGATAACTCCCAGCTTTTCTGACTTTAATGGCTGCATGAGTGTTGGTAAAGATTGTGACACAGTAAGAAGAACAGAATTTCATAAGAAGATTAATAATTTTTAAACCTAATGAGTTTAAGCTTCTTCTGTAATATACTGGTAAAGAGGGAGTTAAGTACAGCTAGAATTCATTAGAAAGATTTTTAGGTGGAGCTGTAGACTTGGGAGATGTTATTAAAGCCATGGGAGCAAGCGAGGTTACTTAAGGAGAGAATGAAGGGGGTGAAGAGGGCAAAAGACGGAAGTTGGGAAACATTAACGTGTAGGAGTCGAAAGATAAGGACATTGGATTACAAGGATTCAATGAAAGAAGGTTTTAAGCAGAAAGCAATAAAAAACAATGTCAAAAACTATGCGGAGAGGTCAGTAAGAGAAAGTCTGAAGCATGTTCATTGAATTGATCATTTGAAAGCTGACTTGGATTGAATTGTTTCTCCCCAAAACATGTGTCAACTTGGTTAGGCCATGATTCCCAGTATTGTGTGGTTGTCCTCCATTTTGTGATTGTAATTTTATGTTAAAGAGGATTAGGGTAGGCTTGTAACACCCTTACTAAGATCACATTGCTGATCCAATGTAAAGAGGGTTTCCCTGGAGTGTGGCCTGCACCACCTTTTATCTCACAAGAGATAAAAGGAAAGGAAAGCAAGCAGAGAGTTGGGGACCTCATACCACCAAGAAAGCAGCACCAGGAGCAGAACATGTCCTTTGGACCCAAGGTTCCTGCACTGAGAAGCTCCTAGTCCAGGGGAAGATTGACGAGAAGGGCCTTCCTCCAGAGCTGACAGAGAGTGAAAACCTTCCCCTGGAGCTGATGCCCTGAATTTAGACTTCACTAGACGGGGAGAAAATACATTTATCTTTGTTAAAGCCATCCAAATGTGGCCTTTCTGTTATAGCGCCACTAGATGACTAAGACAAAAGCCTTGTAAGAAGCACTTTCAGTTAAATGTGACTCTAACAGAGTCTGACTCCAATGGGCTGAGGTAGTGGGAAACTGAAGTTGGCAAAATTGAAGAAACAGATTTGGTTTTAAAAGACTAAATATATAGGAGCATATTTATCATCTGGATGAAAGGAACTCATCGAGAGAGAGATAACTTATCACTGGTGGAACGTGAAGCCAAGTCATAAATGAGCAAGAAAGATGAGCAGAGTTAGAGGAGTTATTTTTTAAAAAAAGCACCCTGAACCTTAGTGGTTGCAGATACTGACGGTTTGTGAAGGATTTTTCTCTCTGACACCACTGTTTTTTCTGAGATTTGGAAATAAGGCCGTGTGTTGAAATTACAGCTTCTTCTTCTTTTTTTTTTTTAAATAATTTTTATTGTGCTTTAAGTGAAAGTTTACAAATCAAGTCAGTCTGTCACATATAAGCTTATGTACACCTTACTGCATACTCCCACTTACTCTCCCCCTAATGAGTCAGCCCGCTCCCTCCTTCCAGTCTCTCCTTTCGTGACAATTTTGCCAGTTTCTAACCCTCTCTACCCTCCCATCTCCCCTCCAGACAGGATATGCCAACACAGTCTCAAGTGTCCACCTGATACAAGTAGCTCACTCTTCATCAGCATCTGTCTCCAACCCATTGTCCAGTCCCTACCATGTCTGATGAGTTGTCTTCAGGAATGGTTCCTGTCCTGAGCCAACAGAAGGTTTGGGGACCATGACCGCCAGGATTCTTCTAGTCTCAGTCAGACCATTAAGTCTGGTCCTTTTATGAGAATTTGGGGTCTGCATCCCACTGTTCTTCTGCTCCCTCAGGGGTTCTCTGTCGTGCTCCCCGTCAGGGGAGTCATCGGTTGTGGCCGGGCACCATCTAGTTCTTCTGGTCTCAGGATGATGTAAGTCTCTCATTCAAGTGGCCCTTTCTGTCTCTTGGGCTCATAGTTATCGTGTGACCTTGGTGTTCTTCATTCTCTTTTGACCCAGGTGGGTTGAGACCAATTGATGCATCTTAGATGGCCGCTTGTTAGCATTTGAGACCCCAGATGCCACATTTCAAAGTGGGATGCAGAATGTTTTCATAATAGAATTATTTTGCCAATTGACTTAAAAGTCCCCTTAAGCCATAGTCCCCAAACTCCCGCCCTTGCTCCGCTTACCTTTGAAGCATTCAGTTTATCCTGAAAACTTCTTTGCTTTTGGTCCAGTCCAGTTGAGCTGACCTCCCCTGTATTGAGTATTGTCCTTCCCTTCACCTAAAGTAGTTCTTATCTACTATCTAATCAGTAAATAACCCTCTCCCACCCTCCCTCCCTCCCCCCTCTCGTAACCACAAAAGAATGTGTTCTTCTCAATTTATACTATTTCTCAATATCTTATAATAGTGGTCTTATACAATATTCGTCCTTTTGCCTCTGACTAATTTCACTCAGCATAATGCCTTCCAGGTTCCTCCATGTTATGAAATGTTTCACAGATTCGTCACTGTCCTTTTTCGATGCGTAGTATTCCATTGTGTGAATATACCATAATTTATTTAACCATTCACCCGTTGATGGACACCTTGGTTGCTTCCAGCTTTTTGCTATTGTAAACAGTGCTGCAATAAACATGGGTGTGCACATATCTGTTCGTGTAAAGGCTCTTATTTCTCTAGGGTATATTCCGAGGAGTGGGATTTCTGGGTTGTATGGTAGTTCTATTTCTAACTTTTTAAGAAAACTCCAGTTAGATTTCCAAAGTGGTTGTACCATTTTATATTCCCACCAGCAGTGTATAAGAGTTCCAATCTCTCTGCAGCCTCTCCAACATTTATTATTTTGTGTTTTTTGGATTAATGTCAGCCTTGTTGCAGTGAGATGGAATCTCATCGTAGTTTTAATTTGCATTTCTCTAATGGCTAATGATCGAGAGCATTTTCTCATGTATCTGTTAGCTGCCTGAATATCTTCTTTAGTGAAGTGCGTGTTTATATCCTTTGCCCACTTTTTGATTGGGTTGTTTGTCTTTTTGTGGTTGAGTTTTAACGGAATCAAGTAGATTTTAGAGATCAGGCGCTGGTCGGAGATGTCATAGCTGAAAATCTTTTCCCAATCTGTAGGTGGTCTTTTTACTCTTTTGGTGAAGTCGTTAGATGAGCATAGCTGTTTCATTTTTAGGAGCTCCCAGTAATCTGGTTTCTCTTCGTCATTTTTGGTAATGTTTTGTATTCTGTTTATGCCTTGTATTAGGGCTCCTAACGTTGTCCCTATTTTTTCTTCCATGATCTTTATCATTTTAGTCTTTATGTTTAGGTCTTTGATCCACTTGGAGTTAGTTTTTGTGCATGGTGTGAGGTATGGGTCCTGTTTCATTTTTTTGCAAATGGATATCCAGTTATGCCAGCACCATTTGTTCAAAAGACTATCTTTTCCCCAATTAACTGACACTGGGCCTTTGTCAAATATCAGCTGCTCATATGTGGATGGATTTATATCTGGGTTCTCAATTCTGTTCCATTGGTCTGTGTGCCTGTTGTTGTACCAATACCAGGCTGTTTTGACTACTGTGGCTGTGTAATATGTTCTAAACTCAGGTAGAGTGAGGCTCCCACTTTCTTCTTCTTTTTCAGTAATGCTTTACTTATCCCGGGCTTCTTTCCCTTCCATATGAAGTTGGTGATTTGTTTCTCCATCACATTAATAAATGCCATTGGAATTTGGATCGGAAGTGCATTGTATGTATAGATGGCTTTTGGTAGAATAGACATTTTTACTATGTTAAGTCTTCCTATCCATGAGCAAGGTATGTTTTTCCACTTATGGAGGTCCTTTTTAATTTCTTGCACTTGTACTTTGTAGTTTTCTTTGTATAGGTCTTTTACATGTTTGGTAAGATTTATTCCTAAGTATTTTATCTTCTTGGGAGCTACTGTGAATGGTATTGATTTGGTGATTTCCTCTTTGATGTTCTTTTTGTTGATGTAGAGGAATCCAAGTGATTTTTGTATGTTTATCTTATAACCTGAGACTCTGCCAAACTCTTCTATCAGTTTCAGTAGTTTTCTGGAGGATTCCTTAGGATTTTCTGTGTATAAGATCATGTCATCTGGAAAAAGAGATAATTTTACTTCCTCCTTGGCAATCTGGATGCCCTTTATTTCTTTGTCTAGCCTAATTGCTCTGGCTAGGACCTCTAGCACAATGTTGAATAAAAGCAGTGATAAAGGGCATCCTTGTCTGGTTCCCGTTCTCAAGGGAAATGCTTTCAGGCTCTCTCCATTTAGGGTGATGTTGGCTGTTGGCTATGTATAAAAAAAATAGATGCCCTTTATTATGTTGAGGAATTTTCCTTCAATTCCTATTTTGCTGAGATCATGTGGTTTTTGTCTTTTGTTTTATTTATATGGTGGATTACATTAATGGTTTTTCTAGTATTAAACCAGCCTTGCATAGCTGGTATAAATCCCACTTGGTCGTGGTGGATTATTTTTTTGATATGTTGTTGCATTCTATTGGCTAGAATTTTTTTTTTTTTTTTGGCTTTAACAAAGAGAAATTTATTTTCTAACAGTAAAGTAGGCTAAAAGTCCAAATTCAGGGCGTCAGCTCCAGGGGAAGACTTTCTCCGTCCATCGGCTCTGGAGGAAGGTTCTTGCCCTCAATCTTCCCCTGGTCGAGGAGCTTTTCAGGTTCAGGGACCCTGTGTCCAAAGGACACGCTCTGCTTCTGGTGCTGCTTTCTTGGTGTTACGAGGTCCCCAGCTCTCTGCTTGTTTCTCTTTCCTTTTATCTCTTGAGAGATAAAAGGTTGTGCAGGCCACACCCAAGGGAAAATCCCTTTACTGTGGATCAGGGAGGTGACCTGAGTAACTGTGGTGTTACAATCCCACCCTAATCCTCTCAACATAAAAGTACAATCACAAAATGGAGGACAGCCACACAATGCTGGGAATCATGGCCTAACCAAGTTGATACATATTTTGGGGGGGACACAATTCAATCCATTACACCCTTTGGCCCCCCAAAATTCATGTCTTGCAACAGGCAAAATGTATTCACCCCATCATATCATAGCAAAAGTCTGAACTCTAAGTCCAAAATCCAAAAATTCCTCTTCATCTGTGAAATCTAGAGTACAAGTTATCTGCTTCCAAAGGTACAATGGCAAAACAGGCACAAGCTAAACATTTCCATTACAAATGGGAGAAATTGAAGGAAAAGAAGGGATAACAGGAACCAAGCAAGTCAGCAGAACACGTTACATTAGCCCTCAAAGCTTTGAAAATAATCCTCCAGACTCTAGGCATTGGCCACACTCCGTGGATTTTGAGTGGAAACCCCTCAGTCTTGGGCTTCAACTCCGCCTTCCAGGCCCACTGGGACTGCAACTCTGTTCCCTTGGCTTTAGGTGCACCATTCTCCTCAGCCACCTGAGTGGCAAGTCCACCCTTAGAAACACCAGCCATGGCTCCACCCTTCAAAACCCCTGAGGTCATGGCCATGACTTTTGAGACTGGGACACCTCAGCTTCTTGTGTTCCTTGTCTCTTCAGCTTCAGCTTCATGGTTTCTTGTCCTTTCAGCTTCTTGGGCCTCATGCCCACATCTGCCCCACTGGGACAAGTGTTCCAAAGCTCAGTAGCTCCACTGATAAGTGTCTGGAAGCACCCCACTCCACCAGGAGATCTCCTGCACACAGGCATTCAGCTCTTACGCTTCATGAGTTGGCTCTAGCACTGGTCCCCTGGTTCTGCTGCTGCTGGTTCTCTGCTGTTGCCACTTCTCTGCTGCTGCAGATTCTCTGCTGCGCTGGTCCTCTGTCACTGTGGCAATTCTATCCATTCACAGTTTCAAAACTGATTCCACATTTTAGGTATCTGTTAGAGCAGCACCCCACTCTTGGTACAAAATTCTGTCTTAGTCATCTAGTACTGCCATAACAGAAATACCACAAGTGCATGGCTTTAACAAAGAGAAATTTATTTTCTCATGGTTTAAGTAGGCTAAAAGTCCAAATTCAGGGTGTTGGCTCCAGGGGAATACTTTCTCTCTCTGTCTGCTCTGGAGGAGGGTCTTTGTCTTCAATCTTCCCCTGGTAGGGGAGCTTCTCAGGTGTTCCAATTTGGAAACCATTTACAAGTTTGAATAAACTAAATCTTTGCTTGCTGAAAGTGAAGAGGACCTGAAGCACCGATGAAGATCAAAGACCACAGCCTTCAGTATGGATTACACCTCTCCAGCCAGGATCTTCTCTTCCAACTCTGCCATTTGCTTCTTATAGGCTTTTAAAGCTCCTTCTTTAAAAGAAGGATGAATTTGCTTTGGCTTTATGATTTCCACTTGCTCTTCAGGAATGTTTTGGTTTTCATCTTCTCTTATTTCCATTTCCACTGATGTTTCATTTAATGGCTCCCCCTTCACTAACCATATCATCTCCCTGACCATCATAACCCTCATCTTGTGGGGTTTCATAAGGAGTTTCATATGAAAGGTGATCATATTCTTGCATTTGTTCATCTGTTTCAGTAATACTAGTCCTGTTTTCTAATTTGGCAAGGACTTGTTCCATCACTTCTACATAATCTGTTTCATTGTCAGCCACTGGTTCACTGTAGTCCTCCTCCTCCTCTGCTTTATACTAATAGGGTTCTGTGTAGATATCAGAGTCAAGGGTGGTACTCGATTCATTTGCAGTTGATTGAGATAATGTCCGAAATCTCCCCATTAAAGAGGAGCCACTGTCCTCATAGCCACTGAGACTTTGTGTACTTTTGTTCCATACCACTTCCAAGGCTGATTTAGCCCTCTGTACTGAAGATCCAAATTTTGGAAAGCTGAAAGTCTTATCGGAAAGGTCAATGCTTAATCGACTATGCCAAGATTTGGGTAGGGCATCCTCTGAATCATCACTTTGCAATTCACTTTGACTTCTGTACATCATGGACAACTGGTTTTGATTTTGGTACAGTTCATTAGAATTAGCTTCCTGATAAGAATCATACAGACCAGCCCATCGACCTTGTGTTTCATTATCCAATCCAGGACATGGAGATGAGTTGTCATCTTGAGTTAAATCATAGCTCTCAGAGTCATCATGAAGGTCACTATGGCACTTTCCCAAGTCATCTAGGTCTTTATTGTAAACATCCTGCTGTTGGTCACAGTTAAAAGCTTCCGGGATGGACGAATCCAAGCCTAAATCAGCTCCTTGCCCTACTTGATTCCACTCCTTCCATGGGGAAAGGTCTTCATGAAAAGAGAGCTGTGAATCACTGTAATGACTTTGGTCTGCAGAGGCACATACCATGCCATTACTCATTCCACTATCCACAGTTTCTGTGTTCTCAATTTCATTTTGTTCTTGGATACCCTGAATACTCCCATTCAAACTCTGGTCCTGGGGACTGTCATACAAATTAGGTGTGCCCTCCTGTTTCCTCTGCCAGAGTTCTCGGTCCGAAGATGACAGGAGGAAGCTTCCATTAGTTCTCATAAAAAACTGGTTTTCTGAAAAATCCTCTGAGTAAGACTGACGTAATTTGGAAAAATCTGATTCAGAGCCACTAAGTTTAGCAGTGAAAAAATCACTCTAGGAATGCCAGAGGGGTGCTGCATCTGCATAATGCGTTGTGGTTTTCTTTCCCAAGTTATTCGATTGTGGCAATTGTGAGGAAATTTTATCATAATCTGATTTATTTTTAATTTTGCTGCCATTAGCAGTTTTATTCTTGGATCTAGAGTTGTGAGACTTTGAGCTTGACTTGGAAGAACTTCCTTTTGTTTGAAACTCTGACTTGGAAAGCACAGCATAATATTGGCTAGAATTTTGTTGAGGATTTTTGCATCTATATTCATGAGGGATATAGGTCTGTAATTTTCTTTTTTTGTAATGTCTTTACCTGATTTTGGTATCAGGGAAATGGTGGCTTCATAGAATGAGTTAGGTAGTATTCCATCCTTTTCTATGCTCTGAAATACCTTTAGTAGTAGTGGTGTTAACTCTTCTCTGAAAGTTTGGTAGAATTCTGCAGTGAAGCCATCCAGGGCTTTTTTTTGTTGGGAGTTTTTTGATTACCTTTTCAATCTCTTTTTTTGTTATGGGTCTATTTAGTTGTTCTACTTCTGATTGTGTTAGTTTAGGTAGGTAGTGTTTTTCTAGGAATTCATCCATTTCTTCTAGGTTTGCAAATTTGTTAGAGTACAATTTTTCGTAATAATCTGATATAATTCTTTTAATTTCAGTTGGGTCTGTTGTGATGTGGCCCATCTCGTTTCTTATTCGGGTTATTTGTTTCCTTTCCTGTTTTTCTTTAGTCAGTCTGACCAATGGTTTAACAATTTTGTTAATTTTTTCAAAGAACCAGCTTATGGCTTTGTTAATTCTTTCCATTGTTTTTCTGTTCTTTAATTCATTTCTTTCAGCTGTAATTTTTATTATTTGTTTTCTTCTGGTGCCTGATGGATTCTTTTGTTGCTTGCTTTCTATTTGTTCAAGTTGTAGGGACAGTTCTCTGATTTTGGCTCTTTCTTCTTTATGTATGCGTGCATTTATCAATATAAATTGGCCTCTGAGCACTGCTTTTGCTGTGTCCCAGAGGTTCTGATAGAAAGTGTTTTCATTCTCGTTGCATTGTATGAATTTCTTTATTTCCTCCTTAACGTCTTCTATAACCCAGTCTTTTTTGAGCAGGGTATTGTTCAGTTTCCAAGTATTTGATTTCTTTTCCCTAATTTTTCTGTTATTGATTTCCACTTTTTTGGCCTTGTGGTCTGAGAAGATGCTTTGTAATATTTCGATGTTTTGGACTCTGCTAAGGCTTGTTTTATGACCTAATATATGGTCTATTCTAGAGAATGTTGCATGTGCGCTCGAAAAAAAGTATACTTTGCAGCTGTTGGGTGGAGTGTTCTGTATAAGTCTAGGAGGTCAAGTTGGTTGACTGTAGAAATTAGGTCTTCCGTATCTCTATTGAGCTTCTTACTGGAAGTCCTGTCCTTCTGTGAAAGTGGTGTGTTGAAGTCTCCTACTATAATTGTGGAGGTGTCTATCTCACTTTTCAGTTCTGTTAAAATTTGTTTTATGTATCTTGCAGCCCTGTCATTGGGTGCATAAATATTTAATGTGGTTATATCTTCCTGGTCAATTGTCCCTTTAATCATTATGTAGTGTCCTTCTTTATCCTTTGTGGTGGATTTAACTTTGAAGTCTGTTTTGTCAGAAATTAATATTGCTACTCTTGCTCTTTTTTGCTTGTTGTTTGCTTGATATATTTTTTTCCATCCTTTGAGCTTTAGTTTGTTTGTGTCTTTAAGTCTAAGGTGTGTCTCTTGTAGGCAGCATATAGACGGATCGTGTTTCTTTAACCAGTCTGAGACTCTCTGTCTCTTTATTGGTACTTTTTGCCCATTTACATTCAGCGTAGTCATAGATAAGGATGTGTTTAGTGCTGTCATTTTGATGCCATTTTGTGTGTGTTGTTGACAATTTCATTTTTCCACTTACTTTTTTTGTGCTGAGACATTTTTCATTGTAAATTGTGTGTTCCTCATTTTCATAGTAGTTGAATTTATGTTTGCTGAGTCTTTTTTTTTCTTGGTTTTTATTTTGAGTTATGGAGTTGTTATACCTCTTTTTGGTTACCTTAATATTTACCCCTATTTTTAAAAGTAAAAACCTAACTTGTATTGTCCTATATCGCCTTGTTTCCCTCTCCATATGGCAGTTCTATGCCTCCTGTATTTAGTCCCTCTTTTTGATTGTTGTGATCTTTTACATATTGACTTCAATGATTCCCTGTTCTGAGCATTTTTTTCTTTTTAAAATTAATCTCAATTTGTTTTTGTGATTTCCCTATTTGAGTTGATATCAGGATGTTCTGTTCTGTGATCTTGTGTTGTGCTGGTATCTGATATTATTGATTTTCTGACCAATTTCCTTTAGTATTTCTTGTAGCTTTGGTTTGGTTTTTGCAAATTCTCTAAGCTTGTGTTTATCTGTAAATGTTTTACTTTCGCCTTCATATTTGAGAGTGAGTTTTGCTGGATATATGATCCCTGGCTGGCAGTTTTTCTCCTTCAGTGCTCTATATATGTCATCCCATTGCCTTCTTGACTGCATGGTTTCTGCTGAGTAGTGTGAACTTATTCTTATTGATTCTCCTTTGTAGGAGACCTTTCTTTTATCCCTGGCTGCTTTTAAAATTTTCTCTTTATTTTTGGTTTTGCCAAGTTTGATGATAATATGCCTTGGTGATTTTCTTTTTGGATCAATCTTACATGGGGTTCGATGAGCATCTTGCATAGATATCCTTTCGTCTTTCATGATGTCAGGGAAGTTTTCTGCCAACAGATCTTTAACTATTCTCTCTGTATTTTCTGTTATCCCTCCGTGTTCTGGAACTCCAATCACATGCAAGTTATTCTTCTCGATAGAGTCCAATGTGATTCTTAGGGTTTCTTCATTTTTTTTAAAATTCTTTTATCTGATTTTTTTTCAGCTATATTGGTGTCAACTCCCTTGTCCTCCAGGTCCCCCACTCTGCATTCCAATTGCTCGATTCTGCTCCTCTGACTTCCTATTGAGTTGTCTAATTCTGTAATTTTATTGTTAATCTTTTGGATTTCTGAATGCTGTCTCTGTATGGATTCTTGCAGCTTATTAATTTTTCCACTATGTTCTTGAATAATCTTTTTGATTTCTTCAACTGCTTGATCAGCGTGTTCCTTGGCTTTTTCTGTAGATTGCCTTATTTCATTTCTGAGGTCATCCCTGATGTCTTGAAGCATTCTGTAAATTAGTTTTTTATATTCTGCATCTGGTAATTCCAGGATTGTGTCTTCGTTTGGGAAAGATTTTGATTGTTTGGGGGGTTGTAGAAGCAATCATGGTCTGCTTCTTTGTGTGGTTTGATATCAACTGCTGTCTCCGAGCCATCTATACGATATTGTAGGGATTTATTTTGTATTTGCTCACTGAGTCTTATCTTGTTTTGTTTCCTTTCAATATACGCAGATGGGCTACTAGATTGCCCTGTCTTGATTGTTGTAGCCCTTGAATCACTTATGTCCTATTACCAGCTGGTTTTGGCTATTACCAGATATATAAGCCTAAGAGTCCGTTCACTATTCTTGAGTAGAATCTGGTTTTGTGTCGCCAAGTGTGTGGTGCAGACTGTCACCTATCCACCTAGAGGAGCAGTGGTAATAGTTGTGTGCACCAGATTCTAGTAGCAGCAGGATGTCACACTCCAGGGGGGGCAGGATGCTGACAGGCTTCCCCCAAGTGTCAGTGAAGTAAGTGTGTCTCTATTCCTAAAGCAGTATGGTGGGTGGGCTCTGCAGCTATACCTTAGGCCCCCAATGCAAGTACCTCTACAGATTGGTAGGTGTCAGTCTCCTTAGACCCCTAAGGCAGGAGGCTAGGTGGTCTGGGGGGAGCTTCAGCCCTCAGTTCCCTGTTGTGGGTCAGTGAGGGCTCTGTTGAATACGCAGAGATATCATACCTGGGAAACTTGTCTTTCCAGTAATCCACTAAAACAATTACAGTCAGATCCCTATCAGAATTGCCTTTGCATTATAATAGCCACCTTGTTCCCTGTGGGATGAAAGCCCAAGAGTGTGGATCTCATATGGTTGGCTGGAGCTGGTTCTGTATTTTTAGTCCAATTAGGGAAGGATTTTTGGTCCCTGGGTTTTTTGTAGCTGCTTCTCTCAGGCCAGGAGAATGGGTTAGGAAAAGATCAAAAAAGAAAGAAAAACCACAGAGCACTTCACTGTCTGGCTCAAGAAATTCCAATGTTAATGAAGCTGCCTGGGAAGGGGAGGGGACGGTTCAGATAAATAGGAGAGAGTAGCACCCCGGAATATAGACAAAGTTACTTATCTTGCGTGGTGATGACTGTTTTATCTGAGATCCCTGAGGGGCGTGTAGCCTGTGTGCATTGGCTGGGTCGAGATTACCCCTGAGGGTCAGGCCCGCATCCTGTGCTTGTGCTGTCTCAGAAGGCGTGGTCAGTTCCTCTGCTCCCAGTCCAAAGCCCATCACCAGGGTTCGCCGACTGGGACGCCGCACTCCAGGCTCCAGAATCAGTCTCTGCCTCCTGGTGACTTGTCCTCCTGTCAGCCGCATCGCTGCGCTGCCTGCGTGCACTGGCTGGGCTTCCCCCGAGGTCACTTCTGGGGGCTAGGGCTGCATCCTGTGTTTGCGCCATCTCAGTATGCCATGCTCAGTTCCCCTGCGCCCAGTCCAAAGCCCGGTGCCAAGGTTTTCTGACTCCGATGCTGGCTACAGGCTCCAAAAGCAGTCATTGCTTCCCCGTAGTTGTTCGTTCTCAGTCTCTGGCACTCAGGTCAACTCTTTAGATCTGTGTTTGATGGTCAGGGTTCGTAGATTGTCATGTATGTGATTGATTCAATTGTTTTTCCAAGTCTTTTTTGCAAGAGGGATCCAAGTAGCTTCTACCTAGTCAGCTATCTTGGCCCTGCCTCCTACAGCTTCTTTTTTAATTAATGCACTATACAAATTTATATATGTAAGTTGTGTTGCAAAATAAGGAAGTTAGTGCCAGAAACTCACTGTCCAATTTATGTACTAGAATACTAGTTTTATGTCCATACCCCATCCTGTTGCTCACTGTTTGGCACAGAAGCAATGCAAGTTTGCAATAGCAATGGAAGGGAATGGAAAAGAGAGATAACCCAGCATAGTGGACCAATTGTTAAACAACAGTCAGGGTCTAGTTGTAAATTGTTACTATCAATTCCTGATGGTACAAATCTTCATAGTTGTCAGATTTTATTTAGTTGCACTGGTAACTCAAGTATAGTAATAAAAGAAGCAAGTTTAGAACTAAAGCAGAAGAATAAGGTGGCTAGAAAGTTGAGGGTATATTGAAAGAGTATGTCGCATGATGTTCTATATGCTGAGAAATTAATTGAGAATCCCAAAGATAATGAAGGCTCAGCAATAAAATGGTACAACTAGTGGAAGGGAGGAAGTAAGACACAAGAATGGTAAGAATTTTTGGTTGTGGATAGGATAGTGAAGACTAAGATTTTATAGGTGGAGTAGTCTCAGATGATGACAAAATCACAGCCATTATCTCGTTGTGCTCCTCACATGAAATGCAAGTTCAGATAATTGGTTTCAAAGGCAAGGAATTGCAAAATCACAATGTAGGATGCATTTTTCGTATGAAGGGTGAAATCATCCAGGATGATGGCAACACTGTGTCTGATAGAAAGACTCTAAACCAAGTGCCTAATTCTTAGTGATGGGGAGAATCTAGAAGACTCACAGATAACCATTTATAACAAAAGTAGAGGATGCCCCAGCTAGGTGGCAGGAGGTCAGAGAAAAACAATTTCATGTGTTACTAGTTTGTTTGGAAGTTTCAGTGAAAGTTAGGAGGACTTCTTTTATGGTTTCCATGGTGTGGAGGAGGGGTGATAGGGGGATAAAGAGCAGACTCTTTTCAGAATTTCAAACCAGAGAAGTGCAGAGTAGTACAGGGATGAACATTCTGGAGAGAGTAGGTGATCAGAAGAAACTATACTTTGAATAAGGTCTGAATATTTCAGGAACAGGAAGAATAGATGTGGTTAACATGACAGTATGGTTGCAGATTTGCTTTGGTGACAGCACTGGGTGAAAGCCTGCAGTGATGCTATTGTACATTCTCTTTAGAATTAGTTCCTCTTTAGTATCAGTGTTGGATGGAAACATTGAGAGTATGGGGAATTCTCAGTTGCACAGGTGAAAAGTATTTTAAATGTGTTCATCCCAGAGATCAGATTAGATAGTGAATGAAGGTGCCAAAAAGAAGTGATAATTTCCAGCAACTGAGTCCAATGACAGACCTCCAGGTAAGTCCATGACATACCGTTATGTTAGTAGAGGCAGCAGTTGAAATGTTTACAGCCTCAGTTAGGCTTTCATTTTCCATAATAGCATTGTGAAAAAGAGCAATCTACTTAACCTCATGAGAGAAAATCTAAACTAGATAGGTCTTTGCAAAGAAAGTTCACAATGGCCTTTGTATTGCTAAACTCAAGACTGTTTCTGAGGTCCAAGAGACCTCCTTGGGCTTTCCTATCATTTTTTGCCATAGACTTTAGGGATGGAATCGGGTCATGCTGTCTTTACCCCTTAGTGTTTATTTCCCCACAAGCCAGCCTGCCAGGTAGACACACCTCTACATCCTTTGTTGCTCCTGAAAAGAAATATAGAAACTCATATCATTTTTCCTGTGAGCATTTAAAGCATCATATAAATAAATGTAAGGTACTATATTATGTCCTTGTGAACCATGCCAATGTAAAGGCTCATCAGAACAACATCCACTCACATTTGGATGACCCAGGAAGGAAAGTGTCCAGTGAAAGAATACTGGAACATACCATGGGCAAATTTTTGTGATTGAATGAAGTCTTACAAAATGGAGTTGGAAACATACCTATATGGCATTAAACAAAAGATCCAGAACAATGCACTGAAAAGTTAAAAAATAATGAAGAACCAATTTCTGAGAATACCTTTGAAAGGACATTTGTTTGAGTTTGGTGTTTGCTTGCTTTGTTTATTCATTCCCTTTTGGTGAACAATGTTTACACAGATTTATATTAGTAAAGTCAGTTGCAACAAACTTCACATTTCCTTCCTCTGAGGTAATGTAATTGGCAAATGATTTCCCTGAGGTTAATGTTTCTTTGATTCAGACAAGGAACATATGTTAATAAAGCAACAAATGAGATTCTGCAGTTGAGCAGAACCTCATTCCTTGGCTCTCAAGGTGGAAGAAATATGATAGGAAGTTGCACTGGAGCACAATAGGACAAACATACTCCTGGATATTTAAAACAAAAAAAATTAAGTAAAATATGCCTGAAAAAAATCCATAGCTGAGTGGGAAGGGAGATCTAATTGTCAAAAACGTGACTTAAAAAGAAAAACAAAAAATAATCAAAATAGCGTTAACATTGTAGCAAATAGCTGAAGAAAAAGTGATAGTTGAAAATGGAGGGTAATTCAAAGAATACTGAGAGGCAATACTGAGTATAAATATTTGAAAACAGAAGCATTACAATTGGAGCCTAATACATTTTTCAGCTCATTTCTAAGACATAGCTTAGAAAATCCTGGGATAGAAGACAGAGAATGGAGAAATACATGCAAATAATAGCACAGCACAGGGGAATATGTTCTCGGCATCTTGGGATTTAAAGGTATAATTGAATGGAGGAGAGTGACTTGAGGGGAATCGGACAATTTAGAGAAGTTCTAATTTTAAATATTTTGTTTCTTTGATAAATTATTTAACTGACTAAGGTGTTAGAAGTTTTTGTCAGAAAAATAAGATCACCATAGGTCTAGATTATGGTAATGATTGAAAGGAAAAATGTGAAATAATACAAGCAAGGAGGCCAAAGTTAAGATTACCGAAAGCTCGCTTGGATTGCTATTTATTTCCTAACACATAGTACCTTTGCCTTTTACCATCACCATTTTAAAATGTTTTGGAAAAGTTGGCGTTGAAATCATGCAAGAACATGAGAAGATATATGCAGGTGTTCGAGTTGAGTAAATTATTTGACTACTTTTAATAAAATTGGCTTTCATTAATTTACTGATGTCACAATAAGATATTTGCTATATATATATATATATATATATATATATATATATATATATATATATATATATATATATATATATATATATATCCTCCAGGCGCTCCTTGGAAACTCTGTGGGGCAGTTCTACCCTGTCCTATAGGGTCGCTATGAGTTGGAATCGACTTGACGGCACTGGGTTTTTGTTGGGGATATATATATACACATACAGGATTAATGATTTAAACTATTGTCTCTACTAAACCTGCTAACTTTACACATGGGTGAGAGTGAACTTTTTGGAAAATATTTGGTTAGTTTAGTTTTCGTTTGTTCAGTAATATTAGCATTTCATGTGGAAAATCTTAAATTACACATTTGGTGCGATCATACTTTTCATTGGGAAAGAACCTCAAAGTAACACCATGTGCTTATATGTTCATAAAAATAGTCAACTGGCCTTAAGGCCATATTAATAAGAAACAGAAGACCAAAGAGGTTGAAATGTTCTCACCAGATTTTCTATCAATATTTTTTGATATAGGTCATTATTATTAGGTGCTGACAAGTTATTTCTGATTCATAGTGGCTTAATGTATATACTACACTAACAATCATTTTTATGTTTGAGCCCATTGTTGCAGCAACTGTGTCAATCCATGTCATGAGGATGGTTGATTAATGCCCTATACTTTAACAAGCGTGATGCCCTTCTCCAGCAATTGGTCTCTCCTGATGACAGTCCAAAGTAAGTCTCGCCAATCTTGCTTCTAAGGAGTATTCTGGCTATACCTCCTCCAGGACAGATTTGTTCCTTCTTCTGCCAGTCCATGGTATATTCAATATTCTTCACCAACACCACAGCTCAAATTCATTATTTCTTCTTTTTTATTGTCCAGAATTTGCATGTATGTAAGGCATTGGAAAAGACCATGGCTTAGGTAAGGTGCACCTTAGTCATCAAAGTGACGTCTTTGCTTTTTAACACTTTAAAGATACAGATTTTTCCAATACAATATGTCATTTGTTTTCTTGACTGCTGCTTCCATGGGCGTTGATTGTTGATCCAAGAAGAATGTAATCCTTGACACGTCAATTTCTTCACCACAGGTCATTGAGTAGTTATTAATATGTTAAATTGTGAAGTCCTTCAATAATCTAATCATAGCTATGGGTTCTTTCCCCAGGAAATACACACATGTTCTATGAAACATTTTCACATATCTTTGAGTCCATCCCTGAATTCCTTGGAAATCATTGAACAACAGGTTAAGACTCTTTATTATAGGGAGGTAGAGGCAACATGACTCTATAGACAGAAACACCATGCCATCCCTCCACAGCAAGGACCCAAAAAACTAAGTAAAACAGATACAAATGTCAGTCCTGGAAACCTAAGTGTCAAATGAAGGGATAAAGAACTCATCCAAGCACCAAACGGAGTAAGAAGCTGACAGAGAACAGAGAAGGAGGAGAGCTATGGAGTGGAGGTCCTAGTCAGCTAATGCAGCATGGATTAGACATTTTGGACCCTTAGCCACCAAGAAAGGTGGACAAGGAGGACGAGAAGCCATCTTCACAGAGGTCCCAGCAGGAGACAGAGCACCCGGTAATCAGGGAAACACTCTTTCCCACTCTCCACCCTTCTTCCCACTTGCCGGCCTCTGCCTCTTTCCAGTGGACAGTGGTTCCTTGGACAGGGAGACACCAGCTCCTTGGCACCTGGATTTGCCCCACCCCACTGACTGGCTCCTTCATTGCCTTTTTTTTTTTTTTGGCTGTTATTGCTTTTTTGGCTTTCTTTGATTTCTTCTCTCTCCCTCACCTCCTTTCTTTACTTTCTTATGAACACCTGTTGCTGTGTGATGCATGTGCTCCTTCTTGTGCAGTGATGCTCAGCTGGGAAGCCACTTCACCAGTCCGTATCACCAAGCCAATGGGCTCCCAAGGGCATTTTTTTTTCTTTATCTCAGTTTCTTGTCTCTCTCTATCTTCCTCCCTTTCTTTTCTCCTGAACACTTGGTGTCGTGTGCCATCTCCACTCCTTCTAGATGGGCTGTGCAGTGCTGCTTGGCTGGGAGCCCCTTCCCCACTCCACTCCACCACACCAGTGGGCTGCCTTAGAGCATTTTTTTTTCTTTTCTTGGTTTCTTGTCTCTCCCTACCTTCTTTCTTTCATTTCTTCTGAAAACCTGGTGATATGTGCCACCTCCACTTCTTCTCGATGAGCTGTAAAGTGTTGCTTGGCTGGGGAGCTGCTTGCCTGGTCTGGGCCACCATGCCAGTGAGCTTCCTTGGGTCATTTTTTTGTCTTTTCTTGGTTTCTTGTCTCTCTCTACCTTCCTTCTTTACCCTTCTCTCAAACACCTGGTGCCGTGTGTTGTCTCCACTCCTCAATGGGCTGTGCAGCACCACTCAGCTGTGGAGCCACTTCTGGTAGGCTCGTTCTGGGCATTTTTTCTTTTCTTTGTCTTTCTTTCTTTTTTTTCTCTCAGTTTCTTATCTCTCTCTACCTCCATTCCTTCTTTCCTCCCTCTCAATCAACTGGCATTATTTTTTTTCTCTATTTGTTTTCTCTCTACCTTCCTTCATTTTCTTTCTTCCTACCACCTGGCTACGTGTGCCTTTCTCTCTCTCTCTCTTTTTTCCCCCAATTTTAAACCTCTCTCCCTTCTTTCCTTTCCTTTCTCCTACCCACCTAGCCATGTGTCCTCACTCTGCCCCTCCTTGATGGGCTGTGCCACACCACCTGGCTAGAAAGCCACTGGCACACAGCTTCCCTGGGTCTGTGCCACTCCAATGGTAGGCTCCCACGGCACTTTTTGTTTTGTTTTGCTTGGTTTGGTTTGCTTTCTTTTTTTTGATTCTCTTTCTCTTTCTTCTTTCTCTTCTTCCCTATATCCACTTAACTCCACAGATCACATCTTCCCATTTCCTCCTATCTGCACCATGCACTGAGCACCGCACCTCTAAGTGGCACAACCATAGACCACCGGACACTGCCCTGCGCTCCACCTAGTTCCACCCTGTTGGCCCCAGTATGTGCTGCAAGTGACCCATCTCCATCCCTCCCCCTCCACTGGACCTTCCCTGTTGCACCATAGTTGAGCGACTGGCCCTGCCAAGTGCAGAAGGTGGTGAGAAGTATCGTGCACATAGACAAGCAAACAACAAAGAACACCGAGCCCACCTGCTCAGACTTAACCAAATAAAACAAAAAAGGAGGATGAAACAAATAAATCTACAACCAATAAGTAGAGAAAATAATCCTTGAATATTCTGAAGACAGCAGGCAATACTAAAACGTATAAAAAGAACAGGACAGGATGGTTCCAATAGGTGTCCAAAAAAAAAAAAAAAAAAAAAAACAGGTGAGCTTCCAGCAGAAGAAAAGACACTGGAACTACTTGAGAGGGAATTCAAAATTCTAATATTCAGGGCTATCCAAGCAATGATGGAAAAAGCAGACAAAAATAAGGAAAAATATACAAAAGCATGGAAAAGACAGACAAGACAATGGAAGAGCTCAGGAAAATAATACAGAAACAAAATGTCAAAGTAAACACACAACTAGAAATCACACAAAAACAGCACTTAGAAATCCAAAAGATAAACAACAAGGTTTCAGAAATGGACAGGGTCCTAAAAGCTTTGGGGAGCAAGTTTGAAACAATGGAAGATAGGCTGCATCAGCAAAATTGAAGACAAATCCTTGTATACCACTTTTTTTTTTTTGGAAAAGTCAAAGAAAAGAATGAAGAAAAATGAAGACACCCTGAGAATGATGTGGAATACAATCAAAAGCAAAAATTTTTGAGTGATTAGAGTTCCAGAACAGGGGGAGAAAATGGAATACACAGAGAGGATCTTTGAAAAATTGTTGACAAAAAAACTTCCCTAATATCATGAAAGACAAAAAGCTGTCCATCCAAGAAATACAATGAACCCCATATAGGATGGACCCCAAAAGAAAATCACCAAGACATATCATAATCACACTCACCAAAACCAAAGACAAAGAAAGAATCCTGAGAGCAGCTTGAGAAAAACAAAGTCCCATACAGAGGGGAAATAGTAAGACTAAGTTCTGATTACTCAGCAGAAACCATGCAGGCAAAAAGGCAATGGGATGACATATATAAAACCTTGAAAGAAAAAAAAAATTGCCAACCAAGAATAATAATAAAAAAAAAAAGAATAATAGACACTGCAAAACTCTCAAATATGGTGGTGAAATTAGGACTTTTCCAGATAAACAGAAATTAAGGGAATAAGTAAAAAATCAAACTAAACTTACAAGAACTATTAAAGAGTGTCCTTCAGTTAGAGAACCAACATCAGACAACAGCCTGAATCTAGGACACAGGACTACATCATTCAGATACCAACCTAGGCAATGAACTCTCAACCTAGGTAAGGATAAAACAAAACTAAAATCGGAAAGGTTAATCTGTATAAGACAGCATCAGAACAATAAAAGAGGGAATAAACGGTGTAGGTATAGAATTTTCAGATGGAGAGGAAGCCAAGGTGATACCAAGTAATGAAAGACTGGTTTAAACTTAGGAAGATAGGAGTAAATTTCAAAGTAACCACAGAGAAAGTTAACAAACCTACCCCTCAAAATAAAGAAGAAAAACATAGTTTCAGTAAACACAAAATCTACAAAAACAAATGAAACAACAAAGAAAATACACAACTGTCATGGATTGAATTGTATCCCCCAAAAATATATGTCAACTTGGTTAGGCCATGATTTCCAGTATTGTGTGGTTGTTTTCCATTTTGTGATTTTCCTATGTGTTATAAATCATAATCTCTGCCTGTGGTTAAAGAGGATTAGGATGGAGTCATGGGTTGAATTATGTCCCCCCAAAAATGTGTATCAACTTGGTTAGTCCATGATTCCCAATATTCTGTAGTTGTGCTTCATTTTGTGATTGTAATTTTATGTTAGAGAGGATTAGGGTGGTATTGTAACACCTTTACCAATGTAAAGGGAGTTTTCCTAGAGTGTGGCCTGCACCACCTTTTATCTTACAAGAGATAAAGGAAAGGGAAGCAAGCAGAGAGTTGGGGACCTCATACCATCAAGAAAGCAATGTCTGGAGCAGAGCATGTCCTTCAGATCTGGGATTCCTGTGTAGAGAAGCTCCTAGTTCAGGGCAAGATTGATGATGAGCAACTTCCTCCAGAGGTGACAGAGAAAGCCTTCACCTGGAGCTGAGGCCGTGAATTTGGACTTCTAGCCTAGAAGACTGTGAGAAAATAAGTTTCTCTTTGTTAAAGCTATCCACTTGTGGAATATCTGTTATAGCAGCACTGATGACTAAGACAACAACTGAATGGAATTCAACACAGGAGAGTAAGAGGAACAAAGAAGAAGTCAGCATCACACACACAAAAAAGCACTACAAAACAGCAGCAATAAGTTTACACCTATTAATAATCACGCTGAACCTAAATGGCCTAAATGCACCAATAAAGAGACAGAGTGGTAGAATGGATAAGAAAACAGGACCCATAAATATGCCGTCTGCAGGAGACATACCTTAGAAACAAAGACATAAATTTATTAAAAATCAAAGAATGGAAAAAAAAAATCCAGCAAACAGCTACCAAAAAAGAGCAGCAGTGGAAATACTATTCTCAGATAAAATAGACTTTAATACAAAATCCATCAAAAAGTTCAAAGACGGGCATTATATAATGATTAAAGGGACAATTCATCATAAAGACATAACCATAATAAATATCTATGCACCCAATGACATGGTTCCAAAATACATAAAATGAACTCTAACAGCACAGAAAATAGAAGTTGACACTTCTGCAATAATTGTGGGAGACTTCAACACACCATTCTCGGTAAGGATAGAATGTCTAGAAATTCAGCAAAGATACAGAAAATCTAAAGGCCACAATCAACAAACTTGACCCGTCGACATATATAGAACACTTAACCCAACATCAGCAAAGTACACATTCTTCTTCAACATGCATGAAATGTTTTCCAGAATAGACCACATCAAAGCAGCTCTTAGCAAAATCCAAAACACTGAGATAATACAAAGTATATTCTCAGATCACAATGCCATAAAAGTATAAATTAATAACAGAAAAGCAAAGAAAAAAAAATCAATTACATGGAAACTGAGTAACACCGTGCTTAAAAACCACTGGATAAAAGAAGAAATCAAAAATGGAATAAAAAAATTCCTAGAATCAAACCAGAATGACAACACATCATACCAAAACCTTCGGGACATAGCAAAGACAGTGCTTAGAGGTCAATTTATAGCAATAGATGCACACATCAAAAAAGAAGAAAGGGACAAAAATGAAAGCATTACCTACACAACTCAAACAAATAGAGAATAGCAAAATAAGCCCACAGCCACCATAAGAAAGGAAATGATAAAAATCAGAGCAGAAATAAATGAAACAGAGAATAGAAAAACAGAAAGAATCAACAAAATCAGAAGTTGCTTCTTTTTTTGAAAGGATCAACAAAATCAGCAAACCACTGGCCAAACTGACAACAGAAAAACAGGAGAGGATATAAGTAACACAGATAAGAAATGAAATGGGAGACATTACAACAGACCCAACTGAAATAAAAAGGATCATAACAGAATGCTATGCAAAACTGTACTCCAACAAACTTGAAAAACTAGAAGAAATGCACAAATTTCTAGGAACACACTACCTACCCAAATGAGCAAAAATCAAAATTGTAAATCTGAACAGACCTATAACAAGAGATTGAAAAGGTAATTTAAAAAACAAAAAACAAACAAAAAAACAACCCTTGCACAGATGACTTCACTGGAAAATTCTATCAAACATTTCAGAGAAGAGCTTGCACCTGTATTACTCAAACTATTTCAGAACACAGAAAAGGAAGCAATACTTCCGAATTCATTCTGTGAAGCCAGCATAACCCTGATACTACAACCAGGTAAAGACACCACAGAAAATAGTATTACAGGCCAATAGCTCTCATGAATATAGAAGCAAAAATTCTCAACAGAATTCTAGCCAATAGAATTCAGCATCATATAAAAAAATAATATGCCGTGAACAAGTGAGATTCATACCAGGTATGCAAGGACGGTTCAACATTAGAACATCAATCAACATAATCTACCACATAAATGAAAAAATCACACGATCATCTCAATTGATGCAGAAAAGACGTTTGACAAAGTGCAACACTCATTCCTGTTAAAAACTCTCAATAAAAAAGGGAAAATCCTCAACACAATAAAGAACATCTATACAAAACCAACAGCCAACATCATTCTTAACGGAGAGAGGCCAAAACCACTCCCCTTGAGAGCAGGAACAAGACAAGGATGCCGTTTATCATCACTCCTATTCAACATTGTGCTGGAAGTCGAAGATAGAGCAATAAGGTAAGAAAAAGAAACAAATACTTCCAAATTGGTAAGGAAGAAGTAAAACTGTCCCTATTAGTGGATGATATGATACTATACATAGAAAACCCAAAAGATTCCATGAGAAAAACTACTGAAACTAATAGAAAGATTCAGCAGAGTAGCATGATATATGATAAGCTATACAAAAATCAGTTGGATTCCTATACACCAACAAAGAGAATGACCAAAAAGAAATCAAGAAAACAATACCATTTACAATAGCCCCTAAAAAAATAAAATACTTCGGAATAAATCTAACCAGGGATGTAAAAGACCTATGCACTACCGCGAGAAACCAAGAGACCTACATAGATGGAAAAACATATAAGCTCATGGATAAGTAGATTTAACATTGTGAAAACGTCAATTCTACTCAAAGCAATCTACAAATACAATGTAATCCTGATCCAAATACCAACGACATTCTTTAACAAGATGGAAAAACTAGTCATTAACTTTGTATGGAAAGGGAAGAGGCTCTGGATAAGTAAAGCACTACTGAAGAAGAATAAAGTAGGAGGATTTGTACTACCTGACCTTAGAACCTACTATATAGCTAAGGTAGTCAAAACACCTGGTACTGGTATGCAGGGATGGTTCAACATTAGAAAAGCAATTAATGTAATCCATCATATAACTAAAACAAAAGACAAGAATCACATGATCTTATTAATTGATGCCGAAAAGGCATTTGACAAAATTCAATGCCCATTCATGATAAAAACTCTCAGCAAAGTAGGAATAGAAGGAAAATTCCTCAGCATAATAAAGGGCATTTATACAAAGCCCATAGCCAATATCATCCTAAATGGAGCAAGCCTGAAAGCATTCCCCCTTGAGATTGGGAACTAGACAAGGATTCCCTTTATCACCGCTCTTATTCAGCATTGTGCTGGAGGTTCTAGCCAGAGCAATTAGGCTAGATAAAGAAATAAAGGGCATCCAGAATGGCAAAGAAGAAGTAAAATTATCTCTATTTGCAGATGACATGGTCTTATACACAGAAAACCCTAAGGAATCCTCAAGAAAACTGCTGAAACTAATAGAAGAGTTCAGCAGAGTATCGGGATACAAGATAAACATACGAAAATCAGTTGGATTCCCCGACACCAACAAAAAGAACATCGAAGAAGAAATCGCCAAATCAATACCATTTACAATAGCCTCCAAGGAGATAAAATACTTCAGAATACATCTTACCAGAGATGTAAAAGACTTATACAAAGAAAACTACAAAACACTTCTGTAAGAAACCAAAAGAGACCTACATAAGTGGAATGACATACCTTGCTCATGGATAGGATGACTTAACATTATAAAAATGTGTATACTACCAAAAGTGATCTGTACATTTAATGCAATTCCAATCCAAATTCCAAAGACGTTTTTTAATGAGATGGAGAAACAAATCACCAACTTCACATGGAAGGGAAAAAGCCCCGAATAAGTAAAGCATTAGTGAAAAAGAAGAACAAAGTAGGAGGCCTTACTGTACCTGATTTTAGAACCTATTATACCGCAACAGTAGTCAAAACTGCCTGGTGCTGGTACAACAGATACATAGACCAATGGAACAGAATTGAGACTACAGACATAAATCCATCCACATATGAGCAGTTGATATTTGACAAAGGCCCCAAAACAATTAAACGGGGAAAAGACAGTCTTTTTAACAAATGGTGCTGGCAGAACTGGATAAAAAATATCCATCTGTAAAAAAATGAAACAAGGCCCATACCTCACTCCATGCACAAAAATGAGCTTGAAATGGATCAAAGACCTAAATATAAAATCTAAAACGATAAAGATCATGGAAGAAAAAATAGGGGCAATGTTAGGAGCCCTAATACATGGCATAAACAGTATACAAAACATTACTAACAATGCAGAAGAAAAACTAGATAACTGGGAGCTCCTAAAAATCAAACACCTGCTCATCCAAAGACTTCACCAAAAGATTAAAAAGCCTACCTACAGACTAGGAAAAAGGTTTTAGCTATGACATTTCTGATTGGCACCTGATCTCTAAAATCTACATGATACTGCAAAAACTCAACTACAAAAAGACAACCTAATTAAAAAATGGGCAAAAGATATGAACAGACACTTCACTAAAGAAGACATTCAGGTAGCTAAGAGATACATGAGGAAATGCTCATGATCATTAGCCATTAGAGAAATGCAAATCAAAACTACAATGAGATTTCATCTTACTTGAACAAGGCTGGCATTAATCTAAAAAACACAAAATAATAAATGTTGGAGAGGCTGTGGAGAGATTGGAACACTTACACACAGCTGATGGGAATGTAAAATGGTACAACCACTTTGGAAATTGATTTGGCACTTCCTTAAAAAGCTAGAAATAGAAATATCATATGATCCAGCAATCCCACTCCTGAGAGTATATCCTAGAGAAATGAGTCTTTACATGAATAGACATATGCATAGCCATGTTCACTGCAGCATTGTTCAGAATAGCAAAATGATGGAAACAACCAAAGTGTCCATCAAGAGGTGAATGGATAAACAAACTATGGTACATACACACAATGGAATACTAAGCAGCAATAAGGAACAATGATGAATGTGCAAAGCATCACACAACATGGATGAATCTGGAGGGCATTATGCTGAGTGAAATAAAAAAAAACCCGAGTGAAATAAGTCAATTGCAAAAGACAAATATTGTATGAGACCACTAGTATAAAAACTCATGAAAATGTTTACACACAAAAAAAAACAATCTTCGATGGTTATGAGGGAGGGGAGGGGTGAGGAGGGAAAAACACTAAATAGACAATAGATAAGTGGTAACGTCGGTGAAGGGTAAGACAGTAGGCAATACTGGGAAAGCTAGCACAACTTGTCCAAGGCAAGGTCATGGAACTGTCATAGACAAATCCAAACTCCCTGAGGGACTGAATAACTGGCCTCAGGGTTGTGGGGACTATGGTCTCAGGGAACATCTAGCTCAAATACCATAACATAGTTTATAAAGAAAATGTTCTACGCTCTGCTTTGGTCAGTAGTGTCTGGGGTCTTAAAAGCTTGTGAGCAGCCATCTAAGATACCCCTCTGGTCTCAAGCCATCTGGAGCAAGGGAGAATAAAGAAAACCAAAGATACAAGGGAAAGATTTGTCCAAAGAACAAATGGGCCACAAGTACCACAGCCTTCACCAGACTGAGTCTAGCACATCTAGATGGTGCCTGGCTATCACCACTGAATGCTTTGACAGGGATCACAATAGAGGGTCCTGGACAGAGCTGAAGAAATATGTAGAACAATATTCTAACTCAAAAAGAAAAAGAAAAAAAAGAGACTAGACTTGCTGGCCTGACAGAGACTGGAGAAACCCTCAGGTTATGGCCACCAGACACCTTTTCAACTCTGTAATGAAGTCTCTCCTGAAGTTCATCCTTCAGTCAAAGATTAGATGGGCTCATAAAACAAAACGAGACTAAATAGGCACACCAGCCTGGGGGTAAGGACGAGAAGGCAGGAGAGGACAGGAAAGCTGGTAATGGGGAACCTAAGGTTGAGAAGGGGTGGGTGTTGACATGTCCTGGGGTTGGTAACTAATGTCATAAAACACGATGTATATTAATTGTTCAATGAAAAGCTAGTTTGCGCTATAAACTTTCATCTAAAGTACAATGAAAAAATAAGAACCTTTATTATAGAGTAATATCTATTTTTTAATGCTCTTAAAATAAACTTCACCACTAATTCTGCTGCCTGCTGTCACCAACTTTCCTCTTTCCTTCCCAGCAACGTACATTTAATTTTTTTATTGAGTCTTAAAGCACTGAATAAATGTGTTCAGTCAACTGAGAGATTTTAGTGCTAAGAATCCTCAAATAATCACATAGATCCCATCTCTTCTTTGAGTGTCACTAAGTAGAATTTATTTCTGATTCCTTGCATATTCATTCGTCAGGAGTGCCACAGGCTGTTTAAATTCTGTGGAACCTGATTCACAGTGAGAATCTGCTGCATGCTTGATGTCAAAAATCTTGGAAAAAAAAATCCAAATTCTCAGGTACAAGACAAATTTGCACACTTACTGCTGATTTCAGAATGAATACTAGCTTTTGGAACAAGAGAAGCCAAAAGCTGTAAAAAGGATTTGGTTAATCTTGTTTAAAACATCTGTATTGAAGTGTAATCGACCTAGAGTAAACTGCACATATTTAAGTGTACAATTTGATGTTTTCCCTTATGTATAAACCTGTGAAACCCTAACCACAGTCAAGATAATAAATACAATAATTTCCCCTAATCGGCTTCTTGGACCTCTTTGTAATATCTCCCTCCACACACTCTCCCACCACTACCATTCCCAAGAAATCTCTGATCTGGTTTCTGTAATACATTTGTTGTTGTTGTTAGGTGCCATGGAGTTGGTTCTGACTATTTCAACCCTATGTACAACAGAATGAAACATTGCCTGGTCCTGCACCATCCTCACTATCATTGTTACGCTTGAGTCCATTGTTGCAGTCACTGTGTCAATCCATCTTTCCAACCGAGGGTATTTGTCTTTTTCGATGACCCTCTACTTTACCAAGCATGGTCCCTCCTGGTAATATGTCCAAAGTATGTAAGACATAGTCTCACCATCCTTCCTTCTAAGGAGCATTCTAGCTGTGCCTCCTTCAAGACAGATTTGTTCGTTATTTTGTCAGTCCATGCTCTATTCAGTATTTTTTAACACCACTATTCAAAGGCATCAATTCTTCTTTGGTCTTCCTTATTCATTGTCCAGCTTTCACTTGCGTATGGGGTGATAAGAAACACCACGGCTTCAGCCAGGTGCATCTTAGTCCTTAAAGTGACATCTTCACTTTTGAACACTTTAAAGGGGTCTTTGCAGCAGATTTGCCCAATGCAATGCATCATTTGATTTCTTGATGGCTGCATCCATGTGTGTTGATTGTGGATCCAAGAAAAATGAAAGCCCTCACAACTTCAATCTTTTCTCTGTTTGTTATGATGTTGCTTATTTGCCCAGTTGTGAGGATTTTTGTTTTCTTTATGTTGAGGTGTAATCCATACTGAAGGCTGTGGTCTGTGATCTTCCTCAGTAAGTGCTTCAAGTCCTCTTCACTTTCAGCAAGCAAGGTTGTATCACCTGCATAACAGAGGTTGTTAAGGAGTCTTCCTCCAATCCTGATGCCCCATTCTTCTTCATATAGTCCAGCTTCTCAGGTTATTTTCTCAGCATACAGATTGAATAGGTATGGTGAAAGGATACAATCCTGACGTACACCTTTCCTGACTTTAAACCACACAGTATCCCCTTGTTCTGTCCCAACAATTGTCTTTTGATCTATGTGCAGGTTCCTCGTGAGTGCAATTAAGTGTTCTGGAATTCCTGTTCTTCTCAATGTTATCCATAATTTGTTATGTCCCACACAGTCGAATGCCTTTGAGTAGTTAATAAAACAAAGGTAAACATCTTTCTGGTATTCTCTGCTTTCAACCAGGATCCATCTGACATCAGTAATGATATCCCTGATTGCACGGCTTCTTCTGAATCTGGCAGTTCCCTGTTGATACACTGCCATAGCTGCTTTTGAATGATCTTCAGCAAAATTTTACTTGTGTGTGATATTAATGATATTGCTTGATAATTTCCACATTCGATTGGATCAATTTTCTTGGGAATACATGTAAATATGGATCTCTTCCTCAAGGTCACATATGCATATCCAATTATTTCATCACTATTTGTTAAAAAAATTCTCTTCATTGAGTTGCTTTCGACTATAGATAATTTCAAAAATCAATTCACCATATATCCATGTGTCTACTTCTGGACTCTCTGTTATATTGTATTAGGAACACTTGATGCACTAACCATGAATACCAAGGAAAATGAAAACCAAATGGAAATAAAAATCAAAGGCAGAAAATATACAATTTGTCTTAGGGTGACCACCTCAGAATTTCTGGGACTCATGCATATTTTTATGTCCATGATGATACCTGAAAAGAAATAGATTTATAATTGAAATATAGGAATTTGTTTAAAGCCTACAGAGCAATGTTGTTTTTCTTTTTTGTTCAATTCAGTGAAAGCAGAAAGTTTCTCTATTTTTGGAAGAAGCAGAAGGAAAACAAAGAATATGGCTTTTGTAACAACAGAATTTGGAGAAAAGAGTAGTAATATTAAAAGGATACATTTGCCTACGTTTTATATTCAGGTTGGCCAATTTTTATTGAGACTTTAAAGTTCTTCGTTATTCTGGGCAATGGTTCCAGTTGCTAGATTAAAATTGTAGCTGATCATTTCCTTCTGAATTTTTATAAGGCTTTATCTAAGAAGCCATAGCCATTGTTAGCAAAGACTTGTGCTTTTTTCAAAGAAGTTCTTTGATCAACAGTAATGTCAACAAGGATATTAGTCTTCCCTTTGGAAATTCAACACTATCACAGTCTCCTTAAACCATTAAAAATAAAGCATGATGCTTAGGTTTGTACAGCGAAGCTGTATTCAAATACTGAGAATAACCAGAGTGCTGTTGAGAGAAAAGTTAATAAATCACTGGCTTGTACCTCAAGTATAAATCCTTCTTAAATGAAAAAGAGAACTGTTTGAGCTTGAATCACATTATTTTCTGAAGGACAAATCTTTTCTGCATCAGTTTTGACTTCCAGGCGTCAATCAATTTTAGTGTCAGCCATCTGTGAGTTTTCAATTAACTAAAAAGTTATTATTCATTTGCTGGCCTGGTAATTGTTTTTTTTTTATTTTTTTGGATTGAGCTATCAAAATCAGCATTTAAATTTTCTTTGAATGAATCCTAAAAAGTGAGATTTTTCTTTGAGCCAATACATGGAATGCTATATGTCATAATTTGGAAATGGGAGACTTGAGTCAAAAGTTAAAGGACCATTCCTCAGTTTCATCTACTAGAGGAGTCTCTAACTTCTGCCTGTAAAGTGACGTTTGCACAAGTATTTTAATAAATTGCCTTAAATTTTTTATAAATAATTTTTTTCCCAAGGAAACCTGTGGTGCAATAAATTATTTAATACCAAACTCGTAGTCATCCAGTCAATTCCAACTCATAGTGACCCTATAGGACAGAGTAGAACTACCCCATAGAGTTTCCAAGGAGTGCCTGGTGGATTCAAATTTCCTCCCTTTTGGTTAGCAGACATAACTCTTAACCACTACACCACCACGGTTTCCAAGGAAACCGAGAGAGAAGCTATAACACAGAAGACAGAGAAGGAGAGCTGTAACGCCACAGATGGTGAGAAGCAGCGGCAGAGAAACAGTGGCAGCAGAACCAGGAGACAGGCAGGAAACTAGAAGAAGACTGCCAGGAGACTGTAAGAGACCAGCAGGAGATGGCATGGTAGGCTTCCCAGCCCACAGAGCGAGAAAGCTGAACATCTTCGGGCAAGAGGCTTGCTGGCAGAGTAGGGTACCTCTAGGCACATGTGGAGGTAGGTTTGCTGACCCATGGAGCTAGAGCTGAGTGTCTTGGGTCGAGGCTTGCTGGTGGAGTGGGGTGCCTCTGGGCACTTATCTGCAGAGCTAAAAGAGCTTCATAACACTTGCCAGAGTAGGTCAGGACCTAGGCCAAGGGGTCGAGGGGATAAGGTGCAGGGAGAGACTTGCGTGCGGACACAGCTGAGAAGAGGCTGTCCTGATGGAAGAACTGTATCCTGAATATTCCTAAACCTGAATTGTAACCTGTTAGTTCCCTAATAAACCCCTAATAATTCTGACTATTGTCCGTGAGTGCTATGTGACCACTGCTTTGAATTAGCAAACTCAGGAGAGAAGTAAAGCATGCCATGGGAGGGACAGATGGTGTCAAAATTGGCAAAAAAGCGTTGGTGAGAGGAAGTATGTTTGACCTATGCCTCATCAGACTTGGGCTGTTGATCTTGATTCCCTTCCCCCATTGTAAAGTTATAGGAAGTCAGACACCTCCACCATGCCATTTTTACGAAACCATTTCCACTTTTTTTTTTTGCTTGAGTACATTTGTTAGTTAACTATTTTATTCATTTAAACATTCATTCATTCATCATTCATTCATAGTTATTCATTAGTGGAGCATTTTTTAAATACCTAACCAGTACCTTTTCTTTTGCTAGAAGATGAGAGAAATGATGAAATTTCATGGTTGCTGATTTGAAGACTTTTTTGGGTTTAGTTGTTGGCTGAATATATAAATTACTAAGATAGTAGTAAATGTTATAAAGGTATATTCTCTGAACTACAGTGAAATGGACTGTGTGAATGAAGGTTAGAATCATGATATTGAGTGACAAAAGCAAATAACAGGAGATTACTTACTTCATGATAATATTTTTATCAATCTCAAAAACAGGCAAAACAAAATGGTTAGGGATACTAGAGGACACACTATATAATAATAATAATAACAATGATGATAATAATGATGATGATGAAAGCTTTAGAGATTAATTAAAAAGTCAGGATAATGGTTTCCACTTGGGATGGAGCCAAAGAGAAGAAACAGCAACAAATGCAACGGCATTGATGTTATAACTCAAATTGGATGGTGGGGTCAAGTGTGTTAATTTTATTATCATAATTCATAGCTTTTGCATGTGTTTAATATGTATATGTGCATACAATTTTATTTAATTATTTAACTTTTTATTGAGAAAAATTTCAAATGGAACATAAAAGTAGACAGACTAGTATAATGTACCGTATGTTTCTATCACCCAGCTTCAATGAGGATCAACTCCTTGATCAATTGCATTTAATCTAATGCCTCACCCAATTTACCTCCTCTGATTATTTTGAAGCAAATCCCTAACTCCACATGATTTAACTTGTTTGATATTTTGGTATGTATCTCTAAAATAAAAAGATTATTTAAAAAAATGAACAAATAAATACAATTAAATCAAGAGCCCTTATGATGCAGTGGTTAAGCCCTTGGCTGCTAACTGAAAGGTTGATGTTTTGAACCTACCAGCCTATTCATTGGAGAAGGATGTGGCAGTCTGCTTCTGTAAAGATTACAGCCTTGGAACCCTATGGGGCAGTTCTACCCTGTTCTATAGGGTCTCTATGAGTTGGAATTGACTCAATGGCAATGGGTTTTCCCTGTACTCTGCAAACTGGTAATTAGCTAAAGAGGCTTGATCTGATTCAGTTTTTGTATTTTTGGCAAGACTACTTAGAGATGGTATAATGAACTTCCCTGAGGAGAGGTACAATATCTGAACAACACTTTTTTGTGATATTAGCAACCATTGATAAGTGTATGGCTATATTGACTTGGAGTTGCAAAATGATGACATTCTAATGCCTTCTTCATTTATTAGCTGACTCATTTCTCTAAAGAGAAACACTTCATCTCACCAACTATTTGGTTACCATAAGATGCAGTTGGAATAGGAAAGGCAGGACAAATACTTGATAGTTTCCTTTTATTTACCAGTTTTCTAGAAATGAGTTGGTTCCCAAGCATACTGCAAAGATTAACAATATATTTCATGTGTCATTATGAACTCAAGGATTAAACATATTTGGTGTGATTCAATCCATTAGAGTTACTACTCTTATTGAAGTTTAATTTTTTCCATCTTTGGTGAAGGAAGTTTTTGTTTTTTTTTTTTTGGACATGACTTCATAGTCTTTCATAGTAAACTTGCTGTCTTGTATGTCAAGTTGTTTCATGTTTGTTTTATGCATTTTCTGACAATAACGTGGAGTTGGGAATTGATCATTTCTCTAAGCCCTGTTTCTTTTCATGAGAAATGGTGTTTCAAGACCATAGTTGGGCAATAGGGATAGTCATCACTACCAGTCAGGATATTTGGTCATTGTTTCTGGGCCTTTTCACTGGAAAAGCTAAGATATCTATCTATCTATCTAGATACAAAGTTAAAATTCCCCTTTTTCTTGTCAATCCTACTCCCATTACTTCCTCCCCTAAGGCAACAACTATCTGGAAGTTGATCCATGTCCAGCCCATATTTTTAAATTGGATTTAAATCTTAGTTTCTCCAATTAACTATGTGGTCTTGGGCAAGTGACTTAACCTCTCTGTGCATCAGATTCATCATTTATATAAAAAGGATTAGTCTACTAAACTGAAGAGTTGTATTAGTAAATAAAATGCTTAGAAGAGGGCCTGGCATATAAGCACAATATGTGTTAGTTATTATTATTATTAATCACTCAAAAGCAATGTATAGTTTTTACGTGTTTTTAAGTGTATATAAACTCTCATATTTGCATAATTTCTGAAGTTTTTTTTCACTCATTATGTTTTCATGTTTTATCCTCATTGATAAAGAGTGGTTCATTCATTATAGAATATGTGGTAATAAGTATATTTATATATATATCATATATATGCAATAATACTATGGTAATAAGTATGTATGTATAATAGAATATGTGGTAATAAATATATTTATACATATAAGTAGTATATATACAGTAATATATGTGGTAATAAGTATAGATAAAGAGAGAGTGTGAGAGACACGTGTGTATATATGTGTGTGTATTTACTTTTCCCAAGAAATCTCATTCTTTCTCATAATTTCAGTTACATCATATATGCTGATAACTATAAAATATATTTTTAACTTCAGATTTTCACCTGAATTTCAAATTCCTATGCCCTCTAAGGTAGATAGAAAATATAGCCGCTGTATGTTTCAGCTTCTCTCATAAAGAGGATGAATCTTTCCCCTCTTCTTGAATCTGGATTGCTCTCGTGACTCATATTGATCAATAAACTATGATGGAAATTAAGTTGTGCAACTTCTGACACTAGCCCTTAAAAGGCCTTTCAGTTAATATTTTTACCTTCTTAGACCATTGCTTTGTAAGAAAACCAATCTAGACTACAGGAGAATGAGGAGGCATGTGAAGGAGTACCAAGCGCTGAAGACAACAGCCAACACTGACTTTCAGTCTTATGTGTGAGGTCATTTTGTACCGTCCACCCCAGTTGAGCTCATAGAGTGAGTAGAGCTATAAGGGTTGGAAAACCACAGTCCATGGGCCAAATCCAGACTGCTGCCTGTTTTTGAATTGTCTTTGTCTGTTTATGACTTATTTAATTGAATGAGTTAAAAATATAGTGCCAGTGTTTTGATAAAAATGGAATTTAAAAATGTGATTTGATAAAATTATGTAGGCAAATATATATTGAAATTAATTATATTTAGATTTTCTATACTGTTTCTAAATAGGTTAAGCAAAGCGCCTCTTAGTGCAAACATCATGGGTATAATTAACGATTATTTGAAAAGTTTAGGTAAAGCATTTTTGATATATTTCTACAAAACTAAGAAATTGAGTGACTCTAATAACTGAGTAAAAAATCCTTTTTAATGTCAAATGATTTCAAAATCTTGTCTTTCAGTGAAATTAAGGAAGGCATAAATGAATTGTGAAAAGTTAGGTAATTTAAAATTATTTTTAATAGTAAATCAATATGTGATTTTTGGCATGTTAATTAGATGTAGTTCAAAAAATTGAGTGAAATTGCTTCAACAAAATTTCTTCCATTGTCATTTATTAATTCATATTACCAATATTTTTAGGACTTACATTCATAAAAATGAAAACAAGAAATATAACTGAAGTTGGACTCTAATTCTACCAATAATATGGATTGATCATCAAACATATGAACTAATTGAGAAAAAGCAACCACCTATCTTATCAATATAAGCATTCCAATAACATTTACTTTTTATGTTTAAAATTGTCGAAATTTATAATATAAAGCTTTGGGTCAATAGTTTACTAATAATACTTGTAATATAAGTCAGTCCATAATTTTTACAATTAGGCTTTATGATCATGGGAAAAACAAACACATGTACAATTTTTCGTTGCAGAAAAAACCTTGGAATGAACAAAAAGCTCTTGAAAAAAAGAAAAATATCTTACATAAGGCTAAAATATTGTGAAAGAAAATGCAAATACGATTTCAATAAGCCAAAGTAATATAAAATTTCTGACTCAAACAGAAGTTTGTTTATGAATTTTAAATAAATGTTGGTATCAAATCACTGTTTTTAAAATTCTATTGATGCTTTTAAGTGAGTGATAGATCAGCTTTATTTAACTTCAGTATTTGCAATTTTAAAAAATATATCCTTACAATCACTTAAACTTAGGATTAAAAAAAAAATTAGATGTCAACTTAAAATGGGATATAAAGCTTTCCAAATTCTTCAAGGAAAAAAAAAAAAAAAAAAAAACCCGTTGCCGTCAAGTTGAATCCGACTCATAGCGACCCTATAGGACAGAGTAGAACTGCCCCATGGGGTTTCCAAGGAGCGCCTGGTGAATTTGAACTGTTGACCTTTTGGTTAGCAGCCGTAGCTCTTAACCACTACTCCACCAGGATTTCCAAATTCTTCAAGGGAGTACGTAAACAAAAATATTTGAAAACCACTTTCATAGGAGCTTTAATCAGAAAAAATGGTCACATTTATATTTTAGATAAAAATCTGCTTGTCGAAGCTTTGAGTGTTACAAGAATACAGGTGCAAAAACCATATAGAAAATAATAGACACCTTCTAGATAATCAATGACGAGGAAATTGCATAGCGGTAGTGGCAATAGGAGCCCTGGTGGTGCAATGGTTAAGCACTTTGCTGAAAACCGAGCCTACAAACTGAAAGGTCAGTGGTTCAAACCCATCAGTGGCTCCCCAGAAGAAAAGACCTGGTGATCTGTTCCTGTAAAGATTATAGCCTAAGAAACTCTATGGGGCAATTCTATTCTGTAATATAGGGCCGCTATGAGTCAGAATCAACTCATCAACACACACCACCACCAAAGCGGCAACAGAGTCGACAGGTTTTAGAATATTTAGAATTAATCATCAAGGGTTGTCCTCCTATCTGATCCCTGGCTTTAGGCTTCCTCCTAAGACATTCTCCGTTTAGTTACCCAAAACAACCTTCTAAAACATGTTCTTTTCTTTGCTTAAACTCTTCTGTAGATTTCCATTAGTCAAAGTAAAAGCTAAAGTGTTGTAACAAAGATATCCCAAAATTCAATGGTTTAATAAAAGAGTTTCTTTTGCTCTTGCAACAATACAACAGGCATAGCTCCTTTTTTTTAAAGGTCATTCAGGAGTCTGGATTCCTTTCATCTTGTTAACTTTCATCCCCTAGAGGATGTCCTCAAACTGCATGATCAAAGTTGGCTTACCATCATGTCCACATATGAGGCCACTGGAAAGGAAAAATGATTAAGACTATAACCAGATTCTTTTTTTTAATCAAGTGATGTCATTATTTCACTCATTACTTCTACCTACATTCTATTAGTGAGAACTTAGTCATGTGGCCACACCTATGTGCACAGGAGACTGTGAAATGTAGCCTCTGGTTAACTGGTCATGTGTCAGTGAAGGAAGAGAGAATTTGGGCAGAAAAATATAAGTCTACCTACCATACACACGGAATTATAGTCAATGTAAGGTATTCATATCATTTATTTGTTCAATCAACAAGTATCTAGCTCTAAGCTAATTCCTATTCTAACCATCATTTAATTATAATCACACATTTAATTATTATGGGCTACACTTTAATCTTCCTGCACCTCCCGGCACTTGGCAAAAAACAAGGCTCCAGGAACTGACAGAATACCAATTGAGATGTTTCAACAAATGAATGCAGTGGTGGAAGAGCTCACTCATCTAATGCCAATCAATTTGGAAAACAGCTACCTGGCCAACCAACTCTTAAGAGATCCAACCAAATGCAGAAATTATCAAACAGTGTCATACACAAGTAAAACTTTGCTGGAAATCATTCAAAGGTGGTTGCAGCAGTACATTGACAGGGAACTGCCAGAAATTCAAGCCGGATTCAGAAAAGGATATGGAACAAGGGATATCATAAGTGATGTCAGATGGAACATGGCTGAAAGCAGAGAATACCAGAAACATATTTACTTGTGTTTTACTGACTATGCAAAGGCATTCAATGATGTGGATCATATAACAAATTATGGATAACATTGTGAAGAATGGGAATTCCAGAGCACTAAATTGTGCCCATGAGGAACCTTTACATAGAACAGGAGACAGCCATTTTAACAGAACAAGGGTATACTGCGTGGTTTAAAGAAAGGTGTGCGTCAGTGTTGTATCCTTTCACCATGCTTACTCAATCTGTATGCTGAAAGAATAATCCAAAAAACTGGACTATATGAAGAAGAACAGGGCATCAGAATTGGAGGAAGACTCATTAACAAACTGTGTTATATAGATGACACGACCTTGCTTGCTGAAAGTGAAGAGGACTTGAAACACTTACTGATGAAGATCAAGACCACAGCCTTCACTGTGGATTGCACGTCAACACAAAAAAAACAAAAATCCTCACAACTGAACCAATAAGCAACATCATGATAAATGGAGAAAAGATTGAAGTTGTAAAGGATTTTATTTTACTTGAATCCACAATCAACACATGTGGATGCAGTAGTCAAGAAATCAAAAGACGCGTTGCATTTGGCAAATCTGCTGCAAAAGATCTCTTCAAAGTGCTCAGAAGTAAAGGTGTCACTTTAAGGACTAAAATGCACCTGACCCAAGTCATGATATTTTCAGTCACCTTATATGCATGCAAAATCTGAACAATGAACAAGACTGAAGAAGAATCAATGCCTTTTAATTATGGTGTTGGCTAAGAATGTTGAATATACCATGGACTGCTAAAAGAATGAACAAACCTGTCTTGGAAGAAGTACAACCAGAATATTTATTAGAAGTGAGGATGGCAAGACTTTTTCTCACACATTTTAGACATGTTATCAGGAGGGATCAATCCCTGGAGAAAGACATCATGCTAGGTAGCGAAGCAGGTCAGTGAAAAAGAAGATCCTCAATGAGATGGACTGACACTGTAGCTGCAACAATGGGTTCGAGCACAACAACAATCTTGAGGATGGAGCAGGACAGGGCAGTGTTTCATTCTATCGTACAGAGGGTCACTATGAGTCAGAACCAACTCAAAGGCACCTAACAACAACAACATTGTTAAGAACTACTTAAGAAATAACAAAAACAGTCATATAGCCATATACTCTAGTGTTTTACTGTTTTTTTATAAAAGCTACCAAAATTGCTTTTTAAGCAATCTTTAATTTGTGTTTTTTTTTTTTTTTCTGCTATGGGTCAATGCCCTTTGGTAGAACGGAGGGTCTCCAATTCTACTGTAAATGTTTTAGATTTCTACTTCCTCAGTTTATATAAACTCTTCATATTAACTGACATCTACTTTTACTGAATTTCATCTCTTATTTACTGGCAACTTGGTTTTGAAAAGCATAATCTTATTAGAAAGAGATAAATCTCAACTGTCATTCTGTGAGAGAAGTTAGTGTTACAGAAAATTATTTTCTCAATTATCCCTAGGGTGGTAACCCCAAGATGAGTAGGAGATGAGTTAATTCATTACATGTGACAGAAATTTTAGGGCTTTACAGCTTATTCCTTCAAGAATCTTAATCCTGGATTAAGAGTTTGATAAAAGAGGACAAAGGATTCCAAAATATTGCTGAAGAAAATAGAAAATGTCCTACAAAAGTAGAATGGTCAAAAATTTATCTTGATTTCTAGTGATAGGAAGGGTAGATGTGAATTGAAGAATTTTATTTCATAATTTAAAATATATGAATTTTATTCTTTCTTTTTGCCTTTATCATGGGAAATAGGTTTAACATTACTTTCAAAAGTGTTTAGTACCATAATAGGGAATGTTTTTACAAGATCGCTAGTACCAGAAAATTAAAAATAATATGCCCTTGGGCATAAGAGTAAAAATATATTTAAAAATTTTTAGAACTAGAAGAGTTTCCAACTAAACAACTAGGTATTGTGATGAGTTTTTGACTATCCTTATTTTTTTAAGTTGTAAGAGAAGATATATATTAATATCCTTTATTTGATATAATCAAAATATTTCATTTGAAGTACTAGCAGTGCCTGTTACATGTAAGGCACTCAATAAATATCAATTTTCTTCTCCTCCTTCTTTTGATTTCCTTTTCTCCCTCCTTTTCGCATGGAGACAATTATGAGAGCATTCTGTCAGACTCCCATTTTATTAGTCAAAGTAAAAGCTAAGATGCTGTAACAAAGATACCCCAAAATTCAATAGCTTGATAAAATAGTTTATTTCATTCTTGTAACAAGTCAACAGGCATAATCTGGTAGGACAGTTGTGTCAACACATTAGAAGCTAGAGGGCAATTTTTATTAGAGTAAGGGGCTCTGTGGAAATCCTGGTGGTGTAGTGGTTGAGTGCTACAGCTGCTAACCAAGAGGTCGGTGGTTCAAATCCACTAGGCACTCCTTGGAAACTCTATCGAGCAGTTCTACTCTGTCCTATAGGGTCGCTATGAGTCGGAATCGACTCAACAGCAGTGGATAAGGGGCTCTGTAAAGGTCAATTTTTGTTGTTGTCTTCTTTGCTTTTGATCTTTTGGCATGGTTTATAGATTTGCAAGGAGTTTCTGGATGGTGCAAGCAATTAATACACTCAGCTGCTAACTGAAATGTTGGAAGGTTGAGTCCACCCAGAGATGCCTTGAAATAAAGGCCTGGCAAAGTGCTTCTGAAAAATCAGCCATTGAGAACCCTACGGAGCACAGTTCTACTCCCATACACCTAGGGTCTCCATGAGTAAGAGTCAATATGACGATGACTGGTTTTTATAGGTTTAAAAATGTGCTGTGGAAATGTGGTGACTTTTATGCTAAATGTGCTTTATTTTCCTTTAGAATTTAATCACAGAATTCCTTTAGACAAGGTTATTCTAATTTAGGTTACTCTGATTTAGTCTTGCCAAAATCAAAAGGTCATAAGGACAAGGCAATGAGTAGCCTCTGGAAGTTCTATGCAGTCTCTTCCGCCCCCTCATTCTCCCTAGAGCCAGGCAGGAGTCAACTGAAAAAAACAAAAAAGGAAACAAAATCCTCAGGAGGAAAGGAGAGACATTTTTTGGTCATCCTTTCCCATCAAATTCTTCTATCTGAGTCTTTCTACCGAAATCCCGGTGAATTTGGTATTTGTTATATAAAGCAGATTCTTTCTTACTTAATCATCACTTGACATTGGCCTTGATTCTGAGAGGGATTGTGGTAATACATGCAAAAGCATAATTTGAGTTATAAAGTGCTGCATAAAGTTTTATTATTTTTGTGTGATGTTTAAACACTGAGGGTCACAGCTTCCCACTCAAATCCTATCTGCATTATTTTATCCATAATCTTTTTTACATAAATGAATGAGGAAAGAAGAGAAAAAGACCTCATTCTGAAAGATACTGAAAGCCATTTCCTGTGGCTTTAAACTGTCCACTTAAATTCCAAATTAATCTGGGAAAAGAGCTATAAATGACTGCGAAGTTCTAGGAATGCATGGGAAATGAGCATTAGTGCAGAAAGTGCTAGAAAGTGCTACTTGCTTTTTTTTAAAAAAAAAAACTACTTTCTGTTTTTTTACACATGGTTATCTGGTTCAGGACATTACACAACACTGGAGAAATTGAGCTATTTTATGACACTCAGTGCAGATCACATTCTGTATACCTGCAGCAAAAATAAGTACACATAGGAAACTTGTCACTGTGGCTTTATTTGTTTGGAGAAACCAAAATATATTTACTTATTTGTAAGACTCCTCAGAAAATCTTTTAAAGTAACACGAAAAGAATTGGGAGACAAATTAAGATTTTGCAAGTGAAACAAAAGTTTTAAAAAAGAATATGAGATTATGAATACAAATGCATAATGGAGAAACTATTAGAAAACACGATGCTGATTTTGAATTTGGAATGGATTATCCATTTTATGGATTTGTAAGTTTTCATTTTCCTTTTCATCTCTTGCTCTCTGATACCATCAGCTTTGTTGCTTTTTGGCAGCTCAATTTTTATTTATTTATTTACTTTAAGGAAAAGGAAAGGAGTAATTGAGGTTAGTCAAATGCTAGACAAATCAGTTTCATTTAAAGGAACAAGGAAATAGATCTGGGACCAATGACCTCTTCCTTCTTTTAATTGCGCACAAAAGACAAGTTACAACCTCCACGGGTAAAAAATTAGCTCTACTACTCTTCAACCTCTAACATAATCTCTCATCCATACCCATTCAATCATTTCCACGGGTCAGGAAATGTGCCAGGATGCATCAGATGAGACATTTTACTCAAATGACCAGCATGAGTCTTCAACTAGGTCATTTCCTTTAATCTCCTCATTCGTATTGGGTAATTAAGAACTTGAATTGTCCAACACTCTTAAGAATTCTATCAAAGTCTCAAATCTTTACAATTCCAGTTTTGTGGTAGATTTTAAATTGTTATGAGAATGATTTTGGGAGAAAGGAAGTCTAAATTTTCTTCCAAATGTGTCTCCTTCTAAGCAACTTGGGAAAGCTGGAATAATTCCACCAAAACCAGAGCCAAGAGTCTGCCTTTCTGTGTCAGAAGAATTTTGCACATGGGGTATTGGACAAACACCATTGTGACTGATGAAAGTAGATTTCGTCACCATATACAGTGCCTATAACATGCAAGCCGGGGGGCCAAAATGTTAATGGATGGTATATTGTGTTATCTTTTGTATCCTTTGTTCTCTTCCCTGGATCCGGAGAAAGGAATCTTCTGGTTAGTAAAACTAATTGTTGTTTACAGTAGCTTGACTTGTGTAGGTTTCTGACTATTGAGAGACAAGCCTTGACATTATGTAATGGTTTCTTTCTTGCAAGTCACATCAATTCAACCTAATTCAGCACACTTTATTTGATATGCTGTACATTCTAGGCATTATACTCATTGCTAAGGATATGATGGTGACCAATTGCCCAGTCTATACTCAAGATACTGATAATCTAGTAAGAGAAAAGTTCAATAAAAGAAAATACAGTGTGATAAGTGTTATGATAAGAAGTGTAGGATGTTTTTGTTGCTGTCGTTAGGTGCCACCAAGTTGGTTCCAACTGGTACTGACCCCATGTACAACAGAATAAAACACTGCCTGGTCTCACACCATCCTAACAACTGTTGCTATGTTTGAGCCCACTTTTGCAGCAACTGTGTCAATCCTTCCTGTTGAGGGTCTTCCTCTTTTTCTCTGACCCACTACTTTACCAAGCATGATGTTCTTCTCCAGGGCCTGGTCCCTTCTGACAACATGTCTGAAGTACATGAGATAAAGTCTTACCATCCTCGCTTCTGAGGAGCATTCTGGCTGTACTTCTCCCAAGACAGATTTTTTTGTTCTTCTGGCAGTCCATGGTATATTCAATATTCTTCACCACCATAATTCACAGGCATTGATTCTTCTTCAGGATCCATAGAAGCTCCATGGATGAAATGACATTTAAACTGACTTGAACCTGCTAACATATAAAACATTTCCTGGGATGGGAGAGGGTTTTAAGAAAAGGGAGATGAGTAGAGAATTTACTGGGCAGAGAAATAGCATGTCCAAACACCTTAGATAAGGTTGGCTTATTCAGAGAAATGCAAATATGGTCCTTCATTTTTAAAATTTATTTATATTTTTTTATTGTGCTTTAAGTGAAAGTTTACAATTCAAGTCAGTTTCTCATACAAAAACTTATACACACGTTGTTATGTTACCCTAATTTCTCACCCTACAATGTGACAGCACTCCCCTTCTTTCCACCTTATATTTTCCAGGTCCATTCAACCAACTCCTGTTCCCCTTTGCTTTCTCATCTTGCCTCAAGACAGGAGCTGCCCACATAGTCTCTTGTGTCCACTTGAGCAAAGAAGCACACTCCTCACCAGTATCATTTTATGTCCAGTCTAATCTCTGTCTGAAGAGCTGGCTTTGAAAATAGTTTTAGTTTTGGGCTAACGGAGAGTCTGGGGGCCATGACCTTTGGGGTCCCTCCAGTCTCAGCCAGACCATTAAGTCTGGTCCTTTTACTAGAATTTGGGGTCTGCATTCCACTTTTGTCCTGTTCCATCAGGGATTCTCTGTTGTGTTCCCTGTCAGGGCAGTCATTGGTGGTTGCTGGGCACCATCTAGTTCTGGTCTCAGGCTGATGGAGTCTCTGACTTATGTGGCCTTTTCTATGTTTTGGACTCATATTTTCCTTGTGACTTTGGTGTTCTTCATTCTTGTTTGCTCCAGGTGGGTTGAGACCAATTGATGCAACTTAGACGGCCTCTTTCTAGCTTTTAAGATCCCAGATGGCACTCACCAAAGTGAGATTCTGAATGTTTTCTTAATACACTTTGTTATGCCAATTGACATAGACTTTCCCTGAAACCACGGTCCCCAGGCCCCTGTCCCTGCTACTCTGGGCTTCAAAGCATTTGGTGGTATTCAGGAAACTTCTTTGCTTTTGGAAGCTGACTTCCCCCATGTTGTGTGCTGTCCTTCCTTTCACCTAAAATAATTCTAGTCCAATATCTAATTAGGGATTACCCTCTCCCTCCCTCCTCACCCTTGTAACCATCAAAGAATGTTTAAACCTTTTTCTTGAGTTTTTTAATACTGGTCTTATACAATATTTGTCCTTTAGTGACTGATTAATTTCACTTGGCATAATGCCTTCCAGATTGCTCCATAGGTTATGAGATGTTTCATGAATTCATCGTTGTTCTTTATTGTTTCATACTATTCTGTTGTGTGAATATACAATAATTTGTTTATCTGTTCTTCAGTTGTTGGGCACCTTGGTTGTTTCCATCTTTTTGCTAATATAAACAGTGCTGCAATGAACATGGGTGTGCATATATCTATTCATGTGAGGACTCTAATTTCTCTAGGATATATTCCAAGGAGTGGGATTGCTGGATTATATGGTAGTTCTATTTCTAGCTTTTTAAGGAAGCACCAAATCAATTTCCAAAGTGGTTGTACCATTTTACATTCCCACCAGCAGTGTGTGTTTCAGTCTCTCCACAACCTCTCCAACAGTTATTATTTTGTATTTTTTTGATTAATGCCAGCCATGTTGGGGTGAGATGGTATCTCATAGTAGTTTTGATTTGCATTCCTCTCACGGCTAATGATGGTAAGCATTGCTTCATGTATCTGTTAGCTGCCTGAAGGTCTTCTTTAGTGAAGCACCTGTTCATATCCTTTGCTCTTTATTTAATTGGGATATTTGTCTTTTTGTCGTTGAGGTTTTGCAGTATCTTGAAGATTTTTAGAGATCACACGCTGATCAGAAATGTCATAGTCAAAAATTTTTTCCCAGTCTGTAAGTTGTCTTTTTACTCTTTTGGTGAGATCTTTGGATGAGCATGGGTGTTTGACTTTTAGGAGCTCTAATTATCTAGTTTCTCTTCTGGTGTTTGTGTATTGTTAATAATGTTTTGTATACTGTTTATGCCACGTGTTAGGGCTTCTAGCATTGTCCCTCTTTTTTCTTCCATGATCTTTATAGTTTTAGATTTTAAGTTTAGATCTTTGATCTATTTTGAGTTAGTTTTTGTGCATGATGTGAGGTATGGGTTTTGTGTCATTTTTTTGCAGATGGATACCCAGTTATGCCATTACCATTTGTTAAAGAGACTGCCTTTTCCCCATTTAATGGACTTTGGGCCTTTGTCAAATATCAGCTGCTCATAGGTGGATGAATTTACGTTTGGATTCTCAATTCTATTCCATTGGTCTATGTACCTATTGTTGTACCAATACCAGGCTGTTCTGAGTACTGTGGGGGTATAATAGGTTCTAAAATCAGGTAGTGTGAGGCCTCCCACTTTGTTCTTTTTTACTAATGCCTTGCTTATCCAGGATCTTTTCCTTTTACATATGAAGTGGGTGATTTGTTTCTCTATCTCATTAAAAAAATGCCATTGGAATTTGGATTGGAATTGCATTGTTTCTATAGATGGCTTTGGGTAGAATAGACATTTTCACAATGTTGAGTCTTCCTATCCATGAGCAAGGTATGTTTTTCCACTTATGTAAGTCTCTTTTGGTTTCTTGCAGTAGTGTCTTGTAGTGGTCTTTGCATCGGTCTTTTGTGTCTCTGGTTAGATTTATTCCTAAGTATTTTATCTTCTTGAGGGCTATTGTAAATGGTATTGATTTGGTGATTTCTTCTTCAATGTTCTCTTTGTTGGTATAGAGGAATCCAACTGATTTTTGTATGTTTATCTTGTATCCTGATATTTGCTGACATCTTCTATTACTTCCGGTACTTTTCTTGTGAATTCTATAGGGTTTTCTGTGTATAAGATCATACCATCTGCAAATATACATTTACTTCTTCCTTGCCAATTTGAATGCATTTTATTTCTTTTTCTAGCCTGATTGCTCTGGCTAGGACCTCCAGCACAGTGTTGAATAAGAGTGGTGATAAAGGGCATCCTTGTCTGGTTCTCATTCTCAAGGAGAATGTTTTCATTTTGCTAAGAGTTTTTATCATGAATGGCTGTTGGACTTTCTCAAGTGCCTTTTCTGCATCAATTGATAAGATCGTGTGGTTCTTGTGTCTTGTTTTATGTGGTGGATTACGTTGATTGTTTTTCTGATGTTGACCCATCCCTGCATACCTGGTATGAATCCCACTTGGTCATGGTAAATTATTTTTTTGATATGTTGTTGAATTCTATTGGCCAGAATTTTGTCGAGGATTTTTTCGCCTAAGTTCATGAGGGGTGTTGGTCTGTAATTTTCTTTTTTTTTTTCTGGTGTCTTTACTTGGTTTTGCTATCAGGGTTATGCTGGCTTCATAGAATGAGTTTGGGAGTATTCCATCCTTTTCCATGCTCTGAAATACCTTTAGCAGCAGTGGTGTTAATTCTTCTTTGAAAGTTAGGTAGAATTCTCTAGTAAGTCCATCTGGGCCAGGGCATTTTTTGTTTTGTTGGGAATTTTTTAATTACCTTTTAAGCTCTTCTCTTTTTTATGGGTTGATATACTTGTTCTACCTCTGTTTGTGTTGATTTAGGTAGGTAGTGTGTTTCTAGAAATTTTTACATTTCCTCTAGGTTTTCAAATTTGTTAAGAGTATAATTTTTCATAGTATTCTGTAATGATCCTTTTAATTTCAGTTTTGTCTGTTTTGATATCGCCCATCTTATTCTTATTTGAGTTATGTGCTTCCTGTTCTTTTTTTCTTTTGTCAATTTGGCCAATGGCTTATCAATTTTTTTTATCTTTTCAAAGAACCAGCTTTTGGTCTTGTTAACTCTTTCAATAGATTTTGTGTTCTCTATTTCATTTAATTCTGCTCTAATTTTTATTATTTGCTTTCTTCAGTTGCCCGAGGGCTTCTTTCCCTGCTCTTTTTCTATTTGTCCTAGTTGTAGGGATAATCCTTTGATTTTGGCCCTTTCCTCTTTTGGGATCTGTGCATTTATTGCTATAAGTTGGCCACTGAGCTCTGCTTTAGCTATGTTCCAAAAGTTCTGGTAAGGAGTGTTTTCATTCACATTGGATTCTATGAATTTCTTTATTCCATCCTTAATTCCTTCTATAACCCAGTAGTTTTCGAGCAAGGTGTTTCTCAGTTTGCATGTGCTTGGTTATTTTTTATTTGCTTTTTCTTTTACTGATTTCTACTTTTATGACTTTAGGGTCAGAAAAGATGCTTTGTAATATGTTTGGATTGTGTTAAGGGTTGCTTTATGATCTAAAATGTGGTCTGTTCTAGAGAATGTTCCATGTGCATAGGAAAAGAAAGTATACGTGGCTGCTGTTGGGTGGAGTGTTCTGTATATGTCTATGAGGTCAAGTTGGCTGATTGTGGCATTTAGGTCTTCCATGTCTTTATTGAGCTTCTTTCTGGATTTTCCGTACTTCACCAAAAGTGGTGTGTTGAAGTCTCCTACTATTATTATGGAGCTGTCTATCTCTCTTTTCATTGCTGTTAGAGTTTGTTTCATGTATTTTGGAGCCCTGTCATTGGGTGTGTAAAAGTTTATCATGGTTATTTCCTCCTGGTATATTGACCCTTTAATAATTGTATAGTGTCCTTCCTTATCCTTTGTGGTGGATTTTACTTTAAAGTCTATTTTGTCAGAAATTAATATTGCCACTCCTGGTTTTCTTTGATTGTTGTTTGCTTCATATATTTTTTTGTATTCTTTGAGTTATAGTTTGTTTTTGTCTTTAAGTTCAAGGTGTTTCTCTTGTAGGCGGCACAGAGATGGATCATGCTTTTTTATCCATTCTGACACTCTTTGTCCCTTTATTGGTACATTTAGTCCATTTATATTCAACGTAATTATTGATAGGTGTGAATTGAGTGCTGTCATTTTGATGTCTTTTGTGTGTATGTTGTTGACAGTTTCTTTTTTCCACTTAATTTTCTGTGCTCAGTAGTTTTTCTTTATATATTTTCTTTTCCTCTTTTTCATTGCTGTTTCTTTTATATTTGCTGAGTCTTTGTTTATTTATTTGATGTGTTGGATTGTTAGTTTCCTTTGTGGTTACCTTAATATTTAATGCTATTTTTCTAAGTTTAAACCAAACTTTTATTTCTTTATATTGCCTTGACTTCCTCTCCATATGAAAGATCTATGTCTACATTTTTTAGTCCCTCTTTATTGATTTAATGTTGGCATCTTTACATAATGACATCTCTGTTCCCCTGTTTTGAGTGTTTTAGCTTTGATTTATTTTTGCGATTTCCCTATCTGGATTGATATCTAGTTGCTCTGTCCTGTGTTCTAGTCTTGGGTTGTTATCTGATGTTATTGATTTTCTAACTGGAGGAATTTCTTTAGTATTTCTTGTAATTTTGGTTTGGTTTTTGCAAATTCCCTAAATTTCTGTTTATCTGGAAATGTCTGAATTTCTCCTTCATATTTGAGGGACAGTTTTGCTGGATATGTAACTTTTGGCTGGCAATTTTTTTCCTTCAAGTCTTTATATGTCATCCCATTGCCTTCTTGCCTGCATGGTTTAAGATGAGTAGTCCAAGCTTATCCCTAGTAGGTTATTCTTATCCTTAGTAGGTGACTTTTCATTTATCCCTAACATCTCTTAAAATTCTCTATTTTTGGTTTTGGCAAGTTTGATTATAATATGTCTTGGTGACTTTCTTTTGGGATCTACCTTGTGTGGGTTTTGATTAGCATCTTGCATAGATATCCTCTCATCTTTCAAGATATAAGGGAAGTTTTCTGACAACAAATCTTCAACAATTCTCTCTGTATTTTCTGTTCTCCTTTTCTATTCTGGTACTCCAATCACTTGTAGGTTATTTCTCTTGATAGAATCCCACATAACTCTTCAGGTTTCTTCATTTCTTAAAATTCTTTTATCTGGTTTTTCCTCAAATATTTTGGTGTCAAGTGCTTTATCTTCAATCTCATTAATTCTGACTTCCATTGCCTCAATTCTGCTCCTATCACTTTCTATTGAGTTGTCTAATTATGAAATTTTATTGTTAATCTTTAGAATTTCTGATTGCTGCCTCTCTATGGATTCTTGCAGCTTATTAAATTTGTCATTATATTGTTCTCTAATCTTCTTAAGTTCCTCTAATGCTGTATCTGTGCATTCCTTGGCATGTTCTGTGTTTTACCTGATCTCCTGAAGAGTTCTGTATATTAACCTTTTGTATTCTGCCTCTGGTCTTTCTGGGAAATTATCTTCATCTGGAAGACTTCTTGATTCTCTGTTTTGGAAGCTTGCTGAAGCCATAATGGTCTGCCGCTTTATTTGATTTGATATTGACTGTTTCTCCAAGCCATCCATAAGTTATAGTATTTATTTATTTTATGTTTGCTTACTGTGTCCTAGCTTCTTGTTTTGTTTTGGTATGTCCAAATAGGGTGCTCGAGTGAGCTAGTTTGATAATTGGTGCCTTTGAAGCTCTAACATCCTGTCAGCAGGTGGCTAGAGCTGTTACTAGGTATATGAGCCCAGAAGTCCGTTTACTTTTCTAGTATGGATTCAGCTCAGGTGTCCAGGTAGTTGGTCACCAAGTGTGTGGTGAAGACTCTGATCTACAGTCTTAGATGAACAAGTGTGATTGGTGTAGGCACAGGTATCTGGCTGCAGTAGGGGGTCACATGCTGAGCAAGGGAGGGGACTGACAACAGCCCCTGAGTGTCTGTGAGGAAAGCCTGTCCCCATTCCCTAGAATGTGTAGGTAGGTGGGTTTTGCAGCCAGACTATGGGCACCTGATGCTGTTGCTGTAAGGACTGGTAGGCACCACTTATCCTTAGACCCCTGTGGAGGGTGGTTAGGTGGAGTGGGTGAAGCTACTAGTCCTCAGGTCCCTGATGTGGGTAGGTGAGGATGCTGTTTAATAGGCAGAGCAGTGTCAACCATCACTAACCTATCTCTTCACCAAGTAGCTTAAACAATTGAAGTTAGACTTCAGGTGTATACCCTTTTGTACTGTGCTAATAAGGGCCTACACTGTTGAAATGGGCTCACACAGGTCTATGTAGGGGTGAAAGACATTCAAAGTCCATGGACTGCTTATGCCTGTGGCTACACAAAGGACCTGTTCCTGCCCTGAGTTCCCAGCTTAGGGAGCCAGCGGATTATTTTTCCCTGTTTGTTAATTTGTTCCTTCTCCAAGGCTAGGACGGTGGCTCAGGGTGCGTGAGAGGTCCTACTTCCAGCCCAGGGAAAGTGGCTGTCACTGAAACCAGCTCAGGACCCATTGCAGAGCAGGGAGTGGTCAGTTAAATGAGAGTTTTTTCCAAAGGGGTGTTTTTTGGTCCACACTGTAGATTAGATGCAAGTTCTTATCTTATGCCAAGAGCACTGCTTTTTGCTAATTCTAGAGGCATGAGTGAACTTTCTGCCCCTTGGTCTCTCCTGATGTGGAAAATGCATCCTGAATGCTAGCATGCTGCTTCCTGCCAGGTCAGGTCTGACAACTTCTTGCTGCTTCTGAACCATCTGTCCCTCCCCTGCCCCTCAATTTGATTCCTCAACTTTGCCTTTGATGTTTAGGGCTCCTAGATTGTTATATATGATCAAATCACTTGTTTTTTAAGGCCTTAAAAACAGTGGTTTTTTTTTTTTGTAGTAAGGGGGACCACCGGAAGCATCTGACTACTCCACTATCTCGGCCCTGCCTCCTGCCTGGTCCTTCATTTTGATTGGGGTTTTGAGAGAAAGGAGATGAGCGCCATGAGCTAGGGAGATAAACTAGGGTCCAATAATGAAAAACCCAGAAAGCCATATTAATGAGTTTACAAGTCACTGTTCCTTGTATGGTAAGACCTCTTCTCTCTCCAAGGAAAGGTGGTACATTCTTACTCCTGATACTTCCACTGGCCAAACAGACAATGGAATTTCCCAGGCCCATTACTATTGAGGAGTTCTACCAAGTGTAACAATCTCAATTCCAGTAATATCAAAATCCAGACCCCTAAGTCACCTGCTATATTGTTTCCCAACCACCTAAAGGAGCCTACCCATTTACAAACTGTAGCTATCAGAGCCACATGTAATTCTTAATCGTAAGTTACCTCCAAAAGTTACACCTGCAAAGATTTCAAATATCTCATCATGAAAAAATAATCTACTATCAAAATGCTTTTCAGCACTCACTATATTGTCCATTCTGGATGAACAGTTTACCACGTTAATTAGGAGAAAGAGGATGACAAGAAGGTCCACACATTCAACCACTATTTACTGATGCCCTGCTCTGTGCAAAGCTACAGCCTGTATTAAGTGGTAGAGGATAAAAGAAGATAAATAAATATTTTCTGCCTGGAGTAACTTCAAATCCTGAAGAAAGCCAACAAAGGCTATCCATGGAAAGAAATGACTGGGAGTTAGAAGAAGGCTTCAGTTCTGAATATTTCTCCACTGTTTATTAACTGAGTAACTTAAGGCAAGAACATCACCTAATTTCCTCATGACTCAGTTTTCTTTTCCCATGAAGTGAGGATAGGAATACCTCCCTTGCAAAGACTTTTGTTAATTAGGAAATGTATTTAACACTTTAAGTTAGTACATTGCCTGACAGAAAGCCAGTATTCAATAAACGCTGCTGCCATTGATGATGCTGTTATAAATGAAAGCACCACAAAAAATTATTTCTAACAGTGAGGAATATGGAACATCTACTCTGAGAGCAGAACACTGAAAGCTAAATAAGTTATTAACAAGTAAAGATTTAGGACATGGTCATTCCCAGCTGAGTTACCTGACTGAACGAAGGAGCAAAGATCAGAAAGTACAAGACAACATTTGACCAGCAGTAAGTTGTCAAAGAGATATAGTTCTCAAGGGAAGTGAAAAACTCTTTAGAAAGTTGTTGCCACAGGCTAGGTGAGAACCTGACTCAAGACTATAGCACATTTGTCTTTTGTACTTAGTTATCTGGCTAAGCCTAGGTGTAAAGTCTGAGGCTGTAGTTTTCTGGGACGTGATCCCCAGCAATATATCTGACATTTAGTCTCCTTTTTTAAAATCAAAGTGGCATTTGCCAATGAATATCCCTTGTCCTTTCTCTAAGTGCAGTGTACCTTCAAAGATAAATCCTGACAATCTACAAACTGAATTGTCTTAATTTTGTCACTTTGGCCAAAGCTTTCTTTGTTTTCATAAAATAAGTCAGTTCAAGAAAAAGACTCAACTGAAAGGATCCACCCACATTTCCTGCTTTAGAAAGAAATTTGCTCACACTCATATTGTCATGGATTGAATTATGTCTCTCCAAAAATGTGTGTATCAATTTGCTGGGCCATGATTTCCAGTATTGTATGAGTGTCCTCCATTTCGTGATTGTAATTTTATGTTTTTATTCAATTTTATGTTAAAGAGGATTAAAGTGAGATTGTAACACCGTTACTAAGGTCACATCCCTGATCCAGGGAGTTTCCCTGGGGTATGGCCTGCACCATCTTTTATCTTACAAAAGATGAAAGGAAAGAGAAGCAAGCAGAGAGTTGGGGACCTTGTATTACCAAGAAATTAGCACCGGGAGCAAAGTGTGCCCTTCAGACCTGGAGTTCCTGTACAGAGAATCTTCTAGTCTGCGAGAAGATTGATGAGAAGGCAGACAGAGAAAGAAAGCCTTCCTCTGGCCTTTTAGCTTATTTTACCGTGAGGAAATAAATTTTTCTTTGTTAAAGCTATCCACTTGCGGTATTTTTGTTGTAGCAGCACTAGATGGCTAAGGCATATGTCCTGATTTATACTTTTCAGGAGTTTTGAGCAGTTGGAGAGACATAGTTTCAGAAAGTTTATAATACATAAATGTCCAGCAGATGTCCAGCCTTAGGTTAGGCGATTAGGTAGAATAAATTAAAAAAAAAACAAACTCACTGCTATCGAGTCTATTTTGACTCATAGCTACTCCATAGGGTTTCCAATGCTGTCAATCTGTACAGAAGCAGAATGCCACATCTTTCTCCCAAAGAGCTACCAGTGGTTTTGAACTACTGGCCTTTCAGTTAGCAGTCGATCACTTTAACCACTGTATTGCCATGGCTCCTTCTTGGTAGAATATGTATTACATAAGAGGTCATGTGATATAGGAAATTTATCTCTTGAGATGGTGCTGATTTTATATGTTTATGAATTAGAATCCAGTGTTTAAAATCCTCAAAAAAAATTTTTTTTAATTCTCACTTCATGGTTTTCTTCAGATTTCTAAGAAAAATCTTAGAAGCTCTAGTAATATATGGTATTTAAGCGTTTTTGTAATATATGTGTGCTATGCTGAACACATGTTGCTCTTCAATGTATTGTGTTACTTTGTCTTTTCTCTGTGCGTAATTGTGTCTTAATATGACAAATGTACTAGGAGGTTTTCTACCCTAAGAGATTTCCTGGCTTCAGTGTTTGAGAACATCTGAAGTTGTCCACCTAGTACTTCCTAGAAATGAGATGTAAGACTCTGGAAGTGCTCTTGAGAAACATGGAAAAGTTTGTGTTGATGCTAAATACTTGAAGACAGTAATTAACATAATTGTAGTTATTCCCACTAATGATACTTTCATTTTCTAAATAAACCCTTTCAGCCTGCGAAATGCTCCTAAAATATCTGATTGGCATACACTCTGAAAATAAAATCTTTCCTGTAGCTTAATATCTTTACAGAGCCAGAAAACAAGGTCACTACTCTTAATCTGAAAAGGAAAATTTAATTTAGCAATGCACAAGAAAGTAATAGTTAATTTGAGTTGATTATCATGGTAAGTTATCATTTACTCCCCAGAGTGTCAGCTAATCAAGTTACTTTTTAAATGCACTAATTCTTGGAGAATCTTTTGGAGTTTTTTTAATAGCATTGAGATCTATGGAAGAGGAGGTATCTGTAATTAGGTAAACCTTTGGACCAAGGTCAATAATTAGATTATTCCCCTCTATTTTATTATAAATGTTGTGGTTTAGTATATCAGAATTATATTAAAATAAATTATTGTTGTTGTGTGCCATGGAGTCGATTCTGACCCATAGCAACCCTCTGTTCCTAGAAACTCAGATTGTTGCTAGGCTTCAATCTGATTTTGTGACATTACATCTATACTTCTTTTTCTCTCCTCTCTATGCCCTCTTTCTAAATGATCTGATCGACATTTAGGACTGTAAATATCACACTTATACTAACACACTCCGATTGATACCTCCAGCCAGAAATCTAGTCTGAGTTCTGGCTTATAATATAATAAGATGTCTAAATATTACCCTGATATTTGAACGTGAAGGCTAACAATGATCTCAGACTTAACATGCCTCAAAACAATTCTTTTTCCCCATCCCTGAGCACTCGTATTCCAGTATTGGTCTAATTTTCCCAGTGCATGACACTATCATTAGCTAAACTGCAATGAAGTAACAACAATTGGCATCATCTTTCTCAATACCTTCCCTCCAACACCCCCACCAACCCCAGTAATAAAACCTTCACCGAGTCTATGTCTTTATTCCTGACTACTTCTCTAGTCTAAGCTATGTTAATCCCTTGGCTAGATTGTAACAAGAGTGCCCAAATTTGCACTACTCAAAGGCCAACTCAATTGCCTTCTTAACCTTCCCCCATTCTGTTCTCCCTACTGCAACCAGAATGATCTTTTGAAAACATTTTTCTAATCACATCACTTCTTTGCTTACAATGCTTCGAAATATTTCCATTGCACTTGCAATAAAAACCAAAATACTAAGTATTATCTGGAAGGCTCTGAAAAATTCTGACTCTGCCTACTCTCCAACTGCATCTCATACCACTGTGCCCCTTGTTCTCTAGTCAATAGCCCTCTGTTTATTTACTCAACGTGCTGATCTCTTTCCTGCCCTGTGGCTCTTGCAGCTACTTGCACATCTTCTCCTTTACTCTTCTCATTGCTTGTGCCATCATGTCACTTGGTAGCCATGGGTGACACCTCCTTTTCTAAAGCAGATCTCCCTTCTTATTCTCTCCCATGATCCTTCAAAGAACCAATATATTTATTTATGTGTTACTTTTCCTCCTTCTTCCCCCCACTATTAACTTAAACTCCATGAAAGCAGGAAACATGGCTGATTTGTTTATAACTATATATATACATTTTTTTATATAAGAAGTACAGTCAGAATACTCATTAGAGGCAAGAAAGGCAAGAGTCTGTCTCACACACTTTGGACATGTTATCAGGACAGAATAGTCCCTAGAGAAGGACATCATGCTTGGTAAAGTAGAGGGTCAGCAAAAGAGAGGAAGACCCTCAGCTAGATGGACTGACAGTGGCTGCAACACCGAGCTCAAGCATAATGATTGTGGGTATGGTGCAGGACCAGGCAGTGTTTTATTCTGTTTTTTTAGGGTTGCAACAATAACATATATCCAGTGCCTAATAGAGTGCCTAACACACAAGAGGAATGCCTGGCTGGTGCAAATGCTTAAGCGCTCCAATACTAACTGAAAGGTTAGTGGTTCAAACCACCCAGTGGCACTTGGGAAGTAAGGCCTAGCGATCTGCTTCCGAAAGGTTGCAGCCTTGAAAACCTTATGGAGTGCAGTTGTGCTCTGCACACATGAGGTTGCCGTGAGTCAGAATCAAGTGGATGGCAACTAACAACAACACCATAGAGTAAGTGCTCAATAAGTATTTTTGAATGAACAAATGCATATCCAGACAATTAAAGCAGGTAGAAATCTTTTTCCATGGAATCAATTATGTAAGGAATGTCAATATTTCCTTTCATTAAATGAAATCTGTTGCTGAGCTATCAACTCTTTCTGTGGAGTTAGAAGAAAATTCAAGATTATGTGTTGTTGGGAGAGGACTTTCCCTTTCTAGAGACACGTGAGGATTGTGGAGCCAATGTGGTGCCCCCAAAATAGGGAAATAAGCCCTCATCTTCAGCTCTTATTTTAATTATGTATTAATTACTAGCATGCCTTTAAGAAAGCTGATCTGTTGCTCTCAGGTCAATCTTGAGCAAATGAATCTTTGCTGATGCCGCAAACTTCAATGTCTAGGCCCCAATCTTTTCATGCACTCACAGCCATTTCCTTATGAAAGCATGGAATTTCCCAGGACACTACTAAGGGCAGGGCCTGGATCTCTTTGATCTACTTGTCAAAATTTCTTGAGCTCCAGACTCAGGCTATATTTGTAAATTTGAGTCCATCCGATCCAGAGCACAATGTATAACAATATCTGAATGGGGTTTGTTAATTTATGATTTTACAAATGACAACAAAAGTATTATTTTAAATTATGGAGCCAACTCTATGGAACTGAACTATTGACATTTTGCTGTAATGTTAATAGAAACATAAATGTGTATGTTGTATGCTGTTGAGTGAATTCCAACTCATAGTGACCCTATAAGACAGATTAGAACTACCCCATAGCGTTTCTTAGGCTATAAATCTTTATGGGAGCAAATCACCAGGTCTTTTCTTCCACGGAGCAGCTAGTGGCTTTGAACTGCCATCTTTTCAGCTAGCAGCCAAGTGCTTAGCCATTGCACCACCAGGGGCATTTTATAAATGTAAATAACCTACTACAAATAATATAGGGTGGAGGTTTGATATACCCTTCTAATCCTACACCACTTAAAGGATTTTGTGAAAACTTTTGTTTTCATAAAGGAATTCTCTCTTTCTCTTATCACTTTCATTCTATCCAAATTCTACAGACCTTCCTCCTCATGCCCCATGCAACTTTGTATTTTAATTGTTATTTCTTCTTATAAGATCTTTAAAATGTTATAAAATTTTTAGTAAGAAGACTCATCAATTGGTAATTTTTTCTGAAAAATTTTTTAGAATACTTGAAAATACAGCAGGATACAAATAAGAAGTTAAATAATTACCCATAATCCTACACTCAGCAATAATTAAGCCATCATATCTCTATTATATCTGCTTAATCCTCCCTTCTCTGAAAAATTATTTTCTATGAATTACCCCTTACATAGGAGTGGTTTTTCATCTCTGTATATGGACATTTGCTGCTTTCTGACCGTTGCTGAGCACCATCTGACTATTGTCTCTGTATTCTACTTGCCATGAGGTACTGGGTAGATATTATCTCAACTCTTTTTGGAAATAAAAACAGCTTCCAATGTGAGTCATCGACAGAATTCTTTCCTGTTGGAGGTACCAAAGACGTCCTTATATATCTTGGTTAATGTTATTAAACATCACCTCCTACTGGAATAGCTATAACTGTTTAACCATTTTATTTCCATTCTCAAGAAGCTCTGGTGGCACAGGGGTTAAAGTGTTCTACTAGGGCAGTCGTACTGTGCCCTACAGGGTCACTCTGAGTTGGAATTGACTCAAAAGCAATAGGTTTGGTTTTTTGGGTTTATTTCCACTCTCATGGAGGCTGCACACTTTAAATGTAGACCTAATATTCATAATAAAGTAGAAGCAATCCTGTACATCAAAATGAACAGCAAGTTTCTAAAAATCATGGTTATATAGCTCTGAGTATTTCTGATGTTGCCATCTACCTTCTATCACCAGAATTACAGAGCTGGAAGAGACCATTTAGTTACTCTCTGAAAGAACCACTCTGGTGGTTGTTAGATGTGTTCACAAAATATTTCAAGGTTTCCACTTCTGAGCATATGGTAGAAGGACACTTCCTCCTTCACATTTGAATTTAATAGTGACCATGTGACTTGCTTTGTCCAATGAAATATAAACAGACATGTCATATTCAGGCAGCAATTTTGAACCCAATACATGATTTATCAGTCTTAATTACTTAGTGCTGCCTTAACAAAACCAAAAAACGAGAAGTGGATGGCTTCAAAGAATAGGAATTTATTTTCTCACAGTTCTGAAAGCTAAAAGTCCACATTAGGGTCTCAGCTGTGTCAGTTCCTTCTGTGGGACTCTCTCTTAGTTTCTAGTGTCTTCTGGAAATCCTTGGTTTTCCTTGTCATCCCTTGGTATTCCTTTGCTTGTAAAGGGGTCCTCACGCATCTGTCTTCCCTTTTTTGTGTGCATCTGTGTCTATTCTGCTCTTTTTATAAGACATCACTCAGAAGTGATTAAGTTTAGGACCTACATTACTCTGTTTCTAAATGGGGTCATACATGCAGGTTCAGCAGTTAGGGCTTTCACATATCTTTTGGAGGACACAATTAAAACCATAATAGTCACTTTTTTTTTTTTTTTTCTGTGATTGTGGAAGCATGAGTTGAATTGGTGGCTGCTCCGTTGTTCTGGGTTATGGAGTCAGGAAATGGAAAAGAGCCCCCAAATGACCTGCGAAGGGCATGTAGCCTGAGTGAGAAACATACCTTTGTTGTTCAGGCCGCTGAGACTTAAATTTTTTGTTGTTGGTGGTTTATTTTTTAATTTCTGCACTGCAACCTAGACTATCCTGATTGATACAACTACCTGTACCCATTGCCGTAGAGTTGATTCCATTTCATAGCGACCCTATAGGACAGAGTAGAACTGCCCCATAGGGTTTCCAAGGAGTGCCTCATGGATTTGAACTGCCAACGTTTTGGTTAGCAGCTGTAGCTCTTAACCACTATGCAACCAGGTTTTCCAAACAACTACTGTGCCACTGAAAGCCCTATGGATATGCCAAAACCTAGGCGAGCGATTCCCCTAAGAAAATCTTTATCTCATAAGATCATCTGAAAGTTTTATTTCTGCATGTGAGCATTTCACTTGCTAACTTTTAACTTGACATGGTGACTGCATGCCCTAGCCCCCTTTGCATGCAACAAATGAAATATACTTGTATCTGCTCTATCATCAGGTGACATAAAGGCACAGGGAGGCAAGGGGGCAGAATAGAGTTGTAATTACCCAATGGCATACCCAGCAGAGCTTATCCTCAGTCAAAAAGAAGAAGTTATATATTTAATGACAAAAGTAAAGTTCAAGATTTCAAAGGATGCAAATGTGCTTTTAGATCAAAGGTCAGCTGCAACATTTTATCTTAAAATGAATAAATCAAATTACAAATTAGAAGAAAATGATGAGGTATATTTTTAAAAAATATAAAATCTTAGAAAAATATGTTTTAATTTTTTGAGTATTAGGAATGCAGAAATTCAATCATTATTGTTATTTGCTGAATAATTAGGATAGCTAGGTAAAGCCTAAAATCCCTAGTTGGCATAAACAGTTTGCTCCAGGTGCTAACCTTGAGGTTGGTGTCTTAGTCGTCTAGTGCTGCTATAACAGAAATACCACAAATGAAAGGTTTTAACAAAGAGAAGTTTATTTTCTCACGGTAAAGCAGCCTAAAAGTTCAAATTCAAGGTGTCAGTACCCGGGGAGGCTTTCTGTCTCTGCGAGCTCTGGAGGAAGGCCTTTCTCGTCAATCTTCCCCTGGACTAGGAGCTTCTCTGCACAGGAACCCCAGGTCTAAAAGATGTGCTCCGCTCCTCGTGTTTCTTTCTTGGTGGTATGAGGTTCCCCACTCTCTGCTTGCTTCCCTTTCCTTTTATCTCTTGGGAGATAAAAGGTGGTGCAGGCCACACCCCAGGGAAACTCCTTTTACATTGGATCAGGGAAACAATCTAAGTAAGGGTGGTATTACAATCCCACCCTAATCCTCTCAACATAAAATTACAATCACAAAATGGAGGACAACCACACAATACTGGAAAGCATGGCCTAACCAAGTTGATACACATATTTTTGGGGGGACATAATTCAATCCATGGCAGTTGGCAATTCAAACCCACTCAGAAATGGTAAGAAAGAAAGGCCTGGCAATCTACTTTTGTGAAGAATGTTGTTGCTAGGTGCTGACAAGTCAGTTCCAATTCACAGTTACCCAACGTACAACATTGCCTGGTCCTGCACCATCCTTACATTCATTGCTATGTTTGAGCTTGTTGTTGCAGTCACTGTGTCAATCCATTTCATTGATGGTCTTCCTCTTTTTTGCCAATCCTCTATTTTACCATACATGATGACGTCCTTCTCCAGGGACTGATCCCTCCTGATAACAGGTTCAAAGTACTTGAAATGAAGTCTCGCCATCCTTGCTCCTAAGAAGAATTGTGGTTGTACTTCTTCCAAGACAGATTTGCTCATTCTTCTGGAATTCCATAGTTTGTTTAATATTTTTCGCCAACACCAAAATTCAAAAACACCAATTCTTCTTTGATTGAAAGTACCTGGGCTTGAGTCAGGCACACCTTAGTCCTGAAGGTGACACCTTTGCTTTTTAACACTTTAAAGATTTTTTGCAATGCAATATGTCATTTGATTTCTTGACTGCTGCATCCATGGGCATTGATTATAGATCCAAGTAAAATGAAATCCTCGATAACTTCGATCTTTTCTGTGTTTGCCTTGATGTTGCTTATTGGTCCAGTTGTGAGGGTTTTTGTTTTCTTCATGTTGAGGTATAATCCATACTGAAGGCTGTATTTGTTCTTTGTCAGTGTTTCAAGACCTCTTCTCTTTCAACAAGCAAGGTTGTGTCATCTGCATAATATAGGTTGTTAATGAGTCTTCCACCACCCCTTCTTCACACAATCTAGCTTGTCGGAATATTTGCTCAGCTACAGATTGAATAGCTATTGTGCAGGATACAGCCCTGACATACACCTTCCCTGATTTTAAACCACACAGTATCTGCTTGTTTTGTTTGCAAGACTTCCTCTTGGTCTATGTATAGGTTCCACATAAGCACAATAAAGTGTTCTGGAATTCCCATTCTTCACAATGCTATCCATAATTTGTCATGATCCACACAGTCAAAGGCCTTTGCATAGTCAATAAAACACAGGTGAACATCTTTCTGGTATTCTCTGCTTTCAGCCAAGATCCATCGGACATCAGCAATGATTTCCCTCATTCCACATCATTTTCTGTACCTGGCTTGAATTTCTGACAGTTGCTCGTCAAGGTAGTGCTGCAACCATTTTTGAATTACCTTCAGCAAAATTTTACTTGTATGTGATATTAGTGATATTATTTGAGAATTTCTGCATTCTATTAGATCACCTTTTTTGGAATGGACACAAATATGGATCTCTTTCAGTCTGTTTGCCAGATAGCTGTCTTCCAAATTTCTTGGCATAGAGAGGTAAATGCTTCCAGTGTCGCATCCGTTTGTTGAAACATCTCAAATGGTATTCCATCAGTTCCTGGAGACTTGCTTTTTGCCATTCCCTTCAGCGCAGCTTTGACTTCTTCCTTCAGTACCATAAGTTCTTGATCATATGCTACCTCCTGAAATGGCCGAATGTCGACCAATTATTTTTGGTATAGTGACTCTGTGTATTCCTTCCATCTTCTTTTAATGCTTCCTGCATCATTCAATATTTTGCCCATACTGTCCTTCAGTATTGCAACTCGAAACTTGACTATTTTCTTCAGTTCTTTCAGCCTGGAAAATGCTGAGTATGTTTTTGGTTTTCTAACTCCAGGTCTTTGCACAGTTCGTTATAATACTTTGCTTTGTCTTCTCAAGCTGCCCTTTGAAATGTTCAGGTCTTTTACTTCATCATTTCTTCCTTTGGCTTTAGCTGCTCTATGTTCAAGAGGCAGTTTCAGAGCCTTTCCTGCATCCATTTTAGTCTTCTCTTCCTGTCTTGTCTTTTTAATGACCTTTTTCTTTCCTCGTGTATGATGTCCTTGATATCATCCCACAACTAATCTGACCTTTGCTCATTAGTGTTCAGTGTGTCAAATCTATTCTTCAGAAGGTTTTTAAATTCAGGCAGGATTTACTCAAGGCTGTACTTCAGTTCTCGTGGACTTGTTTTAATCTTCTTCAGTTTCAACTCAAACTTGCATATGAGCAAGTCTGCCCCTTTTTTGACTGATGATATTGAGCTTCTCCGTTGTCTCTTTCCACAGATGTAGTCGATTTGAATCCTGTGTGTTCCATCTGATGAGGTTCAGGTGTATAGTAAAGATTACAGCCAAGAATACCCTATGGAGCAGTTCTACTCTGTAACACATGGGGTCACTATAAGTCGGACTCAATAGCAACATTTTTTTAAATATAAAACCTAGTTATGGAATTTAAAACTATATCACAGATTTTCACTAGAAAGTGCATTGAAAAAAATTCTCATGACTCATAAATCACTGAAGGTTTTTATTTTTTTTTTTTACCGTAAATATACTTGATACGCTGTAAAACCCTAAAGATGCCCGGAATTTTGTCTATCATCTTTGAATTATAAGACTGTATGTTGACAACACATCCAAGATCAACTGAATATTTTTGGTAAAATACAACACTATACTTTTGCCTTGGTATATCAAAATCTTTTTAACATTCAGATATTTTAAAGCCTCAGTTGAATGTGCATATTACAGAAGCATATGTTTGGGAGTTACTTTAAAGCTGCATTAAAATGAATGTTCAATCCTATTTAACGTTTTATGGTGTGATTTCAATGCTGTTATCCTGAATATTACTACTATCTGAATTTATTTTTGAAGACAAATGCAGTATTTTTAACTTTTAATCAACTTTCAGATAGAAAAGCTGTAATCCTGGCTCTGCCTATGGATTCTTGCTCAGAGACAGAGTATATAAAATATTTTCACAGGTTAATAATCATTAAAAAAAAAAATTAAGTACATGTTTATTCATTGAGTCGCAGTGGCTATATTTTTACAAAATGCTTGTTGAGTTTCTTAAACCAAAAAAACAAACCCCTTGCTATCGAGGCAATTCCAATTCATAGCGACTGTTATAGGACAGAGTAGAACGGCCTCTTAGGGTTTCCAAGGAGGGGCTGGTGGATTCGAACTGCCGACCTTTTGGTTAGCAGCAGATCTTTTAACCACTGACTCACCATGACTCCTGTTGAGTTTCTTAAGCACTTTAAATCGTGCCTACATTTCCTTTAGTCTCCCAGGTCCTAAAGTTCTTCACTCAGCAAGGTCTATGAGTTATTCTTCAAAAAACAAAGTTAAAAGAACACTGCTCCAGAGAAGCTGAGCCTATCTTTTTTGTTCTGTAACTTTAAACTTTTATGTCCTTGTATACCTTTTGTAGCAAAATTTAGCTAACCAGGAGTCTACAAGGTCTGGTTATATTTTGCGGATGATAATGCATGTGTGTGTTTGAATATCTTCTGGAAGACAGCGTTTCTAAGATATCTTTAAATAATACCCTGCAGTCAGTCTTTAGTGGACTAAGTGATTAAACCGCAACATTTCTGGAGTGTAACTATTTGTAAGCAAATATATTACACAATTGACATTTTACAACCCAACATTTTATAACAGCTAAGCAGTAATAAAACTACTATGCAAAGGATAAGTAACATGGCATATATTTAGAAATCTTCAGGGAGGCTGTAATTGGATATTACTGCAATCCCAACAGAGACAATTAAGTTGGTTTCATTACAATTATTTATGCAAATTACTCTCAATTCTGAGACTATTTAATATATTTTGCTATTTCTTTGTTCATTATAAGAAAACTACTTGAAGTGCATTTATAGATGTATATAAAGCATCTATAACTTTGGACATGTTATCAGGAGGGACTAGTCGCTGGAGAAGGACATCATCAGGCTTGGTAAGCTAGACGGTCAGCAAAAAAGAGGAAGGCCCTTGTTGAGACGGATTGACACAGTGGTTACAACAATGGGCTGAAACATAGCAATGATTGTGAGGATGGCACAAGACCAGGCAGTGCTTCATTCTGTTGTACATAGAGACATTATGAGTAGAAACCAACTTGACAGCACACAACAACATAAAGCAGTTACAAAAATTAAAAAAAAATCAATCAGTAAGTTATCCTTAGTTAACACTTTTCAACTTAATAACTTATAATTTATTAGAAATTTGTTAAACCTGTCAAAGTCATAAAGTGGGCTTGTTCACTTAGTCTTAGGATTGACTGTTTTTAATTGCCCTTTTAATAAAGTCAGCTTAAAAAACAAACTGTCAATGAGACTGGATTTCTTTTTGTCTTCACACAGAGGAGTATATTTAAATAATAATAATTAAAAAAATCCAGCTTCTGTTATGTAGAACTACCAAACATTGGTTTAAAACTAAGCTAAACATTATTAAATTCATAACGCAAGCATCTTACAAATGTCAAAAAATTGGAGTTCCAGTCCCGATTCTGTCACAATCTAATTTTAAGAATTGGAGCGTCACACGATCTGAGGCTATTTCAACATCAGTAATACCAGTGGGCTGAATCAGAGATTGTGAGATTTGTTCCAGCTTTGCACAATTTAATCCACATTATGACTTCCTTTTTTAAGTTGGTCATAAGGGTTCTTAATACTGTCAAACACGCTGTTGTTGTTGCTGCTAGGTGCTGTTGAGTCGGTTCCGACTCATAGCGACCCCATGTACAACAGAACTAAACTCTGCCCAGTCCTGAGCCATCCTTACAATCTTTGTTATGCTTGAGCTCATTGTTGCAGCCACTGTGTCAGTCCACCTCATTGAGGGCCTTCCTCTTTTCCGCTGACCCTGTACTCTGCCAAGCATGATGTCCTTCTCCAGGGACTGATTCCTCCTGATAACGTGTCCAAAGTTTGTAAGATGCAGTCTCACCATCCTTGCTTCTAAGGAGCATTCTGGTTGTACTTCTAAGACAGGTTTGTTCCTTCTTTTGGAAGTCCACGGTATATTCAATATTCTTCGCCCACACCACAATACAAAGGCATCAATTCTTCTTTGGTCTTCCTTATTCATTGTCCGGCATTCACATGCATATGATGCGATTGAAAATACCATGGCTTGGGTCAGGTGCACCTTAGTCTTCTAGGTGACATATTTGCTCTTCAACACTTTAAAGAGGTCCTTTGCAGCAAATTTACCCAATGCAATGTGTCTTTTGATTTCTTGACTGCTGCTTCCATGGCTGTTGATTGTGGATGCAAGTAAAATGAAATCCTGGACAATTTCAATCTTTCCTCCATTTATCATGATGTTGCTTCTTGGTCCCGTTGTGAAGATTTTTGTTTTCTTTATGTTGAGGCACAATCCATACTGAAGGCTGTGGCCTTTGATCTTCATTAGTAATTGCTTCAAGTCCTCTTCACTTTCAGCAAGCAAGGTTGTGTCATCTGCATAATGCAGGTTGTTAGACTCTTCCTCCAATCCTGATGTCCCATTCTTCTTCATACAGTCCAGCTTCTTGGATTATTTGCTCAGCATACAGATTGAATACGTATGGTGAAAGAATACAACCCTGACGCACACCTTTCCTGACTTTAAACCAATCAGTATCCCCTTGTTCTGTCTGAACAACTGCCTCTTACTCTATGTAAAGGTTTTTCAAGGGCACAATTAGAAGTTCCGGAATTCCCATTCTTCCCAATGTTTTCCATAATTTGTTATGATCCACATAGTCAAATGCCTTTGCATAGTCAATAAAACACAGGTAAACATCCTTCTGGCATTCTCTGCTTTCAGCCAGGATCCATCTGATATCAGCAATGATATCCCTGGTTCCACGTCCTCTTCTGAAACCAGCTTGAATTTCTGGCAGTTCCCTGTCAACATACTGTTGCAGCCGTTTTTGAATGATCTTCAGCAAAATTTTGCTTGCGTGTGATATTAATGATATTGTTCTATAATTTCCACATTTGATTGGATCACCTTTCTTGTGAATAGGCATAAATATGGATCTCTTCCAGTCAGTTGACCAGGAAGCTGTCTTCCATATTCCTTGGCATAGACAAGTGAGCACCTCCAGCACTGCGTCTGTTTGTTGAAATATCTCAATTGATATTCTATCAATTCCTGGAGCCTTGTTTTTCACCAATGCCTTCAGAGCAGCTTGGACTTCTTCCTTCAGTACCATCGGTTCCTTAACATATACTACCTCTTGAAATGGTTGAACATCGACTAATTCTTTTTGGTATAATGACCGTGTATTTCTTCCATCTTCTTTTGATGCTTCCTGCCTCGTTTAATATTTTCCCCATAAAATCCTTCACTATTGCAACTCGAGGCTTCAATTTTTTCTTCAGTTCTTTCAGCTTGAGAAATGCCAAGTGTGTTCTTCCCCTTTTGGTTTTCCATTTCCAGCTCTTTGCACATGGCATTATAATACTTTACTTTGTCTTCTCGAGACGCCCTTTGAAATCTTCTGTTCAGTTCTTTTACTTCATCAATTCTTCCTTTTTCTCTAGCTGCTCAACATCTGAGAGGAAGTTTCAGAGTCTCCTCTGACATCCATCTTGGTCTTTTCTTTCTTTCCTGTCTCTTCAATGACCTCTTGCTTTCTTCATGTATGATGTCCTTGATGTCATTCCACAACTCCTCTGGTCTTTGGCCCCTATATGTCTGTCAGTTTGTCATACTGTGGGGGCTTGTGTGTTGTTGTGATGCTGGAAGCTATGTCACCAGTATTCAGATACCAGCAGGGTCACCCATGGAGGACAGGTATCAGCTGAGCTTCCAAACTAACACAGACTAGGAAGAAGGACCCGCAGTCTACTTCTGAAAAGTGTTAGCCAGTGAAAACCTTATGAATAGCAGCGGAACGTTGTCTGATATAGTGCTGGAAGATGAGCCCCCCAGGATGGAAGGCACTCAAAAGATGACTGGGGAAGAGCTGCCTCCTCAAAGTAGAGTCGACCTTAATGACGTGGATGGAGTAAAGCTTTCGGGACCTTCATTTGCTGATATGGTATGACTCAAACATCCATTAATAATCAGAACATGGAATGTACGAAGTATGAATCTAGGAAAATTGGAAATCATCAAAAATAAAATGGAATGCATAAACATTGATATCCTAGGCATTAGTGAGCTGAAATGGACTGGTATTGGCCATTTTGAATCGGACAATCATATAGTCTACTATGCTGGGAATGACCCTGACGAGGAATGGCGTTGCATTCATCAACAAAAAGAACATTTCAAGATCTATCCTGAAGTACAACTCTGTCAGTGATAGGATAATATCCATATGCCTACAGGGAAGACCAGTTAATACGACTATTATTCAAATTTACTAGAGCCAAAGATGAAGAAATAGAAGACTTTTATCAGCTGCTACAGTCTGAAATTGATTGAACATGCAATCAAGATGCATTGATAATTACTGGTGATTGGAATGCAAAGAGTTAGAAACAAAGAAGGATCAGGAGTTGGGAAATATGGCCTTAGTGATAGAAACAATGCCAGAGATTGAATGATAGAAATTTCAACAACTTCTTCATTGTAAACACCTTCTTTCACCAACATAAACGGTGACTATATATATATTTTTTTTATACACATGGACCTCACCAGATGGGACACACACAAATCGAATTGACTACATCTGTGGAAAGAGATGATGGAAAAGCTCAATGTCATCAGTCAGAACAAGGCCCGGGGCCGACTGTGGAACAGATCATCAATTGCTGATATGCAAGTTCAAGCTGAAACTGAAGAAAGTCAGAGCAAGTCCACGAGAGCTAAAACATGACCTTGAGTATATCCCACCTGAATTTAGAGATCATCTCAAGAATAGATTTGACACATTGAACACTAGCGACCAAAGACCAGACTGTTAAACATAAAATTTGTTATATTTGAAGAAGAGTTTTTGTTAAAGAGTGTTATTAAACCAAAAACCCAATACACTGCTGCTGAGTTGATTCCAACTCATTGCAACCCTATAAGAAAGAATAGAACTGCCCAATAGGGTTTCCAAGGCTGTAATCTTTATGGAAGGAGACTGCCACATCTTTCTCCTGTGGTGCCGCTGGTGGGTTCAAACCACCTTACCTTGCAGTTAGCAGCCTAGCACTTAAACCACTGTATCAGCAGGGCTCCTCAAAAGAGTTATTAGACAATTTTAATCCTAAATATATTCTCCCAAATCTAAGCATGGTAAAACATTACATACCACAATCAATGAATATCATTACTCAAAATAATACTTGCTTTACTGGTGTGCCAATCATCAGTCTATTTACAATTACATTGGTTCTCCATTTTCTTCCTTCTTTGCACTTTGTTGCAGGTGACGGGCCATGTGTTTCCCAGGTTCTCTCAATGTGGCAGCCAAAGCAGAGAACTGACAGCATACAGCTGTCTGTGCCTTGTGATGTTGCTATTTAGGCAGCCCACAAGTAATGACTGACCAAGACAGAGTAGAAGACCCCTCTATAGGAAATCTCCCCACCCATCTGTCAGTTTGTCTTACTGTGGTGGCTTGCATGTTGCTGTGATGCTGGAAGCTACGGCACCAGTATTCAAATACCAGCAGGGTCACCCCTGGTGAACAGGTTTCAGCTAAGCTTCCAGACTAAGAGAGACTAGGAAGAAGAATCTGATGATGTATTGTAAAAAATTGGCCAGTGAAAGCCTTCTGAATAGCAGTGGAATATTGTCTGATATAGTGCTAGAAGATGAGCCCCTCACGTTGGAAGGCAATCAAAATACATCTGGATAAGTGCTGCCTCCTCAAAGTAAAGTTGAATTAAATGACATGGATGGAGTCAAGCTTTTGGGAACTTCATTTGCTGAGATGGCACAACTCCAAATGAAAAGAAACAGCTGCAAACATCCATTAATAATCAGAACATGGAATGTACAGTGTATGAATCTAGGAAAATTGGAAATCATCAAAAATGAAATGGAATACATAAACATCAGTATCTTAGGCATTAGTGAGCTGAAATGGACTGATATTGGCCACTCAAATCAATTATATGGTCTACTATGTTGGGAATGACAAATTGAAGAAGAATGACTTTGCTTTCATTCTCAAACAGAAGATTCCAAGATCTATCCTGAAGTACAGTGTGGTCAGTGACAGGATAAGATCCATATGCCTATAAGGAGGACCAGTTAATACGAGCATTATTCAAATTTAAGCACCAACCACTAATGCCAAAGAAGAAGAAATTGAAGATTTTTACCAACTTCTATAGTATGAAATTGATCAAACATGCAATCAAGATACATTGATAATTATTGGTTACTGGAATGGGAAAACTGGAAACAAAGAAAAAGGATTGACAGTCGAAAAATATGGCCTTGGTGATAGAAACAATGACAGAGATCACATGACAAAATTTTGTAAGACCAATGACTTCTTCAATGAAAATATCTTCTTTAAACAACATAAAGAGAAACTAAACACATGGACCTCACCAGATGCAATACACAGAAATAGACTACATCTGTGGAAACAGATGAGGGAGAAGCTCAATAGCATCAACCAGAACAAGGCCAGGGGCTAACTTCAGAACAGGCCATCAACTGCTCATATGAAAGTTCAAGTTGAAGTTGAAGAAAATTAAAGTCCACAAGAAAAAAATATGACCTTGAGAATATCCCACCTGAATTTAGAGACCATCTCAATAACGGGTTTGACTGAATACCAAATGAGTAGTGGAATGACATCAAGGACATCATACATGAAGAAAGCAAAAGATCATTAAAAAGACAGGAAAGAAAGACCAAATTGGATGTCAGAAGAGACTCTGAAACTTGCTCTTGAACACAGAGTAGTTAAAGTAAATGGGAGAAATGTTGAAGTAGAAATTTCAAAAGTCAGCTTGAGAAGACAAAGTGAAGTATTATAATGAACTGTACAAAGACCTGGTGTTAGAAAACCAAAAGGGAAGAATACGTTCAACATTTCACAAGCCGAAAGAACTGACGAAGAAATTCAAGCCTTGAGTTGCAGTACTGAAGGATTCTACGAGCAAAATATTGAGGGTTGAAGGCAGCATTAAAAGAAGATGGAAGGAATACACAAAGTCACAGTACCAAAAAGAATTGGTCAGTGTTCAACTATTTCAGGAGGTAGCATATGATAAAGAACTGATGGTACTGAAGGAAGAAGTCCAAGCTGCACTGAAAGATTTGGTGAAAAAAAAAAAGCTCCAGGAATTGGCAGAATAGCAATTAAGATGTTTCAACAGACATATTCAACACTGGAAACACCCACTTTTCTATGCCAATAAATTTGGATGACAGCTATTTTGGAAACAGACTGAAAGAAATCCATATTTGTGCTCATTCCAAAGAAAGATGATCTAACAGAATGTGAACAATATTAATATCACCCACAAGTAAAATTTTGCTGAAAATCATTCAAAAGCAGCTGTAGCAGTACAGCGACAGGGCACTAGCAGAAGTTCAAGCCAGATTCAGAAGAGAATGTGGAATGAGAGGTATCATTGCTGATGTCAGATGGATCTTAGCTGAAAGTAGAGGCTACCAGAAAGATGTTTTCCTGTGTTGTATTGACTATGCAAATGCATTCGACCGTGTAGATCATGATGAATTATGGATAACATTGCAAAGAATGGGAATTCCAGAACACTTAATTGTGCTCTTGAGGAACCTGTACATAGATCAAGAGACAGTTGTTCAAACAGAAAACAGGGATACTTCGTGGTTTAATGTCAGAAAAGGTGTGCTTCAGGGTTGTATCCTTTCACCATATGTATTCCATCTGTGTGCTGAGCAAACAACTTGAGAAACTGGACTATATGAAGAACACAGCATCAGGTTTGGAGGAAGACTCATTAGCAACCTGTGATATGCAGATAACACAACCTTGTTTGCTGAAAGTGAAGAGGGCTTCCAGCACTTAATCATGAAGATCAAAGACTACAGCCTTCGGTGTGGATTGCACCTCAACATAAAGAAAACAAAAATCCTCACAACTGGATCTATAAGCAACATCATGATAAACAGAAAATATTGAAGTCATCAAGGATTTCATTTTATTTGGATTCACAGTCAGCACCCATGGCAGCAGCAGTGAAGAAATCAAGGGATGTATTGCATTGGGGCAAATCCGCTGCAACAGACCTCTTTAAAGTGTTCAAAAGCAAAGATGTCTGTCACTTCAAGCACTACGGTGCGCCTGACCCAAGCATGGTATTTTCAATTGCCTCATATATATATATATATATGTGCAAAACTTGGGCAATGAATAAGGAAGACTAAAGAGGAATTGAAATCTCTGAATTATGTTGTTGGTGAAGAGTATTGAATATACCACGGACTACCAGAAGAAAGAATGTCTGTCTTGGAAGAGATACAGCCAGAATTCTCCTTAGAAGCATGGATGGCAAGTCTTCACCTCATGTACTTTGGACTTGTTATCACAGGGACCAGTCCACTGAGAAGGATATCATGCTTGGTAAAGTGTCAGAGAAAAAGAGGAAGGGCCTCAGTGAGATGAATTGACACACTAGCTGCCACAATGGGCTCAAGCAAAACAATGATTGTGAGGATAGTGCAAGACCTGGTAGTGTTTCATTCTGTTGTATAGCGGTTGCTTTGGGTAGAAGCTGACCGGATGCACGTTAACAACATAGGCAATCTACGACAATGGTCAATCTATGTGCTAGAGCAACCCTTTGGGATGGGTGAATCTGTCTCAAAATTCTGCCACAGTTTGAATGAAGCACTTAGTACCCAGTCCTCTTACCTGCTCCTCTCCTTTCACAGGTGTTATTCAGCTTCAGTCTCAATGTTTTCCCTGATTATTCCTTGTACTTGTCCCCTTTATTTTTCATAGGTGTTAGCTCTTCAGGAAGGTAAATAAATCTGTTCAATTAATCCCTTGCTCTTCTAAATCCATCTTGGTATCTATTTCCTAGAGGTCATAAGCTTACATATTTGTCAACTGGTTACTGATTATATTCAGGCAGTGGGTTATACTGGAAGTGAGGAAAGGAGAGAGAAGTCAGGGTATTTCTCCTTCTCTCTCTGCTCTATGAAGCATCCCAGTTGTGCCTACATCTCCTCAATGGTACCCACTCATGCTAGATGGCCCCTCTTCCTGTGCCTGTCAGTTCCTGTCAAACTGTTTCCAAGATGACAGTAGTACCACCTTCTCCAAACCTCTTTAAGAATAATAGTAGCTTGATGCTATTACTAACATCCTGGTTGCTTCACTCTCCTTTTTCCAAGGATACACTTCATCCCGGAGATAATCATCTGCTAAAAGGTAGTTACCAAGAACTAGCTTTTGCAGAATAATTTGGTATTCTTCTATTGTCTACCTGAGATTTGAGTCACTAAAGGAATGCTAGTTCCTTAGTCCTTCAATAGTTTCATTTCGAACCATCTCCTGGAATTGGCTTATCTAAGCCCTGGATCCTTGCTCTTCTGGTAAAAAGACCCCCTCCCTATTTCCTTTTAGAAGCCGTTCCTTCTCTCCCTAGTGGAAGAGAAAGAGAAGGAGCATTTACCCCTCTCCCCACGGGCCGTGGGATCAGGCATGAATCCTGGCTTCAGCCAATCAGAGTCCTTTTCCAGGAAGTTCTAGGGATGCTAGGAAGAGAGAAATATTCTTTTGAGCTTATGGACAACCTCGTACTTGCTGGGGGCCATTTTGTAGAAAAAACCTATTTGTAAATCAGGCCAAAACCAAAGGTGATTGAATTAAAAGATACCAAGTGACCTAACAACATTTTTTAAGATCCTGGATAAACGTGGAAAAAGAGCCCTGTTACTAAAAATTGTAACCCAATGCACAAAACTCTCAAATTGTAAAGGTCTTGTTGAAAGGGAATTTTAAGGGGAATGGCCTGGAGGGTGAGGACAAAAGAGAAGGAGAGGTTGTTAGAAATCAAGTTTACAGGCATACCTCATTTTAGTGTGCTTTGCTTTATTGTGCTTCACAGATATTGCATTTTTTACAAATTGAAGTTTCATGGCAATCCCGTGTCAAGCAAGTCTATTGACGCCATTTTGCCAATAGTATGTGCTAACGTTGTGTCTCTGTGTCACATTTTGGTAATTCTTGCAACAGTTCAAACTTTTCCATTATTTTATATCTGTTATGGTGATCTGTGATCTTTGATGTTACTACTGTAATAGTTTTGATCATCACGAACCATACCCATGTAAGATGGTGAATTTAATTGATAAATGTTCTGTGTGTTTTGACTGCTCCACCAACCACCCATTCCCCCATCTCTCTTCTTCTCTTTGGGCCTTCCTATTTCCTGAGACATGACAATGTTGAAATTAAACCAGTTGATAACCCTACAATGACCTCTAAGTGTTCAAGTGAAAGGATGAGTCCCACCTCTCTCACTTTAAATCAAAAGTTAGAAATGATTAAGCCAAGACAGGCCAAAAGCTAGGCCCCTTGAACCAAACAGTTAGCCACGTTGTGAATGCAAAGGAAAAGTTCTTGAAGGAAATTAAAAGTGATACTTGAGAACACATGAATGATAAGGCAAAACAGCCTTATTGCTGATATGGAGAAACTTTTAGTGGTTTGGAAAGAAGATCAAACCAGCCACAACATTCCCTTAAGCTAAAGCCTAGTCCAGAGCAAGGACTTAACTACCTTCGACTCTTTGAAGGCCAAGAGAGGTGAGGAAGCTGCAGAAGAAATTTTGAGGTTAGCGGATGTTGGTTCATGATGTCTAAGGAAAGAAGCCATCTCCATAACAGTGCAAAGTGAAGCGCAAGTTCTGATGTAGAAGCTGCAGCAAGTTATCCAGATCTAGCTAAGATATTTGATGAAGGTAGCTATACTAAACAATGGATTTTCAATGTAGATGAAACGGCCTTGTATTAGAAGAAGATGCCATCTAAGATTCCCTTAGTTAGAGAAGAAAAGTTGATGCCTGGCTTCAAAGCTTCAAAGGACAGGCTGACACTCTTGTTAGGGGCTAATACAGCTGGTGACTTTGAGTTAAAGCCAATGCTTGTGTACCATTCCAAAAATCTGGGGCCCTTAAGAATTGTGCTAGATCTACCCTGCCTGTGTTCTATAAATGGAACAACAAAGCCTGGATGACAGCACATCTATTTACAATATGGTTTACTGAATATTTTAAGCCCACTGTTGAGAACTACTCCTTAGGAAAAAAAGACCCCTTTCAAAATATTGTTGCTCATTGACAATCCACTTGGTAACCCAAGAGCTCCAATGGAGATGTACAAGGAGATTAATGTTGTTTTCATGCCTGCTAACACAACATCCATTCGGCAGCCCGGGGATCAAGTAGTCATTTAGACCTTTAAGACTTATTATTTAAGAAACACTTTCGGTAAGTCTATAGCTCTCATAGATGGTGATTCCTCTAATGGCTCCAGGCAAAGTAAATTGAAAACCCGCAAAGGATTCACCATTCTAGATGCCATTAAGAACATTCATGATTCATGGAAGAAGGTTGAAATAATCAACTTTTAGCAGGAGTTTGGAAGAAGTTAATTCCAACCCTCATGAATGGTATTGAGGGGTTTAAGACTTCAGTGGAGAAAGTAACTGCAGATATGGGGGAGGTAGCAAAGAACTAGAATTAGAGGTAGAGACCAAAGACGTGATTGAATTGGTGCAACCTCATGATAAAATTTGAACAAATGAGGAGTTGCTTCTTATGGATGAACAAGGAAAGTGGTTTCTTGATTTGGAATCTATTCCTGGTGAAGATGCTGTAATTATTGTTGAAATGACAACAAAGAATTTAGAATATTACATAAACTTAGTTGATAAAGCAGCAGCAGGGTTTGAGAGGATTGACTTCAATTTTGAAAGAAGTTTTACTGTGCGTAAAATGCTATCAAACAGCATCACATGCTACAGAGAAATCTTTCTTAAAAGGGAAGAGTCAATTGATTGGACAAACTTCATTGTTGTCTTATTTTAAGAAATCGCCACAGCCACCCCAACCCTCAGCAACCACAACCCTGATCAGTCGGTAACCACCAACATCAAGGCAAGACCCTCCACCAGCAAAGATTATAACTCACTGAAGGCTCAGATGATGTTAGCATTTTTTTTTTTAACAAAAAAGTATTTTTTAATTAAGGTGTATACATTGTTCTCATTGCTGTCGAGTCGATTCTGACTCATAGCGACCCTATATGAGTCAGAATCGATTAGACATCAGTGGGTTTTGATTTTGAATACATTGTTCTTTGGACATAATGCTATTACACACTTAAAAGACTACAGTATAGTGTAAACATAACTTATATGCACTGGGAAACCAAAAGATTCGCGTGACTTGCTTTATTGAGGTGATCTGAAACAGAACCCACGGTATCTCTGAGGTATGCCAGTTGGGGGAGAACACATCTGAGTATCTTGATGGTTGCTGAAGAATGAGGGAACATTGAAAACACAACACTCACCATGAGTAGCTTTATCTCCACATTTTCATTTCTAAGATTCTGGCTCTTTCTGCCACTTATGATGTCTGCAGCATCCATCTTTTATTACATTGTAACAAATCTTCCTTGACTTTTTGAAGTCAGAGCTCTTTGCTTTTGCTACTACCCAGGGCTGACATCTGTAACTAAACTCCCTGGCTGCTTTGGGAGTTTTTGAACCAAATGCTATAAGTTAGAGAAAAGGAACCTACTAAAAATAAAACTGTTTATTCATAAAACAATAGCATTATTTGTGGTAGAAAATAAGACAGATTTTAAATATCTATGAGTGAATTATTGAAAATAACATCTAAACAGCCTTCTATGATTTCCTTATTTTTTAAAAATTGTACTTTGAAGGTTTACAGAACTAGCTTCTCATTAAACATATGAGTACACGTATTGTTTTATGACATTGGTTAACAACCCTACAACATGTCAACACTTTCTTTTTTTGAGCTTGGGTTCCCTATCACCAGCTTTCCTGTCCACTCCTACCTTCTAGTCCTTGTATGCCTCTTTGTCTTGTTTTGCTTTATGGGCCTGTCTAATCTTCGGCTAAAGGGTGAACCTCAGGAGTGATTTCATTACTGAGCTAAAAGGGTGTCTAGGAGCTATACTCAGGGTTTCTCCAACCTCTGTCAGACCAGTAAGTCTGGTCTTTTTTTGTGAGTTAGAATTTTGCTCTACAGTTTTCTCCAACTCTGTCTGGTACCCTCTATTATGATCCCTGTCAGAGCAGTCAGTGGTGGTAGCCGGATACCATCTAGTTGTACTGGACTTAGTCTGGTGGAGGCCCTGATAGTTTCGGTCCATTAGTCTTTTGGGCTAATCTTCCCTTGTGTCTTTAGTTTTCTTCATTCTCCCTTGCTCCTGAAGGAGTGAGACTAGTGGAGTATCTTAGATGGCTGCTTATAGGCTTTTAAGACCCCAGTAGGCTCACCAAAGTAGAATGCAGAACATTTTCTTTATAAACTGTTATGCCAATTGAGCTTGATGTTCCCCAGAACCGTGGTCACCACAGCCCTCAGCCCAGGAATTTGGTTCCTGAGGGAATTTAGATGTGTCTATGGAGCTTCCATGACCTTGCCTTGGACAAATTGTGCTGGATTCCCAAGTATTGTGTAGTGTCTTACCCTTCACCAAAGTTACCACTTATCTATTGTCTAGTGTTTTTCCATCCCCACACCTCCCCTCCCTCGTACCATCAAAGATTTTTTCTTTTGGTATGTAAACCTTTTCAAGAATTTTTATAATAGTGGCCTCATACTATATTTGTCCTTTTGTGATTGACATATTTCACTACACATAATGCCATCCAGATTCATCCATGTTGTGAGATGCTCCCCAGATTCATCACTGTTTTTTTATTATTGCATAATACTCCATTGTGTGTATGTACCATAGTTTGTTTATCCATTCACATGTTGGTGGGCATCTAGGTTATTTCCATCTTTTTGCTTTTGTGAACAATGCTGTAACGAATGTGGATGTGTATATACCTATTTGTGTGATGTCTCTTATATCTCTAGGATATGTTCCTGGGAGTGGGATTGCTGAATCTATTTCTAGCTTTCTAAGGAAGCACCATATCATTTTCCAAAATGCTTAGAACATTTTTTTCATTCCTACGAGCAGTGTGTAAGAGTTCTATCTCCCTGACGTCTCTCCAGCATTTGTTATTTTCTATTTTTTTTGATTGGTTCCAGTAATGCTGGGGTGGAATGGTATCTCATTGTGGTTTTGATTTGATTAATCTAACGGTTAGTTATTGCAAGCATTTCCTCATGGATCTGTTAGCTGCTTGAATGTCTCCTTTGGTGAAGAGTCTGTTCATTTCCTTTGCCCATTTTTAAATTCGATTATTTGCCTTTTTGTAGTAGGGGTGTTGGATTTTCCTGTAGATTTTAGAGATTAGAAGTTTTTCAGATTTGTAACAGCCAAGAATTTTTTCCCAGCCTGTAGGTTCTCTTTTTACTCTTTTGGTGAAGTCTTTTGATGAGCATAAGTGTTTAATTTTTGGAAGATCCCAGTTACCTAGCTTATCTTCTGGAGTTTGTGTGTTGTTAGTTATGGTTTGTATTCTGTTAATGCCTTGCATTAGGGCCTCTAGAGTTGATCCTATTTTCTTTTTCTATGATCTTTATAGTTTTTGGTTTTATATTTAGGTCTTTGATCCATTTTGAATTAGTTTTTGTGTATGGTGTGAGCTATGGGTCCTGTTTCATTTTTTTTGCACATGACATCCAATTTTGCCAGCACCATTTGTTAAAAAGACTGTCTTTTCCCCATTTGATGGACTTTTGGCCCTTATTGAAGATCAGGTGACTATAGATGGGTGGATTTACATCTGCTTTCTCTATTCTGTTCCATTGATCAATATATCTGTCATCGTATCAGTACCAGACTGTTTTGACTACAGTAGCTATATATATAGTAGTTTTCGAGGTCGGGTAGTACGAGTCCTCCTACTTGATTCTTCTTCTTCAACAGTGCTTTACTTATCCAGGGGCTCTTCCCTTTTCATATAAAGTTGATGATTAGTTTTTCATCTCAAAGAATATTGTTGGTATTTGGATTGGGATTGCATTGTATTTGTGGATTGCTTTGGGTAGAATGGAAACCCTGGTGGCATAGTGGTTAAGTGCTACGGCTGTTAACCAAAAGGTTGGCAGTTCGAATCCACCAGGCACTCCTTGGAAACTCTATGGGGCAGTTCTACTCTGTCCTCTAGGGTAGCTATGAGTCAGAATCGACTCAATGACAGTGGGTTTGGTTTTTGGTTTTGGGTAGAATTGTCATTTTCACAATGTTGAGTCTACCTATCCATGAGCATGGTATATTATCCATTTATATAGATCTCTTTCAGTTTCTTGTAATAGTGTTTTGTAGTTTTACTTGTATATGTGTTTTACATCCCTGATTAGATTTGTTCCTATTTTATTTTTTATGGGCCATTATAAATGGTATAGTTTTCCTGATTTCCTTTTTGTCATTCTCTCTCTTTTTTTTTTTTATTGGTGTATAGGAATCCAACTGATTTTTGTGTGTTTGTCCTATATCCTTCTACACCACTGAATCTTTCTATTAGTTCCAGTAGTTTTCTCCTGGAGTCTTTCGGGTGTTCTATGTATAGTATCATATCATCCACAGGTAAGGACAGTTTAACTTCTTCATTACTAATTTGGATGTCCTTTATTTCTGTTTCTTGCCTTAGTGTTCTAGCTAGGACTTCGAGGACAGTGTTAAAGAGGAGTGGTGATAAAGGGCAACCTTGTCTTGTTTCTGTCCTCAAAGGGAATGTTTTCAGGCTCTTTTCATTAAGAATGATGTCGACTGTTGGTTTTGTATAGATGCCTTTATTATGTTGAGGGATTTCCCTTCTATACCTATTTTATTGAGAGTTTTTATCAGGAATGGGTGTTGGACTTTGTCAAATGCCTTTTCTGCATAGATTGAAATGATCATGTGATTCTTTTATTTATGTGGTGAATTATGTCGATTGATTTTCTAATGTTGAATCATCCTTGCATACCTAGTATGACTCCTTCTTGGTCGTGGGGTATTATTTTTTTGATATGATGCTGAATTCTATTGGGTAGAATTTTGTTGAGAATTTTTGCATCTATATTTTATATTGATGACAGATACTGGTCTGTAATTTTCTTTTTTGTGGTGCCTTTGCCTGGTTTTGGTATCAGGGTTATGCTGGCTTCATAGGGTGAATTCAGAAGTATCCTTTCCTTTTCTATATTCTGAAACTGAGTAGTATTGTTGTAAGCTCTTCTCTGAATGTGGCAGAATTCTCCAGTGAAGTCATCTGGGCCAGGGATTTGGGCAGGGGGGAGTTTTTTTTCTTTCTTTTTTTAATTACCTTTTCAATTTCTTCTCTTGTTATGGGTCTGTTCAAATTTTCAACATCATTTTGTGTTAGTTTGGGTAGGGAGTGTGTTTCTAGCAACTTCTACATTATCTCTATGTTTTCAAATTTGTTGGAGTATAGTTTTTCATAATATTCTGTTATGATTCTTTTTATTTCTGTTGGGTCTGTTGTAATGTCTGCCATTTCATTTCCTACTTTTCTTTTGTCAATTTGGCCAGTGGTTTGCTGATTTTGTTGATCCTTTCAAAAAAAAAAAAATTTCTTTTTCAAAGAATTGATTTTGATTTTCTCAATTCTATGGTTTTTCTATTCTCTATTTCATTTGGAAAACCCTGGTGGTGTAGTGGTTAAGTGCTACGGCTGCTAACCAAAAGGTCGGCAGTTCGAATCCACCAGGTGCTCCTTGGAAACTCTAGGGGGCAGTTCTACTCTGTCCTATAGGGTCGCTATGAGTCAGAATCAACTAGATGGCAGTGGGTTTGGGTTTTATTTTTTTCTATTTCATTTATTTCTGCTCTAATCTTTACTATTTCCTTTCTTTTGGTGGCTGTGGGCTTTTTTTTTGCTGTTTTCTTTCTATTTGTTTAAGTTGTATAGCTAATGTTTTGATATTGTCCCTTTCTTCTTTTTTTGATGTGTGCATCTATTGCTATAAGTTGACCTCTGAGCACTGCCTTTGCTGTGTCCCAAAGATTTTGGTATGATGTGTTTTCATTCTTGATTCTAGGCATTTTTTGATTCCACCTTTGATTTCTTATATTACCCAGTGATGTTTAAACAGGTTGCTTTTCACTTTCCATGTAGCTGATTTTTTTTTTCCTTGCTCTTCCTGTCATTAATTTCTACTTTAATGGCATTGTGATCAAAGAAGATATTTTCTATTATTTCAATGTTTTGGAATTTGTTGAAGGTTGCTTTGTGGCCTACGATGTGGTCTATTCTGGAGAAGATCCATGTGTGTTGAAAAAGAACATGTACTTTACAGCTGTTGGGTAGAGTGCTCTATATATGTCTACGAGTTCAAGCTGCCTGATTGTGGCCTTTGGATCTCTTGTATCTTTGTTGAGTTTCTTTCTAGATGTTCTGTCCTTTACCAAGAGTGGCGTGTTGAAGTCTCCTACTATTATTGTGGAACTGTCAATTTCTCTTTTTCAGCGCTGTTTGAGTTCATTTTATGTATTTTGGAGTGCTGTTATTGAGGGCATAGATATTTATTGCAGTTATGTCTTCATGATGGATTGAACATTTAATCATTATATAATGCCCTTCTTTGTCTTTTATGATGGATTTTGTTTTAAAGTCTATTTTATCTGAGATTAGTATTGCTGCTTCTGCTCTTTTTGGTAGCTGTTTGCTTAATTAATTTTTTCCCATCCTTTGATTTTTAATAAATTTATGTCTTTGTTTCTAAGGTGTGTCTTTGAGTGACAGCATGTTGATGGGTCCTTTTTTTTTTATCCATTCAGTCCCTCTCTGTCTCTTTATGGATGAATGTAGGCCATTTACATTCAGTGTAATTATTGATAGGTGTGAGTTTATTGCTGTCATTGGGTAGTGCTTGTGTGTGTGTGTGTGTGTGTGTGTGTGTGGTGCTGATGTTTTCTTTGTTCCTCCAGTACTGACTTCTTTTTGTTTGTGGATTTTTTTTCTCTTTTTTTTGTTGATTTTGTTTTTACTGAGACCTTGTGTTTTTCTTCTTTATTTTAATGAGTAGGTTTGTTTACTTTCTTTGTGGTTACCTTGAAATTTACCCTTATCTTCATAGGTTTGAATCAGTCTTTAATTACTTGATATCACCTTGCCTTTCTCTCCATTAGAAAGTTCTATACCTATACTCTTTATTCCATCTTTTATTGTTCTGATGCTGATGTCATTTATAGACTAACCTCTCTGGTTCCCTGTTGTAAATCTTCTAGTTTTGAATTATTCTTGAGAGCTCATTTCCTAGGTTGACATCTGGCTGGTGTGATCTTATGTCCTAGATTCAGGCTGTTGTCCGATGTTTGTTCTTTAACTGAAAGACTCTCCTTAATAATTCTTGTAAGTTTTGGTTTGGTTTTTACATATTCCCTCAATTTCTGTTTATCTGGAAATGTCCTAATTTTACCATCATATTTGAACAAGAGTTTTGCAGGATATATTATTTTTGGTTGACAATTTTTTTCTTTCAAGGTTTTATAGATATCATCCCATTGTCTTCTTGCCTGCATGATTTCTGCCAAATAATCAGAGCTTAATTTTTTGATTAAAAAAAAAAAATCTTACTGTTTCCCCTCTGTATGTGACTTTTCATTTTTCTCAATCTGCTGTCAGGATTCTTTCTTTGCCTTTGGTTTTAGAGAGTGCGATTATGATACGCCTTGGTTATTTTCTTTTGGGTTCTATCTTATATAGGGTTCGTTGAACTTCTTGGACGATCAGCAGCTTTTCATCTTTCAGGATATTGGGGAAGTTTTCTGTCAGTAATTCTTTAATGATTCTCTCTGTGTTTTCTGTTTTCTCCCACTGTTCTGGAACTCTGATCACTTGCAAGGTTTTGCTTTTGATTGTATCCCACATCATTCTCAGGGTTTCTTCATTCTTTTTTCTGATTTTTCCTCAAAGTGGTATCCAAGTATTTGTCTTCAATTTCACTGATCTTGTCTTCCATTGTTTCAAACCTGCTCCTCAGACCTTCTATGACACTGTCCATTTCTGAAACCTTGTTGCTTATCTTTTGATTTCTAATTGTTTTTGTATGATTTCTAGTTGTGAATTTATTTTGACATTTAGTTCCTGTATTGTTTTCCTGAATTCTTCCATTTTTTTGTCTGTATTTGTAATGATTTTGTTTGCTTTTTCTAAGAATGTGTCTATTATTTCCTCATTTTTGTCTGCTTTTTGCTTCAACTCTTGGATAGCTCTGAATATTAGAGATCTGAATTCCCTATCAGGTAGTTCCAGTGCCTTTTCTTCTACTGGAAAGTCATCTGATGTTTTATTTTGGACCTCCACTGGAACTATCTTTTTTTTTTTTTTAATGCTTTGATATTGTCTGCTGACTTTGAGACATTGAGTATTTTCTTTGTTTATTGATTGTAGATTTCTTTGTTTTGTCTTACTTTTTAAAATTTTATTTGGTTATGTCTGAGCAGGTGGGCTGTGCATTCTTTGTTGTTTGCTCATCTGTGGGCATGATACTTTTCACCTCCTTGTCCAATGGGCAGGGCTAGTCACGCAGTTATGGTGCAACAGGGCAGGTTCAGCTGAAGTGGAGGGGCTGGGATGGGTTATTTGTGGCACCTGCTGTGGGTGACAGGGCGAGTTGGGTGTCAGTGCAGGGCAGGTTCTGGTAGGCCATGACTGTCATGATCAGGGGTGTGAAGTTTGACACACAGTGCAGATAGGCAGGATGGAGTGGGGAGGTTGTGATCTGTGGAGTTAAGTTGGGTATGGGAAAGAAAAGAGAGAGGAGAGAGAAACAGAAGCCAAAAAAGAAGTGCTGAGGGAGCCTTCCATTGGAGTGGAGAGAGGAGAAACTGAGAAACGAAGAAAAACAAAAATGAAAACAGAAAAAGAGAAAAAAAAAAATTTTAAAGATACAAATGCCACTAGGAATCCTACTGGTGACCGTGAAAATGGCTCCCAGACCTCAGGGCACGACCTCTCTAGAAGGGGCAGACATAGCACACAACACCAGGTATTCAGGAGACAGAAAAAGAAGGAAATTAGAGAGAGATGAGAAACTGAGAAATAAAGAAAAACAAAAAGGAAAAAAGAAAAACAATAATAAAAAAAAGAAATTGCCTCTAAGGATTCTACTGGAACTGCAGCACAGACCAGGGAAGTGGCACCCAAGCCAATCAGTGCAGTCTGGCTAGAAGGGGCAGAGATGGCATGCAGAACCAGGTATTTAGGTAAGTAGAGAGAGATGAGAAACTGAGAAATGAAGAAAAGGAAAAAATAAAAACAAAAAAGAAATTCCCCCAGGGATTCCACCAGCATGGCTTTGCATACTGGGGAAGTGGCTCCCACAATAAGCAGTACAGCCCGGATAGAAGGGAAGAGTTGGCACACAGCATCACGTATTCAGGAGAGATGAGAAGAAGGTACGTAGAGACAAGAAACCAAGAAATGAAGAAAAACAGAAAGGAAAAAAGAAAACAAACAAACAAAAGGCCCCAGGGATCACACCAGCATGGTGGTGCAGACCAGAGAAGCAGTTCCCTAGCTAAGCAGCATTTCACAGCCTGTCAAGAAGAAGCGAAGTTGGCACATGGATCCAGGTGCTTGAGAGAAAGGAGGGGGAGGAGATGAGATATAGGGAAGAAACTAAAAGAAGCTGAGAAAAGCAACACCAGCAGAAAAAAGAAAAATGGCCCTGAAGGAACAGGCTAGTGTGGGCGGGGTGAATCCAAGTGTCATGGAGCCATTGCCTCCTGGCTGAGCAACCTCTGCCTGCTGGGAAGCAGTGGAGGCCAAAAAGGGGGAAGAAGGGTGGAGGGTAGTGGGAAAGCATGTATCAGTGGTTACCAAATGCTCTGTCTCCTTCTGGGAGCTCCTCGAAGCTACTTTCCTGTACCCCCGTCCACCAATCTCTGACAGCCAAATCTCTGACAATCAAAGATGGCAAATCTGTGCTGCATTAGCTGATAAGAGACCTCCCTTCCATATCTCTCCTCGCTCTCTGTTCTCTGTCAGTTTCTTATTCCATTCAGTGCTTGGTTGAATTCTTTATCTCTTTATTTGACACTTAGGGTTCCAGGACTGACGTTTGTCTCTGTTTTACTTAGTTTTTCAGGTCTTTGCTGTGGAGGGAGGGCGTAGTGCTTTTGTCTATAGCGTCATGTTGGCTCCACCCTCTGTTCTCCTTAATTTTGAAGAAATTTCTTTAGCATATGTTTTCCTTGACACCATAGTAAGTTATATTGGTTAATGTCATTGTAAAACTTACTCCCTGTCATGAATGGGATATCAGCATCAGGTGGGACCTCAGCTCAGTAGTTTTTTTTGCCCAGTTTATATAAACTTAATTTAAGCTAGAAATATTTTCTTTCAGGTGCTCTCAGCTTGCAGCACAGGGCTGACCACCCAATATGAACCTGCCTTCATTTATTACATGAATTCCTTATGAAATATCTCTGTCTTAACCTTGGTAACACTCGGTAACATTTGTGACACCATATGGATTTCTATTTGAAGCAGCTAGAATTTTGAAAAGAACTATGGTTATTCACATGCTCCAATTTACTCATAATGTATCACCTTGGGTCTAATATATCCACAAGGAGTTTTAAAATAAAAACAACATTGCCTAGATCCAGAGTTTCAAGTTAGAGTGCACTGGACTCTTACTTTAAGAGGATGAGTGTATTCAAACAAAAGAAATAGTGAAATCATGGTTTCTGTTGTTGTGACTCCTACCATGCAGTTCCTTATGATATTTGGAGTCTCCTAACTACCTGAGATAACTGAAGGTCCTTTCATTCATATATTTAACCTAAGATAACTCAGAAACACCAAGATTCCTGATGACATTGAGACCAGATTCTCATTATTGCTTCTCCGTGGTCCTTGATAGTTGAAGAATTGAATACCCTGGTAATTTTGCCCATTTATTCATGTCAGAAATTTTTGAAGAATATTTGAAGAAAATTTATGATAATAAAAATTAGGAACAATGACTTTATTGTGTGTCACATAACAATGTGTAGACATTGAATCTTAAAATCTATTTCCCGTGGGATAACCAAAACTGAAAAATCTTTACTTCTGGGAAAAATAAATATACACGCACATACACAGAAGTTGTTATTCCTCATTGAATGTCTCTTCTTTCCCAGGTGCTACACCATAGGAAGAGCCTAACTTTTGATGTCACAAAGACCTGGGTTCAGAATATCATGTCATCACTTATTAATGGACATATGTTAGTCAAAAAAAAGAAAAGAAAAATCCCCAAGAATCATTTGCCTCGTGTAAATTGGAAAGAGTAAAAGCTACTTCAAAGTGTTGTTGAGAGATTTTCAAGAGTGATGCAGTGCCTTGGAGTATAGCTCATAATAATAGACTTTATTGTTACTGTTATTGTCACCACCATCATCATCATTATTAGCTGTTACTACCTTATTAGTCTTTACATTACACCTATATGATAGAGATTATCATCCCATCTTAGATGAGGAAGCCCAGTGTAGCTCAAGATAAGCCAACTAATGATTAGCAGAGGGGGACATTGAAACCATGTGTGAAACTATGGAGTTTCTGATCTTTACATAATACTTTACATAGACAGTATATAAAAAAAAAACATAACTTGCCCTAATATAGGGAACTTTCTTTTTTTTTTCATGAGTAATTTGGACACACCTCTGCTCACACAAAATTCCCAGATTAACTGACTCATTTGGACAAAATGAAAATTTTGTGTGCCAATGAATTAGATAATTGGGGCCAGGGAAATACATATGTCAAGATATATGTACCAGAAGCTCAGTAAGAAATAAGCTACTGATACAAATATACACATAGGAATATACATTATATCTGTGCTGTTAAGGTCCTATTAAAATCTATTTCTAAAGTTTTGATAATACACAATTCAACCTCAAACAATAATCACCATGTCAAATTACAAAAGTAAAGGGAAAGATGTCTTTTATTACTCTGATTCTTTACTTTCCTGTAATCCTTTTTGAATTTCTAGCTTTTAACAGTTTTTAATCTTCTGTGCAATCTTAAATTTCCCGAGAGAATTTGTCTGTAGTATGAAGATTTCTTTATGAAGATGTGCTGCTTTGTTGAAAAATAAAAGAACATTATATAATTGTGGCATGATTTATATAACTGGAGTTGCTGGAGCTTGCTTCTAACACAGGGCAAAGTCTCAAGAAAGTCTTTTGAAATGTGCAGCAAACAGTATTATCAATAAAGAAACAAAGCTGTGCCTACAACACTTTCCTGCCAGGGAAGAGTCAGAATGATTACACTTCTCCTGGCAGTATAATTGAGATCTACAAGGTAGTATTTAATGCTGCTTAAAATTATAACCACAAGTTACTGCATGCATAATTTTATTGTCACTGGTCCAAAAGTAGTTAAATAATGTATATGTTTTCAATGTACTCATCTTACATAACCCGGAATATTAGTGAATAAATAAGAAATAAACAATCATTTCTATTTATCTCCTGTCTGGAAAACCCAAAAGGCTTATTTAAACATCTGCATTTCATTGGTACAGCGGTGTAATAAAAATTGTAGTGCATGATTTTTTTCTGTATTAAAGCAAACTCTTTCAAACAATACTGAGAGCCCAGGCATAAGTAGACAAAACAAAAAGAGGGTTTTGCTAAGCAAAGCCAAATCTATGCTTGCAGTAGAACAGGTAAACATAGAACAGGGAAGAGTACCTTGCAGCCCTCCTGAAGGTATTCTTAATTACATGTTAAAGTTCTCTCCATCACTTTATAAAATCAAACATAGAAAACCCCTAAGGCATGTTACGTCAAATAAAACTCTGTCTTGCAGCAGGCTGTTTTGGAAAGGCAAGGCTTCTACCCTTCATATTAAAATGCTCAGCTATCCTTTGACTTGCCTGGTTGACAAAACATATGATGCAGTTTTCTGAGATTTATGAGACTGCTCACACTTTTTACATACACATAAAAACATTCATCTTGCTATTTGGATATTCTTTGCACACAACTAAGAGCTATTATGGCTTAGTGTTTAAGAATGGGATCAGTAGTTAACTTGAGAACGAAGCTCAGCTCCACCGCTTTCTACTGGCACGACCTTGAACAACTACTTAGTTACTCTTAGCTGTTTTTTGTTGGCGGGGGGTGGTAATAGTATCTATCTTCTAAGGTTAGCATAAAAAATATAAGATAATTTATGAAAAGCTTTCAGCAAAGAGCTTGACTATAAATGCTCAATGTTTGTTGAAATGAAGGAAAGCAGAGGGGGAAAGAAGGAGGAAGGGAAAGGAAATTTGGGCTTCAGTTTTTTTTATTCTAAGTTTAAACATAATCAGAGGGAGTCGAGGTTGGAGGAAGGATTGTTTGAAAGGGGCGAACACTAAGAAACTGTACACAAACACAAAATAACTTTAAAAAAAAAGCTGTTTCATAACCTCAAAAAATATACATAGCTAAACCATAAAGGTTCATTTGGTGGATGACTTGGTTTAACTTTTTTTTCTTTCTTTCTTTTTTTTATTACTAGTCTTTTTTTGTTTGCTACTTGTTTTTAGTCTGTTTTTTTTTTTTTTTTATTAAGAAGCGGGCCTAGGAGATGCCAATTAACCTTGAAGTTGCAGAAAGTAAGCAGCAGAGGGTGGGGTGCTGTCTTTGAAAAAGAGCGCACCTAAAATTATGCTAACTTTTCCTTTGGCTGGCAAAAATGTAACAACAACATGCATGAGGCATTAGTCTCCTACGCGTCGTTGTTGCAGACCGGTGCCAAAAGGAACCCCCAAACTCCAGGTACTGTTTTACTTTGCTGTGATGGCAGTTGAAGTTTTGGTGCCTCCTGCTTCTTCTCAACTGGAAAGGACATTCATTTCTGCTCAGCTCAAAGTTTATCTCTCTTGTACTAGAATGTGGATTCTACCATTAAATCTAAAACTGCCTTGACATGTTGTTATAATATCTCATGGATGTGGAAAGTTTATTATAACCTAATGTAAAACATGGAAAAGGTGTGATGTGTCTCCTCTTTGATGTGTTTTTACACGGGCACGACAAATCACAGAAATCACACTTTTCAGAAGGTCTGAGCACTATAGCCAATGTACTTCCCCTGTGTCTCCCACTGACCCAGCTTTTCCTATTCTTTTTTTTTTTTTATGCCCCATGACAACTAACAACAACAAACTGTATCACTACTTTTGTTTAGAAATATTTTGGCTTAGGTGCTATTTTGTCTTCAACTCTTTCACACAGTTGGATTCTGTAGTAGAATTACAACCAGGGGAGAATACCTTGGGCAGAAAAAATATCAGCAGAGGCATTTCAGCTGTTTTTCCACAAGTTTTATGATGTTTATGCAGTGCTTAAAACAAAAATGGCTAATAAGGCAGCTATTGAGGACTGACAAGACAGCAAATTCCAAGTTTGGTATTTTACCCAATTATGTTTGACCCTCAGACAACCTTAAGAAGAAGACACAATGAAGTCTGAGAGATGTACCTTGCCCAAAGTCATAGAGAAAGCAAGAAACAATTCTAGGTTTTGAGTCCTGTTAGAATAAAATGTTTGAGGGATGCATTTATTCAATAATATTTTCATGGGTGAATTCCATTCAAGACTTCCATTCATCCTATTTCATTCAGTACTTCACCAGACAGGTTTTGAGCACCTATGCTGAGTAAGGCACTCTCTTGGCACTGGGAATACACCAGAGGACAGGCCAGATATAATTCCTGTACTCATGGAGCTTCCAGTCAACCAGGAAGACAGACATTTAGAAATTACATTTAATAGGACAAAAGTATCCTGTCTGTAAGTTTTCACAGGCTTTCTTTCCTCAGTGGATCCTACCCCGGTTGAACCTTGAGATGACTACAGTCCCAGCCAATACCTTCAATGCAGCTTATGAGAGACCATGAAGCTAGGTGGTCTTGTCCAGATTCCTGACTCATAAAGTTAAGCTAAGCCGTGTTCAGATTCCTGATTACCAAAACTGTGAGATAATAAATGTTTTAAGAACTGTGTTTTGGAGTTGTTCATTATGAAACAATCCATAACTAATAGACAGTTCAATACCTATGACTATTTTCTTAAAATATTTCAAATCGTGAGTGTGAAATATCTGATTGATTTAGAAAAAACCATATTGGAAAGTGCTAAACCAATTCAACGTACTAGGTGAGAAGAATCATAGCCTTTAAAGAAAACATAATATAGCTGTAACGGATTGAATCGTGTTCCCCCAAAATATGCGTCAGCTTGGTTAGGCCATGTATGGTTGTCCTTCATTTTGTTATTTTCCTATGTGTTATAAATCATAATCTCTGCCTGTGGTTAAAAAGGATTAGGGTGGGATGTAGCACTTTTACCAAGTCACATCCCTGGTCCAATGTAAAGGGAGTTTGCCTAAGGTGTGGCCTGTACCACCTTTTATCTCTCAAGAGATAAAAAGGAAAGGGAAGCAAGCATAAAGTTGGAGACCTCATACCACCAAGAAAACAGCACTAGGAGAGAGTGCGTCCTTTGGACCTGGGGTCCCTGCACCTGAGAAGTTCCTCGACGAGGGCAAGATTGATGACAAGGAATCTTCCTCCAGGGCCAACAGAGAAAGCTGTCCCCTCGAGCTAACACCCTAAATTTGGATTTGTAACCTACTAGACTGTGAGAGAATAAACTTCTCTTTGTTAAAGCCATCCACTTGTGGTATTTCTGTTATAGCAGGACTAGATGACTAATACAACAGTTAAAAAATACGTGGACATGGAAACTTCTGGTATGACAATTTTTGTGTAAGACTGCATCTTTCCCCTTCTCTTCCCGGAAATCAAGTATATTTTTTGAAGCAATAAAGGGAATTGAGAGAAAAATATAATTTACAGACTCTATGACTAAACCCTGGTGGTGTAGTGGTTAAGTGCTACGGCTGCTAACCAAAGGGTCGGCAGTTCAAATCCGCCAGGCGCTCCTTGGAAACTCTGTGGGGCAGTTCTACCTTGTCCTATAGGGTCGCTATGAATTGGAATCGACTCAACGGCTGGGTTTTTTGTTTTATTTTATGACTAAAGAGTAAAGTATCTGAGGAGCAGGAAGAGTAGCTGCAATGAAAAGGAGGAACAGCAACAGCAGTTATTAAAAAAGAAAGAACTAAGATATGCTTCTTGAAGTACAAATGCTACGTGTCATTCACATCAGTTCCTGGCAACAGAAGGCCTCCTGCTGAATTGGTATTTATGAAAATGTCTCCAAAGTAGTAAATCAGCTCAGCAGCATGAATTCTCCACTGTGGAGCAACAAAGTTCCGATCTAATACTTTTCGGAAGAAACTCACTTAATGCTCTCCTAAAGCCTGATCTTTCTTTTTAGTTTTAGCAGTGGTTATGACTCCCTCCCTCTTCATCAATGGAATTTAAACCTTCGGAGCCAAATAACAAATCAATAACTCTTTGGACACAGGCCAGAAATTTGACCAATGGTCTCAATAAAAAAATAGAGCTGTTCTAATCTTCCTCACAGTGAAGTTCCAATTAATAAATATAGAAGGAATTATAAAAGCAAGAAATAACTCTTAGACAAACACCACAGTAATAACTATTGCAGGCAAGAACCATGGGTGTATGCAAAAATTAGTGGGCAAAAATATAATCAGGAATAGGATATTTGCAGAGTCTCAAAGTATCTCCCACAAAATATTTAATATAAAGCAGGAGGTAATAGCTCTCTAGAAGAGAAACGTGGCAAACCTTAACCAAATAAGCAAAGTTAACATCTCCAGTAGTAAGACAAACTAGAATTATGTATCCTCGATGTGATACACTAGAAAGGGAACATCTCTTTTGCATTCTTGCAAAAAAAAAAAAAAAGGCATAAACAATCTAAGGGGGAGGCAATATCAGCCAAACTCAAGTGAAGGACGTTCTACAAAACAGCTTCCCAGTAATCTTCAAAAGTATCAAGGTCATGAAAGACAAAGAAAGTGAGAAATCATCACAGATTGGAGGAAACATAAGAAGACATGACATGTAAAAGCAATCTAAAAAAAGACGTTAGTGGGGAAAATGACAAATTTTAAAGGTCTGTGGGTAGTAATATTGAATCAATGCTAATTTCCAGGTTTCAGTAATTGTACTATGATTATTTAAATGTTAACATTAGGGGAAGGAAGGTGAAAGTTATGTAGAGCTCTCTGTACTATTTTTGTAACTTCTGTAAATCTAAAAATATTTCAAAATAATTAATTTTTTTAAGGAATGTACTTATCCCACTTAAAAGACATTTTAGAAATGTACATGGTAAGAGGCTGGTATGGCTCAGTCTCAGGAGTAAGAACCACCAAAATAAATTAAGATCTTGAGGAGTTTTCTACTGCTATCTCTATTGAATTTGTAAGGAATACTTAATAAACCCCTTCCCCATGTGTACAAATAAAGAAGTAAACAAGCAAACAGCAACATCATCAACAAAAACATGAACCTATCTACTATTTAGGATATATTTCAATCTTAATCGTAGATCTTAAGAACTCAAGAAAGCAAATCATTTAAAATATATAAACGGAAGTTTCACTTCCAACATTTCTGTATAATACAGGAACTTTGAAGTATTGGTTTTTCTTCAGCAATCTACGTCTTTTATTCAATTGAAGTGTTGTAAGCTTTTCCTTTTGGATGTTATTTAAAATAAATTTTCTTTAGGACATATATAAAGTCAATGGAGACACTCTGGTCTTATCTGTTCCTATCACGGAATGTGATTTCTAAATTTCGCTCTATTTTAGGGAGCTGAAATGCTGTGACATAAAGATAATACATTCATTTTTTTTCTGTGTTCCAAATACTCATGTTATATTGTTTTTTTTTAATTTTTATTGTGCTTTAAGTGAAAGTTTACAAATCAAGTCAGTCTCTTATGCAAAAATGTATATACACCTTGCTATATACTCCTAATTGCTCTCCCCCTAATGAGACAGCACACTCTTTCCCTCCACTCTCTCTTTCCGTGTCCATTCCGCCAGCTTCTGACACCCTCTGCCCTCTCATCTCCTCTCCAGATAGGAGATGCCAACGTAATCTCAAGTATCTACTTGATCCAAGAAGCTCATTCTTCACCAGCATTTTTTTCTATCCCATTGTGCGGTCCAATCCCTGTCTGAAGATTTAGCTTAGGGAATGGTTCTTGTTTTGGGCTAACAGAAGGCCTAGGGGTCATGACCACAGGGGTCCTTCTAGTTTCAGTCAGACCATTTAAGTCTGACTTTTTTTTTGAGAATTTGGGGTCTGCATCCCATTGCTCTCCTGCTCCCTCAGGGGTTCTCTGTTCTGTTGCCTGTCAGGACAGTCATCAGTTGTAGCTGGGCACCATCTAGTTCTTCTGGTCTCAGGCTGATGTAGTCTCTGGTTTATGTGGCCGTTTTTGTCTCTTGGGCTCATAATTACCTTGTGTCCTTGGTGTTCTTCATTCTCCTTTAATCTAGGTGAGTTGAGACAAATTGATGCAACTTAGACGGCCACTTACTAGTGTTTAAGACTCCATACACCACTCTCCAAAGTGGAATGCAGAATGTTTTCTTAATAGGTTTTATTATGCCAATTGACTTAGATGTCCCCTGGAACCATGGTCCCCAAATCCCTGCCCCTGCTACGCTGGCCTTTGAAGCATTCAGTTTATTCAGGAAACTTCTTTGCTTTTGGTTTAGTCCAGTTTTGCTGATCTCACCTGTATTGTGTGTTGTCTTTCCTGTCACCTACAGTAGTTCTTATCTACTATCTAATTTTATCTAATTAGTGAATACTCCTCTTTCACCCTCCCTCCCTCTCTCCTGCCTCTTGTAACCATCAAAGAATATTCTCTTCTCTGTTTAAACTATTTCTCCAGTTTTTATAATAGTGGTCTTATACAATAATTGTCCTTTTGCAGCTAACTAATTTCACTCAACATAATGCCTTCCAGGTTCCTCCATGTTATGAAATGTTTCACAGATTCATCACTGTTCTTTATCGATGCGTAGTATTCCATTGTGTGAATATACCATAAGTTATTTATCCATTCATCCGTTGATGGGCACCTTGGTTGCTTCCATCTTTTTGTTATGTAAACAGTGCTACAATGAACATGAGCATGTATATATCTGTGTAAAGGCTCTTATTTCTCTAGTATATATTCCAAGGAGTGGGATTGCTGGATCGTAATGTAGTTCTATTTCTAGCTTTTTAAGGAAGGGCCAAAATGATTTCCAAAGTGGTTGCGCCATTTTACGTTCCTACCAGCAGTGTATAAGTGTTCCAATCTCTCCACAGCCTCTCCAACATTTATTATTTTGTGTTTTTGGATTAATGCCAGCCTTGTTGGAGTGAGACGGAATCTCATTGTAGCTTTGATTTGAATTTCTCTAGTGGCTAATGATCGTGAGCATTTCCTCATGTGTCTGTTAGCTACCTGAATGTCTTTAGTGAAGTGTCTGTTCATATCTTTTGCCCACTTTTTGATTGGGTTATTTGTCTTTTTGTAGTTGAGTTTTTGCAGAATCATGTAGGTTTTAGAGATCAGGTGCTGATCCCAGTCTGTAGGTAATCTTTTTACTCTTGGTGAAGTCTTTGGATGAGCATAGGTATTTGATTTTTAGGAGCTCCCAGTTATCTAGTTTTTCTTCTGCATTGTTAGTAATGTTTGTATACAGTTTATGCCAGGTATTAGGGCTCCTAACCTTGTCCCTAATTTTTCTTCCATGATTTTTATCATTTTAGATTTTATATTTAGGTCTTTGATCCATTTCGAGTTTGTTTTTGTGCATGGATGAGGTATAGGTCTTGTTTCATTTTTTTGCATTTGGATATCCAGTTATGACAGCACCATTTGTTAAGAAGACTGTCTTTTCCCCATTGAACTGATTTGGGGCCTTTGTCAAATATCAACTGCTCATATGTGGATGGATTTATGTCTGGATTCTCAATTCTGTTCCATTGGTCTATGTATCTGTTGTTGTACCAGTACCAGGCTGTTTTGACTACTGTGGTGGTATAATAGGTTCTAAAATCAGGTAAAGTGAGGCCTCCCAGTTTGATCTTCTTTTTCAGTAATGCTTTACTTCTCCTGGGCCTCTTTCTCTTCCGTATGAATTTGGTGATTTGTTTCTCCACCTCATTAAAGAATGTGATTGGGATTTGGATTGGAATTGCATTAAATCTATAGATTGGTTTTGGTAGAATAGACATTTTTACACCGATAAGTCTTCCTCTCCACGAGCAAGGTATGTTTTTCCACTTATGTAGGTCTCTTTTGGTTTCTAGCAGAAGTCTTTTGTTCTTTTCTTTGTATAAGTCTTTTACATCTCTGGTAAGATTTATTCTTAAATATTTTATCTTCTTGGAGGCTACTGTAAATGATATTGATTTGGTGATTTCCTCTTCGATGTTCTTTTTGTTGGTGTAGTGGAAGCAACTGATTTTTGTATGTTTATCTTGTATCCTGATACTCTACTGAACTCTTCTATTAGTTTCAGTAGTTTTCTGGAGGATTCCTTAGGGTTTTCTGTGCCATCTGCAAATAAAGATACTTTTACTTCTTCCTTGCCAATCTGGATGCCCTTTATTTCTTTATCTAGCCTAATTTACTGGCTAGGACTTCCAGCACAATGTTGAATAACAGTGGTGATAAAGGGCATGCTTGTCTGGTTCCTGATCTCAGGAGGAATGTTTTCAGACTCTCTCCATTTAGGATGATGTTGGCTATTGGCTTTGTATAAATGCCCTTTATTATGTTGAGGAATTTTCCTTCTATTACTATTTTGCTGAGAGTTTTTATCATGAATGGGTGTTGAACTTTGTCAAATGCCTTTTCTGCATCAATTGATAAAACCATGTGATTCTTGTCATTTGTTTTGTTTATATGATGGATTACATAAATTGTTCTTCTAATGTTGAACCGTCCCTGCGTACCTTGTATACATCCCACTTGGTCATGGTGGATAATTCCTTTTTGATACATTGTTGAGTTCTATTGGCTAGAATTTTGTTGAGGATTTTTGCATATAACTTCATGAGGGATATGGGTCTGTAATTTTCTTTTTTTGTGTGTGTTGTCTTTACCTGGTTTTCGTATCAGGGATATAGTGGCTTCATAGAATGAGTTTGGGAGTATTCCATCCTTTCCTATGCTCTGAAATACCTTTAGTAGGAGTGGTGTTAACTCTTTTTTGAAAGTTTGGTAGAACTCTGCAGTGAAGCCTTCTGGGCCAGTGCATTTTGTTGTTGTTGTTGGGAGTGTTTTGATTACCTTTTCAGTCTCTTCTTTTGTTATGGGTTTATTTAGTTGTTCTACCTCTGTTTGTGTTAGTTTAGGTAGGTAGTGTGTTTCTAGGAATTCATCTACTTCTTCTAGGTTTTCAAATTTGTTTGAGTACAATTTTTCATAGTAATCTGATATGATTCTTTTAATTTCAGTTGGGTCTGTTGTAATATCGCCCATCTCATTTCTTATTCGGGTTATTTGGTTCCTCTCCTGTTTTTCTTTTGTCAGTTTGGCCAGTGGTTTATCAATTTTGTTAATATTTTCAAAGAACAAGCCTTTTGTCTTGTTAATTCTTTCAATTGTTTTCCTGTTTTGTATTTCATTTAATTCTGCTCTAATTTTTATTATTTGCCTTCTTCTGGTGCCTGGGGGTTTCTTTTGTTGCTCTTTCTATTTCTTCAACTTGTAGGGATAATTCTGTGATTTTGGCTCTTTCTTCTTTTTCTGTGTGTGCATTTATTGATATAAATTGACTTCTGAGCACTGCTTTTGCTGTGTCCCAAAGGTTCTGCTAAGAAGTGTTTTCATTCTCATTGTATTCTATGAATTGCTTTATTCCATCCTTAATGTCTTCTATAATCCATTCTTTTTCGAGCAGGGTATTGTTCAGTTTCCAAGTGTTTGATTTCTTTTCCCTGCTTTTTGTGTTATTGATTTCTACTTTTATGGCCTCATGGTCATAGAAGAAGCTTTGTAATACTTCAATGTTTTGGATTCTGCTAAGGCTTGCTTTATGACCTAATATGTGGTCCATTCTAGAGAATGTTCCATGTGCGCTCAAAAAAAAGTATACTTTGCAGCTGTTGGGTGGAGTGTTCTGTATATGTCTATGAGGTCAAGTTGGTTGATTGTGGCATTTAGATCTTCCGTGTCTTTTCTGAGCTTCTTTCTGGATGTTGTGTCATTCACCTCAAGTGATGTGTTGAAGTCTCCTACTATAATTGTAGAGCTGTCTATCTCACTTTTCAATGCTGATAGAATTTGTTTTATGTATCCTGCAGCCCTGTCATTGGGTGCATAAATATTTAATATGGTTATATCCTCCTGATATATTGTCCCTTTAATCACTATATAGTATCCTTCCTTATCCTTTGTGGTGGATTTAACTTTAAAGTCTATTTTGTCAGAAATTAATATTGCCACTCCTGCTCTTTTTTGATTGTTGTTTGCTTGATGTATTTTTTTCCATCCTTTGAGTTTTAGTTTGTTTGTGTCTCTAAGTCTAAGGCGTCTCTTGTAGGCAGCATATAGACGGATCATGTTTTTTTTAATTAATTCCTCCTCTCTCTGTCTCTTTATTGGTTAATTTAGTTCATTTACATTCAGCGTAATTATGGGTAGGTATGAGTATGAGTTTAGTGCTGTCATTTTTATGTCTGTTTTGTGTGTTGTTGACAGTTTCTTTTTTGCACTTAATTTTATGTGCTGAGTAGTTTATATATTTTCTTTTCCTCTCATTCATTTTAGCTGATATTATTTCTGCTGAGTCTCTATTTTTTTCTTGTATTTTATTTTCATGATTAGGTTTGTTAGTCTCCTTTGTGGTTACCTTAATTTTTACCCTTATTTTTCTAAGTTTAAACCTAACTTTTATCTCTTTATATTGCCTTGTCTTCCTTTCTATACGAAAGATCCATGACCACATTTCTTAATCCCTTTTTATGGTTTTAATATTGTCTTCTTTTACATAATGATGTTTCTGTTTCCCTGTTTTGAGAGTTTTTTGTCTTTATTTTTTTCATTTCCATATCTGGGTTGACATCTGATTGTTCTGTCCAGTGTTCTACTCTTAGTTTGATATCAGATATTATTGGCTTTCTAACCAAAGAACTCCCTTTAGTATTTCTTGTAGTTTTGGTTTGGTTTTTATGAATTCCCTAAACTTCTGTTCATCTGGAAATGCCCTAATTTCACCTTCATTTTTGAGAGACAGTTTTGCTGGATATATGATTCTTGGCTGGTGATTTTTTTTCCTTCAGTGCTTTATATAAGTCATCCCATGGCCTTGTTGCCTGCATGGTTTCTGCCGAGTAGTCCGAGCTTTTTCTTATTGACTCTCCTTTGTAGGTGACTTTTTTTTTTTTTATCCCAAGCTTCTCTTAAAATTCTCTCTTTATCTCTGGTTTTGGCAAGTTTGATTATAATATGTCTTGGTGACTTTCTTTTAACATCTACCTTATGTGGAGTTTGATGAGCATCTTGGATAGATGTCGTCTCATCTTTCACAAGATCAGGAAACTTTTCTCCAACAAATCTTCAACAATTCTCTCTGTATTTTCTGTTATCCCTCCCTGTTCTAGTACTCCAATCACTTGTAGGTAATTTCTCCTGATAGAGTCCCATATGATTCTTAGGATTTCTTCATTTTTTTAATTCTTTTATCTGATTTTTCTTCAAATATATTGGTGCCAAATGCTTTATCTTCAGTCTCACCAATTCTGCCTTCCACTTGTTCAATTCCACTTCTCTTTCTATTGAGTTGTCTAATTCTGTAATTTTATTTTTAATCTTCTGAATTTCTGATTGCTGTTTCTCTATAGACTCTTGCAGTTTATTAAATTTTCATTATGTTCTGCATAACCTTTTTAATTTCTTCAACTGTTTTATCTGTGTGTTCCTTGACTTGTTCTGCATATTGCCTGACCTCCTTCTTGATGTCTTGAAGAGATCTGTATATTAATCTTTTGTATTCGGCATTCAGTAATTCTAGGAATGCACCTTCATCCAGAAGATCCCTTGATTCTTTGTTTTGAGATCTTGTTGAAGCGATCATAATCTGCTTCTTTATGTGGATTTGATATTGACTGTTGTCTCCGAGCCATGTATAAGTTATTGTATTGGTTTATGCTTGCTTACTGTGTCATAGCTTCTTGCTTTGTTTTGTTTTGATATGCCCAGATGGGTTGCTTGAGTGAGCTAGCTTGATTATTTTCATCTTTGAAGCTCTAACGTCCTGTCACCAGATGGTTAGAGCTGTTACCAGGAATATGAGCCTAGGAGTCCATTCACTTTTCTCGTACGGATTGAGCTTAGTCGTCCAGGTAGTTGGTCATCAACTGTGTGGTACAGGCTCTGTCCTATAGTCTTAGAGGGGCAGGGGTGATTGGTGTAGGTACCAGTATCTAGTTGCAGCAGGGGGTCATGCTCCGAACAAGGCAGGGAGCTTACAACCATCCCCCAAGTGTCTGTGAGGAAAGCGCATCCATGTTCCCTAGAGTGCCTAGGTGCGTAGGTTCTGCAGATGGACCTTGGGCACTCAGTGCTTTTGGTTGTAAGGATTGGGGGGCAACAGTTATCCCTGGACCCCTGTCACAGGTGGCTGGGTGACCTGAGTGGAGCCACCCATCCTTAGACCTTGATGTAGGTAGGTGAGGACCTAGTTAAAAGTCAAAGTGGTGTCAAACATCAAACACCCACCTCTCCACCACACAGCTGAAACAATTGCAGTTTGCCAGCAAGGGCCTATTTTCCTGAAATAGGCCACAAAGGTTCATGCAGTGGGCAAAGGTATTAAAATCCATGAACCGTTTATGCCTGGACAGGAGCCGCTTCTGTCTTGAGCTCCCCAGGTTAGTGGAGCTGGCAGATTATCTTTTCCCCAATTATAAATTTATTCCTTCTCCAAAGTTGGGAGAATGGATCAATGTGCACTGCAGGACCTATCCCAGACCCAGGGAAATTGACAGCTGCTGTAGACGAATTCGGGGCTGGGGGCACAGTAAAAATATGCAAGTACTTACCTTTTGCCGAGAGCACTGTTCTTCTCTGGTTCTGGAGGTGTGAGTAAGTTGTGCTGCTGGCTGTTTCTCCGTGAGGAAACTGAGGCCAAATGCTACCACCATCCCACTGCAGCCACTCCTGAGAATGGTGCCTGAGCAATCCCGGCGATTCAGGTCCAGCAACTCCTCTCTGCTTCTGAGTTGCCCTTCCCTCCCCTTCCACTCAGGCCGTTTTCTAACTTTGTCTTTGATATTCAGAGCTTCTAGCATGTCATAAATGTAATTGTTTCACTTGTTTTTTCGGGCCTCTGTTGTAAGAGGGTTCACCGGAAGCATCTGACTACTCTGCCATCTTGGTCCTGCCTCTCATTTTAGTTTTGATCTGCATTTCTCTAATGGCTAATGATCATGAGCATTTCCTCATGTACCTGTTAACTTCTTTGGTGAAGTGCTGTTCATATTCTTTGCCCATTTTTCATTTGGGATGCCTTTTTGTTGTTGAGTTTTTGGAGTATCATGTAGATTTCAGTGATCAGGTGTTGATCGGAAATGTCATAGATAAAAACTTTTTCCTAGTCTGTGTGTAATCTTCTTACTCTTTTGGTGAAGTCTTTGGATGAGCACAGGTGTTTGATTTTTAGGAGCTCCCAGTTATCTAGTTTTTCGTCTGGTGTTTGTGCATTCTTAGTAACGTTTTATACACTGTTTATACCGTATATTAGGGCTCCTAGAGTTGTCTCTATTTTTTCTTCCATGAGCTTTATTGTTTTAGATTATAGCTCTAGGTCTTTGATTCCATTTTGAGTTCATTTTTCTGCATGGTGTGAGGTATGGGTCTTGTTTCATTTTTTTGCAGATGGATATACAGATATGCCAGCATCATATGTGAAAGAGACAGTCTTTTCCCCATTTAATGGATTTTGGGCCTTTGTCAAATAGCCGCTGCTCATATGTGGATGGATTTATGTCTGGATTCTCAATTCTCTTCTTTTGGTCTATGTATCTGTTGTTGTACAAGTACCAGGCTGTTTTGACTACTGTGGTGGTAGGATAGGTTCTAAAATCAGGTAGTGTGAGGCCTCCCACTTTGCTCTCCTTTTTCAGTAACACTTTACTTATCCTGGGCCTCTTTCCTTTCCCTGTGAGTTGGTGATTTGTTTCTCCATCTTATTAGCAAATGTCATTGGAATTTGGATCAGAATTGCATTGTATCTATGGATTGCTTTTGGTAGAATAGACATTTTTACAATGTTGAGTATTCCTATTCATGAGCAAGGTATGTTTTTCCACTTCTGTAGGTCTCTTTGACTTCTTGCTGTAGTGTTTTGTAGTTTTCTTTGCATAGGTCTTTTACATCTATGGTTGGATTTATTCCTAAGTATTTTATCTTCTTGGGGGCTACTATAAATGGTATTGATTTGTTGATTTCTTTTTCAATGTTCTTTTTGTTGGTGTAGAGGAATCTAACTGATATTTGTATGTTTATCTTGCTTCCTGATACTCTGCTGAACTCTTCGATTCGTTTCTGGAGGATTCTTTAGGGTTTTCTGTTTATAAGATCATGTCATCTGCAAATAGAGATACTTTTACTTCTTCCTTGCCAATGTAGATGCCCTTTATTTCTTTACCTAGCCTAATTGCTCTGGCTAGGAGCTCCAGCACAATGTTGAATAAAACTGGTGATAAAGGGAACCCTCGTCTGGTTCCCATTCTCACAGGGGAATGCTTTCAGACTCTCTCCGTTTAGGATGATGTTGGCTATTGGTCAAACCCTTTTTGACTCAGAAGATGAAGCAAAAGATTCTACAGAGTTTTCACCACCAAGTCTTACCATAAATTCAAACCCACTGATGTCGAGTCAATTCCAACAAATGGCCATCCTATAGGACAGAGTAGAGCTGCCTCACAGGGTTTTCAGGGAGTGGCTGGTGGATTCAAACTGCTGACCATTTAGTTAGCAGCTGAGCTCTTAACCACTTCACCACCAGGGCTCACATCCAGGGTTAGGAAGAATCAATTGCAATTCTACCAGAGTGCTGGTACTGTGCAGACATCGGAGACATCGGTGGGGCAGTGAGGGTAGCAACAGAGAAGAATGCAGAAGAAACTCAGAGGGTGAGGCAGCAGAATCAGAGGTGGCTGCAGAACTCAATGGCTGTCTAAGATTCCGTCATTATGTACTGAGTTTCTACTATGTGGAGTAGACACTAAGGTTCTTTGCATTTATTATTCTTGTTAAAGCAGAAATTAATTCAGCAGCTACAGCAGCCAGAGCAGCAAAATCAACAAAATAATGAAAAAATAAGTGTTCAGGAGAGCATGAGGATATGTATAACCCCACAGAGTCCAATAATGAAAGAACTGCAGGATGAGAACAGGTTCAACAAGGATTTCCAGAGAGGGTAGCAAAGCCTGACAGAAATAGTAAAAAATGAAACACTCAGCCATTCCAAAAAAAAGGGAAGGGTTAAATCCCTGATCACACACATAAAAAGCTGGTTAGTAGCCCTGAGAGGAAGAGAACTGATGTAACTTTCAGCATCTAGTATGTGTTGAGCACTAACCCGTTACCCTCGAGTCAGTTTTCGCTCATAGCCACCCTATCAGGCAGAGTAGAACTGCCCTGTAGGGTCTCCAAGGAGCACCAAGTAGATTTAAACTGCCAACCCTTTATTAGCAGCCCTATCTCTTAGCCACTGTGCCTCTAGGGCTATGCAACATCTTTAAAATATATATATAAATATAAAAATAATATATATATTATTGTTCCTGTGTTACAGATGAAAAAACTGAGGCAAAATGGAACTAAGTAATTTCCTTAAGGAAAAAGAAAAAAAAGGGGGGGCTATATAATAGATATTCACTCATAAATTGAAGAAATATTTTGTTGTTGTTAGTTGCCATTGAGTTGGCTCCAGCTTATGGCGACCTTATGTACAATGGAATAAAACAATACGCTCTCCTGTGCCATCTTCACGACCACTGATATGTTCGAGTCCTTTCTTGTGGCTAATGTATAGTGTCTTCTAACCTAGGGGGCTCCTCATCTTCCAGCACTATATTCAACAATATTCTGTTAGGATCCATAAGGTTTTCTTTGGCTATTTTTTGGAAGTAGATAACTAGGCCTTTCTTCCTAGTCTGTCTAGTCTGGAAGTCTTGCTGAAATCTGTCCACCATGGGTAACCCTACTGGTATTTGAAATACTGGTTGCAAAGCTTCCAGCACCAGAGCAACACACAAGCCATTGCAATATGACAAACTGACAGATGAGTGCCTTTTATGTGCCGTGCATTTATATTTACATAACCTTAGACAAAGTCCTTTACAGACTATTAAACAAGAATTTTAAAATTATTAAAGATATAGAAAAACTTAAGAAAAGCAGTGTTATGGATTGAATTGTGTCCTTCTAAAATCATGTGTAGTAAATGCTTACCCTTACACCTGTGGGTATAATCCTATTTGCATATAGGTGTTTCTTTGTTATGTTAATGAAGCCATATCAGTGTAGGATGTGTTTTAAACCAATCAGTTTTTGAAATATAAAAGAGCAAATCAGGCACAGAAGGAAGTAAGCACAGATGGGGAAAGATAGATGCCGTGCCAAATGAAGTTCACCAAGGAAGATCACCAAGGAATTAGAACCTGAAAAGACACAAGGGCCTTCCCTCAGGGCAGAGAGAGAAAGCCTTCCTTTAGGTCCCTGAATTCGAACTTCCAATTGTGAGAAAATAAATTTGGGTTTGTTAAAGCTATCTACTTCTGATATTTCTATTAGAGTAGCAATAAGAAAGTAAGATAAGCAATATGAAGAAAGACCATTCTGATATGAAAAAACAATGAAGCAGAATTTCTAAAATTGAAAATTAGGGTCATTGAGATGAAAAATGCGTAATTTAAATTTATTAAATTTAAATTATATATATATTTAATTTATGAAATTTAAATTTTATATAGTTTTGAATTTAAATTTATTAAAATTAAATTTGACACATATTTTTAATTTAAATTTATAAATTTAAATTTATATATATATATTTTTCATCCAATGACCCCAATTTTCATTTTTAGAAGTTCTGCTTCATTACTTTTTCATATCAGGGCATTCTTTGCTCATATTGCCCATCTTAGTTTCTTATTACAACTGTAAGAGAAATATCACAAATGGATAACTTTAAACAGAAACTTACTGAGATTAAAAATATATATGTTGTTGTTGTTAGGTGCTGTCAAGTCGATTCTGACTCATAGCAACTGCATGCACAACAGAACAAAACACTGCCAGGTCCTGAGCCATCCTCATAATCATTGTTATGCTTGAGCTCATTCTTGCCATCACTGCGTCAATCCACCTCGTTGAGGGTCTTCCTCTTTTCCGCTGACCCTGTACTCTGCCAAGCATGATGTCCTTCTCCAGGGACCAATCCCTCCTGACAACATGTCCAAAGTATGTAAGATGCAGTCTCGCCATCCTTGCTTCTAAGGAGCATCTTAGTTGTACTTCTTCCAAGACAGATTTGTTCGTTCTTTTGGCAGTCCATGGTATATTCAATATTCTTCACCAACACCACAATCCAAAGGCGTCAATTCTTCTTCAGTCTTTCTTATTCATTGTCCAGCTTTCACATGCACGTGATGGGATTGAAAATACCATGGGTTGGGTCAGGCGCACCTTAGTCTTCAAGGTGACACCTTTGCTCTTCAACACTTTGAAGAGGTCCTTTGCAGCAGATCTACCCAATGCAATGCATCTTTCGATTTCTTGACTGCTGCTTCCATGGCTGTTGATTGTGGATCCAAGTAAAATGAAATCCTTGATAACTTCAATCTTTTCTCCATTCGTCATGATGTTGCTCATTGGTTCAGTTGTGAGGATTTTTGTTTTTTTGTGTGTGTTGACGTGCAATCCATACTGAAAGCTGTGGTCTTAGATCTTCATTAGTAAGTGCGTCAAGTCCTATTCACTTTCAGCAAGCAAGGTTGTGTCATCCGCATAATGCAGGTTGTTAATGAGTCTGCCCCAATCCTGATGCCCTGTACTTCTTCATATAGTCCAGCTTCTCATATTATTTGCTCAGCATACAGATTGAATAGGTATGGTGAAAGAATACAACCCTGACACACACCTTTCCTGACTTTAAACCAATCAGTATCCTCTTGTTCTGCCTGAACAAACGTCTCTTGATCTATGTAAAGATTCCTCACGAGCACAATTAAGTGTTCTGGAATTCCCATTCTTGGCAATGTTGTCCATAATTTGTTATGATCCACACAGTCAAATGCCTTTGCATAGTCAAAAAACACAAGTAAACATCCTTCTGGTATTCTCTGCTTTCAGCCAGGATCCATCTGATATCAGCAATGATATCTCTGGTTCCACATCCTCTTCTGAAACCAGCCTAAATTTCTGGCAGTTCCCTGTAGATACACTGCTGCAGCCATTTTTGAATGATCTTCAGCAAAATTTTGCTTGCGTGAGATATTAATGATATTGTTCTAAAATTTCCACATTTGGTGGGATCACTTTCCTTAGGAATAAGCATAAATATGGATCTCTTCCAGTCAGTTGACCAGGAAGCTGTCTTCCATATTTCTTGGCATAGACAAGTGAGCACCTCAAGCACTGCATCTGTTTGTTGAAACATCTCGATTGATATTCCATCAATTCCTAGAGCCTTGTTTTGCACCAATGCCTTCAGAGCAGCTTGGACTTCTTCCTTCAGTACCATTGGTTCCTGATCATATGCTACCCCTTGAAATGGTTGAACAACGACTAATTCTTTCTGGTATAATGACTCTGTGTATTCCTTCCATCTTCTTTTGATGCTTCTTGTGTCACTTAATATATTCCCCATAGAATCCTTTACTATTCCAACTCGAGGCTTGAATTTTTTCTTCCATTCTTTCAGCTTGAGAAATGCCGAGTGTGTTCTTCCCCTTTTGGTTTTCCATTTCCAGCTCTTTGCATATGCCATTATAATACTTTACTTTGTCTTCTCGAGAGGCCCTTTGAAATCTTCTGTTCAGTTCTTTTACTTCATCAATTTTTCCTTTTGCTTTAGCTGCTTGATGCTCAAGAGCAAGTTTCAGAGTCTCTTCTGACATCCATCTTGGTCTTTTCTTTCGTTCCTGTCTTTTCAAAGACCTCTTGCTTTCTTCATGTATGATGTCCTTGATGTCATTCCACAACTCGTCTGGTCTTCGGTCACTAGTGTTCAATGCGAGAAATCTATTCTTCAGATGGTCCCTAAATTCAGGTGGGATGTACTCAAGGTAATATTTTGGCCCTCGTGGAATTGCTCTGATTTTCTTCAGTTTCAGCGTGAACTGCATATGGGCAATTGATAGTCTTTTCCACAGTCAGCCCCAGGCCTTGTTCTGACTGATGATATTGAGCTTTTGCATCGTCTCTTTCCAGAGATGTAGTCAATTTGATTTCTGTGTGTTCCATCTGGCAAGGTCGATGTGTATAGCAGCCGTTTATGTTGGCAAAAAAAGGTATTTGCAATGAAGAAGTCGTTGGTCTTTCAAAATTCTATCATTCGATCTCTGGCACTTTTTCTATTACCAAGGCCACATTTTCCAACTACTGATCCTTCTTCTTTGTTTCCAACTTTCACATTCCAATCACCAGTATTTATCATGTTCTATCAATTTCACACTGCAGCAGCTGATAAAAATCTTCTCTTTCTTCATCTTTGGCTGTAGTGGTTGGTGCATAAATTCGAATAATAGTCGTATTAACTGGTCTTCTGTGTAGGTGTATGGATATTATCATATCACTGACAGAGTTGTACTTCAGGATAGATCTTGGGATGTTCTTTTTGACAATTAATGTAACAGCATTCCTCTTCAATTTGTCATTCCCCACATAGTAGACTATATGATTGTTTGATTGGAAATGGCCAATACCAGTCCATTTCAGCTCACTAATGCCTAGGATAGCGATGTTTATGAGTTCCATTTAATTTTTGATGATTTCCAGTTTTCCTTATATCAGACAATGTTCCGCTGCTGTTCATAAGGTTTTCACTGGCTAATGCTTTTCAGAATTAAACCGCTTGGTCCTTCTTCCTAGTCTGTCTTAGTCTGGAAGCTCAGCTAAAACCTGTCCTCCATGGGTGACCCTGCTGTTATCTGAATACTGATGGCATAACTTCCAGCATCACAGCAACACGCAAGCCCCCACAGTATGACAAACTGACAGACACGTGAGTGAAAATATGTATATATAAAATGCAAATATATATATATATATATATATATATATATATATATATTTCCCCCACACATCTGTCAGTTTGTCATACTGTAAATAACTTGTGTGTTGCTGTGATACTGGAAAATATGCCATCGGTATTCAAATACCAGCAGAGTCACCCAAGTCTGACAGGTTTCAGCTGAGCATCCAGACTAAGACAGAATAGGAAGAAGGACCAAATGGTCTAATTCTGAAAGGAATTAGCCAGTGAAAACCTTACGAACAGCAGCAGAGCATTGTCTGATACAGTGCCGGAAGATGAGCCCCTCAGGTTGCAAGGCACTCAAAATACGACTGAGGAAGAGCTGCCTTCTCAAAGTAGAGTTGACCTTAATGATGTGGATGGGGTCAAGACTTCAGGACTTTCATTTGGTGATGTGGCATGACTCAAAATAAGAGGAAACAGCTACAAACATTCATTAATATAGGAAGTATGAATCTATGAAAATTAGAAATCATCAAAAATGAAATGGACTGCATAAAGATCAATTAGTGAGCTGAAATGGACTGGTATTGTTCATTTTGAATTAGACAATCATATGGTCTACTATGCTGGGAATGACAACTTGAAGAGGACTGGCATTGAATTCATTGTCAAAAAGAACATTTCAAGATCTATCCTGAAGTACAATGCTGTCAGTGCTAGGATAATACCTTTATGCCTACAAGAAAGACCAGTTAATATTATTCAAATTTATGCACCAATCACTATGGCCAAAGATGAAGAAATTGATCAGTCTGAAATTGATTGAACATGCAATCAGGATGTGCTGATAATTACTGGTGATTGGAATGGGAAAGTTATAAACAAGGATCGGTAGCTGGAAAATATGGCCTTGGTGATAGAAAAGATGCCAGAGATCACATGATAGAATTTTGCAAGACTGACTTCTTCATTGCAAATACTTTTTTCACCAACATAAATGGTGACTATATACATATACCTCTCCAGATGGAATACACAGAAATCAGTTCTGTGGAAAGAGACGATGGAAATGCTCAACAGCATCAGCCAGAACAAGGGCAGGGGCCAAAAACAGAACAAACCATCAATTACACATATGCAAGTTCAAGTTGAAACTGAAGAAAATTAGAATAAGTCCACGAGAGCTGAAGTATGACCTTGAGTATATCCCACCTGAATTTAGAGGCCATTTCAAGAATAAATTTGACAAGTTGAACACTGATGACCAAAGACCAGATGAGTTATGAAATGACATCTAGGACATCATACATGAAGAAAGCAAGAGGTCATTAAAAAGACAGGAGAGAAAGAAAAGACCTAAATGGATGTCAGAAGAGACTCTGAAACTTACTCTTGAACGTCAACTAGTTAAAGCAATAGGAAAAAAAATGATGAAGTAAGAAAGCTGAACAGAAGATTTCAAAGGGCAACTCAAGAAGACAAAGTAAAGTATTATGACATGTGCAAAGACCTGGAGATGGAAAACCAAAAAGGAAGAACATGTTCAGTGTTTCTCAAGCTGAAATAACTGAAGAAAAAATTCCAGCCTCAGGTTGCAATACTGAAGGATTCTACGGGGAAAACCTTAAAGGATGCAGGAAGCAACAAAAGAACATTGAAGGAATACACAGAGTCACTATACCAAAAGAACTGGTCAAGTTCAACCATTTCAGGAGGTAACATACAATCAGGAACAAATAGTACTGAAGGAAGAAGTCCAAGCTGCACTAAAGACACTGGTGAAAAACAAGGCTCCGGGAATTGACAGAATACCAATTGAGATGTTTGAACAAACAGATGCAGCCCTGGAAGTGCTCACTTGTCTATGCCAGGAAATTTGGAAGACATCTATCTGGCCAACAAACTAGAGAGATCCATATTTATGCCAATTCCCAAGAAAGGTGATCAAACCGAAGGTGGAAATATGGAACAATATCATTAATATCACGCTCAAGTAAACTTTTGCTGAAGATCATTCAAAAGCAGCTGCAGCAGTATATCCACAAGGAACTTCCAGAAATTCAAGACGGATTCAGAAGAGAATGAGAAACCAGGGATATCATTGCTGATATCGGGTGGATCCTGGATGAAAACAGTGAATACCAGAAAAATGTTTAACTGTGTTTTATTGACTATACTAAGGCATTCAACTCTGTGGATCAAAATAAATTATGGATAACATTACAGAGAATGGGAATTCCAGAACAACTTAATTGTGCTCATAGAAATCTGTATATGGATCAAGATGCAGTCGTTTGAAGAGAATGAGGGGAAAACTGCATGGTTTAAAGTCAGGAAAGGTGTACAACAGGGCTGTATCCTTTCACTATACCTATTCAATCTGTACGCCGAGCAAATAACCCGAGAAGCTGGACTATATGAAAAAGAATGGGGCATCAGGATTGGAGGAAGACTCATTAACAACCTGTGTTATGCAGATAATACAACCTTGCTTGCTGAAAGTGAAGAAGACTTAAAGCACTTACTGATGAAGCTAAAAGACTACAGCCTTCAGTATGGGTTACACCTCAACATAAAGAAAGCAAAAATCCTCACAACTGGGCCAATTAGCAGCATAATAATAAAGGGAGAAAAGATTGAGATTGTCAAGGATTTCATTTTACTTAGATCCACAATCAACAGACATGGAAGCAGCAGTCAAGATATCAAAAGACGCATTGCATTGGGCAAATCAGCTGCAAGAGATTTCTTTAAAATGTTAAAAAAGCAAAGACATCACTTTGCGGACTAAGGTGCACCTGACCCAAGCCATGGTGTTTTCAACTATCTCATATGCATGGAAAAGCTGGATGATGGATGAATAAGGAAGACCGAAGAAGAATTGACTCCTTTGAATAGTGGTGTTGGTGAAGAATATGGAATATATTGTGGACTGCCAAGAGAACGAACAAATCTGTCTTGGAAGAAGTACAAGATTGCACCTTGGAAGCAAGGATGATAAGACTTCATCTCATATACTTTGGACATGTTGTCAGGAGGGATCAGTCTCTGGAGAAGGACTTGATGCTTGGTAAAGTAGATGGTCAGTGAAAAATAGGAAGACCCTCAACGAGATTCAACAATGGACTCAAGCATAATAATAATTGTGATGATGGCACAGGACCAGGCAGTGTTTCATTCTGTTGTGCACAGGTTCTCTATGAATTGGAACTGACTCGACAGCACCTTACAACAACAACATACATATATTTATAGATATATAGATAGATAAATCCATAGATATAAGGGATAAAAAAATATAATGGATAAAATAGATTAATAAAAATAACCAACACTTCCTGGGCACTTAACATGTACTAGACATTGTTCTAAGTGCTAACTCATTTTGTCTTCACAGTCCAACTCTGATGTAGGTACTATCATTATCTACATCCTATAAATACACAAAGATGTGAAGGAATTGGCCCACAGCCACACAACTACAAGTAGAAACACCAGATTTAAACCTGGGCTATTTGACTTCAGAGTTATAGTAGGCTAAGTAATGACCACCCTGCAAAAAAAGAAAAAACAAAAGTATCTTTTACATATACATATATCAGGTCCTAATCCCTGGAATCTGTAAATGTTACCTTATTCAGAAAAATGCTCTTTTTTTTTACTGTGACTGAGTTAAGGATCTTTGAAGTTCTCTGTTCGTTTATTTTTTATGGGGATGGGAAAGCGAAGTACTGTGAGATCACAGGAATGACTTCTGATACACACCAGGCCATCACTTTGCTGGAGGCCTTTCTGGAAGGGGCAGCCAGCTCACAGATGTCCTGGACCCCCTCAATGCCAATCATAAAAAAAGTCATAACATCCCCTTCTTGCACATTTGCCAGGGCTGTAGAGAATAAGGTGATAATTATGTGGTCCTGGTCCAGGTTTAGCTTTTTGGTAAGAAACTCGAAGAACCTGTTGCCCTAACCACAGCTATCCTCAGCCATGTCTACCACACTGATGGAGGAGAGGAGCTGCAGAGTGTGGGGCACCCTGGAGTCATTCACTGCTATGGTCAGGCCAGGCTGCAGTCAAATACACAGTCTCCTCGGATTTGCCTAAGTTGGTGGCAGTGGCCATACAGAGCCATTTCTCCAACCCTGCAGGCATGAAGTTGGCAGGCAAGTTAGTGGCCAGCTCTTTGAACTGGCTATGAATGACATATCTAGCAAGAGTGACCAGGGCTGAGAAAGAGCAGGAGGAGCCTAGCTTGGTTCTCAAGCGTTGCAGAATAGGGAGCAAGGGTCTGAATTAGGGATCTTGAGATGGGAAATTATCCTGGATTGTCCAAATGGGCCCTAAATACAATCACAAGTGTCCTTTATAAGAGTGAAGTAGAGGGAGGCTTTACACACACAAACATATAAGAAAGAAATGTGAAGATGGAGCAGACAGAGAGTTGAGGAAGCTGGCATTGAAGAATGAACTGATGCAGCCACAAGCCAACAAATGCCAGGAGATTACAGCAGCTGGAAAAGGCAAAGAACAGAATCTATCCTAGAGTTTCTGGAGGGAGTGCAGCCCTGCCAAGACCTTGATTTTGGTCCAGTAATGGTGATTTCCAACTTCTGGTATCTAGAAATGTTTGAGAATAGATATGTTAAGTTATGTAGTTGTGGTAATGTGTTACAGCACCCATAGTAAACTAACGCAAGAGTCTTTGCTCTTTTTTTATTTTTTACCAGTGTTATTGAGATGTAATTCACATACTATACAATTCACCCATTCAGTGGTTTTTAGTAAATTCAGTCTTACAGCCATCACTACAATCTAATTAGAGAACATTTTCATCTCCCTCAAAAGAAAACCTCAAACCCATTAGCAGTGACAACTCACCCAGCCCTAAGCAATCACTAATCTGATTTCTGTCTCTATAAATTGGCCTATTCTAAACTTACATATTCTAGATTTCCATAAATGCAATCATACAGTATGTCATGTTTTATGGCTGACCACTTTCATTTGGCATAATGTTTTAAGGGTACATCCATGTTGTAGCACATATCATTCCTTTTTGTTGCATGAATAGGACACATTCTATTTATCATTCAACAGCTGATGGACATTTAGGTTGTTTCCAAATTTTGACTCTAATGGAATAATGCCATGTGAGCAATGTTGCTGTGAACATTCGTGTGCAAATTTTTGTGTGCATGTATGTTTGCATTTCTCCTGGGTACATGCCTAGGGGTAGAATACACTAAAAAAATATTCCTCTTAGGTATATGCTTAGGAGTAAAATATACTGGGTCATGTGACAACTCTATGTATAACATTTTGAAGAACTGCCAAACAGTTTTTCAAACTGGCAACAGCATTTTATATCCCCATTAGCAATGTATGAGTGCTCCAATTTCTCTCCATCCTCACCAACATTTGTTTTTCTCTCTCTTCTGCATTATAGCCACCCTAGTGAGTATAAAGTGGAATCTTATTGTGGTATTTATTGATTTGCATTTCCCTAAATGATTAATGACATTGAACATTTTTTTCATGTGCTTATTGGGCATTTGTGTATCCTATTTGAAGAAATGTATATTTAAATCCTTTGCCCATTTTTAAAATTGGATTATTTGTCTTTTTATTATTAAAGTGTAAGTTCTTTTATGTATTCTGGATTCAAGTCCTTATCAGATATATGATTCGTAAATAATTTCTCCCATTCTAAGGGTTGTCTTTTCACTTTTTGTTAATATATATAAATTTTTAATGTTGATGAAGTTCAATTTATTTAATTTTTCTGTCTCCTGTGCTTTTGATGTTATGTCTAAGATACCATTGCCTAACCCAAAGTCAAATATTTACTCTTTTGTTTTACTCCAAGAGCTTTATAGTTTTAGCTTTTATATTTAGGTCCATGATCCATTTTGAGCTAATTTTTGTGTATGATGTGAGGAATGGGTCCAATTTCATTCTTTTGTGTGTGTATATCCAGTTTGAAAAGATTATTCTTTCCTCATTTAATTGTCTTGGTACACTTTTTGAAAATCAATTGGCCATAAATATTAGGGCTTATTTCTAGATTCTCAACCCTATTCCGTTGATCTACATGTCTATCCTTGAGCCAGTACCACACATTCTTGATTACCGTAGCTTTGTATTAAGTTTTAAAATCTAGAAGTGTGGATCCTCCAGCTTTGTTCTTTTTTCCAAGATTATTTTGGTTATTCTGGGTCCCTTGCATTTCCATATGAAATTTTTAATTTCTACCAAAAGGAAAAAAAAAAGGAAGCTGGGATTTTGATAGTGATTGTATTGAATCTGCAGATAAATTTGGGAATTATTGCCATCTTACAATATTAATTCTTCCACACTGTGAACACATAATGTCTTTTCATTTATTAAGGTCTTCTTTAATTTCTTTTAACAGTGTTTTATAGTTTGCAGTATATAAGCCCTGTACTTCTTTACTTCAATTTATCACTAAGTGTGTTATTATTTTGGATGCTGTTATAAATGTAATAGTTTCTTAATTTTCTTTTCAAATTGTTCACTGCTAGTATATGAAATACAAATGATTTTTTTTTTTCATTGATCTTGTAACTTGCAAACTTTCTGTACTCATTTATTAGTTACAAAAGTTGTTTTGGTATTTGATTTGTTTGTTTTTTTTGTAGAATCCTTAGGAATTTCTATATACAAGTTCACACCATATGTGAATAGAGATATTTTTACTGCTTCCATTCTAATTTGGTTGCCTTTTATTTCTTTTCCTTGCCTAATTGCCCTGGCCAAAGCCTCCAGTACCATATTAAAAAGTGGCAAAGGAAGACATAAGCATGAGTATAAAATGACATTTGTTTATAAAGGCTTTTTGATCTTATAAAAGTATATAAAAATGTAGTTAAAGTAATACTAGGTTTTCTGATTGTTGAATATATAATAGCACTCTGTACTCCTTCAGTCTTTCATCTGAGAGTGTCAAAGTATTTCATAAACCTTTGCTAATTAATCAAGCCTCCCAGCACTATTGCAAGGTAGAGACAGTATTATTATCTATATTTAATGGGTTGGAAAATAGGAGGTCACTGGGCTATAGACTGAAGGACAGACTCCAGTCAGGGCAGCAGCAGAGCAAGACTAAAGGTAGCCTTGTCTGGACTTTGTTCTTCAGGATGCCCAGCCTATTTGAAGGGCCCCTCTCTGCCTGCCAAATATTTATGCACCACAGGAATCTTATTTTTGCCTCAGGGGGGAAGAAAATACCTCCCACCTATTATTCCCTTCTCATCTCTCTGCATCTCAGGAATACAGATCTCCCAAAGGCAGATGGGAAAACCAAAGAGGAAATGCTCACAGGTTTTTGTAGAAATAGCTTGTGTGAAAGTCGTTTATAAGGTAACATATTAGCTTAGTAACGTGTTGTTTTTTGATGATGAAAATGCCTTCATCATTCATGCAATCAGCAATATTGTGCCAGGCACCGTTCTAGCCAGGCACTGTTTTAGCCAGTGTGAAGATAGCAGTGCATAAAATGGAGGAAGCTGCTGCTCTCAGAAAGCCACACTATAAAGAGAGCAGAGGTGGGAAGAGACAATAAGCAAAGAAACACATATGTGGTAACGAAAGCAAAGAAGAAAAATAAAACAAGGTACGGAGACCAAAAGGAATGAGGAGCCCACATTATTTTCTATAGATGCCAGGGAGTTGACATTTAAGCAGAAGCATGAAGGAAGTAGGTGAGTCAGTCTTATTATGCACAAGGAGATCTTTCCAGGCAAACGGAATAAATAGCAAAGCCAAAGGCACTGAGAAACGAGTATATTTGGCATATCCGTTGGTAACAGCAAGGAGGCCAGCACGGCTGGAGAGCAGTGAGCAAAGTGGAGAGCAAAGATATGAGATCAGAGAGGTGGAGTCAAAGATGGGGTAGCACTCAGATCACATCGTCCTTATAGGCCATGGGAAGAGTTTGGTTTTTTATTCTGAGTAAGAAATGAAGCAACTGGATGGTTCTAAGCAGAGGAGTTCACTGTAGTAACCATGTTGGTAATAGACTGCGAGGAAGGAAGCAAGGGGGCTTATTTTAGAGACGGTTGCAATACTCTAGGCTTGAACCAGAGTGTAGCAATGAGACCCTAGAGGAAATATTAAAGAGGCAGTTGGATATGTGAGTTTTGAGCTCAAGGGGAAGAACAAGGCTAGTCATTGTTGTTGTTAGGTGCCATTGAGTAGGTCCCGATTCATAGCAACCCTATGTACAAAAGAACAAAACACTACCCAGTCCTGAGCCATTGTTGCAGTCACTGGGTCAATCAATCTTGTTGAGGGTCTTCCTTTTTTTTGCTGACCCTCTACCTCACCAAGCATAATGTCTTTCTCCAGTGGCTGGTCCCTCCTGATAAAATACCCAAATTACCTCAGACGGAGAATTCTGGCTGTATTTCTTCCAAGACAGACAAGTTCGTTCTTTTGGCAGTTCATGGTATATTCAATATTTTCTTCGACAACACCATAATTCAATGGTGTCGATTCTTCTTAAGTCTTTCTTAATCATTGTCCAGCTTTCACGCGTATATGAGGTGATTGAAAATACCATGGTTTGGGTCAGGTGCACCTTAGTCCTAAATTGATGTGTTTGCTTTTTAACACTTTAAAGAGGTCTTTTGCAGAAGATTTGCTCAAGGTAATACATAATTTGATTTCTTAACTACTGCTTCTATGGGCATTGATTGTGGATCCAAGTAAAATAAAATCCTTGACAATTTCAATCTTCATTTATCATGACGTTGCTTATTGATCCAGTTGTGAGGATTTTTGTTTTCTTTATGTGGGGGTGTAATCCATACTAGCTGTAGTCTTTAATCTTCATCAGTAAGTGCCTTAAGTCCTCTTCACTTTCATCAAGAAAGATTGTGTCATTTGCATATTGCAAATTGTTAATGAGTCTCCCTCCAATCCTGATGCTCTGTTCTTCTTCATATCGTCTAGCTTCTCAGATTATGTGCTAAGCATACAGATTGAATAGATATCGAAAAGGATACAACCCTGACACACATCTTTCCTAATTTTAAACCATGCTGTATTCCCTGGTTCTGTTTGAACGAATGCTTCTTGGTCTATGTACAGGTTCCTCATGAGTGCAATTAAGCATTCTGGAATTCCCATTTTTTCAATGCCATAATTTGCTATGATACACACAGTCGAATGCCTTTGCATAGTAAATAAAACACAGGTAAACATCTTTCTGGTATTCTCTGCTTTCGGTCAAGGTCCATCTGACATCAACAATGATATTCCTCGTTCCATTCCTTTTCTGAATCTGACTTGAATTTCTGACAGTTTCCTGTTAATGTACTCCTGTAATTTTTTAAAATTATTTTTAGCATTTTTTTAACATAACTTTACTTGCATATGATATTGTTCAATAATTTATGCATTCTGTTGGATCACTTTTCTTTGGAATGGGCATGAATATGGTTCTCTTCCAGTAGATTGGCCAGGTAGCTCTCTTCCAATTTTTTTGGCATAGATGAGTGAGCACTTCCAGTCATGTACCTGTCTGTTGAAATATCTTTATTGGTAGTTCATCAATTCCTGAGCCTTGTTTTCACCAATATCTTCAGTGCAGCTTGGACTTCTTCCTTCAATACCATTGGTTCTTTTTCATATGTTACCTCCTGAAATGGTTGAATGTCGACCAATTCTTTTTAGTACAGTGGCTGTATTCCTTCTACCTTCTTTTGATGCTACCTGCTTCATTCAAATTTTTGCCCATAGAATCCTTCAATATTGCAATTCAAGGCTTGAATTTTTCCTTCAGTTCTTTCAGCTTGAGAAATGCTGAGCATGTTCTTCCCTTTTGGTTTTCTAACTCGAGGTTTTTACACATTTCATTATAACACTTTGTCTTCTCCAGCTGCCCTTTGAAACCTTCTGTTCAGCTCTTTGACTTCATCATTTCTTCCTTTCACCTTAGCTACTCTACATTCAAGAGCAAGTTTCAGAGTCTCTTCTGACCTTTATTTTGATTTTTTTGTCTTTTTACAACCTTTCGCTTTCTTCATGTATGATGATGTCATCCCATAGCTCATCTGGTCTTTGGCCATTAGTATTCAACATGTCAAATCCATTCTTGGTGTAGTCTCTAAATTCAGATGGCATATACTCAGGTTTGTGCTTTGGCTCTCCTAGATTTAATTTTCTTCAGCTTCAACTCGAAGTTGCATAGGATCCCTTGATGGTCTGTACAGCAGTCGGTCCCTGGCCTAGTTCTGACTGATGAAATTGAGATTCTTTCCATCATCACTTTCTACAGATGTAGTCAATTTGATTCTTGCATATTCCGTCTACCATGTGTACAGTTACCATTTATGCTGTTGAAAAAAGTTATTTGCAATGAATAAGCCATTGGTCTTGCAAAATTCAGTCATGGGATCTCCAATATCATTTCTATTACCAAAGCCATATTTTCCAACTAGTGATCCTTCTTTTTTTTCCAACTTTCACGTTCCAATCACCAGTAATTATCAAGTATCTTGATTGCATGTTTGATCAATGTCGGTTTGCAGAAGTTGGTAAAAGTCTTCAATTTCTTCACCTTTGGCATTAGTGGTTGGTGCATAAATTTGAATAATATTAGCTGGTCTTCCTTGTAGGCATATGGATATTATCCTATCATTGACAGTGCTGTACTTCAGGGTAGATCTTTAAATGTTCTTTTTGACAATTAATGCTATGCCATGGCTCTTTTATTTGTCATTCCTTGAATAGTAGACTATATGATTGTCCAATTCATATGAATATGGAAATTGTTTAGTGTACACAAGTCAAGGAGCTAAATGAGATCTCCAAGAGAATGAAGGTAGGGAGAAAAGAGAAGAGGTACAAGACTGAATTGCTGTTGAATAAGATGAGATCTGAAAATTAAGCATTAGATATTGCAACATAATTTCACCAGAGACTTTTAAAAATACTTCAATAGAATGATGAGGCTAAAAGTCTGATTGTAGTATGATAATTTTTCTTTGCAGAAATCTCTTTTTTCCCCTGTGTATTACTGGATTCTATAATAATTGGGTCTCTTTATTTCTCATAAGGGGAACTTTCTCCAATGTAAGGAGCCCTGGTGGCACAGTGGCTAAGTGCTTGTCTGCTAACCAAAAACTCAGTTGTTTGAACCCACCATTTGCTCCACGGGTGAAAGATGTGGCAGTTTGCTTCCCAAAGATTACATTCTTACGAACCCTATTGGGCAATTCTACTCTGTCCTACAGGGTTGCTATGAGTAGGAATCAACTTGATGGCAACGGGTTTGATTTTTTGTTGTTGTTGTTCTATAATGTAGTATTTGAACAGTGCTGACTTACCTTATACTCCTTGTGATCCTTTGATTAATTTTGGTTTGTTTCTTTTTTACCTATTGGCTAGTGTCTTAGGGCTCTAGTACTGCTGTAACAGAAAGCCACAAGTGAGTGTCTTTAAGAAACAGAAATTTATCTTCTCATAGTTCTTTAGGCTAAAAGTTCAAATCAGGGTTGCAGCTGTGTCACCTTGCAGGTAATCCTAGCTAATCCTTGGTTCCATGGCTTGTAGGCAATCTTTGCATGGCATATGTCTTCCCCTTTCCTTCACCCCCATGTGTACATGTCTATTCTGGTCTTTTTACAACTCAGAAGTCATTAGATTTAGGAGCTACCCTATACCGTATGACCTCAACTGACTGGTTAACTATATCACATTAGATTGCATTATGGAAGGTGATCTCTTCTGCTCAAAGCCTACTGTTTTTTGCTTTGCTTTTAATTTTATTGTGCATTAAGTGAAAGTGGAAACCCTGGTAGCATAGTGGTTAAGAGCTATGGCTGCTAACTAAAAGCTCTGCAGTTCGAATCCACCAGGCGCTCCTTGGAAACCATATGGAGCAGTTCTACTCTGTCCTATAGGGTCGCTATGAGTTGGAATCGACTTCACGGCAGTGGGTTTTTAAGTGAAAGTTTACAAACCTTGTCAGTCTCTCATATAAAAATTTATATACACCTTGCAATATACTCCTAGTTGCTCTTCCCCTAATGAGACAGCACACTCCTTCTCTCCACTCCCTATATTTGTGTCCACTTGATCAGCTTCTGACACCCTCTGCCCTCTCATCTCCCCTCCAGACAGGAACTGCCCACATAGTTGAGCAGATTTTTTTTTTTTTTTTTTTACAATTATGGAATTTATTAGGGAAGTAATACAATTCAGGCTCAGGAATGCTCAAGATATAGCTCTTCCACCAGGACAGACTCTCCCCAGCTGTGCTCGCAGGCACACCTCTCCCTGGCCCTCAGTCTCTGTCCAAAGGCACTCATCTTTCTCTCTCCTTGGGTCTGGAAACCCACCAACCCGTCTCCAGCTGCTGGGTCTCTGCTCCTGGGTCTCTCCTTCCTTGGTGGTGGTGGGCTCTTCCTCTCTGTTCTGGAACTGGCTCTTTTTTAAGGCAAAACTGACCAATTCCCTTGGTAGGCCACAATCACTCTGCCACACAATCATCGGGGTGGGAGTTATGAGACCATGGCCACAAGTGCCACGCACGAAAGTAATTAATCCCACCACACTTCCTATACCTTTTTATTTTCTTAATCCAGTATAATTCCCTGCTCATAGTAGGAATTCACTTGAAGATACCAGGCTTTTCCACTTCACACTTGCCTGTTTTTTTTAGTTGGAAGTATCTCTCTAGTCATTTAGACTCAAAACTTCAGAGTTTCCAAAAGTAAATGAATAATTTTGGGCACGTTGGAGCAAAGACGTTCCTTTTCCATTAGAAGATGGCTTTGTTGACAGAGAGCATAGATTCAGAGGTAGGGGAGGAAAGGTCACCTGCCCAGTAAACTAGATCCACTATATTGACTCTGATAAACCAAACTTTCCTCAAAACTTTCTTGTTTTTAATTTTTATTGTGCTTTAAGTGAAAGTTTACAAATCAAGTCAGACTCTCATACAAAAATTTATAAACACCTTGCTGTATACTCCTAATTGCTCTCTCCCTAATGAGACAGCACACTCCTTCCCTCCACTCTCTCTTTTTGTGTCCATTCGGCCAGCTTCTGACCCCCTCTGCCCTGTCATCTCCACTTCAGACAGGAGATGCCAACATATTCTCATGTGTCTACTTGATCCAAGAAGCTCATTCTTCATCAGTATCATTGTCTATCACATAGTCCAGTTCAATCCCTGTCTGATGAGTTGGCTTTGGGTATGGTTCCTGTCTTGGGCTAACAGAAGGTTTGGGGACCACGACCTCCGGGGACATTCTAGTCAATCAGACCATTAAGTCTGGCCTTTTTATGAGAATTTGGGGTCTACATCCCACTGCTCTCCTGCTTCTTCAGGGATTCTCTGTTGTGTTCCCTGTTAGGGCAGTCATTGGTTGTAGCTTGGTCCCATCTAGCTCTTCTGCTCTCAAGCTAATGTAGTCTCTGCTTTATGTGGCCCGTTCTGTCTCTTGGGCTCATAATTACCTTGTGTCTTTGGTATTCTTCATTCTCCTTTGCTCCAGGTGGGTTGAGACCAATTGATGTATCTTAGATGGCCGCTTGCTGGCGTTTTAGACCCCAGACGCCACTCTTCAAAGTGGGATGCAGAATGTTTCCTTAATAGATTTTATTATGCCAATTGACTTAGATGTACCCTGAAACCATGGTCACCAAACCCCGCCCCTGCTATGCTGGCCTTTGAAGCATTCAGTTATTCAGGAAACTTCTTTGGTTTTGGTTTAGTCCAGTTGTGCTTACCTCTCCTGAATTGTGTGTTGCCTTTCCCTTCACCTAAAATAGTTCTTATCTACTATCTAATTAGTGAAAACCCCTCTCCCTCCCTCCCTCTCTCCCCCTCTCATAACCACAAAAGAATGTTTTCTTCTCAGTTTAAACTATTTCTCCAGTTCTTATAATAGTAGTCTTATAAAATATTTGTCATTTTGTAGCTGTCTAATTTCACTCAGCATAAGGTCTTCCAGGTTCCTCCATGTTATGATATGTTTCACAGATTCATCATTGTTCTTTATCGATGCATAATATTCCATTGTGTGAATATACCATAAGTTATTTATCCATTATCTGTTGATGGGCATCTTAATTGCTTCTATCTTTTTGCTATTGTAAACAATGCTGCAGTGAACATTGGTGTGCATATATCTGTTCATGTAAAGGCTCTTAATTCTCTAGGATATATTCCGAGGAGTGGGATTGCTGGATCATATGGTAGTTCTATTTCTAGCTTTTTAAGGAAGCACCAAATCGATTTCCAAAGTGGCTGTATCATTTTACATTCCCACCAGTAGTGTATAAGTGTTCCAGTCTCTCCACAACTTCTCCAACATTTATTATTTTGTGTTTTTTGGATTAATGCCAACCTTGTTCAAATGAGATGGAATCTCATTGTAGTTTTGATTTGCATTTCTCTAATGGCTAATGATCATGGGCATTTCCTCATGTATCTGTTACCTAAATGTCTTCTTTAGTGAAGTGCCTGTTCATATCCTTTGCCCATTTTTTAATTGTGTTATTTGTCTTTTTGTAGTTGAGTTTTTGCAGTATCATGTAGCTTTTAGAGATCGAACTGATCAGAAATGTCATAGCAAAAAACTTTTTCCCAGTCTGTAGGTAATCTTTTTACTCTTTTTTAAAGCCTACTGTTTAATCATGTCTACAGATGCAAGGGCCAGGAATTCAACACATATTTTGGGAAACACAATTTAATCTGTAATAGCTAGTAAAATGTTATATTTCATTTGCTATTCATTCAATGAATACTGAGTGCCTTAAAAATGCTTTCTTGAAGAATTGTAATGGCCTTCAATCCCACCCAGTACCCAGTGCCCTCGAGTCAATTCTGACTCATAGCGATAGTAGTCAAGAAAAACCTATTAGTAGTAATGTAACGCAAAATTTTGTCATGAAAATGACCCAAATTATCTTTTTCCTAAATTATATCTTGGTAACATCATTTCCTTGTACAGTATTGTCTCCTATTGGATATCTAAACTGCTAGAAACATTATTCATTGCAATAAGGTGCTTAACCCTTGGGTTAAGCACAATTTGAAAAGCAAAAATATTCAGATAGTCCATAAAACTTTCCTCCTATATACAGCAAAAATATAGTCTTGCATATTATAAATGATATGTATTGGTTGGCAGGAAAACCACTATCCAAACCGTTTTCTGGACACTTGAATACCATGTAAAACATTTAAAGAAGAGTTTAGCTGGGGAATTCCTACTTAGAGGCAATAGGGTAAAGTGAGTCTTGCAATCACATTGCTGAGTTAAATCCTGGCTCCACCGCTTACCACCTGCCTGATCTAGAGCAAGTTGTTCAAGCTCTCTGTGTCTTAATTTCTTCAATGAGTTTAGCATTCATGTCTAATTTATAGGGTTAATGAACAGTTTAAAATGAATTAATATACGTAAAGTGGCTGGTACATAATAAGTACTCAATAAATATTATAAATGAAAAAATGGTCATGATAAAATAGGAACGTAGATAAAACAGACCCATTTTCAGTAGTATGGAGTCACTGCATGGTGCAAACAGTTGATTGCTACCAGAAAGGTTGGAGGGTCGAGTTCATTCAGAGGTGCCTCAGAAGAAAAGCTTTGCAATCTACTTCTGAAAAATCGGACATTGAAAACCCTATAATGAACAAGTCTACGCTGACATACGTAGGACTGCCATGAGTTGGAATCGACTCAACTGGACAGTAACTGGGTTTGGTTCCAATAGTATGGAGAACTAAATACCCAGACTGACACTTCCAATGAATAATATAATTTTTAAAAAATTTCTTTCAAAATGCATTTAGTGAGATGGGAAGAAAGCTCTAGAACCCAAAAACAAAGAAAAAGCAAAAAAAAAAAAAAAAAAAGAAGAGGTTAGTGGAGCATAGAAGCTGGGTTTCACATGTCTTAGCTTGTCTTACCTAGAAGCAAAACTTGAGGAAAGAATTGTAGGGGGTGTGTGGAGAGCGAGGGAGTACAGCAGGAAAGGTTGTGAGGTGTAAAGAAAGAGTCTGTTCTAAGCACTGAGATTAGCTTCAATACAAAGGGACTAGTTGGAGTACAGATTATATCACAGAGTTAGTTCTATATTGAGCAAGGATGCTGATGTTTTTTACATTGTCAGTCAATCACTGGCCAAAGTCTATACTTTCCCTACCCGGAGAGAAGAGTGCATAGCCTCCCGGGCTAGGAAGATCCTATTAGCTGAAGGCTATTCTCTACTGCCACCATTCATCTGTCAGTTTGTTGTACTGTGGTGTCTTATGTGCTGCTGTAATGCTGTAAGCTATGCCACCAGTATTTCAAATACCAGCAAGGTCACTCATGGTGAACAGGTTTCCAATGGAGCTTCCAGACTAAGACAGACTGGAAAGAAGGATCCGATGATCTGCCTCTGAAGAAAACTGGCCAGTGAAAACCTTATGGATAGCAGTGAAACACTGTCTGATATAGCACCAGAAAATAAGCCCCTCAGGTTGAGCACCAGAAAATAAGCCCCTCAGGTTGATAGGCATTCAAAATACAACTGCGAAAGGGCTGCCTCCTCAAAGGAAAATGAATGTTAATGGCGTGGATGGAACAAAGTTTTGGGGACCTTCATTTGCTCATGTTGCATGGCTCAAAATGAGAAGAAACAGCTGTAAACATCCATTAATAATCAGAAAGTGGAATGTACTAAGTATGAATCAAAAAAGTTGGACGTTGTCAAAAAAAGAAAAAAGGAACATTGGGAGATCCTTACCCTAGGTATTGTTGAGCTGAAATGGGCTGGTATTGGCCATTTTGAAAAGGACGATCATATGGTCTATTATGCCAGGAATGACAATTGAAGCAAAATGGCATCGCATTCACTGTCAAAACAGCATTTCCAAATCTATCCTGAAATACAGTCTTGTCAGTGATAGGATAATATCCATATGCCTTCAAGGAATATCAATTAATATGACTATTCAAATTTATGCACCACTCGCTAACGCCAGCAATGAAGAAATTGAAGATTTTAGCAACTAATTCAGTCTGAAATTGTTCAAACATGCAATCAAGATACAAGATAATTACTGGTGATTGGAATGTGAAAGTTGGAAAAAGAGAAAGATCAGTAGTTGAAAAATATGGCCTTGGTGATAGAAGCAATGGTCTTTCATCCATTTTGAGTTCGTTTTTCTGCATGCTGTGAGGTATGGGTCTTGTTTCATTTTTTTGCAGATAGATATCCAGTTATGACAGCACCATTTGTTAAGAAGACTGTCTTTTCCCCATTGAACTGATTTGGAGCCTTTGTTAAACATCAGCTGCTCATGTGTGGATGGATTTATGTCTGGATTCTCAATCCTGTTCCATTGGTCTATGTATCTGTTGTTGGACCAGTACCAGGCTGTTTTGACTACTGTGGTGGTATAATAGGTTCTAAAATCAGGTAGAGTGAGGCCTCCCACTTTGTTCTTTTTCAGTAATTTTTCACTTATCAGGGGCCTCTTTTTCTTCCATATGAAGTTGGTGATTTGTTCCTCCACCTCATTAAAGAATGTCATTGGAATTTGAATCAGAATTGCATTAAATCTATAGATCGCTTTTGGTAGAATAGACATTTTTACAACGTTAAGTCTTCCTATCCATGAGCAAGGTATGTTTTTTCCACTTATGTAGGTCTCTTTTGGCTTCTTGCAGAAGGGTTTTGTTCTTTTCTTTGTATTAGTCTTTTATATCTCTGGCAAGATTCATTCCTAAGTATTTTATCTTCTTGGGGCCTACTGTAAATGACATTGATTTGGTGATTTCCTCTTTGATGTTCTTTTTGTTGATGTAGCGGAATCCAACTGATTTTTGTATGTTTATCTTGTATCCTGACACTCTACGGAACTCTTCTATTCGTTTCAGTAGTTTTCTGGAGGATTCCTTAGGGTTTTCTGTTTATAAGATCATGATATCTGCAAATAGAGATACTTTTACTTCTTCCTTGCCAATCTGGATGCCCTTTATTTCTTTATCTAGCCTATTTGCTCTGGCTAGGACCTCCAGCACAATGTTGAATAAGAGTGATGATAAAGGGCATCCTTGTCTGATTCCTGATCTTAAGGGGAAATGTTTTCAGACTCTCTCTATTTAGGATGATGTTGGCTATTGGGTTTGTATAAATGCCCCTTATTATGTTGAGGAATTTTCCTTCTATTACTATTTTGCTGAGGGTTTTTATTATGAATGGGTGTTGAATTCTGTCAAATGCCTCTTCTGCATCAATTGATAAAATCATGTTATTCTTGTCTTTTGTTTTATTTATATGATGGATTACATTAATTGTTTTTCTAATGTTGAACCATCCCTGCATACCTGGTATGAATCCCACTTGGTCATGGTGAATTATTTTTTTTGATATGTTGTTGAATTCTATTGGCTAGAATTTTGTTGAGGATTTTTGCATATAACTTCATGAGGGATATGGGCCTGTAATTTTATTTTTTTGTGGTGTCTTTATCAGGTTTTGGTATCAGGGATATGGTGGCTTCATAGAATGAGTTTGGGAGTATTCCGTCCTTTTCTATGCTCTGAAATATCTTTAGTAGTAGTATTAACCCTTCTCTGAAAGTTTGGTAGAATTCTGCATTGAAGGCGTCTGGGCCAAAGCTTTTTTTTGTTGGGAGTTTTTTGATTACCTTTTCAATCTCTTCTTTTGTTATGGGTCCATTTAGTTGTTCTACCTCTGTTTGTGTTAGTTTAGGTAGGTAGTGTGTTTCTAGGAATTCATCCATTTCTTCCAGGTTTTCAAATTTGTGTGAGTATAGTTTTTCATAGTAATCTGATATGATTCTTTTAATTTCATTTGGGTCTGTTATGATGTGGCCCATCTCATTTCTTATTCAGGTTATTTGCTTTCTCTTCTGTTTTTCTTTTGTCAGTTTGGCCAAAGGTTTATCAATTTTGTTAATTTTTTCAGAGAACCAGCTTTTGGTCTTGTTAATTCTTTCAATTGTTTTTCTGTTTTGTATTTCATTTAATTCTGCTCTAATTTTTATTATTTGCTTTCTTCTGGTGCCTGAGCATTTCTTTTGTTGCTCTCTTTCTTATTTGTTCAAGTTGTAGGGATAATTCTCTGATTTTGGCCCTTCCTTCTTTTTCTATGTGTGCATTTATTAATATAAATTGACCTCTGAGCACTGCTTTCACTGTGTCCCCAACGTTCTGTTGGGAAGGGTTTTCATTCTCATTCAATTCTATGAATTTCTTTATTCCATCCTTAATGTCTTCTATGACAGGGTTTTTTGAGCAGGGTATTGTTCAGTTTCCAAGTGTTTGATTTCTTTTCCCTGCTTTTTCTGTTATTGATTTCTACTGTTATGGCATTATGGTCAAGAAAATGCTTTGTAATATTTCAATATTTTGTATTCTGCTAAGGCTTGCTTTATGACCTAATATGTGGTCTATTCTAGAGCATGTTCCGTGTGCACTAGAAAAGAAGATATATTTGGTTGCTGTTGGATGGAGTGTTCTGTATGTGTCTATGAGGTCAAGTTGGTTGACTGTGGCATTTAGATCTTCCGAGTATTTATTGAGCTTCTTTCTGGATGTCCTGTCCTTCACCAAAAGTGGCGTGTTGAAGTCTCCTACTATTATTGTGGAGCAGTCTATCTCACTTTTCAATGCTGATAGAGTTTGTTTTATGTATCCTGCAGCCCTGTCACTGGGTGTATAAATATTTAATATGGTTATATCCTCCTGGTATACTGTCCCTTTAATCATTATATAGAGTTCTTCCTTATTCTTTGTGGTGGATTTAACTTTAAGGTCTATTTTGTCAGAAATTAATACTGCCACTCCTGCTCTTTTTTGATTGTTGTTTGCTTGATATATATTTTTTCCATTGTTTGAGTTTAGTTTGTTTGTGTCTCTAAGTCTAAGGTGTGTCTCTTGTAGGAAGCATATAGACGGTTCATGTTTTTTAATCCCTTCTGCCACTCTCTGTCTCTTCATCGGTCATTTAGTCCATTTACGTTCAGCATAATTGTGGTTAGGTTTTTTTTTTTTATCATTTTGATGTCTTTTTTTGTGTGTTGTTGACAGTTTCTTTTTCCCACTTAATTTTTTGTGCTGAGTAGTTTATATATTGTCTTTTCCTCATATTCATTGTTGTTGATTTTGTTTCTGCTGAGTATTTTTTTCTTGTATTTTATTTTGATATGTAGGATAGTTTGTCCCCTTTGTGGTTACCTTAATATTTACCCCTATTTTTCTAAATTTAAACCTAACTCTTATTGCTTTGTATTACCTTGTCTTCCTCTCCATACGAAAGATCTATAACTGCATTTCTTAGTCCCTCTTTGTTTTAATGTTGTCTTCTTTTAAATAATAACATCGCAGTTTCCCTGAGCATTTTTTTATCTTGATTTATTTTTGTGATTTCCCTGTCTGGGTTGACATCTGATTTCTCTGTCTAGTGTTATAGTCTTGGGTTGATACCTGATATTATTGATTTTCTAACCAAAGAAATCCCTTTAGTATTCCTTGTAGTTTTGGTTTGGTTTTTACGAATTCCCTAAACTTCTGTTTATCTGGAAATGTCCTAATTTTGCCTTCATATTTGAGATAGTTTTTCTGGCTATATGATTCTTGGGTGGCAATCTTTTTCCTTCAATGCTTAGTATATGGCATCCCATTGCCTTTTTCCCTGCGTGGTTTCTGCTGAGTAGTCTGAGCTTATTCTTATTGACTCCTTTGTAGGTGGCTTTTCATTTATCCCAAGCTGCTCTTAAAATTCTCTCTTTATCTTTGATTTTGGCAAGTTTGATTGTAATATGTCTTGGTGACTTTCTTTTAACATCTACCTTATGTGGGCTTCAATGAGCATCTTTGATTGATATCTTCTCATGTTTCACAATATCAGGGAAGTTTTCTGCCAACAAATCTTTAGCAATTCTCTCTGTATTTTCTGTTGTTCCTCCCTGTTCTGGTACTCCAGTCACTCATAGGTTATTTCTCTTGATAGAGTCCCACATGATTCTTAAGATTTCTTCATTTTTTTAAATTCTTTTATCTGATTTTTTTTTTAATATATTGGTGCCAAGTGCTTTATCTTCAAGTTCACAAATTCTGCCTTCCATTTGCTCTATTCTCCTCCTCTGGCTTTCTATTGAGTTGTCTACTTCTGTAATTTTATTTTTAATCTTCTGTATTTCTGATTGCTATGAATTTTTCTACCTTATTAAATTTTTCATTATGCTCCTGAATAACCTTTTTAATTTCTTCAACTGCTTTATCTGTGTGTTCCTTGGCTTGTTCTGCATATTGCCTGATTTCCTTCCTGATGTCTTGAAGGGTTCTGTATATTAATCTTTTGTATTGTGCATCTGGTAATTCAAGGAAGGTACTTTAATCTAGAAGATCCCTTGATTATTTGTTTTGAGAGCTTGTTAAGGTGATCATGGTCTATTTCTTTATGTGACTTGATATTGACTGTTGTCTCTGAGCCATCTATAAGTTATTGTATTAGTTTATTTTATGTTTGCTTACTGTATTGTAGCTTCTTGCTTTGTTTTGTTTTGATATGCCCATATAGGTTGCTTGAGTGAGCTGGCTTGATTATTTTCACCTTTGGAGCTCTGACATCCAGTCCCTAGATGGCTAGAGCTGTTATCAGGTATATCAGTGTAGGAGTCCATTCACCTTCCTTGTATGAATTCCGCTCAAGTGTCCAGGTAGCTGATCAACAAGTCTGCGGTACAGGCTCTGTCCTACAGTCTTAGAGGGGCAGGGGTGATTGGTGTATGTACCAGTATCTGGTTGCAGCAGGGGGTCACACTCTGAACAAGACAGGGGGCTGAGGATTTTCCCCCAAGTATCTCTGAGGAAAGCATGTCCCTCTTCCCTAGAGCATACCAGTGGGTAGGTTCTGCAAATGACTATGGGCACCCAGTGTTCTTGGTTGTAAGGACTGGGAGGTACCAGTTATTCTTGGACCCCTGTCACAGGTGGATGGGTGACCTGAGTGGAGCTACCAGTCCTTAGGCTCCTGATGTGGGTAGGTGAGGACCCTGTTTAATAGGCAAAGGAGTGTCAAACATCAAACACCCCCTCTCCACTACACAGCTAAAACAGCTGGAGTCTGCCAACAAGGGCCTATTTTCCAAAATAGGCCCACACAGATCCATGCAGGGGGGAAAGGTACTCGAAATTCATGGATTGTTCATGCCTGGACAAGAGCCACTTCTTTCCTGAGTTCCACAGGTTAGTGGAGCTGGAAAATTATCTTTCCCCCATTGCAAATTTATTCCTTCTCCAGGGCTGGGAGGATTGCCCTAGGCACACAACAGGGCTTATCTCAGGCCCAGGGAAATCAACAGCCCACTGAAGCCAGCTTGGGGGCATGGGGTGCGGTAAAATATACGCAAGTACTTAGCTTTTTCCAAGAGTGCTTGTCTTCTCTGGTTCCAGAGGTATGAGTAGGCTGTGTGGCTGGCTGCTTCTCCTTGAGGAAACTGTGGTTGAATGCTACTATTAGCCCACCACAGCTGCTCCTGGGAATGGTGCCTGAGTGCTCCCAGTGATTCACGTCCGGTAACTCCTCTCTGCATCTGAACCATCTCTTCCTCCCCCTGCCTATCAGTTTGTTTTCTAACTTTGCCTTTGATGTTCAGGGTTACTAGCTTTTTATAAATATACTCATTTCACTTGTCTTTTTCCAGGTCTTTGTCATAAGAGGGCTCTCCAGAAGCGTCTGTCTATTGCACCATCTTGACCCTGCCCTCTGTATTCAGTTTTTATTTAACTCTTCTTATTATAACTAAGCACTGAAGGCATTGGCAAAAAAAAAAAAAAGACTCCAGGAATTGACGGAATACCAATTGAGATGTTTCAACAAATGAATACAATGCTGGAAGAGCTCAAGAAATTTGGAAGGCAGCTACATGGCCAATGGGTTATAAGAAATCCATATTTGTTCTCATTCTAAAGACAGGTGATCCAACAGAATGCTGAAATTATCAAACAATATCATTGACATCTTACACAAGTAAAACTTTGCTGAAGATCATTCAAAAATGGTTGTAGGAGTACATAAATTCTAGCCTGACTCAGAAGAGGACATAGAACCAGAGATATTATTGCCGATGTCAGATGGATCTTGGCTGAAACCAGAGAATACCAGAAAGATGTTTACATGTGTTTCATTGACTACACAAACGCATTCGACTGTGTGGATCATGACAAATTACAGATAACATTGTGAAGAATGGGAATTCCAGAACACTTTATTGTGCCCATTAGGAACCTGTATGTAGATCGAGGGCAATCATTCAAACGGAATAAGGAAACACTGCATGTCGAGCAAATAATCTGAGAAGCTGGACTATATGAAGAAGAACACAGCATCAGGATTAAAGGAAGACTAATTAACAACCTGCAATATGTCGATGACACAACCTTGTTTGCTGAAAGTGAAGAAGACTGGAAGAGCTTACTGACAAAGATCAAAGACCACAGCCTTCAGTATGGATTACACCTCAACAGAAAGAAAACAAAAATCTTCACAACTGGACCAATAAGCAACATCATGATAAACACAGAAAAGACTGAAATTTCCAAGGATTTCATTTTACTTGGATCCACAATCAACACTCATGGGAGCAGCAATCAAGAAATCAAGTGATCTATTGCAGTGGGTAAATCTGCTGCAAAAGACCTTAAAGTGTTAAAAAGCAAAGACTTCACTTTGAGGATTAAGGTGTGCCTGACCTAAGCCGTGATATTTTCAATTGCCTCATACACATGGGAAAGCTGGACAATGAATAATGAAGACTGAAGAAGAATTGATGCCTTTGAGTTATGGTGTTGGTGAAGAACAAACAAATCTGTGTTGGAAGAAGTATAGCCAGAATGCTCCTCAGAAGGCAGGAGAGACTTTGTCTCACGTAACTTGGACATGTTATCAGGAGGGACCAGTCCCTGGAGAAGAACATCATGTTTGGTAAAATAGAGGCTCAGTGAAAAAGAGAAAGACCCTCAATGTGATGGAGTGACATAGTGTCTACAACAATGGGCTCAAGCATAGCAACAATTGTGAGGGTGGCACAAAACCGGGCAGTGTTTTGTTCTGTTGTACATAGGGTCACTGTGAGTTGGAACCAACTAACAACAGCAACGTTATAACTAAGATATACTGAGAGTTTACCATGTTGTAGGGTCTATGTGCTAAGTATAAAATATCTGATTTAATCCTCATGACAATCCTCTTTAATTAGGTATAATTTTTAGATCCTTTCTAATAACCCAAGTGAGGAAGAAGTCTTATGGAGGTTACGTGGCTTGCCTGAGATGCCATAGTAGGTGGATCCTTATCAGTTTTACTCTAATTCCAGAATCTAAGATTTCAATACCATACTAAATTTCTCCATGCCTTGTACCTAATGTCTCTAATGTTAAATTCCATACAGTACAACAAACTGACAGATGGGTGATTATTTTTATAGTAATTTAAAATTAAGGGGTTGAGAAAGTATTTTGTGGGGTTATTTTATAATGACATTAAAAGTCTGTTTATAAAAACACTTTCTTTAATATTTATTTGGTTAATCCTCCATGGAAAGCCATCAAAGAAGTACAAACACTTTAATAATAATTAATATAAACTGGTGTTGTGGGGAAAAAAAAAAGATTTTCCATTTACTCTTAAAATATTTTGAAATTTGTTTCCAAGATTAGCTTCACGTTAGATTACTTTTTATCCCAGTTATGTGAAATTGGCTAGATTTAAACCAAAAAAAAAAAACCACATATTTTTAGTCCTGTGGGTTAATCCAAATAGTTTATAGACTTTAGTTGTATAAAAACGACATAGAGAGGCTGGTAAAATGCAGATTGCAGGGTACCACCCAGAGAAATTATTACTTAGCAGGCCTGGCATGGGGACCAGGAATCTGCTTCTTTAACACATACCCCAGTTGATTTGATGCAGGTGATCCTTGGACCACACTTTAAGAAACACAGCCTTTGAATTTTATTTTTCTTTTTAACTCCTGTTTTTTATTTGTGGATGCTACTACACTAAGAGATATAGCAAGCCACAATTTTCAGCAATAAATATTGTCTATACAGCTGAAATATATGAGTCTCTTAACTATATATTTAAAGGTAGTTCTTTCAGCCTTAAAAAAATTTGTCACAATTCATTTAGTATTTCTAGCTTTGCCCTGGTGGTACAGTGGATAAGCACCCAGCTGCTAACCCAGTGGTTGGCAGTTCAAACCCACTAACAGCTCCAGGGCAGAAAAGACCTGGTGATCTGTTCCCATAAAGCTTACAGCCTAGGAAACCCTATCGGGCAGTTCTACTCTGTCCCATAGGGTCACTATCAGTCGAAATCGACTTGACAGGGCCCAACAAGAAGTTTCCACTTTTAAGGGAGAATCAGAAGATAAAGACTTTGAATTGAGAGGTTGTCAACATAGTTTAAGTGATAAGTAAACATTAGATAATATTCATTCGTACTAGTGGTCAGGGAAATGCAAATTAAACCTAACATGAGATACTATTTCTCACTTCTCAGACTGGCAAAAAATAAAAAAACTCTATAAATAATATGTACTGCTGGTGAGGAAGGTGGGGGAAACTGGCCCACGAAATCATTACTCATGGGAATGTGCATTATTGCAGTATATTTGAAGAGATTTGAATAGAAATTTATTGACAGTTACTGAAATTAAAGGAGCCCTGGTGGCATAGTGGTTAAAGCACTCAGCTGCTAACCGACAGATCAGTGGTTCAAACCCACCAGCTGCTCCCTGGTAGAAAGATTTGGCAGTCTGCTTCCGTAAAGATTTACAGCCTTGGAAACCCTATGGGGCAATTCTACCTTCTTCTGTAGTGTTACTACAGGGCGAAATTAACTGGATGACAATGGGTTTGGTTTGGTCTGGGTTGCTGAAATTAAACATGTACATACCCTTGACAATATTAAAGTTTATATAAACATATGTACAAAAATAAGAGTTTGCATGATTGTATGTACAAGATTGGTTTCTTGCAACAAGTTGCTCTGGCAAAGCAGCAATAGCAATAACAAAAAAAAACTGTTCATTAATAGGAGAATGCTTGATTAAATTAAGGATTCAAAAGTTAAACAACTGTTTGAAAAGAATAAGTCATATATATATGTATGTATGTATGATGCAGTAATTTAAGAGCTTGGTTGCTAACCAAAAGATGAGCCGTTCAAATCTATCAACCACTACTTGGAAACACTATGGGGCAGTTCTACCCTGTCCTATGGGGTCGCTATGAGTTGGAATTGACTGGATGGCAATGGGTTTGTGTTGGTGCTTTTTAATATATGTATATACACACACACGTATATATAGTGACCTAGATAAAATTTGGAAACCCTGGTGGTGTAGTGGTTAAGTGCTACGGCTGCTAACCAAAAGGTTGGCAGTTTGAATCCACCAGGTGCTCCTTGGAAACTCTATGGGGCAGTTCTACCCTGTCCTATAGGGTTGCTATGAATTGGAATTAACTCGATGGCACTGGATTTGGTTTTTTTTGGTTTTAGATAAAATTTAACGACTTATTTTAAGTGAAACAAGCAAGATTAAATTTGCGTATTATGTTTCATTTTTTATAAAACAGCAAAGAACATTTAACTCTGTATCTATATGAGACTCCAGAAAATGTGTGTTGAGTATGGTAGCTACAAGGCAAAACCAAATAAAATTAAAAATTTAATTCCCAGTCTCATTAGCCACATTTCCAGGGCTCAATAGCCATGCTTGGCTAGTGGTACCATATTGGCCAGCACATACATAGAACATTTCCATCATCAAAGAAATTTCTGATAGCCCTTCTCTAGAAAATACTGGAAGAGTACACAATAAGCTCAAGGAATTAGAACTGGAGGCAAGGAGGCAAGGAGTGGGAGAAGAAGATAAAACCTCCCCATTTTACATATGGTTGACTTGTTTAAAATAAATATATTATTATTTATATAATTTTTAAATCCAATTAAGTGAAAGAGGAATGCATTATTCATTTAGTATGTGTCTTTAAAACCTTCTGCAGTGGTCATTAGAATAATTTTTCTTCTTTGTAATCAAACTATTGACAATTCATTGAAGGTCTACTCTACAGTTAAATTTTCAGTATTTTTGAGGAGGCAGGACATGCATAGAATGGCAACATGTGAAACACCTGGAGGGCAAGAAAACACGTAATTAAATGCTAACCTTCCCACTAAGCCTTGGCTATCTTGTTTCTTTGTCTCTCAAACAGCCAAGGACAGGGCTTTGCAAGTTATAAGCACTCAGTTTTTGTTTTCTTTTTTTTCCTGACTTTTAATATTGCCATTCAGTAGACAACATAAAGGATAATTGGTCTCATCTGTCTTTTTTTTTATTTGTTTTCTTTCAAAAAATGCTAACTGAAAGCACAACTTCAGGGCATTCATCCTCCCCAGTCTGCCCTTCCTCTTTACTCTTGTCATCTCTGTATCCAAGCAATTAAATAATATTTATGAATAGGTGCTTCTTATGGGTGTCGATGGATAAATAAAAAAGAAAAAATGATGCATTCAGAAAATGGCTCTGCCTCCACTACTCTACTGTTGTCTTCTACCCAAAAGATTCCCAGTCAGGGCCTCCAATCTGGGCTTGCATCAGTGCCTTTTGTCTCTAAAGCTTTAACAGCTCTGAAGCACTTTGCAGTAAATACGGAAATGCAAGGCTAGGTAGAGTGCTGAATTTTAATCACCTCTCTATTACATTTTTTTTAGGGGAAAATAGGAAATGTGTTTTGGCCACGAAGGAAAGGACATGTACTGTTGAGGTATGAAAACATTTTATATTAACATATCATTCCTGTACAGGATCAGGCTTCTTTTGAGGAACGGATGAAAGCTAAAGGACAATGGTTCTATTGGATTTGGCTGAGAGACCACCAACAAACTGCCAACTGGTATCCAAGTTAGATACAAGAGGAAAACAAACAAATTTCATTTCGTTTTGCAATCAGCTTAAAGTGTTTTTAATGGAAAAACAAACTAATGAAACATGTAGCGCCCTATTTTATGCGCTTTGCTGATTTGGTTACTATAAACACTGGTGAACTTGTAGGCAGTTATTTTGGGTTTTCTTCTCTAAATATTAAGGTAGTAGGCATTCGTTGGTCATTTGTCCATTTAAAGTCAACTATGCAGAGGAAAGTATAAGGTGTAAAGATTGATGTGGACAAGGATCTGTGAATTAGCTGTAATGTATGCCAGGAAGGGCTGTTAGCGGTTTTGTTCTCTTTGAATTCCTGTATACTAATTTGCAGCAGGTTAAAATGAGGATGGTTTCCTGGTGCAGTGGTTAAGAGCTTGGCTGCTAACCAAAGGGTCAGCGGTTTGAATCCAGCCGCTGCTCCTTGGAAACCATATGAGGCAATTCTACCCTGTCCTATAGGGTAGCTATGAGTTGGAATCAGCCGGATGGCAATGGGTTTGGTTTTTGGTTTTCCAAATAAAAGGTTATAATTAAAAATTTGATCGTCCTTTGCCAATCTTCTGCTAACTTAACTCCAACATTAGTGACTAATGATTGAGTACTTGGCCAAAGCTTGATTCTCTATCTTTTGTCCAAGTTCCCATCATGATATTTGGTTTCCAATATCCTCCTTTGATAGCATTCTTCAACTAGGGAAGCACATTGGAATGTGAAGTTTTTCTAAAACAGAGATTTCTAAGCTGTACTTCAATCAGATTTTTATTTAGAAGTTTGAGTCTGGAGTCTGGGCTTCAACATTTTAAAAATACCTACAGGCCATTATCTATCGTTTGTTTCATCTCATGTCCCTTTGCCATTTTACCTTTGTCTGATCTGCATATCAACTGAGTCGCAGCTCTTACAATATAAAAATTGAGATTGCACGTTCAGGGCCTTGGCAGAAAATATCAGAAAATCCATCACTGCTTATTTGGAATATATGCTTATAAAGTTACTATTGCAAAAATAAATGCTTGTCTGTTTTGGTCTTGAATTTTTAGTGTCAATCAAAACTGAATAGGGGTCAGAGATTACATCAAGGAAAGAATTTTTTAAATAGCAAGTGAAACTTGTTGAAATTCTTAAATTAGGGGTTAAAAAACTTTAGTGTGTGCAAGAATTACTTGGGAAGCTTATTAATAATACACACACACACACACACACACATATATATATCCCCCACATGTCTGTCAGTTTGTCATACTATGGGGGCTGTGCTGCTGCAACCTATACCACTGGTTTTCAAATACCAGCAGGTATTTGAATGGAAGTGGAGGGAGTCAAGCTTTCGAGACCTTCATTTGCTGATGTGGCATGACTAAAAATGAGAAGAAACAATTACAAACATCCATTAATATTAGGAACATGGAATGTACAAAGTATGAATCTAGGAAAATTGGAAATTATTAAAAAAGAAATGGAATGCATGAACATCAATATCCTAGGCATTAGTGAGCTGAAAAGGACTGATATTGGCCATTTTGAATTGTATAATAATATGGTTTAGTATGCCAGGAATTCCCCATGCCTTTGTCAGTTTTTCACTCTGTGAAGGCTTGTATGTTGCTGTGATGCTGGAAACTGTGCCACCGGTAAACAAATACCAGCAGGGTCACCCATAGTTTTCAGCTGAGTTCCCACACTAAGACAGACTAGGAAGAAGGACCAGGCAGACTACTTCTGAAAAGAATTAGCCAGGGAAAACCTTATGAATAGTAGCAGAACATTGTTGTAGTGCCTGAAAATGAGCCCCTCAGGTTGGAAGGCACTCAAAATACTGGGGAAGAGCTGCCTCCTCAAAGTGACTCAACCTTAATGACGTGGATGGAGTCAAGCTTTTGGGACCTTCATTTGCTGATGCAGCATGACTCAAAATGAGAAGAAACAGCTGCACACATCCATTAAAAATTGGAACCTGGAATGTACAAAGTATGAATCTAGGAAAACTGGAAATAATAAAAAATGAAATGGAATGCATAAAGATTGATATCCTAGGTATTAGTGAGCTGAAATTAACTGGGGTATTGGTCATTTTGAATTGGACAATCATATGGTCTACTATGCTGGGAATGACAACTTGAAGAGGAATGGCATTGAATTCATAGCCAAAAAGAATGTTTTAAAATCTGTCCTGAAGTACCACGCTGTCAGTGATAGGATAATACCCATACACGTACAAGGAAGACCAGTCGTTACCACTATTACTCAAATTTACACACCAAACACTAAGGCCAAAGATGAGAAAATTGAAGATTTTTACCAATTTCTGCAGTGTGAAATTCATCAAACATGCAATCAGGATGCACTAGTAATTACTGGTGATTGGAACGCCAAAGTTGGAAACGAAGAAGGATTGCTAGTTGGAAAATATGGCCTTGGTGATAGAAATGATGCCAGAGATCTCATGATAGAATTTTGCAAGACCAATGACTTCTTAACTGTAAATACCTTTTTCACCAACATAAACAGCAACTAAACACATGGACCTTGTGAGATAGAATACACAGGAATCAAATTAACTATATCTGTGGAAAGAGAAGATGGAAAACTCAATATCATCAGTCAGAATAAGGACTGGGGCCATCTGCAGAACAGACCATAAATTACTCACATGCACTTTCAAATTGAAACTTTAAGAAAATTAGAACAAGTCCACAAGTGCCAAAATATGACCTTGAGTATATCCCACCTGAATTTAGAGACCATTTCAAGAGTAGATTTGACACACTAATAAGCAAATACTGGACAAGTTATGGAACAACATCAAGGATATCATACCTGAAGAAAGCAAGAGGCCAGTAAAAAGACAGGAAAGAAAGAAAAGGCCATAATCGTTGTCAGAAGAGACTCTGAAAGTTGCTTTTGAACTTTGAGTAGCTAAAGAAAATGGAAGAAATGATGACGTAAAAGAGCTGAACAGGAGACTTCAAAGGGCAGCTCGAGAAACCAAAGTAAAGTATTATAATGATATGTGCAAAGACCTGGAGTTAGAAAACCAAAAGGGAAGAATACACTGGGCATTTCTCAAGCTGAAAGAACTGAAGAAAAGATTCAAGCTTTTTGTTACAATATTGAAGGACTCTACGGGGAAAATATTAAACAACACAGGAAGCATCAAAAGAAGATGGAAGGAATATACAGAGTCACTGTACCAAAAACAATTGGTAGGCCTTCAATCATTTCAGGAGTTAGAATATGATCAAGAACTGATGGTACTGAAGGAAGAGGTCCAAGCTGCACTGAAGGCATTGATTAAAAAGAAGGCTCCAGGAATTGACAGAATACTAATTGAGATACTTCAACAAAAAGGATGCAGCATTGAAAGTGCTCACTCATCTATGCCAAGAAATTTGGAAGACAGCTACCTGGCCAACCAGCTGGAAGAGATCCATATTTATGCCCATTCCAAAGAAAGGTGGTCTAACCGGATGTGGAAATTATCAAACAATATCATTAATGTCACATGCAAGTAAAATTTTACTGAAGATCATTCAAAAGTTGCTGCAGCAGTACATCGACAGGGAATTGCCAGAAGTTCAAGCTGGATTCAACGAGACATGGGATGAAGGGTATCATTGCTGATGTTAGACAGAACCTGGCTAAAAGCAGAGAATACCAGAAACATGTTTACCTGGGTTTTATTGACAAAGGCATTCTACTGTGTGAATCATAACAAATTAATGATAACATTGCAGAGAATGAGAATTCCAGAACTCTTAATTATGTTCATGAGGAACCCGTGCACAGATCAAGAGGCAGTCATTCGAACAGAACAAGGGGATACTGCATGGTTTAAAGTCAGGAAAGGTGTGCCTCAGGGTTGTATCCTCTCACCATACTTATTCAACCTGTATGCTGAGCAAATTATCCCAGAAGCTGGACTAAATGAAGAAGAACATGGCATCAGGTATGGAGAAAGATTCATTAACTGTCTGTGAAATGCAGATGACACAAGCTTGCTTGCTGAAAATGAAGAGGACTTGAAGCACTTACTAATGAAGATCAAAGACCACAGCCTTCAGTATGAATTACACCTCAACATAAAGAAAACAAAAATTCTCAAAAGTGGACCAATAAGCAACATCATGATAAAGGGAGAAAAAAATTGAAGTAGTCAAGGATTTCATTTTACATAGATCACGATCAACACCCATGGAAGCAGCAGTCAAGAAATCAAAAGACAACTTGCATTGGGCAAATCTGCTGCAAAAGACCTCTTTCAAGTGTTAAATGGCAAAAATGTCATACTGAAGACTAAAGGGCACCTGACCCAAGCAATGGTGTTTTCAATCACCTCATATGCATGTGAAAGCTGGACAATGAACAAGGAGACGGAGGAAGAATTGACACCTTTGAATTATGGAGTTGGCAAAGAATATTGAATATACCATGGACTGCTACAAGAACGAACAAGTCTGTCTTGAAAGGCGTACAGCCAGAATGTTCCTTAGAAGCAAGGATGGTGAGACTGTGTATTACATACTTTGGACATGTTGTCAGGAGAGGGAGGGATCAGCCCTGGAGAAGGACATCATGCTTGTCAAAGTATATATATATATATATATACATTTATTAGCAAGCTCCCCAAATATGTATTACTAACAAGCTCCCCAAGTTATTCTTAAGTACACTAAAGTTTGTTAACCCCCAATTTAAGAATTTCAACAAGTTTCCCTTGCTATTTGTATATATGTATATCCTCTCCCCTTTTGGCCTCCACCTCAATCAGAACGTCTGGAGGAATGCCCAGAAATCTGCATTTTTACAACCGCAGAGGGTGCAGGTGGTCTTTGTACCACATATTGGTAAATATTTACCTAAACCAGAGAATGGTGTGCATTTTGATTTTTGTCTTAATTTTTAAAACTGTTATTTCTAAACTTTCTTCCTCACAAATACAATTTTGCCTCTTTGAGTGGGACAAGTTGATGATTGAAAACCAAAGGTAGTGTTTTGCCTTTCAGCAAGTATTAATATGAACATGAATATATTTTTTTCTATAGTACGTTCTATTAAGAGGCTATCTCTCTTGATTTCTTTTAAAGGAAGACTAGTGGTCTTACCATTTTTTAATCATGCCTGACACATAAGTATTAATACTGACTTGGTTCGCTGTTGCCGGGGCCCCATCACCACCTGGTGGCAATGAATAAAAATTGCAGGTTTAGTTACTGACCACTGAATACACTTAAGTTGTTGGCAAGTGCTAGCTCCAGAGTTTCTGCTATAAGCAATTCTATCAACATAAAAGATGCTTGGAGGAAGTCTACAAGTTCATTTTCTAGCGCAGAATCCTTTCCATATGTAGTCCAGCCTCATCTCAGCCCTATGTAGATGTACTAACATTCTGCTTTTTTCTCCAGAATATTAAATGTATGAAACCAAAAAATCAAACTCACTGCCATTGAGTTGATTCCGATTCATAGCGACCCCATAAGGTTTCCAAGGCTGTAAATCTCTGTGGAAGCAGACTACCACATCTTTCTCCTGTGGAGCCACTAGTGATCTCAAACCACTGACTGACCTTTTCGTTAGCATTTGATTCCTTTAACCACTGCATCACCAGGGCTACATTAAATGTATAGTTGGAAGGTTTTTACAAAATAACCAAAACAAACAAAAATCAAGTCTATAAAAGGAAATCCTTGAAAACTTCAGTCTTTTCTCCACTCATCATGATGTTGCTCATTGGTCCAGTTGTGAGGATTTTTGCTTCCTTTATGTTGAGGTGCAATCCATGCTGAAGGCTGTGGTCTTTGATCTTCATTAGTAAGTGCATCAAGTCCTCTTCACTTTCAGCAAGCAAGGTTGTGTCATCTGCTAACACAAGTTGTTGATGAGTCTTCTTCCAATCCTGATGCTCTGTTCTTGTTCATACAGTCCAGCTCCTCATATTATTTGCTCAGCATACAGACTGAATAGGTATGGTGAAAGAATACAACCCTGACGCACACCTTTCCTGACTTTAAACCAATCAGTATCCCTTCATTCTGTCTGAACAACTGCCTCTTAATCTATGTAGAAGATCCTCATGAGCACAATTAAGTGTTCTGGAATTCCCATTCTTCGCAATGTGATCCGTAATTTGTTATGATCCACACAGTTGAATGCCTTTGCATAGTCAATAAAACACAGGTAAACATTTCACTGGTATTCTCTGCTTTCAGCCAGGACCCATCTGACATCATCAGTAATATCCCTGGTTCCACATTCTCTTCTGAAATCAGCCTGAATTTCTTGCAGTTCCCTGTCGATATACTGCTGCAGCCGTTTTTGAATGATCTCCAGCAAAATTTTGTTTGCGTGTGAGATAAATGATATTGTATAATTTCCACATTCGATTGGATCACCTTTCTTGGGAATAGGCATAAATATGGATCTCTTCCATATTTATTAATTGAAGCTGTCAAGAATTTCATTTTACTTGGATCCACAATCAACAGCCATGGAAGCAGCAGTCAAGAAATCAAAAGACACGTTGCATTGGGTAAATCTGCTGCAAAGGACCTCTTTACAGTGTTGAAGAGCAAAGCTCTCACCTTGAAGGCTAAGGTGCACCTGACCGAATCCATGGTATTTTCAATCTCATCATATGCATGTGAAAGCTGGACAATGAATAAGGAAGACTGAAGAAGAATTGACACCTTTCAATTGTGGTGTTCGCGAAGAATATTGAGTATACCATGGACTGCCAAAAGAATGAACAAACCTGTCTTAGACGAAGTACAACCAGAATGCTCCTTAGAAGCAAGGATGGCAAGACCGCGTCTTACATACTTTGGACATGTCAGCAGTGATCAGTCCCTGGAGGACATAATGCTTGGCAAAATACAGGGTCAGCAGAAAAGAGGAAGGCTCTCAATGAGGTGGATTGACACAGTGGCTGCAACAATAAGGTCAAGCATAACAACTATTGTAAGGATGGCACAGGACTAGCCAGTGTTTCGTTCTGTTGTGCCTAGGGTCACTATGAGTCGGAACCAATCTAACAGCACCTAACAACAACATAAAAGGAAAGGAGCAATGTTGATAGATTTTTCTTCTTTCCCCTGTAGAGACATTATTATTACTCCTTTTAACCCCAGAGAATTTTTGTATTTTATTGTACTTTGGTGGCATCAACAATGCCCTATTGTTCTGTCTTTTTAAAACGAGTTAACAGAAATGTTACATTCTGAAGATAAGAACATGTACTAGGTCTGTAAGATTTGGCAGCGTGTACCATGAAAAAAATAAATTAAAAAAAAACTATTTTTATTTATTTTTTTTTTAACATGAAATGTATACAGATGGCCAGCAGCCAGATGGATATTTTCTAAAGTCTTATACCACTACTCTCTCTTGTCCCTTTGCATTTATGTTAACAACCCCAGGGGAAGAAGACAATCTTAACTTTAGTGAGCTTTGTGAACGTCCTTTTCTCCAAGCTAATGGTTACTCTTGCCTTTCATTTAGGTTTTCTATAAATGTTTACACACATTTTATTGGAAGGCACTTAAATAATTATCAGAGAACCAACAGAAAAAGAAAAAAATACGATATAAAAGTACAGGATAGAGGGAGAGGGTACTGTCTTTGTCAAGGGTTACCTTACATACAGTGCAATACATGGAAATAATTTTATGATTTCAAGAGTATATACCCGGCCAAAATTGTACTTCATCTGATGCTTGCAATTTCTTTAAGAAATAACAAACCCACTGGCATTACAGAGTAGAACTGAACTATAGGGTTGTGTGTACATGTATGTGTTTTAGGTGAAAGTTTACAGAGCAAATTAATTTTTCATTCAAAAATGTATACACAAATTATTTTGTGACATTGGTTGCAATATCCACAGTGTATCAGCATCCTCCCTCTTTCCCTTTATACCCCAGGTTCCCCATGTCACTTTGTCCAGTTTTTCTGTCCCTTCCTGCCTTCTTGTCTTTGCTTTTGGGCAGGTGTTACCCATTAGGTCTCCTATACTTGGTTGGAATAAGAAGGAATTTCCTCACGTCTTATTGTTTGTTTCATAGGTTTTTTCTTTTGAGGCACTTTTTATTATTATTATCAATTCTGATTAGCAGCAATAAAATATTACAAGCTTCCAGATGAATAGGTTTGTTACAAAGTAAAGAAAAATATTTCTCCTTTGAAATATCGTTGGTGTTGTTGTTATGTGCCGTTGACTCAGTTCCGACTCGTAGCAACCCTATAGGACAGAGTAGAACTGCCCCGTAGGGATTCCAAGGAGGGGCTGGTGGATTCAAACTGCTGCCCTTTTGGTTAGCAGCCAAGATCTTAACCACTGTGCCCCCAGAGCTCCCCTCTGAAATAGTGGAGATAAAAAGTCCAAATCAGGGTATCAGTTCTAGGGGAAGATCTTTCATTGTAGGTAGCCCAGGTTCCTTTGAGTTCCTTAGAGTACCTTGGCATTCTTTGGAGTTCCTCATTGTCTGTCTTCCCGTAGTGTGTGTGCCTGTGTCTATTCTGCTCTTCTGTGAGATACTTCTGAGATTTGTTCATTTTCTGCTGGTCTTGAAAAAGGTGTGGAGAAGAATGACAGTGGAGACCTCTCAGCCAGCCCACCTCTCTGCTGAAGCTTGTTTCTGACTTTCCACTATCACAAAGGTGTAACAGCTTCACAATGTTTCCATGTTGCTTCAGCACCTCTCACACTTTTTGTTACTCTCTGTGTGGAATAACCTAGAGACTTGGCCACTGGTTCCTCAAAGAACCTAGGGACCATGCCACTAGCTCCACATTAAGACATCTACTTCAGGAAGACCCAGGATAGGGTTGTGGTTATGCTGGCAGGTCTCTAGCCTTTCACATCACATACTTAGTGGTGCCCTGTCTGTACTTCTACTACATCAGGGAGATCTGACTTCAGGCCTCTCTAGGAAACCTGACATTTGGTTCATTATCCTTCAAGAAAGGGAATATACTTCAAAATAACTGGCAATGTTCAAAAGATAAACTGACAAGCTCATTTTTTTTTTCAGATACTACAAAAAGCAGTAAAAAAAAAAGAATTAAATCCAGAAGAATTTAATGCAAAATAATGAATAATGTTACAGTCATTATAATTTTTAATTCTCATTGTCTTATGCCTTAAAGGACATTTATCTGAAGTCTTGCTCAGTTGGGGCACGGGGATCAAAAATTGCTTTTAGCCTCATCAATCTAAAATCTGCTTCTTTGGGGCCACTTCCACTTCTGCTCTGAAGCTCTGGTGAGAAGTCTGAGGTCTCAGGGGCATTTTCTTCCAAGTAAAATTCTGGTTCCTACAGTTTCTTTCTTCTTATCTCCCTAGAACTGCTTTTTTCCAAGGCAGATGGGCCTCAACCTAGACATGGGTAGCAACCATGTCTGGGGGAGATAGTTCAAGCACAAGGAGGGAATGCACTTGTACAGAGCTGTCCCACAGGGTTTTCTTGGCAGATTACTCAGCCTTTCTTTCATGGTACTAATGGGCGTGTTTGAACCACCAACTTTTTGGCTATCAGTTATGGAAAAAACAACATTAGAATAGTCCCTGAAACAGAAACATATTCATTTAAACATGAAAAACTAAGAGAGACTTTAATGAGTAGGACAAGCTAAAGACCTGAATAAAATGCTACCTGGAGGAGTAAATAGAGAGGATAGAAGAGCAAAACACAAAGTTTGATGATTTCTCTTTTTATAAAAGCCAGCTTCTGATTTGGGCTGCCATTCATATATTTGGTTAAAGGTTTTGCTTTTAAAAAGCCATATTTGAGAGTTGTCTAAGCTTGTAATGAAGCCCTAGTGGTGCAGTGCTTAACACTTTGGCTGCTAGCCAAAATGTCGGCAGTTCAAATCTACCAGCCACTCCTTGGAAACTCTATAGGACAGTTCTACTCTGTCTTATAGAGTGCTATGGGTTGGAATCGACTTGATGCCAACAGGTTTAAGCTTGCAATTAATCCCCCTGTACCTGTGTGTAATAATACCTATAAAGTGCTCAGCAACTTATTGTACTGCTCACACTTATTCCTTGTAGAAAGGAACTGAAGGATTCCTAATGTTTACCCAAGCTACCTAACAAGAATGTTACAATAACAAAGAGAATGCCTAAGATTTTTTTAGTTCTTTGAAACAAAATATTTATTTTTATGTTAACAAAAATAGTAGTCTACCTGAAGGTGTGTGGGTAAATATTTTAATTTTTGTTAAAGAGAAATTAATCATTGCCATTTGTCAGAGAGTAATCCATGTGAAATAAGATTACATTCAATACCACCTTTAGAGTACAGGAAACAAAGAACAAAGGAATGTTCCCATCTAATCACGTTTAGACTAAAATAATACTACAGATTCTATTTCTGTAGAGCATAGAAAGGCCATTTTGTTCCGCTTAAATGCATTCCCTTAGGACTATCTATGGGAAAAATTGGAACAAACCTTCTCCCACCATTGTATTTTGAAAGTACACAGCAAGAGAGTAAACAAACAAGGCCTTTCCTCTCTTTCTATACGCTTTTTGAGCTGTTGACTCTGCACCCTGTGGTTGCTGAATTGATCAACACATGTGTAAAGGTTTCCACAGTGATTGTCCTTGTTCTAACATAGGGTGACCAAGCCTTTCAACTCTGTGTCTGTCATTACCAGGTTGCGATGCAATATGGTACCCATCCCTCAGATATCCTAAAGAATCAGAGTGAAAGGGCAACTCCCTGCGTGTCGTATCCTACAGGTTCAGGTGATCAACGACAGCACTTCAGGGCTGCCCTCTAATATTAAACTTATCTATGAACCCTGGTGGCACAGCAGTTAAGAACTGTGGCTATTAACCAAAAGCTTGGCAGTTGGAATTCACCAGGTGCTCCTTGGAAACCCTATTGGGCAGTTCTGCTCTGTCCTATAGGGTCGCTATGAGTCAGAATCGACTCGACGGCATAGCGTATGGTATGGTATATGAATGCTCAAGTAAATACATTCTCTGTAGATCTAGATTTATATTCATTTTAGAGAAATGGAAGTCTTAAGACACTGTTTTAAAGGATGAGGGAAAGACATGTAAAAATCCCTAGGATTTTTATTTTTGTCTATATGTAGTTATAGAATCTCAAATAGTAACAATTAATGATCGTTGGTACTGTTTTTAAAGGGCCACTGAATGCTCAAAGTTGCTCACTATGGACTTTCATACCATATGATTGATGGACAAGCCAATTAATACATTTTCACAGTATTGAACATTCACAGGGCGTGAATCAATGAGCTAATTTTGTAGTGTCCCTAAAGTACTAAGCATATCTTGTGGGCAGCCTATTATAAGGGGGTCTGGAAGAAACTAAAATAACAAATAGGAAGCAGTTTCTAACCCTCGAATGTTTGCATTCTATTGTGAGAAACCAACTAAATATGCAGAAAGTATCTTGGAAATAATCAGTAAATAATGTAGACTTATTCTTCCCATCAATAAACTCCCGATTTTAAAAATCAAAACTTTACCCTCTTTTGACTCTATAAATGCCTCCAGTTATTATAATATAGAGCACATCCAAATAGAAATTGTTGTTGTTGTTGTTAGGTGCCGTCAAGTAGGTTCCAACTCATAGCGATCCTATGCACAACAGAATGAAACACTCCTGAGCCGTCTTTACAATCATTGTTATGCTTGAACTCACTGTTGCAGCCACTGTGTCAATCCACCTCATTGAGGGTCTTCCTCTTTTCCGCTGACCCTGTACTTTCCCAAACCTGATATCCTTCTCCAGAGACTGATCCCTCCTGACAACATGTCCAAAGTATGTAAGACGCAGTCACACCATCTTTGCCTCTAAGGAGCGTTCTGGTTGTACTTCTTCCAAGACAGATTTGTTCGTTATTCTGGCAGTCCATGGTATATTCAATATTCTTTGCCAATACCACAATTCAAAGGCTTCAATTCTTCTTCAGTCTTCCTTATTCGTTGTCCAGCTTTCACATGCATATGATGAGATTGAAAATACCCTGGCTTGAGTCAGGCGCACCTTAGTCTTCAAGGTGACATCTTCGCTCTTCAACACTTTAAAGAGGTCCTTTGCAGCAGATTTACCCAATGCAATGTGTCTTTTGATTTCTTGACTGCTGCTTCCATGGCTGTTGATTGTGGATCCAAGTAAAATGAAATCCTGGACAACTTCAGTCTTTTCTCCGTTTATCATGATGTTGCTCATTGGTCCAGTTATGAGGATTTTTGTTTTCTTTATGTTGAGGTGCAATCCATACTGAAGGCTGTGGTCCTTGCTCTTCATTAGCAAGTGCTTCAAGTCCTCTTCACTTTTAGGAAGCAAGGTTGTGTCATCTGCATAACGCAGGTTGGTATTGAGTCTTCCTCCAATCCTGATGCCCCATTCTTCTTCATATAGTCCAGCTTCTCAGATTATTTGATCAACATACAGATTAAATAGGTATGGTGAAAGAATACAACCCTGATGCACACCTTTCCTGACTTTAAACCAGTCAGTATCCCCCTGTTCTGTCCAAACAATTGCCTCTTGATCTATGTAAAGGTTCCTCATGAGCACAGTTAAGTGTTCTGGAATTCCTATTCTTCACAATGTTATCCATAATTTGTTATGATCCACACAGTCGAATGCCTTTGCATAGTCAATAAAACAAACGTAAACATCCTTCTGGTATTCTCTGCTTTCAGCCAGGATCCATCTCACATCACCAATGATATCTCTGGTTCCACATCCTCTTCTGAAACCGGCCTGAATTTCTGTCAGTTCCCTGTCGATATACTGTTGCAGCCATTTTTGAATGATCTTCAGCAAAATTTTGCTTGTGTGTGAGATTAATGATATTTTTGTATAATTTCCACATTTGGTTTGATCACCTTTCTTGGGAATAGGTATAAATATGGATCTCTTCCAGTCAGTTGGCCAGGAAGCTGTCTTCCATATTTCCTGGCATAGAAGAGTGAGTACCTCCAGCACTGCATCCATTTGTTGAAACATCTCAATTGATATTCCATCAATTCCTGGAGCCTTGTTTTTCACCAACGCCTTCAGAGCAGCTTGGACTTCTTCCTTCAGTACCATTGGTTCCTGATCATATGCTACCTCTTGAAATGGTTGAACATCGACTAATTCTTTTTGGTATAATGACTCTGTGTATTTCTTCCATCTTCTTTTGATGCTTCCTGCGTCATTTAAAATTTTCCCCATAGAATCCTTCACTATTGCGACTAGAGGCTTCAATTTTTTCTTCAGTTCTATCGGCTTGAGAAACACCGAGTGTGTTCTTCCCTTTTTGTTTTCCATTTCCAGCTCTTTGCACATGTCATTATAATACTTTACTTTGTCTTCTCAAGCTGCCCTTTGAAATCTTCTGTTCAGTTCTTTCACTTCGACAATTCTTCCTTTTGCTTTAGCTGCTCAACGTTCGAGAGAAAGTTTCAGAGTCTCCTCCGACATCCATCTTGGTCTTTTCTTTCTTTCCTGTTTTTTCAATGACCTCTTGCTTTTTTCATGTATGAAGTCCTTGATGTCATTCCACAACTTGTCTCGTCTTCAGTCACCAGAGTTCAATGCGGGAAATCTATTCTTCAGATGGTCTCTAAATTCAGGTGGGATATACTCAAGGTCATATTTTGGCTCTCGTGGACTTGCTCTGATTTTCTTCAGTTTCAGCTTGAATTTGCATATGAGCAATTGATGGTCTTTTCCACAGTCAGCCCCTGACCTTGTTCTGACTGATGATATTGAGCTTTTCCATCATCTCTTTCCACAGATGTAGTCAATTTGATTTCTGTATGTTCCATCTGGCGAGGTCCATGTGTATAGTCGCTGTTTATGTTGGCGAGAGAAGGTATTTGCAATGAAGAAGTACTTGGTCTTGGAAAATTCTATCATTCGATCTCCAGCATTGTTTCTATCACCAAGGCCCATGTTTTCCATCTACTGATCCTTCTTCGTTTCCAACTTTCGCATTAAAATCACCAATAATTATCAATGCATCTTGATTGCATGTTCGATCAATTTCATAGTACACCAACCGATACAAATCTCCTCTTTCTTCACCTTTGGCCCTAGAGATTGGTGCGTATATTTGAATAACAGTCATATTAACTGGTCTTCCTTGTAGGCATATGGATGTTGTCCTATCAGTGACAGCATTGTACTTCAGGATAGATCTTGAAATGTTCGTTTCGATGATGAATGCAACACCATTCCTCTTCAAGGTGTTGTTCCCAGCATAGTGCAATTCATACCACTGAGGATTTTGCCAGTGCTGCCCTAAGGTTCTTGAGTCTGTCTCCCCACCATGAACAATCTCTAAGTGATCCTGTATCTTTGCTCCACCCTTTAATTCTGGAGTGCCACTTGGCCAGTTGGAGAACCTCCTAGGTTGTATGCCAACAATCTAGCTGTCAAGAGCTGGGGGAAACTATATGTAATCTATAAGAGGATGAATTTTGCCTCCCACCAAAATGTACATGATAAGGAATTCCTGCAACTGTGAATGAATCAGGACTGTGGGCAAAGAATAAAATGAAGAACAACAAAATGAGACAAAAAAACAAAAAACAATACCCAATTCTAACTCAGATTTATAAACAGAAAGTGACTATCATTTTGTTTTCTAAAGTTTCCCAGTGATAAAAGATAAAAAAAAAACTTTAGAAAACAAAATGATAGTCACTTTTTCTAAAGTTTCCTAGTGATAAAAGATAGGAATAGGTTACTCTCGCTTGTTTTATGCCTTTGGTTGGAGAAAATTAAAACTAAATCATGTTGATGTAATAAAAATTTTAGTCAGGCTTCTATTTTCCTCTCGAGGCAGCCTTTGATTTGTGATCTGTCAATACTTGTATGCTTTAATGAGTGAGTAAATGGAGAAGGCTTCAACGAGCCATTTGATTTCTTTAAACTTTTATCCAAATGCTAATGTATTATCTTTTGTGGTTCACTAAATTCACATGATAAAATGAAAAGCTTCAATGGAAAACATGCTCATCTCACTGAATCATTCTTCATTCTATTCCCCATAGAAAATAGTCACGCATAGTGTTGAACTTGAGCTTAAATTTATCACATAAGTGTATAATCCCTTCTATCCTACGGGTCACTTTGCAAAATGACTTTTCCACTCTGCTCATCACACTTCCTTTGAGCCTGAGCTGGCCGTGTGACTTGCCTTAACTAATAGAATGTTTTAGAAAGGACATGGGTAACTTCTGGGCCTAGGCCTTACAATGCCTTTCATCTCCTGATTTTGAGCTCTTGGAAATAAGGAAGTCTGGGTCATCCTGATGAAGAAGTATCATGGAAAGAAAGGTTCTGGGGGATGAGGGGCCACATGAAAAAAATGAGATATTCCACATAACACCCAGCATCAACAGCAACACATTGTGAGTGAGGCCATCTTGGATGTTCCAGTCAAAGTTGAGCTGCCAGCTGAATTTAGTCCCATAAGTGACCCGGCTGACACCACAAGGAGAAGAAGAACCACCCATCTGAGTCCAGCTAACACATGTAATCATGAAAAATAATACAATGTTGTTGTTGTAAGCCAGTAAGTTTTGGGATGGTTTTTTATGCAACAATAATAGATAGTTAAAATATTTAATACATAAAATTCACAACAATAACAAAAGTTTGATAGGGTAATGGCATTGTTAATTTTTTCATTGAAAAGCAATTAGGAAACTAGTTTCCCCCTTTAAATTTAGAGAGGGGCACAGTATATCCTTTTATTGCTGAGTCACACCCTCTAATGAAAATCTAAGGACTAAATAACAGTTGAATTTTAAATAACTGATCAAATCTTAGGTGTGTGTGTGAAGCTTTTTCCCCTCTACTGAAGTTACTTTGATGGTCACGGAGTATAACACCTTGTCTACTGACCCAGGGCTACTGCTTCGTCTAGTACCTTCCCAAGCGTCATCATTCTCCAAACGAAAATTCATTCTTGCTATCCCTTTCACAGTATTGTTAGCTGCTACTGAATTCATTCCAACTCATGACAATCATATGTATAATGGAATGAAATGTTGCCTAGTCCTGTGCCATCTTCATGACCACTGGTATGTTTGAGTCCATTGTTGCAAGCTGTTGTGTACCATGTTTTTGCTGACCCTCTGTTTTACCAAACATGATGTCCTTTTCTAGCTATTGGTCTTTCCTGATGATGTGTCCAAAATAAGTGAATGGGAGTCTCACCATCCTCACGTGTGAGAAATGTTCTAGTTGTATTTCTTCTAAGACTGATTTGATCATTCTTCTGGTACCCATTGTAATCACTTAATATTCTTTGCCAACACTACAACTCGAATGCATCAATTCTTCTGTTTCCTTTTTAATTATCCAGCTTTTTTTTGCACTAGGCAATTGAAAAGATCATGGCTTGGGTCAGGCACACACTAGTCATTGAAATGGTATCTTTGATTTTTAAAACTATAAAGAGGTCTTTTGCAGCAGACTGTGCACTGCCTTATAAAGATTTTAATGAAATTTTAAATGACAGAATTCTTCTTTCGCTAAGGCATAGGACACTGTTGGTCACTCTTCCCCTTTATGGCAAGGCCATTTGTCCTGACTTTGTCTTTCCCATCAATGTGTAATTCCTCTGGAGACTCCCTGGTCCTACATGTCCTCCAGAGATGCCAGCTATATATAAATTGAAGGCTCAATGTCAATCACGTTCAAACTATAAAAGTACTAAAAGACATATTCTCTACCTTTCCCTCAGTTATTAGCATTGACTCATATTATGATAGTAAAGAAAGCCAGGGGCACGTATATACCAGTCTGACACTATTATCTAGTGGTCCACATAAAATTCTATTCTGTCCTATAAGGTTGCTATGAGTTGAAAACAACTCAGTGGCAATGGGTTTTTTTTTTTTTTTTGGTTCAGTGCTAGTGTTTTCCCCAGGGAGTATGCTAACCATAGCTACAGTTAGAGGTTCCAGGAAACATGGTTTTCAGTAGCTGGTTTGACAATGGGTATTCCTATTATCTGCTTGCATAATCATCACTTCCCACCACCACCTCCACCAACTGATTCCAACCACAGTAAGGATTGTAGAAGGCAGTATGTCCTCATTACTTCTTTTACATGAAGGTAGAACCCCATGTTGCTGTTGTTGTTGTTAGGTGGCCGTCAAGTCAGTTCCTACTCATAGTGACCCCTACGTACAGCAGAATGAAGCACTGCCAGGTCCTGCACCGTCCTCACAATCGATGCTATGTTTAAACTCATTGTTCCAGCCACTGTGTCAATCCATCTCATTAAGGGTCTAAGAGCTAACGATGTTCTTTAGGATCTATCTAAACGTGTCTTTCCTACCTGATGCTGACTTGTAGGTTCCTCAGCGTTTTGACAAAAACTCAGAACCACTTTTACTCACTTGTAAAAGACATTTTATAGATGAGCAGTCCAGTCTTCTAGTAGAAACTACATTGACTCATCTTCTTTTCAAAAAATTTATAAAATCTCACTCCAGGTGCTGTCGGAAGATAAATATATGTATGACATCACACAGTATTACCATGCAGGAGAGCCTTAATTTCCTTTAGCTGTTCTCAGACCCAGAGCACAGATCGATTTATGGCATTAAGGTCAGTATGCTGCTGTGTAAGTGTGACCTCTCTGAAGATTGCAGAATGAACACATACATCCTCATGTACTTAGGGTCCTCAGCTAAAGTACTAATAGTGACATATATTACAGTACTAATATTGACATAAATTATATGGTACTCTTATTTCTCTTTTCTGTTCTCCTTCCCTAACCCTAATTTTAGTTCTTTTATGCTTGAATTAATAGTTTATTTATTATACAATATGTTTGGAAGTAGTTGCTGTGTAAATATTTAATAAGTATATGAATAAAAAGTGCCACATTACACATTCTCCTTCCATAAAGAACAGGGGCATCTATTCAGATAAGATACCTAATACAGTATAGTATTTAGTATAATATAGTATCTCAAACACATATAAAAACTAAATCCTAATAAATGACCTGAATATCACAAGAGTTGATCAGCAAATGTTTTAGTACTGACCATGTGCCCTTTATTTTGTCTAGAGTAAGTGGAATTTAGAATAATGCAATAGGTAAAAATTAGTTGGCCTCCATTGAAACACACTCAGCAACACACTCCCAAATTGTTCCTATTTCCACCCCTATTCTTCCTAAGCTCCAAATTCCTGGGCAGGAATGATATATACTTCTCCCAATGTCAACAATAATTTATCTGACTAGGAGACCCTCCTCTAAAGTCTAAACATATCTTCTAGTGTCTCTATCAATATTCTGATGCAAAAGGGAGAGGGGAGTGCTCTCTAGTGATGCATATTTTTTTAAAAAATTTATTTTATTTTATTGTTATTCAGAATATACACTGCAGAACACACACCAATTCAACAATTCCTACATGTACAATTCAGTGACATTGATTACATTCTTCAGATTGTGCAATCATTCTCCTCTTCCTTTCCTGAGTTGTTCTGCCCCCATTAACATAAAGCTACTGCCCCCTAAGGTTCCTATCTAAACTTTTGAATTGCTGTTGTCAATTTGATGCTCTGTAGATAGATTTTAAAAGAGCTCAATGCTCAAAGCAGACATTATTTACTAGTTAAGCTAAATTATTGTTTAGTTTTAAGAAGACTTCAGGGGATATTTTTGGTTTAAGGTTTAAAGATTATCTCAGGGCAGTAGTGTCGAGGGTTCATCCAGCCTCCATGGCTCCAGAAATTCTGGATTCCATGAGAATTTGAAATTCTGTTCTGCATTTTTCCTTTTTTGATCAGAATTCTTCTATAAAATATTTGATCAAAATATTCAATAATGGTAGCTAGCCACCACACACTTCTTCTGGTCTCACGGCAAAGGAGGCAGCTGTTCATGGAAGCAATTAGCCACGTATTCCATTTCCTTCTATTCCTGACTCTCCTTCTTCCTCTGTTGCTCCAGGCAAATACAGACTAATTGTTGTGCCTTGGACGGACCCTTGCTAGCTTTGAAGACCCCAGGCCCTACACAATGAACTAGGAGGTAGAACAGAAGCAATAAACACATTATTAAGTCAATTAACTGGTATGTCCCATGAAACCATGACCCTAAACCTGCAGACCAAGGAAACAAATCTCATGAGGTGTTTGGTTGTACAGAAGCAGCCTCAGCAGCTATTTTTCTTTCTTTCTTTTTTTTTAGTCTTTACTGTAAATATATCACCCAACTTTTGCCTATTGATCTTTTTATAGGTGTACAACTTATTGACAGCACTTACAGTAATCAACCCTGCAACCCTACCCTTAATGCAATTTTTTCATTTTATGTTGGAAGTATTTTATTTTTTTTAACATTATGCTTTGTGGAAAACCTCACAAAAGCCTCAAATTTCAGAAGTATTCTAGTAGCCATTTCAATATAATTTAGATCAAATGCTTAGTTTAGATTGGCTCACTATTATAATAAAAATAATAATAATTACTACTGTTTGTTTTTCTTTAGCTTTAAATATTTTGGAAATCCTGGTGGTGTAGTGGTTAAAGTGCTATGGCTGCTAACCAAAAGGTCGGCAGTTCAAATCCACCAGACGCTCCTTGGAAACTCTATGGGGTAGTTCTACTCTGTCCTGTAGGGTTGCTATGAGTCGGAATCGACTCGATGGCACTGGGTTTGGTGGTTTTTGGTTAAAATATTTAGTCTGTACAGCTTCACTGAATTTCTTAAAGAAAGCAAGTTCTATACATAATGTTTCCAGGACTTTCCAGATGTTTAGCTATACTTTCAAGGATTTTTATTAAAGCTCCCAATAGTTGAATTAAAAAAGGCAAATTTAAGTTGCACAATACAGTAAGCACATAGCAGTGAGGCAGTTTTTTAGAAATCGCACTGCGGGCAAATGGCTTTGAAGTGGGTTTTTGATTGTTAGACCAAGGTGATCTTAATATTAATTTCAAAACAAATTGTCATTGCATATCCTTGCGTCATCAGTTCTGGGGCAGGTAATTTGAAAAATATACTAGAAATATCAAATATTGTTCCTCTCCTAAAAGAGCTGGTAATCTATTGGAAGGAGAAAAGACCCAAGCAGGATATGACGATGGCTAAGAACAAGAAAGTGGATCCATACTACTTGGGTTCCCACCACTTTAGGCAAGTTATTGCTCAGTCCTTCAGGGTTCTCCTGTGTAAAATGGAATAATAATAATATCTAGCTTATAGGTTGGTTGTTAGATGAAAAAATGAAATAATCTATGTAAAGTACTTAGAGCCCTGCCTGACATGTAATAAACATTCATACATGTAAATCCTTATTGCTGTTAGTTACTCCTTTCAGTTTGGCTTTGTAGTCTACATTTTGGTTTCCATATCTGTGTAGAGGCATATTTCTACTGAGCCTTTTCAGCATAGTGAAATTCAATGGAGTATCAATTTTAGAGAAAAAGATAGAAAAAAAAAGTATGCTAAAATATATAGTATTATTTAAGATCTTTATCATTAAGATAATATTTAAAGCTCCCATGTGTCTGTCAGTTTGTCATACTGTGGGGGCTTCCATGTTGCTGTGTTGCTGGGAGGTATGCCACCAGTATTCAGATAACCGCAGGGTCACCCATAGAGGACAGGTTTTAGCTGAGCTTCCAGACTAAAACAGACTAGGAAGAAGGATCTGGCAGCCTGCTTCTGAAGAGCATTAGCCAGTGAAAACCTCATGATTAGCGGCGGAACACTGACCTTCATTTGCTGATGGAGCAGGACTCAAAACGAGAAGAAACAGCTTTAAACATCCATTAATAATTGGAACCTGGAATATACAAAGTATGAATCTAGAAAAATTAGAAATTGTCAAAAATGAAATGTAACGCATGAACATTGATATCCTAGGCATTAGTGAGCTGAAATGGACTGGTATTGGCCATTTTGAATCGGACAATCATATAGTCTACTGTGCCCGGAATGACAACTTGAAGAGGAATGGTGTTGCATTCATCAACAAAAAGAACATTTCAAGATCTATCCTGAAGTACAACGCTGTCAGTGATAGGATAATATCCATATGCCTACGAGGAAGACCAGTTAATATGACCATTATTCAAATTTATGCACCAACCCTTAGAGCCAAAGTTGAAGAAATAGAAGATTTTTATCAGCTGCTGCAGTCTGAAATTGATCAAACATGCAATCAAGATGCATCAATAAATAATGGCAATTGGAATGCGAAAGTTGGAAACAAAGAAAAAGGATCAGTAGTTGGAAACTACGGCCTCGGTGATAGAAACAATGCAGGAGATAGAATGATAGAATTTTGCAAGGCCAACGACTTCTTCATTGCAAATACCGTCTTTCACCCACATAAACGGCGACTAGGACCTCCCCAGATGGAGCACACAGAAATCAAATTGACTACATCTGTGGAAAGAGACGATACAAAAGCTCAATATCATCAGTCAGAACAAGGCCAGGGGCCGACGGTGGAAAAGACCATCAATTGCTCATATGCAAGTTCAAGCTGAAACTGAAGAAAGCCAGAACAAGTTTACGAGAGCCAAAATATGACCTTGAGTATATCCCACCTGAATTTAGAGACCATCTGAAGAATAGATTTCCCGCATTGAACATTAGTGACCGAAGACCAGACGAGTTGTGGAATGACATCAAGGACTTCACACATGAAAAAAGCAAGAGGTTATTGAAAAGACAGGAAAGAAAGAAAAGACCAAGATGGATGTAAGAGGAGACTCTGAAACTTGCTCTCGAAGGTCAAGCAGCTAAAGCAAAAGGAAGAATAGATGAAGTAAAAGAACTGAACAGGAGATTTCAAAGGGCAGCTCCAGAAGACAAAGTATGATAATGACATGTGCAAAGAGCTGGAAATGGAAAACCAAAAGGGAAGAACACACTCGGTGTTTCTCAAGCTGATAGAACTGAAGAAAAAATTCAAGCCTCAAGTTGCAATAGTGAAAGATTCTATGGGGAAAATATTAAACGACACAGGAAGCATCAAAAGAAGATGGAAGGAATACACAGAGAGAATTAGTCGATGTTCAACCATTTCAAGAGGTGGCATATGATCAGGAACCGATGGTACTGAAGGAAGAAATCCAAGCTGCTCTGAAGGCACTGGTGAAAGACAGGGCTCCAGGAATTGATAGAATATCAATTGAGATGTTTCCACAAACAGATGCAGTGCTGGAGGTGCTCACTTGTTTATGTCAAGAAATATGGAAGACAGCTTCCTGGCCAACTGACTGGAAGAGATCCATATTTATGCCTAGGAAGGTAATCCAACTGAATGTGGAAATTATAGAACAATATCATTAATATCACACGCAAGCAAAATTTTGCTGAAGATCATTCAAAAATGGCTGCAGCAGTATATTGACAGGGAACTGCCTGAAATTCAAGCCGGTTTCAGAAGAGAATGTGGAACCAGGGACCTTATTGCTGATGTCAGATGGATCCTGGCTGAAAGTAGAGAATACCAGAAGGATGTTTACCTGTGTTTTATTGACCATGCAAAGGCATTTGACTGTGTGGATCATAACAAATTATGGATAACATTATGAAGAATGGGAATTCCAGAAGGCTTAATTGTACTCATGAGAAATCTTTACATAGATAAAGAGGCAGTTGTTTGGACCAAACAAGGGGATACTGATTGGTTTAAAGTCAGGAAAGGTGAACATCAGGGTTGTATTCTTTCACCATACCTATTTAATCTGTATGCTGAACAAATAATAAGAGAAGCTGGACTACATGAAGAAGAACGGGGCATCAGGATTGGAGGAAGATTCATTAACAACCTGCATTAAGCAGATGACACAACTTTGCTTCCTGAAAGTGAAGAGGACTTAAGCACTTACTAATGTAGATCAAAGACCACAGCCTTCAGTATGGATTACACCTCAACATAAAGAAAACAAAAATCCTCACAACTGGACCAATGGGCAACATCATGATAAATGGAGAAAAGATTGAAGTTGTCAAGGATTTCATTTTACTTGGATCCACAATCAACAGCCATGGAAGCAGCAGTCAAGAAATCAAAAGACGCATTGCATTGGGTAAATCTGCTGCAAAGGACCTCTTTAAAGTGTTGAAGAGCGAAGATGTCACCTTGAAGACTAAGGTGTGCCTGACCCAAGCCATGGTATTTTCAATCACATCATATTCATGTGAAAGCTGGATAATGAATAAGGAAGATGGAAGAAGAATTGACGCCTTTGAATTGTGGTGTTGGCGAAGAATATTGAATATACCATGGACTGCCAAAAGAACGAACAAATATGTCTTTGAAGAAGTACAAGCAGAATGCTACTTAGAAGCAAGGATGGCAAGACTCCGTCTTATATACTTTGGACATGTTGTTAGGAGGGATCAATCCCCGGAGAAGGACATCATGCTTGGCAGAGTACTGGGTCAGCAGAAAAGAGGAAGGCCCTCAATGAGGTGGGTTGACACAGTGGCTGCAACAATGAGCTCAAGCATAACAACGATTGTAAGGATGGCTCAGGACCGGGTAGTGTTCCGTTCTGTTGTGCATAGGGTCACTATGAGTCAGAACCGACTTGACAGCACCTAAGAACAACAACATTTAAAGACCATTTAAGTATAGAAATACTTTCCTTTTCATATAATTTTCTCTTTTCTGGCTTTAGAGTAAAAGAATTTAAATTTTTTTAAAATGAAGGAAATGAAACTTTTTGCATTTTAATTTATCTTACCAATGAATTTGCGTGTCATGAACTAAGCTCTAAGTATAGGAAGTATCAGTGATTGCCCTCCGTGATAATTCTGTTGGCAATATAGCCCTTTGTCTATTTAACTGATGGATTTTCACCCTTAATAAGTCACCTATCATCTTTAAACATCACATGTTTGGGAAACATAAAATGATAAATTGTGTACTTCATTTTAATTTTCCAAAACAAATAATTTTGATTTGTGCTAGTTTACTAAATAAACTTGGTAAAACCATCAGTCATCAGTTAAATATCTTTAAAAGGGACATATCAAAATAGTTATATTTGTTGAAGAGCTCATGGCTGGGGGTTGGTGAGTGACAAGCTCTTCTTAAAGAGGGGAAGGGATTTTGCAAGTTTTAAGCACTTTTAAGAAATTTTTTTTTCATCCTGGGTGATTCTGTTGTTGTCGTTCATGTTGGTTCTATTAAATGAATAAGCATTTCCTCTCAGTGACTGTTTTGTTATAAATGTGTGGTGCTGAACAAAGGGTCATTGTTAATAAGCATTTGTTAAAAATGGTTTTCATTTATTTTTTTACTTGTCATTGTTTGCTTTTAGAAGATGAATAATCCACTTTCCCTGATAACCGAGAACTTTGGAGGACTAGGGGGAAGGGAAAAGTGGGTAATAGTTATTTTATCTTGCGTTTCAAATTTAACAAAAGGTATGCCTCTGTTGTAATTTATCACAGACATTTGCAGAAAACAATCTGACTGGGTCATAGGTTGATGAACAAACAATACACTTTTATGAGCCCACACCCACAGGGGTTTATAGCTAGGCTTTCTAAGTTAAAACAAAAAACTGTGTTTGAAGTTTCTTTGTACTGGTAAGTTGCTGAATCATATTTTATCAGTTGAATTTTTGCATATGTCTTATCAAAGAAATAAACAAGAATTATAAGAAAAATACACATAGTTTTTATTTCCTTTTGCAGATTTAAGATTATGAGTATAAAATAAATTCAAGCAGACATCTTAATCCTCTCTTCTGCCTAAAACGTAGATACTAAAAAAATTCTCACTGTTTTATGCAGTAATATACAAATCTAAGCAAATTAATTAAATTTAAAACTTTGGTGTCAAAAAAAAAAAAAAAACTATTGTCCTGTATAGAAAAAAAAAAAAAAGTTCAAAATAATTTATCAATCTTTAAAAGAAAAATTAAGTGAATTCAAAGAAAATTTTGGTTAAAAAGTGAAAAATTCTTTCTAGAATTGTAAAATATTGTTTGCCCAAGGAGCCCTAAGCCTGAAGCGTTGCATTCTCAAATGTTAAACTATTGGCTGTAAAAATTACGCTTTTAAATAGTCAAAGTGGTGCTTTTATACATTTTTGGACAATAAAATCAAAGAAAAATAGCTGTAATAAATCTGGAAGTAATTTTTAAGTGAAGGAAACAATAGCTTTAGAAGTTCTTCTGAAATTTATGATCAAAACAAACTATATTTCACACAGGCAGGATGGAATAGAGTAAGACATAAGACTCTAAATAAAAGATTTGAGTTACTAAGACTCTGTTCTCTAATTTCATTTTTTAAAAAGTATCTTCCTTACACCAAATTAAAATGATCCCCTATACGTGCTAAGCAGCCATGGTGGCACAGTGGTTAAGAGCTCCGCTGCTAAGCAAAAGGTGGGCATTTTGAATCCACAGCCGCTCCCTGGAAACCCTTTGGGGCAGTTCTACTTTGTCTTAAAGGGTTGCTGAGTCGGAATCGACTTGGCAACTGGTTTGTTTTGGCTTTATCCATACTATGGTCGGGAGGAAGTAAAAAACAAACAAAAACGATAACCATATATTATGCCTATTTAGAGTGGTATGCAAATACATCTATGCTAGAATACAAAATGGTGTGTAAAGATTGCAGAGCCTTAGTAGTGCCGTGGTTAAGAGCCTGGCTGCTAACCCAAAGGTTGGCAGTTTCAATTCACCAGCTGCTCGTTGGAAATCACATGAGGCAGTTCTTCTCTGTCTTATAGGGTCACTATGAGTAGGAATCAACTCGACGGCAATGGATTTTCTTCGATGTAAAGATTTGAGAAAATATATTGATTAAAGTAGGAGAAAATTAATCTAACTATAATAAGTTTTAAAATCTAAGTGCTTGAGTTATAAAATAAATAAAGGTAAAGACATTTTCAAATTCCCTCAAGGAACAAAAAAAGTAAATAACATTCAGATCAATACCTGTAAATTATATGAAAAAAATTATGACATTGATTCTTGCTGATGAATGAAATTTTCTTACCAAATTCTCATTAATGTTTTTCAAATCGCTGGGTTGGTTGAAAGGTTTTTCTTTCTCAACCTTCCTGAAACATTTCTCTAGCTTTACTAAAGTTCAGTCCATGTCGGTCTTGAGTGTACAGCAATACTCTTTACTTTGTTTCAGAAAAAAAAAAAAAAAAAATCAATAGATTCTAATTCATTAAACTTGGGAGAAGGGTGTTCTGTAAAGCACCCTCTCTACAGTGGTGGAGATTTAAGACTAGGAAACAAAAATAACTCCAGGCTAACTTGATAGGAAATTGTGTGGGAACATCTGTACGACAGTAATATAATTTAATTATTTATAAAATGTATCTCTAGGAAGACCACTTCTTATGCACAGAAGCAAGTGGAAGTAGCCAAGATCTACAAAGCAACCTTAACTATGGTGCTTTGCACTAATCTAATCTCAAGAAAAGACTCCAGCTTTCAATTCAATTCCACAAATATTTGTTGAGCAAGAGCATTCAGCATTTATTGTGCAAGAGAACCCAGCACTCTGCCAAATACCCTGCTCTGACAAAAATCTGAAATTTATTTTTAACCTTGGGCAAAACTTTTAGCCAACTTGGGCCTCAGTTTCTTTACCTGTAAAATGAAGATACTGAAATAAATGATACCTAAGGTTTTAAAATTCTGTGATTATGGGATTGGCTTGAACCTAGTTATGACAAATAATCCTCACCTTTAACCTGTGTCTTTACCTCACTAAAAGGGAGAAATAGAGAAGCCCAAATTCCCTTTTGTGGAAGATACATCAGTCATTAAATAAAAGAATGTGCTCAGGGAGACAAGATAGGGCAGGGGCAGAGTGTATGGGCTCTCAAGTAGGACTGTTTGGTTTGGGGCTGTGGCACTTAATAACCACATGGCCTTGGACAGTTACATCGCCTTTTGAGGCTTCAGCTTGCTCATTTGCAAATGGAGGATAAGAATACTATGTACCTTATATGGTTGTTGTAAAGAATAATGAGTTAATGCATGCAAAACACTTAGAATAGTGCCTAACAGAGTAAGTATTCAATAAAAATCCACTGACGTCGAGTCAATTTCAGCTTATAGCAACCCTATAGAACAGAGTAGAGTTGCTTCATAGGTAAAACTTTACGGACGCAGACTGCCACTCTTCCTCCCTCTAACCAGCTGGTGGTTTCAAACTGCTGACCTTTGGGTTAACAGCTCAGTTCTTTAACCACTGTTTTACCAGTGCTTCTTAAGTATTCAATAGGATTAGCTATTATTAGTCCAAACAGCACGGGGACAGATATCAATGGCCTGCATTCAAACTCAGGCTCTGGCATTTGCTAGGGCATTTTTTACAATTAATACTAGTTACTTTACAGGATTAAGGAGACCTAGTGGCACAATAGTTAAGATCTCTGCTGCTAACGGAAAGGTCAACGGTTGGAACCCACCCAGCAGCTACACAGGAGAAAAGACCTGGCGACCTGCGTCTGTAAAGATTACAGCCTAGGAAACTCTATGGGGCAGTTCTGCTCTGTTGCATATGGTTACTGTGAGTCAGAATTGACTCGAGTACACAAAGACACTTCACAGGATTACTTCTAGATATGTGTACACACACGTATATTCAATCATACTAGAAACTCAAACATTGAGAAATGGGGGAAAAATATGTATGTGTTTCATACTTAGCAAGTCCATAAATCAAGTTGTGGTGAGTTTTTACAAAATAAACATTCCTAACAAGAGCTTTCAGCCGTTTAGCAACATACCTAACATAGACTAAGTATTCAGTAATGTTACTGCTTATTGTTATTATTATTAGGTACGTTAATTCTTCTTTCTGCAGGATCAAAACAGTCTTCCTCGGGTTTCATTAAAAATTTATTTTCAATATGTAATATAATCATATTCAATAATAGAATAAATTTTTAAATGATAAAGTTAAAGGAAAAATTTTTTCAGTTAAAACTATATCACAAATTTGCATAGCAACTTAAACACTTAAAGAAAAATTAATAATTATAGTTTAATAAAATAGAAAACATTAGAATGAAAAGTCGTTCTGCTTCAATTAAGTCCATTTAGTCAATTAAATTCCCGATAGTATGTAAAAGAATAACTGACAACCACTTTGGTTGCTATAATTCTCTATACTCTTTACAGAAACTGCTAGCTCTGAGAAAGGAGTTTATTTTCACTTGACTAAAAATTGAAGTTACAAGTGTGTCAAAATCATTGTCTAAAGGCACTATTGTTTATGATTTGATACTCAGTGTAGTGAGAGAAGTTGTATGTTGAACTCCGTTAGTAGAGAATGTATTCACTATTGAATCAGGTTCATAATTTATGCATTTAGTAAGAAAAAGATTCTATAAAACTCATTTGCAAAAAGAAATCATGTGACTTGTATATGAAATAATATGTGTAAGTAAATACAATATGTCAGTTGTATCAATAAACTCAGGGTAAATACTACAACTTATTGTCTTGGAAAAAGTACAGCCAGAATACTTCTTGGAAGCAAGGATGGCAAGACCTCATCTTACATACTTTGGACATGTTATCAAGAGGGATCAATCCCTGGAGAAGGACATCATGCTTAGTAAAGTAGAGGGCCAACAAAAAACACGAAGACCCTCAATAAGATGGATTGACACAGTGGCTACAACAATGACCTCAAGCATAACAACAGTTGTGAGAATGGTGCAGGACCAGGCAGTGTTTCTTTCTGTTGCATACAGGGTCTGTATGAGTCAGAACCAACTTGACGGCAGCTAACAACAACATTGGTGGCAGTAAGTCCTTGGTAGCATTAGAATGTAGAGTTAGATGCAATAACAAAGGAATAACAAAGCAACTATTGATTCTAGCAATTTTTTTAACTTTATTTTTCTGCCTCCTCACATACGCCATGTAAATTTCATTTGTGCAACATATAGACACATGCATACTCAAAATAAGGAAGTATTCATCCACAGTGAGCTTACTCCTTTCTCACTCAAAGCATATTGGACAAAAGAGGATTAAAAGTGGTGTTATGGATTGAATTATGTCCCCTCAAAATGTGTGTCAACTTGACTAGGCCATGATTCCCAGTATTGTGTGGTTGTCCACCATTTTGTGATTTGATGTGAATACCCTATGTGTAGTAAATCCCAAGCTCTGTGATGTTAATGAGGTAGGATTAGAGGTAGGTATGTTAATGAGGCAGGATTTAATCTATAGGATTAAGTTGTGTCTTGAGTCAATCTCTTAGCGATATAAAAGAGACAAGCAGAGAGGAGAGGGATCTTATACCATCAAGAAAGAAGCGCCGAAAGCAGAGTACGTACTTTGGACCCAGGGTCCCTTCACTGAGAAGCTCCTAGTCCTTGATGACAAAGACTTTCCCCCAGAACCAACAGAGAAAGACTTCCCCTGAAGCTAGTGCCCTGAATTCAGACTTCTAGGCTCCTAGACTGTGAGAGAATAAATTTCTATTTGTTAAAGCCATCCACTTGGGTATTTCTGTTATAATAGAACTAGACACCTAAGGCAAGTGGCATTATCACAGAGGAGGTTTGATTTCATCTAAGATAGAATAATAGGAACTGGATTTACTCTCCTACTTCAAACAACAAGAAAACTGGACAAAAATAGTAACATAACAGTGTTTAGACATTGGATGCCAGGCAGTACAGGGCAATGATCCCAAAGAGAGGGGCAACAAACCAGGTGAGCTCTATATTGTCCTAATTTACAGCCTAGAAAAAGTTTCCAGAATGAAATGTAGGGAGGGAAAACCCAGGTAGAGCTTGGCAATCTCCGTGACTTGATGAGATGGAGCTGAGAGTCTGGGGAAGGCATGGTGGCTTGAGTTTTCAGGACAGAATCCCAGAAAGGACAGAACTGCACTCAGAAAAAAGAGCTCTAGAGTTCTATAGAAGATCCCCCTCAAGTCTTCAGAATTAATCAGGGCATATGAGTGAGGTAACTACTCAAGTTTATGGATAAAACCACTCAGCAGAGGAAGAAACTTCTGGAGCTCACATAAAGCCAGGAAAAGACTGTGTTCCTACCAGCCAGAGTGGAAAGCCTTTTAACTCATAAGACATCGGGTAGAGTAATTGTCTTGATAGTGGGGTAAAATCAGCCCAAAGCTAAAGTATTCTCCGATCCTGCCTAACAAAGCTTAAAAGCAAGCCTTAAAAAGGTCAAATTATTTACAAGTAACTTAATTGCATTCCAGAACAAAGATGAGAAAATATTTATAGGAATAAAAACTTGATAATATTTTTAAATAAATACTACCTAGAGACCCACAAGGTAAAATTTATTCTACCTGGTATTCGACTAAAAAAATTGTCAGTTATACAAAAAAGTGGAAATAATTCACAATGAGAGGAAAAAATAATTAATAGAAACAGACCCAGAAATGACATGGATGATAGAATTATTAGACAAAGACATTAAAACTCTTTGCCTAATAATTCTATCATCCATGTTTTCATATAGTTATGGAATTGAACATGTTAAGTCAGGAGTATGGAATACATTTAAAAAAAAATACCTAAAATGAACTTCCAGAGATGTCTGAGATGAAAAATAGACTGAATGAAATTGATAGCAAATTAGACACTGCACAAAAAAAGATTAGTGAATTTGGAGACATAACAATATAACTATCCAAAATCGAATGCAGAGGAAGAAAAGACTGAAAACAATTAAATAGAGCTCCAGGGAGTTGTGAGACAACTTCAAGAATGAGAGGAGAGAGAAAGAGGAACAGAAAAAACATTCGTAACTCTATGGATCACAACAGTCCCATCCATAAACGATCATGGGGCAACATTTTATTCTGTTGTCCACGGGGTCACCATGAGTCAAGGTCCTACTCCATAGCAGCTAGCAACAATAACACAAGACAAAGGGTTCCAAGAAGGGGTTTCTGACCTCTCTCTGCATGCTTCTTTTATAGTGACTATTACATGCTCTTCTGGTTAACCCTGTGTAGTGAGCTTGAGGGAGTTTGGGGCTAACCAGTGAAAGAGATTCATCCACAAGACAGTAATGTTACACAACAAGCTACTTATTGGATTGACAGTCACATGCAGCGTGGGCTGCCTCCCCCCCAAACCTGCCCCCCACAGCAGGTCTTCCAGAGGCAAGTAGTGCAGGGAGCCACCAGAAAGAGGGCTTGAAACCCTCAGGGTAAAGAAGAGACGGACAATTATGTGCATCTTCAGGACATCCTAAGGACAGACACAGCTGGTGGTCCCTGTAAGTACAGGGTTTAATTTTATATAGGGCTCACAGATATTGGGCACAGCTTCATGAGATATATAAAACTGGCAGACTCTAAGGATTAAAAATCTACTTATTTGGGCTACTTTTAAAACTATTGGAAGTGTACAAATTTGCTTAGTACTAGTGGGCTTTTTTGGGCTAATGGACCTCAGCTTGCTCTGATGAAGTAAACAATTTGAGACCAATACACAGAAGCCGTCTTTGACTTATTTATATAACACTCCATGAGTCTAGAGGCTCATTGAGCAGTGGGACTTCTCACACCTCATCGTTCCCCACAGGGACTAGTAGTGCCTTAGAGAAGGCTGCTACTGCCACCACCACCACTTATGGGAAGACTTCCCTGTGCCAGGCCCTGCTCCAGCAGCTCCAAATACGATTCTATTTAATCTTTATAGTATACTGTAAGTTACTTACTATTTTCCCATTTTATGGAGAAAAATAACCAAAGTTCTGAGTAGTTAAGAGATTTACGCAAGAGTATAAAGCATAGGACCACGATTCTATCCAAACCTGTTTGACTTTAATGAGCTATGTCTGGTCATTACAATGTATTGTCTCCTTCACATAATACCACTCAGCAGTAACTGTTTTCAAGCTTGTCTCCTTTCACTGTATCCAGATACAAACCCTCGCGTGGCGGGGAGAGGGGTTAAGCTGCCCTGGACAGGCATCTGAACACAGGAGAGTAAAGGCAGAATATAGTCATGGAGATAATAGAAGAAAATAGATAGCATTACCAAATAAACAGTCCATTGCTTTACAAATGGCTGTGGAAATTGTATAAATAAGTCAGCAATAACAATTTTCTACACATAGCTAATAAAAATATGATAATTTTGGCCAAAATTTCATAGCTAGGAGTAAAGGGAATTCAGAAGGCGTCTGAATACTCTTGAACTTCTTCAATCTACAGTTGCCAAAGTCACATTTTTTTTTTCATAGAAAGTGAAACATTTGGGATCGTATTCACTAATTTGATCGGGAAGCTCTGGCCTGTAGTTTGCATTTTAGAACTGTTGGATTGCATGCTACTCCAAAGGGGCATGTGACCTCTGAGCGGAACCACATGGTGAAGTAGGCAAAGCTTGTCTTCTGCTATGCTGACTTTCCCTTTAGAAGCTCCTTTCATCTTTTTGCATGCTTTCCTCCCAGACGCTCACTTTTCACACACCCCAGCTCTCAGGGTTGAGCTCGAAGTGTCCAGGAGCAGATAAATCATTAAAATGCTCTAAGAAAAATTGGTGTGTGTCAGCCGTACTGGAGAACTTGTAATTACCCCAAGGGGTAATACTCTCCAGTGAGAGACATGACAAATGGAGTTATTTAAACCACTGTGGCTCCTTATTAAGGGGATTATTCTGGTGGTAAATTGCACAATTTGGTGGCCAAACTGGATCATTAAATCGGCCACGGCCTTGCCTTCTTGGGTGGCCTTAGTTAGCACTCCAAAGATTATAAACAATAGTTTTCCACTACTCAGATGTAAGGAAATGCAAAATTCCAGATTGGAATTCCAGTGTTGGAATTCCAGTGTTGCAAATAGTCCAGCAAGATGAATGGAAACTTGCCAGGTGGTTCTTGTTAATGGTGGGTTTCTGCTGACCTCGCCACTGACCTTGCTGCTCTTGCTGCTCTTTTTCCCAAATACGTATCAACTGAGTGGACTTTTGGCTGCTGGACATGAAATCATATAATCAATTAAGTAATCAATCTACAAATATATGGTGGGTTTTTCGAGTATGCAAGGCTCTGTGACCAATTGTACAAGGAATGCAATGATGATTTATGAGGCAATATCTCTATTTTAAAATGCATATAACTACCAAATAAAGAACATGCATAACCATGCTGCAGGAGTCAAAGGAGAAAGCAATCCTGGTGGCTGATATTGTCAGGAAAGTCTTTTTCTTTCTTTCCTTCTTTGTTTCTCTCTCTCTCTCTTTCTTTTTTTGAAAGTAATATTTGTTATATTGAGTAATACTGTAGAAAATAATAGAACTCTACTACTGAATATTTCCTTTGTGCCAGGCACTGGACTAAGCTCTTTTCACTTGTAATATGAAAAGTATTTAGATGAGTGAGTGGCATGTGGTAAATGCTTAATGTCATTGTTCATTACCATTGAGTTGATTCTGACTCATGGTGACCCCATGTGTTAACACAATAAAGCTCTATAGTTTTCAAGGCTGTAACCTTTCAAAAGCAGACCACCAGGCCTGTCTTCTAAGGTGCCTCTGGGTAGGTTTGAACTGCCAACCTTGTCCTTGGTATTGTGTTAATCCTCCTAAACCCTTTCATTATCCTTTACTGTTGAGTCAACTCTGACTCATAGGGACCCTATAGGACAGAGTGGAACTGCCCCATAGAATTTGCAAAGCTGTAAATCTTTATGAAAGTGGACTCCCACACTTTTCTCCTCCAGAGTGGCTGGTGGGTTCAAACCACTGACCCTTCCATTTGAACAGCTGAATACATAACCACTACCCACCAGGGATCAACCTTTTCATTAGAGAAGCCATTATTTCCCCCATATTTTTTTTTTTTTTATAGCTGAGAGAACTGAGGCACATAAAGGTTACATAACTTGTGCAGGACAAAGAGCTAGTCACTGTGAACTCAGACACTGACTCCAGAGTCCATGCTTTTGACCATACTCCATATTGCATAATAGATAAGACGGATAAGTAAAGGGGAAGAGAGGAGGTTTAGATCAAAGGAGACCAGAGCAGATCCATAGAAGTGATAAAGTTCCAATTTTGTCTGGGAGGTTAGGAAGTTAACTTGGGTTAAAAGCTCTGAGAGGTGTTATGGGTTCACTTATGTCCTCCAAAAAAATATGTTTAAGTCCTAACTTCCAGTGCTGGTGAATGTCACCTTACTTTGAAATAGTGTCGTAGCAGATGTAGTTGGTTAACATAAGGTTATTAGGGTGAGCCCTAGTCCCTTTATGACTGTGTCTTTATAAAAAAAGAGAAGACTATCATATGACAGTGAAGGCAGAGATTGGAGTTATGCTGCCATAAACCAAGGAACATCTAGGGCTACCAGAAATTGGAAGAGACAAGGAAAGATTTTTCCTTTGAGCCTTTGGAGGGAGCACGGGCCTGCTGATGCCCTTAACTTGGACTTCTGGTCTCCAGAACTGTGAAAGAATAAATTTCTGTTGTTGTAAGCCACCCTCTAGTAACTTGTTACAGCAGCCCTACAAAACTAATACAGAAGGTATTACTAGAAAAACAATTTAGAACGAGTTACATAGGTTTTTAAATAATGACTGGGAAGGGTATTAGATCAATTTTGGCTTTATCCTATATGCACTTGAAAGTCAACTAATGTTTCAACAAAAAAGAAAAAAAAATGACATGAAGAAAAGGAAAATGAAAAAAAAAAGAAAAAATTTTTAAAGATTAACCCAAGGGAGGCAGAACCAAGATGGCAGAATAGACAGATGCTTCCAGCAAGCTCTCTTTACAACAAAGACCTGAAAAAGCAAGTGAAACGAGTATATTTGTGACAAGCTGGGAGCCCTGAGCATAAAGGCAACCTTAGACAATGAACTGAGGGGCAGGGGGAGGAAGAGGCCATTCAGAAGTGGAGAGTAGTTACTGGAACTGAATGGCGGGGAGCCCTCAGGCACCATTCCCGGAGCAGTGGTGGCGGCAGCAGGCTGGTCCTAGCATTCGGCCGCAGTTTCCTCAGGGAGAAGCAGCCAAACACAGCCTACTCACACCTCCATAACCTGAGGAGAAGGGCGTTCTGGGCGAAAGCTAAGTACTTAACGTATGTTTTACCATGCCCCCCACCCCCCATCCCTAGCCGGCTTCAGAGGCTGAATCCCTGGGCCTGAGATAGACCCTGGTAAGCACCTAGAGCCATCTTCCTGGCCTTGGGGAAGGAAAAATTTTACAACTGGAGGGAAAAGATAATTTGCTAGCTCCATTAACTGGGGGAGCTCAGGACAGAAGCGGCTCCTGTCCGGGCATAAACTGTCCGTGGACCTTGAGCACATTTCCTTTCTACATGGAGCTGTGTGGGCCTATTTTGGGAGAACAGGCCCATGTTGGCAAACTCCAACCATTTCAGTGGTGAGGTAGAGAGGTGGGTGTTTGATGTTTGACATTGCTTTGCCTATTAAACAAGGCAAAGATTTTAAAGTTAAATCCATCATAAAGGATAAGGAAGGACACTATATAATGATTAAAGGGACAATACACCAAATATGAGGAAAGGACAATGTATAATCTACTCAGCACATAAAATTAAATGCAAAAAAGAAACTGTCAACAACACACAATAAAAGACATCAAAATGATAGCACTAATTCAAACCTATCCATAATTACACTGAATGTAAATGGACTAAATGCACCAATAAAGAGACAGAGAGTGGCACAATGGATTCGAAAACAAGATCCGTCTACATGCTGCCTAAAAGAGACACACCTTAGACTTACAGATACAAACAGACTAAAACTAAAAGGATGGGAAAAAAATATATCAAGCAAAAAACAATCAAAAAAGAGCAGGAGTGGCAATATTAATTTCTGACACAATAGACTTTAAAGTTAAATCCATCATAAAGGATAAGGAAGGACACTATATAATGATTAAAGGGATAATACACCAAGAAGATACAACCATATTAAAAATTTACACACCCAATGACAGGGCTGCAGGATACATAAAACAAACTCTATCAGCATAGAAAAGTGAGATAGACAGCTCCAAAATAATAGTAGGAGACTTCAACACACCACTTTCAGTGAAGGACAGGACATCCAGAAAGAAGCTCAATAAAGACACAGAAGATCTAAATGCCACAATCAACCAACTTTGCCTCATAGACATATACAGAACACTCCACCCAACAGCAACCAACTATACTTTCTTTTCCAGTGCACATGGAACATTCTCTAGAATAGACAACATATTAGGTCATAAAGCAAGCCTTAGCAGAATCCAAAACACTGAAATATTACAAAACATCTTCTCTGACCATAAGGCCATAAAAGTGGAAATCAATAACAGAAAAAAAACAGGGAAAAGAAACCAAACACTTGGAAACTGAACAATACCCTGCTCGAAAAAGGCTGGATTATAGAAACATTAAGGATGGAATAAAGCAATTCATAGAATCCAATGAGAATGAAAACACTTCCTATCAGAACATTTGGGACACAACAAAAACGGTGCTCAGAGGCCAATTTATATCAATAAACGCACACATCCAAAAAGAAGAAAGGGCCAAAATCGAAGAATTATCCCTACAACTTGAACAAATAGAAAGAGAAGAACAAAAGAAACCCGCAGGCACCAGAAGAAAACAAATAATAAAAATTAGAGCTGAACTAAATGAAATCCAAAACAGAAAAACAACTGAAAAAATTAACAAGACCAAAAGCTGGTTTTTTGAAAAAATCAACAAAATTGATAAACCACTGGCCAAACTAACAAAAGAAAAACAGGAGAGGAAGCAAGTAACCCAGATAAGAAATAAGAGGGGCGAAATTACAACAGACCCAACTGAAATTAAAAGAATCATATCAGATTACTGTGAAAACCTGTACTCAAATTTGAAGACCTAGAAGAAATGGATGAACTCCTAGAAACACACTACCTACATACCTAACACAAACAGAGGTAGAACAACTAAATAGACCCATAACAAAGAAGAGATTGAAAAGGTAATCAAAAAACTCCCAACAAGAAAAAGCCCTGGTCCGAACAGCTTCACTGCAGAGTTCTACCAAACTTTCAGAGAAGAGTTAACACCACTACTACTAAAGGTTTTTCAGAGCATAGAAAAGGACGGAATACTCCCAAATTCATTCTATGAAGGCACTATATCCATGATACCTAAACCAGGCAAAGACACCACAAGAAAAGAAAATTATAGACCTATATCCCTCATGAATGTAGATGCAAAAATCCTCAACAAAATTCTAGCCAATAGAATTCAACAACATATCAAAAAAATAATTCACCACGAACAAGTGGGATTCATACCAGGTATGCAGGGATGGTTCAACATTAGAAAAACAATTAATGTAATCCACCACATAAATAAAACAAAAGACAAGAATCACATGATTTTATCAATAGATGCAGAAAAGGCATTTGACAAAGTTCAACACTCATTCGCGATAAAAACTCTCAGCAAAATAGGAATAGAAGGAACATTTCTCAACATAATAAAGGGCATTTATACAAAGCCAACAGCCAAGATCACCCTAAATGGAGAGAGCCTGAAAACATTCCCATTGAGATCGGGAATGAGACAAGAACGCCCTCTATCACCACTCCTATTCAACATTGTGCTGGAAGTCCTAGCCAGAGCGATCAGGCTAGATAAAGAAATAAGGGGCATCCAGATTGGCAAGGAAGAAGTAAAAGTATCTCTATTTGCACATGACGTGATCCTATACACAGAAAACCCTAAGGAATCCCCCAGAAAACTACTGAAACTAATAGAAGAGTTCAGCAGGGTATTGGGATACAAGGTAAACATACAAAAATTAGTTGGATTCCTCTACACCAACAAAAAGAACATCGAAGAGGAAATCACTAAATCAATGCCATTTACAGTAGCCCTCAAGAAGATAAAATACTTAGAATAATTCTTACCAGAGATGTAAAAGACGTACACAAAAACTACAGTACACTTCTGCAAGAAACCAAAAGAGACACACTACATTAGTAGAAGAACATACCTTGCTTGTGGATAGGAAGACTTAACATTATAAAAATGTCTATTCTACCAAAAGTGATCCATGCATTTAATGCAATTCCAATCCAAATCTCAAGGACATTCTTTAATGAGATGGAGAAAAAAATCACCAATTTCATGTGGAAGGGAAAGAGGCCCCGGATAAATAAGCCATTACTGAAAAAGAAGAACAAAGTGGGAGGCCTTACTTTAACTGATTTTAGAATCTATTATACTGCCACAGTAGTCAAAACAGCTTGGTACTGGTACAACAACAGATACATGGACCAATGGAACAGAATTGAGAATCCAGACATAAATCTATCCACATATGAGCAGTTGATATTTGACAAAGGCCCCAAAACAGTTAAATGGGGGAAAAGACAGTCTTTTTAACAAATGGTGCTGGCAGAACTGGATACCTATCTGCAAAAAAATGAACAAGACCCATACTTCACTCCATGCACAAAAACTAAGTCAAAATGGATCAAGACCTAAATATAAAATCTGAAACAATAAAGATCATGGAAAAAAAAATAGGGACAACATTAGGAGCCCTAAAACACATGGCATAAACAGTATACAAAACATTATAAAAAACATAGAAGAAAAACTAGATAACTGGGAGCTCCTAAAAATCAAACACCTATGCTCATCCAAAGACTTCACCAAAAGAGTAAAAAGACTACCTACAGACTGGGAAAACGTTTTTAGCTGTGACATTTCTGATCAGCGGCTGATCTCTAAAATCTACATGATACTGCAAAAACTCAACTGCAAAAAGACAAATAATCCAATAAAAAAAAATGGGCAAAAGATATGAATAGACATTTCACTAAAGAAGACATTCAGGTAGCTAACAGATGTATGAGGAAATGTTCACAATCATTAGCCATTAGAGAAATGCAGATCAAAAGTACAACGAGATTTCATCTCACTCCAACAAGGCCGGCATTAATCCAAAAAACACAAAATAATAAACGTTGGAGAGGCTGTGGAGAGATTGGAACACTTATACACTGCTGGTGGGAATGTCAAATGGTACAACCACTTTGGAAATCGATTTGGCGCTTCCTTAAAAAGCTAGAAATAGAACTACCATACGATCCAGCAATCCCACTCCTTGGAATATGTCCTAGAGAAATAAGAGCCTTTACAAGAACAGATATATGAACACCCATGTTTATTGCAGCACTGTTTACAATAGCAAAAAGTTGGAAGCAACCAAGGTGCCCATCAATGGAAGAATGGATAATTAAATTATGGTATATTCACACAATGGAATACTATGCATCTTTAAAGGACAGTGAGGAATCTGTGAAACATTTCATAACATGGAGGAACCTGGAAGGCATTATGCTAAGTGAGATTAGTCAGTTGCAAAAGGACAAATATTGTATAAGACCACTATTATAAGAACCTGAGAAATAGTTTAAACTGAGAAGAAAACATTCTTTTGTGGTTATGACAGGAGGGAGTGTGGGAGGGGGCATTCACTAATTAGATAAAAAAAAAAAAAAAAAATTTTTTTTTTTTTAATCTAAATTAGATAGTAGATAAGAACTACTTTAGGTGAAGGGAAAGACAGCACACAATACAGGGGAGGTCAGCACAATTGGACTAAAACAAAAGCAGTTTCCTGAATAAACTGAAGGCTTCGAAGGCCAGCGTAGCAGGGGCAGGGGTCTGGGGACCATGGTTTCAGGGGACATCTAAGTCAATTGGCATAATAAAATCTATTAACAAAACATTCTGCATCCCACTTTGAAGAGTGGCATCTGGGGTCTTAAACACTAGCAAGCAGCCATCTAAGATACATCAATTGGTCTCAACCCACATGGATCAAGGGAGAATGAAGAACACCAAGGACACAAGGCGATTAGGAGCCCAAGAGACCGATAGGGCCACATGAACCATCATCGTGAGACAAGAAGAACTAGATGGTACCCGGCTACAACCAATGACTGCCCTGACAGGGAACACAACAGAGAACCCCTGAGGGAGCAGGAGAGCAGTGGGATGCAGACCCCAAATTCTCATAAGACCAGACTTAATGGTCTGACTGAGACTAGAAGGACCCTGGTGGTCATGGCCCCCAGACCTTCTGTTGGCCCAGGACAGGGACCATTCCCGAAGCCAACTCTTCAGACATGGATTGGACTGGACAATGGGTTGGAGAGGGATGCTGGTGAGGAGCGAGCTTCTTGGATCTCGTAGACACTTGAGACTATGTTGGCATCTCCTGCCGGGAGGGGGATGGGAGGGTGGAGCGGGTTAGAAGCTGGCAAAATGGACACGAAAAGCGAGAGTGGAGGGAGAGAGCGGGCTGTCTCATTGTGGGGAGAGTAATTGGGAGTGTGTAGTAAGGTATATATGGGTTTTTGTGTGAGAGACTGACTTGATTTGTAAACTTTCACTTAAAGCACAATAAAAATTATTTAAAAAAAGATTAAGCCAAGGATATTATCAGGGTCATCTTATCCATTAGGCACAGTAGGCTCAGTGTCTCAGATCCATGGTAACTTGAGAGGCCCATGAAAAGACTTTAACTTCTTTTACAATCAGAAGAATATAATAAATAATGAATTATGTAATAACAAATCCAGCTGGGATTATATTCATCTTTATACCAACATAGTCATGAAAAATAATTTTTAATTTTTTTTAATGGTAGAGAGGGCCCACAAAAGCAAAAGTGCCTGTGGTTCACAAAAGTCATACTGTAGCTCTAGATATTATGCTGAACCATGTGGAGGACAGGGTGACTAGGCACAACTAAAACAGCTGGGAAATTACTAAAATCATTATGTATAAGATAAGGCAGGCTTTGAGTAAGTTTTTGGCTGTGACATATATTTTTAAAAGATATTAAAAATAAAAGGCTTACAAAAGCTGATAACTGCCTTGTATATATCTGCGTGTGGCGGAGTGTGGGGTTATGAGTTGTAATTTGGTACACAAATCGTAAGTTTTCTGGTTTAAGATAGGGACAAATATATACATTCACTTTCTTTCTGTTCCAAAATTTTTTGAAATAACAGAAGAGATGTTGTTGTTCGGTGCCGTCAAGTTGGTTCCGACTCATAGTAATCCTATAGGTCAGAGTAGAACTGCCCCATAGGGTTTCCAAGGAACGACTGGTGGATTTGAACTGCCGACCTTTTTGGTTAGAAGCCGAGCTCTTCTTAACCACTATGCCACCAGGGCTATAGAAGAGACAGATTTTTTTGTTTTCCTTAAATCCATAAAAGTGCTGGAAAAAATGAAAGACTGAAATAGCAGACTAGAGAAAATTTGGGAATCCAACTGTACAAGTCCTCTTAATAAAGAAGATCAATTAATATGCACAAAGCAAAAAAAAATGCAGGAGGGTCAAAGGATAATTTTAGGTAAAAATCACTAAACGGAACTGAGATATTTTATTATATTGATAAAAGTCATAATTCATTAGGAAGATATAATGAAAGTTTACACAGTGACTAATACAGCACAAAAATATATAAAACAAACTGCCAGAACTATATGTAAAGTAGGTGAGACTTTAACACATTTCTAATAAGTTGACATATTAACCAGTAAAAAACAAATACCAGAGGCAATTTATATGGTGAAAATTTGTGGCTGATGTAGTAGATGTTTAGAACTTTGCTTTCAGCAGAAGATATAAATTGCTTTAGAATACTTGTGGAATATATTTTAGAAAGTTATCTTGAATTCTAAAAAGTAGAAATTGTGTAGGCTATGCTTGGATCATAATGCCATTGTGGTGCAATAAATTAGTTAATATGGCCCTTCTAGCAGTGGTATTTGTGACTCACACACAATGACTGAGCACAACTATGCAAGTAAGGTTTATGGAACCTGCCATTTTTTTTTTTTTTTTTCCATGCAAGTAAGGTTTATGGAACCTGCCATAGTTGGGGTTATATGTCAACTTGGCTGGACCATTGTTCCCAGTATTGTGTGGTTATCTTTCATTTTATGTGTTGTGGATCCTGAACTCTACATGTTGATGAGGCAAGATTGGTGTAAGGTGTGTCTTGGGTTACAACCTTGCAGGATGGTGTGACTCAAACCCCACCCTTACTATAGGCCCTTTACTGGGTGTAGACTGGAAACCCTGGTGGTGTAGTGGTTAAGTGCTATGGCTGCTAACCAAGAGGTCAGCAGTTCAAATCCACCAGGCACTCCTTGGAAACTCTATTGGGCAGTTCTACTTTGTCCTATAGGGTCACTATGAGTCAGAATTGACTTGACGGCAGTGGGTTTGGGTTTGGGGTATAGACTTCATCTAAGATATACATGTGCATCCTGGTGAGACTCTCTCTGCATCTGGATCCCCTGTTCAATTGACCTCCCCAGAGGCCTGCTGTCTGACCTGCCAGTTCTGGGATTCACTGTCCTCCACAGCCTCTTGGGCAGGTGGCCTATTGTGTGACATGATTTGCCAGCTTCCACAGCCTTGTGAGCCAGCAGCCTGTGATCTGAGCTGCTGGCTTGGGTTTGTCAGCTCCTGCATCCACATGGGTTGAGAAAAACCTAGGTCTGATCCATGAATTTGGAACTTGCCAGCCTCTACAACTGCATGAACCATTTCCTTTATACAGTTCGTGACTTCTGTGAGATGTTGCAGTGAGTTAGGGAACTCAAAGATGGGAGGGAGAGCACTGAAGGGAGAGGGAGTAGTTGATATTAGAGATGATGGCGTGGTACAGCAGCTTGGAAAAGTTGGACATTTGGAACATCTTTAACCTCCGCCTCGTAGGAACCAGCTTCATGTCCAGAAGTAGTGGAAGTTTCCAGACACTCAGGGTATGGAGCAGCTCAGCCTCAGGTTGTGCAGCCATGTTGCCTGCCCAAAGCTATACCAACTACTGAGGTAAAGTACTAAGGGTCTAGGAGGAAGGTGAGGCTGGGAAGATCTAAGGGACTGCTTAACATATGTCTAATACACTCAGGAAAATTGATGGTTTCCAAAGTATTATTAGAAAACAAGAAACAGTAGGTAAAATTGGCAATTAATTATATTTCATTAAATACAAAAAGGTTTAAATAACTAAAAGAATGTGTAAATAATGCATATTTTATTAAACATACAAGGCAAAGTAATCAAATGAAAAACAAAACAAATACAATTGATGGAAACAATTTTTAAAGAAACAATACTTTTGCAATTCTGATTGAATAGATTTTAAAAATATTAGAAGAGGACTATTAACTGGCACTATTTTATTCAAATGAGATATTGTGTGCAACTTTATAGGTATAAAAGCAGCAGTGGATAATTTTTCCAATCTCTCTACATCCTTCCCAACATTAGTTGTAATGAGTCTGTCTAGATTTTCTACCTATTTGTATAACCTCAATGAAATGGATGATTTTCCAAGGAAACTTAATGATATTGATTTTAAAAGGAAGAAAGAAAACTGAATAAAGAAATGACCTGAGAAGAATTTAAAAGGTAGTCAAATATCTTCTTCCTAACAAAAGCAGCAGACTCATATAACTTCATGAGTGGATTCACTCAAATCTTCTCAATAAACATATCATTCTGGTGCTAAATTGGCTAGATCATCAGAAAAGATGAAAAGTCTCCAAATTATTTTACAATGCTAGCAAAATTAACTGTGGTGTGAAAAGATTTATAGCTCAAGCTCATTTATTAATAGATGTGAAGAATATAAATGAAATAATGACAAATCAAATACAGCAGTGATTTAAAAGAATAATACACTAGGGCCAAGAAGCGTATATCTAAAGATTGCAGGGATGAAGGAGGGGCCCAGAGGATGCAGGGGAAAAGGATACCAGTGACAGAAGGAAAATAAGGAAGTGTTTCCGGGGGCTATGGTCAAGAATTTGAGGAGTGACTTAATGAGTTGGCTACAAGTTTCCTAACAAAACTCTGATATAAAGTTGTTTTCAGTACTTATACGACTGAGTTCCTAGACAGGGTTAGAGAAACTAATGACGATACTGCAGTCTTTGCCAGGATTCGAAATAAAAAGAGGGTATAAAGATATTATTTTAAATGACTGAGATGGGATCATCCCAGTGACTTTTGCTTCACAAAAGAATTAGTGGTAGGCCTTAGTGCCTGTAGAATAAACCACTAGGATTTATCAGTATGTGATACAGCTGATATATTTATGTTGTTGTTGTTGTCGTTAGGTGCCCGTGAGTGGGTTCCAACTCGTAGCAACCCTATGTACACCAGAATGAAGCACTGCCCAGTCCTGTGCCATCCTCAGAATCATTGCTATGGTTGAGCCCATTATTGCAGCCACTGTGTCAATGCATTTCGTTGAGGGTCTTCCTCTTTTTCTCTGACCCTCTACTTTGCTGAGTATGATGTCTCTCTCCAGAGTCTGATTCCGCCTGATAACATGTCGACAATAGGTGAGATGAAGTCTTACCATCCTTGCATCCAAAAACATTCTGGCTGTACTTCTTCCAAGACAGATTTGTCATTCTTCTCGAAGTTCATAGTGTAATCAGTGTTCTTCACCACAACCATAATCCAAAGGCATCGATTCTTTTTCAGTCTTCCTTGTTCATTGCCCAACTTTCACATGCATATGTTGTTGTTTTTGTTAGGTGCCATTGAGTCGGTTCCGACTCATAGCGATCCTATCTATCATAGAATGAAACACTGCCTGGTCCTGTGCCACCCTCACAGTTGTTATTCTTGAGCTCATTGTTGCAGCCACTATGTCAATCCATCTCGTTGAGGGTCTTCATTTTTTCCACTGACCCTGTACTTTACTAAGCATGATGTCCTTCTCCAGGGACTGGTCCCTCCTGACAACATGGCCAAAGTATGTAAGATGCAGTCTCACCATCCTTGCTTCCAAAGAGCATTCTGGTTTTACCTCTTCCAAGACAGATTTGTTCATTCTATGGCAACATGATATTCTTCACCAGCAACACAATTCAAAGGCATCAATTCTTTTTCCATCTTCCTTATTCATTGTCACATGAATATCATGCAATTGAAAATACCATGGCTTGGGTCAGGCACACCTTAGTCTTCAAGGTGATATCTTTGCTTTTCAATCCAATGCGTCTTTTGATTTTTTTTTTTAATAATTCTTATTGTGCTTTAAGTGAAAGTTTACAAATCAAGTCAGTCTCTCACACAAAAACCCATATACACCTTACTACACACTCCCAATTACTCTCCCCACAAAGAGACAGCCCGCTCTCTCCCTCCACTCTTGCTTTTCGTGTCCATTTCGCCAGCTTCTAACCCCCTCCACACTCTCATCTCCCCTTCAGGCAGGAGATGCCAACATAACCTCAAGTGTCCACCTGATCCAAGAAGCTCACTCCTCACCAGCATCCCTCTCCAACCCATTGTCCAGTCCAATCCATGTCTGAAGAGTTGGCTTCAGGAATGGTCCCTGTCCTGGGCCAACAGAAGGTCTGGGGGCCATGACCACCGGGGTCCTTCTAGTCTCAGTCAGACCCTTAAGTCTGGTCTTATGAGAATTTGGGGTCTGCATCCCACTGCTCTCCTGCTCCCTCAGGAGTTCTCTGTTGTGTTCCTTGTCAGAGCAGTCATCGGTTGTAGCCGGGTACCATCTAGTTCTTCTGATCTCGGGATGATGTAGTCGCTGGTTCATGTGGCCCTTTCTGTCTCTTGGGGTCGTAATCACCTTGTGTCCTTAGTGTTCTTCATTCTCCTTTGATCCAGGTGGGTTGAATCTTAGATGGCTGCTTGCTAGCGTTTAAGACCCCAGACGCCACTCTTCAAAGTGGGATGCAGAATGTTTTGTTAATAGATTTTATTATGCCAATTGACTTAGATGTCCCCTGAAACCATGGTCCCCAGACCCCTGAGCCTGCTACACTGGCCTTCGAAACTTTCAGTTTATTCAAGAAACTTCTTTGCTTTTGGTTTAGTCCAACTGTGCTGACTTCCCCTGTATTGTGTGCTGTCTTTCCCTTCACCTAAAGTAGTTCTTATCTACTATCTAATTAGTGAATGCCCCCTCCCACCCTCCCTCCCTCCCCCATCTCATAACCACAAAAGAATGTTTTCTTCTCAGTTTAAACTATTTCTCAAGTTCTTATAATAGTGGTCTTATACAATATTTGTCCTTTTGCAACTGACTAATTTCACTCAGCATAATGCCTTCCAGGTTCCTCCATGTTATGAAATGTTTCAGAGATTCCTCACTGTCCTTTAAAGATGCATAGTATTCCATTGTGTGAATATACCATAATTTATTTATCCACTCATCCATTGATGGGCACCTTGGTTGCTTCCAACTTTTTGCTATTGTAAACAGTGCTGCAATAAACATGGGTGTGCATATATCTGTTCCTGTAAAAGGCTCTTATTTCTCTAGGATATATTCCAAGGAGTGGGATTGCTGGATCTTATGGTAGTTCTATTTCTAGCTTTTTAAGGAAGCGCCAAATCGATTTCCAAAGTGGTTGTATCATTTGACATTCCCACTAGCAGCGTATAAGTGTTCTAATCTCTCCACAGCCTCTCCAACATTTATTATTTTGTGTTTTTTGGATTAATACCAGCCTTGTTGGAGTGAGATGAATCTCATTGTAGTTTTGATCTGCATTTCTCTATTGATTAATGATCGTCTTTTGATTTCTTGACTGCTGCTTCCATGGGTGTTGATTGTGGATCCAAGTAAAATGAAATCCTGTACAACTTCAATCTTTTCTCCCTTTATCATGATGTTGCTCATTGGTCCAGTTGTGAGGATTTTTGTTTTCTTTATGTTGAGGTGTAATCCAAACTGAAGGCTGTGGTCTTTGATCTTCATCAGTAAGTGCTTCAAGTCCTCTTCGCTTTCAGCAAGAAATGTTGTGTCATGTGCATAACGCAGGTTGTTAATGAGTCTTCCTCCAATCTTGATGCCCCGTTCTTCATATAGTCCAGCTTCTTGGATTATTTGCTCAGCGTACAGATTGAACAGGTATTGTGAAAGGATACAACCCTGAAACACACATTTCCTGACTGTAAACCACTCAGTAATCCCTTGTTCTGTCTGAATAACTGCTTCTTGATCTATGTACAGGTTCTGCATGAGAACAATTAAGTGTCTGGGATTCCCATTCTTTGCAATGTTATCCATAATTTATTGTGATCCACATAGTCAAATGCCTTCACATAGTCAATAAAACACAGGTAAACATCCTTCTGGTATTCTCTGCTTTCAGCCAGGACCCATCTGACATCAGCAATGATATACCTGGTTCCATGTCCTATTCTGAAACTGGCCTGAATTTCTGGCAGATCCCTGTTGATATATAGCTGCAGGCCCTTTTGAATGATCTACAGCAAAATTTTACTTGCCTGTGATATTAATGATATTGTTCGAGAATTTCCACATTTGGTTGGATCACCTTTCTTGGGAATAGGCATAAGTATGGATCACCTCCAGTCGGTTGGTCAGGTAGCTGTCTTCCAAATTTCTTGGGATAGATGAATGAGTGCTTCCAGTGGTGCATCTATTTGTTGAAACATCTCAATTGTATTCCATCAATTCCTGGAACCTTGTTTTTCACCAATGCCACCAGTGCAGCTTGGACTTCTTCCTTGAGTACCATCAGTTCCTGATCATATGCTACTTCTTTAAATGTTTGAATGTGGACTAATTCTTTTTGGTATAATGACTCTGTGTATTCCTTCTATCTTCTTTTGATGCTTCCTGCATCATTTAATATAGTCCCCATAGAATCCTTCACTATTGAGATTTGAGGCTTGAATTTTTTCTTCAGTTCTTTCAGCTTAAGAAACACTGAGCATGTTCTTCCCTTTTGGTTTTCTATCTCTAGCTCTTTGCACATGTCATTATAATGCTTTACTTTGTCTTCTGGAGCTGCCCTTTTAAATCTTCTGTTCAGTTCTTTTACTTCATCATTTCTTCCTTTTACTTTAGCTGCTTGACATTGGAGAGCAAGTTTCAGAGGTTCCTCTGACATCTGTCTTGGTCTTTTCTTTCCTGTCTTTTCAATGACCTCTTGCTTTCTTCATATATCATGTCCTTGATGTCATTCCACAACTCATCTGGTCTTTGGTCGTTAGTGTTCAATGCTTCAAATCTATTCTTGAGATGGTCTCTAAATTCAGGTGGGATATACTCAAGGTTGTATTTTGGCTCTCATGGACTTGCTGTGATTTTCTTCACTTTCAGCTTGAACTTGCATATGAGCAATTGATGGCCTGTTCCAAGATGGCCCCTGGCCTTGTTCTGACTAATAATATTGAGCTTTTCCATTGTCTCTTTCCACAGATGTTGTTGATTTGATTCCTGTGTATTCCATCTGGTGAGGTCCATGTGTATAGTCACCATTTATGTTGTTGAAAAAAGGTATTTTCAATGCATAAGGCATTGGTCTTGCAAAATTCTATCATAAGATCTCTGGCATCATTTCCATCACCAAGGACATATTTTCCAATTACCAATCCTTCTTCTTTGTTTCCAGCTTTCGCATTCCAATCACCAGTAATTATCAATGCATCCTGATTGCATGTTCAATCAATTTCAGACTGCAGAAGTTGGTAAAAATCTTCCATTTCTTAATTTTTGGCCTTAGTGGTTGGTGGTAAATTTGAATAACAGTCCTATTAACTGGTTTTCCTTATAAAAAAAATAGGTATATGGATATTATCCTATCACTGACAGCGTTATACTTCAGAATAGATCTTGAAATGTTCTTTTTGATGATGTATGATATGCTATTCCCCTTCAAGGTGTCATTCCTGGCATAGTAGTCTATATGATTGTCTGTTTCAAAATGACCAATAACAGTCCATATCAGACCACTATTGCCTAGGATATGGATTTTTACATGTTCCAGTTCCTTTCTGATGAATTCTAATTTTCCTAGATTCATAGTTCCTACATTCCATATTCTGATTATTAAAGGATTTTTGCAGCTGTTTCTTCTCATTTTGAGTTGTGCAACATCAGCAAATGAAGGTCTTGAAAGCTTGAGTCCAACCATGTCATTAGGGTTAACTCTACTTTGAGGGGGTAGCTCTTCTCCAGTTCTATTTTGAATGCCTTCCAACCTGAGGTGCTCGTCTCCCAGCACCATATCAGGCAACATTCTGTTACTATTCTTAAGGTTTTCACTGGTCAAGTTTTCAGAAATAGACCGTCAGGTCCTTCTTCCTAGTCCTTCTTAGTCTGGAAGTTCTGCTGAAATGTGTCCACTGAGGGTGACCCTGTTGGTATTTGAAATACTGGTGACAAATCTTCCAGTATCACAGCAACATACAAGCCACCACAGTATGACAAACTGACAGATGGTGGGGTGTGTTTAAATATGTCGTCAATTTCTTTCAGATATTTTGAGAGTGGAATACTCTTTCACTGTATATTGTAAATAGTACAGAAAAGGTACAGTAAGCTTACAAACCCCTAACCCTAAACACACAGTCCAAAATAATTCCTGAATCAAAACAGTTTAATATGTGGGGCTGAGGTTTGGAAAGAGAGGGTTCAGGCTAGGTATACAGATTTAGTTTTAGAAACTATCACATAGTGGGCATGTAAATGTGAGAATGGATTATCTGATTAATAGATAGGTAAATAGATAGACAGGTACATAAAAGACAATTGAGAGAGACGAACCAAAAGGTAAAAATTGAACTTGAAATAAAAACAACCTTTAAAGCAATGGAATTAAGGTGAAGCAGAGGAAACAGAAAACTCAAGAAAAAAAGACTCTTTCAAACCAAGGAATAAGAAATATGCAGAGATCTTGAGATTCTGATTCATAAACTATTTCAATCTTGAAGTTATAGAGGCATTAGGAAGACATGGAGCACTATTTGTTTTGTTTTGTTTTGTTTTTTTAATTTATTGTGCTTAAGTGAAAGTTTACAAATCAAGTCAGTTTCTCATATAAAAACTTATACACACCTTGCTACGTACTCCTAGCTACTCTCCTCCTAATAAGACAGCACACTACTTCTCTCTACCCTGTATTCCCCATGTCCATTCAGCCGGCTCCTGTCCCCCTCTTCCTTCTCATCTTGCCTCCAGACAGGAGCTGCCCACATAGTCTCATGTGTGTGCTTGAGCCAAGAAGCTCACTCCTCACCAGTGTCATTTTCTGTCATATAGTCCAGTCCAACCCCAGTCTGAAGAGTTGGCTTTGGGAGTGGTTCCAGTCCTCTGTTAACAGAGGGTCCAGGGACTATGACCTCCAGGACCATTCTAGTCTCTGTCAGACAATTAAGTCTGGTCTTTTTAAGAGAATTTGAGGTCTGCATCCCACTGTTCCTCTGCTCCATCAGGCATCCTCTGTTGAGAGCACTATTTATTTTACAAACACATATTGAACTCATAGATTAAATTGTTCTTATGCTTTTCATTTGATTTACAGCACAGACAGATGGTCTGAAAAGAGATTATAATTATTTGAAAATACTAACACTACAATACTAATAAAATTTCTTCCATTCCTATTCCTACATTTCTTTAATATTTTTCATTCTTTGGTTCATACTTCAGATGTTTCTATGCCAGAAAATGTCTTGTATAAATATTAGAAAATAACAGAACTATGATATAATTGGTCAGTAGATGTTTATCTAAGCTCTTCTAGATGTTGAAGATATAATGTTGTTGGACAAACCGGAGTCTATAAGCTTGTGGGGAGTTGTAGCGGGGAGATATACTTATCTTTCAGATAAAGATAAGTGCCGTGGAGAACAATAGACAGAATAAGCGTGGTAAGAGTACTGTAAGGCCATGAGGGAGGTTTGCAATCTTATATAAGATAGTCATGGAAAACAAAACAAAACAAAAAAATTCAAACCCATTGCCATCAAGTCAATTCCACCTCATGGTGGTGCATGTGTTAGGAGTAGAACTGCTCCATACATTTTTCTTGGCTGTAATCTTTCTGTGAGCAGATTGCCAGCTGGTCCTGGGTGGGTTCAAACCAACAAACTTTAGATTAGCAGTCGAGCACAAACCATTTGTTCCACCCAGAGACCTAGTTAGGAAAGCCCTCTTTAATAAAATGACTTTCAAGCAGATGCTCTAAGTAAAAAAGTAAGTTATGTGGCTCTCTTGGGAAAGTGCATTTCTAGAAGGAACACATCAAGTGAGAGATCTCTGAAAAGGGAACATGCTTAGAAGACCGGTATATCCAGAACAAAACAAATGAGAGGAAGCATCACAAAAGCCAAGGATAGAGTTGCTAGAGAGACTGATTGTGTCTTTGTTGTGACACAGGATATTTTCTTTTGTGCTGGATGAAATGGGAAGTCGTTGTAAGGTTTTGTGCAGAAGACTAACATAACCTAATTTCGGTTTTAAGCAGGTTACTGACTGTCGAAGGGCAGGGAGAACAATTCAATTTATTTTTAACTTGTAACTGAATTCACGGATGGTATACCCCTTGCTGTCGAGTCGATTCTAACTCATAGAAACCCTATAGGACAGAGTAGAACTGCCTCATAGGGTTTCCAAGGAGGAGCTGGTAGATTCAAACTGCTGACCTTCTGGATAACAGCCAAGCTCTCAACCACCGTGCTACCAGGGACCCATACAGGTGGTATAATAACCAATTTATAGTTCACGTAATGTGGCAGACACTGCTAGTTTTCCTTCAAAATCTGTCCTTCCTTAGTAATAAATTTGTAGCTACAATGTACAATAAAATAGACTATATTTCTTAGCCTTCTTTGCAGCTGGAGTTACATAATAGAGTCTGAGCTTCTCGGCTCTGGAGTCCAGTCAGCTAGGGGTAGACAAATGATCTTACCAGTGAAATGTGGACAGAAGTGAGGAGTGCCACTTTCAGCCAAACTCGTATAAAATTGCAAGCACTCTTTTCCATGTTCGTTTCCTCTCCTGCTGGCTACAAGGGAAATTTTGGAAGAGAAGTTGTTGAAGATAGCAGAGCCTATCAGCCTGGATTCCTGATTGACCACATGAAGAAACTTGAAGCACCCATCCTGGACTATGACGTAAGAGAGAAATAAACTACTCACTGAGACATTAAATTACTGTTGATTCCTTTGTTAATACAGTTTATTGTACCCTGGCTAAATTATATGCCAATGTGACTGTCTACCAAGCATTAACTGGAGGGAAATTTGAAAATTATTGTTTAATTTGAGCAGAATTGCCAATATTGGGGCCAAAAAAATCACCAAGTTTATGGAATAATTTAGATAACAGTTAAGAGTTCAACTACTAACTGGAAGATTGGCAATTTAAACCCACCCAGAAGCACCTGGGACAAAAGGCCCAGGGATCTACTTCCAAAAAATCAGCCATTGAAAACCCTGTGGAGCACAGTTTTACTTTGACCCACATGAGATTGCCATAAGACAGAATCAACGCAAAGGCCATTGGTTTATAGGTATGTATTCAAAGGACCAAAAACAAATGCAGGTTATGAAAGGTCAAGCTAGGTATCTGAGTTATCTAGTGTTGCTACAACAGAAATACTGCAAGTGGATGGCTTTGACAAACAGACAGTTATTCTCTCACAGTCTGGGAGGCTAGAAGTTTGAATTCAGGTTATCGACTCCAGGGGAAAGCTTTCTCTCTTTCTGTCAGCTGTAGGGGAAGGTCCTTGTTATCGATTTTCCCTCAGATCTAGGAGTTTCTCAGTGCAGGGACCCTGGGTCCAAAGCATGCACTCTTCTCCTGGCACTTCTTTCTTGGTGGTATGAAGTCCCTCTCCTCTTTGCTCGATTGTCTCTTCTTATCTCAAAAGAGATTGACCCAAGATACAAACAAATAACTGTAGGTTGAGTTCTGCCACTTTAGCATACCTGCCTCTAATCCTGCCTCATTAACATCATAGAGGTTAGGATTTACAACACATAGGATAATCAGATCAGATCACAAAATGGTGGATAACCACACAATACCGGGAATCATGGACTAGCAAAGTTGACACACATTTTTGGGGACACAATACAATCCATAACACTAGGCAAAAACATAAAAAAACATAGTATACAATAAATATTTGTTGAATAAAAGTTTTAAGTATTTATTGAATAAATTATAAATATCTGTTCCTATGAGTTCAAAATTCATGTAGTTTAAGGAGAAAAACATTTATGAGTGAAAAAACACTGTTGTCAATTTTTCTCTATGTTAGGTGAAGGTCAGTAAGAGAAAATGGGCTTGAACTTAATTTGAAATCTCATTAGCCTTGAGGAAGACTGTCTGGACTGTCAGGTTATAAAACGCTAGTTCTGTTCCTGGAAAATTTTTAAGAGAATGGACAACCCCTCCAGGGCTGGAGAGTATAGTTTAAACCAATCTGGAGTCAAGAGTTTAGACCAAATGATGCCTTAAGGCTCTTTCCTGGCCTAGGGGAGAGTGAAAGGGCAAGAGAGTTAGCCTTTATGGAGTCTATAAAAGTATACACAGATAAGGTCATTTCATCCTCATGGAAACCCTATTATTAGTCCCATTTTACAGGTGAGGGAACAGGTCCCCAGTGGTTAAGGAAACTACTCAAGTTCAGGGAGCTAGTAAGTGGCAGAACTTGTTTTCAGGTCAAACTTTGTCTGACTCCAATGTTCTTGTTCTTTCCATTACATCCCCCTGCTTTAAGTTTTCTATAACCACTTGATTGCTGTGGGAACCTCCTAAGTCCTCACTTACCACAGGCTGATCCATAGAGTTAGTCATAATGACTGAGCATCCCAGCTCCGGGGCTCAGCCAGCCGGGATAGAATCAGACCTTCTTCTACTTGTAAACTATGTGAGTGTAGGCAAGTTGCTTAAAATTCATTTTTGTCAGCTTTCTTTTCTATAGGATAAGAATTGTAATACCTACTGCAGAGTTACTTCCTGTAAAGCACTTAGAACAACCCTGACACATAGGAGGTACACAATATGTTGTCTGTTGGACCCCTGTTGGCCCAGTGGCTAAGAGATTGGCTACTAACCAAAAAGTTGGCAGTTCAAATCCACCAGCAGCATTTTGGAAACGCTATGGGGCAGTTTTACTCTGTCCTATAGAGTTGCTGGGTTAGAATCTACTCAATGGCAACAGGTTTTTTTGTTACTTTCTCTTATCACAACACGGAAGAAAATTTTTTTTCTTTCATTAGATTAGGGTTTTTAATATCAACATTTAATTTTTCAAATACTTTTTCAGTATGCATTTTTAATCTGCATAATACAAAAGCAAGACCTGGAACCCATTATGTGGAAAACTAAATATTTTGGAAGATGACTTTAGTGTTCATTGGAACTATAATCCACAGATACGTGAGGTTAAGATATTGAACACTTATGACTTTGTCATTTTAACTTTTTGAGTATCACAATCTTCTTTTTTATTTTGAAAACTGTACTATTGCATGGAATTAACTCTGATACAGGAGATAACTCTGAATTAATTTTTCCTATACTTATTCTCCCACAATCAAAATTTCAAATTGAAGCAAGAGTTGATTCCATTGGTTTGTTTGTCTGCTTTCATTACTCTGTTTTCTGTGTACTCATGACTCATTTTCCATTGTAAATAAATAATTGCAGGCCCCAAATCTTAACTTGCTCTCCGCCTTCCCTAGCTCCCACATCTGTGTGAATGTCCCACATCAGTTCATCTTGTGTCTGGGTACTGTTTCATTGCTCTCTCCCTGGTTTTCAGCTGTGGATTTCAACATAGAGTGCATACCATCCCTGAGATGAAGCAGAGGACGTGGTGGATTGCATAATTTACATAACAATTACCAGGAATTTGTTAGCCATCAACCCCAAAGTGTCCCCTAATAACCCTATCAGCCAAGGATTATCTATTTGCCTTTTGGTATTTCAGTAGGAATTTTGTATGCTCAGTGTTTCTGCTTTCCTAGGGGACCTTAGGAAACTCTGGTGGTATAGTGGTTAAGTGCAACAGCTGCTAACCCAAAGGTCAGCAGCTTGAATCCTTGGAACCTCTATGGGGTAGTTCTACTCTGTCCTATAGGGTCACTATGAGTTGGAACTGACTCGATGGCAACAGGCTTTTAGGGGACCTTAGAGTGAAATGGGGTGCTACTAATAATTGTGCTGAGACTATAGGTATAAATGGGACTTGGGATTGTCCTATCTAATTCCCAAATCTCGCTATCAGTAAAGAAGGAGATAATACTCTGGACTAAAGAAAATACATGCTGTTTTCTGCGTTTCTTCCTTTCCTCTTGGCTGTTTGTGTCCTTGAGTTTTTCGCTGTATCATTTGACAGTTATAGTTACAATAAGGAGTCCTGGTGGTGAAGTGTGAAAAGCTACAGCTGTTAACCAAAAGGTCTGTGGTTGGAATCCACCAATTGCTCCTTGGAAACTCTATGGGGTAGTTCTACTCTGCCCTGTAGAGTTACTATGAGTCAGAATTGACTCGATGGCAACAGGTTGGTTGTTTTTTTTTTTTTTGGAGTTACAATAAAGGAAACCTGGTGGCTCCATGGTTAAGCACTTGGTGCTAACCAAAAGGCCAGTGGGAGAAAAGACCTGACAATCTGCTCCCATAAAGATTTCAGCCTAGGAAACCCTATGGGGAAATTCTGCTTTTTCCTATAAGTTTGCTATGAGTTGAAATCGACTCAACAAGAGTTACAAGAAAATTAGAACTCAATAGTACTGTTATAAAAGTCACCAACTCATAGAATTTGTAGTTTTGTTTGAGTTTTAAAGACACAGTAATAAAACTAACTGATGACAATTAAATTTTTCTAATATAATGATATTTATACCCAATTGAAATGTGTACACGTTTGCCCAGAGACACGTATTCACTGGAAACTACCCAAATATCCATCAACCTTAGAACAATAAATAATGATACATTCACACAATGAAACACTATAGAGCTATGAGAATTAACAAACTACAACTATACTCAACAATATGGATAAATCTCCCAAAATATAATGTTGAGGAAAAGAAGCCAGTCACAATGAGGATATATTGTATGATTTACTTTCGTAAAATTCAGAAAGAAGAAAACTAACCTATGTCGTTAAAAGTCATGATGTTGGCTACTCTTTGTGGAGAGTGGAGACTTAAAGGAAGCAAAATAGGAGAATTTGGGATTCTTCTGATTTCCTCCCGGGTGTTGTTTTAATTGGCATGTTCAGTTTGTGAAATTTATAAAAAAATCCATCATGCTGTATCCTTATGATCTGTGCATTTTTCAATAGTGTATGTTGTACTTCAATAAAATTCTGAAGATACATAATGATATACAATCCCAAACCAAACCCACTGCCACCAAATGATTCCAATTCATAGCAGCTCCATAGGGTTTCCAAGGCTGTAAACCTCTACAGAAGCAGACTGCCACGTCTTTCTCCCAAGGAGCTGCTGGTGGTTTCGAGCTAATGACCTTTTGGTTAGCAGTCAAGCACTTTAACCACTGTGCCACCAGGGCTCATGATATATAATATACAGTTTTTATACATGCATGTTGTTGTTAAGTGCCGTCAAGTCAGCTCCGACTCATAGAGACCTTATATATAACAAAACAAAATATTGTTGCAGCCACTGTGTCAGTCGATCCCGTTGAGGGTCTTCCTCTTTTTTGCTGACTCTCTCCTTTACCAAGCATGATGTCCTTTTCCAGCTATTGGCCTCTCCTGAGGACCTGTCTCAAGTAAGTGAAACTAAGACTCACCATTCTTGTGTCTAAGGAACATTCTGCCTGTACTTCCTCCAGGACAGATTTGTTCATTCTTCTGGCAGTGCATGGTATATTCAATATTCTTTGCCAACACCACAACTCAAATTTATCAATTGTCAATTTTTATTCAGCCTTCCTTTTTCATTGTTCAGCTTTCACATGCATACAGGTGAATGAAAAGACCATGGCTTGGGTCAGGCACACCTTAGTCCTTAAAGTGACATTTTTGCTTTTTAATACTTCAAAGAGATCTTTTGCAGCAGATTTGCCCAATGCAATACATTGTTCAATTTCTTGACTGCTGCTTCCATGGGCATTGATTGTTGATCCAGAAGAATGAATATCTTGACAACTTCAATTTCTTCACCATTTATCATGATGTTGTTTATTAGTCCAGTTTAATGATTTTCATTTTCTTTATATTCAGATGTAATCCATACTAAAGGCTGTGTAGTCTTTTACCTTCATCAATAAGTGCTTCAAGTCCTCTTCACTTTCAGCAAGCAAGGTTGTGTCATCTACATATCTCAGGCTGTTAATGAGCCTTCCTCCAATCCTGATGCTGCATTCTTCTTCATATAGCTCAGCTTCTCCTATTACTTGCTCAGCGTAGAGACTGAGTAGCTACGGTGAAAGAATACACTCCTGCCGCACACCTTTTCCAATTTTAAATCATGCAGTATTCCCGTGTTCTGCTAGAACAACTGCCTCTTGATCTATGTACAGATTCTACACGAGTACAATTTAGTGTTCTGAAATTCCCATTCTTCACAATGTTTATACATGTATAAATGTTCCTTTTAAGAAAACTGGCATTACTCTTTCTATCATATGGAGACTAGGCTGTTATAGAATAGCAGAGGAAAAGAAATTTTAAAAAGATTGAAAAACACAGCAATAGTCACTAATTTCACGGGGAGCCATCTTTAAATAAAAACATACAAGATTATAAATACTAAATTAGGCATCAAATGAGTACTTATTTAGAAGAAGAAATCACAAAATATAACATAACATTTTTATTAACTATAAAACTTATTTTCCTACATATGTTGTACCTACATATCTTTGCTTGCCTATTCACGTAACATGATTTATAACATTGACAGAGAAAATAGGTTGCTTTTCCTCTGGTGTGGCTGATAACTTCTTTTTTTTAATTAAAAAAAAAAAAAAACCTGAGATTTTGCACGTAGACATATCTACTGTTTGTCTTATGATTATAAGCTTATGTTCTAGAAACATGGGAATTTTGACAAATTCTAATTCTTGCAATCTCCATTTGAAAAATATATAGTACATTTGGAAACCCTGGTGATGTAGTGGTTAAGAGCAACAGCTGCTAAACAAAAGGTTGGCAGTTCAAATTCACCAGGTGCTCCTTGGAAATTGTATGGGGCAGTTCTACTCTGTCCTATAGGGTCACTATGAGTCGGAATCAACGCAACAGCAATTTTTTTTTATGGTGCATTTATAATTTTATACCCTGCATTATAAACTCCTAACATTTTGACTAGGAATTTATAAAAACTGAATCCTTCACTTAAAATTTTACATGTCTAACAACCGGGAAGAATTTCCTACAGAGTACCCTGTTTTGTGTCTACCATTAACATTTTTTACAGTCTGTACATGGGACATATATATAATGCAACATATATACACATATATATAATGCAATACATTATATACATAGTACCTTTGTATTAAGACTCTGGATGAGTCTATCCAACAGGCAATAGGAGTATTCCTGGTTTTTCTGCACCAAGACAGCTAGCAAGAACTTCAATATAAACAGAAGAGATACATATATCTCACTAAATGCAAACTAAATGTAAATATACCCTACTTAACTTCCTCTTAGTTGGATCACAAAAATGCCCATGGCCACTCCACGAGGGGAAGTGGAACAGAGTGTAAGTTGGAGTGGAAAGAAAACCAGTCTTAACCAACTGCTATTAAAATACCATATTTTTGACTATTTTACAAGAACAAATTGACCATACGAGCACATATGCTAGGTCTCATTCCAGGGCGTTGAAAGAAGCCAGCCCAAGCTTCATTTGCTTTCTGTAAACCCACCTTTGCTCTCTCCTTCGCTTCTCTGGCTGCATTTCACTTCTCCTGAAGCGAGTTCTTCTTCTCTAATTACCGTCTAAACACTGCACGCACTTTTGTCAGCAACAGTTGTCTTCCCACAGTCAATAACAATCTGTGGGGCACTATTTAAGTTTCTCCTTCAGTAACTTTTTATAGAATTTCATCTCCCTGCTCCATGCAAGCCTATTTTAGCTTAGTGGACAGCAGCTGGTGAAGTATCTGGGTTTTGTTATTGTCCATTGTTAGGGGAGGACCCAGCTGAGCACAGTTGGGAGGTGGCCATTAAGATTTGATGCAGCAGAACTGGCTGTGCTTCAAGGCTTTAATGATTTTCTCTTGCCTTTTAATATATACTTGCTATCCGGTGGCATAATGGTTAAGAGCTACGGCTGCTAACCATAAAGGTCAGCAGTCTGAATCCACCGGGCACTCCTTGGAAACTCTATGGGGCAGTTCTACTCTGTCTTATAGGGTCACTAATAGGGTCACTATGAGTCAGTAATCAACTCGATAGCAGTGGGTTTGGTTTGGTTTTTATCAGTCAGTAGGGTGGAGTCTCTATGGCTATACATGTAGCAGTGGTATTTTTAGTCTTTCCTCGATTATACGGTTCTTGATTCATCACTTGCCCAGACAGGAACGTCAGGAATTGCTTTTATTTTGTCACGCTGAGAATATCTCACCACAGATTTTGCAAACACTCAGATCAGAAGAAAAAATGCATAAGGAAAATATTTATCTAATAAAGATTTTTCAAGTCTAATGATAGTCTATGCTGAGTATCTTTGTTCTCTTTAGACTAAGGAGGTAGTTCATTATTCTTAATTCTAAATATAAAGCTTTTGCATGAAGCACTGAAATGCATTTAAAGCAGGATTTTGAACCAGTTTGTTCTGGTTCAATCCCCTGCTGATCATTTGCATTTGCACCTCAGATATACAGAATCTATAGTTCAACAAGATTCCCAGGTGATTCTTATGTATAATAAATTTTGAGAACCACTGTCCTACTAGTGGTTCTCAGAAATGGTCCCTAACCAGCAGCATTAGTGTTGCCTGGGAACTTTGTTAGAAGTCCAAATTCTTAGCAGGGGTTTGAACTAGAACAAACCAATTCAAAGTCCTGGTTTAAACTGCCAGTTTTGGACTTAATAGCATGAACTTCTTTTATATTAACCTCAGGGAAGCTTTAGATTATTAAATATTTTGTCAGTGACCATTGAAATAAGCCTTTCAATTTCTAATTAATTATTCCTTTTGTTTGTTTGTTGTTGTTGTTGTTAGGTGTCATTGAGTCGGTTCTTACTCATACCAACCGTTCGCACAACAGAAGGAAACACTACCCAGTCCTGTGGCATTCTCACAACTGTTGTTATGCTAGAACCCAGCGTTGCAGCTACTGTGTCAATCCATCTCATTGAGAGTCTTCCTCTTTTTTGCTGATCCTCCACTTTACCAAACATGATATCCTTCAGGGACTGATCCCTCCTGACAACATGTCCAAAGAATGTGAGACAAAGCCTTGCCATCCTCGCTTCCAAGAATGATTCTGGTTGTACTTCTTCTAAGACAGATTTGTTCGTTCTTTTGGTTCTTTTGGTAGTCCCTGGTATATTCAATATTCTTCAACAGCACAATTCAAAGGCATCAGTTGTTCTTCAGTCTTCCTTATCGTCCAGCTTTCGCATGCATATGAGGCAATTGAAAACACCATGGCTTGAGTCAGGCGCACTTTAGTCCTCAGAGTGACATCTTTGCTTTATAACACTTGAAACGTGTCCTTTGAAGCCGATTTGCCCAGTGCAATGCGCTTTTGGTTTCCTGACTGCCGCTTCCATGGGTGTTGATTGTGGATCCAAATAAAATGAAATCCTTGACAACCTCAACCTTTTCTCCGTTTATTATGATGTTGCTTATTGGTCCAGTTGTGAGGCTTTTTGTTTATGTTGAGGTGTAATCCAAACTGAAGGCTATAGTCTTTGATCTTCAACAGTAAGTGCTTCAAGTCTTCTTCATTTTCAGCAAGCAAGGTTGTAACATCTGCGTAACGCAGGTTGTTAATGAGCCTTCCTCCAATTCTGATACCCCGTTCTTCTTTATGTAGTCCAGCTGCTCAGACTGTTTGCTCAGCATACAGATTGAATAGGTATAGTGAAAGGATACAACCCTGACACACACTTTTCCTGACTTTAAACCATACAGTAGCCCCTTGTTCTGTTCTAACGACTGCCTCTTGATCCACATACAGATTCCTATGAGCACAATTAAGTGTTCTGAATTCCCATTCTTTATAATGTTATCCATAATTTGTTATGATCCACACAGTTGAATGCCTTAGTACAGCCAATAAAACACAGGTAAACATCTTTCTGGTATTCTCTGCTTTCAGCCAGGATCCATCTGACATCAGCCATGATATCCCTGGTTCCACGTCCTCTTCTGAATCCAGCTTGAATTTCTAGTAGTTCCCTGTCGATATACTGCTGTAGCCACTTTTGAATGATCTTCAGCAAAATTTTGCTTGTATGTGATATTAATGATATTGTTCAATAGTTTCTGCATTTGGTTGGATCACCTTTCTTGGGAATAGGCACAAATATGGATCTCTTCCATTTGGTTGGCCACAACACAACATAAACCCCCACAGTATGACAAACTGACAGACTTGTGGGGGTCCTTTTGTTTAGCCATACTAAATAAGCTCTTGTACAAGGTATTTCACATATATTATTTAATTTAAATCTTAAAACTCTAAAGAAGGCAATATTATTCCTGGTTTGAGGAAACTGAGACTCAGACAAGGTATAAATTTGCCCAGGTTCACCCAAGAAATAACTGTTGGATCTGAGCGTGAAACACGGGCCTGCTGAACCAAAGCTACTGTTTATAACCACTTTCTACCTTTTAGAGCTGGAAGTTTGGTCAGCAAGAAGAAATCAGCAATAAAAGATAATTGTTTTAAACAATATTCTCAAATCTGGAATAAACCAGAATTCTTTTGCTGTCTTAATTTATAACAGGTTCAGGTAACTGAAAAATTCATTATTTATCCCTCAACCTTGAAAAAAATTTTGTCATACTACAAATGCCTTGAATTAATATTTGAGTTGTATTCTTAATTTATTTTATCTTGGTAGTTCTAATACCTGTTATGTGTTGTTGTTTTTTTGTTTTTGTTTTTTCTCAAATTGTGGTCATGTGCCTGAAGATTTTCTGATATGTTGTTAAAATGCAAAGTTCTGGGCCCCATTCTAGATCCATAGAGTCAGAGTCACTGGGAGTAGTATCGAGAAATCTGCATTTTTAACCAGTCCTGAATTGTGATTCTGAAGCTTTTCTCTAGGAGAATTTCCCAAGCTTTTGCTGAGACTGGTACTTCCTGGGTAGTCATTTATACTTTCCTTCAAACCTTGTTCCAGAATCTCAGTGTAACTGGTTCTCTGAGGGAAGCTCCTGTGGTGGTCATTAGGCCTGGGCACAAATCTTCTGGTCCTCTCCACCAAAGTACATGGTGGGACTGCATTTCCCTGCCTCCTTGAAATCGGTTGTGGCCCTGTGACTTCCACTGGCCAATGAAAGTGCTTGGAAGTGATGTGTGCTCCCTTCCCCAGTCCCGGGAACCATCTTATACTCCAGATAGCAATTTCTCCCTCTCTCCTACCTCTGGTAACCATTATCAAACTCTGATCTCTATATATTTCCCTACTCTAGGAATTTCGTATTATTGAGTAAAACTCTTTTCAAAAGCCAGGTCACCCATTGCTTCTGAAGGTAGCTCAAATTATAATGCTACCACCCTACCTTTCCAGTTTTTTTCCAGGTATTTTCATTTTTTATTTAAAAAATTCATTCATACCTTTCTGTTGTACATTCAGTCACTCAGGAAATATTTGCTCGTCTATTCTCTTCCAAGGAGCCTTGGTGGCTTAGTGGTTAGTGCTCGGCTGCTAACCAAAATGTTGGTGGTGTGAACCCACCAGCTGCTCTGTGAGAGAAAGATGTGGCAGTCTGCTTCTGTAAAGATTATAGCTTTGGAAACCCTGTAGGGCAGTTCTACTCTGTCTTATAGCGTTGCTACGAGTTGGAATCAACTTGAGAGCAACAGGTATTCTCCACTAGGTATGTTCATTCCCCTCATTTAATTAACTTTAAATTTTTTAACACAATTATATTAATATGCATTAAAAAAAATAGAGCTAAAGCATTGAACCCATGATTTTACAGATATTATTCCTTTGGGCAAGGCTAAATTCGTATAAAAGAAGTGAATTGATTAAAAAAAAAAATCCTGATGTAAAGAGACGTGGCTGGGGAAAAAAAAAAAAAAAAGCTGTTAATGATTGACCGTGTTAGGCACCTTGGAGTTGGTTCTGACTCATAGCAACCCTATGTAAAACAGAAGGAAACACTCCCCGTCCTGAGCCATCCTCACAATCGCTGCCATGTTTGAGCCCATTGTTGCAGCCATTATGTCAATCCATCTCATTGAGGGTCTTCCTCTTTTTTTGCTGACCCTCTGCTTTACCAAGCATGATGTCCTTCTCCAGGGTATGTCCAAAGTAAATGAAACAAAGTCTTGCCATCCTCACAGGAGCATTCTGACTGTACTTCTTCAAAGACAGATTTGTTCATTCTTTTGGCAGTCCATATTCTTTTCCAATACCACAATTCAAAAGGCATCAATTCTCCTTTGGTCTTATTCATTGTCCAGCTTTTGTGTGCATAATGAGGCGATTGAAAATACCATGACTTGGCTCAGGCGCACCTTAGTCCTCGAGGTGACATCTTGGCTTTTTAACACTTTTGAGAGGTCTTTTGCAGTAGATTTGCTCAATGCAATACATGCTCTTTGAGTTTTTGACTGCTGCTTCCATGTGTGTTGTTTGTGGATCCAAGTAAAATGAAATCCTTTACAACTTCAGTATTTTATCATGATATTGCTTATTCCTGCATTTGTGAAGGATATTTGTTTTCTTTATGTTGAGGCACAATTCATACTGAAGGTTTAGTCTTTGATCTTCATCATTAAGTGCTTCAAGTCCTCTTCACTTTCAGCAAGCAAGGTGGTGTCATCCTCATATTGCAGGTTGTTAATGTCTTCCTCCAATCCTGATGCTGTGTTCTTTTTCATATAGTCCAGCTTCTCAGATTATTTGCTCAGCATGCAAATTGAATAAATTTGATGAAAGTATACAACCCTGATGCACACATTTTCTGATTTTAAACTACACAGTATTCCCTTGCTCTGTTCAAACAACTGGCTCTTAGTGAATGTAAGGTTCCGCGTGTTCAGTGGAAAGAATATGTGTGGCTGTCAGCTCATGGTCCTGTCAGCTCACTCTGCCTTGAGTTTGCTGCCAGAAATGACATTAAAAGCATTACTTTCTCACCTGAAGCCATGACTTCTAATGGCTTCAAGATTGAGGCTTTTAATTGGCGGGTAGGAATAAAAGAGGCTAGAAAATAAAAGACAAATACTCTGTGTAGGTGGCTGAAATGGTTACATGTAGATACATAAACATGAAACGGACTGGAAGCAAATAGACTGAAAATCTGCTACACTTTTTGAGGCTATTGTATTGCCAAAGGCACCTCTAAAACTGACCCGCTGCAATGGCTTATCGCTGCTAAAGTGATCCTTTGTCCCGCAAACATACACCAGCGGAAACAGGTAAGAGAAAAACATGCAGCCCCTAGGGAGGTGTACTTTTTCCACTTTGCTGTGACCCTGGAGGATAATGTATAAGGAAGAACCTTCCAGAGGGCACAACCAGGTGCTTGGAGGACAAGAAAGAAGGAAGTTCCTCTCAGAGACCCGAATTAGGGACTACCAATGAAAGTCTTTGATACCCCAGTGAGCTTGGATAACTGAACAAGTATTTCCCACTGACTTCCCATTCTCCCCTTTCCTGAATAGGAGCTCCAATTCTGTTATCTTACTCTGCCATTACAAATCAAGCATGCTGAGTCATAAACCTGTCTTTTAGGGCACTAAAACATGAAGAACACAAAGAGCCACAGCTGAACTTGACAGAGAGTACTTCGCTTTACCTTGTACTACACTTTACCATGTAAACCAAAATCAAAAACTTAACCCATTGCCATCGAGTTGATTCCTACTCATAGCCTAGAACTGCCCCACAGGGTTTCCAAAGCTGTAATCTTTATGGAAGCAAACTGCCACATCTTTCTTTCATGGAATGGCTGGTGGGTCCAAACCACTGAACTTTGGGTTAGCAGCCAAGCACATAACCATGGAGCCAGCAGGGCAAAGCTGGAAGCAATAACTGGGTGAGCTTTTGGGCTATCTCCCTTGGGAAGAGGTGAGAATATTTTACTATATGGGAAGAAGGCTCTATGCACAGACATTTGGTCTAGCAAAAGGGAAGAGTAGGAGACTGCTAGTTATTTTTCAGTGTTCATTCTTCACCTATTCCTCAGCTATAAGAACACAAATATTTACTCATATTACTACCAAGATAAAAGACTAAATTTTCCTGTTTTCTTCATAGCTGGCTATTGTGATTATGTTAAATTTTTGCCATGAGATACATGTGGAAATTATATTTTATTGCTGTCAAGCATTCGTAAGGGTGCTCTCACCATTCCTTCTTTCTTCAAGCTTCCTGAAATACTAATGTGATGGCTGGAGCTCCAGCAGCTCTGTTGAACCATGAAGTAAGTTTTAAGATGCAATCCACACTTAGAAGAAGACTGGGACCCTAACAATGTGAAGTTTCCATATCTCCTTGGAAAGCCAACTCCCACATTTATTTTATATGAATGAGAAATAAACTTGTAAAAGTCACTATCTTTCAGATCTTTATTCCCTGCCACTGAACCTCATTCTCCCAGATACCAAGCACTATATCTGTTATAAAGAGACCTAATTACTAGCCTATCAAAGATTATGAAGATGGTGCAGAGGCAGGCAACACTTTTGTTCTGTTGTATATAAGGTCACCATGAGTTGGAACTGACTTGACAGCAACTAACAACAACAGTAACAATCACTTAGAGTTCAGGACTCTGCCACTAACTAACTGGATCTGTTTGGGCAATTTAGTTCGTAAATCTGGACCTGTTTTCTCACTTGTAAACAAAGTGGATAGAACCAGGTGATTGAAGGTACAATGGCTTCAATATTGATGTGATAAAGCAGGTCTTATAGGGCACGTGCCCTCAAGGAGTGGTCCATGGCCCCATGCAGGCCAGCTGTCTTCTAAAATGAGACACTGCATTTTCTGGATTACTTTGCTAGCTCACCTATGATCAGTGCAGCACTGGTCAGCATCCTGTCAAAATAGATGGAGTTCATGAAGGATTGCCGACCTCACTTACAAACAGCTAGAGGATGGCTTTTTGTGAACTCACCAAAGACCTATAAGCATTTCATAAAAGAACATCAAACCAGCTGATGAGTACATTTAGTTTGGGTGTGCGTTTATTTATTGCAAATTCTTACTGCTCAGCTTCAACTCGCACTTTGCTGTCTGTGGCACTCTTCCAATCAGCAGCTCTTAGAGAACTCTGCGGTTGGAAAGAGAGTTAGAACTCACACAGTGCAACAATTTCATTTCATACTTGAGGAATATAAGCTGCAGAGAGCAGAATTAACTTATCAAGAGCCACCTAGCTAAGCTCAGTGTGACCTAAGAGCCCCCGACTCCTCTTCCCCGTTGCTCTGTTTGCTAAACTAAGCTTCCCAAATAGGCTATTTCAGACTCTAAACTTTAATCTCAACTCCATAGCATTAGGACAAATATCGTATGATCCCACTTTTGTAAAAAGAGAAGAATAGATATATATACAGAGACCAAGGTTCATTGGTGGTTACCAGGGAGGGGTGTTGGGTGGGGAGGGGGGATCGCGTTGTAGATCATAGATTCTTGTCATTTTTGCAGAAGGGAAAAGTAGCATCAATGTAGTAAGCACAGCTTGACCTTAGAAATGCTCAAGAGAAAAGGATGTTTGTACTAAAGAATTTGACATATATAATTTGGCAATAACAATGACAAAAAAAAAAAAACAGTGTATGGTCACATATGTATGTGTATAGGCATACAGAGCCCCCGATTCCTCTTCCCCGTTGCTCTGTTTGCTAAACTAAGCTTCCCAAATAGGCCATTTCAGACTCTAAACTTTAATCTCAACTCCATAGCATTAGGACAAATATTGTATGATCCCACTTTTGTAAAAAGAGAAGAATAGATATATATACAGAGTAGCTACAGATATGTACATGTGTGTTCACAGATAGAAGTAACTGTATATATGTATAAAGATGTGTGTGCAGGCACATATATTCATAGAGAACGCAATTACAGATGCCTCTCAGACATAGCCAAATACCTTAAGAGATTGGTTTTCTGGGTTTGAAAGCTTAGGACCTTAGTCTCATGGGACAGCTCAGTCAATTGACATAGTTCACAAAGTTCATGTTCTGCATCCTAGCGAGGTGAGTAGCATCTGAGATCTTAAAAACTTGTGAGCAGCCATCTAAGATACAACTATTGGTCTCTAATCATTAGAAGCAAAAGAGAAAGAAGGAATCCAGAGTCTCAGAGTAGAAACTACTCTGCAGGACTAATAGCCTACATGAGCCATGGACTCATCTACCCTGAGACCAGAAAAAACTAGATGGTGCCTGTCTAGCACCACTGACTGTTCCGAATGGGGCCAAAATAGATGAACCCTAATAGAATGAGGGAAAATAAGGAAAAGAACTAAAAAACTTAAAAAATACAGACTGGTTGGACCAATTGAGACCAGAGGACTCCCTAAGATGATCACCCTGAGATATTCCTTAAACTTTGAACTGAAGCAATCCCCCTGAGACTATCTTTTAGCAAAATAATAGGAGCGCACACAAAACAAAGAGTATTACTGGTGAGTACAGTGCTCTATGAAAATGAAAACAAATAATCTATATGAAACAAAAGAACAACAATTACTCCAAAGCAAAAATGAGAAGATAAGGGCTGTCACCCCAGTGCAGTAACCCATGGTGTCACCTCCCATCCACGGACCTCCTCCTGTACCAGATTATACAGATTTCTTGTTGTTGCTGTTGTTGTTAGGCGTGGTCGAGGCAGTTCTGACTCACAGTGACCCCTATGTACAGCTGAATGAAGCACTGCCTGACCCTGCGCCATCCTCACAACTATTGCTATTTGAGTCCATTGTTGCAGCTTCTGTCTCAACTCATCTCATTGAGTTTCTTCCTCTTTTTCACTGACCTTCTACTTTTACCAATCATGATATCCTTCTCCAGTGACTGGTCCCTCCTGACAACATGTTCAAAGTATGTGAGACGAAGTCTTGCCATCCTCCCTTCTAAGGAGCACTCTGGCTGTATTTCTTCCAAGACAAAGTTGTTTGTTCTTCTGGCAGCCCATGGTATATTCAATATTCTTCACTAATATCATGATTGAAAGGCATCAACTCTTCTTCAGTCTTTCTTTTTCATTGTCCAGCTTTCACATGCATATGAGACAATTTAAAATACCATAGCTTGGGTCAGATACACCTTTGCTTTTTAACACTTTAAAGAGGTCTTTTGCAGCAGATTTGCCTGATGCAATATATTGTTTGATTTTTTGACTGCTGCTTCCATGGGCATTGATTGTGAATTCAAGTAAAATGAAATCCTTGAGAAGTTCAATATTTTCTCTCTTTGTCATGATGTTGCTTTTTGGTCCAGTTGTGAGGGCTTTTGTTTTCTTTATGTTGAGGTATAATCCATACTGAAGGCTATATAGTCTTAAATCTTCATCAGTAAATACTTCAGGTCCTCTTCACTTTCAGCAAGCAAGGTTGTGCGATCTGCATATCTCAGGTGGTTAATGAGTCTTCCTTCAGACCTGATGCCTAGTTCTTTTTCATGTAGTCCTGCTGCTTGAATTTATTGCTCAGCAAACAGATGGAATAAGTATGGTAAAAAGACACAACTCTGATGAATACCTTTCCTGATTTTCTACCAGGCGGTGTCCTCTTATTCTGTCTGAATGACTGCCTCTTGGTCTATGTACAGGTTCCTCATAGGCATATTTATATGTTCTGGAATTCCCATTATTTGCAATGTTATCCATACTTTGTTATGACCCACACAGTCCAATGCCTTTGCATAGTCAATAAAATACAGGCAAACATCTTTCTGGTATTTTCTGCTTTCAACCAAGATCCATCTGACATCAGCAACAATTTCCCTTGTTGCACGTCCTCTTCTAAATCTGGCTGAATTTCTGGCAGTTCCTGTCAATGAATTACTGTTACTGCTTTTGAATGATTTTCAGCATAATTTTACTTGCGTGTGATTTTAAGGATATTGTTCAATAATTTCTGCATTCTTATGGATCTCCTTTCTTTGGAATTGGCATAAATGTGCATCTCTTCCGGTCGGTTGCCAGGAAGCTGTCTTCTAAATTTTCTGGCATGGGCAAGCGAGCGCTACAAGCATTGCATTCCTTTGTTGAGACATCTCAGTTGGTATTCCATCAATTCCTGGAGCCATTGGTGTCATTTCAGCTTGGACTTCTTTCTTCAAAACCTTTGGTTCTTGAATATATGCTACTTTCTGAAATAGTTGAAAGTCAACCAATTATTTTTGGTATAGTGACTCTGTTTATTCCTTCCATCTTCTTTTTTTTTTTTTTATTAACTTTTATTGAGCTCCAAGTGAAAGTTTACAAATCAAGTCAAACTGTCACATATAAGTTTATATACACCTTACTCCGTACTCCCACTTGCTCTCCCCCTAATGAATCAGACCTTCCAGTCTCTCCTTTCGTGACAATTTTGTCAGCTTCCAACTCTCTCTATCCTCCCATCCCCCCTCCAGACAGGAGATGCCAACACAGTCTCAAGTGTCCACCTGACAAACAGCTCACTCTTCATCAGCATCTCTCTCCTACCCACTGTCCAGTCCCTTTCATGTCTGATGAGTTGTCTTCGGGAATGGTTCCTGTCCTGGGCCAACAGAAGGTTTGGGGACCATGGCTGCCGGGATTCCTCTAGTCTCAGTCAGACCATTAAGTATGGTCTTTTTGTGAGAATTTGGGGTCTGCATCCCACTGATCTCCTGCTCCCTCAGGGGTTCTCTGTTGTGTTCCCTATCAGGGCAGTCATCAGTTGTGGCCGGGCACCAACTAGTTCTTCTGGTCTCAGGATGATGTAGGTCTCTGGTTCATGTGGCCCTTTCTGTCTCTTGGGCTCTTAGTTATCGTGTGACCTTGGTGTTCTTCATTCTCCTTTGCTCCAGGTGTGTTGAGACCAATTGATGCATCTTAGATGGCCACTTGTTAGCATTTAAGACCCCAGATGCCACATTTCAAAGTGGGATGCAGAATGTTTTCATAACAGAATTATTTTGCCAATTGACTTAGAAGTCCCCTTAAACCATGGTCCCCAAACCCCCGCCCTTGCTCTGCTGACCTTTGAAGCATTCAGTTTATCCTGGAAACTTCTTTGCTTTTGGTCCAGTCCAGTTGAGCTGACCTTCCATGTATTGAGTATTGTCCTTCCCTTCACCTAAAGCAGTTCTTATCTACTAACTAATCAGTAAAAAACCTCTCCCACCCTCCCTCCCTCTCCCCCTCGTAACCACAAAAGTATGTGTTCTTCTCAGTTTATACTATTTCTCAAGATCTTATAATAGTGGTCTTATACAATATTTGTCCTTTTGCCTCTGACTCATTTCGCTCAGCATAATGCCTTCCAGGTTCCTCCATGTTATGAAATGTTTCACAGATTCGTCACTGTTCTTTATCGATGCGTAGTATTCCATTGTGTGAATATACCACAATTTATTTAACCATTCATCCGTTGATGGACACCTTGGTTGCTTCCAGCTTTTTGCTATTGTAAACAGAGCTGCAATAAACATGAGTGTGCATATATCTGTTTGTGTGAAGGCTCTTATTTCTCTAGGGTATATTCCGAGGAGTGGGATTTCTGGGTTGTATGGTAGTTCTATTTCATGGTAGTTCTATTTCTAACTGTTTAAGATAACGCCAGATAGATTTCCAAAGTGGTTGTACCATTTTACATTCCCACCAGCAGTGTATAACAGTTCCAATCTCTCCGCAGCCTCTCCAACATTTATTATTTTGTGTTTTTTGGATTAATGCCAGCCTTGTTGGAGTGAGATAGAATCTCATCGTAGTTTTAATTTGCATTTCTCTAATGGCTAATGATCGAGAGCATTTTCTCATGTATCTGTTAGCTGCCTGAATATCTTCTTTAGTGAAGTGCATGTTCATATCCTTTGCCCACTTCTTGATTGGGTTGTTTGTCTTTTTGTGGTTGAGTTTTGACAGAATCATATAGATTTTAGAGATCAGGTGCTGGTTAGAGATGTCATAGCTGAAAATTCTTTCCCAGTCTGTAGGTGGTCTTTTTACTCTTCTGGCGAAGTCTTTAGATGAGCATAGGTGTTTGATTTTTAGGAGCTCCCAGTTAGCGGGTTTCTCTTCGTCATTTTTGGTAATGTTTTGTATTCTGTTTATGCCTTGTATTAGGGCTCCTAAGGTTGTCCCTATTTTTTCTTACATGATCTTTATCATTTTAGTCTTTATGTTTAGGTCTTTGATCCACTTGGAGTTAGTTTTTGTGCATGGTGTGAGGTATGTGTCCTGTTTCATTTTTTTGCAGATGGATATCCAGTTATGCCAGCACCATTTGTTAAAAAGACTATCTTTTCCCCAATTAACTGACACTGGGCCTTTGTCAAATATCAGCTGCTCATATGTGGATGGATTTATATCTGGGTTCTTAATTCTGTTCCATTGGTCTGTGTGCCTGTTGTACCAGTACCAGGCTGTTTTGACTACTGTGGCTGTATAATAGGTTCTGAAATCAGGTAGAGTGAGGCCTCCCACTTTCTTCTTTTTCAGTAATGCTTTACTTGTCCAGGGCTTCTTTCCCTTCCATATGAAGTTGGTGATTTGTTTCTCCATCACTTTAAAAAATGACATTGGAATTTGGATTGGAAGTGCATTGTATATATAGATGGCTTTTGGTAGAGTAGACATTTTTACTATGTTAAGTCTTCCTATCCATGAGCAAGGTATGTTTTTCCACTTAAGCAGGTCCTTTTTAGTTTCTTGTAGTAGTATTTTGTAGTTTTCTTTGTATAGGTCTTTTACATGTTTGGTAAGATTTATTCCTAAGTATTTTATCTTCTTGGGGGCTACTGTGAATGGTATTGATTTGGTGATTTCCTCTTCGATGTTCTTTTTGTTGAGGTAGAGGAATCCAAGTGATTTTTGTATGTCTATCTTATAACCTGAGACTCTGCCAAACTCTTCTATTAGTTTCAGTAGTTTTCTGGAGGATTCCTTAGGGTTTTCTGTGTATAAATAAATCATGTCATCTGCAAATAGAGATAATTTTACTTCCTCCTTGCCAATCCAGATGCCCTTTATTTCTTTGTCTAGCCTAATTGCTCTGGCTAGGACCTCTAGCACAATGTTGAATAAGAGCGATGATAAAGGGCATCCTTGTCTGGTTCCCGTTCTTTAGGGAAATGCTTTCAGGCTCTCTCCATTTAGAGTGATGTCGACTGTTGGCTTTGTATAAAAATAGATGCCCTTTATTATATTGAGGAATTTTCCTTCAATTCCTATTTTGGTGAGAGTTTTTATCATAAATGGGTGTTGGACTTTGTCAAATGCTTTTCTGCATCAATTGATAAGATCATGTGGTTTTTGTCTTTTATTTATGTCGTGGATTACATTAATGGTTTTTCTAATGTTAAACCAGCCTTGCATACCTGGTATAAATCCCACTTGGTCGTGGTGAATTATTTTTTTGATATGTTGTTGAATTCTATTGGCTAGAATTTTGTTGAGGATTTTTGCATCTATGTTCATGAGGGATATAGGTCTGTAATTTTCTTTTTTTGTGATGTCTTTACCTGGTTTTGGTATCAGGGAAAGGGTGGGTTCATAGAATGAGTTAGGTAGTATTCCATCATTTTCTATGCTTTGAAATACCGTTAGTAGTAGTGGTGTTAACTCTTCTCTGAAAGTTTGGTACAACTCTGCAGTAAAGCCATCCAGACCAGGGCTTTTTTTTTGTTGGGAGTTTTTTGATTACCGTTTCAATCTCTTTTTTTGTTATGGGTCTATTTAGTTGTTCTACTTCTGATTGTGTTAGTTTAGGTAGGTGGTGTTTTTCCAGGAATTTATCCATTTCTTCTAGGTTTGCAAATTTGTTAGAGTACAATTTTTCGTAATAATCTGATATTATTCTTTTAATTTCAGTTGGGTCTGTTGTGATGTGGCCTATCTCGTTTCTTATTTGAGTTATTCGTTTCCTTTCCTGTATTTCTTTAGTCAGTCTGGCCAATGGTTTATCAATTTTGTTAATTTTTTCAAAGAACCAGCTTTTGGCTATGTTAATTCTTTCAATTGTTTTTCTGTTCTCTAATTCATTTCGTTCAGCTCTAATTTTTATTATTTGTTTTCTTCTGGTGCCTGATGGGTTCTTTTGTTGCTCACTTTCTATTTGTTCAAGTTGTCAGGACAGTTCTCTCAGGCCAGAAGAATGGGTTAGGAAAAGACCAAAAAAAAAGGGAAATGAAAACCCGGAGGAGCAGTTCTCCCTCTGGCTCAGGAAATTCCAATGTTAATGAAGCCGCCTGGGAAGGGGAGGGGAGGGTTCAGATAAACAGGAGAGAGTAGCACCCTGGAATGTAGACAAAGTTACTTATCTTGCTTGGGATGACTATTTTATCTTAGATTCCCGAGTGGCGTGTCGCCTATGTGTGCTGGCTGGGTAGAGATTGCCCCCGAGGGTCAGGCGCGCAGAAGCCACAGTCATTTCCTCCACTGCCCGTCCAAAGCCCAGCATTAAGGTTCCCCAGCTGGGACACTGCACTCCTGGCTCCAAAACCAGTCACTGGCTCCCGGGGACTTCTCCTCCCGCCAGCTGCGTCGCCGTGCCGTCTGCGCGGACCGGCTGGGCCCCCTCCTGAGGTCAGTTAAGGGGGAAAGGCTGCGTCCCGTGTTTGCACCTTCACAGGACGTGGTGCTCAGCTCCCCGGCGCCCAGTCCAAAGCCCCGCTCCAAGGTTCCCCAGCTGGGATGCTGCATTCCTGGTTCCAAAACCAGTCGCTGCCTCCCAGTGACTTCTCCTCCCTCCAGCCGCGTCACCGCGCTGCCCGTGCTGACTGGCCGGGCCCCCTCCCAAGGTTAGTTCAGGGGGGTAGGGCTGCGCCCCGTGTTTGCACTGTCACAGGATGTGTTCAGCTCCCCTGCGCCCAGTCCTAAGCCCGGTGCCAAGGTTACCTGACTGGGATGCTGGCTCCAGGCTCTGAAAACAGTCTCTGCTTCCCCGTAGTTGTTCGTTCTCCATCTCTGTCAGTCAGGTCAACTCTTTAAATCTGTGTTTGTTGGTCAGGGTTCGTAGATTGTCATGTATGTGATTGATCCACTTGTTTTTCCAAATCTTTGTTGCAAGCGGGATCTGAGGTAGCATCTACCTAGACAGCCATCTTGGCCCCCCCCCCCCGGTGACCCATCTTCTTTTAATGCTTCCTACATTGTTCAATATTTTACCCACAGAATCCTTCAGAATTGCAACTCAAGACATGAATTTTTTCTTCAGTTCTTTCAGCTTGAGAAATACTGACAGTGTACTTCCCTTTTAGTTTTCTAACTCCAGGTCTTTGCACAGTTCATTATAATACCTTACTTTGTCTTTTTGAACTGCCCTTCGAAATCTTTTGTTTAGCTCTTTTACTTCATCATTTCTTCCTTTTACTTTAGATGCTGTATGTTCAACAGTAAGTTTCAGAGTCCCTCTGACAACCGTTTTGGCCTTTTCTTCTTTTCCTGTCTTTTTAATGACCTCTTGCTTTCTTCATGTATGATGTTCTTGATATCATCCCACAACTCATCTGGTCTTCAGTCATTTACTGTTCAATGTGTCATATGAATTCTAGAGATGTTCTCTAAACTCACGTGGGATATACTTAAGGTCATGTTTTGGCTCTCATGGACTAGTTTTAATTTTCTTCATTTTCAACTTGAACTTGCCTTTGAGCAGTTGATTGTCTATTCCACGTTTAGTCCCTGGCCTTGTTCTGACTCATGATATTGAGCTTTTCCATTGTCTCTTTCCACAGATGTAACTGATTTGATTCCTGAGTATTCCATCTAGTTAGGTCCACATATACAGCCACCATTTGTGTTGTTGAAAAAGGTTATTTTCATCAAATAAGTCATCGGTCTTGCAAAATTCTATCATGAGATCCCTGATGTCGTTTCTATCACCAAGGCCATATTTTCCAACTACCAACCCAAAGTTGAGAACAAAGAAGGACTGGTAGTTGGCAAATGTGGCCTTAGTGATAGAAATGATACCAGAGATCAATGATAGAGTTTTGCAAGACCAACGTCTTTTTCATTGCAAATAACCTTTTTTCAGGAACATAAAGGATGACTATACACGTGGATCTTGCCGTACGAAATACACAGGGATCAAATCAACTACATCTGTGGAAAGGGAAGATGGAAAAGCTCAATATCATGAGTTAGAACAAGGTCAGGGGTCTTAAGTTTGCTGAGTTGGAATTGATGCCACAGCAAGGGTTTGTTTTTTTTTACATTCCACAACTGGTTGCCTTTATGTTGATTCCAACTCATAGTGACCCTATAGGATAGAGTAGAACTGCCCCATAGAGTTTCCGAGGAGCAGCTGGTGGATTAGCAACCTTTCCATTAGCAGCTGAGCCGTTAACCACTGTGCCACCAGGACTACTATTTTCATTCCAATCACCAGGAATTATCAATGCATCTTGATTGCATTTTTTATCAATTTCAGGCTGTAGAAATTGGTACAAATCTTCAAATTCTTCTTCTTTGGCATTAGTGGTTGGTGTGTAAATCTGAACATCAGTTAACTGGTTCTGCCTTGTAGCCTTATGGATCACTGGTAGTGTTGTACTTCAGGACAGATCTTGGAATCTTTTGACCATGAATGTGACGCTATTCCTCTTCAATTGGTCATTCCAGGCACAGTAGATCATAAGATTGTCCAATTCAAAAAGGCCAATACCAGTCCATTTCAGCTCACTAATGCCTAGGATGTCCATTTTTATGTGTTCCACTTTATTTTTGATGACTTCCAATTTTTCTATAGTCATACTTTGTACATTCAACATCCCGGTTATTAATGGATATTTGCAGCTGTTTCTTCTCATTTTGAGTCATGCCACATCAGCAAATGAAGGTCCCAAAAGCTTTACTCCATCCATGTTGTTAAGGTTGGCTCTACTTTGAGGAGGCCAGCTCTTCCACAGTGTATTTTGAGTAACTTGCAACCTGTGGGGCTCATCTTCTGGCACTATATCGGATAATATTCCACTGCTATTCATAAGGTTTTCACTGGCCAATTTTTTTAGCAGTAGATTGCCAGGTCCTTCTTCCTAGTCTGTCTTTATCTGAAAGCTCCACTGAAACCTGTTCACCATGGGTGACCCTGAAGGTATTTGAAATACTGGTGGCATAGCTTCCAACATCAGAGCAGCACTCAAGCTACCACAGCAGAACAAACTGATAGACAAGTGGTGGACCAGATCCTTAGTGATGCTTGTTATCAGGGAGACAGGGAAACTAGAGTACTGGAAATGGAACAAACAGAATGCATTGAAAGATACTGTTGACTCATTGTGAAAATGAAACTAATGTTTCTGAACAAATTGTATAGAAATTGTCAAAAGGGAACCTAATTTAGTGTATAAACTTTCACAGAAAACACAGTAAAATATTCTATATTAAAACAGAGGCAATCAAAAGCTATGCATCAGTCTCTGTTCTGTGCCCTGTGTATGATATTGCCTAATTTAATAATGGAAACCCTGGTGGCAGTAGTGGTTAAGTGCTATGGCTGCTAACCAAAAGGTCAGCAGTTCGAATCTACCAGGCACTCCTTGGAAACCTTATGGGCAGTTCTACTCCGTCCTATAGGGTTGCTATGAGTTGCAATCAACTCAATAGCAATGGGTTGGTTGGTTGTTTTTAATTTAATAATAATAATAGCATTGCTTCATTTGATAATGATATGAATAGTGATGATGATAATAATGACAAATACAGGTCGTGCTCAGGATGTGCTAGGTATCTTTTGAATCACTTTAATATATATTTATTCATTTATCCTCAAAAAAACTCTCTGAGATAGGCAATTTTTTATCCTAACAGAGAGGTGAAATAACTTCTACATTTACATAGAAATAACAGTGAGGACTGAAACTTAATGTGGCAGTTCCAGATGGTCTTAACCCCTCACACCATGCAAGGTCTCACAGCTGAGTTAGTACATCATAAAAAACACACTCTATGTTCTATTCAAAGGACCATTGGCCCAAAACATCTTCTTTACCAACTTGCACAATAAGTGGCTGAAATTTTTATTAGTCATAATCTTTACCTACCTGAAGAATTAAGAAAAAAGTACAAATGTGTCATCTGGGATAAAATGACATAAAGCACTGTCATTAACATTTTAGCATAAAATAATTTATCAGATAAGTAAAATTGATCTTTAAGAAGATTCTTGAGGAAACAGTACTTGAGACAGTTAAGGTTTGAGATGTTGAAGAGGATATAGAGAGTCTTGAAATTTCAAATGTGTAAGAAAGAAATGCCAAGTAGGCTGGTCACTGTAGGCTATTTGAAGAAAAGTAGGAAAAAAAAAATCAAAACAGATTAAAAATTTGGACAAATTAACGAAAGGTTTGAATTTGCTACCATGAAAACATTCTTTGCTGCTTGGCTACTTCCATCTCACCAAGTGGTGCCTAATTTTGAGTATATTCATTTTAATTTACATTATATATCTCACTTTGAGTCACATCATTGGGACCAGCTGTTTTTTCTCAGCTCTAGCTGCACATTTTAAGAGGTATTGTTAATAAGCATAATTTAGACAGATTTCTCTTACCTGGAGGAACAATCTCCAATTTTGTAGTATGAGTCCAATGGGAAAGCTGAGGCCAAAATATAGATTTTTGCCTCAGCAATTATTTTTCATAACATCAAAATTTCTGCATATACTGAGGTGCTCCTGTAAGAATCAAAATTTGCTGCAAGAAACAGCCTTTGAACTAGGTATTCCTGGGTGATAACCAATGTATAATTCATAGTGTCACTAGGGTTGGTATCACTCAGTACGATAACTCAGGGTGTCACTTCCCCACTATGGACCTCCCCCCGAACCAGACCTTACAGAACCCTTTGTAATGTTCATTATCAATTTTAATCGTAGAATAATATGTGAATACAGTTGTAATTTTCTTAAATGTAATATTTCTTAGATTACATGAATACTAACAACAAAATCGTTTCGTAAAATCTACACTGAATTACATTATTCGTTATAGCATTATTAGTAACTCAGCAGAAGTCTTTTTTAAATTTTTCATCTTTTCCTTTAATTATACTTCAGTCTCAAAAAAAGTTATTGGTTTATGTTCAAAAATATCATAATATTGTAACTAAAACACACAGAGAAATTGACAAAATTATGAACTGTAAAAACACCTGCAGCAATGAAAACAACAGCAAATGCTTGTAGAGTGTGAGGATGAAACCACGTGCTTTGAAGCATCATGGTATTTGGGTAACAATGACAGCTCTGACCGGAAGGCATTAGAAGGTTCAAAAAGTAAATTAGCATGGAGCTTTAGCTTTACAGGTTATGCTGATACATACAAGCTGGACTTACAAAAAATGTTTTGTTATAACTATAGGTTTTTTTTTTTTATATAAAAAATAATAAATCTCTGCTGAAACACTGTACAAAAATTATAGAAACAATCATTTTGGCGTCACACCCTCTGACAGTATCTCCCGGTGCTGTCGGCACTTCCCTAATTAAGCCACTGCTCTAATTCTCATTTGGTGCCTGCCAACCCTGCATCTTTTAAGCTTGCAAAATAAAGAATAATTTAAGCAATTTTTAGTCATCTCTCATGTATGAGACTTCTTATTAAGTGTTTTATAAAAATATAATAATGTTTTTAAATCATTTTTGATCTTATGAGCTTTCCAATCACTAAGTAAATCCCTTCTCAATCCCTTTTCTTCTCTCACATGAGGTTCTACATGTGTTTTAGACGCAAATAATGTGTTTTTGTTAGCTGTTCAGTCCTTCTATGAATCATGAATCTGGGAGAAGATCAGCTGAAAACTTAAGCCTCCTTAATCTGACTCTTATATACACTTCAAATGGAAAATTCTTAAGTGAACAGTAGCAAATTCCATGTATTTGGAAAAGTGGATTTGTCAACCATTTTTATAATCCATTGGATTTTACAACAATTAATTTTTATACAAGAGGCTTACTTAAACAGCCTCAGGCAACAGAACTTTATCTGGAAGCTCATTCAGGAAATATTCTGACCAGTCTTGTATTTCCTTTCCTTTTAATAAAAATAAATGGCAAGATTAGGCTCTGGATAGATACTTCTAAGTGTGCACTGTGAGGGTGCTGGCAGATACATTGATTTCAGGATGAATTTTAATTGTCATTTTGCAAGGCACTACCATAGAAACAGCATTTGGAGAAATGTAACAGTATATCAAAATATGACTCTTCCTGTCTAGGATTAGGCTAAGGCCCTTGTCTTAGTTATATAGTGCTGTTATAACAGAAATACCACAAGTGGATGGCTTTAACAAAGAGAAATCTATTTCCTCACGGTAAAATAGGCTAAAAGTCCAAATTCAGGACATCAACTCCAGTGGAAGGGTTTTCTCTCTGTTGGCTCTGGAGGAAGGTCCTTCGCATCAATCTTCTCCTCATTAACATCATAGAGGCAGGATTTCTAACACATAGGAAAATCACATCAGATGACAAAACGGTGGGTAATCACACTATACTGGGAATCATGGCCCATCCAAGTTGATACACACATTTTCAGGGGACACAGTTCAATCCATGTCACCCCCAAAGCTAAAAACAATGGTGTCAAGTACTCGCATAGTTAATACAAGGTGGACTATGCAGTGTTTATAAAGGAAGTGACAAAAAAACAGTTCTGCCTGCATTGGCTTCAACTAGTTGAAGAAGGCTAAGAATTCAGTAGGAGGTAAGTGATTAGGAGAGTGAGGGTGTATTTAAAGTGAGAGTTATTCATGTCCTGGGCTTCCTTAAACCCTATCCTTTGCAAGGCCAAGAGAGGCTGACTTCAAAAAGCCACTCAAAGTGCTCGGCCTGTGTGCTCTGAAATTCAGGAAAACCTAGACTAGAGTCTGGCATAAACCTGGAAAATCCGAGGCTGGCGAGTTTTGTCAGCAGCCAACAGAAGACAGAATTAGACTGCGGAGAGGTGTACTTCCACACTCGATGGAGTAAAGGTGTCTTATCTGTGGACCAGAGGCAGACCCATGGTAGGTAGACTGCCATAATCCCTCTTGACAGGATCTTCCCCCAAAAAGACCACCTGGCAAGTTCAAAGAAGTGAAGGGCTTGGGGACAAGTATATATGGCTGGCTAGAGAAAATGTCACTAGTGCCAGAGAGCAGCAGTTGGACATTCCAGCTAAAGACTCTCCAAGAGACCGACAGAAGCATCTCATGAAAGAAGTGTTTGGTCATTTGTCAAGTGCATAAGGCAGGAAAACCTGATTGTAATTGGACCAATCTGATAAGAACTTGCCTGCCTCCTTACATTCCTCTTTCATCTCCCCTAACCCTGAAGGATCCTGAGTTAGGGAGAAGAATAAAAGAGCTAAGTTGGGAAAATAATGAAGAAGCCTGTCACTCCCCTCTCCGTAAGTGCTACTGAAAGGAAAAAGACTTAAAATGGATGAGAATGAAAAATTTAAGCTTTGATTGTGAGTTGAATCAGACTTGTTCTTAAAAAAAAAAAAAAGACTGTTTTCACACCTGGGAGTGTCTTAAAGGGCATGGTATCTTCTGGAGATTTCACCCAGGAGTGAGGAAGAATGATGCAACCGAATGAGCTTGATAGGATGTTGAGAAACAAAGTTATCTTCTGATTGATCTCTACTAAGTGGAGTTCTAGTGTTGTTGCTAGGTGCTGTGGAGTTGGTTCCCACTCATAGCAAATTTATGTACAACAGAATGGTATGCTGCCTGGTCCTGCACCATCCTCACAATCGTTGCTATGTTTGAGCTCATTGTGGCAGCCACTGTGTCAATCCATCTCCTTAAGGGTCTCCCTCTTTTTCACTGACCCTCTAAAAAGCATGATGTCCTTTTCAAGGACTGGTCCCTCCTGAGAACATGTCCAAGGTAAATCAGAAGAAGTCTTGCCATTCTCCCTTCTAAGGAGCACTCTGACTGTACTTCTTCCAAACAGATTTGTTTGTTCTTCTGGCAGTCTGTGGTATAGTCAATATTCTTTGCCAACAAAACAATTCAAGGACATCAATTCTTCAGTCTTCTTAATTCATTGCCCAGCTTTCACATCCATATGAGGTGATTAAAAATACCGTGGCTTGGGTCAGGTGCACCTTAATCTTCAAAGTGACATCTTTGCTTTTTAACACTCTAAACAGGTCTTTTGCTGCACATTTATTTGCCCGAGGCAATAAGTCATTTGATTTCTCGACTGCTGCTTCTATGGGCATTGATTGTAGATCTAAGTAAAATGAAATCCTTGACTTCTTCAATATTTTTTCCATTTATTATGATATTGCTTATCGGTCCAGTTGTGAGGATTCTTGTTTTCTCTGTGTTGAGCTGTAATCCATAATGATCTTCATTATTAAGTGCTTCAAGTCTTCTTTTTTTCAGCAAGCAAGGTGTGTCATCTACATATCACAAATTGTTAATGAGTCTTCCACCAATCCTGATGCCATGTTCATCTTCATATAGTCCAGCTTCTCGGATTATATGCTGAGAATACAGATTGAATAAGTATGGTGAAAGGGTACAACCCTAATGCACAGCTTTCCTGATTTAAACTATGCAGTATCCCCTCATTCTGTTCAAATGACTGCCTCTTGGTCTATGTACAAGTTCCTCGTGAGCACAATTAAGTGTTCTGAATTCCCATTCTTTGCAAGGTTATCCATAATTTGTTATGACCCACAGAGTCGAATGCCTTAGCGTAGTCAATAAAACACAGGTAAACATCTTCCTGGTATTCTCTGCTTTAAGCCAAGTTCCATCTGACATCAGCAGTGATATCCCTCGTTCCACATCCTCTTTTAAATCCAGCTTGAATTTCTGGCAGTTCCCTTTCGATGTACCGCTGCAACTGTTTTTTGATTATCTTCAGCGAAATTTTACTTGTGTGTGATGTTAATGATATTGTTCAATAATTTCTGCATTCTGTTGGATCAGCTTTCTTTGGAATGGGCACAAATATGGATCTCTTTCAGTTGGTTGGAAAAGCTGAATATGGAAAAGTCTTCAAAATTTCTTGGCATAGACAAGTGAGACATATTCACTCCAGTGCTACATTCATTTATTGAAACATCTCAATTGGTATTCTGTGAATTCTTGGATCCTAGTTTTTTGCCAATGCCTTCAGTGCAGCTTGGACTTCTTCCTTCAATACCATCAGGTCTTCATCATATGCTACCTCCTGAAATGGTTGAATGTCAACCAATTCTTTTTGGTACTGTGACTCTGTATATTTCTTCCATCTTCTTTTGATGCTTCCTGCATTATTCAATACTTTGCCAACAATAAAAATAGTGAATCTCAAATAATCAATATTTCTCATTCTAATTATTTTCTGGAAATAGTCAAGCATGAAACCAAAAGCATAGGGAATTTAGGTAAATGTTCCTATTAGCTTTCTATTGCTGCCATAACAAATTACCACAAATTTAGCAGCTTAAACAATGTAAATTTATTATTTCACAGTTCTGTAAGTCAGAAATCTGGTGGGCTTAGCTCATTCTTCTGCTCTGGTTTCACAAATCTAAAATCAATATGTCAGTAGGACTGTCCTCCTTTCCAAAGTTTCTGGGGAATAATTCCTTTCCCTGCTCATTCAAGTTGATGGCATAATTTAGTTCTTTGTGAATATAGTACTAAAAGATTTGTTTTCTTGCTGGCTGTCAGCTGAGTGCCAATCTTAGGTTTTATAGGAGGCAACATTCCTTAGCTCATGGCCCCCTTCCTTCCATCTTCAAAGCCAGCAACACAGAGGCAAGATCCTCCTACAAATCTCTCCTTCCTCTTCTATCCTCCTATTTCTCTGACTGCAGCCAGTAAGGGTCTCTGCTTTTAATGTCCCAGATGATTAGACTGAGCCCACCTGGTAATCCAGAACACTCTCCCCATCTCAAGTTCTGTACCCTTAATCACTTCTACAAAGTCTCTTTTGCCTGGTAAAACAGCATATTCACAGGTTCTGTGGATTAAGGTATAGATATCTTTGGGGACCCATTATTCTGCACACCACTGTGTTAGTGCCTGACAGCCTCTATCTTCATGATGAAGTAGATTAGGCCATTAGGTAAGACCGAAGTAGGCCGTGGTGGAATTGAACATTGAAGGAAGGGATAAGATTATAATAAGAAGAGATAATAAGAGTAAATTGAGAATTATTTTTATAAAACCGTGCGTGGGGATAAAGGATCAAGTGAGAATTAGGCACCATCTGTCAGCAAACCATGTGTAACTAGGAATTATGTAATTATCACATTAGCTGATCTGAGAAAGAATCATTAATTTAAATATACATTCAGTATATATATTTAATATGTGTATGTCTATTTTATATACATAAAGATACAGTTAATGTGTATATTATATTTATATATATTTGCTCTTTGAGAATTCACCTGTGTATTGAACAGTTTGCATCTCAAATTCTTTCTTAAAGGGTCAGACTCATTAACCTTCAATTAATAAATAGATATGATTGCTGGAGAACAGAAATAATTCTGTTCTCTAATAATCAGAACATTGATTTTCAGCAAATGGAGAAACAGTGCTAGGGGTTGGGGAACAAGTGAGGTGGGGCAGAAGTTTCTGAATCTTCAGGGGGCTGTATGAGGTTAGAAAAATAAATTATATTCAATACATAGTTTCATTTTATATTCCCAAAAGGAAAAATGCTTATAAATTTTGCAATACAGGCTATTACACTTGCCAATATAATGGCTATTGAGGGATAAGGCTGGGGAGCAGTTCAGATCTTTAAATTTATCAAAAAGAACTTTTTCTTTCTTTTTTTAAAGGATTGAAAAACACTGATTTAGGTAAGGAAAACACATTCTAGGCTCCCACGCGTTCTACCAACCCCTTTTACTTCCCAGGTTGGTGCTGGGACAGAGGATTTAAATGATTACCTCTTAGTTTATTAGGCTTATCCCAATATTACAAATTTATTTCTAGTAAGATTTTTATCTTTAAGACAGGAGTAAAATTTCCTTCGTCTTGATCCTCACCCTCCTTCCCTTTCTGAGAAAAAATTGGTATTAAAGCCACTAAGTGAGCAAGGAAGATGTCTGTGCCAGGGTGAAGGCAGCTGGTCCAGCATCACAGAGTCCAAGTTGGTGTTCCTGTGGAGGGGTGGCCTGATGCAAGGTGCCAGAACCCAAGTAGGACAAGGCAGGCAACACACAGGAGGGCAGCCCAGGACAGGGTATCAGAATCTGAGGAATGTGAAATGTCCATTTATGAAGTGGCCAGACATGGAGTGCCAGAGCCCAGGCAAGAGTGTCAGGCCTGGTGCTGATCAGAGCCCAGGTGGAATAAGGAAGATATCTAGACAGTAGGACAAACCATCATAGTGGCATCAGAGCCTGGGTGGGATGAGGAAGGTGTCCACACATGCAAGTACCTGGCATGGAGTATTGACGTCAGTTCAGAGTATGGAGGGTGTCTATACAGGGGGGATCAGAGGTAACCTGACATGAGGCCCAAATGGGACAAGGAAGATGTCCTTGTACAGGAGCAGTCCCTTCCAAGGAAGGTGAAGAGGACAAGGTGAGGAACAATCCCTGTGGCAGGGCAATATGATGAGGGGTGTTAGAACCCAAGCAAATGAGCAAGAAGTCCTCAGAGGGAAGGCGTCTGGTATAGGGTTTTGGATCCCAAGAGGGATGAAGATGGTAACCATATGGGGAAGAGTGGGGCAGCAGTGATGAGAGATTAGTTACAAACTTCGGGATTGAGCAAAAAAGTAAATACAATAAGGATAATGGAAGCCTAGTTTCTAACTGTTGAAGGAGGACATTCTAAAATATGGAAATGGAGAAAGCTAGGGAGAACTCTATCTTGTTGAATTGGAATTAGAGATATAAGCATGACTTCATGGTTTTCAATCTATATAGATGGATGAAGAAATATATAGATGTTGTGTAAGTGTATATACTTGTGTCTGTATGTGTGTGATTAAACCAGTTGCCATGGAGTGGATTTGATTCATGGCAACTCCATGTAGGTCAGAATATAACTATTCTCCATAGGGTTTTCAGTAGTTGATTTTTCAGAAGTAGATCACCAGGCCTTTCTTCCAAAGAGCCTCTGTATGAGCTTGAACCTCCAATGTCTTGGTTGGCAGCTGAGAAGGTTAACCTTTTGCACCACCCACAGACTCCTAGGAGCAGCTATACTCTAGTACTTAGGAAGAGATCTAGCACCCAAATCTTGATTTTTAAATACCATTCTCCAGTACATGGCTGACTCCAAAGCTAGGGGTAGGAAAGAACATGATCATTCTGGTACATCTTGTTGTGCCAGAAAAAAAAATACAGAAAAAATGATGTGGACACATCAAAAAGACAGAGAAGCTAGTTGAAGGGTCTCACGCTGGCCAAACTGAAGGATAGTCTGAACATAAAATATAGTAATGGATTATGTGACAGTAAATCTTGAATAAAATAGAAAACCAGGAACTAATACTCTTTGCTGAGGAACAGGATATATGTAATCTCAAAGAAACTCTCCCTAGGATTTTTATTAAGAACAAAAGAAAAATGAATAGTAGAGAATCCTGACAGGCACTACCTTGATCAAGGAATCAGGGGATATCCTCAGTAATGGGACAAATTGATCTCTGTGCCACCTGATAGGATGCAATGAGAAGAGCCCAGCATCCCTTCTATAACATTCTTGCCAAAGATACTGAACTTGGATCTAATCATGAGGAAACACAGGAAAAACCCAAAGTGAGAGACATTCTACAAAGAACCTGGCACGTAATTGTAAAAAACAAACAAACAAAAGTCAATGAAAGACTGAGGAAATGTTTTGGATTGAAGGAGTTCAAGAAGACGTGATACTTAGATACAACGCTTGATTCTGAACTAGGTCCTTTGTTACAAAGGATATTGCTGGGACAGTTGGTGAAATTTGAATGGATTAGATAGTAGTGGTACATCGATTATTTTAGCGTTTGTATTGTGGTTTTGTAAGAGAATGTCCTTGTTTGTAGGAAATACACACTAAAGTATTTGTGAGTGATCAGGGATCCTCTTGGTGACTTTTTCTCTAGTCGATCAGAGAAAAAAATACTTTTGTATTGTACTTGCAATTTTTCTATAAATTTGAGACTATCAAAACTAGAATAAAATTAAAAACAAAATAGAGGCATAGTTTAGTTGATTTAGTGGTAGTGTTTAAGAGTACACACTAGAGTGAAATTGTCTGAGTTTGAAATCTACAGATTACTTGCTATGTGAATTTAGGCAGGTCACTTAGGCTCTCTCAACCTCAGTTCCTTTGTCTACAAAATGAGGATCATGGTACCTACTTCATGATTTTTGTGAGGATAAATTTAGACAACAGTTATAAAGAATTTAACAAAGTACTTAATATTTACTAAGCAGTTAATAAAAGTTAGCTAGTGTCTCAGTGGTTAAGAGTTAGGCTGCTGACCAAAAGGTTGGCAGTCTGAACCCACCAGCCACTCCTTGGAAACCCTGTATGTCAGTTCTACTCTGTCCTACAGTGTCACTATAAGTCAGAATCGACTCGTCAGCAACGGGTTCTTTTTTTTTTTTTTTTGGTTAAGGAACCCTGGTGGTGCAGTGATTAAAGTAATCTACTGCTAACCAAAAAGTCAGTGGTTAAAACCAAGAGCTCTCTCCATGGGAGAAAGATATGACAGTCTGTTTCCACAGAGATTTACAGCCTTGGAAATCCTATAGGGTGGCTAAGAGTCGGAATCTAGTCTACTGCAGTGGTAATATTATTATTAACATCATTAAAATGATCTAACTTCTGCTTTTACACAATAACTGAAGCTGAGAAGTGCTTTGAGCCTGACTGAATATTTGTGAACCCAACAGGCCAGTAAGACTTGTCCTTTGTGTACTAGTTTACCAAAACCATGCATTGTTACTTTCTTTTTGTAGTTCTAGTTAAGTGTGTCTTGCTTTTCAGCATTGAATGTGTGGCTTTTTGCCCCTTAAATGTCTTAATACAGCCATATAAAGATCTATGATTTCCAGAAGTCCACCTCATTATCATAGTCAATTAAGTATTTCTGTCTAATATTGGTTGTTGTATCCTTTAGGTATATATTCAGTATAAACCAAAAAACCAAACCCATGGCCGTCAAGTCAATTCCAACTCATAGAGACTCTATAGGACAGAGTGAAACTGCCCCGTAGAGTTTCCAAGGAGCACCTGGTGGATTCAAACTGCCAACCTTCTGGTTAGCAGCCATAGCTCTTAACCAGTATGCCACCAGGGTTTCCATATTCAGGTACAGGTAACATAAAGCAAAACTAAACCAGTTGCCTTTGAGTTGACTCATAGTGACCCCATGTTTTTGATGGTTGGCTTTTCAGAAGTAGATCACCAGGCCTTTCTTCCAAGGCACCATTGGGTGGGCTCCAACTGCTAACCTTTTGGTTGTAAGTGCATAGGCAATGGATGATTTCTATCACAATTAGCCATGAGGTCTTTGTCAATCTTCAGAAAGGAAATCACACCCCCTTGAAAATGGAAATGTCACTTTATTACCAGCTTCTTCTGTAAACCAACCTAAGATACACTGCTAAAATATAGTTCTAATTTGTTTAACATTTAAACAATTATAAGATAGAGAGTCATAGAAAAACCAGATGGTGCCTAGCTACCATTACTGAACATTTTGATCAAAGATTGTATAGAATAATCCTGATTAAAAGAGGGGAAATGCAGAATAGAATTTTGAATTTTCATGAAATCCAGACTTCCTGGATCTATGAAGTCTGGATAAACCCCCAAAACTATCACCCTGAGATAAGCTTTAAACTTTAAACCAAAAATATCTCAAGCCTTCTTAAAATCAATATTTTAGCTTAACTAGGAAAGAATGTCTACCTTGAGCTTTATGCTCATTTAAATCTATCTATATGGGTCAAACTGACACCAGTAACTTAAAAGATTAGACAGGAACCTTCAGGGCAGCGAGTTTATGTTAACCAGTGAGGAACAACTCAGGAAAGGAAATTGAGAATGGTTGCACAACTTGAAGAATGCAATCAATGTCACCGAATAGCACATGTAGAAATGTGAATTAGTGTATGTTTTTGCTGTGTCTATCCTGAACAACAAAAAATAAACTATTTTTTAAAATAGTTAAGTTCCATATGTTTACTACCCAATAGAGTTTTTAAAACCATATCTACATATAAAAATTTACTGTGACTTTCCCTATAAAAGTGACAAATATTTATTTGAAAAATTTAGAAAATGTAGATAGATAAGAAAAAAGAAAACAAAAAAACTCTCAGTGTTTACCTGAATGACCACCAAATGTTAACATTTCCCAGTACAAATGGCCTGCCTTTTTTTATGCAGATGTATATGCATGTGTATGTGTATAATTTTCTCCCTTCTAGTTTGCAAAAAGTAGTCATAATGCACACTCTGTTTTGAGACCTGCTGTTTAAAAAAGAAAGTTATTTGTATATTGTTTATTTTTGTTTTTTGAGATATAAATATAAAACAGGAACATACCCAATCCTCTTTTTATTAAAGATGGGCTGAAAACTATAAAATCAGTCCCAGTTTGGGATGATTAAACACTTAACCTTGGAAAGAAGAAAAAAAGCCTCATATGAGATTTAAAAAAAAAAAAAAATTTCTTTTAAGGTTCTTAAGGAGGGTGTTCCTGTCTTAATGATCAGTGAAAGGCCTTGAATAAATAGAATGCATAATCCAAGAGCTATTCATCAATGTGACCTCACAGAGATCATCTTGCCTTGCAAGTATAAAAGAACTGAGGCCCAGAGAGAAAAGATTAGGCATGTTGCCCAAGGTTACACAATTGCTAGGGGGAGGTAAGACTGGATCTCAGGCCTCCCGACCCCAATCTAGAGTTCTTTCATCTGTACTCCTCTGAGGCTGAGGCAGTCCAGCAATCTGGAAAAAGGAATGTGTAGTGAGTGACTTGATTCCTGCTAAGAAGAGAAGGGACAGAGAAGATAAATATTCCTAGGATAGTCTAACCTCCCCGCTGGGAAAAGAAGACCAAAGCTGAAGGGTTCTGGTATCACCAATGGAAAGAGATACAGCTGTGAATGTTTGGTTTATGGAACCAGCAAGCCTATTAAAACCCTAAGCTTGCATTCTCTCTCTCTCTCCCCAACTCTTTCTTCCAGTATTTATTTACTGAACACCAATTTCTGTCTGACACAATAGGGTACAAAGTAAAGTCCTATCTTCTGTGCAAATTGAAATCGGCTTTGACCACAAAGAATCAAAATTACTATTCACAATCCACTAGAAATCAACTGTCTCACAGTAAGTCTAACACAGCCAGTTGTTTTCTTCATTCAGGTAGTTTTCCTGAATGGATGTCAGATTTTGTAGATTAACACTAGATGAAAGAGCTGGCTTTTGTTTGTTCTTGTTGTTAGGTGCCATGGAGTCAGTTCCAACTCATAGTGACCCTATGTACAACAGAATGAAAGACTCACTGCCCATTCACGAGCCATCCTCACAATCATTGCTATATTTGAGCCCATTGTTACGGCCACTGTGTCAATCCACCTCATTGAGGGCCTTCATTTTTTTTTGCTGACCCTTTACTTTACCAAGCATGATGTCCATCTCCAGCGATCGGTTCCTCCTGATAACATGTCTAAAGTATGTTAAGGGAAGTCTCTTATCCTCCCTTCCAAGGAACATTCTGGCTGTACTTTTTCCAAGACAGATTTGTTCATTCTTCTGGCAGTCCATGGTATATTCAACATCCCTTGTAAACACCATAATTCAAAGGCATCAATTCTTCCTTGGTCTTTCTAAGTCATTATCCAGCTTTTGCATGAATAAGAGGCAATTGAAAACATTATGGCTTAGGTCAGGGCATCTTAGTCCTCAAAGTAACATCTTTGCTTTTTTTTAACACTTTAAACAGGTCTTTTGCAGCAGATTTGCCCAATGCAATAAGTCTTTTGACTTCTTGAGTGCTGCTTCCATGGGCATTAATTGTGGATCCAAGTAAAATGAAATCTTGACAACTTCAATGTTTTCTCCATTTACCCATGATGTTGCTTCTCAGTCTAGTTGTGAGGATTTTTGTTTTCTTTATGTTGATGTGTAATCCATACTGAAGGCTGCAGTCTTTGATCTTCATCAGTAAAGTACATCAAGTCCTCTTCACTTTCAGCAAGCAAGGTTGGGTCATTTGCATATTGCAGGTTGTAATGAGTCTTCCCCCAATCCTTGTGCACATAGTCCAGCTTCTCAGATTATTTGCTCAGTATACAGATTGAATAAGTATGGTGAAAGGCTACAACCCTGACACACACCTTTCCTGATTTTAAACCACACATTATCCCCTTGTTTTGTTTGAATAACTGCCTCTTGATCTATGGACAGGTTCCTCATGAGTACAATTAAGTGTTCTGGAATTCCCATTCTTTGCAAAGTTATCCATAATTTGTGAATATCAGTGACTTTTTTTTTGTTTAGGGACTATGATTTGTTGACAAATGTGTATCTTTAAACACTCAAATTACACTAATTTTTATGAGACATTCACACAGTGAGATGGACAGAAATCAAGGCAGAATTCAAAGATTAAGCAGCAGCATCAAGTGTCCACCTCAATGGATACAACCTGAGGCCTGTATCCATTGAGTGGAATGGTGAGCAAACTCCTCACACTTTTGAAAATTATTATTTATCCATTTTTCTTCTTTTAAAAATATTGTCATAGAATATGCATTTGTTAAATGTGTATGCATGGCACCCATTAAATATAAAACAATGAGTGTATGAGTACGTAAGTGTAGAATTACAATTCTAACTACTGAGTTGCTGAAAATGAATAGATTTGGATTTGGAACAAGAAAGGGCAGTAAGCAAATTTATAAAAGGTTTGCTTTGATGTCTGTGGTGAAAGTTAATCATTTATTAGGAGAATGGAAATAAAATTTATGGAGCATCTTCCCCCTGCCCAATGTTTTTACATATCTTCTTGCTCTTAATCTTCAAAGAAATCTTATGAAGTAACTTTTATTATTCCCAATTAACAAAAATGTAAAACATTTCAAGAACTTGTCCAAGATTACAAAGTTTGTAAGTGGTGGAGCCAAGATTTGAACTCAGTTTTGTGTGGCTCTGAAATTTGTGTTCTTCCTATGACAGAATCCTAATTCCTAACAGGCATCACACCTTAAAATCTTATGCATGATATTCCCTTATGTAGAAGCATGGGAGAAGTCTCCACGCTGGCTTTCAACCCAGAGTAACTTACTGAGGGTCTCCTGAGCAACTAGTTTGATTTACTTAAGACTGCTCTGGGCATGTCTTCTTATTCTATCATTCCTATTAGTGCCAACTGTCCAAATTTGTGTCCTATCTCTAGCAAGGTTGAGAAACTCCTTGAAGAATTTTTGATTCAAACTTCACTCCTGGCTTCATGTTAACTTATCTTTCATGTTGTGCTTTGCCCCATTTCACATGCAATTATTTTATGTCAGTTTATTTTGTAGCATTGTTATAAAGTAATCATTTAAATCTTTCCTATAATAATAAGGCATGGCATAAAGAATGAAATAAAAAATCCAAACATAAGATCATTCATAGTCAGAGCATGACTTTAAGAATGAGGGATTAACTCAGAAAAAAAAAAAATGAGAAAACTATAGAAATGTATGTCACAACACAATTAAACTTGTTATTTTCTTCATTGTCAAAGCTTTCACCTATTATGTGTAAGAAAGGGAGAACTAGGAAAGAAGGAGGGATTTTTCTGCTTATAGGAATGGGTACTCATTTAGTTTTTTATATGTGCTATGTTGCAGGCACTATGTTAGACCTGGGAGTAAGAAGATAAATAAGACATATTCCTATATTCCTCTGCTTGGTTACAAATGATTTCCATAAAGTGTGACCGGTGTTATAATTGAAGCCCTGATGGCACAGTGATAAGTGTTCTGCTGCTAACCAAAATGTTGGCAGTTCGAATCCAACAGCAGCTCCTTGGAAACATTATGGGACGGTTCTACTCTGTCCTATGGGGTTGCTATGAGCCAGAATCGACTTGATGGCAACTGGCGTGGTTTGGTGTTATGCTAAAGACATGTACAAGACACTCGGAGAGTAATACAGTAAAATGAAGGAGAGCTCCACCTTTAAAGTCAAACAGACCTGGATTTGAGACTGCTCTTCTCTTACACAAGTTTGAATGAGAGCTTAACTTCTCTGTGCCTCATCTGAGAAATGGAGATGGTATTAATATCTGTCTTGTATGTTGTTGGCATATTTAAATAAAAACAAAATGCTTAGCATACTGCTTGGTACATAATAATTGCTGAATAAATGCTAAATAGTAATAGTTTTGAGAACTGTTGAGTTCAGTTCTTCCTTGTAATGCTGTTTTATTAAGTATTATCAGGGAAGTGTTCTAGTTTTGTTTTCCAAAAGCCTGGGATATTCATTCAGCAGAATAGTTTCATTACTTGTAGAACTTTGCAGTGGAAAATTGCTATAAGTTAGCAAGAACTCTCTGAGGAGTATTAGTGTGCCAAGTGTTTTAATCAAAAATGTTAAAGTCATGTTTCAAAAATACATGTTCTTAGAAATTCATCATTTAAATTCACATTTAAAAAGTATAAAACTATCTTCAACTTCTCTAGTGAACTTTTACTTAAGTAATGACTCTTCTGGTCAGCCTGATAAAATTACACATAAAAGGGTCCACTGCGATCTCCAGGAGCCCTGGTGTCGCAGTGGTTAAGAACTATAGCTGTTAACCAAAAGGTTGGCAGTTCAAATCCACCAACCACTCCTTGGAAACCCTATGGGGCAGTTCTACTTTGTCCTGTAGGGTTGCTATGAGTCAGAATTGACTCAACAGCAACTGGTTTGGGTATGAGTTTGTGATCTGTAAAACCAAATTTTCTATCAAATCAAGAAAATTCCTGAATGCTTTAGTTTGTTTGCTTATGGAAATTGATCCAATCTGTAACTTGGCCAATGAAGAATAAAATAATTAATTAGAACAAATATTTATTGAGTGTCTACTCTGGTGTTATTCTAAGCACTTGGGAATAGATCGATAAAAGTAGAAAAGTCCCTACCCTCATTGTGCATACCTTCTAGAGGGGAAGACAGATAATACACAAAAAAACCTGGGTCAGTGAAAATGAAAGACACCTCGATGAGATGGACTGACACAGTGGGTACAACAATGGGCTCAAGCAAAACAACAATTGTGCGGATACCAGTGTTTCTTTCTGTTGTACATAGGCTCACTACGAGTCAGAACCTATTCGGTGGCACCTAACAACAACAATAAACCTGTAATAGTTGGTAGTGATAAGTGCTATGAGGAACAAAAAAAGCAGGAAAGGGAACAAATGATGAACCAAGTGTGCTTCTTTAGATAGGTTGATCAGAGAAGGCCTTTATGACGGTAATGTAACATTTCAGTAGAGTCTCAAATGAAGTGAAATAGATGGGCATCCTAACATCTGGGCAAAAGGAAGAGCAAGATAAAATACTCTGAGATAAGAATGTACTTAAAATGTTCTAGAAACAGTAAGGAACTGAAACCGGGTGAGTTGGGGCTGAGATAGAGAGTAGAGTGAGGTGGGGTGGAATGGAGGAACTACATCAGAGATAGTCAGGGCCAGATGAATTTTCACTCAATAAAAATATACATTGAATTTATATTGTTATGGAAGAAAGCTATGACTATAGTATACTCACTATATACTATAATACACATACTACAACAACAAAACAAAATGACTAGAATTATGGACCTAAATAAAATGGGACATAAAAAAAAAATGAGAACAAGTAAATTATTCTTATCATACCCCTAACTGGCCCCTTTAATCCTTAAGTGGCAGGACCAATATTTTAGTCAAGATGTCTGATTTCACAGCTCATGCTCTTGATTACTATGAATCATCTTAAAATTTTATTTTCCCAAAACAACTTTTCCCCATGAAGCATCTAAGTTTTGTTCTCAAGATGCAATTTATCCTTATTCCAGGTATCCTACCTAAGGCCTTTGTCCCTCTTTTGCAGCTGCAATGCCCAGCACCTTTGCTGCACCTATCGTGGGGGCTTTACTACTCCTGTGGTAAAGGCCCTTTGGACAAAACTTTTATTAGTTTCCTAGAGCTTCTGTAACAAGCACCAGAAGCTGGATGGCATAAAACAAATTTATTTTCTCACAGTTCTGGAGGCCAGAAGTCTGAATTATGTTTTGGCAGGGTCATGCTCTCTGTGAAGCCTTCCTGGGAAGATACTTCCTCATCTCTTTCAGCTTGATAACTCATTGCTGTTGAGTCAATTCCAACGGATAGCAATCCATAGGATAAAGTAGAACTGCCCCATAGAGTTTCCAAGGCTATAATCTTTACGGAAGCAGACTGCTACATCTTCCTCCCCTGGAGCAGCTGGTGGGTTCAAATCGCTGAACTTTAAGTTAGCAGTTGAGCATTTACCCACTGCACCACCAATGCTCCTCTTCAGCTTGATAGCCCCAAGCATTCCTTGGCTTGTGGCAACATAACTCTAATCTCTACCTCCATCATCACATGACAGTCTTCCCCCCCACATCATTCTTCTCTCTGTCTCTCTTCCTCTTCTTTTAAGAACAACAGTCATATTGTCTACTCCAGTACGACCTCATGTTAACCTAACTATATCAGCAAAGACTTTATTTCCAAATCAAGGTCACATTCACAGGTATTAGGAGTTAAGACTTGAACATATCTTTTGGGAGGACATAAATCACCCATAACACTTGTGATGATGAAACTAACCGTGGAGAAAAAGCCTGTATGAAAAAGGCCCGCTTCTCTCAGTGAAGATGTGGGTCTTATATGAGTTGGAAAATAATATCATTTCAAGAAGATAAGGCTGGCCTGAAGATCCAGTGGGGAGATCTGGTGACACAGTGGTTAAGAGCTCGGCTACTAACCAAAAGTCAGCAGTTCGAATCCAACAGCTGCTCCTTGAAAACCCTACAAAGTGGTTCTACTCTGTCCTATAGTGGGTTTGAAGATCAATAAAGGAAAGGAAAGACATGGTGAGAACAGACAAAGTTACTACAAAAACAAAATTCTTCTCAGCACAATCCTTTTGCACTAGTAGTCTAGCCAGTTTCAATTACTTCTCTCTTGGCTATAATGAGCTCTCAAATTTGTCACTTCATCACTGACTGACCTCTTAGAAACTTTTGTCACTGAGGATGCCGACAGTTTTGTTTTTTTTTTTTTTACCCTCCTTTTTAATGACTTCCCAACTACTGTAATCAGTGTTCAAGTTTATGACTTATTCAGTGCTCTAGGTCAATTTCCTTGATCTACTTTATAATAATAATCTTCACCTCTACCCCATTCACTTGGCTATCTATGCCTCTAATATCTTGAACCCTGTGATTTCTCTCTCCGAACAAGATCTATCCCTCCACCTCTTCTACTCCCTCAGTTTAAGTTTGCTGTTTGTTCTCTTCGTGGCATTCCCCATCTTTCCCAGTTTATTAGCTGGCATTCAACTTCATTTTCTCTTATCATACCCCTGAATGGCCTCTTTAAACAAGCGGGCATTATCCTGTGCCCTGATGCAATAAGTCAGTTGGATGATACCGTACGTTGGTCTATTTCAACTCCCTCAGAATTCTGAATTTATCACTTATTTTCACATTTATGATATTGTTTTACTCTCTGGACTTGCAGTTCATCACTTCATTTATGGTTATAAGCTTCTTTCCCTCCAAGGTCATTGTTGTTGTTATTTGACATCGAGTTGGCTCTGACTAATGGTGGCCTTATGTATAAAGAACAAAACATTGGTCCTTTGCCTTCTTCATGATCACTGATACATTTGGGTCCATTGTTGTGGCTATTGTGTTAATCTGTCTCATTGAGGGTTTGCCTCATTTTCCTGATTTACCAAATGTGGTACCTTCTAGTGATTGGTCTTTATTGATGATGTGTCCAAAATAATCAAGTCTGTTTTGTTCATTCATTTAGAAGTCTTTGCCAACACAATAATTCAAACACATCAATTTTTCTGTCTTCCTTTTTTAATTCTTTACTTTTCACATGCATATAAAATGATTAAAAAAACCATAACATGGGTCAGGCTCACCTTAGTCATCAAAGTGACATCTTTGCCTTTTAAATCTTTAAAGACATCTTTTACAGCAGAATTGCCCAATGCAATGTGTCATTTGATTTCTTGATCGCTGCTTCCATGGGCATTAATTATTGATCCAAGTAGAATGAAATTGTCACCAACTTCAATTTTTTCTTCATTTTTCATAATTGGGTTTTTTCTTAGTCTGTGGTACCTATAGGCATCTGGATAAATACCCTTCTTGTAACTGCTCAGTCCTGAGTACTCTCTTATCATAACCCTTATGGGTTAAGCTGTTAATGATTCCACCCACTCCCATATATATGATCTATATAGTTCTCTATCCAAGCAGAATCCCAGGGATCAGCATGTGAAGTATATTCCTGCCAACTCATACTTGTTACTCTCTTGATGGTAAAAAAAAAAACAAAAAAAAATCACCCTAAATCTGAATTACCCTACTGATTTGCATTATCTAATCCCATTCCAGGATTTCTAAATACTATTAAAGAAAATGTATAGTTACGTTGGTTGGACTCCATTAAATTTTTTATCTTCACCCTAAATGAGATAGGCAATTCTCACAATCATTCTTAGTCAGTTTCTAACCCATTCCTTTCAAGGACAGTTTAAAAAAAAAAAAAAAATCTTTACAGTTCTTGTCACGTATTCAGTCCTATTCACGGACCCTGCTTCTCAAGAAAAAGATGACCTAGTTTTTGCTTAGGTAAAATTTGTGCATCATGCAAGAAATCCCCAATTTTACTACCTAATATTTCAAAGATATTATTACTTTATCGTTTTTCCCTCTCCTTTCTGTATCAGTTAAAGTTCTTTGGCTGTGATGAAAAAAATAGTCTGGCTAGGAAAAATAGAATTTATCAAGAAGATAAAACCCTGTTGGCACAGTGGTTAGGTACTACAGCTGCTAACCAAGAGGTCAGCAGTTTGAATCTGCCAGGCGCTTCTTGGAAACTCTATTGGGCAGTTCTACTCTATCCTATAGGGTCGCTATGAGTCTGAATCGACTCGATGCCAGTGGGTTTGTTTTATTTGGTCTTCATCAAGAAGATATTATGAGATCATGCTATCAACAAGAAGCCTGGAGATGCAAATTTAGAATTTTGGAGAACCAAGGAAGCCCCAGAGGGAATTACAAAACAGTCTCTTTGATGACAAAAACAGTTTGATGCTCCAGGCCTGACCTCTGGGATGAATCCAGCTGTCTCCAGTCTCCTGACACTCCACCCTCTATTAAATTTCTGGGGAAAGAGCATCCCAATGATTTAACTTGGATTACAGAAGCTGCTTCTTGGCTAAGTGGAAGCCGAATTACAGACCCATCAGTTTACATAACCAATGGAGAAGTAATATTTCCCCAAAAAGGAATCAAAGGGAAGAAAGAAAAATGAATGCTATGTAACCAAAACAGAACAAACCCACTCTATCTCCTGTTTCTGAGAAAGAATTGGTTCTACTTTTTCTAATTCTCCCGTAGAGTTCCTAATGTAATTTCTCCTAGGATTGTATTAAAAATAAGTCCTGGTAATGCAGTAGTTAAGCAGATTGGCTGCTAACCAAAAATTTGGCAATTCCAACCCACCAGCCACTCTGCAAGAGAAAAGACCTGGTGATCTCCCATAAAGATTACAGGCTAGAAAACCCTATGGGGCAGTTCTAATCTGTCCTATATATAGGCTCAGTTGTGGTTGCTGTTAGGTGCTGTCAACTCAGTTCCAACTTATAGCCACCCTATGCACAATAGGATGAAACACTGCCCGATTCTATGCCATCCTCACAATCATTGTTACGCTTGAGTCCCTTGTTGCAGCCCCTGTGTCAATCCACCTCATTGATGGTCTTCCTCTTTTTTGCTGAGCGTCTACTTTACCAACCATGATGTCCTTCTACAGGGACTGGTCTCTCCTGATAACATGCTCAAAGCATATAAGACCAAGTCTTGCCACCCTTACTTCATGAAGTCTCACCGTCCTCACTTCTAAGGAGCTGTCTCAGGTATCTAGTGCTGCTATAATATAAATACCAAAGATGGATGGTTTTAACAAAGAGAAATTTTTTTCTTTACAGTAAAGTAGACTAAAAGTCCAAATTCAAGGTGTCAGCTCCAAGGGAAGTCTTTCTCTCTCTGTCGGCCTTCTCATCAATCTTTCCCGGGACCAGGAGCTTCTCTGCACAGGAACCCCAGGTCTAAAGGCATTGCTGGCACTGCTTTCTTGGTGGTGTGAGGTCCCCCTGTCTCTCTGCTCTCTTCTTTCTTTTATAGCTCAAGAGATTACCCAAGACACAATCCAATCTTGTAGGTTGAGTCCTACCTCACTAACACAACTGCCACCCATCCTCCTTCATTAACATCATAAAAGCAGGATTTACAACATACAGGAAAATCACACAATATGGGGAGTCATGGCTCAGCCAAATAATACACACATTTTTGGAGAGACATAATTCAATTCATGATATTCCTTTGGCCCCCCAAAAATCGCATCCTTGCAACATGCAAAACATATTCAGCCCATCATATCATAGCAAAAGTCTTAACTCCAAGTCCAAAATCCAAAAATTCCTCTTCATCTGTGAAATTTAGAATCCAAGTTATCTGCTTTCAAGAGTACAATGGCAGAACAGGCACAAGCTAGACATTTCCGTTATAAATGGGAGAAAGTGGAGGAAAAGAAGGGAAAGTAGGCACCAAGCCAGTCAACAGAACACATTACACTAGCTCTCAAAGCTTTGAAAATAATCCTCTGTTCTCTGAGACAATTTACACAATGGCTCTGCCCTCTAGACTCTAGATATTGGCCGCACTCTCTGGATTCTGAGTGGAGGCCCTTTGGCCCTGGGTTTCAACTCTGCCTTCTGGGCCCACTGGGAGGACAACTCTCTTCCCTCAGCTTTAGGCGCGCCTTTTTCCTAGTCCATCTGAATGGCTCTACACCAGAGGCTATGGCTCCACCCTTTGTAACCCCTGAGGTCATGGCCATACCTTTTGAGAGGCAACTCAGCTTTTTGTGTTCCTTGTCTCTTCAGCTTCTGTTTCCTAGTTTCTTGGCCTCTTGGCTCCTCGGGCCTCACACTTGCATCTGTCCTGCCTGGGCAAGTGTTCCAAAGCTCTGGGCAAGTGTTCCAAAGCTCTGTAGATCCACCTATAAGTGCCTAGAGGCACCCCACTCCGCCAGGAAGGCTCCTGCACACAGGCACTCAGCTCTCTCGTTCCATGGGTCAGCTCCAATGCTGTCTCACGTTGGTCTCTTGGTTCTGCTACTGCCCTTTCTCTGCTGCTGCAGGCTCTCTGCTGCTGCTGGTTCTTTATCCATTCACAGTCTCAAAACTGCTTCCACATTTTAGGTATCTGTTACAGTAACACCCCACTCAGTACCAAACTCTGTCTTAGTCATCTACTGCTGCTATAACAGAAATACCACAAGTGGATGGCTTTAACAAAGAGAAATTTATTTTCTCTTAGTAGGCTAAAAGTCCAAATTCAGGGTCTCAGCTCCAGGGGAAGGTTTTCTCTCTCTGTCGGCCTTCTCATCAGTCTTCCCCCAGACTAGGAGCTTTTCCTCGCAGGGACCCTGGGCACTGCTTTCTTGTCGATATGATATCTCCCCGTCTCTCTGCTTGCTCCTCTCTTTTATATCTCAAGAGTTTGCCTCAAGACACAGCCCAGTCTTGTAGATTGACTCCTGCCTCACTAACATGAATGCCGCCCATCCTCCCTCATTAACTTCATAGAGGCAGGATTTACAACATACAAGAAAATCATATAATTCCTGGAATCATGGCCCAGCCCTGAACTATTGTAGTAACATCCTAGATGATTTTCCTTCCTCCAAACTTTTCCAAACTATTGTTTGATATTGCTTCCAGAATTATTTTTCTGAATTAGAATTCACCAAAGGAGTAAATGATACTCTTAACATGTCACTTTCTTTCTTGAAAAACCTTGTTGAGTTTCTAGCAACTCCCTGATAAAGTCCAATCTTCTCATTCGATTGCCTTAGTTTCACAAGGCTGCCATAACAAAATACCACAAAGTGAATGGCTTTAAAAACAGAAATTTATTTTCTCATAGTTCTGAAGGCTACAAGGCTAAATCAGGATGCTGGCCATTTGATTCCTTCCAGGGCTTTGAAAGGGGAACTATTCTGTGCTTCTCTCCTAGTTTTTGGTGGCTGCCGGCAATCCTTGGTGTTCCTTTGCTGCTTCTAGATGCACCTGCCTCCAGAATCAGATGGCTTCTGTCTTTTTCCTATGTGTCTGTTATACCATTCAAAAGGGATTAGGACTAGGACCCACCCTACTCCAGTATGAGGTTGTTTAACTTAAGTGGTACCAAAAGAAAAACTGTATTTCCAAACAAGATCACAATCACAAATACAGAATTTAGGACTTCAACATATTCTAGGGAGGTACACAATTCAACCCGTAACACCAGTTATGCAAGACCCTATCTATCTTTCCTCAATTTACATTTTCTAGAATCAACTCCATCCATTGTTTTTTAAACATCCTCCTGGGAACACACAATGCCCACCCTACTATTTCACACTTGAACTTACTGTGTGTTATGGATATTATGATGGTTTACCTAACAAACCTACCACCCACTGGACAGTAGTCATGGATTTGGACAGAAAATGGCTCCATCCCAAATCTAAGGGTGATTTTGATTGTTTTAATCCAAGCATCACATCCATTTCCAATTGCCATAGTAATTGGTTCATAGAAATCGGGCTTACACCAATTGATCTGTAGCATAGCCATGGCCAAAGTGAACCATTTAACAATAGACTTGGGATCTGAGAAAGAAGGTCTCCTTCTCTTCTGGGAGCTTTCTCTTTTCACCTTTATATTGTAGTGCTGGAGTTTGAATCTTGGAACCATTACAGCTATTTTGCTACCAAGAAGGAAGCCAGACTGAGGACAAAGCCATTCCAAAGATGAAGGCACAACTGAGGTACAATAGAGGAAAGAACCAGAGACACTGGATAAAGCCAACTTTGAAGTCTGCCTGACTTCAGCACCTTTATTGATTAAACCATTCTGAGTCAGGTTTTCTATTACTCACTGTTCAAAGCATCTTAACTGATACACTGTTCATCATGATTAGGATGTTTCTCCCCAGTTCTATAGTTGGAAAATACTTTCTTTGGAAGCCAATCTAAATTGTCATATCCTCTATGAAGCCTTTCTTAGCGCACTAGCAAACATCATTTAAGCTTTTATTCTTTCATTGTCCTTCCTTCTTATTTCTAGTAGCCATTGATTCATTCCACATAAGTTTATTAAGCGTTTTCTATGTGCCAGGTTCTCTTATAGGCACTGAAGACAGAAATCAGCAAATGGACAAAAGTCTCAACCCTCATTGACCTTATATTCTAGTGAACATGACAGAAACAAGACACCAACAAAAAGGTAAGGTGTTGAAAGATATAAGTATTACGGAGATAAATAAACCTGGAAAAAGGGATATAGAGCGCTGGGTGGAGACAATTTAAAATAGGTAGTCAGGGAAGACCTCACTATGAAAGTGGCATTTGAGCAAAGATTCAAAAGAGGTAAGAAAGTTGGTAAATACCTGGGAAGAAAGTGAGACAGGAGCATATTTGTCATGTTCAAGGAAGAGCAAGATGCCGGTGTGGCAAGGGAAGAGAGAGTAGGCAAGTGTAGTAGCGGAAGGGAGCAAATTAATAATAGCAGCCAGATCATGCAGGACCTTGCAAGCCATTGACTCTGAGTAGAGGGTTTGGGCAGAGAATTGACAGGACCTAATTTTGCTTTTTAAAGGCTTACTGTAGTTGCTGAGTTGACTTTGACTGTATTGATAATGGAAACCCTGGTGGTGTAGTGGTTAAGTGCTATGGCTGCTAACCAAGAGGTCAGCAGTTCAAATCCACCAGGTGCTCCTTGGAAACTCTACTCTGTCGCATAGGGTCACTATGAGCCAGAATCAACTTGGTGGCAATGGGTTTAGTTTTGGATTTTTGGTATTGATGATAGACTTTGGGGACCATTCCTCATACTATAATACTATACAATTGTTAGTTGTTCATTTATCTCTGGAATCTCTTCTCCCTTTGAGTGCAAAACCTGCATCTTACTTATTTTAATATGCTCGTGACTTGCAAGAGTTTAAGCGTCTTAGTAGACAATCACATATATTGAATTAGTTTCATTTCCTTTACAAGGCATAGGAAAAATATATGTATTAAATGCAATCTGAAAAGATTACATTAAGTCCAATTTCACAGATGAGCAACACTAAATCGATAAAGACAGTAAAGTGTAGAAAGAGAATGAGAGAAGAAAAAATAACTTTGTGTATAGGTAAATATAGAATATGGTTTTAAAATAAAGAATATATTATCCCTGGATCTTAAAATGAATTAAAATCTAAAGGATTACAGGATTCTAGCATTATCAATTGTCGCAATTAAATGCCAGAACAACAAACGAATCTGTCTTGGAAGAAATACAGCCAGAATGTTCCTTAGAAGCGAGGATGGTGAGACTTCACCTCACATACTTTGGACATGTCATGAGGGGGGACCAGTTCTTGGAGTAGGACATTATGCTTCGTAAAGTGGAGGGTCAGTGAAAAAGGGGAAGATCCTCAATAAGATGGATTGACACAGTGGCTGCAACAATGGGCTTAAACATAGCAATGATTGTGAAGATGGCGCAGGACCCAGCAGTGTTTTGTCTGTCGTACATAGGGTTGCTATGAGTCAGAACCGACTCGGACAGCACTGAACAACAACAACACACTGTTATGTGGTGTGTCTCCATTAAAATTGTTGTTGAAACCCTGGAAAGTTAGCCATTTCCCAAATGACGGTGTTTAACACTAGCATAGAAAAATGACCGGATATAGTCCACAGTTAAATAAACTTGTCGCCTAAATCTAAATCAAATTATATGTTTGAAGCATGTGTGTATTATTTCCAAATACAAATTTGCAACGTCACTGAATTTTCAGACAATTAATAGGTTTCAGTGAACTTATTCTTCTACACCATCGTTTGTCTGGACTTTGAAAGGCTGTATTCACAAGTTAAGCTAGAAAATATTTATAAAGCCCTATGGTGCCAGGCATTGGCAAATGTCCTCCCCTGGACATGTGCTGAAGGGAACAAGCCACAAAACTGCTTTCCTCCCACATAATCCCTTTGGTTCACTGAAATTGGATGACCTTCCTGGGAACTCTTTACAGTGGCCTCTATGGGTGCCAAAAAGCCCAAGAAATCTTGCTGGGTTGTTCTCATTCAAATACTGAGCTTGCTGGGTCCTCATTCAGGCATCTTTAGACACACTTCCTTCTTGCTCTGCAAAACCACTAATTGGCACAGGAAACATCCCAGCTTTGTCCATTTTCTATAGAAGCTGGAAATGCTTCTACTTGACTGTGCTGGAAGAATTATATTTTCAATGGTATGAATGCCCCAGACATTTCAATGACAATTTTGAGAACAAAATAATACACATAATACTGCTGGTTAGTCTTAAACATCCTCATGTCATGAGCAGAAGTGATGACAAGCAAGAATCCTCCAAAATTCAGGGCTGAAAAAATGAATGCTCGGGATATAGTCATGTGAATTCAATAAAAACTGTATATAATACATTTCCGTTTCTGTACTCTTTACCTTAATTGGTCCATTTGCACTATTATACACTTAATCTGTTTGTTACCCATTAGAAAGAAGAGGGGCTATTATGGTGTGGTTGGTTTCCAAGGAATTTTTCCATCGGATCAAGAAAACATGTTGCATTGCCAAGAGTAAAGAAAATTGTTCTCGTATTTGTTGCTGGCCAAAAGCCCAAGTCTCACATGCGTCTGAGAAAAAAGCAAAAAACAAAACATCCTCTAATCTGTATTTTTAGGTTCTGCCTGCTTCTCATGGGCTTATGTGGAGCTACAGGCAAAAAGAGACATAATGACCACTGAGAGTAGTGCTTGAACAGCTGTGTCAAAATCAATGAAAACTTTTTAAGTCAGTCGTTTAACGTTTTGCATGTTTATTTATATCTACTTGCCAAGAGCAACCTTAATATTTTGCCTTCTAAATCTAAAGCTTGGGGGTATTCTTTAAGAACAAGACAGCAATTTATGACATCTCTTCCTTGTGTTCAGAAGATCATGTTTAATAGGATGACTGATCAGGGAGGTGGTTACCTATAGAAAAATCCAGTCATTACTAGTCTTTTCTGTGTGTCATGTACATGAAGTCCATGCTGCACTGTTGCCAGTATTAGAAGCTATTCAATTCATTAAAATTCTATGTGCTCACAATATGCCCGGAACTATGATAAGTACATGAATGGATAAAAAAGAAGTTTCCTGGTGAACTTTTGTTTAGATCCTGTTTGAATTGTGATTACTTGCCAAGCTGTTTGTTGGAGTTAACTTTTTAAGAATCGTTTCAAAGGATAATATTTTATGCCCCCCAAATTAGGGATCCATTAGTTTGTGAAACAAAACTAAAAACAATTTTCAGGAACACAGTAAGTCAAAGAGGTTGGTGCTTGAAGAGGAACAAATTGACAGATAGTTAAAACAGAATTGACAGTTCCAGAAATAGACTCAAAATATACACGGGAATTTAGTGCATGGCAAAGCTGTTATTTCAAATCAGTGGGGGAAACATCAATTATTTAACTTAGCCAGCAGTGTTAAGCCAGCCAGCTAGACATTTGGAATAAGATCAAACTGGACTTCTATCTTATTGCTAAATAAATCTCTGGTAAAACAACGATTTAAAATAATAATAACAAAAAAGGAACCTAAAGGAATTAGAAAAAAATTATGAATGCAATTTTTTTTCTTTGTTTAGGATCATGAAATGGGTATGGTCTATTTAAATATAAAATATTACATAAGGGCTATAAAGAAAAATAAATGACAGAATCAACTATGTAAAAACTTGAAGTGTCTGTATACCACAAAGGACATAAAAATGTCAAAAGTCAGAAGAAAAATATTTGTTGAACATAAAATAGACAAAAAGCTCATGTCCTAGATACATTAAAAAAAAAAAATTCACAAACCAATAAAATGATAACGCCTAAGAGAAAAAATTGGCAAAAATATAAACAGAAAGTTTACAGAGAAAGAAACATAGATGACCATGCCACAATTCCTGAAAACCTGCATATGCTAGGACTATCCAAGGTGCTTGGAATACATCATAGAACAAAACAGACACAAATTTCTGTGCTTGAGGGGTTATAATCTATCATGAGGAGTGGTGGTTTGAAAACCAAACTCGTTGCCATCGAGTCAATTCCGTCTCATAGCGACCCTATAAGACAGAGTAGAACTGCCCCATGGGGTTTCCAAGGAGCAGCTGGTGGATTTGAACTGCTGACCTTTTGGTTAGCAGCCAAGCTCTTAACCACTGCACCACCAAGGCTCCAGAAGACAAAAAATAACACCTCTAATAAATTTTTTTTTTTTTTTAATAAATAATTATATAAGTTAGAGCCATGTTTCCCAAGCTATATACAAGGCATCCTGGGGTGTCATAGCAAAATTGCAGGAGCAGTCCAAATTATTTAAAATTTTAAGGAAAGCACAGGAACATCTATCAGACAAAGTACAAATTACTAGCTTGAGGTAGCTCAAATTTTCAACATGGGCAAAGGATATGAACAGACACTTCACTAAAGAAGATATTCAGCTGGCTAACAGATACATGAGGAAATGCTCACCATCATTAGCCATTAGAGAAATGCAAATCAAAACTACAGTGAGATTCAATCTCACTCCAACAAGGCTGGCATTAATCCAAAAAACACAAAATAATAAATGTTGGAGAGGCTGTGGAGAGATTGGAACACTTACACACTGCTGGTGGGAATGTAAAATGGTACAACCACTTTGGAAATCAATTTGGCCCTTCCTTAAAAAAGTAGAAATAGAACAACCATACAATCCAGCAATCCCACTCCTTGGAATATGTCCTAGAGATACAAGAGCCTTTACACGCACAGATATATGCACACCCATGTTCATTACTGCACTGTTTACAATAGCAAAAAGTTGGAAGCAACCAAGGTGCCCATCAACAGTGAATGGATAAATAAATTACGGTATATTCACACAATGGAATATTATGCATTGATGATGAACCCGTGAAACATTTCATAACATGGAGGAATCTGGAAGGCATTATGCTGAGTGAAATTAGTCAGCTGCAAAAGGACAAATATTGTACAAGGCCACTATTAGAAGAACTCGAGAAAAAGTTTAAACAGAGAAGAGCATGTTCTTTGATGGTTACGAGACGGGGGAGAGAGGGAGGGAGAGGGGTTTTCACTAATTAGATAGTAGATAAGAACTACTTCAGGTGAAGGGAAAGGCAACACACAATACAGGAGAGGTCAGCATAACTGGACTAAAACAAAAGCAAAGTTTCCTGAATAAACTGAAGGTATTGAAGGCCAGCGTAGCAGGGGTGGAGGTTTGGGGACCATGGTTTCAGGGGACATCTAAGTCAACTGGCATAATAAAATCTATTAAAACATTCTGCATCCCACTTTGGAGAGTGGCTTCTGGGGTCTAAAATGCCAGCAAGCGGCCATCTAAGATACATCAATTGGTCTCAACCCATTTGGAGCAAAGGAGAATGAAGAAAACCCAAGACGCAGGGTAATTATGAGCCCAAGAGACAGAAAGGGCCACAAAAACCAGAGACTACATCAGCCTGAGACTAGAAGAACTAGACGGTGCCCCGCTACAACCAACGACTGCCCTGACAGGGAACACAACAAATAACCCCTGAGGGAGCAGGAGAGCAGTGGGATGCAGACCCCAAATTCTCATAAGAAGACCAGACTTAATGGTCTAACTGAGACTAAAATGACCCTGGAGGTCATGATCCCCAGACCTTCTGTTAGCCCAAGTCAGGAACCATTCCTAAACCTAACTCTTCAGACAGGGATTGGACTAGACTGAAACTATGGCATAGAAAATGATACTGGTGAATGAGCTCCTTGGATCAAGTAGACACATGAGAATATGTTGGCATCTCCTGTCTGAAGGGGAGATGAGAGGGTAGAGAGGGTCAGAAGCTGGCCGAAGGAACATGAAAAGAAATAGAGGAGGGAAGTGTGCTGTCTCATTAGGGGGAGAGCCATTAGGAGTATATAGCAATGTGTTTATAAATTTTTGTATGAGAGTCCAACTTGATTCATAAACTTTCACTTAAAGCACAATAAAAATTAAAAAAAAAAAACCATTTCATTCGATGACATATCTTTTAAAAAATGACTTTTCACTGGTTACTGTAATAACAGCCAAGTATTGTGCAAAAATCAATGTGGATCAGGAAATGAGGGTAGCAGTATCCAATATAATTCCAAATGTGGACAAGCTATGCAGTGTCCAACATGTAAACGCATCCCATTAGTAAGTAATTATGGCTACTTAAGAATGAAATACAAATATTTTTTTCAATCTATGTGTATTATTTTTAATGGCCATTCAGTTATTACTTATTAACTTATTAACTTGTTCGGATATATTTAATAAATATATTTATTAGATATTTCTTTTAGCCTAGGGTTGCTATGAAAAAGTTGAGAAACTACATTAGCCCAAAAGCAAAGACAAGAAGACAGAAAGGGACAGGAAAACTGGAAGAATGGTAACAGGGAACCCGGGGTGGAGAAGGCGAGAATGTTGACACATCACGGGGTTGGCAATAAATGTCACAAAACAATTTGTGTTTTAACTGTTTAATGAGAAACTAATATGCTCTGTAACCTTTCAGCTAAATCAAAATTAAAAAAAAAAAAAGACAATGACATCAAACAACTACAACACATACAATACGTTTCACCTTCTGAGAGCTTCCCTTAAGCAGTTAACAGCCTGGATCTCTAAGCATTATGGGAATATTTAAATCAACTGTGGTGAAAACATAATATGGAATATCAAATAGTTCTGAAAATGAATTAAGTGCTTACTATCTTTTTTTAATTTCTAAATGGCTCTCAGTTGTGCTGAAATGAGTTAACCTTACTCCCTGGTCCATGTGACACAGCACCACTGTTGGCCCATACCCGGTGTTTTTGAATTTAATTTATGTGTTTATGGCCTTTTCTTCCACGGAAATAGAGTCAATCCGTATTACTCATGGATTCTGTATTTGTGAATTTGCTTATGGGCTAAAACATATTTGTAACTCCAAAATCAATACTTGCCAAGCTTTAGTAGTTATTCATAGGCAAGTGCATTGGCCCAACCAAGAACCAAACCCACTGCAGTCGAGTCGATTCCGATTCATAGCGACCCTATAGGACAGAGTAGAACTGCCCCGTAGAGTTTCCAAGGACCACCTGGTGGATTTGAACTGCCGACCTCTTGGTTAACAGCCGTAGTGCTTAACCACTATGCCACCAGGGTTTCACCACTCTTTTTTCACCAAGTGCATGGGCAGAGTGGTGAAAGATTAGAGCCACCCCAAGGCTCAAGGACGAACAGGGCTGGTTTGGTATTCCCTCATTCAGGGTTCACAGGGACTTTATAAAACTTAACTACCATAATAACAAGACTTGACTGTACATCAGTGACTACACATGAACAACCATACAAACCAAGAATAAAAACTATGATCATTAAAAAAAAAAAATTGAGAAACTGAGAATGCCATGAGCTGAGACAGTTTGGGAATCTCTGCGTTAGAGAGTAAAAAACGCTACGAAAAAAAAAAAAATGCAGCGCACACTTAGTTAAACTGGGTGTGCTGAGGGTGGAAAAAGAAGGGTTGCTGTTTTAAACAGGGTGTATAGGTTGGTCTTCTTTGAGAAGGTGACATTCGAGCAAAGCCTTGAAGAAATGATGGAGTGAGCCATGTGGACAGCTGGAGGGAGAACGTTTCAAGCAGGGGGCGAGCCACTGCAAAAGCTCCAAGATGGGAGTGTGCTTAGAACACCCAAGGAGGCCAGTGTAGCTGGAACAGAGCGAGCCAAAGGATAGTGGTGGAGAGAAGGTCAAACGGGTGTGAAAGACAAGTTACACAGGTCATTGAAGAACTTTGGCTTTTGTTCTGAAAGAAATAAAAAAAAAAAATTTTTTTTTTTTAAGAGTCTTGCATTTTTTTTTTAATGTTTTTTAATGTGATACTTCATTATAAAATGAGTGAATAGTTTGGTTTAAAACACCAGCACTTATAATTAAGTCTTCTGTTATTTCAATAACTATATACCAGGTCAAGTTGAAATATATGAAATTTGAACTACTGTTACATACATTTCAAAATTCACATTTAAAAAAATATCGTATTTTATGCAAGTAACACGGACCTTCTACATTTGTTTGCCAACCAATCCCCCTACAAGAAGCCAAAAGCCAAACCTGTTGCCATGGAGTTAATTCGACTCATAGCGGCCCTTTAGCTCCCCCCACCACGAGGTAATTTTGTAAGCATGCGATGCACATTTTTTTTTTTTTTTACAGCAACATATTAAAAAAAAAAAAATTGGCATAGCAGTGTTTCTGAAAATACCTCCAAAGGGGAGAGAGTGGTTGGCAAACATAGAAGGCACATGATATTTGCATAAAAATGTGGTAAATAAATGTAAGTTTTTCTCTTAGAAAACTTAGTTTTCTATCAATTAAGTGAATCATTTAATGACATTATTGCTTAGAAACAAAGTTGACCTTCAGAGTGTTACAGGCGACAAGTAAATGCTTGATTCTCTACCCTCATTTTCTCCCAAAAAGAAATCTTTCCAGTAGTCTAGCAGATCGGTGCCCAATTTAAATTAAAAACAATTGTACATAAAGAATCAAACTCAAACCCACTGCCATGGAGTCTATTCTGACTCTAGTGACTCCATAGGACAAAGTAAAACTTCCTCAAAGGGTTTCCAACCTTTATGGAAGCAGCATGCCACATCGTTCTCTAGTGGTGTAGTTAGTAGGTTTGAACTGCTGTCCTTTGATTAGCAGTCCAGCGCTTTAACCACTGCCTCACCGGGGCTCTAACATAAAGAACAGAGGAAGATCATTTTATTTTACAACATTTTTCACCACCAAACATCTAAAGAATTATAAACTGTGAGTGTGCTATTTTAAAAACAGTAGTCTTTAAGGTTACGTTATTTTTCTGAATGCTTTTAGGAGTGAATCATGCTAACACATCTTAAAATATTTTAAAGGACAGATATTTTGCATTACATGAATATTACATGAACATGTTTAATTATATATATGATTTTCTTTTGCCTGAGATTAATATCCTATAGGGTCTTCAAGACCCAACATAAATATTATAACTGGAGTGAGTTCATCTCAGAATGAGAATTAGGGTATTTAGAGACAAATAAGTACCAAAATCACTGTTGATAGGCTGAAAAGATCAATATACCTTCAGATGTACTTAATTCATAGGCAGATATTGAATACTTGTGTAAAATTTAGCCTGTTGAATAAATAATTATTTTTAAAACATAGCAAATAATGCTGATCATATAACTTTTCAATTACTAGAATTATAAATCTAGTGTGTAATTCTTAACATTTCCAAGAGTTTGGATAATAACAACACAAGAATCCTTAAACATATATGCTCTTCTTTTATTTCTAATACTGTGTATTATAAAAGCACATCATCATCTGATTTATAGTTTGAAAGGATGAAACTGTGAAAGACTGTAGACAGGTCAGTGCAAAAATATGGATCCTAGTGAAGAGGCGATTGCCTAAATCCAGGAGAAAAGTGATAGGGGCTCCAAAAAGTATAGTAATCATGGAGGTAGTAAGACAGTTAAAATTCTGGATTTATTTTGAAGGTAGAAGCAGCAGGGTTTCCTGGTGAGTTGGACGTTAAGAGACAGAACAATTTTGGCCAGCATCACTGAAAGAATGGAGCGCCTATGAACTGAGATGTGCTTTAAGCAGCATTTTCGTGTTATTTTGTTTTGCCTTCTTTTTTTTTTTGTAGTAAGATCAGAAGTTCAGTTTTGGGTGTTAAGTTTGAGATGGCATTGAGATACGCAAAAAGGTAGAGATCTGGGGTAGATATATTAATTTGAGCGTATTTGTCATGGCATAGTGGTTAAGAGCTCATCTGCTAACCAAAATGTTGGCAGTTCGGATCTACCAGACACTCCCTGGAAGCCCTAGGGGGCAGTTCTACTCTGTCCTATAGGGTCGCTATAAGTTGAAATCGTCTTAATGGCAACAGGTTTCTGGTTTTTCTGTTATTTAAAGCCACTAGCCTAGATGAAATTTCCAGGAGAATGAGGGTATTCTGAGAAGAGAAATGAGCCAAGGACTGAGCAAGGAACACTCCACCATTGACAGGACAGGAAGAAGATGAGGAACCAGTAAGAAGAATGAAGGAGCAACTAGTAAAGAAATAAAACAAGAATGGGAACAATATAACAGGGAATGTACAGCAAAAGAGGACTTAGAATTGATCATTGGAGTTGATAACATGGAGACCTTGGCAAGAGAAGTTTCAATGAGTCATGAAAGTGATTATCTGATTTAGAGTGGATTTAGTAAAGAGTGAAAGATGGAAAGATTTCCACTTCTAGTAATACCAATGAATAAACTGGATCGACAATCTAGCTAAAGCTGGACAAAGCAGTAAAATAGGCAGTGGAGAGCTAGAAAAGCAGTGAAAAATCATGGACCAAGATTCTGGAGAAGAAGATAACCCAGAGAAGTATCAAAGCATTCAGAGATGCTTATCTCTTAGAGGTATCAACTAATATTGGAACAGGCAGGTAAAAGGCTAAGTAGAAAGCTGAGTAGAGCTTTCAACAGAATCTCAGGGTTAGGGGAGAAATGTTGGACTTCATGGCCTCCCAAGGAGGAGAATCTCTGGAAGAAAACTCTAGCCGTTGAGTTGGAACCCTAAAGGTGTGTAGGAATAGGTGGACTTAGAGAATGATATTTAGTTTCAAATTATCTCAACCCCTGATCAAATTAAGGCAATCAACCAGAGTGGATTTTGCCCCTCAGGTACATTTGGCAATACCTGAGATATTTTGATTGTCACATTGGAGGATGTTACTGGCACCTAGTGAGTAGAGGCCAGGGATGCTGCTAAACATTCTAGAATGCACAGAAAAGTTTCCCGTGACAAAAGAATTATCTAGTGTAAAAAAAAACTATGATGCTGTCATTTGCCTTTGAGTTGATGCCAACACATAGTGACCCTATATGCCACAGTGAACTGTCCCACAGGATTTCGTATGCTGTAATTTTTAAGGAAGGAGATTGCCAGGTCTTTTATTCCACAGAGCCACTGATGGGTTCAAATTGCCGACCTTTCAGTTAGTAGCTGAATGCTTAACCATTGAGCCACCAGGGCTCCTTCAAAATAAATAAATAAATTGAAACTTATAGGAAACATCATACTGCATGGCGAATATTGAAAGCCTTTTCCCGGTGATTAGAACAAGGTAGGGATGTCTGGCATGATGATTCAACATTGTACTGAAAGTCCTAGTCATGAAACAAGAAAAAGAAATAGAAAGTATAACAAGATAGCTGGCAGACATTGCTGAAGTGTTTTTGTTGTTGTTGATAATGTTCAGTTTTATTTTTGTTTATAAAGATGGGAGAAATACGAGCAAGTTTGAATGCTGATGGGGATGATTAAGCAAAGGAGGAAAAAGGGGCGTGAGAGGAAGAGGGGAAAATTATTAGAGGGATGTCCTTGGCAAGAGGGGATGTGGGTTTGTGCACAGTTGTAGGAAGGGACTTTATGTCAAAGCTTGGTTGGTTAGCTTCATAGCAACAGGGAGCAAGGCAGACTATGTGGGTGCAGATGCTTGTGCTAGCAGGTATCCTGTTTTCTGGGACTCAAAGCAAAGAAATACAGTTTTGGTGGGCTCTTTAAGAAAACTGTGAATACAAAATTAGGTAGGAAAATGAATATTTATTTAAAAAAAGAAAACACACAAACTATCAAATGTAAAAAAAAAAGCTGACAGATATAAATATTAGCATATCCAGAAAAGCAGCATAATTTTTTAATTGATTGTGAAAAACTTAAATGTGTAGAGAAACACCAAAAATTAGTGTGACTGTAAACCTGAGTTCCTTCCAACTCACAGTGACCCTATAGGGCAGAGTGGAACTGCCCCATTGGGTTTCCAAGGAGTGGCTGTGGATTTGAACTGCCGACCTTTTGGTTAGCAGCCATAGCTCTTAACCACAGAGCTATGAGGGCGCCATTTAAAAAAAAAAATTGGTGTAACAGAATCTATCTACTATGAGTAGATACAATTCAAATTGGGCAGTGTAAACCCAGAAAGTTAACAGGAAGGTGCTCTGAAGAGGGGATAGTGAAAGTGGGTTATATAGGTCATTGCCATGTTAATTTCTCCAGAGATAGCATCAGAACACCTGCTGGTTTCCAGGATTTCTTGTAGAAACAAAATCATTAAGGAGATGCCATGCATTTTCCAGTCAGACCCTGAGGTTCCTGCTCTTCAAAACTGGCTACACAAAAATAAATCTCTAAGAGCACAATGCCAAAGGCAAAACAATCTCCGCTAAATTGCTTACTAGGCTCTTGTCTGACTTGAAGGTGACTTTAGGAAAACAGTTGCATAAAAGTCCAAGGTTTAAAAGGACACTAAAGGGCAGATGGCCTGAATGGGTCACCCCAACAACATGGATCCAGAAATCTGGATTTTAGCAGAAGGAAAACTGTTTCTCATAATTAACTGCTAGACTCACCTCTGTTGTTGATTCTGACCTATATAACTTTTTGTGTGTGTGTGTGGCAGCATACACTATTATCACTTCTTTATATGAGCCCTGGTGGTGTAGAAGTTAAGTGCTATGGGCTACTAACCAAAAGGTTGACAGAATCCACCACCTGCTCCTTGGAAACCCTGTGGGGCAGTTCTACTCTGTCTTATAGGGTTGCTATGAGCCAAAATCAACTCGATGGCAACAGGTTTGGTTTTTTGGCTTGGGAATGTAGTAAAGTTTCTTTCATCTTCACAGCTTATTTTAGTGATGCCATATATATTTGTAGAATTGTTAAATTTGGGAAAACCTCGGTAAAATTATTTTTTTCACAAATGAGCTAAACCATTTTAGAAGATTTCAAGTTTCTTGTATTGTGATTAACCTGAAATATTTATTGAATTGATGATTTTCGTTAATCAGTATGTGGTTAGGCTAAATATGGTTAATCATTAACCAGTATGTTATATAACTAGCTGATAAATATAACTAGCTGATAGGTAGCTTTATTGCGGAGATATGAGTTTTATGATATTTTTGTCAATGTAGTATTTTGTGTTAAATCAGCAAAAAATCTAAATGCCACTGTGTGCCAATGATTCACTTTTTTATTAATTGGATTATAAATCAGATCAAAGGTCTATTCATATTTCCATTGGAACTTTATCTTCTCTTGTTAACAAATTTCCACTTTTGATGTGATCCAATATGTTTTTTGTTACAGTTTACTTCCCAATGTCTGAAAAATTGAAATTTGTTTTCTCAATAATCTTTATTGATTTTATTTCATATCTATTTACTTTTTATGTAAATTTCCCTCAGTTCTTTAACAAATGAAAGCAACAGAAAAGGATTCTTTATATCCTTCATATATGTTTGCATCAGAAGTTTGTAATTTCTCACTTGTTTTTTGAAACATTCCAAAATGTCTTTCCAAATTGGATTTAAGTAATGTATCAGCTTTTTACTTCTCATTTGTGGTTGGCTTTTTGAGTCCTTAAAAATTTTAAAAACTTAAATGCACAGAGAAACACCAGAAATCAGTGTAACAGAATGTATTCACTGTGAGTAGACAGGATTCAAATTGGGCAACGTCAACCCAAAGGTATCTGGAAGGCACTCTGAAGAGTAAATAGTGAAAGGCGGGTCTAGGCAGGTCAGTCTCCTGAAGTTCACTGTAAATTCTTTCCATATTGGTTTCTCAGGGCACGTGTAGAGCTTCAGGCTCAGTCAGTTGTAAAAACAGAGTCATTAACGACATGCCAAAACCAAACCAAACTCACTGCAATTTAGTTGATTCCTACTCATAGTGACCCTATAGGACAGAGTAGAACTGTCCCATAGAGTTTCCAAGGAGCAGCTGGTGGATTCAAACTGCTGGCCCTTTGGTTAGCAGTCAAGTGTTTAACCACTGCACCACCAGGGCTCCACACAGGCCCCACACTGGTAGCAAATCTCAGAAAGGGAGTGGGCATGATGGAGTCAATCATACATATTCCTTGATTATGCATATGTATTGAGGATCCAGTCATGCATACACATTGAAGTCTCAATGACTTATAAGTGACGCTGGACCCTGGAGCTCTCATTCTTTTGAGCTTTCTGAATTGGTGATAACATCCATGCACAGGAAGAGGGTGAAGTACATCCCTGGTGACAAATAGAAGCCTAGTTCTGCTGGGGACCTCTCCCAGACCTTCCCTGATGCTTGTATCCTTTCTAGTTATAACAAATGGGTAACTGTAATTATAGGCAGTCTCCATGAGTTCTGTGAGTCATTCTAAAGAATTATAGAACCCACTGGGGGCAGTGAGAGCCAGCAGAGAGGTTGATGTTTGCCTATTTGGCAAGGACTGGAAGGACTGGAGTGGGTTTGGAAGAGTCTGGAGTCCTAACATGTGGAGACCCAACTCTGTGTGATTAGGGTCAGAGAGAGGAAGTACCATGTGGGTGGCTGATGTCAGGATGATGAAGTGGGAAAGCACTTAGATACGTAGTGCTGTTGTAACAGAAAAACCACAAGTGGATGGCTATAACAAAGAGAAATTTATTCTCTCACAGTCTAGGAAACTAGAAGTCCAAATTCAGGATACCAGCTCCAGGGGGAAGCCTTCTCTGTCAGCTCTGGGGGAAGGTCTTGTCATCAATCTTCCCCTAGTCTAGGAGCTTCTCAGTGCAGAGACCCTGGGTCCAAAGGACACGCACTCCTCCTCCTGGCTCTTCATTCTTGGTGGCACGAGGTCCCCCTGTCTCTGCTTACTTCTCTATTTTATATCTCAAAAGAGATTGACTCAAGATGCAACCTAATTTTGTAGATTGAGTCCTGCCTCATTAACATAAAAAAAAATAATTGCCTCTAATCCTGCCTCATTAACATAATACAGGTAGGATTTACAACACGTAGAAAAATCACATCAGATGACAAAATGGTGGACAATCACACGATACTGGGAATCATGGCCTGGAAAATTTGACACACAATTTTGGGCAACACAATTCAATCCATAACAGTGAAGATATGTTATCTTCACATTTTGGAAATTTGCCTTGTTGGTTATTTTTAATGGACATATCTCTTACATATGTTTTTCAAATGCTTAAAGCTGTTCTGTGAGACACACTTTTAAGACAATGAAAAAACGTACTGGAAAAAAAATGTATGAAACACGTATCTGATAAAGGACTTGCATCCAAGATATACCAAGACCTTTTAACATTCAGTAGTAAGGAAAAAAAATAATGCAATTTAAAAATGGACGAAAGATCTGAATAGGCATCTCACCAAAGAAAATATGCAGACGGTAAATAAGAATATTAAAAGACCCATAACATCATACGTCATTTACCCATTGCTGCTGAGCCGATTCCAACTCATGGCGACCCTATAGGACAGAGTAGAACTGCCCCATAGGGTTTTCAAGGAGCAGCTAGTGGATTCAAACTGGCAACTTTTTGGTTAGCAGCCTAACACTTTTATGTCATTAGGAAATTGCAAAATAAAACAACAAAGGTATACCATTATATACCTATTAAAAAAAAAAACAAAAACCAAACCCGTTGCCATTGAGTCGGTTCCCACTCATAGCGACTCTATTAGAAAGGTTAAAACCCAAAAAACTAAAAATACCATTTACTGGTGAGGATGTAGAGTAGAAAGAACTCTCAGTCATTGCTGGCAAAAATGAAAAGTGATATAGTCACTTTGGAAGACAATATGGCTGTTTCTTATAAAGCTAAACACAGTCTTAGCATACAATTCCTCATTTGAGCTCTTAAGTATTTATCTAATTGAGTTGAAAACTTTATGTCCACACAAAAACCTATACATAAATGTTTATAGCAACTTCATTTATAATCACAAAAAGCAGGAAGCAACCACGATATCCTTCAATGATAAGCAAACTGTGGTATATCCATACAATGGACTATTATTCGGCAATAAAAAGTAGTGAGTTATTAAGCCACAAAAATACACAGATGAACCTTAAATGCATATTGATAAGTCAAAGAAGCCAGTATGAAAAGGCCATATACTGTAGGGTTTCAACTCCATGACTTTCTGGAAAATGAAAAACTATGTTATTGTTGTTAGGTGCCATTGAGTCAATTCTGACTCACAGTGACCCTATGTACGACAAAACAAAATACTGCCGGTTCTGAGCTATCCCCACAACTATTGCTCTGTCTGAGCTCATTTTTGCAGCCGCTGTGTCAGCCCATCTCATTTATGGTCTTCTCTTTTTTGCTGGCTCTCTGTTTTACCAAGCATGATGTCCTTCTCCAGGGACTGGTCCTTCCTGGTAACAGGTCCAAAATATGTGAGACGAAGCCTTACCATCCTTGCTTCTAAGAAGCATTCTGGCTATAGTTCTTCCAAGACAGATTTCTTCATTCTTCTGGTGGTCCACGATATATTCAAAATTCTTCCCCAATAGCATAATTCAAAGGCGTCAATTCTTCGATTTTTCCTATTCATTATCTAGCTTTCATAGCATATGATGTGATTAAAAATACCATGGCTTGGGTCATGCACTCCCTGGTCTTCAAAATGACATCTTTGCTTCTTAACACTAAAGATATGCCTTGCAGCAGATTTGCCCAATGCAATGTGTTGTCTGATTTCTGCACTGCTAGTTTCATCAACATTGATTGTGGATCCAAGCAAAATGAAATCCTTGATAAGTTCAACTTTTTCTCCATTTATCATAATGTTGCTTCTTGGTCCAGTTGTGAGGATTTTCGTTTTCTCTTTATGTTGAAGTGTAATCCATACTGAAGTCTGTGGTCTTTGGTTCTCATCGGTAAGTGCTTCGAGTCCTCTTTACTTTCAGCTAATAAGGTTGTGTCATCTGCATAATGAAGGTTGTAAATGAGTCTTCCTCCAATCCTGATGCCCCATTCTTCTTCATATGGTCCAGCTTCTCGGATTTTTTGCTCAGCATACAGATTGAATAAGTATGGTGAAAGGATACAACCCTAACACACACCTTTCCTAACTTTAAACCATGCAGTATCTCCTTGTTCTTTCTGAATCACTGCTTCTCGGTCTAAGTACAGGTTTCTCCTGAGCACAATTAAGTGTTTCGGAATTTCCATTCTCCACAATGTTATCCATAATTTGTTATGATACACATCATTGAATGCCTTTGCATAGTCAATAAAACACAGATAAAGATCCTTCTCGTATTCTCTCTGCTTTCAGCCAGGATCCATCTGACATCAGTAAATGATATCCCTTATTCTACAACCTCTTCTGAATCTGGCTTGAATTTCTAGCAGTTCCCTGTCAATGTTTTGCTGCAATTGCTTTTGAATGATCTTTAGCAAAATTTTACTTGTGTGTGATATTAATGATATTGTTTGATAATTTCTGCTTTCTGTTGGATCTCCTTTCTTTGGAATGGGTACAAATATGGATCTCTTCCAGTCCGTTGGCCAGGTAGCTGTCTTACAAATTTCTTAGCATAGATGAGTGAACGCTTCCAGGGCTGCATCCATTTGTTGAAACATCTCAACATCACCTGGAGCCTTGTTTTTCACCAATTCCTTAAGGTCCAGCTTGGACCTCTTCCTTCAGTACCATCCGTTCTTGATCATTGCTACTTCCTGAAATGGCTGAAAGTTGACCAATTCTTTTTGGTACAGTGACTCTGTATATTCCTTCCATCTTCTTTTGATGTTTTCTGAGTTGTTTAATATTTTCCCCATGGAATCTTTCAGTATTGCAACTCGAGGCATGAATTTTTTCTTCAGTTTTTTTCAGCCAAGCATGTTCTTCCCTTTTTGTTTTCTATCTCCAAGTCTTTGAACATGTCATAGTACTTTGTCGTCACAAGCTGCCCTTTGAAATCTTCTGTTTAGCTCTTTTACTTCATCATTTCTTCCTTTCACTTTAGCTACTTGATGTTCAGGAGCAAGTTTCAGATCTCTTCTGACATCCATTTTGGTCTTTTCTTTCTTTCCTGCCTTTTTAAGGACCTCTTGCTTTCTTCATGTGTGATGTTCTTGAGGTCATTCCACAACTCATCTGGTCTTCAGTCATTACTGTTCAATACATCAAATCTATTCCTGGGATGTTCTCTAAATTCAGGTGGGATACACTCAAGGTCATACTTTGGCTCTCTAGTTTTCTTCAACTTAAATTTGAACTTGCATATGTGCAACTGATGGTCCATTCCACGAACAGCCCCAGCCTTGTTCTGAGTGATGATATTGAGCTTTTCCATTGTTTTTTTCCACAGATGTAGTTGATTTGATTCTTGTGTATTCCATCTGGCAAGGTTCACATGTATAGTCACTGTTCATGTTGTTGAAAAAAGGTATTTGCTATGAAGAAGTCATTGGTCTTGCAAAATTCTATCACGTGATCTCTGGTGTCGTTTCTACCACCAAGGCCATATTTTCCGAATACCGATCCTTTTTGTTTTTTTTCCAACTTTCACATTCCAATCACCAGTAATTATCAATGTATCTTGATTGCATGTTTGATCAATTTCTTACTGCAGAAGTTGGTAAAAACCTTCAATTTCTTCATCTTTGGCCTTAGTGATTGGTGTGTAAATTTAAATAATGGTTGCAACGACTGGTGTTCCTTTTATCTTATCACTGACAGAATTGTACTTCAGGATAGATCTTGAAATATTCTTTTTGACAATGAACCGGATGCCATTCCTCTTCAATTTGTCATTTCCAGCAAAGTAGATCAAAAGATTGTCTGATTCAAAATGGAATATACCAGCCCATTTCAGCTCATTTACACCTAAGATATCAATGTTTATATGTTCCATTTCCTTTTTGATGACTTCCAATTTTCCTAGATTCATACTTCATACATTTTACGTTCGATTATTAATGGATATTTGCAGCTGTTTCTTCTCATTTTGAGTCATGCTACATCAGTAAATGAAGGTCCTGAAAGCTTGACTCCATCCATATCCATTATGGTCGACTCTACTTTGAGGAGGCAGCTCTTCCCCAGTAGTGTTTTGAGTGTCTTCCAACCTGAGGAGCCCTATTCCACACTGTATCAATGTTCCACCACTATTCATAAGGTTTTCACTAGCCAATTTTTTCTGAAGTAGACTGACGTGTCATTCTTCCTAATCTATCTTTGTCTGGAAGCTCAGCTGAAATCTATCCACCATAGGTGCTCTGCTGGTATTTGAAATACTGGTGGCAAAACTCCTAGTGTCACAGCAATAGGCAAGCCCCCACAGTACAATGAACTGACAGATGCATGGTGGGAAAAACTATGGAGACAATAAAAATATCAGTGGTTTCCAGGAGGTCAGAGGAGAGGAAGAATGTTGAAAAGGTGAAGTGCAAGGAGTTTCTTAAAGGCAGTGAAACAAGTCTGTATGATACTATAATGGTGCACACGTGACACTATTCATTGCCAAGACCAATGCACTGATAAGCATAAAACATATGACTTCACATAGAGATTGACTATTCTATATACACGGTAATTTTGTTAAAGTCCATTTTACTTCTTTACCAGTGTTGTTATTGTTGTGTGCTGTCAGGTCGATTCCAACTCATAGAGACCTTATAGGACTGAATAGAAATGCCCCTTAGGGTTTCCTACACTGTAATATTTATGGTGATGCTCCATATCACATATCACTTTGGACATGTTATCAAGAGGGATCATTCCCTGGAGGACATCATGCTTGGTAAAGTAGAGGGTCAGTGAAAAAGAGGAAGACCCTCAACGAGATGGATTGACACAGTGGCTGCAACAAAGGGCTCCAGCATAACAACGATTGTGGGAATGACGCAGGATTGGGCAGTGTTTCATTCTGTTGTACATAGGGTCCCTGTGAGTTGGAACTGACTCGACTGTACCTAACAACAGCAACAACAACAACAATCATTGTGGAAGCAGATTGTCAGGTCCTTTTTCCCAGGGAGCGGCTGGTGGGTTCAAACCATTGACCTCTCAGTTGGCAGCTGAGGTCTTCACCATTGTTCCACCAGGGCTCCTTAATAGAGGGGAAAAAAAGATATGGTGTTTTTAAAATTGTGTACTCTGCATCACTAAGTATTTCCCTGTGTCTTAGTAATATGTTTTTGTTGTTGTAAAGTGCCGTCAAGTCGGTTCCAACTCATAACAACCCTATGCACAACAGAACGAAACACTGCCTGGTCCCGCACCACCCTTACAATTGTTATGCTTGAGCTCATTGTTGCAGCCACTGTGTCAATCCACCTTACTGAGGGTTTTCCTCTTTTCTGCTGATCCTGTACTTTGCCAAGCATGATGTCCTGTACTTTGCCAAGCACTGATCCCTCCTAACAACATGCCCAAAGTATGTAAGACGTGGTCTCACCATCCTTGTTTCTAAGGAGCTTTCTGTTTGTACTTCGTCCAAGACAGATTTGTTCATTCCTTTGGCAGTCCATGGTATATTCAATATCCTTCACCAACACCACAATTCAAAGGGGTCAATTCTTCTTTGGTCTTCCTTATTCATTGTCCAGCTTTCACATGCATATGATGTGATTGAAAATACCATGACTTGGGTCAGGCACACCTTAATCTTCAAGGTGGTATCACTGCTTTTCAAGACTTTAAAGAGGTCCTTTGCAGCAGATTTACCCAATGCAGTGGGTTGTTTGATTTCTTGACTGCTGCTTCCATGGCTGTTGATTGTGGATCCAACTAAAATGAAATCCTTGACAACTTCAGTCTTTTCTCTGCTTATCGTGATGTCACTCATTGGTCCATTTGTGAGGATGTTTTCTTTATGTTGAGGTGCAATCCGTACTGAAGGCTGGGGTCTTTGATTTTCATTAGAAAGTACTTCAAGTCCTCTTCACTTTCAGCAAGCAAGGTTGTGTCATCTGCATAATGCAGGTTGTTAATGTCTTCCTCCAATCTTGATGCCCCGTTCTTCTTCATATAGTCCAGCTTCTCAGATTATTTGCTCAACATACAGATTGAATAGTTATGGTAAAAGAATACAACCCTGACACACACTTTCCTGACTTTAAACCAATCAGTATCCCCATGTTCTGTCTGAACAATTGCCTCTTGATCTATGTAAAGTTTCCTCATGAGCACAATTAAGTGTTCTGGAATTCCCATTCTTCGCAATGTGATCCATAATTTGTTACGATCCACACAGTCGAATGCCTTTGCATAGTCAATAAAACACAGGTAAACATCCTTCTGGTATTCTCTGCTTTCAGCCAGGATCCATCTCACATCAGCAATGATATCCCTGGTACCACATACTCTTCTGAAATAAGCCTGAATTTCTGACAGTTCCCTGCCAATATATTGTTGCAGCCATTTTTGAATGATCTTCAGGAAAATTTTGCTTGCGTGTGATATTAATGATATTGTTCTATAATTTCCACATTTGGTTGGATCACCTTTCTTGGGAATAGGCATAAATATGGATCTTTTCCAGTCAGTTGGCCAGGAAGCTGTTTTCCATATTTCTTGACATAGACAAGTGAGCACCTCCAGCACTGCATGTATTTGTTGAAACATCTCGATTGATATTCTGTCAATTCCTGGAGCCTTGTTTTTCACCAATGCCTTCAGAGCGGCTTGTACCTTCTTCCTTCAGTACCATTGGTTCCTAATCCTATGCTACCACTTGAAATATTTGAACATTGACTAATTATTTTTGGTATAATGACTCTGTGTATTCCTTCCATCTTCTTTTGATGCTTCCTGCATCATTTAACATTTTCCCCATAGAATCCTTCAATATTGCAACTCGAGGCCTGAATTTTTTCTTCAGTTCTTTCAGCTTGAGAGACGCCAAGTGTGTTCTTCCCTTCTGGTTTTCTTTCGCCAGCTCTTTGCACATGCCATTATAATACTTGGTCTTCTCGAGCCACCCTTTGAAATCTTCTGTTTGGCTCTTTTACTTCATCATTTTTTCCTTTTACTTTAGCTCCTTGACATTCATGAGCAAGTTTCAGAGTCTCCTCTGACATCCTGCTTGGTCTTTTCTTTCTTTCCTGTGTTCTCAGTGACCTCTTGTTTTCTTCATGTATGATGTCCTTAATGTCATTCCACAACTTGTCTGGTCTTCGGTCACTAGTGTTCAATGTATCAAATCCATTCTTGAGATGGTCTCTAAATTCAGGTGGCATATACTCAAGGCCATATTTTGGCTCTCGTGGGCTTGTTCTGATTTTCTTTAGTTTCAGCTTGAACTTGCATATGAGCAATTGATGGTCTGATCCACAGTCGGCCCCTGGCCTTGTTCTGACTGATAATATTTAGTTTTTCCATCGTCTCTTTCACTCACAGATGCAGTCAATTTGATTTCTGTGTGTTCCATCTGGTGAGGTCCATGTGTATAGTTGCCATTTATGTTGGTGAAAGAAGGAATTTGCAATGAAGAAGTCGTTGGTCTTGCAAAATTCTATCATTTGATCTCCAGCATTGTTTCTGTTACCAAGGCCATATTTTCCAAATACTGATCCTTCTTCTTTGTTTCAAACTTTCCCATTCCAATCACCAGGAAGCATTAATGCATCCTCATCACATGTTTGATCAATTTCAGACTGCAGCAGCTGATAAAAATCTTCTATTTCTTCATCTTTGGCCTTAGTGGTTAGTGCATAAATGTGAATAATTGTCATAACGACTGTTCTTCCTTGTAGGTGTATGGATATTATCCTATCACTGACAGCATTGTACTTCAGGATAGATCTTGAAATGTTCTCCTAATGGTGAATGCAACACTGTTCCTCTGTAAGATGTCATTCTCGGCATAGTAGACTATAAAATTGTGTGATTCAAAATGCCCAATACCAGTCCATTTCAGCTCACTAATGCCTAGGATATCAATGTTTATGCATTCCATTTCATTTTTAATGATTTCCAATTTTCCTAGATTCATACTTTGTACATTCTAGGTTCCAATTATCAATGGATGTTTGTAGCTGTTTCTTCTCATTTTGAGTCATGCCACATCAGCAAATGAAGGTCCCAAAAGCTTTACTCCATCCACATCATTAAGGTTGACTCTACTTTGAGGAGGCAGCTCTTCCCCAGTTGTCTTTTGAGTGCTTTCCAACCTGGGGGCTCATCTTCCAGCACTATATCAGACAATGTTTCACTGCTATTCATAAGGTTTTCAATGGCTAATTTTTTTCTGAAGTAGACTGCTGGGTCCTTCTTCCTAGTCTGTCTTAGTCTGGAAGCTCAGCTGAAACCTGTCCTCCACTGGTGATCCTGCTGGTATCTGAGTACTGGTGGCATAGCTGCCAGCATCACAGGAACACGCAAGCTCCCACAGTATGACAAACTGACAGACATCTAGTTATCTAGTACTGCTGTAACAGAAATACCACAAGTGGATGGCATTAACAAAGAGAAATGTGTTCTCTCACAGTCTAGTAGTTACAAGTCCAAATTCAGGGTGTCAGCTCCAGGGAATTGCTTTCTCTCTCTGTCAGCTCTGGAGGAAAGCCCTTGCCCTCAATCTTACCCTGGTCGAGGAGCTTCTCAGGCACAGGGACCCCAGGGCCAAAAGACACGCTCTGCTTCTGGTGCTGCTTTCTTGGTGGTATGAGGTCCCCAACTCTCTGCTTGTTTCCCTTTCCTTTTACCTCTTGAGAGACAAAAGGTGGTAATAACTGATAAAAACAAGGTTAGAGAATAGGATAGCATGAAAATTTTGTACATACAAAAAATAAAAAGTCTAGCGGTTAGCAAGAAACAGTTACTTGTGTTTATCTCTCGTGTAGAGCTAAGCTTCAGCTTGGAAGGAGACTTAACTTCACTTTATACCCTGCTATCATGCAATATTACAATGTACAATGACCTTTGAGACAACTAAAATGTGGATACTGATTACCTACTTGATATTAAGAAATTAATGTTAATTTTTTCATAGGTATTTTAAAGGTATTTTGTTTGTTTTAAAAAGTTATCTTTTAGAAATTCCTTTCAAAGTATTTCCAGATGAAATATATTTAGGCATTTGCCTAAAAATAATATGAAATGGGGAGTGGATTAAGGGGCACACATGGTGGGGTTAGATAAAACAAGATTATTCAGGAGTTGAGTATGATTGGAAGCCGAGTGATGGTGGCATGGGTGTTCATTATTCTGTGTACATTTGTACATATTTGAAATTCCCTGTAATAAAAAGTTTTTTTTTAACTTATTTTTTACTCAGATCAAATTTTGTTTCAATTTAATTTCACAAATTATTTGCACTAAGTTTGGAGAATGCAGTGATATACAAATGTCCATGGTGCTAGCCCTCATATTGCTTATGGTTTAAAGGGAAAGGCAATTAGAATCCAAAAAAAAAAAAAAAATGATGAGTGCTAAAACAAATCAAGTACACAGCATTATGGGAGCATAGAGTAAGATCTAACCAAGTTAGAAAGAGAACAAAGATGAGTAGAATGATGGTAGGTAAAGAGGAGGATCTGGCAGGCGTGAAGGCCAGGAGTAGAGAGGAAGCTAGGTGTGATTTCCAGAATCCTGGTGGCATAGTAGTTAAGAACTTGGCTGCTATCTGCAAGGTTGGGAGTTCGAATCCACCAGTTGCTCCTTGGAAATCCTAGGAGGCAGTTTCTACTCTGTCCTCTAGGGTTGAGAGAGAAAGCTGGCTGTGTTTTAATGGTTCCAGCTTAAAGAAGATGAACTCTTAGGAGACTGAGTTGGGGGTAGCCAGTTGGAGGAGAGCTTTGTAAGTCAAGTTCAGGAGGAGCTTGGGTTTTATTCTAAAAATAATGACAAGTCATTTAAGGGTTTTAACCAGCAGAAAATATCATCATGTTTCTCCATATTACTCACTACAAAGTGATGAACTGATTGAAAAGGGGCTGAAGTGGAGGACTGAGATCAGTTAGGAGGCTATTATAGTTTTCTAGGCTTATATTTGATGACTAATTTGTGTCTAACCCAAGGCATGGTTTTTTCAGTCCCCTCATATGCATACGAACGCTGAACAATGAGAAAAGGAAGACAGAAGAGTAATTAACGCATTTGAATTGTGGTGTTGGTCACTATGAGTCAGAATTGACTCGACGGCAGTGGGTTTGGTTTTTTGGTTTGGTTGGTGAAAAATACTGGGTATGCTATGGACTGCCAGAAGAACGAACAAATCAGCCTTAGAGTAAATACAACCAGAATACCCCTTAGAAGCAAGAATGGCAAAACTTCAGCAGGATTACTTTGGGCACATCATCAGGAAAAAGCAACCACTAGAAAAGGACATCATGGTTGGTAAAGTGGAGGGTTGGAGAAGGCAAGAGATACCTTAGTGAGACAGGCTGACACAGTGGCCAGAACACTGGGCTCAAACATGCTCATGTTAATAAAGTGCCACAGAACTTGCAACATTTTGTTGTTAAACATAAGGTCACCATGAGTTGGAGCTGACTCAATGGCAACTAACAACAGTAGCAAAAAAGCTTATGTTGATGGAAGTTTGCAATTTAAAGTTTAAAGTGTGGTCAGAGGAGGGAGAATCAGCAAAGAATTCTGAAATGACCAAACAGGTGGGAGAACGAGTGTTGCATCATATACCTGGGGGACGTGGTCTTGACAGTTAAGTATTAACCAAGGATTTTCAAGGCGATTATTTATTGCCTGAATCACAGAAGCCATAATTGGGTCTGATCTTGCCATTCCTCTTCTCAGAAAAAAAAATGGTTTCTCATGGCCCCTAAGAATAACGTCTGCACTCCCTGTTGTGGCATTCAGGGGTCTGGTCTCATCTCTCTGTATATCTCTTTGTGTAGTATATGCTCAGGACATACTAGTTTGATTTGATGGAATAAACTGGAAAACTTAGAACTCCTTGCTTGGAAAATACTGCTTGGACTGGGCATAATTCTCATTCTCTATCAAAATCAGTCTCTTCCTTACAAGTCTTAGCCCAAATACCTCCCCTAGTCTATAAACATTTTCCTTCCTCCATGTCCTAACCACATTAGCTGAGCCTTGGTTTTGCATTTAGGCAGTTACTTCACTGTAACTTTATACATACTACAGTGGATTTTCGCTCTCTCCCCAATTAAGTTAGAAACCTCTTGAGGGTAAGCAATGTGTTAATTCAACTTTATCTTCCTTGATTACCTTACCTGTTCTAGTAACTGTTATGCAAAATCTGGATAATGAAAAAGGAAGATCAAAGAACTGACGTGGTTGAATTATGGTGTTGGCAAAGAATAGTGAGTATACTATGGACTGCCAGAAGAATGAACGAATCTATGTTGGAAGAAGTATAGCCAGAATGCTCATTAGTGGCAAGGATGGAGAGACTTCGTCTCACATACTTTGAACATGTTATCAGAAGGGACCAGTCCCTGGAGAAGAACACCAGCCTGGTAACATAGAGTGTCAGCAAAAAAGAGGAAGACTTTCAATGAGATTGATTTGACATGGTGGCTGCAACAATGGGCTCAAATATATCTATGACGATGGTGCAGGACCGGGCAACATTTCATTGTTATACATAGGGTTGCTATGAGTCAGAGCTGACTCAATAGCATCTAACAACAACAATTGGTCAAATTGTATCCCCCTAAAAATTTTTTTTTTTTTTTTAAATACATTAAAGTCTTAACCCCCGGTACCTGCAAATGTGACCTTGTTTGGAAATAGGGTCTTTGAAGATGTTGTTAGCTAACATGAGATCCTACTGGAGTAGGGTGGGTCCTAATCCAATATGACTGGAATCCTTATAAAAAGAGGAAAAGTGACACAGAGACTTTATACATAGAAAAGAACACTATGTGATGATGGAGACAGAGATTGGAGTGACGTGTCTATAAGCCAAGGAACACCAAGGGTTGGTATGAACTTCTAGAAGCTAGGAAGAGGCAAGAAAGGATTCTCCCCTAGAGCCTGCAGAAAGAGCACAGCCCTGCCAACACCTTGATTTTGGATTTGAAGCCTGTCAGAATTGAGACAATAAATTTCTGTTGCTTTAAGCCACCCAATTTGTGGTTCTTTGTTACAGCAACCCTAGGAAACTAATACCAAACCAAAAGCCAAACCCATAGCTGTTGAGTAGACTGCAACTCATAGTGACCCTATAGGACAGGGTGAAACTGCCCCATAGGGTTTCCAAGGAGTGGCTGGTGGATTCGAACTGCTGACCTCTTGATTGGCAACTGTAGCTCTCAACCACTGTACCACCAGGGCTCCAGAAACTAATACAGTGACCAATAAATATTGAGTTAAAAGGATTTCTTATCCTGTTGTGTCCATACTTCTATGAAATCTAGATTAACAGCAAGATTCCATAGGAAAATTTGATTTTAGCTAAATAAATATTCAACCATGTTGTGAACATATGTGATGAGCTTATATCAAACAACAGGGCAAACTTAGGAGAGTGCATAAAATTCTTTATTTAGAACAATAAAGTATATGTATATATAATGTAATTTCAAATTCAAACCTGTATAAAAAAGGATCAGGACATATAACTATTTTAAAAAGTACACATACAGTATATACACATACACAACACATTTTACAACTTTTTTATTTAATTAAACTTCAATCATAATAAAACTATTTAGAATAGTGTTGACATACATTTACATTACAATATGCAAACTCCAACCTATGACTGAACTAGCAATATATCTGTGCATCCATCTAAATGACTGAATACTTTTCAAGTCCATTGATTTTAAAAAATAGTGGCAAGTGGACACTATAATCACACATCAATCCTTTGAATATAGGAGAATAAGATATTTTGATTGGAAAATTGTATTTAGTGAGTCTTGCAGTGCAGAAATCAAACAACTGAAAATACCATGGTTTTCAGTTTAAACAATTATTATCTTAAATTTATTTTTAAAAACATCGGAAGAATGTGGATGGAGATGGCAGTTATAAATTTACAATGCTTAGCAAACATTTTAGGATCATGAATACCCATTTTAATATGGATTATATTTCTAAAACACCTTGTTATGAAATGCAAGTGCCATTTTTTTAATCTTTGCATTTATCTAAGGCATTTTAAGATTAGTTAATGGAAAGCAGCAATGGCATGTATTGTGTGACCAAACACCACAAGTGAACTAGTTAGAATTTCAATCTGAATGTTTATATCTTAAAGCCAAATTTCAAAATAATATTGTTTCAAAGACAAGTTGCCATTACTTTACAATTCTTATCCCATTTTCCAAATTTAAAATATAATTTATGGATTACTACCCCTTTCCAAATGGATTCTAAAATATCTTTAACATTCCACAATTTTAAAGAAGCCTCTCACATTTTTCTGCTCTTAGCTTTTAATAAAATGAGGGCATTTAAATGCTTACCTTGGTGCATTTCCAAATATTACACACATCTTATAGTATTTCTTCCAGACTAAAATGTACTACTGGTTTTCATTCTTCAGAGGTGACCCAAAACGTTTATTTAAGCAAAGGAAAAAGCCATCTCTTGTGTAAATGGTTATCCAATTCACACTACTTGAGACTGAATTTCACTCTTACTAATGGATCCTATTTACATTAGAAACACGAACAGCAATGACTTTTTATGGTCAAGATGCTTATTCACAGAGAGGAGAGCTAAATATTTTGTACAGGATAGTCTCAGGTCACTTTGAACTTCTTTGTTAGTCATAGAGGAATAGGCTCCTGATTTAGGAGGGAACTCAGAGTTCACCATACCGATTTTTTTTTTTTTAAAGTGAGATCTAAGGAGGAGAGATGATTTACCAACATCAGTTAACGACACAGTGGAGGGTCCTGATAATTTTTCCCAACATCCATCCCATTATGCCAAACTGTCTTTCTGAAAGACGTATTTCTTAGTTAAAGAAGAATTGATATGGATTAGCTGAAAGCTACATATTGGAATTTAATTTAGAAGCCAAAACTTAGCTGCAGAAGAACATTAAGAAAAAGCCATGATTTCTGAATGAATTTTTCTATTAATTTAAAACGTCAGTTGAATTAGAATACTAAAATGTGACACAAAGGCTCTCCAAAGTACTTTAATGCTCAAGAAATGTGTTTTATTCTTACTAAATGCAAACACTTCATTATGGACATACACTTTTTCATTTTAAGAGGATAGGTTACTTGTTCTATGACAGTATTGAAAAAATTAGTCTCTGACTCATTAAAAAAATGGCAGTGTGGTAAGCACATTAGATTATTATACAATATCCAGGAACACTTCCATATTGCTGGGCAGCCACCCTTTATCATGGAACAGGTTTCTTTATAGACTTGGGTTCTGCCAAAGAGGTGTAAAGTGTTCAGTCTAATTTAGAATCTGCAGGGCTTCTGGGATCATTTTAAAAGGCAATTTTGAAACATTACAAGAAAAAACTATCAGATATGTGGCACCACTTTGAAAGGTGACTTCATGGTTTATGATGTCAGTTATGAGTTTCCATGAGTCAAGAAGGGAGGATATTCAGAACATACATGGGATAAAATAAGCAAAGATATATACTTTTTTTTCTTTTTTAATTTCAAAGCAGGTATGACACAGTTAATGCCCAAGCTGCTAACATCCAAAATAATGTACAGGATTTTTCTATTCTTAATGCATTTTATTGAATTTTAGAGTTTCAAAAATTGGTAATCCATGTAACTCTCAACGAACCAATACATTTAATTAAGCACAACACGGCCCTTCCCCTATCGTGTCAGATTTCATATTTGCAGAATCTATTTATTTAACTCTTTTTTTATTAATTAGGACCGTGTCCTTAAGTTTGAAAATCCAGCTACTAGCTTTGAGAACACAGGTACATTTTTGTACTCTCAAGCTTATCAAACAGCATTTCCATATGCCCAAGAAAACAGAACCCGTTGGTTAAATAAATAAAACCATTTGATTGAAAAGTATGAACTTAGGTGGCCATGACCTATACATATAGCTCATGCTAACCTGTGTCTATTTTCCTCAAAATAATCAATGTCACACATTCAAACAGGTCCTTTTAGCAATTAAACTGATGTTCGGCTTTATTATTCATCGATCATGCCAAGGGATATCCAAGGGCTTGAACAAATTAATGCAGCTTCCCAAAGGATCTGGGTTGTATCTTAGAGAAATGATTACTGTCTGAGGAAGCCCAACACTCTAAAGGAAAAGACTGTAGAAACCATCTGGGCTCTTAGGTGCAAAAAAGGGCAAAGGCCACTTACCAGAGATATATTTGGATTAGCTTTGAACATAAGCTAAAATCCAACAATACCAGAAATGCTTGGACTCTTGACATCAAAACAAATCTAGCATATGCCCTTTTCTATTACTGCACTGAAAATGGTCAGATTGTGATCATAGTACATGGCAATAATGTTATCACATGATCAAATTGGACTGGAAAGCTTTGAATTCCTTTACATATACCTTCATGGTATGCCAAAAGAACTTTCATCAAAATAAACCATAAGAAAACATTCTTTGACTTTAGTTGGATGTTTCTTTGACTATAAAAAAAATTGGCAAAAGGAATTCACATAATCATTCATAAGTTCAAGTTTAAAAATGCAGTGTATGTCTTGGGAATCCCTGCCAAATTCACTCTAACTATGCGAAACACATTTTAAATATCATACTGACATGCGGAACTACATAAAGCTCTGTTTTTATTTGTTTTTTAATTCATAAACTTTAATGAATATAGGGTGCCTGATTTTAAATAAATGGATCCTTTAAACAGAAAATGGTGAATATACTATAAATAACTAAAGTTTTCAGATTCCTTGCATTCTTTAAAAGCCAGGTAACCTAGTTTTCAATACCCATATAAAGCACCCATATCTAAGATTAAAAAAAAAAATTGTAATTTATTTTTTTACTCTCTGCCACGGTGGAAATTTAAAATGGGACTTCCATACATTCAGCATTTTCTCCTAAGTCCCTTTACACGACTCTGTAACAGTTTTAGAATATAAACATTTTGTAATACAGTTTGCAAACACGACCTATTCACTCTGTAGCGGTCAAGGGAAAAGGCAGACTTAACCAGGGTTGCCAAGTGTCCTCCTTGGCAAACTTCTGCTGTTCAGTGTTCATAGCTTCTTCATGGGTTAACTCTTCCGGAGAGTCTTTGCTCTGCAAAGGCATCACTGCTCTAGTTCATTGTTGGCTCCCCGACATGGACAGAACCAGCCATGTCCATTGTCTAGTGAGATATGGTTCAGCACGGTCTATGTCAGGAAGAGATCATAACCAGACCTACATTATGAATCAGCAGCTACAAGGCTGACCAGCTGCCTACTCCTGTCATCACTTAGCTCTCACTGCCTTCTAGACTGTACAGTGGCTGATGCGATTGAGTTTTTGTTTTAAGCATTTTTTTTCGATCCCTTTGAGAAAAAATGGTTACCCCCCACTATCCAGGCTGAAATCTACTTGCAGAGATCAGGTTAACTATGGCTACAGGTTGTAACTGAAAAATAAAGCTATGTGGTTTTTCAGCAATTAGACATTTCTGGAGGCATGCAAATTGTGCGTGCAGTCTGCGACGCGTGCCTGCTTTCCCAATATCAGTCGCAAGTTCTAAATGAGACCACAAGTCCCCCAGGTCCTTAAAATAGAGTCCTGCTCCATGCAAGTTCTTCTTTACAGATGATTAATTCAGGGCCAGTTTCACAGTAAAACACTTTGTTCCAATTTCTGAATCATCCTTACAGAGTCATGGGTAGCAAGAACAGATAAAGATGCGGTCTGTCACTCCAGACAGAATATGAATTTGTTTTAAGCTGCTTCATTTATGAAGCAAACATGAACTGTTACCCGCCTAGAGAGAAAGGGAAAAAAAGAGAGATTATGGCACGTCTGCTTTCTCCCTTTACATTCTCAATCGCAGAATTAATTACTTAATTAATTAATTCCACAGTGAATAACAGATTTGCAATATGTGCTTCACTTACACGGTCTAAAAGAATTTGTTAAATTTTTTTCTAGATGCAGTGATCTATTTACTACTCATATATTCTTATTTTTTGCTTTTAAAACACTCAACGTCAACTGAAATTACTGCATTTATTGTCTATTGTCTGTCTCCTTCCACTATAATTACACTGGAATGTAGCTCCCTCAGGGCAGGGAGCTTTGTCTACCTTGTCTCCTACTGTACTCCAACACTTGTACCAGGCCCTGGCACATAATAAGTATCCAATAAATACTCGTTGAAAAAAAGAACGGATGAAAAAAACCTGTGGTTTTCAAACAGCTATATCAGAAAGGCATATTAGAAAGATTGACATCGTGGCACCACATATTATCTCAATTCGTGATGGATGAAAAGGGGGTTAACAACCTGTTGAATTTCTCTAGCAAGGCTACAAAAACGTAGTCGATAAACGGTGAGAAAAAAGGGACAGGGGAACGAAGGCAGTGAATGGCTAGAGGGTGGAGAAATAGAGATGGATGGATGATGGAACAGCAGGAAAGAGGTATCGGGACAGGTGGAGAAGCTGGTTAGAGGCCACCAACATAATAGCCTCATGAGTCACTGAGCAGTTCTAGGCTCTTGACTCTCTAGCAGGGTGTGAGAAATCACTTTCCCCAACTAAGGAAACAGCAGTAGCAAGATCTTATCCAATACTGTCAGCCAGAAAAAGAAAGACTGACATCCTGGCACCACACGAAACCTCTAACCAAAAAAAAAAAAAACCAAACCCAGTGCCGTCGAGTCGATTCCGACTCATAGTGACCCTATAGGACAGAGTAGAACTGCCCCGTAGAGTTTCCAAGGAGTGCCTGGCGGATTTGAACTGCTGACCCTTGGGTTAGCAGCTGTAGCACCTAACCACTACGCCACCAGGGCTTCCACGAAACCTCTAGGGAGGTTCCTTTGGTCTCATCACAGCTTACTGTACTTGTTGAACCATGAAAGCCATACTGGTTTAGTTCTTCAGGCATGGTGTTAAGCCACTGAGACCTGGACTCGGCTTTCAGATTTTCAACTTTCAAATAAAGGATAGGTACTTCTGCATCAACTTTTTATTCAAGATAGATTCTTCACTCCATCTTCAATCACAGCACCCAAATATACATATATTCTGCACTTCTTTTCTTCCCTACCTTCCTTACTCTTTCCATACCTTTGTCCTTGTTTATCAATCCCAGAATCATAGATCTCTGGTTTTTAATTCCAGATCATTGTACAGGTTATGTAGAGAATTCCATAGTATGAATAATAAGAAGGGCAGTGTTTTTTTTTTCCTTCCAGACACTCTAAACGTTACATCCTAAAAACTATTAAAAAAAAAAAAAAAAAAAAAACTATACTACACGACTATTTACCAGAGAACTCTAGGAATTAGAGAGCCTATATCTAGAAAAGCGGAATTAAACCTAGAAAGAAAAATAGAGAGACATTAGGAGAAAACTTCTGAAATTCAAAATATAAAGCAGATATTTTCAAAAATAAAGCTTGGTAAGAAAAACAAGAGGTAATGATAAAAAACATAAGGATTTTTTTTTTTTTCAAAGCTATAGAATAATTTGAACTTCCAACCTTAATCCGAGGTAGGGAAGTTATCATTGGAAATCTATTTCTGACTTTGTCCCTGGGTCACATAGCAAAGAAAATAAACTTGAAGGCTGACAACTCTTTTCCCGTAAAATAAAACTACAATTTTTAAAATGATACCCTGAATTCTTAGAACAAACTCATGGAATAAGCAGTACAAGTGTTAAGATCCCTTCACTATATATGAAAATCAGGGGGTAAAACACACAAACAAACGGATCCAAGAACCTACAGCTAACTAAATCGCAGAGCCTAGACTTGAACCCATCTTCAAATCCCTTCTAATCCTCTTCATCACAATGGGTCCTACAGAAAGAAAGGTCAAAAAAACAAAACCCCCAAAGCTCCAGAAATTCTTATGAAATACCTGGTAAAGAGGCACACATCTTTCCATTTGGTAAAGAAACACTCCCAAGTTCTATGCACTAAATGCCCAAGCTTGATTTGAGCACGTCCTTATTCTAATTTTAGGATATATTTTCTTCTGCCATAGCTCAGATCTATAGGAAGCTTCCAGTTTGTATTTCTTTTATGAATCTCTCCACATGCCTCATTATACAAACAATAATTTTTTGTACTTACCGTTCAATAAACAGCGCTGGGTGTCTACAAACCCATGCTATTACTGTCAACCAGAACGGGCTTAATCTGTGCCTAAACAATTTAGATTCTTTGTAGGTGACTCCCAAATCTAGTATTTCCAGCCCAGACTGCTCTCTGAAGTTCCAGTCTAACATATTTGACCACTTGACGGTTCCACCAATATTTACCAACAGCCCCTTCTTCTGACTCTCCTTTTTCTTATAATGGCACCCTGTTTATTTCCATAGGCTCCAAGTCATCCTTGAATGTTCCCTGCGATGCTGCACCTCACATCCCATCAGAAACTAAGGGTAATTCTTTGTCTGCAATGTCTCCACAATGGTCCATGTTTCTCCATTTCCGTGGCCTTGATTACTTCAGGCAATTTTTTTTTGTTTTTTTATCATTCTCTTGCATCTGCCTGGAAGACTGTCCTCCTGGGTGGATTCCCTGCCTCCAGCTCAGCACTCCAATCCATCTAGCCACACCATTAACAGATGGCTTTTCTGAAACCTCTGCTTTGATTGTACTACTCATACCTTTTCTAAAACACCCAAAGGCTCCCTATAATTTACCAAATGGAGTATAATCCCTGTATCTGGCATTCAAATCCTTTTTCAGACTGATCTCCACTCTCTCTTCTCAGCATTTTAACCCTTTATGTGTGAACTGCATGGTGTCCACCTGTACAAACTGACCCTTGAACACTGTACTTTCAGGCCTCTATAACCTAGTTTATGCCACTTGCAGTTGTCTAGATTATCCCTTGCCTATTGGTAATAAAATCAGATCAACCACCACAGATTCAGTTTAGTTCAAGTGCCATCTCCACAACAAAGACTTTCTCTTTGTGCGAGTGATTTCTCTTTCCCTTCAATCAAGGCCAGTGTATAGGGCTGTGCACGGCATAATTCCAAGGGGTGTCATCATAGCAATATTCTTGATCGTGTTGAGTCCACATTCTGCATAACCATACGCAGTGGCCCTATCTTTGATCTCTTATTTCATTTACTTTGTAAGTTCCTTTTGTTGCAGTTTAAGCTTTGTAAACTTCCAGTTTGCTTTTTTAATTTGGCAATGTGTGTACATGCCTTTACCTCCTTTTCAGGGCTATAAGCAATTTGAGAACACAACTAGGTTACATTAAGCTTTGCATCTACCACTGTGCATGTACTCGAGTTTGTTGAAATCACATTTGAGGGGAGAAAGAAGAGCAAAATGTCCCTATCATATACTAAAATAAATGAAGCTTTTAATGTAATTTATCTCTATTTGATTTCGTTCTCTTAAACAGCATGATACACAGCCAAATAAATGGAAAGTATAGCAAGTCACCTGAGAAGTTCTTGTGGGCTGCCACAAATGGATACTTGGCATCAGCTAGGTGACTAAGGAGATTTTTAACTTTTCAGATAAATGTTTTCATGTTTCGTGTCAAATAAACACAGCTTTTGTATATTTTCTCTTAAAACTTTTCCTCTTATTTCCAGTTCATTGTTTGCATCTCTTCCACATTTTTTCCTTCTATTTAAAATAGCAAACCCTATTTAACATCTGTTTTCCAATTATAGGTTATTTCCTTCAGAGAACTAACTGTCCCATATGTTTTCTATTCCAGTGTTTCAATAATTGTCCTGATTTAATTTGTTTTAGTTGGTGAAACTTCCATTTCAGGGGGAAATCCTTGCCATAAACCTGAGTCATTCTCTTTACTGTCCCCTTCTTATTAACCAAGAAAGTGACTATCCTCCAAATTACATCTAGTTTTTTTCAATATTTAATACGACTCTGCATTTCATTTCTACCTTGGTACATTTTACTACCATTATTGTTATTTCTTGGAAGATTTCCTGTCTTACTCGGTTAGAATCTGCTCTCCCAAACCTTCCCTTTGCCACATCCCTCTGCCCAAACTTAAAGTAACTTGGTAAGTTTTAAACCTCTGTTTTTACAGGACTAAGTATAAAGCCTTACGCCATATAACGGGTACTCAATAAATGATCACAAATAATAAACATGCATTTTTCACTTCAGGGTTTATAGATTCATGTTGATGAGATAGCTATTTTCTTGGCTTTTTTCTGATCTTGCCCTCAGTATGTGAATTCTTATTTCTTTACACATAAACAAATTTTTGCTATTATTTACATAAATAAAAACAATTTTGAGACACTTACTCATGTCTTCATTCATTTATCCAACAAAAAGTTGTTAATCACTGTGCGCAAAAGATACGCTACATAATTTGGTGGAATTCTAAAATTAAATTAGACATAAATCTTGCCTTCTAAGAGCTTATGTTTAGGAGGGAACAGCAAATGTCTAGGTAAGTAACTGTAAAATCCTACCAAGAGTCAGATGAGGTGTAATTAGAGGGCCATAAATAGAGATTACTTTCATTTGGAGTCAGCTTTTTGGAGGGGGTGGTATCAGAGCTGAGCTTTGAGGAGACTATGCAGAGTGATGAGTAAAGCACTCTAAAAAGGGGTATTATTCGATCTTCATTCAGTCTGACATCCATCCCACACTGACTACTCAGTATATATGTGAGTGATAAGTTCATTTCTGAACAGTTTCAGACTTCTTTAACCTGACTGTTCAATTTGATTCTTTTTCTACATAAGGAAGGTTTTGTGTGTTAAGAAAAATAAATTAAAGGCAGCCTTCCCATGTGACTCTCTCCTTCTTTGCTTTCTTTGTACACCTTGCCGTCTTACTGATCAAAGTCAGCAAATTAAACACACACATACCACATACACACATAAGATAAAAACAAACCCTGTTTTAGAAAAGCCATTTTCCTTACTACGTGGTTTCAGGCCTGGCTCCCTCTGCCTCCTCTCTCTGGACAGTGCTCTATAACCTGTCCATCACATCCACAGTCTCCCAACGGGCAGGTCTCGTCATTAAGAGTTCATTCATTCATTTAGTCATTCACTCAGTATAAACATTTATTGAGAGCCCGCAATGCTCAGGCATCAAGTTAGGTGCTGGGAACATAGCAAGAATCAGACAGACCCAGTTTCAGTCCTCAGATGTTATCTGACTAGTAGACATAGGCATAAGTTGCCTGTCCATGGTTGCTAGAAGATGTTGCATTTTTTCCTCCTAAACAAGTGGCCTGGATTTTCCCCATCATAATCCCTTCTCCAAATGCCACAGCATGAATGCCACAATTGAAAACCACAGGATTAAAGGCCCATGCCCGAAACAGGATCTCAGCAATGCAGGCCCAGAACAAACAACAGAGGACACTACTGGAGCCTTTAGGACTCAATTCACCATTTAATGTGTGATTTGTGGACGTCTGGCTGAAGGGAACCAAAACGGCAGTTATGGAAGAAACAAGGCGGCTTATACAGGGGCTGAAGAACAATTACATGGGTTTCTAGGAAAAATAATGATTTCAGCTTGGGGAATACTGACTCAGAAAATAGAAAGGGTAGAGCAAAGGGTCTATTTATTCACATTAATTGACAGGAAAATGAGCCTTGAGAAAAGCTAGGATGGGGAGCAGAAAGAAGAGAGGGTGTTATTCATACATTCGACATGCTGATCAAGAGCATGCTTGATGACAAAAATGATGAAGTCTAGAATAACAGGAGTGAAGTATTAGAAAACTAAGCTCCGTAATTATGTCATATTATTCTGGGTTGTTGAGAAATGATGTTCTACAACCATAAAAGTGAGTTCCTGGAGAAGCAAAGAGCTAAGACACAGCTTCCCTGGGGGAAAGCTCAGATCTAGAGTTAAATCTCTGAATTTGAGGTAGAAGGGAACCTGACAGGACAGTGACCTGAAAGGAGAAGGCAGAGCTGACCATAGACCGACCGCATCTGTGATTATCTACGAGAATTGATGAAGGAGGGCAGGGAAGACTTGTCGATTTAGCAAGAGGAGAGAACATTTGGATGCTGCTGTGGATAAGTGTGCTGGGGATTCCATGAGTAGTAACAAAATTAACAGCCAGTTTGCAGAACTGAAAGTGAGGACAGTGTGAATCAATAATTGGATTAGGTTAGTGCCACACTGTGTGTTCCTCCCACAGTATCTGCAGCTTGGATGGAGAGAATGTAGACAGGAGAGGAGACGGAACATCAGTCCCTTCTGGCCACATCTTACTCTCCTTTCTCCAACAACCTCTCCCTCCACTGGTCCAACATAATCACCACAGGCATCTGTCATTGGTTCATATTCAGTGCACCCTAGACTCTGGACTGTTCCGAGATATAATTGTTACATCAGTCAAGTGGCGGGTGGCACTTCACCTAGACAGTTTCACCCTTCTGACCGTAAGATATTTTGACTTTTTCTCCTTTCCCTTAACATGGCAGAAAAAACATTTTTGGTTTTTCTTTTGTTTCAACATCTAAAAATGAGACACCGTTTCTATTACCTTATGGTGTTAGCACCCAAATGAAATTAGTTTTATTCATTTTTCCTCTACTATTTTATTTTAGTCCTAACTTGCTCTATTCTCTTGTCTAATTCGTTTTCTGGTCTCAAAACAGGTTTAAATAAACACCAAACTGTTTTATTTTGTTTTTGTGTATCTTCCATGCAGGATGAATCCATTAATCAGGACAAACACTGCTGACCGTTCAAAGCTTGAGATACAGACTATGAATTTGATATGCACAATTATGTAACAGCTTTGGTGAAAACAGTGACAGCTGCTTGATATAAGACTTACTAATACATTTTGTTTCTAAATCCTGGCATCCAGGATGTTATATAGGTCTTGTTAAACATTTCAGCCTGAATTCTATAAACTTACCAGTGTACGAATGTAACAGTGTTGATAGAAGCCACAATTACACTTCTTGAAACTCTCTCTCTCTTTCTTGCAACATACTAAAAAACAAGAAAAATGTTTATTTGCTTTTGGATAGAGATTTCGAAGTACACCATGATCTGGACATTGTAAAAGGCAGGGTTTTCTGCAAATCCAGTAGCAAAAGATTGCAAAACTGAGTGGGAAGCTTAACTTCATAAATCATACACTGGGGAAGGCTGTACTTAACTCAACATAGTCTACAAGAGTTTAAAAAATTCTCTGTGTATGCACATGCCCATACTAAAAATGCTTGCATGCACCGAACATGTGTGCATAATACACACAGGCATGATATGAGAGAAAGTAACGCATCAAATAAAGATTATAACTGAATGTAAACGAAAATATTGGTGCCAGGGCAATATGGAATAAGGTAAAAGAGTGATTGGGGTCCGCCACCATAAATGGAAAGGCATCCTAAAAATTTTCTTGTTTTTAAGAAAATACTGAATATATTAAGAAAAATTAATGGCTCTGAAAGCCAGAATGAAGTTAAGATATATTAAAAAAGCAAAAGAAAAATCAGTGAAGGTATCTTGAGTAGGAAGTGTTATTATAAACCATGGTTTAAGGAAGAATGTAACAAAGGTTGGCTGAAGATAACGGCCACTGCCAAAGAAACAGCTAAGCTCGGGAAAAGAGTCTGAAAAAAAAAAAAAAAAAATCAGTACGTCTCTGGCAATGGTGTGGAAAAGGAGAATAATTAAACCTGCCTTCAGAGATCCATGGCCAGGAGCCTGAGCGAGGCAGCTGCTTATTGAAATAAAGCAAGCAGAGATGACCACTTCTGATACCCTAAGAAGGGTCATGAAGACAAATATGAGAAGGTATCCCACAGGTAAATGCAGATATAGGACTGAGGGAGTGAAAGGTTAGAAACATGAACGAGAGTTGGGAGACACTGGTTGAGAGCTGCCATCAGGACAGTGAGCAACTTCTTAAAGACGCTATGTGCATGTGCACAGTGTGTGAAATAGCTATGCCAAGCTTACCAATGCACACATTTAACACAACAAAATACCTTATCTCATTATCCTCTTCATTGATCTGTGTATTTTCAACTGCCCTTGTAAGATTTGGTTGTTTCTTCTGGGAAAAGAACAATGACATAATTTTTTTCAGCATGCAAGATATATTTCAAAAAATTATGACAAAATGGACAGTACTATTGACTCAACATTTTTAGGATGTTGGAGGTAGAAAAGTAATAAAGAAACTGCCAGGACTTGAATAGTAATCAGATTCAAAAGATACTTCGAAAAGCTGAGTAACAATGATTTAGCACATTATAAAATTTTCGACAGGCTTAAACATCCAAAATAACAGATAATACATGGCATTTGTATTTGGTTTTAAGCACATGATATCATTTTCTTCCATTCAGTTGAGGCAATTAAAACCGGGTTCCCATTTCTTAAGTGTGCATTCTCAGCTAGCGAGGCTGGCTCCAAAAGCATGATGAGGAATGGGGAAAAATCCATCTGAGATGTAAATTTTGTTGAGGTGACAAATTAAGGTAGGGCTCACTGTTTCTTGGCAGGATCCTTTCTCAGAAAAGGGTGCTGTGTTTGTTCATCATTTATGTAAACATTGTTTGAACCAATAAATGTATATAGTTCAGAAAGTTTTTGATCAGGGCAAAAAGAAAGAAAGAATAGCAACACTTACCTTCCAGTAGAAGGCTCCAAAAGCAAACCCAATTACAAGAGAAAAGAACGCTAGCAATGCCATGGCTGCCCATTGTAGGCTGGAGTCACCAATGGAATTTTCAGCCTTCCCTATAATTTAAAGAGCACAGTCGTGAATACAGCAGATCCAGGCTAGAGGTTTTGCTCTCATGCTGTGGTCGCTTCCAACTGTTTCTGTAAAATATTCTTGACCTATCTCCGTTTAAAGTATTTGAAAGGTCGGTTTTTCTGCCGAATATTGCTTTGGGAAATATTGCTTTGGGAAAGCAATACAAGTCCCTGTGCTCTCCAAAAGGTATATAAGTGCTAAAAAGAAAGAAATCCCATAAACAGGAAGAGATTAGACTTGGCTAATACTGACCCATACGGAACACAGACTTCGTATATTCACGGGGGGCAATAATTTATACTATCAAGGAAATCCATCTCTGATGGCTTTATCTTCTAGGGTCTTTTCACTTCCCACTCTTGAGACCTTGTCCAAAACTTTTTAAAGACGATGTTGCAACCTGGATCAAGGTCTGTATGTATTAAGCCATGTTTGGTCTGCCTCAGATTTTAAGATGTTATATGTCGACTGTGTTATAATATTTTTAGGTATCTCATATTTAGAATTATGGCTGTTTCTTCATTTGTATCTTCAATATTTATTTTTTGGATGCCAGGTCATGTCAGGCACTATGCTAGATACTAATAGTTTGATTTTTCAGACTTTTTAGGTTGAAAACCTTGAGACTATTTGGCATTTAATAATGGTTAAATGGAGCCTGGTGGCACAATGATTAAGAAGCTCAGCTGCTAACCAAAAGGTCACCAGTTCGAATCTACCAGGTGCGTCCTGAAAACCCTGTGGGACAATTCTTCTCTGTCCTATAGGGTCACTATGATTTGGAATCAACTCGACAGCAATGGGCTTGGTCGGGTTTGGAATGGCGAAAGCACCAGTGTCTCTCCACAGTTTCTCTCGGTAAGTAACTAAGTAAGACAGAAGACATATGACGTTGGCTTGGGACAACCTCCTTGATCCTCCCTCATGCCTCCAAGAGAAGCAGAATGATTAAAGAAGTAAACAAAAAGATATCTCCCACAAAGGTCTCTCCTCTCAACATAAAACTTAATTTTTTCAAAGACTCTTCTTTCTCCTTACAGGCAACAACTTAATTATTTGGGAATACTCACAGATGCGAAAGAGTTAAATTTTCAATTTTCTTTCAAAAATGTGTTTAAAAATTATAAGCTTTCAATAATTACATGATTCGAACATAAACTAATTCAAGGTAAAGTGATTGCTTTAGGCTAATTTTGCAATGTAGCTTTCAGACTATTAAAAAAATTATAAAATGATGTGTGGGTTACCAGGTCGTTCTATGATCGCCTAATTAATTTATAACGTATCTACAGAACATAGAAGAAATAGATGGCTGTATGTGAATAAATGTTGACGGGGGGAAATAACCTCATGATTTTCATTTGAGGCAGGAAACAGATCTTATCTATTGTAGTGAGAACAGAAATTGCCCATTCCCCTACCATTTGTGAACTGTAAGCAGGAAACTTCCTAATTCTAAGCATCTCAAAGAATTTCTGTGACCTAGGTCTGAAGCTCTAATAAAAGGATGTTTGCGTGTATATTCACATGCATATTTTGGGAGGGTAGCAGTGAGGAATGGGGTTTCTAAGGTGAAGGGGGATGAGCAGGGAAGGGGGTCTCTGTACAGGTACCACTAATCATAACCACCAATTGCCTCCTTAAGACTTATATTTCTTCTAACTTGCCCCACGTTTTACACTCCCACGGGAGATATGTTCCAGACATCACAAGTTAGAGCTCAACATGAATTTTCTCACTAAAATAAACTTGTGCTATAAAAAGGGATTTGACATAATTGAAATATACCCTCTCCTCACTAATCGACATGGTTAGGTTCCAAAGACCAGATTATTATGCGAAATCAGTGTTATGTGAAAATGTAGGATGACTGCATCAGGTCACAAAATGGAGGATGACTACCTCATCACATAGTTGCCAAATGATATAACTGTCAAATTACATCATCACGTAACTGCCAAACCACTGAGAATCACACCCAGCCAATCCGACACACAACCTTAACCTTCAAATCCCACGTTACTCTTGCTTTGCGCTTTGGCATTGGTTACTGTTTGTTTCCGCCAGACGTATGTCGTTAATGCATAAAATAGTTGGATAGTAGACTTTTAAATACTGTAAATGTGAAATGTGAGATGATGAGATAATTGATGAGTGAGGAGAAGGTGCAGTACTATTATTATAAAAAATATATCTAGTTCAAGGGTTGATTACATATATGCCCTAGTCTGGCATCTAAACCATTCAAAAAAGTGTTTTCTATGAGAAAAGGGTTTCACAGTTACGAACAATTCCTACCATTTTAGGAATTTTAATATCACAATCTGTAAATGTTTTAGGTGTGTGTGTTTGCATTCTGCTATCATGTTTGTATTCTCCTTGGTGGCAGACATACTGTGGCCCACACCATCTACTGGAAATGCTGATGTATAAAAATGATAGATTTGACCAGGTGAACTCCTTGAGAGGCCTTAAGCAATGTACAGAGAGGACAAAGGAAACTATTGATATTTTTCCCTCAAACCCAATGGGAAATTCCAGTGAGCTAAGATGGTGTTATCTTACTTCTATATTTGATCAGCTAAAATTCTCTGGGCTCAAGGTTGCCAAACAGCCTGTTCTGCCTGTTTCACCTGAAGGCCAAACCCAAGCCTTGATTTTACAACTCGAATCACAGGAAATATCACGCCCAGTAGCAGAAGCAGAAGGAGCTTACTAGAGAGAGAGAGGTTCTGTGATTCCCTACCTAAACCCTTTCTCAGACACAAGAACTTCTCTTAAGTGAGGCCCTCCAAACAAAGGCATGCAGAAGAAGAGATGGTAACTAAGGAAAATTCACACAGCTCTCCCAGAGTGCTATGGTTTTCAACCCCTCTTAAAGTTCCACCCCAGGACCACGGCCTGATACAAAGTCCAGGAATCTGACTAATATGCAGCAGGAACCACCCTGCGGGAGAGGTGGCAGGGAGAGGTATATAGTCAAGACTGGAAGGGGAAAGGGCCCACAGATATGGAGTTTCACTTCCTATAAAACCAGTTGTTGTTGAGTCTATTCTGACTCATGGCAACCTCATGTGTATCACGGTAGAACTGTGCTGCACAGATTTTCAGTGGCTGATATTTCAGTAGACTGCCAGGCCTTTCTTCTGAGGTTCCTCTGGGTGAACTCAAACGTCCAACCCTCCATTTAACAGCTGAGTACATTAACAGTCTGCAGTAAGCCTATAAAAACCAAAAACCAAACCCGTTGCCGTCGAGTCAATTCCGACTCATAGCAACCCTATAGGACAGAGCAGAACTGCCCCATAGCATTTCCAAGGAGCACCTGGTGGATTCAAACGGCCAGCCTTTTGGTTAGCAGCTGTAGCACTTAACCACTATGCCACCAGGGTTTCCATATAGAGGCCAACATTATCTGACTTTTGTTATTTCTCTTGTTAAATCAAAGACCATAAAAGGTAGGCATTTGGTGGCTCCCCTACCCCCACCCCAGTCCCAGCTCCCCCCTCCCCACAGGAATAGTGCAGTCCCTCTTGGAAAGAGAAAAACAAAGCTATCAAAGCTGTCAGAAAAGGCTTGCCTACACCTCCAGGGGATGATTTCCAATACTTCTGCTATTCCACTGGAGATAAACAGGATTTGAATTGCAGGCCTCAAGGCCCAGATGAAAGAAGTTTGGGGCCAAAGCCCAAGCCAGTAACAAAGCTTTGCTTTTGTGCAAAGATGGCCCACAGGGACCCAGGGACCTTGGAGTTGGGGGCGGGGGAGAAGGTCGAGACTCATCTAGGACAGGATTTGAGAAATACCAAATCCCTAGGTTATTACTGTATTAATTGTATCTCACTATTACTAAAACAGTCCACTGGTGAAAATTCATGAGAACTGACTTGCTTGGTTTGACTAATAATATCTGATATCTGTACAAATACAGAACACACAAAGCTGTCTATAATTTTACTGACCTCTTTTTTTTAAAGTGCGTGTGCTTATGGGCACCATCCCTATGAACATGGATTTCTCAGCGCTTAGGAAGCTGGCAGCTTAGTACTCCTTCTTGGATCCCCCACTTCACTGGGGGGTCCAGAGAGATTAAATAACTTGTGCAAGGTCACACAGCTAGTTCAAGCAGTCTGATTCAAGGTTGTGTTTCCAGAATATGTGTAAGCGATGGCAAAGAAGGGACCACTTTCTGTATCATTTAAGGACTGTCTGCAAGGATTCCAAACTTCAAAACATCTTTTAGCTTGGCACAAAAGATATTACTATTACTTAGAAAACATAATGCCCTCTGGATAACTTGTAGGTGTTTATATTATCCCATGACTCCCTCTTGTACAGCATGAAGAGGACACTCACACCTCTGGAACATTCCTTTATACGTACTGGTCATCTGGCTGGCATGGCCAAGTTTTTTGGGTCTTATACCTTTCTTCGGAAACCCTGGTGGTGTAGTGGTTAAGTGCTACGGCTACTAGCCAAAAGGCGGGCAGTTCAAATCCGCCAGGCGCTCCTTTGAAACTCTATGGGGCAGTTCTACTCTGTCTTATAGGGTCGCTATGAGTCGGAATCGACTTGACGGCAGTGGGTTTTTATACCTTTCTTCATATTTACCTGACTGTCCTTCCAAAAAATAGTATCTACCTCCTCTGTGCTACAACTAAAAATGTTTACATACTTCTATTATTATAATACTTGCTATGCATTGTACTATGTGTATCTTATTTACGTCTGTTTCTCTTATCAAGGAGCCCTGGTGGCACACCAGTTAAGCGCTTGGCTGCTAACTAAAAAGTCAGCAGTTCAAATCCACCAACTGCTTCTTGGAAACCCTATGCGGCAGTTCTACTCAGTCCTACAGGGTCGCTATCAGCCAGAATCAACTGGACGGCAACAGGTTTGGTTCACTTATCAGAATGTGAGTTCCACGGAAATTAGTCTTCCATGAAAATTAGTCTCAGGCATGGGTATTCGAGTGCCATTTTCATCTGAGTGACATCATCTGGTCAAAAGATGCTGACAATGCAAGGTCCATATCTTTTATTTTTAAAGAAAACAAATGAATAAGGAGAAAAACAAAAACAAAATAAGTTGACCATTCATCTTGCAATGTAAAATATAACCTCAGACTCAGAGGCAGATATAGAATTGAACAGGTTTTTTTACCTTTGGTTTCTTTTAAAGTCAGTAGAAGACTTTCACTTCTAAGCAAAATGGAATAACTAGTAGGAGACAAGCCTTCCCAAAGTAACAGACAAGCCTTCCGAAACTAAATCATAATAATATTGGACAAATTATATGATGCACCTATTTTCAGACATTAGCCAACAGGCAGCTCAGGACTATATTCTTGACAGTCAGGGCACACACAAGATGAACCCCGTGACTACCCTGGCTTTTTGTCTGAGAGGCAACTTCAGATCAAGGTGTGGAAGAGCGAGCCTCCGCAGGGCTCAGTGGTCTCACTGAGATAAGGAGGCAGAGCCTGAAGTTCAGGGTTGCTGACATGGCTGGAGTTTGTGGGAAGGGTCATGAAGTGTTAGTGGGGAGAGGGGAGACATGCAGAGAAGGGGCACCAGAAAGTCACTGGCCAAATAATAAGCTGTACGTGCACAGGGAGAGAGGTCACAAAACCTGGAAACCCTAGGAGTCATAAAGGAGTGGAAGACAAAGAGTTCTGATAAGCCAGAGTAGTGAGGTGCTCTGGGTCCTTAAGAGATACCTCAGAAATTCTGTGCTTTCGGAATAAGGCTACTTTGCCCTCCTCCCCCAAGAAAACTTAAAAAACAAGCCTCAGCAGTCTGAAAAGGACACATACTGTACGATTCTAACTACATAACATTCTGGAAAAGGCTAAACTATAGAGACAGTGAACAGATCAGTGGTTGTCACATACACTTTTTCTTCTCTTTTCTTTAAAAGACATATGTTGATGTAAAGCAAAAATGTTAAGATTGTATTGGATTGTTTATAATCTATGTAGATATATGTCAAAAACAGCACAGAAGATGGGTGTGGGTGAGTGGAACTATCCTGTTTCCAGGTTCTTATATATTCTTATATGCTTTCTTAAGTGCTGCAATAATAACTCTAATTAGAACGCTGTAAGTTGAGATGGGACCTTAAGCAATCACAAAATAATGCAAAGAAGTGTCACTGAAATGCCAAGAAACTAATTCCAGTGGGACCCCCCAAGTTATTTCATTAATACAAAAGATGACTAGAAAGGAGGAACAGAGGATCATAAAGTAAATAGGACAAATAGAAAACAAATAACAAAATGGGAGACCTAAATCCATATCAATAGTTGTATTAGAAATAAACAGATGAACACTCTAATTAAAAGTCAAAAGACAGACTGGATAAAATAGCAAACCCCAACTATATACTGTCTACAAGACATGTGTTTTAGAAATAAAGGAACAGATAGATTGAAAATAAAAGGAAGGAGAAAGACAACCTATGAAAATATTAAGCAAAACAAACTATAAATATCAGACAAAATATACTTCAAGACAAACAGTATTACTATTGAGGGCTATTTCAGTAACATAAAATGGTCAATTAATCAGGGAAGATATAAAAATCGTAAGTGTTTAAGCACCTAATAACAGAGCCTCAAAATACTCAAACCAAAAAATTGACAGGACCAAAAGGAGAATGAGACTAACAAAAAATTGTAAGGAAAGATTGTTAATACTTCTTTCTTGGTAACTGATAAAAAAAATTAGACAAAAATGTTAATGAGGATATACAAAATCTGAATAACACTATCAGCCATTTTGACCAAAACCGAAAATGCTACACCCAAAACTGAGGAATACACATAAAGTAAGTCTCAATAAATTTCAAAATATTAAAATAATTAGAGTAAATTCTCTGAAAACACAATTAATTTAGAAACAACACTATGAAATCTAGGCAAGTCCCAAATATTTACACATCAAACAACTCATCTGTGAATCAAAGAAGAAATCACAAGAGGAATTAAAAAATATTTTTAAAAAATGATAATGAAAACACAATGTATCAAAATGTGTGGAAGGAAGCTAAAGCAGCCCATAAAAAGAAATTTAGACCTTTACGTGCCAATATTAGAAAAAAAGGATGGTTTAAAGTCAATGATCTCATTTTCTATCTTAAAAAGCTAGAACAGGTTGAGCAAACTAAACCCAAAGTAGAAGTAAAGCAATAATAAAGATAAGATTAGAAATAAATGAAATACAAATAAATTACAGAGAATCTAAGAAGGCAAAAGTTTGTTTTTTGAGAAAACACCAGAGCTCCTTAATAAAATCCAGAGTTAGTAGGAAAGATTTTAACTAACTAAAATACATACACGGCCCCAATCTCATTTCGAAACTCTGAAGATCTGAGGTGTAATGTGATTCAGAATTTTAGATTTTAGAAGATGCTATGCTACAAATATTATATGTTATATAAATACCCCACAGTGAGGTCCGCGTAGCATTTTGTAATCAAACACATTCATACATCTACCGTGAAATGTATAAATATTCACTTTTGGAAGAACAATTTATTTTTGTTATTGTTGAGAATATACACAGAACATACACCAATTTGACAATTTCTACACGTACAATTCAGTGATACTGATTATATTCTCTGAGATGTACAACTATTCTCACCCACTTTATTAACATAAACTCACTGCCCCCTAAATTTCCTATCTAATCTTTCAAGCTGCTGTTTTCATTGGTCCCATATAGATAGATCTTTAAAAAAAAAAGAAGTATAGGTGGCTTCATCTCAAGTCACATTTTGGTTGGGGGAAAAAAATTACAAAACAAATTGGGCTTTCAAGTCTTTTTTTTTTTTTTAATTTCAGAATTGTAGACAAGTGTTGTGTTAAATAAGGAGCCCTGATGGGTAAAGCACTTGCCTGCTAACTGAGAAGTCAGTTATTTGAACCCATCAGCTGCTCCGTGGGAGAAATATGTGGCAGTCCGTTTTAGTAAAGATTTATAGCCTTGGAAAGTCTACGGGGCAGTTCTGCACTGTCCTATAGGGTCACTACGAATCAGAATGGACTCAATAGCAGTGTTTTTTTTTTTTTTTAATTTTGTTTTATTGCATTAAATTGTATGAAATTACTTACTCCTTTTTACAGGTATGTCTTCTATGTCTCTGAACAAATGACAGTGCTCCATTATTAATTCTTAAGGGATGACTTTCTTAGCTAAGAGCACAGGACGAATTTTTTTTTCTCCTGAAGCTTCCAAGAAGCTCGAGGGTCAGAAATATTTAGTAAATCCAATGACCTTTATAGTGATCTTTGTCTGGATTTGAAAGAAAGACACAGTCTTCCACGAAACTGGGTTCTTGGATAAACAGGACAGAATTCTCAGGGAAAAAAGCATATTCTCTTAAACATGTAATTTTACAATTAAAAAAAAAAGAATTCATCAAAGTTTCCAAACACACAGTAGTAAACACTCATCTACACAAAACTGAAAATGTTCTTATAAGAATTATACACAACCAGCATTTGTATTTTTGATTTCAAAATTCCATTTTAGTGAGGCAAATTTCATGCAAAATATATCTGAAATCTAAAGAAGTCTAGCTAAATCTTATTTCTAAAAGGAATTTTGTGTCTGATTTAAAATAGTAGAAAATTTACTGACCAAATTTTCTAAACATTATCTCAAGCTCTAGGGAAACCCAATCCTACAGACCTAATATTTAATTTTCAGGAGGGCCATGACACGAAGAACAGTAACAGAACAGTATTAATATTAATAATTGTAGAATGTCCTTTAAAACCCATGCAATACTCCTATAGGTGCTAATTGGAGCCATGCATGCATTAAATCAGGTATTTGTACTTACTATTACTGCTACTGCTGTCATTCCTAAGGGAGCTGGCTGCAACAGGGGGTAACATAAATGGTTTTGTGACACTGACTCTGGAATCTAAATAGAAAGCAATAATGTGTCAGTGCTGCACAGCGAATTACATAAATTGAAGAATCCCCAAAAGGTGAAGTATAATATCAGAGTACTTGCCAGGTCTGCTTCCCAAATCCAGATTATTCAGACCCTATTTATTTCAAACTGGGTCCTGCTATCTTATTTTATTAAGAAATTCACCACAGTTACCTTACAGAACAAAGATGTATTGCATCCCTATGCTAAGAAGTGTGCAAAATGACAAATCATTAGTAATTTGTCATTAAAAACACCGAAAAGACAAGGAAATTGACTTTGGTTTATAGTGACCCAGTGGGAAAAAAGGAGTCTTAATACAGTGTAACTGGTGAGAATCTGAATTCATGACCCAGAGTGAGACCCACAAGGAAGAGATTTGAGAAGGGAACATTAAGGAAAATGAGGGTGAGGAATAATATAATATAATTATAATTTTTTTTTGAAACTAAATATCAAATAAGAAAAAATAAATGATTATCTTATAAACTTTTTACTTACATACAATGCTTGACACACAATACTTTAATTTGAAAATGACAAATGTTGCTTTGGCTTGAAAACTAACAAATCCACAACCATTAGCTTTTCTTGCATGCCTTTTATATTAGACACATGTATGTGTCTTTTTATCACTACACAAATATTTGATTCAGAGGTAGATTCTCACCTACACATACAAGATTTAAGTCGGCAGTTCTAATCCTCCAGGCGCTCCTTGGAAACTCTATGGGGCAGTTCTACTCTGTCCTATAGAGCTGCTATGAGTCAGAATCGACTTGACGGCCCTGGGTTTAATTACATTGAAAACGGACATGCTTATATGTCTTACCTTTCTCAGGACTTAATGTTGAAGAAAGCACACAATCACTTGTTTCTGATGTCACCCTAAAGTCCTTAATGGCATCTATGGATCTATTGAAAATGCTAAAGAATTCTTCAGGAGTAAATAGCCTGGGTTCTGGGTTCTTAGATCCTCTTATTACATGCTAAAAAGAAAAACAAACAAACAAAAAAAGCATTATATTTTTCAAATAGTCTATAGACTTAACTGAGGTCAAGGTAGTAGACTATATTATGTCCTTCATAAGAGGCAGAGGTTGCAAAAAGTTGGGCGTTTCAGATAAGGTATCATGAAGGAAATAACATTTGTGTTGGGGCTTGAAATATGATTAGGTGTTCATTAAATGGCAATGCTGGGAAGAGTATTCCAAATACTTAAGAACGTGGGTTTACTAATAATGGCATTTTGGCTGGAACCTAGGAGATTATAGATAGTATTTCTGACTTTTGTTTTATTTTTTTAATTACATATGTAAACCACTTAGAATAATACGTAGTAAGCTTTACACAAGTATTAGCTATTATTACAGAATCCCTGAGTGGTGCAAGCAGTTAATGCACTTGGCTGCTAACTGAAAGGTTGGTGGTTCAAGTTCACCTAGAGGCACCTCAGAAGAAAAGCCTGGTAATCAGCACACTATTTGTACTAATGTGATACAAAAAGAGATGTTAACTCTAAGGTGTCATTGATTATAAAATACATTCTGATTTCAGAAATTAGAAAGTGACAAAATAGATACAATAAAATAGTGATTGGGTTACTAGTAGATAGCAGGTTGGAGATTGGAGAGCAAAAATGGGATATATGTTAGGTCTCAGAGTAGCTGGAAATAGATGTGAGAAGGGAGGGAGCATTCTGGTGCTATGGTACAAACTCATGTTTAAAACTTTGGCTTTAAACTTCTAGAGTCCTGTAGGCTTAACCTTGGCCTTCTGAACTCTATACCTAAAGCAGGTCTCCCAAACCCTATTCTGTTAAAGACACACTTCTATAAAGCATTATCATAACAATGTATAACAGCATTTATTTTGCCAGGCATGATGCTAAAGCGCTCATCACAGATCAGCTAATGTCGACCTATTGGATGGAACCTGTCATTGCTCTCATTTTAGACATAAAGAAAGTAAGGCACAGAGGGATTAAGTTCACAAAGCTAATAACTGATTTGTCAGGATTAGAACTCCGACACTAACTCTTAATCTCTGGGGTTACACTGCTTTCATATACTTAGAACACAAAGTGCTGCCATGTCTGTGTCCCAAATTTGGTGACAACGAATTATCAAATGACTTGGAGGTGCCAAAAATGCATTACTTTGTTGTGACCTATAGAGTAGTTAAAGAGCTCTGGTGGTGCAATAGTTAAGAGCTTGGCTGTTAACTGAAAGGTTGGAGGTTCATGTCCATCCTCCACTCTGTGGGAGAAAAGACCTGGCGATCTGGTTCCTTACAGATTACAGTCTAGGAAACCCTATGCGGCAGTTCTACTCTGTCATGTAGGGTTGCTATGAGTCAAAATCAACTCGATGGCACACAACAACAATGGAGCAATTACACTATGACTAAGAGGGCAAGTGTAAGTGTTCATCACAGACAATTTCCCATTTAAACACAGATGAACATTTGCAACCTAACAGCAAAATTATGAGGACTTCTTTCATTTATGAAATAAAGGTGGGGTTGTTTTTACATTTTAGTGTGAAGAAATTCCATCTTTACATTAAGTGAAAACATTGAAGTCTTAATGCTCATTTCTGCATTGAAGTATAACTACAAACACTTATTTCCTGTGCTCGTCTTAAAAAGATTTTTGAATTTATAAATTCCAAATTACTCAAATAAAAATGGCCCATGCCCCCTCCTCAACAAGTAGCATAGGTTTTGGAGAACAGACGTAGAAAACAATCCCAATGAATACGAGGTTACCGTAGATGAGTGGTCCTCCACGCACTCCACCAGATCATCCACTATCTTCACAAGTTTGTCTATGATGGAATAATTACTCAAGCCTTCAGAAATACTTGAAAACTTGCTCAGAAGCTCAGTCAAGCTGAACGTCAACTGTCTCACCATTTCACTTATCCAACAATGACTGGGCTGCAAAAAAAATTGGAAGACAGGAAGATTAAACATATGTCTTTTAAGTACAGTAAGCTCAGAGTGTCCTTCAAAGCCAACAATGTTGCACTCATTGCCTTTCAGACAAAGATTTCCTTATATCAGATCGATTCTGGTATTTTAATTCAAGACTAACACCCTGTTTTAAAATGTACAAATGCACGAAGATTAGAGGAAACCTTCCATGGTAAATATTCTGTTCTTCATGGAAGCGAAAATTAAGACAAGACAGAATCAATGCTTACCCAATGCTTGCAAGGAACAGATTCTATTTAGGAATACACCTACTCCTCATTTATTGACTATCTCTTTATCCGACACTTTGCATTTACAATAGTAAAAAATCTACTTAAATCACTTTTAAAGCCAGGTAAGGACCCATGTGTTTTGAGTGAGAGAGTGACCCACTCCTGAGCCCCATTTTCCTTGATCCCTCCTATCACACCCCTCTTCCCAGTCTTGGATGTAAATAAAGTTAAAAGAGTACTCCAGGCCTCTCAGGATCTCTGCTGGGCCTGAAAGCTGGTGGCAGAGCTGAGGTTTTGGGCTTGAGTCTGCAAGAAGGCAGCAAGGGGCACAGACAGGACTTGTGGTGGTCACTTCACTGCAGACCCTGAGAATCGCTGTTTTTGTGCTTTAGGGCACTGGGGTCAGTGGTCTCGGGTGGGTGGGCATTTCTGTGGAGAGCAAGAACTCCCGTGGGTACCCTCCTGGCTGCAAATGCTAACCCAATTAGCTCTGCCTGTGATTTGCAATGGCACAAGCCAACCAGCCTGTCCCACTGGAAGCACCAAAGTCTTGGCTTGAGCTGCTGACAGTGGCTGCAGGGGAGGGAGCAGCCCCACAGACCAACTCTGAAATGACTCTTGGAGCCTGAAGAGCATTTGGTTACTAAAGTTTCACATAACGCCAATTTTTCACATAACGGCCTGGTCTTTGTAACTTAACCACGTGGATCAGTGTGGAGTGGGTGTATTTATTACTTACTGTGTTTTCAAAAGAGCTTCAGGCACTGAGGGAATTTCCAGAAAAATAACCATGGGAAAGAGTCTTACCCCTCAAGTAACTTCCAGTCATTTGGAGGACAGAATGTAATATGAAACAATTGATTAATAGCAGCTTATTTTCTAAGACAGTTTACAATGAAAGGCCCAGTGACATAATTCAGAAAATCAACCAGTGAAAACCCTATGGATCACAATGGTCTTATCCACAACCCATCATGGGGATGTTACAGGACCTGGCAGTGTTTCATCCAGTAGTGTACGGGGTCTCCATGGATCAGGGGCAACTCAAAGGCATCTAACAACATGTTTCTAAAGTGTTTAACAGATTTCAAGACTTTTTCATCATTAAATTCATGTGGTATTTAAAACAAACAGACATACACCAACCCTGGTAGAAATGTGGTCTGAGAGAGAAGCAGCTTTGTTTAGTGGCAGGATCAGCTGCATATAGGCCCAGTACAAAACGAAAATGTGCAGACCCTTGTTCAAAACTACTAAGAATTTCCAGACAACAACAGCAGAGCATTAAATCAAGCATGGGTCCCTTCTAGTGCAGGGCAAGCCCTGTCAGACTGGAGAAGTCTCATACCTATGAAGCCAGCATTGCCCAGTGGTTCGAAACTCAAACTGCAGAGTCGAGTATAACTGGGCTCAATTCTGACCAAGAGACCACATGCAAGCTACAATTTATTCTGAAACTCACTTTGTCTACAGAATGGGAGTAATGGAGTCTTCATATAGGGTAGCTATAGTGAGATAATGTAGGTAATTTAAATATAAGTTGTATGGGGGCAGCATTGTCCAATTCAAAATGGCCAATACCAGTCCATTTCAGCTCACTAATGTCTAGGATATCGATGTTTATGCGTTCCATTTCATTTTTGATGATTTCCAATTTTCCTAGCCAGGCTCAGATTATTAATGGATGTTTGCAGCTGTTTCTTCTCATTTTGAGTCGTGCCACATCAGCAAATGAAGGTCCCGAAAGCTTTATTCCATCCACATCATTAAGGTCGACTCCACTTTGAGTAGGCAGCTCTTCCCCAGTCATCTTTTGAGTGCCTTCCAACCTGGGGGGCTCATCTTCCAGCACTACATCAGACAATGTTCCACTGCTATTCATAAGGTTTTCACTGGCTAATGCTTTTCAGAAGTAGACTGCCGGGTCCTTCTTCCTGGTCTGTCTTAGTCTGGAAGCTCAGCTGAAATCTGTCCTCCAGGTGTGGCCCTGCTGGTATCTGAATACTGATGGCATAGCTTCCAGTATCACAGCAACATGTAAGCCCCCACAGTACGACAAACTGACACGTGACCAGACAGTCATATAGTCTACTATGCTGGGAATGACAACTTCAAGAGGAATGGTGTTGCATTTATCATCAAAAAGGACATTTCAAGATCTATCCTGAAGTACAAAGCTGTCAGTGATAGGATAATATCCATATGCCTACAAGGAAGACCAGTTAATACGATTATTATTCAAATTTACGCACCAACCACTAGGGCTAAAAATGAATAGAAGATTTTTATCAGCTGCTGCAGTCTGAAATTGATCAAACATGCAACTAAGATGCATTGATAATTACTGGCGATTGGAACGCAAAAGTTGGAAACAAGAAGGATCAGTAGTTGGAAAATATGGCCTTGGTGATAAAAACAACGCCAGAGATTGAACGACAGAATTTTGCAAGACCAACAACTTCTTCTTTGCAAATATCTTCTTTCAGCAACATAAACGATGATTATACAAATGGACCTCACCAGATGGAACACACAGAAATCAAACTGACTACATCTGTGGAAAGAGACGATGGAAAAGTTCAATATCATCAGTCAGAACAAGGCCTGGGGCCGACTGTTGAACAGACCGTCAATTGCTTATATGCAAGTTCAGGCAAAAACTGAAGTAAATCAGAGCAAGTCCATGAAAGCCAAAATATGACCTTGAGTATATCCCACCTGAATTTAGAGACCATCTCAAGAATAGATTTGATGCATTGAGCACTAGTGACCGAAGACCAGATGAGTTGTGGAATGACATCAAGGGCATCATCCGTGAAGAAAGCAAGAGGTCATTGAAAAGACAGGAAAGAAAGAAAAGATCAATATGGATGTCAGAGGAAACTCTGAAGCTTGCGTTCGAAAGTAAAGCAAAAGCAAGAATTGATGAAGTAAAAGAACTGAACAGAAGATTTCAAAGGGCAGCTCGAGAAAACAAGGTAAAGTATTATAATGACATATGCAAAGAGCTGGAGATGGAAAACCAAAAGGGAAGAACACGCTTGGGGTTTCTCAAGCTAAAAGAACTGAAGAAAAAATTCAAGCCTCGAGTTGCAATAGTGAAGGATTCTATGGGGAAAATAGTAACTGATGCAGGAAGCATCAAAAGAGGATGGAAGGAATACACAGGGTCATTATACCAAAAAGAATTAGTCGAAGTTCAACCATTTCAAGAGGTGGCATATGATCAGGAACCGACGGTATTGAAGGAAGAAGTCCAAGCTGCTCTGAAGGCATTGGTGAAAGACAAGGCTCCAGGAATTGATGAAATATCAATCGAGATGTTTCAACAAATACATGCAGTGCTGGAGGTGCTCACTCGTCTATACCGAGAAATATGGAAGACAGCTTCCTGGCCAACTGACTGGAAGAGATCCATATTTATGCCTATTCCCAAGAAAGGTGATCCAACCGAATGCAGAAATTATAGAACAATATCATGAATATCACACGTAAGCAAAATTTTCCTGAAGATCATTCAAAAACGGCTGCAGCAGTATATCGACAGGAACTGCCAGAAATTCAGGCTGGTTTCAGAAGAGGACTTAGGACCAGGGATATCACTGGTGATGTCAGATGGATCCTGGCTGAAAGCAGAGAATACCAGAAGGATGTTTACGTGTGTTTTATTGACTACGCAAAGGCATTCGACTGTGTAGATCATAACAAATAATGGATAATATTGCAAAGAATGGGAATTCCAGAACACTTAATTGTGCTCATGGGGGGACTTTACATAGATCAAGAGGCAGTTGTTCAGACAGAATAAGGGGCTACTGATTGGTTTAAGGTCAGGAAAGGTGTGTGTCAGGGGTTGTATTCTTTCACCATACCTATTCAATCTGTATGCTGAGCAAATAATATGAGAAGCTGGACTTTACGAAGAAGAATGGAGCATCAGGATTGGAGGAAGACTCATTAACAACCTGTGTTATGCGGATGACACAACCTTGCTTGCTGAAAGTGAAGAGGCTTGAAGCACTTAACTGATGAAGATCAAAGACCACAGCCTTCAGTACGGATTGCACCTCAACATAAAGAAAACAAAACTCCTCACAACTGGACCAATGAGCATCATCATGATAAACGGAGAAAAGATTGAAGTTGTCAAGGATTTCATTTTACTTGGATCCACAATCAACAGCCATGGAAGCAGAAGTCAAGAAATCAAAAGACACATTGCATTGGGTAAATCTTCTGTAAAGGACCTCTTTAAAGTGTTGAAGAGCAAAGATGTCACCTTGAAGACTAAGGTGCACCTGACCCAAGCCATGGTATTTTCAATTGCAACATATGCATGTGAAAGCTGGATAATGAATAAGGAAGCCCGAAGAAGAATTCACGCCTTTGAATTGTGATGTTGGCGAAGAATATTGAATATACCATGCACTGCCAAAAGAATGAACAAATCTGCCTTGGAAGAAGTACAACCAGAATGCTCCTTAGAAGCAAGGATGGCAAGACTGCGTCTTACATACTTTGGACATGTTGTCAGGAGGGATTGGTCCCTGGAGAAGGACATCATGCTTGGCAGAGTACAGGATCAGCGGAAAAGAGGAAGACCCTCAATGAGGTGGATGGACACAGTGGCTGCAACAATGAGCTCAAGCATAAGAATGATGTAAGGATGGCTCAGGACCAGGCAGTGTTTTGTTGTGTTGTGTATAGGATCGCTATGAGTTGGAACCGACTCGACAGCACCTAACAACAACAACAACAATGGGGGCAGCAATTTTTTAATTCTTGTTTCTTGAGGTATCTCCAGGGCCTAGAACAGTGCTGGGCACATGGGAGTTGCTCAGAAAATATTTGCTGAATGGATATACCCATGAATAAAAGAATGAATGAATGAGAAAAATACTCCAAATCAGTGGTCAGCAAGCTCTTTCTATAAGGATCCGGAAAGTAAATATTTTAGGCTTTGTGCACAAAGATGCAAAGCTGAGGATATTCTGTAGCTCAGTTGCTAACTGAAAGGTTGGAAGTTCGAGTACCCCCAGAGGCCCCTCTGAAGAAATCGGTCATTGGAAACCCTATGCAGTACAGTTCTACTGTGACACATACGGGGTCACCTTGAGTCAGAATCAATTTGACAGCAACTGGTTATACAGTAAGAGAAACAAGTTTATACAAAATATGTATTAACAAAATTCAAAATGTAATGATAATGACTGAATATCGTTTATTTTTCAAAACAAGCTTTCTAATAAGAAGAATGGAATTCTTTATTTTTGGATAACATTTTCCCAACTCCACGGCACTGGGTGGGTTTATAATTAAGGTTCTAAGTCAGCATTCCCTAATCATCAAATAGATTGCAAATGTGTGTGTAAAAACTAATTTTAGTTCGAAGGCCATACAAAAATAGGCAGCAGGCCAGGTCTGGCCACGTTTTACAGCTGATGGATCCGCGATCTAAATCCTTGTGGATCAATGTAAGTTTAGATTATTAGGAAAAACTTCGCAGCGGTTGAGAACTCGACAACTAACCAAAAGGGAGGCAGTTTGAATCCACCAGCCACTCTTTGGAAACTCTGTGGGCAGTTCAGCTCTGTCCTATAGGGTCGCTATGATTCAGAATCGACTCAAAGGCAATGAGTTTTTATATCAGAATGTATTTTAAGATTTTAAAAATTAATGTTACATTAATTGCTCATAAGTTCACATACTTCTTACAAAATTTTTTGGATGCAGTTAATTTATTTGGGAGGTGATTCCAGGAAGCACACGTAAGAGTATAGGAAGTGAGACAGGTCAGAGAGAAACAAGCCAATAAAGCATGCATTTGTGAGTAGATTACAGCCATTGGCAACTGGGGCTCAAACCTGCTGCTAGACCCTCCAAAAGCCCATGTCAGAATTTCCCCCTCATGTGAGTGACCTGGGATATAGATCTACCAATTCCAGGCCCTCGTTGCTTGAGGGATGCTTCTGGGGTATTGATTCCTCCTCTACTGCATATAATTCTAACACATTATCTTTTCTCTTACAAAGATCTCATAAACAGAAATTCTGACTTTTTAACTCTGATAACATGTTAAAATAAGATTATAATTAGGGATAGCTAAAACTGACTTTGCTTATTAAGATTCTAAGTAATTTAATACAAGTTCTACTGTCATAAAAACGCTATACTTTAAGAGAGTAACTGATGCCATGTAAAATGAATCAAGCCATCAAACTTTATTTCTATACTTAGAATATCTCTAAAGAGGAGGATCAAGGAACTTACTCATTCTAAGTTAAACGAGTGGGCCATTGTATACTCATTTAACAGAGCAGTTTTAGTTAACACAATACAGCCCAAAAGGGTTTATCTACAGGTAAACCCCAAAAAAACCAAACCCACTGCTGTCAAGTTGATTCTGACTCACAGTAACTCCTTAGGGTTTCCAAGGCTATAAATCTCTAAGGAGACAGACCGCCACATCCTTCTCCTGTGGAGCCACTGATGGTTTCGAACCACCGACCTTTTGGTTAACAGTCCAGCACTTTAACCACTGCATCACCATGGCTCCTTATTTACAGATAGGTAAGCCCCAATTCCTGGAAGCGTTAAATACCATTTAAAAATTTTTTGGATTCTTGGCTCTAGCTTCAGGTATGCAGGATAAACAAACCTCCAAATGGGAATTAGTTCAAACGTTTATCTAGTCAATTTCAACTCAACAAAACAAGTTCTCAAAGACTGTTGTGTTTCCAAGGTATGTTCAGAATGGATTCCTTTGTTGTATTAAATAAAAACTTCTCTCAAGCACATGCAAGTTCATGTTTGTATCATTAATAGATCTCTTACAAAGCTGTCAGTCTGGTACTGGTGCTTAATTCCTCTGTGAGCTTCCTTCCACTAAAAAAATAAAAAGTTGCCATCGAGCCAGCTGTGATCAACAGGGTTTTCAATGGCTGATTTTTGGGAGCAGACAGCCAGGCCTTTCTTCAAGGTGCCTCTGGGCAGACTGGAACCTCCAACCTTTTGGTCAGCAGCTGAGCCATTAACCCTTTGTACCACCCAGGGCCTCTTACTCCATTTGTTGTTGTTTGGTACAACTGAATTGATTTTTGACTCACAGCCCCCACGTGACAGAGTAGAACTACATGATAGGGTTTTCTAGGCTGCAAACCTTCTGGAAGCAGATTGCCAAGTCCTTCTTCCAAGCAGAACGTAGATGGGATCAAACTGCCAACCTTTCGGTTAGCAGCCAAGCGCTTAATGGTTGAACCAACAGGGCTTCATTTACCAAAACAAAACAAAAAACCCAAACCTGTTGCTGTCAAGTCAATTCCGACTCACAGTGGCCTGAAAGGACAGAGTAGAACTGCCCCACAGGGTTTCCAAGGAGCAGCTGATGCATTCAAACTGCTGACCCTTTCGGTTAGCAGCCAAGCTCTTAACCGCTGCACCCCCAGGGCCTTCGCCAATTAGTTCATTCAGTTATAAAATGCAACTTTTTCTGTTAAGTAGATACCACATGTTAATCTCTTCAAACTCGTTCCCTGTTTTATGAACTTGTTTGCTTAGCCTCCTCTTCAATTTCTGACATGTAAAAACCAAAACAAATTCCCTTGTTTTGAACTAAAACCAATGAGCCCTGGTGGTGCAGTGGTTAAACAGCTCAGCTGCTAACAGAAAGGTTGGACAGTTGGAACCCATCAACCGCTCCATGGGAAGAGGATGTGGCAGTCTGCTTCCATAAAGGCTTCCAGCCTTGGAAGCCCTATGAGGCTGTTTTACTCTGTCCTATTGGAAACCCTGGTGGCATAGTGGTTAAGAGCCACAGCTGCTAACCAAAAGGTCAGCAGTTTAAATCCACCAGGTACTCCTTGGAAACTCTATGAGTCAGTTCTCCTCTGTCCTATAGGGTTGCTATGAGTCGGAATTGACTTGACAGCAAGGGGTTTTTTTGGTACTGGGTCACTATGAGTCCGAATCAACTCCAGGACAGTGGTTTTTGTTTTCATTTTTTTAATTAAGGCACCCCTTTCGTTTCTGTGGTCTTTGCCTTAAATGAACAGGTTCCTTCATTATTTTCTTCTTTTTTGCTTTCTCTGTGGTTAAGTCAAAAGAGTTTTTTTGTTTTTTTTTTTTCTTGGTTGGTTGGTTTCTTATTTTTAAACTGGGAAACTCTGGAGTGCTTACTACCCCTTCTGTTTATCTCTGCTTTCAACTGAACTCTATGTTTACATTCTGTATTCTAGGTCCTACTTAGCTATCATATAACAACTCCCTCCCAGGACCCTTCATTTTCACATACCTAAATCAACAGTCTGAGAAATCAACTTTTTCCAGTAAAGCTTTTTAACCCCTAAACCTGTAATTTCTTATGATTAAATCATGGAACCCCCACAATCTAACCGTACCCCAATGTCTGCCTTTTTAAGTCATGAACAATTCATTACACTTCTTGACCAATACACTGTTGAGCATCATTTTTCTAAAGGTTTCGTAATCTTATTTCATTCATTATTTATTCTTCTTTGTGCCAAAATTTCCTTGGAAAGGATTATGTAATCAATTCAAAGCTCTTGTTATTAATTTGTTTAACCAGCTATGTCAACTTTTTAAGATTCTTGGATTTATTAAAGATAAAACTGAGATAAGCAGAAAATATTAAATGTCAGCCCATCTTGACCTGCCTATCTGCAAGAGAGGAAATCAGTTTTGACTAGAACATCAAGTAGTTTTGTCTTTTCTTTTTAATTATAGTCAATGATTTGTGAAGAGACTAATGCACAGTGAACTAAGTATTTCATTTGTGAGTTGATAGGTTTTCTGGTTTTCACCTTTTCCAAGATTATGAATATGCAACGGATGATTAAAGGCTGTGACGTAAACAAATGTAATTTTTCCTTTGCCTTCATAAAAGACATTATTATCATTATTTATCTTACAGAGCATCTTAAATAGTTCTATATAAATATTAACTCATAACATTCATTAGGGGACTGCAAGATATAAATAAGGGTCATTCTTTTGCTATAGAAGAATGTGAAGGGTTACAAAAGTTGACAAAGTCACACAGGATGTCAAAGACATGATGTTAAGAGTAGCTTTCAGGTTCTGAAGTATAACTTACTGTTTTATACACTCATACACAGTTTCCAAAAGAAAAAATACAGTCCCTGCTTTGAAAAGGAAAACTTGTCTGGATTTTCCTTGACTCCAGACTCTCTTTCAATTTCTTGGTAGTTTCTTTCTTGGTAGCTTCTGTCTTACATTTTCTGGGCTAATTATAGCAGCTCTAGCTAGGAGTCCCTGGGTGGCACAAATTGTTATGTGCTTGTCTATTAACTGAAAGGTTGGTGGTTCATACCCGCACAGAGGCACCTCAGAAGAAATGCCTGTCAACCTGCTGCTGAAAGGTCACAACTTTGAAAACCCTTCAGAGCAGCTCTACGCTGCCACGCATGGGGTCACCAGGAGTTGGAATTGACTCATTGACAATGGTTTTGGTTTTCTGGTTTAGATAGGACTACTGGAACAAGATACCTTTTCTATTTCTATACATGTATAACATGTATCCTAGAATGAAAACTGAATCAATAGTAATGAATCAATATTCTTGATCTCTAGGATGTCACTGACACTGAAGACTTGGTTAAAAGCTGTAAACTTCCCTAGGGATTTTGAAGTGTCATGAGCACTAAGGTAGGATTTTAATTAAATGATTAAAGACATAATGAAAAAAAAACTAATATAATTAAAAGTATTCTAGATATAACTAGGAATATAACTGCTTCTAAGACTAACAAGGAGCCCTGGTGGTGCAGCAGTTAAAGCACTTGGCTGCTAACAGAAAAGTTCTAACTCACCAGCTGCTCCAGATGTGGCTGTCTGCTTCCATAAAGTCTTACAGCCTTGGAAACCCTATGGGGGCAGTTCTACTCTGTCCTGTAGGGCTGCTATGAGTTGGAATCAACTCAGTGGCAATGATTTTGGTTTTGGTAAGACTAACAGGTCCCTGGGTGGTGCCGCAGTTTACACTAGACTGCTAACCAAAAGACTGGTGGTTCAAACCCACTCAGCGGTGCTATGGAAGACAGGCTTGGTGATCTGCTTCTGTAAATGATTAGAGTTAAGAAATCCTATGGAGCTCAGTTCTACTCTGTTCTACTCATGGAGTCACCATGAGTTGGAACCCACTCAAGGGCAATGGCTTTTTTGGTTCTAAAATTAACAATGAAAGTATCCATGAACATTCAAAGACCAAATGTATATTTAAAATAAATCATGTATGAATTTTACAAGGTGTGTGATATAGCACCTCTGAGGTTCTGGAAGTGGTAACTTTGAAACACTTTCTGAAATAAGCTGTATGCTTTAAAAACATGCTGGGCACTTGCTAAATCAGTCACAGTTTGGCCTCTCTACCTCCTACCTCATTCAAGAAACCCTGCTGGATTATTAAGAGAAACAACTTGACACGATATTCTTCACAGATTGGGTTAAGAATGGTAAACATTAACTTTATGAAATTAGAAAATAAAAATGGACAAAACATATTACAACATTTCATCATAGATGCACTTTGTACCACTTCCCATTTAGTAGCTATTCTTAGGTACTTGTATACTTCCTTACTGGGCCCAATGTCAGTATCTACAAGGTGAGAGAGTGAGCCCTCTACAAGAGTTGGGGTAAAATATCAATTAGATCCTGAGGGAGAAAAGCGCTGAGTCATAAACTGTGAGGCCTCTGAGGAATACTTACTAGGAGTATTCAGCCATTCTCCTAATCTAACCTAATTACCAGTATTAGCGCCCAACTTGATTGTTTTTGTTCTGTTTTCTTTAATGTTTGTTAAACCTCAGCACTGCTAGAATCAGAGGTATGAGCGTCCAGGGCACAAAGCCTTCTTTTCTCTCTTCTTATGCTTCCAGCATTGATCTCTTGGCTGAGCAATCAAAAGAATCTAGAGCCATTTCATTGGGATCACAGTATTTTAGATCTGGAATACTGAAAACCATCTGAACAATCCCACCAATCTCTTAAACGGGAAAACCAAGGCCTAGGGCAGTGAAGTGGTTGTCCAAGGTTGCAGAGCAAATTTAAAAGAGAAGGAGATAGAGCCCAGGACTTCCAATCACTTGTCTTTGTTTTTTTTTTTTTAAATCAGTAAGTATAGTCAAAGGTGCCCTGGTGGTGCAGTGGTTAAGAGCTTGGTTGCTAACCAAAAAGGTCGGCATTTCAAATCTACCAGCTGCTCCTTGGAAATCTTATGGGGCATTTCTCCTCTGTCCTATAAGGCCGCTATGAGTCAGAATCGACTCAACAGCAAGGTTTTGGTTTTGTTTCTAATAGTCAAAACAGTGTCCGTGGGTGGTGCAGTTAACACACTTGACTGTTAACGGAAAGGTTGGAGGTTCGAGTCCACCTAGAGGTACCTTAGAAGAAAGGCCTGGCAATCTAATCCTGAAAAATCGGCCACTGAAAACGCTAGGGAGCACAGGTCTACTCTAACACACATGGGGTCACCACAAATCAGAACTGACTCAACAGCAACTGGTTTTTATAGTCAAAGCACACAGGGCTGAGATTTTTTCTGTTGGATTCACCATGACTCATCTGGTCTCACATCTGCACCCAGATACACTGATTCTCAGGCTCAGTTTCGAGATTCCTTGGGAAAGGAAATGGCTCTTTCCATCTCATTTCAATTAGTCCAGAGCCATATTGATGAAAGTAAAAACATCTTCAAGTAACCATGACAACCAAAACAACAAATGTCACTGGCCATTAGTGGACTTTCTTTATCATCCTTTTGGTATTTACACTCATGGCCAGAATGTTGAACATTCCCTGCTTCTATGTAAAAGTCTATGTGCAGGCAAAATTAAATCATTTCTATAAAACAATTTGCAAAATATAACATTGTGTGCTCACATTACTCGTGTAGTGGCCCCAACTGAAAATCTCAACTCCCTTTACATAAGATAGGTTTTGCAATGATTTATTTTAGTCCTTCTCCTAAACAATTACTTTGGGTCTTCAGTGTTCACTTTAAACTTTTACCTTTGCATTTTCTTGTTTGAATTAAAGTGATGCAGAAACCTCAACCTGATTAGAATGGTAATCAACCCAAACATGATAAATATGTGTTATTTCCTAGGGCAGGCCTATAAATGGCCACTGACACAGACATAAAATAGCACAGGGAGGAAGGAACAGCATGCGAGAGGTGAGAGCCACAATGATGAACTAGAGGTCCAGTTGCCAGTCCCAGCTATAGCAACTCACTTCATGATTTTAGCCAAGATGCTTAATCTATCCAGGGCTTCCATTTCTCTATCTATAAGATTAGGGGTTTATCTAATCCTAGATGTTCAACACAGCAGCCACAAATCACCAGGAACAGTTACCGAATGGAAACTACTGCAAAGTTCATCAATGAAGAAATGATATAGTACGTCCGCTTTCAGGCTCTAATTCCATAAAGTATATGTTTCCTGTTCTTCACCCAATTCATGTAGAATAATGTTTTGGCTAATAAACCAGAAATCCACTTGAAATACAGTTAATGTGACTAAGGAGTTAAAACTTTCATTTTATCTAACTTTATTTTAATTTACAATCTGTATTTGACTCAGTTACCAGGAAACTTTTAAGTACATTTAGGACAACTCAGGTATGTGAGTCTACATTTTCAATGGTAAATTTTATAAAATCTAAATATAGTATAGGAGTTCCTGGGTGGTACAGTTAATGTGCTCAGCTGTTAACAGAAGGGTTGGAGGTTTGACTTCACCAAGGGGTGCCTAGGAAGAAAGGCCTGGTGATCTGACCCTATAGGACAGAGTAGAAGTGCCCCATACAGTTCCCAAGTAGTGGCTGGTAGATTCAGATTGCCAGCCTTTTGGTTAGCAGCCACGCTCTTAGCCACTCCACCACCAGGGCCCTGTGTCTGAAGACTTAGCCACTGAAAACCCTACAGTGCACAGTTTAACTCTAACACTAATGAAGTTGCCAAGTGTCAGAATCAACTCAAGGGCAACTGGTACTGTTAAAATATTAAGTATTTCTAATGAAAATTTTGTTTCCAAACTGGGATGTGCCGTAGGTGCAAAATACATAGTGGGCTTTGAATATGAAAAAATGAATGCAAAACATTTCATTAATAATTTTATATCGATTATATATTAAAATGATAATTTCTGGGTATGTTGGATGAAATAAAATTTATTATACTTAATTTAACCTGTTTCTTTTTACATTTTTTAATGTGGCTATTAAAAAATTTTAAATATCATACGTGGGTTGCATTATGTTTCTATCAGTTAGCACTGGCCTAGATGTTCTGAAACATGTCTTACTATAATCACTTATTAAGATGAGCCTCAGTACTGTAGCTTGAGTATAGAAAATAGCCACTTAAAAAGTGTTCAATGTGGTATTTTATGCCTTCATCTCAAATTTTACACTTATTTTACACTTATTTCTTTGAAATAAGTGCTTTCTTATGATATGGGAGGTGGAAAGAGATAAATACTTGGCTGACTTCTTCCATTTCTGTAGGAAGTGCCCCAATTCACGGGGGTGGATCCTCAGAGTCCATGTTTACAAGTGGTGACTTTCCTGTGGCCACAACTGATCAGATGTGGGTGGGTACCTGACCCAAATGGACTAATGAGGACATCCCTTCCAAGAATCGGTGGTAATACTATGAACCGAATTCATAAAAGAACAAATATTGTATGAGACCACAGTTTTAAAAACTCCAGAAAAGGTTTACTCACAGAAACACAACCTTTGGTGGTTACGGGGGGGGGGGGGAAGCACTAACTAGGTAGTAGATAAGCAGTAACATTAGTGAAGGGTAAGACAGTACACAATACTGGAGAAGTCGGCAGAACTTGACCAAGGCAAAGTCATAGAAGCTTTATAGACACATCCAAGCTCCCTGAAGAACTGAGTTGTTGGGGCTAAGGGCTGGGGACCATGGTCTCAGCGTACATCCAGCTCAACTGGCATAACATAGGTTATAAAGAAAATGTTCCACATTCTAGTTCGGTGAGTAGTGTTTGGGGTCTTAAAACCCCGTGAGCAGCCATCTAGGATACTCCACTGGTCTCACCCCTTCGGGAGCAAGGGATAATGAAGAAAACTAAAGATACAAGGGAAAGATTAGTCCATAGGACTAATGGATCACATCTACCACGGCCTCCACAGACTGAGTCCAGTAAAACAAGATGGTACCTGGCTACAACCACTGACTGCTCAGACAGAGATCACAATAGAGGGTCCCAGACAGAGCTGGGGAAGAATGTAGAACAAAATTCAAATTCACAAAAAAAGACGAGACTTATTGGTCTGACAGAGACTGGAGAAACCCTGAAAGTATGGCCCCCAGATACCCTTTTAACTCAGTACTGAAGTCACTCCTGAAGTTCACCACTCAAAGATTAGATGGGTCCATAAACAAACAATAACACACCTGAGGAACGTGCTTCATAGTTCAGTCATGTATAGAAGACTAAATGGGCATACCAGCACAAAGGCAAAGACGAGGAGGCAGTAAGGGACAGGAAAGCTGGACGAATGCAAATGGGGAACGCGGGGTGGAGAGGGGGAGAGTGTTGACACATAGCAGGGGTGGCAACCACTGTCACAAAATAATTTGTGTATTAAGTGTTTAATGAGAAACTAATTTGATTTATAAACTTTCACCTAAAGCACAATTAAAAAAAAAAATAGGCAAAGTCAAAAAAATCAAAAGCGAAAACTATAGAGAAAATATTTGTAATTACCCTAATATGTAATAGGGAAATATTAATTACCCTAAAATGTAACATGCAATATAGTAGGTTTGGAAAGCACAAAATGTGGGGAAAATAATAGATTCCTATTGGCTTTTTTTGTCCCTGGTTGTTGCAAATGGTTGATGGGCTCCGCTGCTAGCCAGAAACTTGGATGCTGGAGTCCACCAGGGGCACCTGAGAAGAAAAACCTGCTGATCTACTTCTGAAAAATTAGCCACTGAAAATGCAATGGAGCATAGTTCTGTTCTGACACACAAGGAGTCTCGAGTCAGAGTTACTCCACGGCCACCGGTTATTGGCGTCCTTATGCAAACAGTATTCCTTGCAGGTTCCCCTGACTAATACAGTTGCCAGGGTAAGCAGAATACAGTGCAGGTGGGATGGGGAGGGGAGGTGGTGGAAGGGGAAGATATTCACTGTATATGAATTCTTACGTTTTTGTAATTTGGAAACATCTGAATCTTGTATTTATTTCAATATAAACATTAAAAAAAAAAAGCCTTGGAAACCTTAAGGGGCAGTTCTACTCTGTCCTATAGGGTCACTATGAGTTGGGATTGACTCAATAGCAGTGGGTTTTTTTCTTTGGTACACACACACACAGAGCCCTGATGGCACAGTGGTTAACAGCTTGGTTGCTAACCAAAAAGTTGGCATTTCGAATCCACCAGCCACTACTTGGAAACCCTATGGGGAAGGTTCAACCCTCTCCTATAGGGTCATTATGAGTCAGAATCGGCTCGATGATAGTGCATTTGGTTCATACACACACACACACACACACACACACACACACACGTATAATCACTCTGTCTACTCAAGAAGGGTCAAAACTTCAAATGATAAATCATGGGAATGGCAAGGGCAATGAGAAAAGACCAGAGGCAGCAGTGCCAGCAAAAAGCAGTAGAAGTGGCTGAGAAGTGATATGGTGCATACCCGAGAAAGGGTGCTGCAGAGGGAAAGACAGCTGGGAAGGTTATTGCTAGAGGAAAATCGCATATGAAGTCAATGAATTCTTCATTTAGTCCTGCTTTTAAGAAATAATCTAATTAAAAACTGACAAAGACATCACAGTAAAGATTGGTTTAGGTAAGAATCATCAACAGATGATGTAACTTTGACGAGGAGCAGGTCTTCAAGTGTCTTCTCAAAGATTTCTTATTAGTTGCTAAAGAGTGAATATACAGAAAGAGTTAAACATCTTAGCCAGGTGATCAAAACTAACAGACACCAGGAAGGGAAGATGGACATTACATGCTTCTGGGTGTGATAATGTGAGAATGACACATCACCACTTATGAAACACCCTGGCTGGAAATGCATGCTCTGAATTTAATCACTAAAAAAAAAAAAAAAAAAAACTCGCTGCTGTCAAGTCAGTTCCGACTCATAGCAACCCTACGGGACAGAGTAGAACTGCCCCATAGGGTTACCAAGGAGCACTTGGTGGATTTGAACTGCCGAAATTTTGGTTAGCAGCTGTAGCTCTTAACCACTACACCACCAGGGTCACAGAGAAGTATAAATCAAACCCCAAATAAGAAACATTCTATTTAAAGGGGTAAGGGCTGCATTATTAAATAATAATAATAATGTCATAAAGACAAAGAAAGGCTGAGAAATTCTTCTAGATTAAAGAACACTAAAGAGGCATGATGCATTAGTTTCCTATAGTTTCTGTAACAACTTACCATAATCTTAGTGGCTTAAAACAGCACAAATTCGCTATTTTACAATCTGGGAGGTCAGAAGTCCAAAATGGGTCTTGCTAGGCTAAAATCAAGGTGTTGGGGGGAGGAGGGACTGTGTTTCTTCTAGGGGCTCTAGGGGAGAATCCATTTTCTTGCCTTTTCCAGCTTCTAGAGGCCTCCAGTATTGCTGAGTTCCTGGCCCCCTTCTCCATCTTCAAAGTCAGGGGTGTAACATCTTCAGACCTTTCTCTGGCTCTGACATTCTTGCCTCCCTTTTGTCAGGACTGTTGTGATTACACTGACCCCATCTGAATAATCCAGAATCATCTTCCTATCTGAAGATTTTTAACATAAACACATCTGCAAAACTCCTTTTGCTACGTAAGGTAATCTATTCATGAGTTTCAGGGATTAGCACAAAACACCTTTCTGGGAGTCATTACCCTACCACACATGGTGTCTTAGTCATCTGGCACTGATCTAACAAAAATAACACAAGTGGATTGGCTTTAACAGAAAGAGAAATTTATTCTCTCACAGTCTAGTAAACTACAAGTCCAAATTCAGGGCATCAGCTCCATGGGAAGGCTTTCTCTGCCGCCTCTGGAGGAAGGTCCGTGTCACCAATCTTCCCTTGGTCTAGGAGCTTCTCTGAGAAGGTCCAAAGAACATGCTCTGCTCCCAGCAATGCTCTCTTGGTGGAATGAGGTTCCCATGTCTCTTTGCTCGCTTCTCTCTTTTATCTCAAAGAGACTGGCTTAAGACACTATCTAATCTTGTAGATCTTATCAATATAACTGCCACTAATCCACCCCATTACACCATAGTAATAGGATTTACAACACATATGGAAATCACATCAGATGACGAAATGGTAGGCAATCATACAATACTGGGATTCATGACCCAGCCAAGTGGACAGATTTATGGGGGGGACAGGGGAGGACTATTCAATCCATGACACATGGTATATAAATGCAAATCAAATCATAAATGGATCTTGAACTCCATATAGGAAAAGAAATGGAGTGGAGAGCACAGTACTGATTGGGCCCACTGATACAATTGAAATACAGCCAACAGATTACATGAAAGTATTTTAATTATTGCTAAACTTATGGAAGTTTTAAGTTTACAACTGTACTATGGTCATATAAAATACACACGAGTATTTAGGCATGAACAGCCATGATATACACAACCTACTCTCAAAGAGTTCAGAAAAAAATAAATAAAACACAGTCATGCACACACAGAAAGTCACTGATAAAGCAAAAGAGGCAAAATGTGAAGGATAAATGAAAGTCGATTAAGGGGTATATGGGGGGGTTCTTTGAATATTCTTGCAACATTTCCGTGAATCTGCGATTGTTTTGAAATACAAAGTTAAAAAAAACTGGTGAACATATAATTTACTTTAGTTAATTTTTTTTTTTTTTTACTAAAATACCACAAGCAACACAGTTTACACAATTTTACAGACGTTAGAACGAATGCAGATGCATGGCACAAATTCAGCAACTCGATTTCAATCTTTCCATAATAACATTACTAGTTATACAAAGGATCAGAGGTATTTAGGTATTTTTAAGGTTAGAACACTAAAAAAGTTCCAACGGTCTGGTAATATGGTGCAATTGTTAAGAGCTTAGCTGCTTACCGGAAAGGCTGGCAGTTTGAACCCATCCAGAGGCTCCACTGGAGAAAGACCTGGCAATCTGCTCCGTTCAAGGCTGTTGTTGTTGTTGTTGTTAATTAGATTCCAGATGCCGTCCAGTTGGTTCTGACTCGGTGGCTGTATGTACAACAGAACCAAACACAGCCTGGCCCTGCACCATCCTTACAATCATTGCTATGTTTAAGCCCATTGTTGCAGCCACTGTGTCAACCCATCTTATTGAGGGTCTTCCTCTTTTTCCAAGATCCTGTACTTTACCAAGCACGATATCCTTTTCCAGGAACTGGTTCTCTCCTGATGACATGCCCAAAGTACACGAGACAAAGTCACAACATCCTTGCTTCTAAGGAACATTCTAGCTGTGCTTCTTCCAAGACAGATTTATTGGTTCTTCTGGCAGTTCAATATTCTTCATCAACATTATAATACAAATGCATCAATTCTTCTTCAGTCTTCCTATTTTAACACTTTAAAGAGGTCTTTTGCAGCAAATTTGCCCAATGAAATATGTTGTCTGCTTTCTTGACTGTTGCTTCCATGGGTGTTGATTGTGGATCCAAGTAAAAATAAATTCCTTGACAACTTCAATATTTTCTGCTTATCATGATGTTGATTATTGGTTCAGTTGTGAGGATTTTTGTTTATATATGCTGAAGTATAATTCATACTAAAGTCTTTGATCTTCATCAGTAAGTGCCTCAAGTCCTCTTCTCTCTCAGCAAGCAAGGCTGTGCTATCTGCATATTGCAGGTTGTTAATGAGTCTTCCTGCAATCCTGATGCCTCATTCTTCTTCATATAGTCCCACCTGTTGCCACTGAGTTGATTCCAACTTAGAGAGACCCTAAAGGACAGAGTGGAACTGCCCCAAAGGGTTTCCAAGGAGCAACGAGTGGATTCGAACTGCCAACCTTTTGGCTAGCAAATGAGCTCTCAACCACTGCCCCACCAGCGCTCCTCATAAAGTCCAATTCTTGAATTATTTGCTCAGCATAGAGACTGAATAAGTATGGTGAAAGGATACAACCCTGGCACACACCTTTCCTGATTTTAAACCATGCAGTATCCCCTTGTTCTATTTGAATGATTGGCTCTTGATCTATGTAGAGGTTCCTCGTGAGCACAATTGTTCTAGAATTTCCATGCTTTGCAATGTTAACCGTAATTTGTTATGATTCACACAGTTGAATATCTTTGCATACTCAATAAAACACAGGAAAACATCTTTCTGGTATTCTTTGCTTTTAGCCAAGATCCATCTGACATCAGCAATGATATCCCTGGGTCCACATCCTCTTCCGAATCTGGCTTGAATTTCTGACAGTTCTCTATTGATGTACTGCTGGAACTGTATTTTAATCATCTTCAGTAAAATTTTACTTGAGTGTGATGTTAACGATATTGTTCAATCATTTCTGCATTCTGTTGGATCACCTTTCCTTGGAATGGGCATGAATATAGATCCTTTCCAGTTGACTGGCCAGATAGCTGTCTTCCAAATTTCTTGGCATAGACAAGTGAGGGCTTCCAGCATTGCAACCATTTGTTGAAACATCTCAATTGGTGTTTTGTCACTTCCTGGAGCCTTGTTTTTGCCAATACCCTCAATACAGCTTGAGCTTCTTCCTTCCTTACCATTGGTTCTTGATCATATGCTACCTCCTGAAATGGCTGAACATCAACCAATTCTTTTTGGTACAGTGTATATTCCTTCCATCTTTTTTTGATGCTTCCTGCGTCCTTCAACACTTTGCCCATAGAATCCTTCAGCATTACAACTCGAAGCTTGAATTTTTTCTTCAGTTCTTTCAGCTTGAGAAATGCTGAGCATGTTCTTCCCTTTTGGTCTTACAACCTAGATTATAGCCTAGAAAACTCCATGGGGCAGTTCTACTCTGTCATATACAGTCACTATGAGTCAAATGGGCACTCTGGCACCTAACAATAAGAAGGGTTTAAAATAGGATTGGTAATTATTGTTAGACTTAAATACTAACTGGTTGATCACACTGCTATTTGTGAGAGAGAATGGGCTAGGTAGTTTTCTAAGAAGTCCCTCAAAAAAGCAGCCTCCCTTTTTCAGGAGTACTGAGCTGATTTCTAAAACAAAAATTAAAGTGTTTCTATTCTAGGAGCTGGTTTTCTGCCGAGTGTCTTAAGGCCGAATTTTATTGCTTTGGCCCTAGAGAAGCTTTCTGGCACCCGCCCTTACTCCCACTCCACCCTCTATTGTCTAAAGACAAAAGAGAGGGCAGTTGGGACTCTTACCACCAGCAACTAATCAGTGGCTTCTGGAATGGGAAACCTCTCTGGTTTTGGCAGAAACAAAGGGTAAGACCCCGTTTCAGACCAAAGCCCTATGTATAGGCTTGTTTTTCTTGCCAACTGTGGTGGCCAAGAACAGTGCTTGCTCCTCACTTGTGCCAGGATGACATGCCAATACCAAATAATAGGGGACTTTTCTCAATTACAGAAACCAGAAGTGGAAAAAAAAAAAAAATGTGGCAATGAATCAACTTTATTTTTTCTTAAAAGTTTGGCTCTTGCTATCACTAGCCAATACTGGAGTATAAGATTTAGCACAATCGTCTATTATCAACGACAATGGGTTATGGGTATGATTACACCAGCATGAACTTACCTATTTTAATTTAATACATGTTGTTTTTTAAAGAGCAGTGTGATTTCTTTAAGTAAGGTTGGGAATCATTGCCCTAAATGCTGTTACAGTTAAAAGCAGAGGTAGGTCTTTATCACCTAGGGGCTATTCAGACTTGCTCTCGCTACTGTCATCATTTTGCTGCCATTAGCTGCTATGGAGTTGGTCCCCAACTCCTAGTAACCCCAACAGAAAGAAACATTACCCAGTCTTGTGTCATCTTCATGACCGTTAGTGTGTTTGAGTCTACTGTTGTGGCTACTGCCAGCTCCACAGATTTTCCTGAACAAATATTTGCTGACTGTGATTGATTAATTTTTATGCTGCTATAATTTTGAAATTGCTATTTCCAGAGAACTGTAACTCAATGGGAGAGACATTTACTTAGATAATAACATGACTTCAGAATAACTTTTTCAGCATTAAGATACGTTCTCTAAAAAACTTTCAGTAGTTTATATTAAAAATACCTACTAGTGCAAGGTCTTCGACATTGTCTTAAAATGATAGCCTTGTAGTCTTTGAAACACAGTTTAAGCACAAGCATATAGAATTGCTCTATAAGTATTAAAAAATTAGCTATGCTATTTTAATGGGCTCAAGCATAGTGACAACTGTGAGGGTGGCGGAGGACCAGGCCATGTCTTGTTATGTTGTGCATGGGGTTGCTATGAGTTGGAACTGACTCAACGGCACCTAACAACTACAACATGCTATTTCAATCTGGTAATAATTTTAATGAACTAATTCACAGATATTACTCAAGACTAAAGACAACCTGTACAAAGTAGACATGTAATAAGTATTTGGTAAATTATGGAAAGATGTTGAGAGCAGAGAGTAACCCAAATGGTTTTAAATTAACTCAAGGAACACTATACAGTAGTACAAATGGATCAGCATGGAACAATATAATGCATGTCAAATACATGTTGAAAAAAATCAGTTGCAAAGTGGTATATATAGTATAATGGCGTTAATATAAAATTTGGAATATGTAAAAAATACCATGTATCATTTATGGTTGCATAGTTTGTAGTAAACACATAAAAGCATGCAGAAACATTATGTATAACTCCAGGGGATGCTATCCTTATCCTGAGTCCTGAAAACATACACTGGAACAGAAGCTTCCAGCTCAGAAAAATAGTTACTCCTAAGAGACAAATGGGAGAGCAACAATGATTGGGGAGAGACACACAGACGGCTTTCATTTTATGTATATAAACATATGTGAAGCAATATAGCACAGTGGTACAGTATGATACGCTATGTGGTGGATACATAGTATGTTATATTATTCTCTATACTTGAAATATTTCCTAACATATGAATTCTGAAACATGCAATGAGAAAAATAATGAAAATTTCTTGGTTTCAGTAGTAAAGTAGTAGATACAATCATAACCACATATTTTTTATTGTAACATCTCAGCCCCTATCAGACTGCTAAGAAATTCAGAAATAAAATATTTGATCTTCTCAAATAAAACAGAAAAAAGATAGTTATATACAACCTTTATAAGCATGAAAAGAACTTACATAATGTTACACTCAAGCCTTTTTGTGGGGAAACTCAAGGAGAAAGAGATATTGTGGCCACCTCTAAGGAAGCTGATCTTAAACTTTGGGAGTAGAGGCCTAAGACGTGCTGAAATGCTCACTGAAATCTGGAGTTTAGCAGTTGCTTCAGGAAAAAAGTAGAGAAGTCAAATTCCAAAGATAACCTTCTTCAAATCCTGACAATTAGCAAACCTCTAAATGGCACCAAAGTCCTAGATTTCCTATCTCAGTATGAATCATTCCAACTTTCATGTCAGCTACTAAAATAAAACTCAGAAGTGTATAGTTAACATACCAAAATGTCCATCCCGGGAACATACTTGAGGGATATCTTATAGTCTTTTGGAAGATTTGCCACCTACAGAGACCAAAACAAAAACAAAACAAGAATTCCATGAGAAAATTCATGCACATCAATTCATCATAGTTTTTTTTTTTTTTTTTTTAAAGAAGTTTGGAGGGGAAAAAAAAACATACAAACAGCGTCAGTGACCAGCATCACTGGGGAACTTGTAAGAAATACAAATCTTCAGGCCACACCAGACCTACCAAATCTTATTTAACAAGACCTTCATGCTCAAATCTGAGAGCCACTGTTCTACGTTGATAGTAAAAAAAAAAAAAAGAGCCAGAGAACAACAGCAACAAAAAAATGCTATTTAAGAGATGCACATGTTTTATGACTTAAATAATTTAGAAAAACTCACAGTTTCATGATATAACTTAATCCACTTACCTAGGGCTCTGTGACCTTTTGAACATCTGAAATGCCTCAAGTGTTTGCCTGGCTTCTTTTAAAACTTTAAAAAAAAAAAATCTAACATATTTCCATTAGTCATTGTGGCAGAGGTGAACAAGGAACAGATTTGGGAGTCAGAGAATCTGGATCAAATCTAACCTCTTTGTACAGATGGTTTCCTTCCTCTCTAAAATGGAGATAAAAGTACCTATGCCAAATGATCATTGTAATAACACACAAAAGACAGTCCATGTTCTTTATTGAGAGCTCTACTGGTGACCAACTTCCTAGGCATATATGGAATTCTAGGTTCTCCTATCCCCCTTCCTACCCTACATATAGCATCAACACTTTCACCCTCATCTTTCTCTTAGATCACTGTTTGTGAAAATTCCCAGCTGAATAATACAGGGAACAATTAGCTATTGGGTCTTAAAACAATGTAAAAACCCATTGTTGTCGAGTCAATTCCAACTCCTAGTGACCCTATAGGACAGAGTAGAACTGTGTTTCCAAGGAGTGCCTGGTGGATTCAAACTGCGGACCTTTTGGTGAGCAGCCAAAACACCTAACCACTATACCACCAGGGCTTCCTAAAGACGATACACAGTGTAAAAAAACTGATTTTGCACTATTATGTCTTCAATGGGTCTACCACACTTGTGGTCTTTTATTTTCCACTTTGTTCTCTGTATCTAAAAACTTCACTTTTCCCTGTAATAAATGGGGGCCACGTGCATGTTTGCTGGGCTAGGTCATCTCCAGCAAGTCTCTCATAATATTTATACATAGATTCTTCTTTTTCTTTTGGTCTTGCCAATAGTTTCTAGGATCTGAGAAGAAACTGATGAGGAAAGAATCCAAGCAAAGACATGAGTAGTCAGACGGGGGGCCAAGGTAATAACTGATCCCACTGTGCTCCCTAGAATTTTCCTTCCAGGCATACCATCTCACATTCATCTTACCCCCCAAAATGAGTCGCCTGGTTTGACTGTTCCTCCTTCAGTTTACTTGATCATAATAGTGCCTAATACTTACTGGCATTTACCATGGGCCAGGTGCTATGCTCATGAAGGGCTTAACTTCCATTATTCACATCCAATCCTCAGATCTGTCATATATTACCCCTATTTTACAAATGAAGACATTGTGCTCAAAGAGATCAAGTTACTTCACTGAGGTCACATGGCTTCCATGTAAGGTAGTCCTGGGTTATGAACGAGACCGTTCCTGAGTGTGCCTTTAAGAATTTGTAGGTAAGTTGGAACAGGTACATATGGTTCTTATTTAGCTTTACGTTAGTACAAGAATGGGAACCCTGGTGGTGTAGTGGTTAAGAGCTATGGCTACTAACCAATAGGTCAGCAGTTCGAATCCACCAGGTGCTCCTTGGAAACCTTATGGGGCAGTTCCACTCTGTCCTACAGGGTCGCTATGAGTCGGAATCGACTCGAAGGCAATGGGTTTGGGTTAGTACAAGAAAAGGCCTGAAAGCTTTTCAGCGATTTAAAAGCTGCATGTGCACCAAGTGAAGGTGATTGTAGTGAAGAATTTGTTGTGAGTCAGGGTTGGTTCAATCGTTTCAAAGTGAGGCAAATTTACATGACATTAAAGGGCAAATAAGAGTTGTCCATAAGTCAGACATTCGTTACCCAGGGACTGCCTGTATTACATCAGGACTGGAAACCACATTTCATAGAGAGTAGAGCCTCCCTTGTGTCTTAGCTATACTACACATTTTCATCTGGTCTCTGGACACCTGTCTTGGGTATTTTCCCCACATAAGTCTCTAATATCACACGCTTCCTCATGCTATCCCCAATAAAACAGCAGGATCCTTGCTCCTTGTTGAAAACACATCTGAGCTGTCATGGAAAGTCTTTCTTACTTTTTTCATTTACTTTAGGGTTACTCTCTTGTTCTTAACTTTCTTCCTCTCTGTCAATCTTCCCACCGTGCCTCCCATGCCTCTATAATTTCTTTTGTCTTCTGAGCCTTCATCTCCATCTTTGAAAAGCAAAATGACCTAGTCATTTTATGTCCTGTGCTCAGAGTCAGCTCCAGTGGCAGAGACACAGTAGACATCTTTGCAGGTATGAAAGCTGGCATATGAGACCAAGCAGAGAAAATGTAAGGGATGCTCTGGTCAATTCCATTTTATTAGTAATTTATACACAGAAATTGGTCCAAAGAATTCAGAGAAAGTTTATGAGAAGTTCTTTGACCAAGATATTAAAATCACCACACCTTACCCCTGGGGTGGGACGTGTAAGGTAATTCCTGCAGTAAGCCTATTTGTTAATATTTAATTTCTGATGGAACTTAAAAATAATATAATTTTTGAAAAATGGTTTACCATTTATAACAAGTTAGCATATACAGTCTCTCCCATAATTTTATGAGGTATATATTATTAAGTCCATTTTACAAATGAGGACACAGTGGCTCAGAGAGGTCACAGGCATCAGGAGTAACTGGTGAAGGAAGAATGCAAACCCTGGCTGTGTGCTGTGCTCAGTGTAGTTACCTACAAGGCAATCTCCCCTGTATGACTTTCCTGGTTGTCATTGGTTCCTTTCCAATTACACTTGGAAGAGAACTCAGGAAGTCAAGTTGTACATATTTATGGTCATTTCATGACTTATTATATTACTTTCTAAGCATTTATATTATGTTGAATAGCATTCAGAAAGCACAGATAACCCTGTGATAACTTCAGCTTCTCTGATGTATATTGATCATTGAAGAAAGTTTCATAGAGTAGAGGGAGTCTTTGGCCAAAAATTTGGAAGATATTCCTTAGAAGCAGTTAGTTTGATAGAGGGGTCAACAGCACAGATTTTGGAAACAGGCTGCTCCTTTGAATCCTGGTCCTGCCACCTGCTAACTCAGAGCTGTTGGGCAAGTTACATAATCTACTTTAGCCTCAATTTCCACACGTGTAGAATGGAAATCATAATATAATCTGGCTAATGGATTTATAAGGATTAAGTTGAAATTTTAACTCATGTAAAATACTTAGTGCTTAACACGCTCTGTGAACATATGAGTTTCTATTATTAGTCATTGCGGGGGGTGGGGCACTCTAGATAGAGAACAGAACATATGCAAAGGCAAAGAAATGGGAAAGTAGATGGCCTGTTTGGAAGAAGATAAACCAGGCCCTAGAAGATAAGAGGGAGAAATGAGCCAGGAGAACCACCTTAGAGAAGGACCCAAAGTTGGGCAAAGGAGGTCAAATGGGGGCAGGGTGGGCTCAGTGAAGTTCAGCAGGAACAACTGTGCCCTCAGAAATCTACAAGTCACTTCTGCCTTAGGTACGGTTGCTTCAACTCTGTGGAACTGCCACGTCTCGTCTGTAAAATAAAGAGGGCGAGAGCTAGGTCATTACTGAAAAAAAAAAAAGATCCAGTCTGATTCAACTTCTTTGTCTAAGGAATGGGGCAGCACCAGAAACAGGCAGGAAATGTGAGGGTACCTTCAGGAAGATGAGTCTGGAGGAATGGTTCGGAGGAAGAGAGATTAGAGACAGGGACAGGTGAGGAAGCCACCAGGTAGGTACTGATATGTGTTAAATATTTATACACAGACTGTAAGGTAGCAAAGCAGTAACAGGGTCTATATTCCAGGAAGTGATGCTACTGGTAGGGTTAGATAGAAAAGTAACTAAGGCTACATATTTTGAAAGCAAATCTATCCTAGTACTTTAGCCTTACATAATCTACTTTATGTAAGGTCTGGAGTACTGGGATATCAGACTATGCCAGATTGTAAAATATATAAAACGATAAGAACAAGCTACTTGATGATAGGCCAACTTTATTAGGTGGGCCCCATTTGCTATCTTTTTAGATGTCCTGAGGACTGACCGCACTCAGTGACACTAAAACACACACACACACACACGCAAGCACACACGCACATAGGGAACGGCATGCAGGAGTGTGGGAAACTCGGCCAAGAAAGTCTTTGAAAGCCAAACAAGCACTGGCTGCATACCATACCCTGCAGGTATTTGGACTCAGGAGAAAAAGAACTTAGAGCCAGAACATTTAACCCCCCTGCTGTAGATCACGGATCTAAAACCTTTCAGTCTCATGATTCAAACATCACTGAGGTCCTTATATCTCATGAAATCAGCAGCTGCTCGGACATTCTTGCAGGGTTGCTTGCTTGTCCAAGTTATTTCTCAAGGTGAGAATCAAATGGCATGAGACTCAGATTCCCTTGACACTGTATATAAAAATGTAACCTTTCTTAAGGAAAAAGTCTGTGGCTTTCAGATTCTCACTGTCATCTGTGATCCGGAGACCCTGGTGGCATAGTGGTTAAGTGCTACAGCTGCTAACCAAAAGGTCGGCAGTTCATATACCAGGCACTCCCTAGAAACTCTATGGGGCAGTTCTACTCTGTCCTATGGGGTCACAATGAGTCGGGATCAACTCGACGGCACTGGGTTTGGGTTCTGTGATCCAGAATAACAACAACAATCAGATTACCAGGCTTCCCTTCTGAGACACCACTGGGTAAGTCGAAACCACCAGCCTTTAGGTTAGTTGTCGTCGTTAGTTGCTGTTAATTTTCACTCATGGCGGCACCACGTGTGCAGAGTAGAACAATACCCTTTAGGGTTTTCAAAGCTGTGAACTTTCAGAACCAGATTGCCAGGTCTGTCTTCTGAAGTGCTTCTGGGTTGGTTTGAAGCATCAACCTTGGGACCAGTAACTGAGTGCTTAACCTTTTGAGCCACCCAGGACCTAAGATAAAGTGACTACTACCCGAGAAATAAAATTCAAGAGGTTACAATGATAATATCTAAATTGTAGTAGAAACTTGTATCTTAAATTAATGGGAAAAAGGCATCATAAATTATGAACTGGGTTCTTGTGTTCCAGAAGCAGGTTACTGTGTGTTTAAACCTTCACTCAACTTTCTATTCTCAAGCGATCTTAGATAGGCTACTTAATCTCAGTAGGTCTCACTCATCTCATAGGGTTGTGAGGATTAACAAAGATAATCCACACAAAGTGCTCTGCATGGCACCTGAATACCCATGCAATAACTACTGCTTTAAAAGGACAAGGAAAATAAGATACATTATCTAATTAGCTTATCCTCTAAAGGAAGAACAACGTCTTATTTCTTCTTGATAAGACTGACATGCTTGGTAAAATAACAAGTCCTCTAGTTTACAGTTTTTATAAATATTCTTTTTATTTTACTTCTATCCTTTTTTTGACTAGTAAAAGTCCTAAATTTAGCTATAAAAAAAAAAAGAAATTTCTACTGACTACAAAGAACAGAAGTTAAATGCTAAAGACTGCATACTAATAAAAATAAACTTTAAAAAATATTATTCACCTATCAAACTGAATATTCTTCAAAGGTCAAACTAAATGATGAGAAACCTATACTTTTAAAGAGGTCATATGCATGCCATTTGAAGAGAATTTTAAAATTCACCTAGAAATTGAGAGATTCAGAGACACCAATAATACTTCATTTTAATGCAGCGGTAATTCTGTTTGGAGAAAATAGCATTTGAAGAATAAAAATCAGAATTATTTAAAACTGTCCATGCAAAGTGTGAAAATCTGTTATCTGAGGTTTTATAATCTCCCATTACATTAAACTTCAGGAGTCATGTATTTAGGTATCCAACTTAAAATGAGTGCTAACCGCAAGACCAGGAAAACCAGAAATTTCTGGGTTTGAATCCTACTCTACTGACTTGTGGACTGACATTTAGAAGATAGAGTAATTTCACCTTTACAAGATGAGGATAAGACAGTAGCCTACCTAAAAGGAATATTTTGAGGAAGACAAATCATTACTCAATAGGTATTTAAAAATAAAAACTTTTTCAAAAGTAACAAAGCGACTTTTAACTAAATTCCCTCAGATGGAGGGAAAACATCATAACAAATGAAGGGGACTGAACGGAGAATACCCAACCAAACCAACCCCCTTGCTCTGTCCAGTCAATTCTGACTCACAGTGACCCTACAGGATAGAGTAGAACTGCCCCATAGGGTTTCCAAGGAGCAGCTGGTGGATTTGAACTGCCTGCCTTCTTGGTTAGCAGCCGAGTGCTTAACCACTGCACTACCATGGCTCCATAGGGGGAATAAGGGGAATAAAAGGGGAAAACTAATTTGAAATCTATCAATATTTGGATTCTTTCTTAGGTTAATGCTTAGAACCATTAAACAATCTAATTGCCCCATAAATAGGAGTTAAAAAAGATTGATCCATCTTCTTCCTAGATACTTGACACTTTCCTTATAGGTAGGTCTGAGTTTGCTATTTAAAACAAGTCTTGCAACATTTTTTAGAAACAAAGCAAAATGTTCTGCAAATAGATGAACTATTATGCTGAGTAAACACGCCTAAAGGATTTCAAATAAAAACCATGGGGACTGTAGGGGCAGTACAATGTGTCCAAGAAGAAATTAAAAAAAAAAAAAAAAGAAAAGTTGATGGTACAGCCATAAATCATGTGCTTCTGTGACATGAGGATCATCCTAAGCAAACAAACTTAAGGTCTGTGGGCACAGTGGAGCAATATTGCCACCTAACACAAAGGCGGTTCTAGTAGAGACTGCAAAGGAATGATTTCAGTTGAAGAAATTGAGCACAGGCAAAAAATTACTGTTAGCCCACTTTGTTTTCCTCAAGTAAAACACTCCAAGGTTACACTTGCAAAGCAAAGTCTTCTCATTCAATACAATCTTTAGTCAAAGCACTACTGAATTATTTCAAGACATGCAACATAAAGCAATATCATTATGGAATAAAAGAATTTCAGTCCTGAAAAGGGTCCTCAAAGCTCTCTAATGTAGAGGTTCTTTTTTGGGGGGGTGGTGGGGTGGTCACAGACATCTCTGAGAAGCAAATGAAAGCAGTGTAGCCTCTCCTCAGAAATGCACAGAAGGTACATGAGGTACAATTTATTTGGTTCTTTTTTTTTGGGGGGGGGTGGTCACAGACATCTCTGAGAATCAAATGAAAGCGGTGTAGCCTCTCCTCAGAAATGCACAGAAGGTACGTGAGGTACAATTTATTTGGGATTTCAGCTGAAAGGGTTTGGATCCTCATTTTACAAATCAGGAAACTGAATTCAGGAGTTCAGTGATTTTTCCAAGGTCACAAAGCTAAGTAATAGCAAAGCTAGAGATCAAACAAGTAAGGATTCCTGGCTTACTTCAAGATGATTGCCCCATCATTCTTTAGAGAAAGCCTGTGATTACATATACTCATAAAACTCAAAAGTCACTGGAGTTTCAGTTCAAATTAGTGAAAATAATGAGTTTTAGGCTAAGGATAAGGAGGCCTGGTGGCGCGACGGTTAAGCATCTGGCTGCTAACCGAAAGGTTGGCAGGTCGAACCCATCCAGTGGCTCCAAGAGAGATGGACCTGGCAATTGGCTCCCATTAAGAATAAAGCTGAGAAAATCCTATGGGGCAGTTCTATTCTGTCACATGGAATCATTATGAGTCGAAATTGACTCAGCAGCACCTAAGAACAGGCTAAGGATGGAAACACTCAGCATCTTTTCAACATGAAAAATACATCATTATTATTATCATTAGGCAGAAGTCCTGGTACTTTTAGTTAAATACTGGTCATCTGGGGATGACGGTCAAAAACATTAAGATTTCTACACCTCGCTCCACTAGTTGGGATTCAATATTCCTTCAGTAGGGGCCCTAACATCTGCACTTTTTATAAGCACCCCAAGCGATTCTGACCAGGAGGTTCTCATATGATATATCATGGAACACTAGTTTATAGCAGAGGCTTTCAAACATTTTTTCATAAGTTAAAGCCCTTTTTTCAAGTCAAGTCTTATTTAGAAATCCAGATACGCACATAAAAGAGTAGTGGCTTTGTGGGCTCCAGGACAAAGTTTGAGACTCACTGTTCTGGTGGACACAGCACTAATTAAGAGGCCAGGAGCTGGTTGCACCACTTTGAGCCTCGGTTTCCTTGTTTGTCTAGACTGCCTCTAAATTCCCTTCTATCTCCAACATTTTATGATCCTACAAACACCACTAAATTTGTTATTGTTGTTCGTTTGTTAGTTGCCGTCAAGTTGATTCCAACTCATGGCGACCTACTGTGCAAAGCAGAATTGCCCCATAGGGTTTTCAAGGCTGTGACCTTTCAGAAACAGATTGCCAGGCCTGACTCCGCAGGTGCCTCTTGGTGGGTACAAAGCACCAAGCTTTCGGTTAATAGCCTAGGGCTTAACTGTTTGCATCCCCCAGGGACTCAAAATGAAGCTACTACTATGAATAGCTAGTATTTAGCAGGCACTTGGCATTTTTTTTTTTTTTTTTTGGCATAGTGGTGAAGAGCTATGTCTGCTAATCAAAAGGACAGTAGTTCACATCCCCCAGATGCACCTTGGAAACTATGGGGAAGTTCTACTCTGTCCTATAGGATCGCCATGAGTTGGAACTGACTCGTCAGCAATGGGTTTGGTTTTTTTGGGTTTACCACGTGCCAGAGACTGTTTAATTTGTTTATTTAATCCTCACAATCACTTTATGAGTGCTATTAATCTATCATACTGATGAGGAAACTGAGGCACGAAGAGGTTATATGACAATAGCTGGGGTAAAAATTTATATATACACTTACGTATACCACAAAATTGTGAAGGAGGAGATGATATCTAGAAAGGTTGTTACTTATCCAAGGTCAAAGAGCTGGGATTTAACTCAGCTCTGTCAAAGTCCAAAATTCATCTACTTAACCAATATTATTAGCACATATCAGGTCGTACGTTATACCATGAAATCTTTTTTATGGCCCCTACTCATGTGTTGCTATGGTGGTTTTGGTGACAGGCATTCATGTCTCTATGGGGATGGTCTATCTTCCCAACTAGATTATATATAAATGCTAAGGATCAGGGATGATTTTATATTTTTGTATTTCTTAGCCTAGGAAATACAGGCCATGAATTATGTAGATCTTTAGTTATTTAACTAGAAGTGATCTTCCGGGTCCTATTTTTTATTAACTTGAATTTTTTTCAAGTTTTTTTTTTTTTTTTATTAACTTGAATTTTTTTCAAGTAGCTTACTAAAAATTATAATCCAAAGAAAATACACCAATGTCACTACCACAACTGTTGAAATTAAATTGTTTCCCCCCGAGTCATTAGCTGGAAGGGGGTAAAAAAAACAAAACAAAAACCCCTTTCTTCAGTTTAATTATTTGACATTTTCCCGAGGGGTGAATAATTATATTTTAGTGTCAATATTAATACATATTTCTTTTTGAGCATCTCTCTTCTTTCTCCCCTTATTAATGTTTTTTTCTAGGTCTTATGGTAGCAACTCGGAGGTAACGGATAATAAGCAGATGGTTAAAGATACAACTAGAAAATCTTGGAAGGTGTTATAATACCTACTTATACCACCTGAAAATACTGGTAGGACATTTGACAGGAAGTGGTGCTTATTAAATCATGTTTCTCAAATACTTAGCAAATAATAATAACGTGTACAGATAATTTTTCTTAAATACCATGTTAATCTTGGATATGTCTGGTCTGTGGTCAGATACACCATCGCCTTCCAACTATGATTCATTGACCCTGGGATCATTGCAGGTGTTTCCTACTTATTCCCAGCTCCCACTGGTATATCAGCAGCTCCACGAGAGGACAATTTCACAGTCATGATCTACTTTAGGGATATGTTGGAGGGTGTATTAACTGACATCCTTATAAATCTATACAACATAGATACAACCAGTCAGAATAAGAGTTGAGATGAAATTAGGATCTAGACATTTTGACCTCTAGACTTTGACAGAATAAGGTCATCTAGAGCACTGCTTCTTAAACCTGGTTCCAGAAATTTGTCAAAAATGTAGATGCCTTGAGCTCCTCCCTGCCCTTGTAGGATCAGTTTCTTGAGTAGAGCACAGATACCTGTAATTTTAATGAGCACCACAAGTGATACGATGTTCACCAGTGTTTGAGAACCACCGAAGCACATCATTTCTTCATTCATTCAATGTGTTCTACCAATATACACAAAGTTTAGTATACAAGTACATTGTCTTTTTAGTATTGTTTCTTGGGTCACAAACTAACAGGCAATTTGAAGAAAAAAGATCATGATCTATATTTTTAAAACATACTTCCTCCTTCCCCCATCCCTATATCAAACACCTAGCTGGACATACAGGAGGCAAGTGTTATTGAATTACTTTGGTCATCAACCCCTCAAATAAAACGTATTGGTACATCTTCAGGAGCTGCATCAAAGAATCCTTTTTCTTGCAAAAGAACTCTGCATAAGTTGTGGGTGTGGGTGTGTGTGTTTCTAATTCTGAATTAAGGTCAAACTAGCAAGACAATGACCATAATATTAAACTTTTGTTTTGAAGTTCAGTTTTGAAGCCCCAAAAACAAATAGACCAGGAAATATACATCAAGAGCAAGGAAGATAAATAGAGCCCTTCTATTTTTTTTTTTTATTCCATAAACTCCTATCCTAACAAACATACTTTTCTTTCTTTTCTCCATATTACAACCCTCATTTCCTCCTTATTCTCGTATCACCTCTGTTCTCTAGGCAATATTCAAATAACGAAGTGCAATCTAAAAGGCTATTTTGAATCAGGAACTAAGAGAAACGCTTTTCAAAGTTTAGTCATCCTGAAATCACACACTAGAGTTTAAGTGCACATGAAAAATCACCCCTAGTTCTTGTGAGTTGGGAAACATGTCTTCCAGATGTTGTATTCCACCCTCTCTGAAGCCTTCATCTGAAGAGAGACACAGCAAGATGCATGGCATGGAGCTACCAATGACCAACGGTTTTTGCTGATGGAAGCGTTACAATGTGACAAATGTGGGAAATGAGTCCATTCAACATTTGAGCATGAAACTGCTCTTCTAACTGTGTTCTCTGGGACCAAACACCAAGCCCCATGGGACAGGGTCTTCGTGCTGTTGGAAAGGAAGAACCAGCTCAGATCTCCTTTTGTTAGGCTTGTGGGAGAAGGGTAACTAGACAGGCATGCAGAGAGGAAATGAGGCACACTGAGCAACCCAGTAAAGAGATAACGGGAAACAAGCTGGTGCCAGCATATCAGCACACAGCGAACTCTCCAGCGTCCTTCACTGCCTGGGACTGAAAGAGGAAAGGACCAACAAAGAAACAAAGTCACTGTACCGTGTGTGTGCCCTGGGCCAATTTTACCAATAAATTCACCATGACCTTAAACATCTCTCTCTCCGTTCTTTATAACCCTTCAGAATAATTCAATGATTCATTTCCTTTTCTTAGAAAAACACTAATTTTGGGCGGGGGGAGGGGGACCCTAAATATTTTGTCAACAAGCATAAGAAAAAGAGTCACAGCTATTGAAAGCATTCCTTACTTACCAATTTTGTAACGTCTTTCACATCATCAGTCACACGATTCCCACAGATCCCTTTAGTTTTGACGAGAGGATTAAACAGGAGCAGCTGAAGATAAATGCAAGTGAAAATCCAAGTCTAAATGAAAACAGAAAAATTGCTTGGTGACTTTCCGTTAAAATCCCTAATCATTCCAACTATGAACATCTTATGCTTCAATGTAGAAAAGGTCAATTTACCATATTTAAAAAAAAAAAAAAACTACTGGCTTAAATACCATTAACACTAAGTAGCTGAACTGTGCTAACCAAACTTAAAAATATCTCAGTTAAAATATGGCTTGAATTATTCATTTCAATAACGTTATTGTTAACTTTTGCCAAAAGCTTTCTAAAGGCAATCAGGAATGAACTCGTAGCAACATGTAATGGATTTATCACTTAGGGTGTCTTCTAAAAAGTAGGGAATGCATAAAATTCATACCTTGAGGCACCAAAGGAAACTTTCTCTCTCTCTACTTTGAATGTTGACTCTTTGGCAAGTAGCAGCATAGCCCTTGAACTGTGCTTTAATCTAATAGTCTAAAACAGTACTCCAAGTTAAAGTGAGGGAGAAAGGTATATTTTTAGATCTAGGACAGAATTAACCCAATCTGTGAGATGGCAAAATAATCATTGTTTTGAATCACAACTTTTTAGCTATTTAAATAAGGAAACATATTTCTTTAACCAACAGGAAGGCGTTCTTGAATCCTAGCAGGAAGTAATGACTTCTGTTTACATACCCTGAACCCTAACAGGAAGGTACGACTTCCATTTATATACCATATATACGTCGTTGTTGTTGTTGTTAGCTGCCATTGAGTTGGTTCCGACTCACAGCAACCCTATGTACAACGGAACAAAACATGGCCAGGTCTGGTGCCATCCTCAGTCTTTGCTGTGTTTGAACCCGTCGTTGCAGCCACTATGTCAATCCATCTCCTTGAGGTTCTTCCTCTTTTTCACTAGCCCTCTACCAAGCATGATGTCCTTCTCTAGGGGCTGGTCCCTCCTAATAACATGTCCAAGTACATGAGACAAAGTCTTGCCATCCTCGTTTCTAAGGAGTATTCTGGGTGTACTTCTTCCAAGACAGATTTGTTCACTCTTCTGGCAGTTCCTGTTATATTCAAAATTCTTCACCAACATCATAATTCAAATGCATCAATTCTTCTTCAGTCTTCCTTATTCATTGTCCAGCTTTAACACGCACATGAGGTGACTGAAAATACCAGGGCTTGGGTCTGGTGCCTCAGTCTTCAAGGTGACATCTTTGCTTTTTAACAGTTTAAAGAGGTCTTTTGCAGATTTGCCCGATGCAATATGTCATTTGATTTCCAGACTGCTGCTTCTGTGGGCGCTGATTGTGGATCCAAGTAAAATAAAATCCTTGACAGCATCAATATTTTCTCTGTTTATTATATGCTGCTTATTGGACCAGTTGTGAGGATTTTTGTTTTCTTTATGTTGAGGTGTAATCCATACTGAACGCTGTAGCTGTAGTCTTTGATCTTCATCATTAAGAGCTTCAAGTTCTCTTCAATTATAAGCCACATATATATATGCATACATATCTTTGGAAATTAGCACTTTCTACTACATATTATAGAGTTCCTGGGTGGTGCAAACAGTTAATGTGCTCGGCTGATAACCAAAGGGTTGAAGTTTTCAGTCTACACAGTGATGCCTCGCAAAAGAGTCCTGATGATCTACTTCCGAATAATCAGCCACTAAGAACCCCAGGGAACACACGGGGTCACTGTGAGTCAGAACTGACTAGATGGCAAGTGGTTTTAATCATATATTGTAGCTACTTTTATGCATGATATATTTTTCCTTATTATGCTATATTTCAGGTTTTTAGGAACTTGGGAATCTGTTATTTTTTCCAGTATCCTTACAATACTTAGCATAATACCTTGCATGTGAAAAGCCCTTAATGAATATTTGCTGGATGACTCAGTGACTAATACAAAAATAGTTTAACGCTCCAACTCAATAACTACTTATTGAGCAGTTACTACTATAAGACAGGTACTGTAGCAATCACTCGGGAAATAAAGATGATGAAGATGCCATTGAAGCTCAAAGGCAGGTAAATAAATAACTAGCACACCCTGCGATAACGCTTTGAGAACACAGACGAGGAAGCAACTAATCAATTAACCTTGAGGGAGAACCCATGGCAGGAAGACAGAGCCAAGAAAAGCCAGAGAGAAAAGGTGACTCTGGCTGGATTTTGGAGGACAAGGAGGAATTTGCAAGAGCTCACAAAGAAAAGACCAGTATTCCTGCAAACATAAACAGCATGAGCAAAGGCATGGAGATGTGAAGTTTTTCAAAAATGTGAGATTTATTTGATAAGCTAACAATTGCCTATGCCATCTTAAAATAACATAAAAGCCCAGCTGTACATGGCTAGAAATCTTTCCTATGTATTTAGCTAGTTACATTTTAAAAAGAAACTAGATTATTATTTTCAATTAATACCTGCAAGCTAATTAGCATTTACACTGGGTCAAATTATTCTCATGTGCTAAAATTTCTAAGACTATAATGCTTCCTGCATAGATATAATGGCTTGTCAACAAAATTAACACCATTTTATTGTGCTTTAATAATCAATCCATATCACTTTACCATTTCGATCTATTTTAGCTGTAATTCAGTAATTTTGCTTAAGGCTACTCTGAGCACTACAGTGTCGCATCTTTATATTATGCGCCTTATTAAATATCCCTAACTGAGAGGTGGAGGCCTGGCAGCAAAGTGGTTAAGAGCTTCAGCTGCTAACCAAAAAGGTCAGCAGTTCGAATCTACCAGCCACTCCTTGGAAACCCTATGGGGCAGCTCTACTCTGTACTATGTGGTTGCCGTGATTCAGAATTGGCTTGATGGTAATGGGTAAACCGACAAACAAATGTTAAGGATTTTAGAAAAGAATGACAATAAACGGTTTGTTTGAACTTCGGGTATGGCCGTGGCAATGTCTAGTACTCTCCATTACAGACTTAAAAAATCAATTCCAGCAATAGTACACCTGGATTTGATCAGGCTCTGGGGGAGTGACTCAGAATAACCAAATTCACAAGAGAATACTTTGAACTGAAATACAAAGGTACTAATTTCAATGTCAAGAAAACTGAAATCCTCTGTCAGCAGATCAGTACTTTTTTGAAAAAGGTAAAGTCGGGGAATTGGGATTATAATGCCTACTGTGCTCTACAGGCAGCAATAATCTTAGGTTCAGATTGACAATTACAGTCACCAGACACTTCAGACTTCACTTTGCATCAAGTGCACTACTGAGCTTGAGGACTGGCTATAAGACAAGCAACAATGTCTGATGTGAGTCCGAAGAAGGAGAACTATATGTAGATCAACATGTACTCGAGCAGTATGTAGGCAAGAGTGGGTGAGATCCAGTCCCCAGTAGAGGGTCTGGTGTTAAATATGCGTATAGATAGTTCATCAGTAGTATCAAGCAGGCTGTCAGATTATCTAAGTACAGATGCTGGTGTTTACACAACAAAGTGATGAAAGTGTTTATGCAACAGTCACCATTCACCGTGTACTGGGTACCAAGCACCTTGGAGACAACAAACAGAATTCCAGTTTTCTATATCCTCGTTTTAAAAATGAAGAAATGGAGGCACAGATTCAGTGGCTTCTAAATAAGTGAAATCAGGACAGAAAACCAGGTCTGTCCAATTTTAAATCTTGTGTTCTTAACTACCCTGTAATGTCACAGCACTCCCAGAAATCTGTTACAGCATTGTGAGGACTTCGAGAACATCTCTCTCCAACTCGTAATGATTTTTGCAAATATCAAGCATTATGGAAAGAACTTTGTTCCATATTCCACGTCACAGCTGAATATTCTATTTTTTCCAAATATTAGAATTTTTAATACATGTTCTTTGATAGTTTCTTAAAATACCTTAACACAAACTTCTAAAATAACTGCATGATGTATCTTCACCAGGGCAGCATCAATATTTTTTGCATCGGTTATGTACAAATGTCTGTGAAGACATGATTTTGCTTATTTTATAGGAATCTGTTTGGTCAGAGCTAAAATTAAATCTATGTTAATAACTTTCAGTATTCCTAAAAAACATATTTCTCGAGGTACTTTAAAACGACTGAATAAATTCATGTTGTAAATTTATTTTGCATACAAAATGACATTTCGCCATGTAGAAGCAGTTGAATTGGTATATGTTTTGCTGTGTACATTCTCAGCAACAACAAAATAACTTCTTTTAATTAAAAAAAAAAAAAAAAGACACTTCCCTAGTGTTAAGGAATGTTTCACCTTGCATAAAATTCCCCGTTGTATCAAATTCACCTTGACATATTGAAATGTTAGGGTGGAAGGGCAATCAATAGGGAAATATTCTGAGAACACCACACAGCAGCAGTAGTACCTCCATAAGCGTTCTCAGGAGAAGACTGAAACGGAGAGCTTACTTCTTTACATGGAAAATAAATTTTTCAGTATTAATTATTCTATGCAGAAATCTTTCTAAAATACAGTATAAACACTTCCCTGATTTCTTAAACAGTAGGCATATAAATTAAACTCTGCTTTTCTTTGATGATTTAGGCTTATTAAATAAAAAGAAGACTTGCCAAACACCTCAGTTATGTAGTTGTAACTGCTCTCCTCCAAGCAGCTCCGAATTACTTACTTGAATGACTGTTTTTAAATTTTTATTTTAGTTTTTATTTGTTTCTTTCTTAATTTTCCTGTCTCTCCCAGACTGCCAGATCATTACTTACAGTTTATTTTTACTGCTAATGTGCCTGTTTCTAGCTTTGTGTAGTCCGGATGGCAAACACAATACATGGCCCGTACTGGGAGCTTATGGTAGGCAGAGAAGACCTTCCAAAGATATCCATGTTCTAATACCTGAGACCTGTGAATATGTTACCTTATGTGGTGGAAGAGGCTTTGCAGATATGATTAAATCAATGTATATTACATAAGGAGATTATCCTGAATCATCTAGGCCCAATCTAATCCCATGGGTCCTTAAAAATGGAGAGAATTCCCCTACCTCCAGTCAGAGAAAAACACAACAATGGAAGAAAGGTCAGGGAGATGTAATATGAGAAGGACTTAACTCAACATCCCTGGCTTTGAAGAATGAGGAAGGGGGTCATGCGACAAGGAATGTGGGAGGCCTCTAGAAGCTAGAAAAAGAAGGAAAGGCATTCTTCCCTAGAGCTTCCAGAAAGGAACACAGCCCGTGACACTTTGACTTTAGTTCACTGAGGCCTGTTTTGGACTTCTGATCTCCAGAGCTATGAAATAATAAATTTGTATTGTGTTAAGTCATTGCATTTGTGGTCATTATTATGGCAACAATAGAAAACTAGAACAGAAATCAGTAAGCACACTTTCCAGAATGAATGAATGAATGAATGGTATAATGTAGTGATGTTCAAGCTGGTCTTGGTGAGCAGAGTGAGCTGCCCCTGCCAGGATTCTGTCCCCCAGCCCCTGCTTTAAATAAAGCAGCTCGGCTTTTTTTTTGTTTTATTTGTTCATGCTTCTGGGTAAGATTTTGTTTGAACAAAGGTTTCCAAGGCCAAGAGGGGGAAAAAAAAAACCACGCTTTTGAAAACCAGTGGTGTGATGGGCAGAGTATAGAACATGGATTCAGAAAATCTCTGAGCCCTTTACAATGTGACCTAAAACAAGTTACTTAATTCCCCTAAGTATCAGTTTATTGGCCTATAAATGAGAATAAGGATGATTTTTGTCTCACCCATTTCATGGACTGGTGGTGACAATCAAATGAAAAACATCTCACACTATAGGTGCTGTGCAATCATTCACTGCACTGTTACGGTCTTTGGATCGTCTAGGAAACCAGGGAAACTGGTGCTTCGGAAATGTTTGAATAACCCAGTCTAAGAAAGGACTTTATAGACTAAATCTCCCGTGAACAAAGAGTATGCCCTTTTGTACACGGATATTTTGACACCGATTTTGGGCTCAGAAGCCTTTTTCAATTTATTCCTTAGTTCTTAACTGCATTTAAAGTACTTTTAGTTAATAGACGATTGACATCTATTTAGTGAGGTGTTCCAATATATCAACAAAATATTTATCTTTGTTTTCTCTCTCTTCCTTTTTTCTCCAAAATCTGGAAGCTCCAAGAAGGCTATATGAGTGCCTAAATGTGTGGGTGTGTGCACACACACGCAGGCACACACCCTGATGGAGATATGATGTTGGAGCAGAACCCCCCTGTATTTGTGACTGCTCTAAAATGTATCTTTTTGGTTTGGGTCATCACTTCACTGTTTTTTTTTTTTTTCCTGTAACATTCTCTGCTTCTGCATATGACATTTTTCTTTGGCTACTTTGTTTTCGCATCGTACGACTTTTCTCTCTAGGTCATGCTCATTGTGTGATAACCTTTCATTTCATGATAACCTCTCATTGCACAGACACATTAATCTTATTGTTGGCAGTTCCAGAGTTTTTAAAAAATTATTTGCCAGCCTGCATCAAAAAAGTGTCCCTAAATACTCCCTACAGCACACAAAATTCCAACAACCCCTTCATTTCCAAAAGTTTCCTTCAAATTACTTGGACACCCTGGTGGCATAGTGGTTAAGTGCTTACAGGATGAAAAAATTAATGAGAAAACTACATCCACTGCTAGAGCGAAGGCATAATATCAAACACTCCTAGCAGAGGGAAGTAATAGTGACAAAAATCCATAAGTAAATAACAGATATAGCAGGATCCATGGGCAGTACAAATGGTTAAAACGCTTGGCTGCTAACAAAAAATTTGGAGGTTTGAGTTCACCCAGAGATGCCTCCGAAGAAAGGCCTAGCAATCTCCTTCTGAAAAATCAGCCACTGAAAACCCTATGGAGCACAGGTCTACTGTGACAGATAGGGTCGCCATGAGTCGGAATGGCTGCTGAGACTCAATGGCTTTTGAGAGATAATGCCGGGAAGGCACTTTAAAGGAGGGAAGGGGAAGCTATAGAAAGATGACGCCAGAGCCTCTGAAGGGAAAGGTCTTATGTAATCCACGTTTTTGTTAGGAGCGAACCTCAGCGGACCCCAGTGGAATATTCACCCAATCATCAATTTCTCCTAAAAACAAGAGCCTTCCTTACAATAAAAAAGCACACACCAGGGAAAGGAGCTGCAAAGTCCCTCTAAAGCAAACTATTTACTTAATCTGAACATGTGTTATTACACAGAAGTCATGTTGCAGAGTCTCTTCTTTGAGGAGACGTGAACACGCCTACAGTCCGAGAACATCTGGGGAACATACGCTGCTCAAGGAACCAGCTTCGAAGCTAAAAAGCATAAACTCTTTTCTCTCTGTGAACGAGAGAAATGATTATAAAGTACCCATTGCCAGGGTCCACATTATAGGCTTCGCAAAGTTGAAAAGGTAGCTGAAGTGTCTGCGTCGCTCATTTTCTTTAGGCATAGACCTACAAAGTCGTATTAGGACTGCCGTGAACAAAACAGCAGCTGCTGCCAAAAACAACATTCATCTTCTCTTTAATCTTGCATGCCAGCAAGCGAAGCAGGCAGTTCTCTTGTAGCCCAAATGTGCTTTGGAAGAGAGCCAACCGGCTCAGCTACTCAGAGCCAGGAAAGCAAGTTACCAAGATACAGGTATAGTAATCAGTCTGAGCTCAGGTCATCTGAAGTCATATAAACATATCTTTTCAAAAATAATCTTAAACTAAACCAACAAGATTCTCATTCAGTAAATAACCAAATATTTACTTCTACATGACTTCTTCCTTCAGATTTTTTATTGCTTACAATTTTACCACTAAATATTATAAAGAAAATACTAAATCATCTCACTCGCACACAAATTCTTCTCTAATTACAGTCCAGTAATCTCAAAGGAACAAAGGAAACACCAGATTTGCTTGCTTTTTAAGCTTTACTGCTATGAGTAAAGCAGATGCGATAGGATGGCTAAGTGAAAATCAAAGGCGCTTAGAGTGCCAATTAGTTTACAGAAGTCTTGGGATAAGAACCTTCCACCGCTTTCTAGGTAGATTTTTTTGTGAAGACATGAAATACAATTATTCTCAAATATAGGTGATCACTAAAATATATATTGAAAAAACGTATATGCTCTCAGTGACAAAACCAAACATCTTAAGGAAGGAATTACTTAATATATAAAGGCAAACAATGGCTTTCACGTAAAAGGGGAATTTAAGGATTTCAAGGTATTCTGATTATGATAAAAATGGAGAAAAAATATCACCCCATGACTGTCCGTCCTTGTGCTATGTGTAAATGCTATTTAAACAGGAAATGATTCAACATATATTGAGCTCCCACTAAGGGCCAATAACAGATGCACAGTTTACAGATATTATTTTATATAACTCTCTCATCAACCAGGTAGATACTGTTACCCCATTTGGCAGGTGAGTAAAAAACAATTCAGAGAGATTACTAATGGCTACCCTGCTAATAAATCGGTAGGCTGTTTTAAACCACGACCTACACTATGCCAGAAAGAGAAATACAGTGCCAGTCAGATAATAAAACTGATTTTATTTATATTTAATAAACTCTTAAATTTTATTTACAATGCCTATGCTATGGAAGCCCTGATGGTGCAGTGGTTAAGAGCTATGGCTGCTAACCAAAAGGTCGGCAGTTCAAATCTACCAGCCGCTCCTTGGAACACTTATGGGGCAGTTCTACACTGTCCTATAGGGCAGCTGTAAGTCAGAATCAACTCAGTGGCAATGGGTTGGGTTTTTTTGTTTGTTTATGCTGTGGAAGACATATAGGTCTCTTTAACTGAATCAGTTGCTAATTGAAACGACGAGTCAAGGCTGAGGTAAACAAATAGTTCAAGTAAATCAAGCTATACTTAGCAATAGCTTAAAAAAAAAAACAACAACATAGCTAGAGGGTGGGGAGAAATCCAAAAAATAAAGTGGTAGGTTGTCCGTTCTGATAAAAACAAAACTGGGTGCTTTCAGACTTCTAATAATATTCTACCAAGAGCCACTATTCATGCAACATTTATCAGTATCTGATAAGTATCTAAAATAAAGACTCAAAAGATATGGCTCTTGGCCTTAGAAAGTTCAAACTCCTGGGGGACAAAGGAGATTAATAGACTCTGGAAGGTGAAGGGAATAGGAGGCGCAGCTAAACCTGACTTTGGGGGAGGTGGTAGAGAGAAGGGCTTAAAGACAACTTCTGGGATGAGATGATACCTTCTTCAAATGTGAGTAAAAGGTAGCCAGGTCAAAGGGAGCTGAGGTAAAGACCCCTGACCAAGGAAGCTGCAGGTGCCCTCAGAGTGAGGGAACAAGCACTTGCATAGAACTTCAACTTTATGACATGACTGGAAAATGAGTTCATGGAATAAGCAAAAACAGAGGAGGCTAAAAAGGTATGCAATGACCCTCCTAATTGTGCTAGTTAATTCAGATTTTATCTTAAAGGCACTGGGGAGCCCCTGAAGGATTTTAAGCCAGGGAGTGTCAAGATCTGATTTATTTCTGAAAGGTTTATCAAGCATCAGAATGAAGGATGGGCTGTAGAGCAGCAAGCCTAGAGGCAGAACGCCAGTAGGAGCTTCTACGGTATCCCAGAGTTGACATGAGGATGGCTTCAAGTGGTAGAAGGAATAGAGAGAAGCTGACAAGTTCCAGAGGATATGAACACTGAACTGTATACTTAAAAATGGTTAAAAACTGCAAATTTTATGTTATGTATATATTTTTTACCATAATAAAAAATTATATACATATATATACCACACATATGATATGTAATATAATGTAAGAGCTTGGTAACTTACAAAAAGTAGGTGGGGTAAGAGGAGGATGAGTCACAAAGGACATCTACATCCCAGGTTGGGCAACTGGGTAAATGGTGGTGCTATTCACTGAGCCAGTAAACCTGGGGAAGGAAAGCATGGCAAAGGGGGGAGTTTGGGAGTCATCACCAACAACTCTGGAGAACACCACCACTTGAGGAGAAAGAAGGGAAATAATGACGTGGGAATGAGATGAGAGAATAAGAAGCCAAATACATGAGAGGCGAACCAGCTGATCGTGGGATTCTGCAAGCCAACAAAAAAGAAAGTACTAAAAGTGAGAGTATGAGCAATAAAATAAGAACTGAAATATGTCAACATGAGGATTACAGAAGAGCACCTAATGGATCTGACCTTGACAAGGACAGTTTCCATGCAGTGGTAGAACCAGAAATCAGATCATAGTGGAACTTCAAGTGTAGACTACATCACTTTGTCTAGAAAACAAAGGAGAGAGTAACATCTTGAAGGGCTAGAAAGTTAACTTTGGTCTTGGTAAAAGAGAAAAGGCAGTTCTGAAAGAGTGAGGCTAAAGTGATAAACTAAATCCTTCTCTGTGTTAAAGAGCCTGTGTGGGGGGAACAACTGCCCTGTAGCTAATGAGAGCCAGGTGACCTTAGAGGCTTTGACCTTGAATGCAAATCACTAGAGAACAATTGTGCTACAGGCTAGATTCTAGGGCCTGGATGGTTCAAGTTTCAATGTTATTACTTTTAATACAGATGCACAAGACCGAATAAGCATTTGTGCCAACAGTATAGATGATGGTAAAAATCCATAAATACAGGTCTTTAACAGTAAAACAAAAGCAAAGGGAAAAAAAATATTTCCAAGCAGTGTAATCTATTTTAGAGAGGTGCTAGTCAATGACCAGTTCTGATCATTTTATGAGGGTGACGACGTATAACCAATCAGTCAAGAGAACTGATGGATTAGTTCAATTTTGAGTTTATATTTATATCCTGTTGCTGATTCTGTTTGCTAACAGCATGTACCTTCAAAGAAGTAAGAGGGAGTGTCCCTGACTTTGGCCAAAGTATAGAAACACAGTGGAAAAAAAAAAAATTCATGATAGTTTGAAATTGATATGGCAACCTTCAGAACTCATGGACGCTGGTTTGTTTGGGTTGGCATTGTTAGGTATTATGCCAATTAGTTGCTCTTAAACTAGAACCACCAGGATGTGCAGGAATCTTGAGGGTTGTAGCTCTTCAGAGACAACTTAGAGAACCTAAAGTTTAATTTATACACTTCCAAATATGTGACTTGATCTGCAAGTGTGATCTCATGCAAATCAAAAGCTCTGCAATTCTTAAAAGCCTGTATAATCTTTTGAACTCCAAACAATTCAACAACGCAAAAATGTGTATAAGATCCATTTGCCATCTGCTCCCGTGTGTCAAATCTGAGACTTATTTAATACCTGAACTTCCTAACACTTCTGGGGTTTTTTTCCTCTATGGTTATAGTTACATGTCCTCAGATATCTTTTCAGGTCAGCTACTGGTGGAGGGGGGTCTGCCAAGTTTGGTCTCACAGGGACTTTTGAATTTAAAAAGAATCTTAACCTGCAGAAGCAGCTCTGGAAATCTCCAATAAAGCTGTTGCTCCCTGGGTTTCTGACTACATCATAATAAACTAAATCTTGATACTCTGCTCCAACTGCTTCCAAATAGCAACAAAACCGGTGAGGTTAAAGGCATGAGCTCAAAGAACATTCACAGTCTTGATCATTTTCTCCATCACATCAGATGACAAGCCTAATTTGCAAAGGTCACGGCACCAGCATTCCTGATTATGCAATGTATGCTGGACACACCAACTGCCTTTTATTGAATTGAATAAACTGTTGAAATATTTCCCCACTTCCACTGAGGGTGCCTCAACGGAAACAAGGGGAGTCAGCTATTTCATGCTTAGATGAAAGCGGAATCAACCGGAGTGTTTACTTAGAATGCAGATTCCTGGGGAATTCAAATTTCTGAGGTTGCAGCTCAGACATGTACACTTCTAACGAGCCTTCCATGTGATTCTTATGTACCTTCTAAAGTCTCAGACATGCTCTCTTAGATTGTACTAGCTCATGGGTACTATATAATTAGAGAAAACAAACCAAAAAATGTGTAAAAAGGTATACAAGGTTGCGTTTGCCTCAACGGTTTATTCTTTGATGCTCGTGATTTAGAATGCTGTTGTGTGCTGTTCAGTCAATTCTGACTCATAACGACCCTATATAAGACAGAGTAGAACTGCTCCACAGGGTTTCCTAGGCTATAATCTTTACGGGAGCAGGCTGCCAGGTCTTTTCTCCTGTAGGGCCACTGGGTGGGTTTGAACCACCGACCTTTCAGTTAGCAACTGAGCACTTGATCTTGTGTTACCAGGGCTCCTTCTGATTTAGAATAACTTGATAAAATTAAACACAGTGAGTGTGGAGGGTACTGTGGACTGCCTCTTTCAACTCTCTCCCGGCATATCTTTCTGTACTGAAGTGGCTGGAAAGCTAAAAATTACATTTCTTGAACTCCCTTGCAGTTAGTTAGGCTTTCCGTTATGACTTAGGTTTGGCCATCGCCAGACACAACTCTGTAAGATATGATATGGAAAGAAATACTTGAGAAGAGAGACTGAATTCTGGACGTGCACTTGGCTGGGCTGGGTGGTGGTGGAGGTAGTGAGGCCCTGTAGTCAGCAGCAGCAACGGCTTCCTGCCCTGGCTATAGCAGTTTTACAGACTGCAACAACTAACTGGGTTCTGGGTGCTGGGAGTGTTCTAGAAGAAGAGATAACAGCCTGCTCTTCCAGCCTTCCAACGATTTTATAAGCCATCAAAACCACTTCAACATATCCATTTTTGTTTGAACCAGCTAGAGTGGATTATATTGTCTGCAACTAAAACCTAAGTGATACTGGGAGAAAAGAACCAAGTTATTAAGTATTTACTTCTCATAAGGTTGATTTAAATTTCTTTAGGGATATTTAATTAATATTTAAATTCAAACTGTAAAAATAAGTGTCATTTTTTTTTATTGCCAATCCATGAGAATTTAATACAACGGTATTACCTGAAGCACAGACCCACATTTACCTTTTACCTGCCCGGGACATATTCCATGAGCAATCTTTGACTGGCAATCTGTGAGAATTTAGTACAATTCTATTGCCTGAAGCACAGCCACGCATCTACCTTTTACATGCCCAGGACATGTTCCTCTCTGGTAACCAGACGCTTCAATTTCAAGTTCATTGTCAATCAAGGGGATGAAGTTTAAAAATAAAAAAAATAAAACAAAGTAAGACAAGGATTTAAATCCTGGCCCTGTCCCTTAACCTATCTTAACCTTGAACAAATCATGTAACCTTTCTAAGCCTTAGTTTCCTTGTGGTGATAGCCATGTTTTAGATTTTTTGTAAAGATCATATAGGATGTTATGTAAAGTACTCCACAAGATGACTAGCACATAATAGATCATTACATGACTGTTAATGCTACAGCTGCTATTTTATCATTACTAATCCCTTTTTGGTATTGAACTCACAAAACTAAAAGATGTACTAACAGTGAATGTCACAATAGGGTTTATGCTCTGCCTCCCCCATAGACTAAAGATCAACACAGGAAGGTGATAAAGAGAGGTTGTGAAACTGCTCCCCGGGCTTAGATTTGCATCAGCTCACATCTCTACTGGTGTAAAAGTGAGGCTGAATTGTTTGGGCAATGGGTGAATGTTAACCTAAATAGCAGAGTTTCAAAAGCCAACTTCAGCTTTAGTAAGAAGTCCAAGACAGCTTTGGAAAATAGTGTGTTTACTCATGCAGAGAGGCAGTATGGAGTAAGGGGGCTGGGAGGCATCGATTCTAGAATAAGACTGCCCGAGTTTCATTCTCCACTCTGCCACTTACTAGCTGTAGTGGGTTGAATGGTACCCCCACAAAAGATATATATGCCCAGAACCTGTGAATGTGGCCCTTTTGGGAAAAAGATCTCTCTGCAGATATAATTAAATTCAGGATCTTAAAATGAGATTATCCTGGATTATGGTGGGCCCTAAATCAATGAAAAGTGTCCTCCTGAGAGAAAAGGAGAAGACAGACAAGGAGAACACACCGAGATACAGGGGAGAGGACCATGTGAAGATGGAAGGAGAGACTGAAGTGAAGCTGTCACAAACCAAGGAATACCTGCCCGGAAAAGACAGGAAAGACTTCTTCCCTAGAGCCTTCAGAGGGAGTATGGCTCTGCTGACACCTTGATTTTGGATTTTTTGTCTCTCCAAAGTGTGAAAGAATAAATTTCTGTTGTTTCAAGCCACCAAGTTTGTGTAATTTGTTCTGGCAGCCACAGAAAACTGTAACACATTAGCCCGTGGTTTTTGAAAAGTATTTAATCTCTCTGTGCATCAGTTTCTTCTTCTGTAACGTGGGCATAATAATGCAACCTACTTCAAGGCCTGTTGTGAGGATTAAAAGAAGTTATGCAATAAGGCTCTTAGTATGTTCTTGCTAGTTGCCTTTGAGTCGATTCCCACTCAGGGTGACCCCATGTATGCAGAGCAGGACTGATCCATAGGGTTTTCAAGGCTGTGACTTTTTGGAAGCAAATCAGCAAGCCTAACTTCTGAGGCACCTCTGGGTGGGTTCGAGCTGCCAACCTTTCGCTCGCAGTGGAGGGCTTAACTGTTTGCACCTCCCAGGGACTCCTGTATACTCTTACAAGTGTTTGTGATGTTTATCATTATTGCTGTCTTTTCAACCTCACCTAGCATAAGCATCCCACATAATACGTCACTTCCACACTTCAAGGAGTTGGTTGAAGCCAAAAATCTAGGTGCCATCCTTGATTCTTCCTGTTGTCCTATTTCTACATCCAGTCTATCAAGTCCTATCAGTTCTACCAGCAAAATAAGTCTTGAAACACGCACTTATCTCCATCTGATCTTGTACCACTACAGCATGCACCAAGCTTCATCACTCTTGCCTGGATGATCACAACAGTGTGGTTTTCTTGCAGTATAACATCCCTGCCTGCTTAGAACCTGTGAATGTCTTTTCATTGCATTTACAAAAAATATTTGAACTGACCCCGGCCTACAAGGCCCCATGTAGAGTAGACTTACCCATCTCCCTGCTTATATCCTACTATTGTCCTCTCTCCCCACCATACTCTAGCCACAGTGGCCACCCTTCAGTTCTGAAACACTAAAAATGTATTCCTGCCTCAAGCCCTTTGCACTTGCAGCTGCAAGTTTCCTTTCTCTTGGGCTCTGCCAAAGGTAAGTCCTCAACATTCGGCCCTCAGTTCAAATGTCACTTTCTCAGAGAAACCTTCCCAGGTAACCTGCCTTAAGTAGCCCATCTTCCCACCCCGACCCTCCCCCCAACACTCCCACCTCACAGTTTTGTTTCCATCGAACTACTTTTCATTCTTGGAAATTATCTTGATAATCAACTAGTTGACTCTTTCACCATCTATTCCTCCCAACAAGAATGAAAACAGTGTGCAGGCAAGGATTTTATCATTCTTGCTCACCGTTCTTATCTCTAGCACTTTGAACTGGTCTTCATGCCTAGTATGCACTCCCTCATATTTGTGGACTGTATTCATTGCTAACTGCTAATAAAATACCCACGAAGATGCTCCTACAACCAAATTCTCTTTTATGTAGTACAGATCACAGTCGTAGGAATAGCTAAATCATTTGACTAGAGAATGAATCCTGGTATACGAAACAGGGTACAGATGAAGGCTGGATAACATATGGTACAATCCTCAGCAGATGGTATCCATATTCACACAGTAGAACTGCAACATAACCAACCAGTTTTGCTTAATATCTGTCTCCTGCATACAAGAGAAAAAACCCTAAGACAGGGCCTTTCAGTCCCTCACTGTTTCATCCTGAGTGCTTAGTGCAGTACCAGGCATGGAGAAGGCCCTCATAATTATTTTTAAGAATGAATGAATGAAAGATAAACATAAATGTTTTGTTCATCAGTTGGGTATAAACTGGTGTTATATTTTTCATCTTGGGACCAATAACTGCCCCTAATGATGACAATCAAGTGTAAGCAAAGTTGTAATATTCTCTTAATTTATTCAAAATTTGATGTTAGCTAAAAGCATCTCACTCTGAATTTTTAACCACTTTATTTGTACCTTTAGACATTTCTCTAGTTCTTGGTAAATGGAAAATTAGGATATAAAACCAGTGATAGACTATAAGCCCCATGAAGAACAGGGACCATGGAACCATTTTGCGCACCACTACACCTCTGGTCCCCAGCACAGTGCCTTGCTTGTAGTAAATGCTAAAGAAATTTTAATGAATTAACAACCAGTGGAAAATGCCTCCCCCGGTAAAAAAAAAAAAAACTCTTTGCCACTGAGTAGATTCCAACTAACAGTGACCCTATAGTAGGTGTGGCCGAAGTGTGATAATAAACCAAAGTGCTGATCTGGCTGTAAAATCTCCAGGGCTACTTCCCTGCCTGAAAGAACTACATAAGTATACGGTAAAATTACTTTTATTTATTGACCCAACAAAAGCATATATATATATATATATATATATAGATACCTAGGTATCTAGTATCTAGATAGATGATAGATAGATGATAGGTAGGTAGGTAGGTAGATTAGATAGACGATAGATAGATAGATAGATGATAGATGATTGATAGATGATAGATGATAGACAGACAGACAGATAGGTAATCTAGATGGATGGACAGATAGACAGACAGATAAAAAGAGAGAGAGAGAAAAAACAAACAAAATCACAGACTTGGAATATAAGAACTCTCCTGCAATAAAAAAAAAAAAAGTGCAATAAGTTCAATGGAAATATCTGAGAAGTCTACAATTTCCTACTTTATTTAAAATTCAGTATAATATGCAACTGTAACTCTCTGCTTGTCTCCCCATTGAGTGGCAATCCATCAAAATTTCTAAAGCAACTATTCCTTAAACAAATTTTGCATGGTGATTCTGCATTTCAAACACACTTAGGCAATATGATTTCACTTGGGAGCAGATACATCCAGAAGTGAAGACAGAAAATAAGCTTTTAAACCTTAAAACTTATCTCTTCCAAAACATTGGTTGACTCTTATCTATCTGTGATGCCTACTTAAGTAGGTAGAAAAATGCTTCTAGATTTGAGTCCATTCTGTTTTATGTAGAACAGATTAGCCTTTGGCAGCGGCAACTCATTCCTTGTTTGATTAAACAATAAAGCCAGCTAATATTGAACAACCTACTCATTCACTGATGCTCCCCTCTCAACTGACTTGTTTGCGAAAAAACAGAAAAGTTACATGTGGGACTATTCAAATGACATCCTCCTCCTCCCAAAAAACAGGCTGTGACATTGCATTTCCATGTTAATATGCAGGAATAAATGGTGAAGTCTTCCCCCCTCCCCACCCTTTGATTTTTCACCGTGACATCCAAGGAGTTCCGCTGAGCATTCTCTATAATACCACTATGTAGGGAACTCCTGTTGCCAACAAGTCGATTCTGACTCACAGCAGCCCTGCAGGACACAGTAGAGCTGTCCCATGGGGTTTCCCAGGCTGTAATCTTTTTTTTTTTTTTTTTAATCTTTAAGGAAGCAGACTGCCACATCTTTCTCCTGCGGAGCGGCTGGTAGTTCTGGCCAGTGACTTTTTGGTTAGCAGCTAAGTGCTTTAAGCACTGCATCACCAGGGCTGCTTACTATGTAAGAAGAAACTCCAGACTCAATAGACAAGGGACTAGGTACAACAGAAGTCAAAAGGGAGAGGCTTTTTACAATGTATCAGGACATACATACAGGCATCACACTTTCTGTTACTAAAAAAAAGAAAAAGAGAAAAGGTTCCAAGTTAATGATTTCCTAGGTAAACGTGGCTCCTCAGAAACTATTTTGTTTTCTGAAATCCTTCTTCATAGAAGGTTTGGGGAGATACTGTGCATTAAGCTTCCTAGTTTAAAAAATAATATGGACAATGTATTTCAAGGCTAAGAAGAAAGGAATTTTCTTCTCAGAGCAAGAAAGAGAGTGAATGGGTAACCATATCGAGATAATTCTTTGGGCTTCTTTCAAAGCAGCTGCTTTGCTGAGGAATCAAACAAGGAGGGGGAATATATGTAAACAGGGAGATTCCTTGAAGAGCAAAGAGATTCTCTCACCATATGAGGGAGAACGGGATCTACTTCTACCGGAAATAAAAGAGCGGGCCGTGTGAGCAGTGTATCCAGACAAATGAAATTAAAAAGAGATGCTTCAGCTGCTGTAAGTTTGAAGTGCCAGCTCTGTACAAACCACTCGGGACATCATTGCTCAATTTTCATAAGCTATCTCTTCTGCATATTCATGGTACTTCATCTGGGGCTTTTGTTTGAGAATGGAGGCAGAAGGTAGATTTTGCCCTTTGTGATAGAATTATTTAAACCTGAAAAGTTTTACTGTTTCAAAAAATGTTAACCTTTCAAATCTACACTCAAAACCATTAGCTTAACCTCATTTAAAAAAAAAGAAACTACATGCTACAAAGTTGCATAATTTGAAAATCTTCAAAACTTTTAAAACTTGACATCAGAAGAGTATTGCCGAAATGATTTTTTTTAATTTTGTGCTTTAAGTGAAAGTTTACAATTCAAGTCAGTTTCTCATACAAAAACTCATGCACACACTGTTATATGACCCCCCTAGCTGCTCTCCCTACAATGTGACAGCACACTCCTCTCTACCCTGTATTTCCTGTGTCCATTCAGCCAGCTCCTTTCCCCTTCTGCCTTCTCATCTCACCTACAGACAGCAGCTGCCCACTTAGTCTCATGGGTCTACTTGAGCTAAGAAGCACACTCCTCACCAGTATTTTATGTCTTATAGTCCAGTCTAATCTTTGAAGAGTTGGCTTCAGGAATGGTTTCAATTTTAGACTAACAGAGAACAAGGGCCATGACCTCTGGGGTCCCTCCAGTCTCAGTTAGACCATTTAGCCTGGTCTTTTTATACTAGAATTTGAGGTCTGCATCCCACTTTTCTCCTGAGTCTCTGTTGTGTTCCCTGTCAGGGCAGTCGTTGGTGGTAGTTGGGCACCATCTAGTTCTTCTGGTCTCAGGCTGATGGAGTCTCTTGTTTATGTAGCCCTTTCTTTCTCTTGGGCTCATATTTCCTTGTGTCTTTGGTGTTCTCCATTCTCTTTTGCTCCAGGTGGGTTGGGACCAACTGATGTATCTTAGACGGCCACTTGCTAGCTTTTAAGACTGCACACACCACACACCAAACTGGGATGCAACGCTTTCTTAAACTTTGTTATGCCAGCTGACCTAGATGTCCCCTGAAAACATGGTCCCCAGACACCTGCCCCTGCTACTCTATCCCTCGACGTGTTTGGTTGCATTCAGGAAACTTCTTAGTTTTTGGATTAGTCCAGTTGTGCTGACTTCCCCTGTATTGTGTGTTATCCTTCCCTTTACCTAAAAAAAAATTCTTGTCTACTATCTAATTAGTGAATAACCCCTCCCTTTCTCCCTCTCTCCCCACCCTCCTAACCATCAAAGAATGTTTTCTTCTGTGTTTAAACCTTTTCTTGAGTTCTTCTAACAGTGTTCTCATACAGTATTTGTCCTTTTTCGACTGATTAATTTCATTCAGCATAATGCCTTCCAGATTCCTCCATGTTATGAGATGTTTCACGGATTCATCGTAGTTCTTTATCATTGCATAGAATTCCATTGTGTGAATATACCATAATTTGTTTATTCATTCATCCGTTGATGGGCACCTTGGTTGTTTCTATCTTTTTGCTATTGTAAACAGTGTTGCAATGAACATGGGTGTATATATATTTGTGTGATGGCTCTTATTTCTCTAGGATATATTCCAATGAGTGGGATTGCTGGATCGTATGGTACTTCTATTTCCAGCTTTTTAAAGAAGCACTAAATCGATTTCCAAAGCGGTTGTACCATTTTACATTCCCACCAGTAGTGTATGTGTTCCAGTCTCTCCAACATTTATTATTTTGTGTTTTTTGGATTAATGCCAGCCTTGTTGGAGTGAGATGGTATCTCATTGTAGTTTTAATTTGCATTTCTCTAATGGTTAATGCTTGTGAGCAAAATGAATTTTTTTAAGTACACAACAACCTCTAATGATACTTTAGAGCACTGTACTGTAAAGCAGTAAGTAGCATTATTGCCTTGGGTCACTAAGATGACAGCTTCTAAACACAGATGAAATTTGAAGACTGTTGTTTTCTCTCTTCACATTTAAATAATCTCCAATTTTAAATACTGAAACATTATTTTTGCTAAATGCCTTAATCATATCCGTCTTCCTTAACTATCATATTAAAATGAACCAAATGAAATAACTTCTACTATTTATTGCCAATCATATTGTCGTATTTCTGTCTTTCATTACCTTCTAGATAGAGATTATATACATCAATATCCAAATCTACACAATGTCTGTCCCTGTCTATTGTACTGGCTACAGTTAACTAGTACAAACTGAAAAGAAAATATTAAAGGAAGCATTTTGAATGTGGGTGAGATGGGGAGAAAGAATCCATTTACTGTATTTGTAACAGTCTTATTATTATGTTTCAGCAGAAAATCGAACCTGGGTGAAAAGAAGATGACAGCAGTACCAGCACCAGCATGGCAAACTGACTGGGTGTGATGACTGATTAGTACAATGCTGAGCAATCTGTTCAACCTCTCTAACCGCACACTACACTTCTGTAAAATAGGATAACTGCACAACCACTTTCATAGAGAGGATCGTTGTTGTTGTTAGGTGCTGTCAGGTCGGTTCCAACTCATAGCGACCCTATGCACAACAGAACAAAACACTGCCCGGTCCTGCGCCATTCTTACAATCGTTGTTATGCTTGAGCTCATTGTCACAGCCACTGTGTCAATCCACCTCGTTGAGGGTCTCCCTCTTTTCCACTGACCCTGTACTCTGCCAAGCATGATGTCCCTCTCCAGGGACTGATCCCTCCTGACAACATGTCCAAAGTATGTAAGACGTGGTCTCGCCATCCTTGCTTCTAAGAAGCATTCTGGTTGTACTTCTTCTAAGACAGATTTGTTCGTTCTTTTGGTAGTCCATGGTATATTCAATATTCTTCGCCAACACCACAATTCAAACGCGTCAATTCTTCTTCCGTCTTCCTTATTCATTGTCTAGCTTTCACATGCATATGATGCAACTGAAAATACCATGGCTTGGGTCAGGCGTATTAGGGGAGACAAAATATGAAACATATCGAGCTCAGGACTTGGCACAAATGATGAGCATCAGAATCAGCGTCTTCTCGTCAGCATCAGCAGCATCATCCTCAACAGTACTCTCCTAAAATCCTTTCTGGCTCTTACACCCTCTAAACATCTTGGATTAGGAAACTCCACCTGGCACACCTATTGTATCTTAAACACAGTGTGTCACTAACACTCCCCTCCTTCCACACTTTTTATCCATTGTCTCCACTCTCTTCTACAACCTTAAGTGGTCCATTTATCATCTCTCTCTCCAAAAAGAAGTTTTTGGGTTTTTTCACAAGGGGCTTTATGTAGGCCTGTTTGTGTGTATGGTGTGTGTGTGTGTTTCCTACTGACAACAATGCAGGATAATAATTGTCTAAAGTTCCTCCTACCTTCCAAATGGCCCTCCTTGGTGCCAACCCATGTGTCAAGTGAAGACAGCAGGTGTAGATTGTTAAATGCACAGATCTATGCTTAGAATGCTGACAGGTAAGTGTTTCCCCTCAAAGACACATCTGACATGATTCATTAACTCATAGTTTGGTTCAGAAACTTAACCAAGATGTTGGCGCTGTGCCACTCACTGGGGATAACAACGTGAGGCAATTTAGCCAGGGTAAGTATAATCTCAATATAACGTGATAAGTGATACGACTTATTTTTTTTTTAATTTTGCTTATTTTGTTGTTGGATATGATTTGTTTTTTGTTTTAAATGTTACAGAAGCACACAGTAAGATCATTAAATTCAGTAGGAAGAGGGAGTGGGAAAGAAGGGCAAGCATCTCAGCTAAACAAGTGAAGGGTGGGAGGGGCCATCAGAGTATCTGAAACCAAGTGTGGCATGGTGTGTATGGTGGTGTGCATGTAATTTGTGACACTGAAATGAAATTTACCACTCAGGGAGTGGTGGAGATAAGCAGCAGCCAAATCACAGGGGACCTCGTATAGCATGCTGAGGGTCTGGACTTTATCCTGCAGGTAGTGCAAAGTCAGCCAAGTATTTTAACCGGGCAAGTGAAAAATGGTCAGATTTACATTAATAACTAATAGTCTGAATGACAGCGAACCTTTAAAACCATGATTGGTCTCACTGAATTGTACACATGGAAAACAGTGAAATGGCAAATGTGTTACCTATATTTTACAGCAATAGAGAAAAGAAAAAAATATCACAGAATCTCCCATTATTTTTGTTGGATAACGAAATGCGACGCCTTCAGAGGGGGTGAACAGACCAACACCACACAGCTGAAGTTATGACGCGGATCACAAGCTCTCGTTTTCACTTTCTTGCACTCCCTCTCAAATGCTAGGACATGAATTTTCCGGGACTGCTGCAAAACTTAGTCACTTCTTAATGTAACTCTCCTCCTAAGCAATATACAAAACAACCAATTTCAATGTTTCTGTTCCCTTCTCCTTTGGGCCTTAAAGAATGGATTTAAACATTTTTTTCCCCTTTTTCAATATTTAAGAGATTTTACTTCTGCTTAGTCTTGGTTCAAGTTTCTGTGTTAGATTTTACTCTGAACTGAACCCAAAATTACTTCACACATTTCTTGAATATTAATCTATTAATCATTGAGGTACAAATGGTAAAGATTCGGTTAAGAAATCTCTAGAAACAACCTTTAGATTATAGAATGTTGGCAAACAGAAGCTGTCTTCTCTCTTTCACAAGTGCTTTGACTAAGTCAGCCCTCCATCAAAAGGAACGTAACAGTTTAATGTTCTGTCAAAGAATGGAATGCTTGTTTACCTGAGGTAATGGACTGATAAAAGTAACTTGCGTCTGTCTTTTTTGATACAAAATTTCCCCGAAGATTAACCTGGACAATCAAGCCCTTAAACTCTAAACACAATCACAGACTAGAATATAAAACCTGAATTCATTATGGAAACATTTCCAAACTGTTGATCCTACACACTTATTGCATTTAATACGTGCCAAAAAAAAAAAAAAAAAAAAGCTCTGAATGCTAAAAAATGTATTTTTTTGGAAGCAGCTAACATTTAGGGAGGTTTTCAGGGTATCTGACATGGTACTAAACCCTTCACATGTATTTACTCATTTAATCTTCACAACCGCCTTAGAAGCTACATACTACGATAAACTTCATTTTACAAATAAGAAAACAAGAATGGTAGAACAATTAAGTTCCTCAAAGTCAAACAATTTGAAGAAGTAACTTCAGGTCTATGAGTCTCCAAAGCAAAGATCATGTTAGACCAAAAAAAAAAAAAAGAGTCTGAGGCTCATTTTGGAAGACATTAATAAACCACAGCTTTCATGGGTTTGGAAAGTTTGAATTCTTTACTACTTAAGCCTAAGAATGGCATGGTCCCATCTGTAGAGCACTGCTCTACTGATCACCTCCCTTGGCTCTCCGAACAACTTGTGAGGTAGACAAGACGTGTGTCAGCATGCTTAGTCACAAAGAGGGACAACGTCCCAGGTCCAGACACTTTACTCACTCAGTTCATGGTTACACAACCCCATTTCCCATAATCCCCCATTATCTCACTTTGCTTTTCAATGACAAAAAAAAGCCTGTTGTTGTCCAGTCGATTCTGACTCATAGTGACCCTGTAGGACAGAGTAGAACTGCCCCATAGGGTTTCCAGAGCTACAATCTTTACAAAACCAGATTGCCACAGCTCTCTCCTACACAGCAGCTAGTGGGTTCAAACCACCAGTCTTTCAGTTAGAAGCCAAGCGCTTAATCACTGTCTCACCAGGCCTCCTCCTTTTCGACGACAGTGGATTTTAAATACAGTCAGGACACAAACAGAGGAAACTAACACAGAGTTGTTAGCTGCCACTGAGTGGCCCCAACTCATGGCAACCCCATGCACAATGCAATGAAAGAAACATTGCCTGGTCCTCTGCTATCCCCATGACCAGGTGCAGATTGGATCTTTGTGATTCATAGGGTTTTCAGTGGCTAGTTTTCAGATGTAGATTGCCAGGTCTTTCTTCCTAGTCTGTCCTAGATTGGAAGCTCTGCTGAAACCTGTTTGGCATTATAGCAACAACACAGAGTAGATGGTCTAATTTATGCTGATCTGTTGTTCACTGGTGTATTCCAGTCCCTGAAGATTAAACAAGGGTCCCTGAGTGGTACAAACAGTTTTTGCTTGGCTACTAACCTAAAGGTTGGTGGTTTGAACCCACCTGGCAACACCATAGGAGAAAGGTCTGGCAATCTGCTTCCATAGAGTTTATAGCCAAGAAAATTCTACAGGGCAGTTCTAATCTGTAATACATGGGGTCACCATGAGTCTAAATCAACACGACGGCAATGAGTTTGGCTTGTTTTTTAAGTATCAGAGATAGCATTTATTAACCGACAGAGCATTTACTGATCATCAGTTCTGTGTCAGGCAATTTCCATGTATTATTTCACTTAATCCTCATATTCTTCAAACTATGTACTATTACCCCACTAAACAGATGGCGACATCGGGGCTGAGAGAAAGAAAGTGAATTATATACACACGGTCTTGGGAAATAATAGAGCTAGAATTTGAGTTGCCATTTGTCTAACTCCAAAGCTCATGCTCCTTCCACGTCTACGAGGCCAATAAAGGAAACACTTTGTCCAAATGTAATTTAGTGCTTAATAGTACAGAAGGAAAATATGTTTTAAGTTTGAAAAACATTTTTTATAGTAGTTACAATTCCATGAGTGACAACTGTGGACCAGCTATACAACATATTATTTTTATGTCAGAAAAGGAAAAAAGGGAGAGAAAAAAGCTACAGGGTATTATTATTTCATGTTACAAAATTCAGCTTAGGAAAAGTTAAATAATCTTCCTAAGGTCCCAAAGGCAATGAGAGACAAAAGCCAGAGGTAAAATCTAGGTACTTTTTACACAAAAGCCCTGCTCTTTTCATTCCCCCCTGACTACTGGCTGTATTTCTGTCAATGCCGAAAATGACTTCTTACGGATAGTGAAACATAGAGAATGACTCACCGAGTCAAAAGGGGAAGACTCATGTCTGTCTCCCCAATTCCAGACCTGGATCTAGAACTGGGGGGACAGGTTCCAGAGTAGGCTGGACCCAGCCAGTTCCACCATGTATTAGGCACACAATAGAAACAAATACCTTTGCTCTAGGTAATCTGAGATTATAATTACATACATTCAGATTTTTAAATTTTTGCCAAAGTAGGGAATGAAAACAATCAAATTACTAAGGACTAAAGCCAATTTGAAGGGGCCTTGGTGGAGCAGTGGTTAAGGTACTCGGCTGCTAACCAAAAAGTCAGTGGTTCAAGCCCACCAGCTACTCTGTGGGAAGAAGATGGGGCAGTCTGCTTTCTAAAGATTACAGCTTTGGAAAATCTACAGGGCAGTTCCACTCTGTCCTATAAGGTCACTATGAGTTGGAATTGACTTGCCAGTGCCAGATTTTAAAGTGAATTTGAGGAAAGAATTTTTTGGATGAACTGCTTCAACTTTTCCTTTCACTCTGGCAATAGAGGCTGCAATTTAAGTCACTTTCTTTAGGAGCCCTGGTGGCTGAGTTGTTGAGTTCGGCTGCTAACCAAAGGTCAGTAGCTTGAATCCACCAGTCACTCCTTGGAAATCCTATGGGACAGTTCTACTCCGTCCTATAGGGTCGCTATGAGTCGGAATTGACTTAACGGCAATGGGTTTGATTTTTTTTTTCTTTAATTAAGGAAGGAGTTATCAGTATTGATAAACATTTAACAATGTTGTTGTTGTTAGCTGCCATCAGGTTAATTCTGACTCATGGAGACCCCATGTGTGCAGAGAAAAACTGCTCCATAGGGTTTTCAAGGCTGGGACCTTTTGGAGCAGATCACCAGACTTTACTTCCGAGGCACCTCTGGATGAATTCAAACCACCAGCCTTTCAATTAGTAGTCTAGTGCTTACCCATTTTTACCACCCTGGAACTCCTGCTAATAACAATATCCTAACCTAACCCTTTGCCATCAATTCTGACTCATAGTGACCCTATAGGACAGAGTAGAACGGCCCCACAGGGCTTCCAAGGAGTGCCTGGTGGATTCGAACTGCCAACCTTTTGGTTAGCAGCCATAGCACTTAATACTACACCACCAGGGTTTCCAAGAAGTTATTAGGAAACACAATTTTAAAAATAATTTAAAATCGCCTTATGTCAACAAAAGTACCATTTTATCTGAAAGGCACCAAAATTTCAGCAGTAATTCCTAAATCCATAAAGTAAAATGGCATTTTCCAAGTTTATAATGTGTCGCCTTCATAGGAGTCAGATGAGACAGATACGGAGTTTCTATTTGATAGCTAAGGAGACTGCGGTAAAAGAGGTGAGTGATGAAGCCCAGGTTCCTTGACTTGTGGGGGTACCACTCATCCACAACCATTTACACTTCTGGAGAATACTGAAGAGTTGGGGTCAGAAGCAACCTGTCACTCACCCAGAAGACTCAGCTTTGCTTACTCTCAATCTTCCTGGTATAAGATTAAATAAAACCCATCATCTCCACATATGAATTCCCAAAAAAAGAAACAAAAATGAAGTGCAAGACTATCCAGATTACATGTATATCTGTCTAAATATGGTGCATTATATTGTAGTGGTTGAAGTGCCTGGGTGGTGCAAATGGTGAAAACACTTGGCTGCTAACCAGAAGGTCAGAGGTTGGAGTCCACCATCAGAAGAAAGGCCTGATGATCTACTACTGAAAAATCAGCTACTGAAAACCCTATGCAGCACAGTTCTGACACACATGAGGTCGCCATGAGTCGGAATTGACTAGATGGCAAATGCTTATACTAGCGGTAGGAAGAATCTGGTCATTAAAATTGAATAGACTTGGCTTCAAATCCAAGCTCTTCCATTTACTTTTCTCCCTTCCTTTCATTTTTTTAGTATTTCTGAACTTTGGTTTCCTTATTTTTTTTTAAGGTGTTAATAATATCTACCTTATAACATTTTGCTAGAATCAAATGAGATACACTATGTAGTATGTGGTACGATGCCTCATCCATGGTGAGTAACCAACAGAAATTAACTGGTATTATTTCCTCATTCAATAAACTGCTCTTTCTCTTCTTAAGCAGCTTGTCTCTTGGGCAATTTTGTATAAGTGTTTCCTTTCACTGAAAAAGTAAAAAGGTAAAGGGGTACAAATGAAAAACAATTTTTTTTTTTAATTTACCAAGAGTGCTTATGGGTACTAGCTGAGGAAGTTTATGTATAAATGAGAGAGTTAAACTATTAGTCTCTATGGATTATTTTAATTCATTTATTCACCAAAGCCAGGTATCCAAAGTTATCACTAACTCCGAATTTACTTCTTAAAGCATGCAAATTTGCTGCAATGTTCCATGATTGGCTACTGTAGCAGAAAAGGAAATTATTATCTACTGAGTGCCAGTTGCTCTGTGTTAGAGAGTCTACACAGGCTATCTCCTCTAATCCTCACATCACTACTACTAAAACCCGTTGCCATTTTACAGTTGCAGAGTAGAACCGCCCCATAGCGTTTCCAACACTGTAAATCTTTATGGAAGCAGACTGCCAGCAGATTGTCACATCTTTCTCTCATAAAGCAGCTGATGAGTTCAAATTGCCGACCTTCTGTTTAGCAGCCAAGTGTTTTAACCATTGCACCACGAGGGCACCTCTTCAATACTACTACTAGGTAGTTATTCCAAAGCCCATTTTAAAGATGGGGAAAGTCAAGTTTAGCAAGAATAACTTACTGCAGGTCATACAGCTGGTAAACAAATACTACATTTGAACTATGTAACTGAGTCTAAAGCTTTTATTCTCTCAGTTGGCTTTTGTTTTCACTTAGTAAATGAGGTTGCATATTCACTGAGAAATAATGCTGTAAAGGGAAAAAAGTAATCTTTCCAGTCATCAACTAAACATATTTGTATGAATAACAGACCAAGTAGTTAAAATTTTGTCTTTTGGGGGAAAAAAGAAAAGCTTTAAAAAAATTGGATCCATGCCTAACAACCTGAATCAAGCATTCAATCATTCCTTAATATTCAATAGACATGTACTGAGTACCTAGTTTGAGTCACTCTGCTAAGCATATGGAATCATGAAATTTCGGTTGCTCAAATTCTATTGCAAGCAACTGTTTTTAATATCTGAAGTGCATTTGTTTTTAATTCAATATTCCTGTAAACAGAACGTGTATCTTTGAGATACTCAATAAACCACACAGATTCACTGTGGTTGTACTGGCTGAATCTCTTGGAGTGTTAATCTTGGCAACAGATACTTGGAGTTGGCAGGGGAAAGACCGTCTCTTAGTTTCCTCATCTGTGAAATGGGGTTTAAAAAAATAGTACTTACCTCCCAGGAGAAAAGGTCTATGAATTAATTAATCTTGGAACTGTTTATACTAAGTGCCATTTTGGCATGATCTATTGTCAGGGTGGCCTGGTTTTACAAAGCAAGAATGGGAGCTATTTTAAAATGGCTACACATTTAAGTGTCAAACATTTACCAAACATAAGAGTAAATTTCATTCCTTCAGGCTGAATCACTTACTTGTGACATTTACATAGAAGTGCAAACAATAAATGGTCTAATCAGTTCTGAATTTAAAAGTCTATCTAATTGTTTGAGAATTAAAGACTCAAGTTTCAAATGAAAAAAAAAAAAAAAGAGCGCTACTGTTAAAACAGAGAGAGTACCACCACCACAATACATCCTGAACAAACATGTACAAACTCCAAAAAGTTTTAAAAACACTTTCCTAGGCAGGGGTTAAGAATTGAACAAACCAACCAACAGAAAAACTAAAAAAAAAAAAGTTTCAAAGACCATAGAAGAATGATATAAACCCTATTTTGTAGTTCTCTGTTTTCCAACATAGAATTAATTTCATCCAGGTAATAAAATATTATGCTATACTTTTTTTGATTTTTCATTAGTCTTTTCTAATCCTTTTATGATCCCTGAGTTGCAGCCGCCACTTTGAGGCCACCTGGAGACAGAAAGCACTAGCCATCCCCCGTACTACTGATAATTTATCTAACAGCAGAATGACATATGTGTGAGGATTAGCCCTCTGCTAAAAGAACACATCAAAGATCTACGGGTGGGGTCAGCCAAACAGACCAGTTTTCTAAAACCGCCAGAAATCCAAACTCAAACAATCACAGAGGTTTTGGTTGGTCATCCAAAATGGAAATCCCTAATGTGTTCACTGTTCCAGAAGCGTTAAATGGAAGGTTCACACAGAATCATAAATAATGCTGTGCGACTGCTGAGGTTTGTTTTGCAATCTTTGGATTAAAAACTATTTCACAGGAAAACATTTCTACCCTTTTCCTCTCTCTCTCTTCTGAAGTTCTGCAGTGAATGTGAGTCTTAAAAACCAGTATGTTCATATGGACAACACATCCCAGGAGGGTGGCAAGGCCTTTTACAACACAACATACCTTCTCTGTAATACTCTTCTTGGAAGCCCAGGAATCTGTGTGTTTTCACAAGCAGTTGACGGGAGGATATTGGGAATGGGACCCCAAGTAAACAACGGGAAACTCAGCACAGTAGGGCCCCAAGACTCGCTGAGGCATACCTAGGATATGGTAGGCACGGCATATGCCCTGGGCACCACTGGGGGCGGGGGGGGCGGCGCAGGCACGTGGGGGCAGCGCGGGCACGTGAGGTGGCACACAATCTCTGTTCACCATCTCAGTTTGCACTGCCAGCAATTTAAAACTAATTGCCATAGTTGCTATTTTCTGTACCTACGCCTCTTCAGGTCCCCTCGCAATAGACAACCACTAATAAACCACAATTTTTAGAGGCAACTTGGTTTACTACCACTCAAAACACATTTAGAGGGAACACTCAATTATGAGATCCGATTCAGCCCTGGGATTTAGTAAACTCACCTAGACAGAAAAGTTGTTTGCTTCAGGGGTTTTATGTCAAGGTAAAAAGAGGCAAAAGTTCTAAGGGCTGTGCTCAGAGGACAAACACAACGTCCTTTGGCTGTGCTCTGTCCTCCCAGGTCTGCAGCTGGGGCCCAATTATGCAGTCGGGATGCCCTTTGTGGGAAGATAAAAGAGGCTGGCTTTTATAAGTGAGCACTGGCAATGGGTTTGCCCTCTGTCTTTTCACGCCCTTTTGCATGGTCACCTTAGAGAGCCAAGGCATTCTTTGCAAGGCATCTAGGGGTTTGTGGAGCTGCTGTCTGTGCACCAGGAACACAGAAAAGGCGACCTAATTGGCCCCCCATTAAGACCACTTTCTCATTAGTAGGGCTCAACAGCCCCGAGGCAACAGCTACACCCACTGTAAAGTTGAGTGTGGAATTGAGGCTGGGATCCATCCAGCCATTTGAATGACAGCGATTTTGTCTTTTTTTAATTGTCCGGAACAGTGCCTCAATCCTGAACTTTCTTGCAGTGGTAGCTCATTAGACTCTGTCAGCACTTAGAGAGGAAGAGCATTATCGTCACTGTCATGATCCTATTTTCTGAGGGGTCTGCTGTCCCTGAGCTGCAGGAGGGACCCCAGCTGAGGTCTGAATACTCTTGTGTCAACAAGAAGAAAAGGATTGCCTGGGCTTCTGATTTCTAAGGAAACCTTACTGGTGGCTCCTGAGCTTGCCCAAGCTCTCAGCTGATTTCAGTCCTAGAAAGGAGTGAAGGAAAGGAGGTAGGCAAGAGCCATTCCAGAGATGTTACCTGACTTGGAAAAGCCAGGGCCAGGAGAGACTAAGCAAAGCATCAGCCACAGCAGCTGTCTTTCCCTCAGGCAAAAGTGCTGCTTCCTCCTTTTTCTGCCTCGGAGGATCTGGCTGTAGGTCTCTCCTCTTCACTATCTTCTCAGGATTAACTCTTTCTTTTACTCTTTGTTTTTTAAAAATATATTTTGTTGCTGTTGTTGAGAATGTACTGATTTAGGAAATAATATTGGAGTCATTATTCCCTGTCCTTGAGCATAGACAATGTGACCTAGCTGGAGTCAGGCTCACAAGAGCTCACAAGGACTCACAGGAACACATCAACTGGGCCCTGAGATAAAGACAATAGATAGAATAATCTTAGAAAATATCTTTTAGGGAACCTTTCACGTAAGCCAGAACGCTGAAGACTAGATTCCACTCTAATCTTTTTCTACTAGCATTTAGTGAATAGAAATTTGTTGGACCAATGAAGACCCTCCTGACTGTCCTTACTGAAACCTGTACCAATGATTGTTGAGAGGGACAATTCAAAATGTAAGATCAGTTTCTAGCCAATCTGTGAAAAGGTGAAGCTTTCAACGGTTTTGCCCATTTTGTAGTGTTAATATATACTGATGACTCTGTAATGTTCTCTGGACACGGGCAGAAATGGCTGTGGCAGAACACCTGTCCCTCTTCCCATTCTTGTTTATTCTGTAATGTTCTCTGGACTTGGACAGACATGTCTGTAGCAACATGCTTGTTCGTCTTCCCATCTTGTTTATTCTGTAATGTTCCTTGGACTCGGGTAGACATGGCTGTGGCAGCAAGCTTGTCCATTTTCCCATTCGTGTTTATTCTGTAATATTCCTTGGACTCGGGCAGACGTGGCTGTGGCAGCAGGCTCATCCTTTTTCCCATTCTTGCTTACTCTGTAATACTTCCTTGGATTCAGGCAGACGTTAGCTCTGGCAGCATGCTTGTCCGCTTCCCACTTTTGTCTCTTTGAATATATGCCGAATAAAACTTTCTTTTTCTTTACTAGACTTTGTGATGTTTTTTCCCCAACAAGAGTACACAGCAAACCGTACACCCATTCAACAGTTTCTACAAGTACAATTCAGTGACAGTGCTTACATTCTTCAAGCTGTACAACCATTTTCACTCTCCTTTCTAAATTGTTCTTCCTCTGTTAACATAAACTTACTGCCCCCTAAGGTTCCTATCTAATCTTTCTAATTGCTATTGTCAACTTGATCCCATATAGACAGCTCTTAAAAGAGCGTAACGCTCAAGGCAGACATTCTTTACTAATTTACCTAAACTATTCAGGGGATATTTTTGGTTTAAGGTTTAAAGATTATCTAAGGGCAATAGTTTGGGGGGTTCGTTCAGCTTCCATGGCTACAGAAAGTCTGGATCAGGATTAACTCCTACTCGAGATTCAGAGGTACTACAACTCAATGACTTGGCCAAGGTCACACAACTGGAGGCAGAGGCCAGTGTAGAACCAGGTCCTCTGCTTCAACCCACTAATAATCCTTCTACTACATTATCAGATTCCTCCTTGGTTTGCTCTCTCCAAGCAATATCCACAGATATTGGAGCTGCAGAGATAGGAAAGACAGATAAATTCAGAAAAGCATTACGCCTTTGGAAGCTTATCTTCTCTGGTTGTCTGACTTTGCCTTATAATTCTTCCCCACCTAGAGGAACTCAAAGATTAAAAGAGAGAAAGTAAAGATCCTCTTCAGCTGTAGATATAACTAAAAGAAGAAAGTTGTAAATACCACTTTGTTATACAGAAACATCAAAAAGTAGGTGAAGTGGCTAAAAGCAGAACAATCGAAATTTAAATCTCCTTCATTTCTCCCCATTAGCTGGTTCATAATAATGAACTGGTGGTTAAAATTGGCATTTACACAGAGGCCATGGCTACAGCAATCTCAGAAGCAAAGGAAGCTTAAATTCCATCTAGTTTAGACTTTGTATTTTTCTAGTATCTTAGAAATAGAGAATTTTAGAACTGGGAAGCACTTACAAATCACCTATTCCTACTTTCTCCTTATACAGTTGTGGAAACTGAGGTTCAGAGAGGTTCAAGTACCTTCCCAAAGTTATACAACTTAGTATCTGGGTTAATAAAAGAATTCCGTCTCCTAATACCCAAGCCAATGTGGCAGCCCAGAAAAATAGTAAAGTGTAGCCAAAGGACAAAGAAAGAGAAATAAAGAACAGTCTTCATTTAGATGACACACATTGTGATTTTAAAAAAAGAACCGTGAGGCCTAATTATTAGAAAATCTCCCCTTCCCGCTCCCCCCCGCCCCCAACAGCACACCTCCTTTTATCTGGACAGAAGGAAATAGGTAGAAATGGGATAATGACAACACTCTCAAGATCCCATCCCCTGCAAACAGTTTTTAGTATGCCCATAATTAAGTGACAAGGCAAGATATCCTGCTCCACTTATAAATCAGCCAGGCTACAGCCAATGGTTTCTATGAGACAAAGTCTATACAAAACAACCCTGAAAATGGCATATACTGTAAAAGCATCCTGGTGTTCCCTCAATTTGTTTTATAAATGGTTCTGACTACACAGGTGACTAAGGCCAAAAGCAGAGTCTCCTGCAGCTGCTCGTGATTCATGGACTAGAAAAGAAAGATAAAGGATCACTCCTGAGAGATTTAAATCCAAATGCCTTACCCTCATTTATAAAAGGGAGCATTAAGGTAATCGAGAAACTTGCATAATGAAAAAACTTGCATAACCTCAAACTTGCATAATGAAGAAAAAAAAAAAAGCCACTGCATGTTGCCTGGTAAAGACAACAAAGAAACCCTGCAGAAATGAATGTATGGCCTCGCTCAGAAAAGCAAGCGCAAAGAACACTAGGGATAGGAAGACCACCAAGTCTCTGTACTAAAAAAAAAAAACACACACACATACACAATCGCACAAGGGGAACTTAGAAAGCAAAGCAAAGGGGTGGAAATGTGGAACTGAATCACAGACAGTGACAATATTCCTATTTTCAATTTTGTCTCCCTAGTTCTGTCATTCATTTTTACTTCTAAAGAAAAACCTTAAAGAATTTAACATCACTTGTGCCCACATAATCTCTTCATTTTTGCACAGACCCTGTCTGGTGTGTATAAGTTACAGTCAATAAATAGATACCAGCCTCTAACAGGAGGCACTGAATCCATTGACAGATTCAGATTTAGAAAAGCTTGGTCTTCGTGCTTTGCTTGTTAAGCATCATTTACCTGCAATAGCCAGTTTTCTCTGGCTTGTAATAACAGGATAGGATAATATTCATAGGCCTACAAGGACTATTATTCAAATTCCCACACCAACCACTAATACCAAAAAAAAAAAAAAAAACCAAAGATGAGGAAATTAAAGATTTGTATCCACTTCTGCAGTTTCAAATTGAACAAACATGCAATCAAGATGCATTGATAATTTTTGGTGATTGGAATGTGAAAGTTGGAAATAAAGAAGGATTGGTAGTTGGAAAACATGGTCTTGGTGACAGAAACGATGCCGTATATTGATAGAATTTTGCAAGACCAACAATTTATTCATTGCAAATAACTTTTTTCAACAACATAAATGGTGACTATACACGTGGACCTTGCTGGATGATATACATAGGAATCTAATTGACTACATTAGTGGAAAGATACAATGAGAAAGCTCAAAATCATCAGTAAGGACAAGGCCAGGGGCCAACTGCAGAACAGACCATCAACTGCACATACGCAAGTTCAAGCTGAAGCTGAAGAAAATTAAAATAAGTCCACAAGAGCCAAAGTATGATCTTGAGTATATCCCACCTGAATTTAGAGAACATCTCAAGAACAGATTTAATGCATTGAACACTTACCACATTGAACACTGACGTCCAAAGACCAGACAAGTTATGGGATGACATCCAGGACATCATAAATGAAGCAAAAGGTCATTAAAAACACAGGAAAGAAAGAAAGACCAAAATGGATGTATGTCAGAAGAGACTCAAACTTGTTCTTGAACATACAGCAGCTAAAGTGAATGGAGGAAATGATGACGTAAAAGAGGTGAACAGATTTCAAACGGTGGCTCAAGCAGACAAAGTAAAGTATTACAACAAAATGTGCAATGACCTGGAGTTAGAAAACCAAAAGGGAATATGCTCAGCATTTCTCAAACTGAAATAACTGAAGAAAAAATTAAAGCCTCAAGTTGCAATGTTGAGGGGTTCTATGGGCAAATTATTGAATGATGCAGGAAGCGTTAAAACAAGATGGAAGGAATACCCAGAGTCATTGTACCAAAAAGAATTGACTGATGTTCAACCATTTCAGGAGGTAGTATATGAACAAGAACTGGTGGTACTGAAGGAAGAAGTCCAAGGTGCACTGAAGGCACTGGCAAAAAGCAGGGTTCCAGGAACTGACAGAATACCAACTGAGATGTTTCAACAAACGGATGCAGCTACCTGACCAACTGAGTGGAAGAGATCCATCTTTTTGCCCATTCCAAAGAACGGTGATTCAACAGAATGAAGAAATAATGTTGGTATCACATACAAGCAAAATTTTGCTGAAGATAATTAAAAAATGGTTGTAGCAGTACACCGACAGGGAACTGCCAGAAATTTAAGCCAGATTCAGAAGAGGATGTGAAATAAGGGATCTTATTGCTGATGTCAGACGGATCATGGCTGAAAGCAGAGAATACCAGAAAGGTGTTTACCTGTGTTTTATTGGCTATGCAAAGGCACTCAACTGTGTAGATCATAATAAATTATAAATAACATTGTGAAGAATGGGAATTCCAGAACACTCAATTGTACTCATGAGGAACCTGTACATAGAACAAGAGGCAGTCATTCAAACAGAACAAGGCAATACTGCATGGTTTAAAATCAGGAAAGGTGTGTGTCAGGGTTGTATCCTTTCACCATACTTATTCAATCTGTATGACGAGCAAATAATCTGAGAAGCTGGACTATACGAAGAAGAATGCAGCATCAGGATTGGTGGAAATCTCATTAACAATCTCATGTTGAAACCGGAGACGACTTGAAACACTGATGAAGATCAAAGACTACAGCCTTCAATATGGATTACAACTCAACATCAAAAACAAAACAAACCCATTGCCATCAAGTCAATTCTGATTCATAGCGACCCTACAGAACAGAGCAGAACTGCCCCATAGGGTTTACAAGGCTGTAAATCTTTATGGTAGCAGACTGCCACATCTTTGTCCTGCAGAGCAGCTGGTGGGTTTGAACTGCCTACCTTTCGGTCAGCAGCCAACCATTAAGCATTGGCTCCTTACACTTCAACATAAAGAAAATAAAAATCCTCACAATTGTATCAATAAGCAGTATCATGAAAAATGGAGAAAACATTGAAGCTGTCTAGGACTTCATTTTACTTGGATCCACAATCAACACCCATGGAAGCAACACTCAAGAAATCAAATGATGTATTGCACTGGGCAAATCTGCTGCAAAAGACCTGTTTAAAGTGTTAAAAAGCAAAGATGTCACTTTGAGGACTAAGGTTCACCTGACTCAAGTCATGATACTTTCAATCATCTCATATGCATGCAAAAGCTGGACAATGAATAAGGATGATCAAAGAAGAACTGATGTCTTTGGATTTCGGTGTTGGCAAGGAATACTGAATATACCATGGAGTGCAAGAAGAACGAATCTGTCTTGGAATAAGTACAGCCAGAATGCTCCTTAGAAACGAGAATGTTGAGACTTGGTCTCGTGTTCTTTGGGCATTTTATCAGGAGGGACAGTACTTGGAGGAGGACATCATGCTTGGTAAGGTAGAGGGTCATCAAAAAAGAGGAAGGCCCTCAGTGAGATGGACTGACTCTGACTGCAACAATGGGCTCAAACATAGCAAAAATTGTGAGGTTGGGGCAGGACCAGGCAGTGTTTAGTTCTGTTGTACATGGGTCCCTGTGAGTCAGGAACAATTGGATGGCACCTAACAACAACAATAATTGCCAGTTTTCTCTGGCTTGTAAAAGTTGGCTGGCAGAGAATTCTCTTCTCAGGAACAATAAATTCAGACTGTAAGTACAGTAAGACACTATATGGGGATAATAACATAAAATCTCATTTAATCCTCAGAACCACCATGTAAGAAAAATCCTTATAACTATTTTATACTCACCGTATAGTTTACAAAAGGGAAATTCCAAGTAGTTTAATGATATACCCAAGGTCATTTATCTCACAGGTGGTACACCATGAATTGGAATCTAGGTCTTCAGAGTCTAGGCTTCAGAGGCTGTTGTTGCTAGGTGCCATCTAGTTGATTTTTGACGCTACTATTTTCTTCTCGTTATCCTTCCACCAGGTCTTACAAACTTCCCAGACATAGAAAGTAGGGTTCATAGGACCTTGCAAGCAACCTCCAATGTTCAAACTGCCTACTTGGGCAGGGATTTTTTTTTTTTTTTTATGGTGATGGAAAGATTACAATCACCTATCATTCAGGAACAAATGTGAGTCACAATTTGCTATCTTCAAATCAGCACTTAGACACAAATAAAAATTTAGCAATTTTAATTGGCTTGGCCCAAGCCTTGAGATTTCCATATGGTTATTTTCCTTGTTTTATGTTAAATGTAATCAGTTTAGGACTTGGGTTTTAAAATCTTGGCAGAATGTACCAATTAAAAGCTACATAAATGAAAATTATTTGAAGCACAGTCATTTTAAGGACAAGACTTTTAAAATGCTCTTTTCATAAATATGTTAATTTTTCTCTATAAAGTAAGCTTGCATCCTCACATGACAAACTCCATACAGACAAAAAAAGGCAAATTTTGTTTGCAATAAGAAAAACTAACAAGCCCTCTATTTGTTTGGAGAGATAATATATGCTTAAAATGGACTTTTCTACACTGTTTGCAAGATGAATCTTTCCTATTTCAGTATTTCTGAAATGACAGCAGTCAAAAAACTCTTATAAACCATCTCACAACTAAAACGTAAGAACAATATCAAGAAACATGGTGCCAAGCCCCTTAAACTGATAGCACACTTAACCAAGTCTTAACTGGCGCTGCAAACGACGCTGTCTAAATTGTTATTTAATAGGCCAGCATATCAGAGTATGATGTTTTAAAAATGGTTATGGATTGAAAGAGATGGCCTTTCTATGCCAGAGCCACGATTCCTTCAGGATCTCTAAAACCACACAGCATCGGTAAAATATAATCCTAAATCTGAAAAACCGTAGAACACATTCATTTCTGTAGACTTGTGATTGAATTTATTGTTTCAACTGCTCTTCAAGATGACTGCCCGTGTAATTGTTTTACAAACACTGAAGTTCATCACACGTGCTAAATAAATGAAAGAATCATTCATCAACCCCCAAGTGGTTGTGGATGGGATTTTCACACTTATTTAGCTTGACGGAAAGGCCAGAATGCTTGGAGTCTCCATGATTGCTGGAGAGCTGTGTGGTTCAACTTAGTCTTTTTAAATTCAATTCTCTTTCTATATCTCGGGTAATGAGAGAGTACAGAACCAGTTGCCTTTTAATACAACTCTAGAATTGATGCTATCTTTAAATTCTACTTAAATGTCTGGACTATTAGTAGGTGTCCTTTCCTGGCAAAGATAACATTAGGTTCAGAAGAACAACTGTTCCTTCTTCCTGGGGTCCGATCTCCTTACACTACTCTCCCTCACTGCAGTGTTGTACAGACAATTTCTTTGTGACTTTTGGATTAGTGAATCTGACAACATGAAAGAGGTAATTCCCCTCTCCCACTGCTACTGGATTATTTCCTTGATTTTGTGATATTTCCAGTACCTTCTTTTTCAGCCGCAGGCATGTAGAATTGCTAGCAGTATCCCTAAAGGAAACCTTGAGGGTCATTAGATCCCAGGCAAAGAATGCCTTCATTCAATAAGGGCACTGCCCGCCTTCACCCTCAAGCCCTTTAACACCAGCAAGTTCCCCCAAAGGGCTTGCACTTTAACTTGGTCTGAGCAGGTCACATTTCTAAAATACTTAGCTGTCTCAAATGTCCCTGGTCAGCAGCACTGAGTCACTAATGCCACAGCATTTCAGGCTAGATTGACCTCTTTCTAGTTTTCAATGGAATTATTCCATGTAATCCGATTTACCCAGCCATTTAATCAAAGCGAGAAAGGAGATTACAGAGCTCACATTTGTTTTGCAAAGCAAGGGTGCAAGGATCACCAATCCTACTGACTCTGGAAGCGACTTGATAACACATCGCCCCCCTTTGGAGTGTTGGACATTAACCTGAACTGTCAACAGTGTTGTTTAAATAGGAAGGTTTGAGCTCTCTTCCTGAACTAAAAGGCTTTTCCACCAAGATAACACTAACATTCATGTGAGCACATGCTACTATAACAAGGAATAGGTCCCCTGGTCTGGCTTATTATTCAAAACAGAAAGTTTGTACAAATAATTACATTTAAATTTTTCTTTTGTTTGCAAGAATCTCTAACATTCCTGTTTCAACAGTACACTGTGGTGATTGCCAGGTTTAGTGTTAGGTGCTTTCCTTAAAACCTAACGTGCCTGCAAGTGCAGATAGGCACTCTGCTTCTCTTCCTCTCAGGCTTTTCCTTTCTGCACAAACCTCCTTTCTGCCAGGCAGTGCCCTTTCCTTCTTTTACCAATGCCGGTGGAAAAGGCTCGATGCTTCCTACTTCCTTCCGAACATCTACATAAAATATTATACTAAGCAGGTTCTGTAACACAGCATTTTCTGTACAGGGATGCCTTTATTCTAACCTGACGATTTGCACATATCCCCAATATCCTTTTTTCCTCCTATTTCCCTCCCTTCCATACATTTAGGGAATTGAAATCTCCCATAGAACCTCTTGGAGGTGAAAGGGCAGCTTTACACAACCCGCGGCAGATACACCGAACATAGCCTAAGGGGCGAAGTGAGACAGAGAAGAACGCCCAGTGATGAAATGAGCTGTGGATAGGGTGCTGTGGCGGGCCCTACTAAATGAAGAGCTAGATATTTGCATCAAGAAAAATATCTAATCGCACCCCTGGGCTAGGCTTTAACCACACTGTTTCATGTGCAACGCACAATTTAGCAGCACTGGGAATTATCTCAATAATTATCATTAGAGATGCCCATTTTTTAAAAACTTTTTCTATTTTGTCAGGAAAGAAGATCGATACGAAGTGGAGATTTCACTCCTAGAGATCAATCGACTCGACGGCACTGGGTTTTTTGGGTTACAGATCTCTACGGAGCTCACCCAGAGCCACAAACCCAGCAAACGCCACGAGGAGTCAAGTTTCCCGGGCGGGCCGGGCAGGTCTCCTGCAAGCAGAGCGCTGCCGCTAAAGAGCTCGGGTGGGCGACATTTCGGCGCTACTCCAGCGTTTGCACCCGCCTCCGCGCCGCGCCCTGCGCCCACCTGGGGACTGCACTAATGTGGGTGCGAGAGCGTGGGGTGTCGGGATCTGTTTCATAATATCCTGGAATTCACAGGGGGAAAAAAATGTCTCCCATGCAAAGACATGCCTTCCCGTGATAACTTGAACTCCCCGGCCAAAGAGTCTATCCTTTCATTTTACAGGAACTACAGGTCCCGACTGACAGCTCCAAACTTAACGGCTGCGGCTGCAAACTTGACACCAACTCCCCTTCATCATTCCCACTCTTCCTCTCCGTGGCTCACCCGGGCCAGGCGCCTGGAGCTCGCAGGCCAAGCCTGCCTCCCCGGGCCCCTTTGGCTAGTCGAGTGAGCACATCCCCGCACCCCCAGCTGCTGGTTCCGGGGCGCGCCGACCTCCGCAGGGCTCCGGGCGCGGTTTTCTTGCAGAGCCGGCGAGCTCCCGGTCGCACCCTACTCACTTGTGTCTTCTTCATAAGGAAAGGCAGCGCTGCGATCCAGCCCAGGCAGCGGTGTGGCGACTCCGTTTAGCTGTTCTGGAGCTCCAGCATATTGCACGGGCAGCGGCGGCAGATAGTCCACGCATTGGGTAACCCGAGCGCAGCGTCCTGTCCACGGCCCGTGCCTCCCACAGCGTTCGTGGTCCCAGAGCGAGGTGGCGAGTGAAGCCGGGGCCAGCCCGCCGCCAGCGCTTTTATATAGATCCCTCCCGCCTGCTCCGGACACGCCTCCTTCCCTTCCGGAGCCCTAGGGAGGCCAGACCACAGCGGGGGCGCGGGGGGAGACCCGAGAGGGCAGCAAGGGCACGGTGAATGCCCGAGAAACTGGACGGATTAAGCCAAGCGCATCCCCTAGCCAGGGGACCCCGAGAGCGCACGGTTTGGAAGCACGAGGGCTCAAGGACGCCCCAGAAGAAGCTTAGCAACCTGCAGCCGCTGCTGTCGCGCGCCTAGCGCTGCGAGTCCCAGAGGGACCTCCGGGCTCCGCCGGGGCTCACCTGGCACCGCCCGGGGACGGGCGAAATACCTCCTGCGCTGGCGAGGGCCCCGAGCACCCTCTTTTATGCGGAGGCGGTGCGGGAGAGGAATTCTCTTGGTGTGGAGCAAAGAATTCACCCCGCCCCGCTTTAGGGGGGAAAAAAAGTTAAATTAAAATCTATAGTTAGGCCATTGTTTTACCCCTTGTATTTTTTTTTTCAACAGTCACAGTAGTGAATGGATATTTAATAATTAAAAAGAATTGTTGACTCTGGGTTAAGTAATGCTAAACGAAATGCTACTTTAAGAATGATTCTCTGCAGTGTCTTTAGAAATTAAGAATGAAAGAGGAGCTAGATTATTAAACGTGCAGGTCACGAACACAACAAAGGGGATGGAAAACTCTTCTAGAAAAGTTTTTGAAACCGAAAAGGTAATGTAACAGCAGTAATAGTAATAGCTAGTACCATTATATGGTGCATTTAATTATGTTCCAGGCCCCATAATAAGAACTTAACGTGAATTATATCATTAAAATTGTTCCACAAAGGTACTGGATAAAGGTTCTATAATTTTGATTACCATTTTACATATGCTTAAAACCCATTGCCATCTAGTTGATTGTAACTCATAGCGACCTACGGGACAGAGTAGAACTGCCTCATTTTCCAGGCTGTACTCTTTGGGCAAGTAGATTGCCACACCTTTCTCCAGCAGAGCAGCTGGTGGGTTCAAATCGCTGACCTTTTGGTTAGCAAGCAACCCGACTCTTAACCACTGCCACCAGGGCTCCTTGCAGATGCTCAGAGAGGTCAGTTTTCCCAGACAATCGCAGGAAGAAATGGCAGAGCTCTCATCTGAATTCAGAAACCTGCTCTACAGCCTTACAAAATGCTTCACACAACTATTGTATTGACTCTCCAAAACTTCTGTATTTGTTCTCACATAACTGGAAAACCTTGAAAAACCATTTTAAGTTAATTTTTTAAAAAGAAAATGTTAACTAGACATTAACATCAATACTCTTTTGGAGCAAGAATAATGTGTAAATTTAGGAATTAAAACCAGTTGTGTATTTGACTCACAGAGACCCCGTGTGTGTTTGAGTAAAATCGAGTTCTGTGGTGGTTTCATTGGCTGATTTTTTGGAAGTAAATCACCAGGTCCTCCTGGTTGGTATAGTGGTTAGTATCCCTGTCTGTCATGTGGGGAGGGGGGAGCGGGGAGGGGCTGCGGTATTTTGGAAGCCCTGGTGGCCTAGTGGTTAAGTGATACTGCTGCTAACCAAAAGGTTAGCAGTTCCAATCCACCAGGTGCTCCTTGGAAACCCTATGGGGTAGTTCTACTCTGTCTTATAGGGTCGCTGTGAGTAGGAATCAACTCAAGGGCAATGGGTTTTTTAGATCACCAGGCCCTTCTTCCAAAGTGCCTCTGGGTAGACTCAAACCTCCAGCCTTTTAGCTGGTTAGCTACCATTTGCATCACTCAGGGACTCCAAAATTTAGGAATTAGGTATTTTAATAAGAGAGTAGGAGTCCAATTTTGCTTTTTTTCTGTTCAGTGCCTTTGTTAAAAATAAATATGCCAATCCAATAACCCGGAGGGAAGAAGAAACTAGATAAATCTAGAAGCTCACTGTTCTAGCTTTCTATTGCTGCTGTAAGAAATTACCACAATTTTACTGGCTCAAAACAACCGAAATTTATATTACAGTTTGGCGGTCAGAAGTCTGAAATGGATCTCATTGGGCTAAAATCAAGCTATCCTGTGGGCTGGGCTGCATTCCTTTCTAGAGTGTCTAGGGGTGAATCTGTTTCCTTGCCTTCTCCAGCTTCTAGCTCTCTGCATTCCTTAGCCGGTGGCCCCCTTCCATCTTCAAAGCCAGTGCTCATGGATTGAATTCTCACACTGATTCACTCCAACCTTCCATTTTTGCCTCCTCTTCCACTCTTATGGGCCTTTGTGATTACGTCAGGCCCATCTGGATAATCCAGGATGATCTCATTATTTAATGTCACTGATTAGCAGTCTTAATTCCATCTGCAACCTTATTTCCCCTTTGCCATGTAACTGCCATCCAGTGTGACATAGCCACACATTCCGAGGATTAGGACAAGGACATCTTTGTTAGGGCCATTATTCTGCTTACCACACTGTCATGGATTGAATTATGTCCTCAAAAATGTGTGTATCAACTTGGTTAGGTCATGATTCCCAGTATTATGTGGTTGTCCTACATTTTGTGATTGTAATTTTATGTTGAGACGGTTAAGGTGTGATTGTAACACCACCCTTACTCAAGTCACCTCAGTAATCCAAGGTAAAGGGAGTTTCCCTGGGGAGATAAGAGGAAAGGGAAGCAGACAGAGAGTTGGGGACCTTCATACCACTAAAAAAGAAGCACCAGGAGCAGAGCGCATCCTTTAGACCCGGGATTCATGCACAGAGGAGCTCCTAGTCTAGGGGAAGATTGACAAGAAAGACCTTCCTCCAGAGCTGACAGAAAAAGCCTTCCCCTGGAGCTGATGCCCTGGATTTGGACTTTTAGTCTACTTTACCGTGAGAAAATAAACTTCTCTTTCTTAAAGCTATCCACTTGCGGTATTTCTGTTATAGCAGCACTAGATACACACACACAAACTTCTGGAGAACACAGAGTGGAAGTGTAGCCTCCACATGTCATTGTGTACCCTTCATCAAGTGCTGCACTCCAAGTGGCTTACGAGCTCCCACCTAGAAGAATACCTCCCACTCCATAGTCATAAAAACAATTTTTTGAGAGAAGGACCACAAGAAAAGTTCAGAGTGTTAAATAATTGCATTTACTTTCAACGAAAAGGTTTTTGCAAAGCATTTTAGCCTGAAGTGGAAAGAAGGCTGAAGCAGCAGCAGATGTGACAGTGTGGGAAAATCATTCATCCCTGATGACTCCTCCCTGGTAACCTCAGCCTTAATGCAACTAGCTGTTAGGTGTAATATCGCTTTGCCAGAATCTTCCAAATAACTGCGGATGCATTATGCAAAAAGGAGCTACATTCCTGAAATGTGTCATTATGGTCTGTCTCATGGGAAGGGAAATGGATTTGGGGAAGCTCGGTTTTATTCCAGATTCTACTGTGAGTCACCCAATGACATTGCCTCAAACCAAGGGTTTAGCAGTGTGGTGTGCATACTAATAAAGAGACCCAAGATGACTTTAGGTGGCACGCAGATGAACACTTTTGTTTATTTTATAGGCTGAGTATATATTAAATTTTATTGTATTAGTTTCTTACCTAACTCTGTAACAAAGTGTCAAAAACTGGGTGGCTTATAAGAACAAAAATTTATTGACTTGTAGTTCTAGAGTCTAGGAATCTGAATTCAGGACATAGGCAAGCCCATGCTCTTTCTGCCAGCTCTAGGAGAAGATCCTTCTTTGTCTCTCCTAGCTTCTGGTAGCCCCAGGGGCTCACTGGTGTTCCTTCCCTTGTAGACGCATCTTCACATGGCTATCATCTCTCTGTGTGTCTCTCCGTATACCTTCTCCTCTTTTATAAGTACACCATTTGGGACCCACTCTACTCCAGTATGACCTCATGTTAACTGATAACATCTATAAAGATCCTGTTTTCAAACAAGTTATGTTTATAAGTACCAGGAATTAGGACTTCAACATACCTTTTGTGGGGATACAGTTAAATTCATAACATGTATATTTTAAAAATGTGCATGTGTCTGTGTGTGTATATACATGTGTACATACATGCACCAACACACACACACACACACACACACACACACATATATATATACATAAAGCTCACCAAACAGATGATTTCAAGTTGACTGTTGATTAAAGGAAAATTTTATATTCAGTTTAAGTCAGTGTAATATATAAAATTAAGTAAATAATAAATATTACTAAAGGGAGGTAGATATGACAAAATCATGAAGTTGATGTCAGAACCACGGAAGTTTGCAAAATATCAATCTAATCATACTAATTTGTATGAGATCAGTACAAAGGAATGGCCAAATAAGTTGCACCAGGTTTAAAGAAACCACGTAGTGGACATATCAGAAACTCAGTTCAATTTCTTTTCATTTAACTCAGTACATGCTATATTCACCTCCTACCACGCACTCTCACTTTCTCTTGCTGCCTTCTCCTTCCTTCCATTCTTTTCTCTCTCAGCCTGTCTCCTCCTTCCATCTCCACAACACTATGGCTCTAACTACATTAATATCATCATCACTGATTTTCTCACCCATAATTCTGTATGATTTGTTTCTCTAATAATGCTGCACTGAGTTGTGTGTGTGTGTGTAGTCATGTTAGTTGAAATTAAGTGAAACAAATATAAAAGCAGAAAGGGATTGTTGTTGTTGTTCTTAGGTGCCATAGAGTCAGTTCCGACTCATAGCGACCCTATGCACAACAGAATGAAACACTGCCCGGTCCCACACCAACCTCACAGTTGTTGCTATGCTTGAGCCCATTGTTGCAGCCACTGTGTCAATCCATCTCACCTAGGGTCTTCCTCCTTTTCACTGACTTTCTTCTTTACCATGCATGATGTCCTTCTCCAGGGACTGATCCCTCCTGACAACATGTCCAAAGTATGTGTGACATGGTCTCACCATCCTTGCTTCTAAGGAGCATTCTGGTTGTACTTCTTCCAAGATAGATTTGTTCATTCTTTTGGCAGTGCATGGTATATTCAATATTCTCCACCAGCACCACAATTCAAAGGCATCAATTCTTCTTCAGTTTTCCTTATTCATTGACCAGCTTTCACACGCATATGAGGTGACTGAAAACACCATGTCTTGGGTCAGGTGCACCTTAGTTCTCAAGGTGACATCTTTGATTTTCAGCACTTTAAAGAGGTCTTTTGCAGCAGATTTGCCCAATGCAGTGGGTCTTTTGATTTCCTGACTGCTGCTTCCAGGAGTGTTTATTGTGGATCCAAGTAAAATGAAATCCTTGACAACCTGAATCTTTTCTCCGTTTATCATGATGTTGCTTATTGTTCCTGTTGTGACTATTTTTGTTTTCTTTATGCTGAGGTGTAATCTCTACAGAAGGCTGTGATCTTTGGTCTTCATGAGTAAGTGCTTCAAGTCCTTTTCACTTTCAGGGAGAAAGGTTGTGTCATGTGCATAACGCAGGTTGTTAATGAGTCTTTCTCCAATCCTGATTCCCTGTTCTTCTTCATATAGTCCAGCTTCTCAGATTATTTGCTCAGCATACAGATTGAATACGTATGGTGAAAGGATACAACCCTGACACACACCTTTCCTGACTTTGAACCATGCAGTATTCCCTTTTTCTGTTTGAACTACTACCTCTGGATCGATGTACAGATTCTTCATGAGCACAATTAAGTGTTCCGGACTTCCCATTCTTCCCAATGTTTTCCATAATTTGTTATGATCCACATAGTCAAATGCCTTTGCATAGTCAATAAAACACAGGGAAACATCTTTCTGGTATTCTCTGCTTTCAGCCAGGACCTATCTGACATCAGCAATGATATCCCTGGTTCCAGGTCCTCTTCTAAATCCAGCTCGAATTTCTGGCAGTTCCCTGTGGATATACTGCTGCAGCTGCTTTTAAATGATCTTAAGCAAAATTTTGCTGGTATATGATATTAATGATATTGTTCTATAATTTCCGCATTCGGTTTGATCACCTTTCTTGGAAATAGGCATAAATATAGATCTCTTCCAGTTGGTTGGCCAGGTAGCTGTCTTCTAAATTTCTTGGCATAGATGAATGAGCACTTCCAAAGCTGCATCTGCTTGTTGAAACATCTCAATTGTATTCCATCAATTCCCAGAGCCTTGATTTTCACTAATGTCTTCAGTGCAACTTGGACTTCTTCCTTCAGTACCATTGGTTACCTCCTGAAATGGTTGAACGTTAACCAGTTCTTTTTGGTATAGTGACTGCGTATATTCTTTCTGTCTTCTTTTGATACTTCCTGCATCGTTTAATATTTTCCCCATAGACTCCTTCACTATTACAACTTGAGGCTTGAACTTTTTCTTCAGTTCTTTCAGCTTGACAAATGCAGAGCGTGTTCTTCCCTTTTGGTTTTCTATCTCCAGGTCTTTGCAAATGACAGGCATGTGGGGGGGAAAGAAATTGCTAGTATGCAAATTAAAGGTTGTAGGCAAGCTCATCAGGAGCTCAGAGTGGAATGAGTAATGTCTAAGAGACAGAAATCTTTCTTTAAGGTCAGTGTTTGAGAGGAGACATAAGGCCAGCAGTCCCTTAGCAGAAGAAAATCAAGAAGCTACTTGAAATTGGACAAAAGGCAGGACTATGTCCCAGTTGGACAGGAGGTATGGAAAAATTTTCCTGATAGGGTTCAGTGAGTTCAACATTCAATTCATGAGAAGTAAGTCCTTCCATAATTATCTAGCCTTTACTTGCATACTTTTAATGCTAGTTGTCTATACAGTTTTTCGTTGGCCTAATTGTTGGAAGGAGCCCCTGAGTGGTGCAAATCATTAAGCACTCACCTACTAACCAAAAGGTTCACAGTTCAAGTCCATCTAGAGGCACCTTAGAAGAAAGGTACGGCAATCTACTTCTGAAAATCAGCCAATGAAAACCTTATGGATCACTAAGGTGTGATCTTGTTGTGCATGGGGTCGCCGTGAGTCGAGGACTGACTCGATGGCAGCTGACAACAGCAATTGTTGGAAAACTTTTCTTAAAAAATTGACCTTTAATGTTTTTTTGTTAAGAAGCAGATTTAATTTAGTAAATAAGTCTTGTCTTGAGCATGTGAAATAGCTCTTGTTCATTCAGCACTTTGTGGCTATCTTCTTTTAGACTCATGTGCATTTCAGTATCCTTCTTAAAAATACCACCTCAGACTGAATTTGCCCAAAATCTCAAGTGGAAAAAGCAGAAAAAGTATGATCTAACCCTCAACAAGATGGATTGACTCAGTGGCTGCAACAATGGACTCAGCATAACAATGATTGTAAGGATGGAGCAGGGATGGGCAGTGTTTCCTGCTGTTGTACATAGGATCACTATGAGTAGAAACTGACTCGACGGCACTTAACGACAACAACAGCAGCCCAGGCATGTAGACTATGACTAGGAATTTTTTTTGCTCAGCCCTTTCCTGTTTCTCTTCTGTCACCAGCACTCCACATTCCTTTAGAGAATTCACACTCTATTCCTTGTCTGTCAGGAGAGATTGTCATGTGACATGCTCTATTCTCCCCCCGCCTCCATTAAGGGATGCGCTTAGGACCCATGTCTGGCCAGTTTCCTGATTGGTTGCGGGATGGGTATATTACCTAAGGTGCACCAGTCATAATGTATTATGGGACTTTTCTTTCTTTCTTTTTTTTTTAGTGATTTTAAAATGACTTTATTAAACCTCTTTCCATAAAAAGCAGGGGCAATAATGGCAAGAACAGTTTTAATTCTGATAAGGGATTATCCTGCATGGGGATTTATTATTTTTCTTAGGCTACAATTATGGTCTCAAATAATAATAATAATGATAATTTATACTGAGCAATATTGTATAGGTTTTTTAAATGTACTTTATGTATGTTATCATATTTAATTCTCAAAAAACCCTAACAGGGTGGTATATTATTCCAATTTTCAGAATGGAAACAAAGACCAAAGAGCTTACTTTCTTCATCATTGCACTACATTGTCTATCCAAGTTTTGGGCTCCAGCTATTTTGAAATGTCTATGTTTTATCAAACACACCTTGCTATTTTCTCAATCCTGATCCTTTGACTAGACTGCTACCTCAGTATAAATTGAGGAGTCATTCCTTAACTCCTTTGTGATGTCATACTCCCCCTTAAAATTTTTGGTCAACTACCATCAATGTACTGACATTACTGACTTATTCCAAATCACACTTAGAGCTCTAATTGTAGTTAATCACACTTTGATTTAATTGCTTGTGTTGATTTTTGTGTTCTTTTTTTCTTTGAACTATGATTTTTTAAATACAGGCATCGTATCTTATCCATTGTTATGTTCAGAGTGACTGCCACAAAACCTGCCCTACATTTTCTGAAAGACTGTGATATTAAATAAGAATCAATGTAATGTGAAAATTGATTGAGGGGCAATAGAAATTTAACTGCCATGTTTTCCTATGTCATTTTTAGGGATCAAACTTTGTAAACGGCCTTGGGGAACCACAGCATCATCCCCTAGTTTATCTTCCTTGGGCTATCTGCTGACTTCAACATCGAGGCTCTGCTCTTCGTGCTCTTCCAGGTGATCTACCTTCTGACTATGATGGGAAACCTGATGATACTGCTGGTCACCAGGACTGATTCTCACCTCCACACACTCATGTTCTTCTTCCTGAGTAAGCCCATGTACTTCTTCCTGAGTCACCTCTCTATCATTGATCTCTGCTTCTCTTCAGTCACCGTGCCCAAGATGCTGGAGAACCTCCTGTCTTAGAAGAAAATCGTCTCAGTAAGGGACTGCCTAGCTTAGATATTCTTTGTGCTTAAGGGACTGAAGCCTGTCTGCTTTCAGTGCTGTGGAAATTTTCTGCCAGAGATAATGGAAAGGACCACCTCTTTCCTATGGAGTTCCCAAGCTACAAGAATGTGAGGCTTCCTTCCTTTACTCCATGGGTATGTTATGTTACCAGCCTTGGGAATGACAGAACACATCAGTTCGAGGTTACCAGTATTCAGGGAATACCATAAAATTTATTTGTTTAGTTCAATTTTTGCCTGATTATGGAATAAAGATTAAAAAACATTGCCAATCATAGTAAATACTTACATTGTTGATTGTTGTTGTCGGGTGCTGTTGAATCATTTTCAACTCATACTGACCCCATGTGACAGAGTAGAACTGCTCCATAGGGTTTTCTTGGTAGTCAGCCTTTGTCCATCTTTATTGTGTGCCTAAAAATTAATCAGAAGTCTAATTTAAAAATCAACTATAGTTACATTCCTGAAGAAAGTTGATGCTGTATAATAATTTATAGACACTTCTATTTTTTACTTGTGAAGTTCTAGGAATTTTCATATTAACTCAGAATATTGTATTTAGTATTATCAATAAATATTGATCATATATCAAATGGAATTTGATTGACCAAAAAATTAGTGTTCCATAGAGATAATTATAAGATAATTACAGATAGATAGATAGATAGGTAGATGGATAGAGAGATAGATGGGTAGATAAAGAGGTAGATATAGATAGATAGATAGATGATAGAGAGAGAGATGGAGAGATGATAGAAAGATGATAGATGATAGATAGATAGATGATAGGTAGATAGAGAGATAGATAGATAGAGAGATGGAGAGATGATAGAGAGATGATAGATAGATAGTTAGATGATAGATAGATGATAGATAGATAGATAGATAGATAGATAGATAGATAGATAGATAGATAGATAGATAGGTAGGTAGGTAGGTAGGTAGGTAGGTAGGTAGGTAGGTAGATAGATAGATAGATAGATAGATAGATAGATAGATAGATAGATAGATAGATAGATAGATAGATAGGTAGATAGATCATTACACTCAATGGCTATCAAATAATCAAGAATGTACTGGCCATCATGACCCAATAAGAAAAGTTATCAAGAAACTCTAAAAGAATGAACTTTCTTAAAAATTCTAGTAGGGACTTCAGGGAAAACATCAAATAAATCTTAAAGATGGAATTTCCTGGTACATTTCAAAACTATTAATTCAACTTTTCAGAAATAACTTCTTCATTTATCTATTTGCCCATTTATGTAAGAAATATTTTTGAATATCTTCAGATGATATAGATACTTTTCTCCAGAACATATTACCTACTCCTCAAAAAAATTTTTTTTTTTATTATCACTGCCTTACTTCAGATTATCATAAACCTCATTTAAACTATTTCAGCAGATTTCTCACTGGTCTTGCTCTCTCTGGTCTCTTGTTGTTATCATTTTTAGTTGCCATTGGGTCAATTCTGACTTATGCTCCAGTCCATTTCGCCATTGCTGCCAAAGTTACAGTCACATCTGTAAAAATCTGGCCATGCCACTTCACTACTTATAAATGTATTTTGACTCTTTGGTGCCTAGAGAATAAAATCCAAGGCTCCTCACAATTTTTCTCCAATATTTGTAGCTGCTTGGGCTCATCTATTGCACTATTCCCTTCCTTCCAAATAACCATGTTAGAGTTCTCAACATTTTCTCTTTGACATCTTTGTTCCTGTTCTCACATTGTTCCTTCAGCATGGGGTAGCTTTTTCTCCATTTTTCTGCCTGAAATCTCCTTTTCATCATTCAAAGCCTGGTTCCAATATCACTTCCTCTTTGAAGCAAGATGGTTGCTCATTCCTTACAACTTTCCTTAAGTTTAAAGTTAATGGGAAAATTAATTTGTAATGCATGAGCCCTCACTAAATGGAGAGAAGGATGTTGTTAAAAAATGTACCCAGTAAAGGAATGAAATAAACCATGGACACTTGATGAGAATAATCTAGACTGAGAATGTGATACACAGCTAGATAATGGTTAAATGTATTTTCATGTTCTATTTTGCTATTAAAAGTATATTTAACATAATTACTTTGGACTCAAAGCTTTTTTTTAATACAAAAATTATAATTATTTCATTTGCCCTCTATAAAGGCTTTTGGTTATGTCTTTTTCTAATTTCCTTAGAAGTTTCAGAAACACTGAGTTACTTTATAAACACAGGTTTTAAAACTGAAAGAGAATTTCGATATAATGTAATTTGCACACTTAATTAACATACAGATGAAGTAACTTGTGTCCCGGGGAGGGTAATTTGTGGCAGAATGAGGGCTAGAACCCATGTCTCCAGACTTGACTTATGAAATACTTTCCAGCTAGTCTGGAAGCACTGCTTCCAAGAAATCAAGATCAAAGAGTAAGTATCCTGCCTTTGTTTACAGTAAGTAGTCATTTATTATTAACGAGACAATGATTTTTAGGTTCTTCAGATAATAATTTCTAGAAAATAAGAAAAGGTGAAACTGGTTTCCAAATGATGTATATATTCTGGGAGTATACATTTCTATATTCTATATCCTCAGAGTATAGAAAACTGTTGAAACATACATTTTAGATGCTCAAATACCGTGTAATGATATAACTTTTATAAGTTTTATCATGATTCTTTCTTCTCCATGACCACTTAAAAATATATTAAATATATTGTACACTTTTGAATAATTTTTCTGCTATGATTTTATGTGTGTCTCATAACTTTTATGTGTATGAAATAAATTAATTTAGTTTGGTGTACTCAGCAGCGATGTTATCCTTTTCAGTTATTTGTTTTAAAAAGAGATTTGTGGCTCCAACTGTGACAGTGTTCTTTTTTTTTTTGAAATGCATGTTTTCTAATGAGTCATTTAAATGAGAAGTTTCTAGAACTTGGCTTATTTCCTAATTAACAAGTTTGTTCTGAGACACGCTTCAATGGCAAAATTAATAAGAATGTTGGAATATTAACAAATGTACTATTTTGAAAAGCCCAACTCTAGAATGAAGCTCTATCAGAAGATGTAAAGGAACTCCTCAGGTTATCTCTTCCTATAAAAATTACAAACAGGGAACGACAGCAAAGCTATCAAGTATTTGAGACCTTCCTCTTTCTTCTCCGGAGGGGCGGGGATGGAGGGGTTAAGGAATGAATTTGAACATAAAGTGGCTAGGGAATAAATAAGTTTTACTCTTGTGAGTTCCAGAGTCTGAAGGAAGCATTGTGGATTTTTTTTTTGTGTGTGAATGTGCAACTTGCTTAGACAAGTAGCAGATTTTTCATGTCTCCTTCAGCGTCATCAGACCACTTATCAAGTTTGGATAAAAGACATTTGTTAACAATGCACCGCATTGTCTGTGTTTTCTCTCAGCTAGAAACTGGCTGTTTGCAGTGACCCCATCTTTAGAGGTTACAAGGATCTTGACCAGTTTTCAACCTATCCTCCAGAGGCCTTGAGGGAAGAGATGGCTTTTGGAATTATGTAGGGATCCAAGCTGAAAGAAAGTAGTAAGCCCCAGCCGGTACCAACTTTAGCCGCATACACCCTCCATTCTCATCTGCCTTCCTTTTCTTTACCTTGGTTCCAGCCAAACTTGCTACTCCATGTCATGGAAGATCCAGTGACCAATCCCAGGTACCAGCTTTCGTATTCTGATGAATACACACAAGGTAAGACAGTAGTGAAAATTAAGTGATCATTTCTAGAGCTACTGTATTTTTTTTCATTTTTAAGGATGCTTAAATTAGACTGATTGTTGCTATATTTTTCATTTAACTTAAAATATACAGTGTGATATTATGTGTGTGCTATTTGAGTGTGGCTACATCCCAGGTACTGTAATTTAAGGATCTCAGCCCAGGGGAGGCCAGCTGGTTTTCTAAGTAGAAGTTCCATGTTCTGGAGGGTACTACAAAAACACTTTGATTTTCTTTATCTGGATCCTGCTAGCTGTATCTAGCTTAACCATGGGTATTGGAAATGTTTTAGAAATAATGAATGTTAGATATTATTCATAAATATCATACCTATATGGCAAGAATTATTTTTTAGAGGTGAGCATAGTGGCTTACTGACCAGCATCATTATCGTAAGAGGAGAGCTGCCACTGCTAAAATTTAAGTTCCTGAAGGTATGAGGATTGTCTAAAATCATTTTAGAAACATAAACATGAATTAGAAAAAAAAAAATCAAACCCTTACCATCAAGTTGATTCCAACTCACAGTGACCCTCTAGCTCAGAGTAGAACTGCCCCATAGGGTTTCCAAGACTGTAAATCTTTATGGAAGCAGATTGCCACATCTTTCCTGTGAGCAGCTGGCGGGTTTGAACCATCTACCTTTCAGTTAGCAGTTGATCGCTTTAACCACTGCACCATCAAATCTGAGGAGACCTGGAGCCTTAGCCACAGAAACAATGCTGGAGACATGAGCCCTCAACAGACTGGTTACAGCAATTGGCATGTAAGGATTTCATCAAGCTTTAAAGAACATTTTGCATAACCTAATTTGTATCTGCTTGCTAATGTATTAGTTGGTAATATGTGGCAGAATTTGATCTGTGATTTGCTTTCAATATGATCTGGTAATGATATTGTGAAAGAGTAGCTAACCTTTATCTATCTCAAATTTCTTCAGTGGCCACATTATATACCACACACACAAAAAACTAAGAATTGTGTGTGCTAAATTGGTTTGAGGTCAGTTCACAATTATGTATGAACACTTGCCATGTGCTAAAACTTTGCATAATTATTTCACCTTTATAGTAATCTGTATAATATCCTCACAAAATTCCTGTTTGTTTTGGGAAACCATCTGTGCATAGTATGGTGCTAATTGTCATAATTATTTAGAGAAAGAGAAATGAGATGATCAAATCCGTATATGAGGTGGGTACAATTATCCTGTTTTATAGACGAAGAAATTAAGGTACTGGGTAGTTAAGTGACTTCTACCATGATGTTTTACTGCATCCCTTAAGATACTTTGTTGTTAAACAAAAGCATTTGTTAGGGAAGAAGTAAGTTAAATATTCTTGATACATACAATATTTACATTGCAGGGTTTCCTTATGTGGTCGAAAGGTAGAAAATAACTTGCCAAGTCCTAAGGCCAGCTGGGTAGCCACAAGGACTACAGGATAATTACTTTTCAAAGCTGTATTCTCAGCATGGAAAACGTCCTTAAGGACTTTTCAAATGACTTCATGACAATGAAGGGCTCCTAAAGCAGAACAAGGTTCTTTTATGTAGAGTAAAGGAAATAGGCTAGCACTGAGCCTTTTCAGGGCAAACACTGGAAGCTGAAGATTATCTGTGCTGATTTTTCCCTAATCCCCATGATTGGGTTTCCAGTTACCCGACCTTAGTACAGCTTGTACAATATCATCTCTGTAACTTTTGTGTTTGGTGGTTTATCTTTATCAACTATCAGTGCAAAGTGAAAAGTTGATTTTCATCTGGTTTCCAATGGTGTTAACTAGAAACGGAAACTAAAATGTTTGCATTGAGCAGATATAAGGTAGTCGAGATATTAAAGCACTGACGATGAACCCAAAGAAAGTATTTGAAAAAGGAAGACTTCCTAGGGAAAAGTCTCACTAAAGAAAATCCTACACCATAGAACACTGAGTACAGAAAGTGGGCTGAAAACTTGATGATCGGCCATAGCACAAAGTTCTTCTATTTGAACTTTGATAAAGGGTTTTTTAAAACTCATCTTTATGCTGAAGCAGTTCTCCTAAGTCTAATGCATCAAAGACCTGGCATTGTTGAGAAAGGTGACCCTTGAACTCTTAGCAATATATGTGGAGTTGGCCAGAAAAGAAAAAAAAGAAAGAAAATATAACGCTACATAAACCTTCCTCTTTAGAAAGAAAATAGGACAGATTTGACTTTTGGAGATCAGCTAAATCAGGTGGAAGAGCAGATGGAAGGCATCCCAGACAAGAAGGGAGGAGAGCGTGAACAAGGAAGTTGTAAAACACAAAATGACTTATTTTACAACTGTTTATTAAATGACAGGAGGAGATGTAGTTCACCCTATCTAATGCAGGTGCTTTTTAAAAAATAATAATAATTTTTTTTTTTTTTTTAAACCGTGTTTAATAGAAAGAGCATCAGCTTTGCCGTCAAGTCCTTGTTTCACCACTTCCGGCCTGAGAAATTTAGGGCAGCTTCTTTCACCTCTCTGAGCCTCAGTCTCTGTTGAGGTTAAATGGATCTTACAGTACCTATCTTACAGCAACATAGAGACCTGTATCTGTTATTAACTTTTTGTTTGACTTCGGACAACTCAACTTCTCTGAACCTAAGAAGCTCTGTCTGTAAAATGGGAATGCTAACAACCTTTGACTCCGGTCTGAAGCTGTTTCCTGCACATATGGGCTGTGTCTATAGGACTGATGCTCTTGGAGGTTTTTGACCTGTCAAATGAAGACAATAATGACTACCTGTTGTTGTTAGTTGTGGTCGAGTCAGCTGCAACTCATAGTGATCTTGTGTTCATTCTTTTGGCATTCCACAGTATATCAACATTCTTTGCCAATACTATACAGTTTGAATGTGTCAGTTCTTCTCCTGACTTCCTTTTTCACTGTCCAGCTTTCACATGCATATGAGGCAATTGAAAAGACCATGGCTAGGGTCAGGTACACTCTAGTCATCAATGTGATATCTTTGCTTTTTGGAACTTTTAGGAGGTCTTTTGCAGCAGATTTGCCCAATGAAATATGTTGTTTGATTTTTGACTACTGCTTTCGTAGATGTTGGTTGTTGATTTGAGTAGAATGAAATCATCCACTACCTAAGACCTAGTGACTACCTAGTAGTGACATTTTAATGATTAAGGAGTAACAACTTTAAGGTTTCTAGGCCTAGTGGCACAGTGGTTAAATGCTTGATTGTTAACCAAAATATTGGCGGTTCGAACCCATCAGTTGCTCCAGGGAGAATGATGTGACAGTCTGCTTTCATAAAATCTTATAGCCTTAGAAGCCCTATGGACAGTTCTATTCTGTCCTATAGAGTTGTTATGAGTTGAAATAGATTTGACAGCAACGGGTAGATCATAGTAGCCATGCAAGAAATGGTTGGCTGCTCAACGAAAGATTGGAGGTTTGAGTCCAGCCAGAGGCAGCTCCAAAGAAAGGCCTAGCAATCTACTTTCAAAAAATTATCATTTGAAAACGTTATGGAACACAGTTTACTCTGACCCACGTGGGGTCTCTGTGAGTCAGAGTCAACTCCGTGGAACTGACTTAAACGTGCAGTAAATATCAGAACTACATTATTAAATTTGCACAAGGTCTATTGATGGCAAGTCAGCAGTATTCTCTTACAGAGAATAATATTTGACACAGCAGCTAGCAGCAATAATATCTCATATTTAAATTATGCTCTCCTTTTTGCAAAGCATACCCCTATCCTCATGGGAAAGAATGGGCATACACAATAATTCCCATTTTCCAGAAAAGGAGACTGAGATCCAGAGAGATTTAGTGATATTTACTAGCAAAGGCAGGATTTTAAGTAGGGTAGTCAGGGCTGGAATCTCTTATCCTAAATTCCGTTCCAGGTCTCTCTCCATTACACCATGTTCTCACTGTCCTGTGAGTCTGATCTGCCATTCTACAAGTCCTTTGTTAGGGTAAACTGGAAGGTGAGAATTGAGCAATCAAAAAAGGCTTTCCTTTTCTGATGTTTTGATATCCTTGCCTTATTGTTTCAGTTCTGTAACATTTAGAGAGGAACAGACTTGTGCTAAATTGAATGGGTTCGTGCCACTCTCAGTTTTGAACTTTGAACAGACTTCAGACCTTTGAAGGTTGAAAATTAGCACAAAGTTTTGCCATTTTTTAGAAAAAAAAAAATGACTGAAATTTTTCGTTGTTGTTTTGGGTTAGCCTTTTTTATTTTTCTCTCTTTTATTGTGAATTAGGTGAAAGTTTACAGAGCAAATTAGATTCCCATTTGATAATTTGTGCTTAAAATATCTTGGTTTCATTCCCCACTATGTGTCAGCACTCTCCCTGCTTCTGCCCTGGAGTCCCCGTTTCCTTCTGTTCTGATTTACTACCCCTTCCTGCCTTCTCACTTTGCTTTTGACCAAATATTGCCTTTTGAACATGTATAATTGATTGTTCTAAGAAGGACGTTTCTCTTGGGTGTTCCTGTTTATTTTATAGGTTTATGTATTGTTTGACTGGAAAGTGGTCTTTGGGAATGGCTTAAGCTCCAGGTCAGAAGGGTGTCTTAGGGCCATAGTCTTGAGGTTTCTTCCAGTCTCTGTCAGAGCAGTAAGTGTGGTCTATTTTGTGAATTTGATTTTTTGTTCTGTATTTTTCTCCTGCTTTGTCCAGGACCCTCTGTTGTGATTCTAGTCAGAGCAGTAGGTAGTGGTAGCCGGGCACCGTCTAGTTCTCCTGGTCTCAGGGTCGTGTAGGCTGTGGCTCATGTGGTCCATCAGTCCTTTAGACTAATTGCTTCCTTGGAGTCTTTGGTTTTCTTCACTCTCCTTTGCTGCGGATAGGAAGAGACCAATAGTTATATCTTATATGGCCGTTCACAAGCTTTTAAGGCCCCAGATACTACTCCTCATAGTAAGATGCAGAGCATTGTCTTTGCGAACCATGTTGTGCCGATTGACGTAGATGTCCCTGGAGTCTATGGTCCTTTGCCTTCAAGCCTAGGAACTTTATCCTGCAAGGTGTTTAGTTAAGTCTAAGAGGTTTCCCTGACTGTGACCCTTATGTGTTCTATTGTCTGTGTTGATATATGAGGAGCTCCCTTATACCCTCCCACTACCTATGTAAAAAAACTGTGCATCTCTTCATAAATTATTGTTTGTTAATACTATTGTTAAGGACAAGCATTTTCTATCTGTTTGGTAATTTTCCTTCCTTCTCCCTCCCATCCCTGGTAACCATTAAAGAATATTTCTTTTCTTTTTTTTCTGTGTGTGTAAACCTTTTGTTGGGAACCCTGGTAGCGTAGAGGTTAAATTCTACAACTGCTAACCAAGAGGTTAGTGTTTTGAATCTGCCAGATGCTCCTTGGAAAACCCTCTGGGGCAGTTCTACTCTGAGTCAGAATTGACTTGATGGCATGGGTTTTTTTTGTTTTTGTTTTAAACCTTTTGTTGTCAGTTTATAATAGTGGCTTCATATAATATTTGTCCTTTTGTGATTGACTTATTCCACTTAGCATAATGTCCTCAAAATTCATGTTGTGAGATGTTTTGAAGGTTTGTCATTATTCTTTATCGTTACATAGTATTCCATTGTATGTATGTACCACAGTTTGTTAATACATTCATCTGTTGATAGGCACTTACGTTGTTTCCATCTTTTGCTATTGTGAATAATGCTGTGATGATGCATATGTCTATTTGTGTCATGGCTCTTATTTCTTTAGATTTATATACCTAGGAGTCAGATTGTTGGATCATACGATATTTCTAGCTTTTTGAGGAAAGGCCATACTGTTTTCCATAGTGGTTGTACCATTTTACATTCCCACCAGCAGTGTATAAGAGTTCCAATCTCCCTACAACCTTGCCAACATTTATTATTTTCCGGTTTTTTTTGGTTAGTATTAGTAATGTCAGGGTGAGAAGTAGCTCATTGTAGTTTTGGTTTGCATCTCTCTAATTGCTAGTAATCTCAGACATTTCTTCATGTGTTTGTTAGCTACCTGAATGTCTTTGGTGAAGTGTCTGTTCATATCCTTTGGCCATTTTTTAAATTGGATTGTTTGCCTTTTTACTGTTGAGATATTGATGTTTTCTATACATTTTAGAGATTAGACCCTTATTGGATATGCCATAGCCAAATTTTTTTCCAATTCATAGATGCTTTTTTTATTCTGTTGTAGGAGATTTTTGTTGAGCATAAATGTTGAATTTTTAGCTCATATTTATCTAGTTCATCCTCTGCTGTGTGTGCATCTTTAGCTATGTTTGGTATTCTATTTATGCCATATATTTAGGGCCCCTAGTGTTGTCCCTGGGGGCCTGGTGATGCAGTGGTTAAGACCTGGGCTGCTAATCCAAAGGTTGGCAGTTCAAATCCACCATCCTTTCCTTGGAAACCCTATGGGGTAGTTCTACTCTGTCCTACAGGGAGGGTCATTATGAGTCGGAATTAACTGGATGGCAATGGGTTTGGTTTTTGGGTTAGTGTTGTCCCTATTTTTCCTCCAAGATCTTTATAGTTTTAGGTTTTATAGTTAGGTCTTCAAACCATTTTCAGGTAGTTTTTGTGTATGGTGTGAACTATGTGTCCTGTTTCATTTTTATTCAGATAGATATCCAATTTTGCCAGCACTATTTGTTGAAGAGGCTGTTTCTTCCCCATTTAATGGGCTTTGGCCCTTTGCTGAAGATCAGCTATCCATAGGTGGATGGATTTACATCTGGGTTCTCAATTCTGTTCCATTGGTCTATGTGTCTGTTGTACCAGTACCAGGCTAACTACCATGGCTGTATAGTAGGTCTTATGACCAGGTATATAGGGCTCCCACTTAGTTCTACTTCTTCAGTAATGCTTTAGTTACCCAGGACCTCTTTGCTTTCCATATAAAGTTGGTGATTAGTTTTTCCATCTTGTTAAAGAATGCAGTTGGAATTTGGATCAGGATTGCATTATAGCTGTAGATCACTTTGGGTAGAATTGACATTTTCACAATGTTGAATCTTCCTATCCATTAGCAAGGTATATTTTTCCATTTATGTAGGTCTCTTTTGGTTTCTTGCAGTAGTGTTTTGTAGTTTTCTTTGTATAGGTCTTTTACGTCCCTGGTTAGATTTATTCCTAAGTATTTTATCATTTGGGGAACTATTGTACATGGTATTGTTTTCCTGATTTCTTTTTCAAAGTCCTCTTTGTTGGTATAGAGAATCCAACTGATTTTTGTATGTTGATTTTTTATCCTACTACTTTGCTGAATCCTTCTATTAGTTCCAGTAGCTTTCTTCTGGAATCTTTGGAATTTCTACATATGGAATCATATCATCTGTGAATAAGGATACCAAAAAAAAAAAAAAAAAACCCATTGCCTTCGAGTCGATTCTGACTCAGTTTTACTTTTTCCTTACCAATTTATATGCCTTTTATTTCCTTTTCTTGCCGTATCACTCTAACTAGGACTTCCAGTACAATGCTGAAAAAGAGTGGTGATAAAGGGCATCCTTATCTGGTTTTCATTCTCAGGGCGAATGCTTTCAGTCTCTCTCCATTGAGAATAAAGTTGGCTGTTGGTTTTGTAAAAATGACCTTTATTATGTTGCACAATTTACCTCCTATTCCTATTTTGCTGAGAGTTTTTATCAGGAATGGGTGTTGGGCTTTATCAAATGCCTTTCTTGAATCAATTAAGATGATCATGTGATTCTTTTGTTTTATTTATGCGGTAGATTATGTTGTTTGGTTTTCTAATGTTGAACCATCCTTGCATACCTGGTATGATCCTCCTTGGTCATGATGTAGTATTTTTTTGATATGCTGTTGAATTTTATTGACTAGAATTTTGTTGAGAATTTTTGCATCTGTATTCATGAAGGATATTGTTCTGTAATTTGCTTTTTTTGTGGTGTCTTTGCCAAGCTTTGGTATCAAGGTTATACTGGCTTCATAGGATCAATTCAGGAATATTTTTTCCTTTTCTATGCTCTGAAATATAGTTTGAGTTGTATTGGTGTGACCTCTTCTCTGAACATTTGGTAGAATACTCCAGTGAAGCCTTCCAAACCAAAGTGTTTTTTTTTTTTTTGAGAGTTTTTAAAGTTATTTTTTTCCATCTCTGCTTTTATAATGGGTTTGTTCAGTGTTTCTGCCAGTTTGTGTTAGTTTAGGTAGGTAGTGTGTTTCTAGAAATTTGTTCATTTCCTCTAGGTTTTCAAATTTCTTGAGTCCAATTTTTCATAGTATTCTGTTATGATTCTTTTTATTTCAGTTGATTCTGTTGTAATGTCACCCATCTCATTTCTTATGTTGGTTATTTGCTTTCTTTCCTGATTTTCTTTTGTCAATTTGGCCAATGATTTTTCGATTTTATTGATCCTTTCAAAGAACCAACTTCTGGTCTTGTGAATTCTTTCTATTGTTTTTCTATTCTCTATTTGATTTATTTCGGCTCTAATCTTTATTTTTCCTTTCTTCTGGTGACTGTGGGCTTCTTTTGCTGCTCTCTTTCTATTTGTTCCAGTTGTAGGGTTAATATTTTGATTTTGGCTCTTTGTTCTTTTTTGATGTGTGTGTTTTTGCTATAAATTGTCCTCTGAACACTGCTTTTTCTGTGTCTCAGAGGTTTTTGTAAAACATATTTTTATTCTCATTTGATTTTAGGAATTTTTTAATTTCATGTTTGGTTTCTTCTGTTAGCCACTGGTTTTATATAAGGTTTCATCCAGTTTCCATGTATTTGATCTTTTTTCCCCATGCTCTTCCTGTTATTGATTTCAGCTTTTATAGTGTTGTGACCAGAAAAAATGCATTGCTATTATTTTGATGTTTTGGATTTTATTGAAGCTTTCTTTGTGGCCTAAAATGTGGTCTACTCTGGGGAAAGACCTGTGTGCACTGGAAAAGAAAGAATACTTTGCTACTGTTGGGTACAGCATTCTGTACATGCCTATAAGGTCTAAGTTGGTTGATTTTGAGTGGTGTGTTGAAGCCTCCTACTATTATTGTGGAACTGTCTATTTCTCTTTTCAATGCTGTTAGTTTGTTTTATGTATTTTGATGCCCTGTCTTTGGGTGTGTGTATATTTATTATTGTTATGTCCTCTTGGTGGACTGATCCTTTAATCATTACATAATGTCCTTCCTTATCTTTTATGGTGGATTTTGCTTTAAAGTCCATTTTATCAGAGATTAATATTGCCACTTCTGCTATGTGTTTGCTAATAGTTTGCTTGATATATTTTTTTATACTTTGTATCTAAGGTGTATATCTTGTAGACAGTATATTGATGGGTCATTCTTTTTTTTTTTTTTTTAAATCCATTCTGCCACTTTCTGTCTCTTTACTGGTATATCTATGCCATTTACATTTAGTGTGATTATCACCAGGTATGTGTTTACTGCTATCATTTTGTTGTGCTTTTATTTATTTATTTGTGGCATTGACAATTTCATTGTTTCACTTAATTTTCTGTGTTGATATCTTTTTGTGGATGTTCTTTTTTTCTTTTGAAATTGTTGATTTGTTTTTGTTGATTTTGTGATTATTAGACTATGTTTTTCTTCTTTTTTATTTTGATGAATAGGTTTGTTAACTTTCTTTGTGGTTACCTTGAATTTTACCTTTATCTTTCTAAGTGTAAAACAGTCTTTTATTTATTGGTATCACTTTAACTTCCTTTCCATATGAAAGTGCTATAACTACACTGTTTATGTCATCTTTTTGTTTTGACTTCCTCATTTATAGATTGACCTCCTTGGTTCCCTGTTTTCAGTCTTTTAGCTTTATTTTAATTTTGGAAATTCTTTGTGTGGGTTGATATCTGGCTGATACTGTTCTGGGTCCTAATCTCAGGTCATTGTCTAATGTTGTTAGTTCTTTATCCAAAGGACTCTCTTTAGTATTTCTTATAAGATTGGTCTGGTTTTCACAAATTCTCTCAATTTCTGTTTATCTGGAAACGTCCTCATTTCTCTATCATATTTAAAAGATAATTTTGATGGATATATAATTCTTGCTTAGCAATTTTTTTCTCTAAAGGTTTTATATATGTCATCCCATTGCCTTCTTGCCTGCATAGCTTCTGCTGAGTAATCAGACTTTAGTCTTATTGGTTCCCATTGTAGGTGACTTTTGTTTTTCCCAAGCTGTTCTCAGGATTCTTTCTTTGTCTTTGGTTTTGGTAACTTTGATTATGATATGATTTGGGGCTTTCCTTTTGGGGTCTATCCTGTAAAGTGTTCACTGAGCTTCATGGATGGATATCTTCTCATCTTTCATTATATAAGGGAAGTTTTCTGTCATCAAATCTTTGACAATTCTCTCTGTGTTTTCCATTTCCTCCCCCATTGGAACTCCCATCATATACCAATTTTTCCTCTTGATAGTGTCTCACATAATTCCAAAGCTTTCTTCATTTTTCTTCATTCTTTTTTTCTGATGTTTCCTGAAATAAATCAGTGTCAAGGGATTTATCCTCAATTTCACTAAGTCTATCTTCCAATAATTCAATACTGCTCCTATATTCTTCTATTAAATTGTTTATTTCTGAAATTTTATTGTTAAACTTTTGGATTTCTAGTTACTGCTTTTGTATGGTTTCTATTTGTCTACTTATTGTCATTTTGTTCTCATATTGTTTTCCTGGATTCTTCTATTGTTTTGTCTGTGTTTTCCTTGATTTTGTCTGTGTTTTCCTTGGTTATGTCTGTGTTTTCCTTGATCTCTCGGAGAACCCTGTATATTAGTCTTTTGAATTCCTTACCAGGTAGTTCCATTACCATTTCTTCCTCTGAAAGCTTTTCTGTTTTTTATTTTGATCACTTGTGGGATCATCTTGACCTGTTTCTTTAGATGATTTGATACTGTCTGTTGTGTCCAAGACATCAAAGTGTTATTATATTAATTGATTTATTGTAAGTTTGTTTGTTGTGTCCTGATATTGGTTTGCTTTGTTTTGATATATCTGAGTAGGCAGGGTGTGTGTGCTAGTCTGGCCACACTGGAGCTCTCATCTCCTGTCTCCAGGTGTGTGGGGCAGTGACTGGGTGTGTGATCATGGTTCTCTGTTCACTGGTCTTGCAAGGCAGCTGAGGATGTAGCTGGCATTTCTAATGAGATGATGTGTCTGTTCAGCCAGTCAGCTGGGTATGGGTACAGGGAGCATTCTCACTGATCACTAGGTTGAATGTTATGTGTGCACACTCTTTGTTGTCTGGTGTTCTGGGCAAGGGTACCTGGGTTGTCAGTCACTGGGTGGGTGGCAGAGAAACTCTTCGATGGTCCCAAGCAGGCTGGGCTGGGTGGGGATAGTTGAAGCAGTTACAAGCCTCTGGTTATGGGTGGGGGGCAATAGGGAGGTATGCTGCCAGTTCACAGGTATGCAGTTGGAGGGTGTGCTCCCGTCCACTAGAGAAGGCCATGGGGAAGATATGCCACTGGTCCTTGGATCCCTGGTGCAGGTGGCTGGAGGGAGCAGGAGGTACTGCTGAGTCATGTGCTCTGGCTAGTGTGGCTGGGCATAGGAGCATGTAGGTGCCTTTGCTTGCTGGACTGGGGAGGGGACAGAGGTGGATTATGGGTGCAGTTGCTGATGCTTACCTGGTGGGGGGTGGGTGATGGTCAGGCAAGGTTGCAAGTGCACGTGGGCATGATCAGACAGGCAAGAAATGCAGGGCACATGGCCAAGGCTGTGCCAGAGCTGTCTGCTGGCAGTTGTTGCAGTCAAGCATGTAGGAAAGGCAGGGCTAGTGGCTGGGTCTGTGCTGGAGCAGCCTGCCAGTGCTTGGGCTGATCAGGAGGGCAAGAAAGGCAGAGTGGGTGGCTAAAGCCACACCAGATTGTGCTTGGCAGGGTTGATAGGCATGAAGGGAGGTGAATGCAGTAGAGTCCCCTCCTGAGGGGCCTGCCCGTGGTTGGCACTCTCAGGTGGATGGGAAAGGCAGGATGGGGGGTTAAAGCCAAGCTGGTCCAGCCTGCTGGCACTTGGCATGATTGGGAAGGCAGGAAAGGAAGGGTGAGTGGACAGTTCTGCATCGGGCTGACCTGGTGGCGCTTGGCTCTATCAGGTGGGCAGGAAAGGTAGGCAGCTGAAACATCTGAGTGGCCTGCTGGCATATGATATGGTCGGTGGGGGGTGTAGTAGGACAGCACAGGCAGCTGGGTGGTAGGGGAAGAGGGAGGCTACCACTATGGTCCCAGCAGTCTGGGCTGCAGGAATGGGGGCTTTATGACACTGTTTATCTTATTTCACTCTGGGTGTGTCTTCTCAGTTTCTGTGTCCAGGTGGGAATTTTGTGAAGTTGCTCCCTGTGGTCCTCATCTGGGATCATCACTGCCTTTGTCTCATGATGGCCAGGTTGTGCTGGGCCAGTTGGTTAGGCACCTCCACCCCGCCCCTTCTTGTTTGCTGTTTTCAATCAGTTTGTTCTTCCATTTAGTGTTCAATCTAGCTCTTTATCCCTTCATTTAATGCTTAGGGCTCCAGGATTGACATCTGTATCTGTTTTCCTTGTTTTTTTGAGTCTTTGCTACAGCATCTGACTAGTCTGCCATCTTGGATCCTCCTCAGACCTGATCCTTCACTCCTCCAGGCCACTATGGAGCAGGCAGGGTCAAAGGCACCCGAGCACTTCCCTGGCAGGGCCTCAAAAAAAAAAAAAAATCTGAACCTTTTAAAATCACAAATCAAATGCATCTATTTTAAATAGCTAAGGAAAGAATAGATATTTTGATCAACAAAACAAGTTGGAACATCATCAAAATTATCAGGTTTCCTTTGAAATAGAAATGTATTTATATGAGTAAAAGCACTGACAATTTTTTCTAAAGCATTGGTCTTATATACAAATCAAGCCAGTAATGATTTCGATTTCTTAGTATAGTTTACTTTACCCAAGTAGTTACTTTAATATTTGATTAAAATTTCTCTTTGTAATATTGAAATACTTTTAGAAAGTGGTAGAAATGTGAAGAATTTTATGAATGTAATATACTATTTATGCTTTAGTTCATTTCAATTCAATTTGACCCACATCTGCCAGGCTTGATGCTAGACCCTTAGATGTCTGTGGTCTCTGCCTTTGAGGAATGCAACATCTGAGCTTTATGGTAATAAAAGCTTGTAATTGCTAACTTTTGCTGAGCTCTTGCTATGTACCAGGCACTCTGCCAAGAGCTTTGCATATGTTTTCTCATTTAATTTCCCCTAAATCTTATGGAGATAGTATTTTATTTGCCCCATTTTATTGAAGAGGGAATAGTGGCTTAGATTAAGGAATTTATCCAGGGACATATAGCTCATATATGATTTAATCTATGCACTTAATCAATATACCAACACAAACATAAAGACACAAATCAACATACACACCCAAATATACAAACAAAAATAACCTTAAAATAATGATTATGTGATAGTAGCCTCACTGTTATAAGAAGCCCTGGTGATGCAAATTGTTAAGCACTTGGCTGCTAACTAAAAGGTTAGCACGTCAAGTCCTTCGAGTGGGACTGGGAGAAAGACTCTATGAACTACTTAGCATAGAAAACCCTATGGGACAGTTCTACTCTGTCACATGGGGCTGACAGGAGTCCGAATAAACTCAACAATATCCAACAACAACAGCATCATTGTTGTGCAGAGACGGCAATGCACTCATAATCACCAAAAACAACAACGACAAAAAACCCACTGCTGTCAAGTTGATTCTGACTCACGGTGACCCTATAGGACACAGCAGAATTGCCGCATAGGGTTTCCAGGGCTGTAATTGTTATAGAAGCAGGCTACGACATCTTTCTCCTATGGAGTGGTTGGTGGGTTCAAACTGCTGACCTTTCGGTTAGCAGTCAAGCTCTTAAACCACCGTGCCACCAGGGCTCACTTCAAAATCGTAGAGCGTACAAAATCTTTCATGACTACAAACTTAAGTCTTAAGCACCCTGACACTAACACTGAATTCTTGTTCATTTTTTTTAATGATAAATTGCAACCAAATTGATCTTTAAACTTTAGGTTGATTTCATAATAAAACTTCTCATAGTAAACCATCCTTGTATTTTTCCTAGGAAACTGTGGTAATAAGGAATGCCTCAGAGCTGTATTTCATGAAAAGATCCTTGACCCACCAAACCAGAAGATCTTAGAACTGTATGAATAAGGGGCACAAGTGTGGAATGGAAAGTCAGGGAAACATAAGTCTCAAAACAGAAGAGACCAACCTACTTTCATATAAAGTTTTGGGATAGAAAACTCTTGGCAGACTATCTTAAAAAAAAAAAAAAAAAAATTGTAGTTGAGTCCATTCCAACTCAAGGTGACTCCATGTGTGTCAGAGTAGAACTGTGCTCCATAGGGTTTTCAATGGTTAGTTTTTTGGAGATCGATCACCAAGCCATTCTTCTGAGGCATCTCTGAACTCAAACCTCTAAACTTTCAGCTAGCAGTAGAATGTGTTAACTGTTTTCATCACCCGGGGACTCCAGAAAAATAATAGAAATATTTTGAAGAAGATACATGAAGTTCTAGATCTCATTCTAGAATTCAAGCGCTTAGATAGTATATGGAATGATTTTTAGTTGCAAAACTCCAAGGTTCCTTCCAGATGTAGAATTTCATGCATCTTCTTCAAAAATTGTCACTCTCTATAAATTGGCCATGATCTAAATTACTAATATAATGCTTTTCTTTCCTTATTGAAAGTGACCTTCCTGAATTAGCTTTTGTCAGAATATTTGGTATTGCCATCTCTTTCATTCTTATACTGGTATTTTATGTCCTCTTTTTTTCCTGATGGATCTGGCTAGAAAATTATCAAGTTTATTGATCTCATATAATCAGCTTTGGGTACCCTTTTTCTATTTCCTATTTCATTATATTCCACCGTGATCTGTACTATTCCCTTTCTTCTACTTACTTTGAGTTTAATTTCTTCTCTTTCTAATTTCTTATGTTAGAAGCTTAAGTTTATTGATTTGAGATCTTCTTTTCTAATATGAACATTTACCCTTACCCATTGCCGTTGAGTTGACTCCAACTTATAGCGACGTTACAGGACAGAGTAGAACTGCCCCACAGGGTCTTCATGGCTGAAATCTTTACAGAAGTAGACTGCCACATCTTTCTCCCATGGAGCAGCTGGTGGGTTGGAACTGCTTACCTTTTGGTTAGTGGCCAAGCATTTAACTGCTATACCACCACAGCTCCCTTAATATGAGCATTTAGTCCTGTAAAATTTCTGTAAGTAGTGCTTTTCATATGTAAATTTTGATATGTTGTATCACTTTCATTTAGTTCAAAACGCTTTCTAATTTCCATTTTTATTTGATCCATTGGTTAATTAGAAGTGTGCTATATAGTTTCTAAATATTTGGAAATTTCCTAGAGATCTTCCTGTCATTCTTTTCTAATTTAATTTCATTGTGGGCAGAGAACCTTCTTTACCTCTAATAATTTTTTTGCTGTAAAATCTACTTTGCCTGATAAAAATGGAGCCACTCTAGGCTTCCTTTTATTTAGTGCTAACGTGGTAACTCTTTTTCTATAGTTTTACTCTTTAAACAGATACTGTCTTTAACTGTAACGTATGTTTCTTCTAAGCGGCATACAGTTAGGTCTTACTTTTTTTAAAAGTCAAATCTAACAATCCCTCTTTTGTTTTAATTGAGGTGTTTAGTCCATTTTAAGAAGCCCCAATGGTTCATTGGTTAAAGTGCTCTGCTGCTAACCAAAAGGTCGGTGGTTCTAACCTATGAGTGGCTTTGTGGGAGAAAGATGTGGCAGTTTGCTTCTGCAAAGATTTACAGCCTTGGAAACCCCATGAGGTAGTTCTACTCTGTCCTATAGGGTTGTTATGATTCGGAATTGACTGACAGCAGTGGGTTTGGTTTGGTTTGTAGTCCATTTTAGACTTTATTTGATTATTAATATGGTTAGATTTAGATACACAATTGTGCTATTTGTTTTCAATAGTCATATTTTTTTTACTTAACTCTGCCTTATTATTATTATTTTTAATAATTTTTATTGTGTTTTAAGTGAAAGTTTACAAATCAGGTCAGTCTCATACAAAAATTTATATACACCTTTTTTTTTTTTTTTTTTGCTATACACTTCTAATTGCTCTCCCTCTAATGAGATAGCACAGTTCTTCCCTCCACTCTCCCTCCTTGTGTCCATTCGGGTAGCTTCTGGCCCCTCTGCCCTCTAATCTCCCCTCCAGACAGGAGATGCCAACATAGTCTCATGTGCCTACTTAATCCAAGAAGCTTGTCCTTCACCAGTATCATTTTCCATCCCGTATTCCAGTCCAATCCCTGTCTGAAGAGTTGGCTTTGGGAATGGTTTCTGTCTTGGGCTAACAGAAGGTCTGGGGACCATGGCCTCTGGGGTCCTTCTAGTTCCATTCTGACTATTAATTCTGGTCTTTTTATGAGAATTTGGGGTCTGCATCCCACTGCTCTCCTGCTCCTTCAGGGGTTCTCTGTTGTGTTCCCTGTCAGGGCAGTCATTGGTTGAGTCTGCCTTATTTTTGACTAATCGAATATTATTTATTATTCCATTTTGTCTTTTTTATGGTTTGTTAGCTATAACTCTAAGTTTTGTTATTTTAGTAGTTGCCTTTGCATTTTTAGTATCTGTGTTTACCTGATCACTGGTCACTTGATTACTGGCAAAGTTTAACAGAGAAAGGACAATCTTTTCCACAAACAGTACTGTAGTAAATGGACATTCATATGTAAAATAATAAAATCCCCATTGAACAACTTCACATCTTATACAAAAATTAACCAAAAATGGATCATAGACCTAAACATAAGAATTAAAGCTCTAAAACTTCTGATGAGGGGAGGGGGTGGAAAGGGAAAATCTTGAATTTGATAATGGGCTCTTCTTATATATGACATCCAAAAAATGATGCTTCAAAAAAGAAATTGATAAATTGTACTTCAAAAAAGAAAAATTGGTTTGTGACTGACACTAAAAAAGTAAAAACAAGCGAGGAAGTATTTGCAAATAAACTATCTGAAAAAGGATTTATATTCAGGATATACAGATAACTCTCAAAGCTTGAGAAAAAACAAAACAAAGACAAAGAACCTAGTTAAAAAAAAAAATCCCGGAAAGAAATCAGCAAAATATTTGAGTAGAAACTTCACCGAAGAAGATATATGGATGGCAAATAAGCACATGAAAAAGACGTTCAGTATCATTGGTCCTTAAGAAAATGTAATTAGTATCGTGTTGAGATACCATTAGTCAATTAGGGTTATGCTAACTTTGCAAAATGATTTACACTCAGCCTTCCATATTCACAGGCTCTGCATCTGCAGGTTCAACCAATCGGGGATCGAAAATATTTGGGAAAAAAAAGAAAGTTCCAGAAAGCAAAACTTGAATTTCCCGCATGCCAAGCACTACGCTGAACCACACAAATGAAGTACTGTGTAAGCACCCCCTGCTGTAGCCTCCCGACAGTTCACAGATCCTCAGTCTCTCCAGCACTTGTTTGAGCGCATGGCATTCATTCGCTACTTGTGTACACCGTTTGTTTCTGTAAAAAAATAGCCACTAAAAAGCAATTAAGTGATCAAAGCAATCCCTCAAAAGCTAAGTGTGAGGGGTTGAGGAGAGCAAGAGGAAGGAGTTTAAGGCTTGTAAGGGCGGCTATAGGTCGCTGTGAGTCGGAAACGACTTGGTGGCATCAGTTTTGATTTTGGGGGGGCTATAGGTCGCTATGAGTCGGAAACGACTTGGTGGCATCAGTTTTGATTTTTTGGTTTTAAGGGCTGGCTGACTAGCTGTGTAAAGCATTACAGCCTCAAGAACTTCAAGGTCATGGGAGATTAGGCATCTGCTGATGCCCAGGCACCATTAGCTTTCCCAGAAGAGCTCAAGAAACTCACAGAAGAGAAAGGCTATCTTCCAAAGCAAGCCTTCAATTGTGACGAAACAATTTATATAGCATTTACATTGTATTAAATATTGTAAGTAATCTAGAGATGATTTCAATGAAGAAGTTGTTGGTTTTTAAAATTGTGTCATTCGATCTCTGGCATCATTTCTATCACTACCAGTCCTTCTTTATTTCCAACTTTCCCATTCCAACAGCCAGTAATTATCAATATATAGTGGCTGTGTGTTTGATCAATTTCATACTGCAGAAGTTGATATAAAACCTTCAATTTCTTCATCTTTGACCTTAGTGGTTGATGCATAAATTTGGATAATAGTTGAATTAACTGGCCTTCCTGGTAGGCATATGGATATTATCCTACACTGACAGCATTGTACTTGTGGATAGATCTTGAAATGTTCTTTTTAAGGATGAATGCAACACCATTCCTCTTCAATGTGTCATTCCCAGCATAGTAGACCATATGATTATCTGATTCAAAATGGCCAGTACCAGCCCATTTCAGCTCACTAATGCCTAGGATATCGAAGTTTATACATTCCATTCCATTTTTGATGATTTCTAATTTTCCTAGATTCATACTTCACACATTTCACATTTGATTATTAGCAGATGTTTACAGATTTATCTTCTCATTTTGAGCCATGCCACATCAGTGAATGAAGGTTCCAAAAGTTTGACTCCATCCATATCAAGGTTGACTCTACTTTGAGGAGGTGACTCATCCTCGGTCATATTTTGAGTGCCTTAAAACTTGAGGGGCTCATCTTCTGGCACTATATCAGACAGTGTTCCACTGCTATTCATAAGGTTTTCACTGGCTACGTTTTTTTCAAAAGTAAACCACCAGATCTTTCTTCCTATTCTTAGTCTGAAGTTCAGCCGAAACCTGTCCACAAGGGGTGACCCTGCTGATGTTTGAATACAGGTATCATAGCTTCCATCATCACAGCAACACACAAACTCCCACAATATGAAAAGCTAACAGGTGTGTGGTGATTGGAATGCAAAAGTTGGAAGCAAAGAAAGATAGGTAGTTGGAAAATATGGCCTTGGTGATAGAAAAGATGCCTGAGATTAAATGATAGAATTTTTCAAGACCGTCTTTTTCATCGCAAATACCTTTTATCAGCAACATATATGGTGACTATACACGTGGACCTCGTCAGAGAAAATACACAGGAATCAGATCAACTACACCTGGGGGAAGAGATGATGGAAAAGCTCAATATCATTAGTCAGAACAAGGCCAGAGGCTATCTTCAGAACAGACCATCAATTGCTCATATGCAAATTCAAGTTGAATCTGAAGAAAATTAGAACAAGTCCACGAAAGCCAAAGTACGACCTTGAGTATATCCCATTTGGATTTAGAGGCCATCTCAAGGATAGATTTGACACACTGAACACTAAAGACCAAAGACAAGACGAGTTGTGGGGTGACATCAAGGACATCACACATGAAGAAAGCAAAAGGTCATTTAAAACACAAGAAAGAAGGAAAATACCAAAATGGATGCCAGAAGAGACTCTGAAACTTGCTCTTGAAACTCGAGTAGCTAAAGCAAACAGAAGAAATGATGAAAAGAGCTGAACAGAAGATTTCAAAGAGTGACTTGAGAAGACAAAGTAAAGTATATAACGACTTATGCAAAGACCTGGAGTTAGAAAACCAAGAGGGAAGAACGTGCTCAGCATTTCTCAAGCTGAAAGAACTGAAGAAAACATTGAAGCCTTGAGTTGGAAAGAATTCTATGGACAAAATCCTAAATGATGCAGGAAGCATCAAAAGATGTTACAGAAGTCACTGCACCAAAAAGAATTGGTCCACGTTCAGTCATCTCAGGAGGTAGCATATGATTAAGAACTGATGGTACTGAAGGAAGAAGTCCAAGCTACACTGAAGACACTGGTGAAAAGCAAAGCTCCAGGAACTGATGGAATACCAACTGAGATGTTTTAACAAAGGGATGCAGCAGTGTAAGTGCTCACTCGTCTATGCCAAGAAATTTGGAAGGCAGCTACTTGGCCAACTGACTGTAAGAGATCCATATTTATGCCTATTCCCCCCAAAAATGATCAGACTGAAAGTGGAAATTATCAAACATATCATTAATAGCACACATAAGTAAAATTTTGCTGAAGATCATTCAAAAGCGGTTGCAGTAGTGCATCAACAGGGACCTACCAGAAATTTGGACCAGATTCAGGAGAGGACATGGAACAAGGGATATCATTGCTGATGTCAGCTGGATTCTGGCTGAAAGAAGGGAATACCAGGAAGATGTTTATGTGAGTTTTACTGACTATGCAAAAATATTCAACTATGAGGATTATAACAAATTATGGATAACATTTTGAAGAATAGGAATTCCAGAACACTTAATTGTGCTAATGAGGAAGGTGTACATAGACCCAGAGACAGTCGTTCGAACAGAACAAGAGGGTAGTGAGTAGTTTAAAATCAAGGAAAGGTGTGCCAGGATTGTTTCCTTTCATCATACTCATTCAATCTGTATGCTGAACAAAAAAATAATCCAAGAAGCTGAACTGTATGAAAAAGAACAGGGCATCGGGATTAGAGGAAGACTCATTAACAACCTGTGTTATGCAGACAACACAACCTTGCTTTCTGAAAGTGAAGAGAACTTGAAGCACTTACTGATGAAGATCAAAGACCACAGCCGTCAGTATGAATTATACTTCGACATGAAGAAAGCTAAAATCCTCACAACTGGACCAATAAGTAACATTATGATAAATGGAGAAAAGACGGAAGTTGTCAAGGATTTCATTTTAATTGGATTCATGATCAATGCCCAGGAAGTAAAAACCAAATCTGCTACAGTTGAGTTGATTTCTATTCATAGTGACCCTATAGGACAGAGTAGAACTGCACCATAGGGTTTCCAAGGAGCATCTGGTGGATTCAAACTGCCAATCTTTTGTCTCGCAGTCATGCTCTTAACCACTGCGTCACCAGGGCTCCCCAGTGTAATTAAAAAAAAAAAAATAGCAGTCAAGAAATCGAACTATGTATTGTATTGGCTAAATCTGTTGCAAAATACCTCTTTAAGGTGTCAAAAATCAAAGACATCACTTTAAGGACTAAGGTGCACCCAACACAGACCATGGTGTTTTCAGTTTTGTTTTTTTTTTTATATGCATACAAAAATGGGACAATGAATAAAGAAGACTGAAGAAGAATTGACGCCTTCAAATTACTGTGTTGGCAAAGAATATTGCCTATACCACGGACTGCAGAAGAATGAACTAATACGTCTTGGAAGTACAACCAGAATCCTCCTTAGAAGCAATGATGGCTATATTTGGTATAGACAGATTGACACAGTGGCTGCAACAATGGGCTCAAGCATAACAATGATCATGAGAATGGTGCAGGACCAGGCAGTGTTTTGTTCTGTTGTATATAGGATTGCTATGAGTGGTAACTAACTCGATGGCACCTCACACCACCAATAACAGTGATGATGTAAAGTTTATGCAAGAGGATGTGCACAGGTCATATACAAATACTACACCATTTATATAAGGGACTCGAGCATCTGAGGCTTTTGGAATCCACGGGGGTCCTGGAACCAACCCCTCACTGATAGTGAGGAACAACTGTGTATCGGTATACGTAATGGATTGAATTATGTCCCCCCCAATATATATGTATCCCTTTAGCTGGGCCATGATTCCTAGTATTGTGTGATTTTCCCAAATGTTGTAAATCCTGCTTCTATGATGTTAATGAGGAAGGATGGGCGGCAGTTGTGTCAGTGAAGCAGAACTCAATCTAGAAGACTGGATTGTGTCTTGAGGCAATCTCTTGAGATATAAAAGAAAGAAGAGAGCAGAGACACAGGAGGACCTCATACCTCCAAGAAATCAGCACCAGGAGCAGAGCACATCCTTTGGACACAGGGTCCCTGCACCTGAGAATCTCCTCACCATGGGAATATTGAAGACAGTGTCCTTCCTCCGCAGCTGACAAAGAGAGAAAGCCTGCCCGGGAGCTGATGCCCTGAGTTTGGACCTTTAGCCTACTTTACTGTGAGAAAATAAATTTCTCTTTGTTGAAGCTATCCACTTGTGGTATTTCTGTCATGGCAGCACTAGATGATTAAGACAGTATATTAGGCTGGATTCTCTAGAGAGGCAAAACCAGTAAAATGTATAAATATCTATTATAAAGAGATTTATATCAGGGAAATGGCTCACATGGTTGTAGAGGCTGGAATGTCCCAAATCCGTAGGTCAGGCTGGAGGGGTCTCCTGATTCATGTAACAGCAGGGGCTGGCGAACCCCAGATTGGCAGGTCAGACAGCAAGGCTCTTACAGGCTGTGAAGACAGATGAATCCCAAGATTGGCAAGCAAGACCAAAGGTAAGCTGCTAGCTCAAGTCCCAAGAACTAGAGATCAGGCAAACAGGAGCCAGCTGCACTATCCAGGGTTAGCAACAGCCCATGAGCCCTGCCAGAGAGTCCACTTGTATTCAGTGAAGGCCAAATCCCTAAGGAAACTTCCTTTCAACTGATAGGCTACTCACAGCAGATCTCATCATGGGGGTGACCACATTACATCAAATCTTATCATGGAAGTGATCACACCATCATATGACTACCAAACTACGTCATAACTGACAAACTACTGAGAATCCTTCCTCAGCCAAGTTGACACACAACCCTAATAATGACAATAGTTTTTCACCATTGTGCTATGTTGTAAAAGCACTTACCTAGTAAAATCACCTGGGCTTGGAGTTTTCTGGATAAATTTTTAAACTTTTTTTCTTCCATTCTTACCTTAGTGGTTAATGAGCTTTTTTTTTCCCCCTCTTGCTTTTTTTCCCAGTCAATTTTGGTAATGTACATTGCTTCATGAAAATTAGGTATTTAAAAAAAAGTTCACTTTTATTGGTGTTCTATTGGGTGCATTTCATGTATATGATCTTTTAGTACCTTTTGTATGTATATATTTAATTTCTAATAATTTTATTGCCACTTTCTCTATTTTATCTTTGCTTTTATTTTACAAAAGTTTATTTTCTCTCTCCTAATCAAAGAATTTGATATTAATTCATCATTGTTTTAAAATTTTCAGTCACTTTTTAGCTTTCATTCTTTTTTATTTTTATTAGTTGCATTTTGTTTTTCATTTTCTTGAGCTAAATGCTTTGTTTTCGCCATTTCTTTTTAGCATCAAAATTCTGTAAGACTATGAATTCACCTCAGTGTCCTGCTTTAGTACATGTCATAGATCTAGATATGCCAACACAATTCTCCTGCTAATTAATTAGCTATTATACTTACAGCTTCCTCTATGACCCCATAGCTATTTAGGAGAGATTTTGTTTGTTTGTTTATACGTTTTTTTAAGTATTTAAGGGCAAGAGAGTTAGTTTGAAAAGATCCTAGAGCCAGACCAGATTAATGAAGCTAGGTAAGTGGAGTCAGTTTGGAAAAATGTGAGAATAATAGCTAGTGTTGTTTGGAGAGGAATAATGTGAACCAAGAGTTGAATTTTTTGAGAAAAATAGATTTTTCTGTGGCATAATATATTTCTAATTTTTTGATATTTCAACACTAGGTAATCGATGTGGGGACCAGTAAAGTTGTTCGGGATAAAAGCATTTACTACTTGTAATGATTAACCTCATTATATAACCTAATTACAGTACTAAATCACATGACTAGAAAACAATTTTACAATTGTTTTCATTTTCCTTAGTTGAATATTTTTAGGTATGTTCTATAAACATATGTTTTGATTTGTTTTATGCTGTTGGTAGTTCAAAAATTTACTTAATGTCTTGAAAATGATTCATACAATAAATACTGATGTTCTCATAAAATACATCTGTTTACCTATTTGATTTTTATTATGGAAATGATATCTTATAAATCTGGAATTATTCTATTGTTTTAAATTATAATATAAGCTGACATAGTATGGTAGAAAGTTCATTAATAGTCTTAGTTTGTCTGTTATTAACTATCTATATTTTACTTCTCTAGACCAGTTTCCTCATTTATAAAAAAGGGGCAGTTATGCCAAATCAGTATTTTCAGAAATTACTTAGGGATCTTGCTCTAGTGTCCCAAGTCCTTCTCCTGGAGATCCTGATTCAGTGGAGTTGTCATAGTTCTCAGGAGACTTTTTTTTTAAGACAAGAATCTGATATAATTAATAAATTTTGGAGTAATCTTTAGTTGTGCAATTGTTTAATATGGAAAGATTTCAAACTAAGTAGAATTACATTTAATTCTTAATCATCATCTATAATGGGAGCAGGATATTAATAATTCAAAGGAGTAGAAAATTCCTTGCTTTTGCAAATTTAAATTCCAAGTGATTTTTCTGTTAATTTGTCTATAGTTGTATAATCCTAATTATTACTTCTTAGGCAGATTTAAAAATATCAACCATATAAAAAACAAAAAAAAACATTGCTGTTGAGTCCATTCCAACCCATAGCGACCCTATGGGACAGAGTAGAACTGTCCCGTAGAGTTTCCAAGGAGCCCCTGGTGGATTTGAACTGCCGACCTTTTAGTTAGCAGCTGTAGCTCTTAACCACTACACCTCCAGGGGTTCCATCAACCATATGCACCCCCATAAAAAAGTTAAAGATGTATCTTCCATATGATTTGGTCATTCCATTTCTCAATATTTACCTAAGAGAACTGAAGGCAGGTAGCCATACAAAGACTTATAGACAAATGTTCACAGCTTCTTTTTAGTAGTAGCCAAATAATAAAAACAACCCAAATTTCCATCAACAGGTACATGTATAAACAAACCATGGTATAGCCATATAATGAAAAACTGTTCAGCAATCCAAAGAAACAAACTGTTGATACACACAACATGGATAAATCTCAAGATAATTATGTGCGTGAAAGAACCCCAACAAAAAAGAGTACATGCTGTATGACTCTGTTTATTAAAAATTCTAGCAAATGCAAAATAATCTATAGTGATAAAAAGTAGAGCAGTGGTTGTATGGGAACACAGGGAGAAAGTGAGAGGGATGGATACAAAAGTGTACTGGAAAACTTTAGGGTAAGGAATATGTTTGTTATCTTGATTAGGCTGGTGGGTTCATGAGTACATGCAAATATTGATACTTAGCAAATTGTACCTTTTGTTAACATAACCTTTGTATGTTAATTATACCTAAAAACTTTAAAGATTATATAAACACTTTAAAATTCAACAAATGGTGTGCAAGAGCTATGAGAAGAACATTTTAAGACTTTAAAAATATGTACAGCGTCTGTGGGACATTTTATTAAATTCTAAGCACAATCTCTATGCCTTTACTCAATGGCATGATGGATATTTCAGTTTCAAATTTTTATAATTATATTTTTTGAATATTTTTTCAATAATTTTATATTAACTTAAAAAAATTTGAACAATAGTAGCAAAATTATAAATTTGCACTTCAAAAATAAATCTATGTTCATAACACATGAATATATTATAATACATAATTTAAAAATCCAAGTATAAACCAATGTTAATTTATTTGCTACAGAAATAACAAACTTGCTAACAATTGTGGTTTTCTAACTTCATTTAAAGTCAATCACTTACTCAACATAATTCTTTGAACAGCATTATGTTTGAGTTCTGAGTGGTACGATGATGCGTATTAAGAATCAGAGTTTGAAATCAGGTAAAGGTGCTAACACTGCTATAACTACAAACCCAGACCAAAGAACCCATTGCCGTCAAGTCGATTCCAACTCATAGCAACCTTATAGGACAGAGCAGAACTGCCCCACAGGGTTTCCAAGGAGCCCCTGCGGGATTCGAACTGCTGACCTTTTGGTTAACAGCCGAACTTTTAACCACTGCTCCACCAGGCTTTCCGTAATTATAAAAGAAAGTACTAAATGCATTAGGAGAATTACAAAAAAAGACCTGGGGCAACCCATCACTTTCTATGGGGATGTATTGCATTCCTATAGATTACTTGTGTCTGAAAAAGACCAGTGGTGTTTGGTGGTAAAAAAGCTGTTCGAGATGGCACTTGAAGGTAGGATGGAATTTAAACCTAAGGATTTCGTGTGGGGAAAACAACAGTCTAGAGAAAAAGAACTGCATGTGCAAACCTAGAGATGGCTGAAAACACTAGACGTCTATAGAAAACCTTGACTAGTTTAGGTTGATTTGAGCATTAGCATGTAAGGGCTGGGATTTGGAGTATAGCTGAAAAAGTAAATTGGGATCCGGTCAGACATCAGATACTGTTCTGATGAGCTTAGACTTCTGTTGGTAAGCTATAACCTGTTGCCATTGAGTCAATTCCGACTCATAGCTACCCTATAGAACAAAGTAGAACTGCCCCATAGGGCTTACAAGGAACTGCTGACCATTTTGATTAGCAGCTGAGCTCTTAACCCCTGAGCCACCAGGGCTCCATGGTAAGCCATAGGGAACTATAAAAGATTTTGAGCATATTTATGTCACATTAAGATATGCATTTCAGGAAAATAATCCTAGTGGTATAGGAGACTATATGAGAAATGGAAGGAAAAAGAGCCTGGAGGTAGAAATAATTTTTTAAATAATTTCAGACAAGAGGTAACGAAGATCTCAACTTGAAGCACTAATTGTTGTTAGCTGCCCTTGCTTTGGCCCCCGACTAATGGCAAACCCATGCGCAATGGAACAAAACGTTGCCCAGCGCTGCACCATTGCCATGATCAGACCTTTGTGATCTGTAGAGTTTTAATTGGCTGATTTTCAGAAGTAGATCCCCAGACTTTTCTTCCTAGTCCCTTTTTGTCTGGAAACAATAATTAATGACTGCTAAAAATAGTGTAAAGTTTGTATGGGCAGAATTAGGCAGCTACTCAAATGTGAAATGTGAAGGATTAAGTATAACTTCATTTTTTTTTTCTTTTTTTCTTTATGATTTTCTTTTCCTTTGTCATGAATTCTAATGGAACATCATTGCTTGGAACATTCTTTGCCTTATCCAAACCCAGCTGAAGCCAGTCCACTACCCATAGCTGTGTAGATTTGTTTTGAAACGACTTGCAATAAGTCAGAGACTATCAGAATCTAGATGCAGAATGAATTATGAAATGCTCAGTCTTAAATTGGCACATAGTGCATTCTAAAATTTCTTCTTGAAGGGCCTTTCACATGGAAGTCTTGCCTCCTCTGGCTCAATACACATCCCACATTTTTCCATGCTGCAGTTACTGACATACGAGAATTTATTTAACTTTTTTTGGTTAATGGCCCAGCTGTAGCGCACATATATGATCATGAAGAAATCCACTGAGTTTCATACAGAGTTCTATGGGAAATTGTTGACTGTCAGTGAAAATCATGACTAGTATAAAAATAAAGCCACAACATAATTTTTTTTTTTTTTTTAACAACCCATTGCATTTCACTCATGGTCCTCCTAAGCTATCTCATATACTGCCTCTTCCATCTCTCATCCCTACTATCTCATCCGAAGTTTTTATTCTACAACTTTATTATTCCTCACTATTAGGTAAACTTTGAATTTTGTGTCTTAATGATATTTGCCAATGTTTTGATTACTATTCTCTAAAAAAAATTTTTACTCTGTAGGGCCATGACGGCTGCAAAATTTTATAAACACAGTGTTTTGCTTTATGTTGTTGATTTTTTTTTCAAAATTTATATAACAGATACAATCTATGAAAGCAAATTCTGAGCCCCAACTGGTAATAAAAACTTGTTGCTGTAAGTTGATTTTGACTCATGGAAACCTCATGTGTTGCAGAGTAGAACTGCTCCATAGGGTTTTTTTTGGCTTTAATATATATATATTTGAAATCTTTATGGAAACAGATTGCTAGGACTGCACTGCCTTCCGTGGTGCCGCTCAGTAGGCTTGAGCTGCCAACCCTTAGGTTAGTAGTTGAGTGCAAACTGCTTGCACCACCCAGAGACCTGGTAATAGAATTAAAATAAATGTTCAATATATACTTGATGGATAGTTAAATAAATGAATTCTTAATTTTAGCTGTTTATTTAAATCAGAACATTAAGTCTGAAAACTAAAAAAATGTATTCAATTTATCTATAAGCTCTATTTTGTTGGCTTTTTTGCCTCTAATAAGAAGAATATCAGATCCCTGAAAAGTCTTCTTTCAAGAATTCTCTAGAATCTCCAACAGGTATCCAACATGTTCTTACATACCAGTCTTATTAATTGGTTCACGTGGGCATTCACCGTTTCTTCCCTCTTCTCTAGTCCTAGACTTCCTCTACTCAGTACTGTGGTAACTGCTGGGCATGGTCACCTCTGTTGGGTACTACTGCTGCTTTTGTGGGATTCTGCCACTTTAACATTAGTAAGGAAATGGGAGTAGTTCTTCTGGTGACTCCGCCCACGACGACTTGGTACCTTGGCCTCCTTTCCAGATATCACTCTCTCCCACCAAGCTCAGCGGCCTTCTGCTGCTCAGGATGCCCTGCAATGCTCTCTCTACCGGAGCTGAATGATATCTGTTCCAAGAAAGGGAACGTCCCCCTCTTTCAGATTATACCTTGCTGGAGGCAGTAGTGAGGCAGAAAATGTGGAGCCAGATATCTTCAGAGATTTAAGCGAAGGAATAGTTTTACCTACAGCTTTGCCTTCCTCTCTCAACTCTTCTTAGTTCCATGGGTATCAGACATGGTCCCGGGGGCGGGGGGTGGGGGGTGGTGAACTGAGAGACAAATGTGAGATATAGAAACCACACTGTTCTAAACAAGGAGAACCATTGCTCCATGAACTTGCAAGGAGTGTGTGTGTATGTGTGTGTGTGTGTGCGCGGATTCTGTTTTAAGAAAGTTCTTTTTTTTTGCTGAACACCATGACAGATTAGATGGGTTTAGAACTGCACTTGGAAGTAGGAGTTAGATTGATCTGAATTTTTGTTGATATTATTATTAATCTTGTGAGTGGTGGGGCATGAGAGAGTGACCGTGTATGTGTGAGAGATAGAGAAAGAGGGAGAGACAGAGAGAGAAGAGAGAAAAGATATGAAAGGTATGTACAGCAGTAGGGCAGGAGGTGCAGCCTTTGTTAACACCTAAGAGGATTTTTGGTAATGATAATTTATTTTTGGTACCTATGTTGTAAAACCTTTCCCCTCCCTAGTAAAGCCTTCTACATAAAAATGCTTTGGCATTTGTTGTTGTTGTTTCTGCCCACCCTTCACCTGGAATGAGAGATTGAGGAAACAGACTAAATTCCATATTTGGGATGACATAGTATAGGAGATGAACAGCACATTTATGATGGCAAAATAACATCCAAACTAAGCAGTAGCACAAAATCTAAGGTAAAATTATGGAAACATAGACACTAAATTTTTTTTTTTTTTCAGAAATCTTATATAAAATGGGGCTAAAAGCAATCTTACCTAGTTTCTAAAAAGTCAGGTGACCTTATCTGACCTCTGGATTCCATTCATCTCCAGTTTGCCCTTCCCCTGAAGTAAAGAGCCTTGGTACTGGGGCCCATAATGCTTAGCTCTCCTTTCCCTCAGAACTCCTTAGTCTTTCTTATAAAGAAACTCCTAGCAGCTCACATTTCTGGTTCATCAAACATGCCCACACAGAACTACACCTCAGCCATGGATACAGCTCAGGTTCAAGATGAATTCCTTGCTACCCTGTGAAGTAAAAAAATTAAGTCAGGGACTCATATTTCATTTTTTTTTTTGCTCCCAATACTTTTCCATCATGGAAAGAATCACCTATATTGCCAAGAAAAGCTTTCTTAAGCAGATACCATGTTGTCTTTATTAGAGATGCTAAAAGTTTTCACAAGAAGAACAGCTACTTATAAGCAATGGCACGGTGTGGTTGAAGGGATAATGAATGTACAATCCATCTGTAGAATCAGGTTTACTCATACTCTGAAAGCAGATCCTATTCAGGGCAAGAGGGAATATTTATCACTCCTGCTGAGGTGTCTTTTAGCAGGGTATATACTGCCATGCTAAGATGCAGCAGAGGGAAAGGTAAGTTAAAAGGAGGACTAAGAACCTGGCAGGCAGAAGGGGTCAGACAGACATCAGATAAGGCATGGATTAGCATGCAAACTCACCAAGTTAAACCAGGCAATGGATTAGGAGGGGTATGCTGTTAAATGTTTAACTGGCTCTCTGGGTTGTGGTGGAAGGGGGAGGGGTCTCTGATTTGTTGTGTCAGCCAATTTCCCTGGTGTAAATTCTCCTACCGTGAACAATTTCAAGCTACCAACATGACATCAGTGGGCTCGAAAAATTCCTGGAAATTTAACAATCTACTCTTGTGAGCTCGTACGATCCGGTTAAATGCAGTACTGGTACAGCCACAGAGATTTATAACTCAGGCAGGGGTAATGTACCAAGGATCAGGGATTGAGGCAAAGAGATTGGGTGACAAATGGTCTGAATCCAGGCAAGGCATCTGAGTGATGTGTACCAGGATCATTAGTAAGAAAATCTAGATATATTACTGAAAATCATCTGAGCCATGACTTCTTTCTGTTCTTTTCTTTAAAGGCCAGAACTAGTCTCTGCGGGGATAGATCAGAGGCAGGTGGAAGCAAGTTGGAGTATCGGACAGACTGGGAAGCAAGGGACCTAAGAAGCTTCATATGGAAGTCTCTGTCATTTTTCTCCTGGGTAGATGTGCTGGGTTTCTGGATTAGTAGTAGGGGCTTGGTTTCTCTCTTTGCTCAGATGCTTCACTCTCAAGCCTAAACCTTAGTAAAGGTAGTTGCTGAAGGAAATCATTTCTCTCAGCGTGGTAGTTGGTTGCCCGCTTCTAACCAGCTTTAGGAATGAGATAATTCATACAAAAATCATCTAGTCTCTTTTTCTCTCCCTCTTGCTCTTATGAATGTTCTGCCTTGCTTGAAGCAATTTATCATTGCAAGTGACGCCATTCATAAACATGGCATTACCAGAATAATCTTTAATCCACATTCTAGGATGGGAAGTTTCAGTGTTTAAACTTGTGAATTCAGTTCTTACTTCACATAATTTTATTTCTAGAAGAAACTAGGTCAGAAATAAAATAAAAAGAGTTCTAAAATGGCATAATAACTATAGTGTACATAACTTACTAAATCTTTAAAAATAACAGTTCTTCAGATGTCAATTGCTGTCTGCGTCTGGCCATTGGGTACAGCTTTCAGTAGTGGTACTCCCATTAATATGTTCTACCAATTGGTTATTTGGTAAGAGAAGCCCTCCAGAATGGCAATAAAACAATTAAATATGGTATTTAAAGGATCTGAATTTTGTTAGAGAGTGAAATAAAAAATTTCTTTCTTAATGACTTCCTTTTCTTTCAGGTGATTTTTGTTATCAGTAACTAGATATCTGCATACAATTCTGGAAATGGTGCTTCCTACAGTTACGCTATAAAAATTGTTGTTGACACATTTGAAAAAATAATCTATATAAATTAATTATGTAAAAACATTGGAAGTCATGGAATTAGAAAAAACATGTGATTGGGTTTCATGTCTCCTATAAAGGGGAAAAGGAGATAAACAAAAAAAAATTAAAAGATATCCTGCTTAATCCTACCGTCCATTTCATTTCTTTTAACCCTGTGGCTACTTCTGCTTTTCATGCTACCAAGTCTGCCTTGACCTGACTTGAGAGTTCAGGTCTACATCTGTCTCTGATAACTCACGCAAGCTTCTCCATCACTCCACACAGGCTCTAGGGCTTCAAGCTTTCCCTTTCTTATGAAGTCCAAAGCCCCTTCTAAGGGAAAGGGGAACTTATAACTGAATCCATTGGTTGACAACATTTCTGCTCTCCTCCCTATGAATCCACAGCACATGGTGTCAAGTTCTAGGCCTCTTTGCGTTCCAAACCAATATATACTGTTTTTTCTCCATATACATATATGTTGTTGCTGTTGTTAGGTGCTATCGAATAGATTCTGACTCATAGCGACCCTGTGTACAACAGTATGAAACACTGTCCAGTCCTGCGCCATCCTCAAAATTGTTGTTATGCTTGAGCCCATTGTTGCAGCCATTACATCAATCCATCACGTTGAAGGTCGTCCTCTTTTTTGCTGATCCTCTACTTTACCAAACATGATATCCTTCTCCAGGGGCTGCTCCCTCCTGATAACATGTCCAAAGTATAAGACAAAGTCTTGCCATCCTTGATTCTAAGCAGCATCCTGGCTGTTCTTCCAAGACAGATTTGTTCATTCTTCTGGCAATCCATGGTATATTCATTGTTCTTTGCCAACACCATGATTCAAAGGTATCAGTTCTTCTTTGGTCTTCCGTATTCATTGTCCAGCTTTCCCATGCATACGGGGCAACTGAAAACACCATGCCTTGGGTCAGGTGCACCATAGTCCTCAAAGTCACATCTTTGCTTCTTTTGACACTTTAAAGAGGTCTTTGGAACAGAGTTGCCCAATGCAGTATGTTTTTTACTTTTTGACTGCTGTTTCCATGGGAATTGATTGTGGATCCAAGTCAAATAAAACCCTTGACAACTTCAGTCTTTTCGCCGTTAGTCATGATGCTGTTTATCGGCCAGTTGCAAGGATTTTTGTGTTCTTTATGCCTAGGTGTAACCTATACTGAAGGCTGTAGTCTTTGATCTTGATCATTAAGTGCTTCAAGTTCTCACCACTTTCAACAAGCAAAGTTGTGTCATCTGCATATCGCAGGTTATTGAAGAGTTTTCCTCCAATCCTGATGCTGTGTTCTTCTTAATATAGTTCAGCTTCTCAAATTATTTAGTCAGCATACAGATTGAATAAGTATGGTGAAAAGATACAACCCTGATGCATATCCGTCCTGACTTTAAACCACGTAGTATCTCCTTGTTCTGTTCAAATGACTGTCTGTATATACACACACATATACATGTGTATAGATACACTCACACACACATTTTTTTTTTTTTTTCCTGAGAAGGGATTCGGAAGGTAGGTCTGATATCCCATTTTTCTCCGAATTTTGTAAGAAGCTGCAGTCCAAACTAGAATCATGCCACCCTAAGCCATTCCCTGATCACTTTATTTAGGATTGTGGCTTTCCTTACCATACCCCTGGTGGCATAGTGATTAAGAGCTACAGCTGCTGACCAAAAAGTTGGCAGTTCAAATCCATCAGGTGCTCCTTGGAAACCCTATAGGGCAGTTCTACTCTGTCCTTTAGGGTTGCTAAGAGTTGAAATCAACTCGACAGCAACAGGTTTTACTATGCCTATGTTTCATTTTTCTCCTGAAGACTTATATTCTATATTATATTCCATATATTCTACTTAGATATTTGCCTATTGTCTCTTGTTTTCACTAGCATATCAACTGCAGGGGTTCAGACTTTTTGCCTCTGTTGTTCAATGCTCTATCCCTGCCACCTACAGCTGTGCCTTGCACTCAGTAGGTACGTAACAGTGATTGAATGCATGAATAATCTAGAATAGGTGTGGGTATAGAGACCAAAGTTTATTAGTGGCACCAGGAGCAGGAGGGAGGGAAGGGGAAAGGGAGACTCATTGCTTAGGACATGCTGTTAAGGGTGATGGAAAAATTTGGAAATGGATAGTGTTGATGGTTGAATAACATAATGAACATAATTAATGTCACTGAATTTAAAAAAGGTTGAAATGACAAAGGTTTTGTTCATATATACTTACCAAAATTAAAAGAGTGAATGAACACATTCTGGAGGATAGGGTTCATAGCTGGTAATTGAGGTCATATAGCTGCTAATTTAGCAAGAAATGAGATGAAGATAGTTTCTATGGAGGGCTGTTACTTATTGGATTTATATGTCTTATTCACCCTTCCATTCATTTAACAATAGACATTAGTTTAGAACTTTCTGTATACAAGACATTCTACTGTATGCTGAGGTTAGTGCAGAATTCCTGGTTTAGTAGGTTTACTGGGGTTAGTAGGGTTTAGAAATGATGCATGTTATTACTATACGTTGCCATGGATAATGCACACTGACATTTTTGGCTGCAGGAATATGTGAATGAGTGCTGGAAAATGTGTCTTGGTAAAGGAACCCTTAGCTCACTGTATACGGGGGACTGCAGTTGCAGATTTGGGCATCTATGGGGTTTTATGAGCTTCAGCAGAAGAGGATGCTGAGCAAGAATAAAGCATTCCAGGAGAGAATCCCGAAGGATATGACTATTTAAGAGGAACTGGTAATAACTGAGAACAAATACTCAGAATTTCACCAGAACTAGAAGAGAGAGAAGGGAGGAGGAAGCTTGGCAGAAGGAGGAAATATTCAGCTGACAAATGCCGCGGAGGTCAAGAGGATGAGGTTTAGCAATTAGGAGTCTTGGGTGACTTCAGCAAGGGGAATTTCAGCGGAGTGCTGAGGGTGGCAGCTGCACTGTGAGGGTTTGGAAGGTTAGAAAGCAGGGTGAATGCTGGACATTTCATGTGAATGCAGAGCAGCATCCCGCATGCACCTCAGCCCCACCCCATACAGCCCTTCTCAAGGACGCAGACTTCTCAGTCATGCAGAACTTAAACAATGAGTTGAATTAACTTAGCACCTTGTGCTTGAGTGAGGACACTCTATAATAATATTCACAGGTTTACAAAATGTGACTGCCAGCCCTTTCCTCTTCCTTTAGCAGCCTCACAGATTTTTTTTTTTATATGACTGAGAAACACTGCTTAATGACCAAAATGTATTTGAGGAGGTGAGTGAGGGCCAGGATGTCTTCATTTTTAAAAAGATCAAGAGCGAATGCTGCAATTTTCAGCAGCAGTCATCATGCTGAGGTATCCTTGATTTAAGTATGATTGCTTCTGTGCTGGTGACAGTATCCTCTGTCACCTATCTGATGAAAAAAAATGCCTAGATTTTTTTATAAGCTGAATTTTTTAAAAAGGCAAAAAGCATACACACAAATACATGCACTTATGAATGTAAACATATAGAAAAAAGCTGAATGGTACACATCAAACAGTTGTTGTTATTAGGTACCACCAAGTTGGTTCCAACTCACAGAGACCCTATGCACAACAGAATGAAATTCTGCCTGGTCCTGTACTACCCTCACAGTCATTGCTATGTTTGAGCCCATTGTTACAGCCACTGTGTCAATCCGTCTCCTTTTTGCTGACCCTCTACTTTACCAACCACTATGTCCCTATGTCTTTCTCCATGGACTGGTCCCTCCTGATAACATGTCCAAAGCATGTAAGACGAAGACTCACCATTCTCCCAACAGTTAGGAGGCAGTAACTTTGGGAAAGGAGTCCCTGGGTGGTATAAATGGCTAAGTGCATGGCTACTAACCTAAAGGTTGGCCGTTCAAATCCACACAGAGGTGCCTTGAAAGAAAGGCTTAGGATCTGCTCAGAAAGATTAGTTACAGTCTTGAAAATCCTTTGGAGGGCAGCTCTACTCTGACACACATGGGGTCACCATGAGTTGAATCAACTCCTTGGTAACTGGTTTGGTTTTTAGTTTAACTTTGGGAAGAGGAGTGAGATTAGGGGAGGGACAAAGGTAGAACTTCACTCTATATTATTCTGTACTGTTTAAATATTTCAATGAACATATATTCATGCATTACTTGTGCAATTTTTTAAAAAGCTGCAGTATCTGCTTATCTGGGAGACTGGCCTTTCTATACCTACCTCCCATTCTACATTCTATCAGTATCGGTACCAGCTGCCTTACAGTCAGTTCCAACTCATGGTGATCCCATGTGTGCCAGAGAGAAGCTGTGCTCGATAGGGCTTTTAATCACTGATTTTTTGGAAGTAGGTCTTCCAGCCTTTCTTCCAGGTCACCTATGGGTGGACTTCAACCTCCAACCTTTGGTTAGCAGGCGAGGGTGTTAACTGTTTGCACCACGCTATATACTGTATAAAGAGCCCTGGTGGTACAATGCTTGGGGCCCTGGTGGCTCAGCGGTTAAGAGCTCAGGCTGCTAACCAAAAGGTCAGCAGTTCGAATCCACCAGCTGCTCCTTGGAAACCCTGTGCGGCAGTTCTGCTCTGTTCTACAGGGTCACTACGAGTCGGAATCAATTTGACGGCGACAGGTTTTAATGGGTGCAATGGTTAAAATGCACAACTGCTAACTGAAAGCTTGATGGTTGGAACCCACCAGCTGCTCCACAGAAGAAAAGAGCCAGTGATTATCTCCCATAAAGATTTACAGCCTAGGAAGCCCAGTGGGGCAGTTTAACTCTGTCCTACAGGGTCGCTATGAGTCGGAATTGACTCAAATAACATGCATCAATGACATATACTACATAGTGCTTATAATACATTAAGAGTTTAACATGATTTCTACTTGTTGATAAGTTAGTCTTAATCCTGAAGCTGTTGGTGAAAGGAGAAATGTGAGAGGTTTAACCAAAGATAGCATAAAATTGTATATAAAATATCATGAGCAAAATTTGGTGCCCCTTTCAGCAGCCAGATGGTGTACTGTGCTTTCTCTGAGTGTAGCTCACTTGCATCTGAATCCCCAGGAGAACTCAAGTCCAAATACAGATTCCCAGGCTCATCTCTAGACGTACCAAACAGGATTCTCTTAGATGAGGCTCAGGTGCTTGCATTTTTTTTTTCTTTTTAATAATATTTATTGTGCTTTAAGTGAAAGTTTACAAATCAAGTCAGTCTCTCACAAAAAAACCAATATACACCTTGCTACACACTCCCAATTAAAAAAAAAATTGATGAGACAGTCTGCTCTCTCCCTCCACTCTCTCTTTTCGTGTCCTTTTCTCCAGCTTCTAACCCCCTTCCCCCCTCATCTCCCCTCCAGGGAGGAGATGCCAACATAGTCTCAAGTGTCTACATGATCCAAGGAGCTCACTCCTCACCAGCATCCCTCTCCAACCCATTGTCCAGTCCAATCCATGTCTGAAGAGTTGGTTTTGGGAATGGTTCCTGTCCTGGGCCAACAGAAGGTCTGGGGGCCATGACCACCGGGGTCCTTCCAGTCTCAGTCAGACCATTAAGTCTGGTCTTACGAGAATTTGGGGTCTGCATCCCACTGCTCTCCTGCTCCCTCAGGGGTTCTCTGTTGTGTTCCCTGTCAGGGCAGTCATCGGTTGTAGCTGGGCACCATCTAGTTCTTCTGGTCTCAGGATGATGTAGTCGCTGGTTCATGTGGCCCTTTCTGTCTCTTGGGCTCGTAATCACCTTGTGTCTTTGGTGTTCTTCATTCTCCTTTGATCCAGGTGGGTTGAGACCAATTGATACATCTTAGATGGATGCTTGCTAGCGTTTAAAACCCCAGACTCCACTCTTCAAAGTGGGATGCAGGATGCTTTGTGAATAGATTTTATTATGCCAATTGACTTAGATGTCCCCTGAAACCATGGTCCCCAGACCCTTGCCCCTGCTACGCTGGCCTTCGAAGCATTCAGTTTATCCAGGAAACTTCTTTGTTTTTGGTTTAGCCCAATTGTGCTGACCTCCCCTGTATTGTGTGCTGTCTTTCCCTTCACCTAAAGTAGTTCTTATCTACTATCTAATTAGTGAATACGCCTTTCCCACCCTCCCTCCATCCACCCTCTCGTAACCAAAACAGAATGTTTTCTTCTCAGTTTAAACTATTTCTCAAGTTCTTATCATAGTGGTCTTATACAATATTTGTCCTTTTGCAACTGACTTATTTCACTCAGCATAATGCCTTCCAGATTCCTCCATGTTATGAAATGTTTCACAGATTCCTCACAGTTCTTTATCGATGTGTAGTATTCCATCGTGTGAATATACTATAATTTATTTATCCATTCATCCGTTGGTGGGCACCTTGGTTGCTCCCATGTTTTTGCTATTGTAAACAGTGCTGCAATAAACATGGGTGTGCATATATCTATTCCTGTAAGGGCTCATATTCTCTAGGATATATTCCAAGGAGTGGGATTGCTGGATCATATGGTAGCTCTATTTCTAAATTTTAAGGAAGTGCCAAATCGATTTCCAAAGTGATTGTACTATTTGACATTCCCACCAGCAGTGTAGAAGTGTTCCAATCTCTCCACAGCCTCTCCAACATTTATTATTTTGTGTTTTTGGATTAATGCAGGCCTTGTTGGAGTGAGATGAAATCTCATTGTAGTTTTGATCTGCATTTCTCTAATGGCTAATGATTGTGAACATTTCCTCATATAACTGTTAGCTACCTGAATGTCTTCTTTAGTGAAGTGTCTATTCATATCTTTTGCCCATTTTTTAATTGGGTTATTTGTTGTTTTGCAGTTGAGTTTTTGAAGTATCGTGTAGATTTAAGAGATCAGGCGCTGATCAGAAACGTCATAGCTGAAAACTTTTTCCCAGTCTGTAGGTAGTCTTTTTACTCTTTTGGTGAAGTCTTTGAATGAGCATAAGTGTTTGATTTTAGGAGCTCCCAGTTATCTAGTTTTTCTTCTATGTTCTTTATAATGTTTTCTATACTATTTCTGCCATGAGTTAGGGCTTCTAACGTTGTCCCTATTTTTTCTTCCATGATTTTTATCATTTTAGATTCTATATTTAGGTCTTTGATCCATTTTGAGTTAGTTTGTGTGCATGGAGTGAGGTATGGGTCTTGTTTCATTTTTTTGCAGATGGATATCCAGTTATGCCAGCACCATTTGTTAAAAAGACTGTCTTTTCCCCATTTAACTGTTTTGGGGCCTTTGTCAAATATCAACTGCTCATATGTGGATGGATTTATGTCTGGATTCTCAATTCTGTTCCACTGGTCCATGTATCTGTTTTTGTACCAGTACCAAGCTGTTTTGACTACTGTGGCAGTATAATAGGTTCTAAAATCAGGTAGCGTGAGGCCTCCCTCTTTGTTCTTCTTTTTCAGTAATGCCTTATTTATCCGGGGCCTCTTTCCCTTCCATATGAAGTTGGTGATTTGTTTCTCCATCTCATTAAAAAATGTCCTTGGGATTTGGATCAGAATTGCATGAAATTTATAGATAGCTTTTGATAGAATAGACATTTTTATAATGTTAAGTCTTACTATCCATGAGCAAGGTATGTTCTTCCACTTATGTAAGTCTCTTTTGGTTTCTTGCAGAAGTGTACTGTAGTTTTCTTCGTATAAGTCTTTTACATCTCTGGTAAGATTTATTCCTGAGTATTTTATCTTCTTGGGGGCTACTGTAAATGGCATTGATGTGGTGATTTCCTCTTTGATGTTCTTTTTGTTGGTGTAGAGGAATCCAACTGATTTTTGTATGTTTATCTTTTATCCTGATACTCTGCTGAACTCCTCTATTTGTTTCCGTAGTTTTCTGGAGGATTCCTTAGGGTTTTCTGTGTATAAGATCATGTCATCTGCAAAAAGAGATACTTTTATTTCTTCCTTGCCAATCTGGATGCCCTTTATTTCTTTATCTAGCCTAATTGCTCTGGCTAGGACTTCCAGCACAATGTTGAATAAGACTGGTGAGAAAGGGCATCCTTGTCTGGATCCCGATCTAGGTGGGAATGTTTTCAGTTTCTCTCCATTTAGGGTGATGCTGGCTGCTGGCTTTGTATAAATGCCCTTTATTATGTTGAGAAATTTTCCTTCTATTCCTATTTTGCTGAGAGTTTTTATCATGAATGAGTGTTGAACTTTGTCAAATGCCTTTTCTGCATCAATTGATAAAATCGTGATTCTTGTCTTTTGTTATATTTATGTGGTGGATTACATTAATTGTTTTTCTAATGTTGAACCATCCCTGCATACCTGGTATGAATCCCACTTGGTCATGGTGAATTATTTTTTTGATATGTTGTTGAATTCTATTGGCTAGAATTTTGTTGAGGATTTTTGCATCTACGTTCATGAGGGATATAGATCTATAATTTTCTTTTCTTGTGATGTCTTTACCTGGTTTTGGTATCAGGGAATACGGTGGCTTCATAGAATGAGTTTGGTAGTATTCCATCCTTTTCCATGCTCTGAAATACCTTTAGTAGTAGTGGTATTAACTCTTTTCTGAAAGTCTGGTAGAACTCTGTAGTGAAGCTGTCCGGACCAGGGCTTTTTTTTTTTGTTTGGAGTTTTTTGATTACCTTTTCAATCTCTTCTTTGTTATGGGTCTATTTAGTTGTTCTACCTCTGTTTGTGTTAGTTTAGGTAGGTAGTGTGTTTCTAGGAATTCATCCATTTCTTCTAGGTTTTCAAATTTGTTTGAGTATAGTTTTTCATGGTAATCCAGTATGATTCTTTTAATTTCAGTTCGGTCTGTTGTAATATCGCCCAGCTCATTTCTTATTTAGGTTATTTGCTTCCTCTCCTGCTTTTCTTTTGTCAGTTTGGCCAATAGTTTATCAATTTTGTTGAGTTTTTCAGAAAAACAGCTTTTGGTCTTGTTAATTCTTTCCATTGTTTTTCTCTTTTCTATTTCATTTAGTTCAGCTCTAATTTTTTTTAATTAATTTTTATTAAACGTCAAGTGAACATTTACCATTCCAATCAGTCTGTCACATGTAGGTTTACATATATCTTACTCCCTTCTCCCACTTGCTCTCCCCCTATTGAGTCAGCCCTTTCAGTCTCTCGTTTCGTGCCAATTTTGCCATCTTCCCTCTCTATCTTCCCATCCCCCTCCAGTCAAGAGTTGCCAACACTCTCTCCAGTGTCCACCTAATTTAATTGGCTCACTCTTCATCAGCATCTCTCTCCCCTCGGCTGACCAGTCCTTTTCATGCCTGATGAGTTGTCTTCGGGGATGGTTCCTGTCCTGTGCCATCAGAAGTTCTGGGGAGCATTGTCTCTGGGATTCCTCTAGTCGCATTCATATCATTAGGTATGGTCTTTTTATGAGAATTTGGGGTCTGTATCCCATTGGCCTCCTGCTCCCTCAGGAGTTGTCTGTTGTGCTCCCTAACAGGGCAGACATCGATTGTGGCCGGGCACCGACTAGTTCTGGTCTCAGGATAATGTAGGTCTCTGGTTCATGTGGCCCTTTCTGTCTCTTGGGTTCTTAGTTGTCGTGTGGCCTTGGTGTACTTCCTTTGCCTTTGCTCCAGGTGGGTTGAGACCAATTGATGTATCTTAGATGGCCGCTTGTTGGCATTTAGGACCCCAGGCGCCACAATTCAAAGTGGGATGCAAAATGTTTTCATAATAGAATTATTTTGCCCGTTGACTTAGAAGTTCCCTCAAACCATGTTCCCCAGACCCCAGCCCCTGCTCCACTGACCTTTGAAGCTTTCGTTTTATCCCGGAAACCTCTTTGCTTTTAGTCCAGTCCAATTAGGCTGACCTTCCTTGTATTATGTGTTGTCTTTCCCTTCACCCAAAGCAGTTCTTATCTACTGATTGATCAATAAAAAACCCTCTCCCTCCCTCCCTCCCTCCCTCCCCCCTTTGTAACCACAAAAGTATGTGTTCTTCTCCGTTTTTTCTATTTCTCAAGATCTTATAATAGAGGTCTTATACAATATTTGTCCTTTTGCCTCTGACTCATTTCGCTCAGCATAATGCCTTCCAGATTCTTCCATGTTATGAAATGTTTCACAGATTCGTCACTGTTCTTGATCGATGCGTAGTATTCCATTGTGTGAATATACCACAATTTATTTACCCATTCATCCGTTGATGGACACCTTGGTTGCTTCCAGCTTTTTGCTATCGTAAACAAAGCGGCAATAAACATGGGTGTGCATATATCTGTTTGTGTGAAGGCTTTTGTATCTCTAGGGTATATTCCGAGGAGTGGGATTTCTGGGTTGTATGGTAGTTCTATTTCTAACTGTTTAAGATAACGCCAGATGGATTTCCAAAGTGGTTGTACCATTTTACAATCCCACCAGCAGTGTATGAGTGTTCCAATCTCTCTGCAGCCTCTCCAACATTTATTATTTTGTGTTTTTTGGATTAATGCCAGTCTAGTTGGTGTGAGATGAAATCTCATCGTAGTTTTAATTTGCATTTCTCTAATGGCTAATGATCGGGAGCATTTTCTCATGTATCTGTTGGCTGCCTGAATATCTTCTTTAGTGAAATGTGTGTTCATATCCTTTGCCCACTTCTTGATTGGGTTGTTTGTCTTTTTGTGGTTGAGTTTTGACAGAATCATGTAGATTTTAGAGATCAGGCGCTGGCCTGAAATGTCATAGCTGAATATTCTTTCCCAGTCTGTAGGTGGTCTTTTTACTCTTTTGGTGAAGTCTTTAGATGAACATAGGTGTTTGATTTTTAGGAGCTCCCAGTTATCTGGTTTCTCTTCATCATTTTTGGTAATGTTTTGTATTCTGTTTATGCCCTGTATTAGGGCTTCCAGGGTTGTCCCTATTTTTTCTTCCATGATCTTTATCATTTTAGTCTTTATGTTCAGGTCTTTGATCCACTTGGAGTTAGTTTTTGTGCGTGGTGTGAGGTATGGGTCCTGTTTCATTCTTTTGCAAATGGATATCCAGTTATGCCAGCACCATTTGTTAAAAAGACTATCTTTTCCCCAATTAACTGACACTGGGCCTTTGTCAAATATCAGCTGCTCATACATGGATGGATTTATATCTGGGTTCTCAATTCTGTTCCATTGGTCTATGTGCCTGTTGTTGTACCAGTACCAGGCTGTTTTGACTACTGTAGCTGTATAATAGGTTCTGAAATCAGGTAGAGTGAGGCCTCCCACTTTCTTCTTCTTTTTCAGTAATGCTTTGCTTATCCGGGGGTTCTTTCCCTTCCATATGAAATTGGTGATTTGTTTCTCTATCCCCTTAAAATATGACATTGGTATTTGGATTGGAAGTGCGTTATATGTATAGATGGCTTTTGGTAGAATAGACATTTTTACTGTGTTAAGTCTTCCTATCCATGAGCAGGGTATGTTTTTCCACTTAAGTATGTCCTTTTGAATTTCTTGTAGCAGAGTTTTATAGTTTTCTTTGTATAGGTCTTTTACATCCTTGGTAAGATTTATTCCTAAGTATTTTATCTTCTTGGGGGCTACTGTGAATGGTATTGACTTGGTTATTTCCTCTTCGGTGTTCTTTTTGTGGATGTAGAGGAATCCAAGTGATTTTTGTATGTTTATTTTATAACCTGAGACTCTGCCAAACTCTTCTATTAGTTTCAGTAGTTTTCTGGAGGATTCCTTAGGGTTTTCCATGTATACGATCATGTCATCTGCAAATAGTGATAGCTTTACTTCCTCCTTGCCAATCTGGATACCCTTTATTTCTTTGTCTAGCCTAATTGCCCTGGCTAGGACTTCAAGCACGATGTTGAATAAGAGTGGTGATAAAGGGCATCCTTGTCTGGTTTCCCGTTCTCAGGGGAAATGTTTTCAGGTTCTCTACATTTAGAGTGATATTGGCTGTTGGCTTTGCATAGATGCCCTTTATTATGTTGAGGAATTTTCCTTCAATTCCTATTTTGGTAAGAGTTTTTATCATAAATGGGTGTTGAACTTTGTCAAATGCCTTTTCTGCATCTATCGATAAGATCATGTGGTTTTTATCTTTTGTTTTATTTATGTGATGGATTACATTAATGGTTTTTCTGATATTAAACTAGCCTTGCATACCTGGTATAAATCCCACTTGATCAGGGTGAATTATTTTTTTGATGTGTTGTTGGATTCTATTGGCTAGAATTTTGTTGAGGATTTTTGCATCTATGTTCATGAGGGATATAGGTCTAAAATTTTCTTTTTTTGTAATGTCTTTACCTGGTTTTAGTATCAGGGAGATGGTAGCTTCATAGAATGAGTTGGGTAGTATTTCGTCTTTTTCTATGCTTTGAAATACCTTCAGTAGTAGTGGTGTTAAGTCTTCTCCGAAGGTTTGGTAGAACTCTGCAGTGAAGCCGTCTGGGCCAGGACTTTTTTTTGTGGGAAGTTTTTTGATTACCGTTTCAATCTCTTTTTTTGTTATGGGTCTATTTAGTTGTTCTACTTCTGAATGTGTTAGTTTAGGTAGGTAGTATTTTTCCAAGAATTTATCCATTTCTTCTAGGTTTTCAAATTTGTTAGAGTACAATTTTTCGTAGTAATCTGAAATGATTCTTTTAATTTCATTTGGCTCTGTTGTGATGTGGTCCTTCTCGTTTCTTATTCGGATTATTTGTTTCCTTTCCTGTTTTTCTTTAGTCAGTCTGGCCAATGGTTTATCAATTTTGTTAATTTTTTCAAAAAACCAGCTTTTGGCTTTGTTAATTTTTTCAATTGTTTTTTCTGTTCTCTAATTCATTTAGTTCAGCTCTAATTTTTATTATTTGTTTTCTTCTGGTGCCTGATGGGTTCTTTTGTTGCTCGCTTTCTATTTGTTCAAGTTGTCGGGACAGTTCTCTGATTTTGTCTCTTTCTTCTTTTTGTATGTGTGCATTTGTCGATATAAATTGGCCTCTGAGCACTGCTTTTGCTGTGTCCCAGAGGTTTTGATAGGAAGTATTTTCATTCTCGTTGCTTTCTAAGAATTTCCTTATTCCCTGCTTGATGTCTTCTATAACCCAGTCTTTTTTCAGGAGGGTATTGTTCATTTTCCAAGTATTTGATTTCTTTTCCCTAGTTTTTCTGTTATTGATTTCTAGCTTCATTGCCTTGTGGTCTGAGAAGATGCTTTGTAATATTTCGATGTTTTGGATTCTACCAAGATTTGTTTTGTGACCTAATATGTGGTCTATTCTAGAGAATGTTCCATGTGCACTAGAAAAAAAAGTATATTTTGCAGCAGTTGGGTGGAGAGTTCTGTATAAGTCTACGAGGTCAAGTTGGTTGATTGTTGTAAGTAGGTCTTCCGTGTCTCTATTGAGCTTCTTACTGGATGTCCTGTCTTTCTCCGAAAGTGGTGTGTTGAAGTCTGCTACTATACATGTGGAGGTGTCTATCTCGCTTTTCAATTCTGTTAAAATTTGATTTATGTATCTTGCAGCCCTGTCATTGGGTGCGTAAATATTTAATATGGTTATGTCTTCCTGATCAATTGTCCCTTTTATCATTATATAGTGTCCTTCTTTATCCTTTGTGGCGGATTTAAGTCTAAAGTCTATTTTGTCAGAAATTAATATTGCTACTCCTCTTCTTTTTTGCTTATTGTTTGCTTGATATATTTTTTTCCATCCTTTGGGTTTTAGTTTGTTTGTGTCTCTAAGTCTAAGGTGTGTCTCTTGTAGGCAGCATATAGATGGATCGTGTTTCTTTATCCAGTCCGTGACTCTCTGTCTCTTTATTGGTGCATTTAGTCCATTGACATTCAGCGTAATTATAGATAAATAAGTTTTTAGTGCTGTCATTTTGATGCCTTTTCATGTGTGTTGTTGGCCATTTCATTTTTCCACACACTTTTTTGTGCTGAGACGTTTTTCTTAGTAGATTGTGAGATCCTCATTTTCATAACGTTTAACTTTATGTTTGTTGAGTCGTTACGTTTTTCTTGAGTTATGGAATTGCTATTCCTTTTTGTGGTTACCTTATTATTTACCCCTATTTTTCTAAGTAAAAACCTAACTTGTGTAGTTCTATATCGCCTTGTATCACTCTCCATCTGGTAGTTCAATGCCTCCTATATTTAGACCCTCTTTTTGATTATTGTGATCGTTTATCTATTGAGTTCCATGATTTCCTGTTATGTGTTTTATTTTGTTATATTTATTTATTTTTTAGAATTAGTCTTACTTTGTTTGTTTTTGTGCTTTCCCTACCTGAGTTGCGTTGATATCAGGACGTTCTGTTTTGTGACCTTGTATTGTGCTGGTACCTGATATTATTGGTCATCAGGCCAAACAATCTCCTTAAGCATTTCTTGCAGTCTTGGTTTAGTGTTTGCAAATTCTCTAAACTTGTGTTTATCTGTAAATATCTTAATTTTTCCTTCATATTTCAGAGAGAGTTTTGCTGGATATATGATCCTTGGTTGGCAGTTTTTCTCCTTCAGTGCTCTGTATACGTCGTCCCATTCCCTTCTTGCTTGCATGGTTTCTGCTGAGTAGTCTGAACTTATTCTTATTGATTCTCCCTTGAAGGAAACCTTTCTTTTCTCCCTGGCTGCTTTTAAAATTTTCTGTTTGTCTTTGGTTTTGGCAAGTTTGATGATAATATGTCTTGGTGTTTTTCTTTTTGGATCAATCTTAAATGCGGTTCGATGAGCATCTTGGATAGATATCCTTTCGTCTTTCATGATGTGAGGGAAGTTTTGTGTCAGGAGTTCTTCAACTATTTTCTCTATGTTTTCTGTCCCCCCTCCCTGTTCTGGGACTCCAATCACTCGCAAGTTATCCTTCTTGATAGAGTCCCACATGATTCTTAGGGTTTCTTCATTTTTTTTAATTCTTTTATCTGATTTTTTTTCAGCTATGTTGGAGTTGATTCCCTGGTCCTCCAGAAGTCCCAGTCTACATTCTAATTGCTCGAGTCTGCTCCTCTGACTTTCTATTGCGTTGTCAAATTCTGTTATTTTATTGTTAATCTTTTGGATTTCTACATGCTGTCTCTCTATGGATTCTTGCAACTTGTTAATTTTTCCACTATGTTCTTGAATAATCTTTTTGTGTTCTTCAACAGTTTTATCAGTGTGTTCCTTGGCTTTTTCTGCAGTTATCCTAATTTCATTTGTGATATCTTTAGGCATTCTGTAAATTAGTTTTTTATATTCTGTATCTGATAATTCCAGGATTGTATCTTCATTTGGGAAAGATTTTGATTCTTTTGTTTGGGGGGTTGGAGAAGCTGTCATGGTCTGTTTCTTTATGTGGTTTGATATGGACTGCTGTCTCCGAGCCATCACTGGGAAACTAGATTTTCCAAGTAATCAGCTAAAAAAAAATGCAGTCAGATCCCTATCTGAATTCTCCTTCTGGCTTAGGGTATTCGGATGTTAATGGAGCCGCCTGGGGAGGGTGGGGGAGGGATTAGAGAGCTAGGCGTGTAGCACCACAGAATATAGAGCTGATCCCCGCGTTCACGCTCCGCCCCTGTCCGCCAGAATCCCGGCAGGACGGCTCCCCAGCTGGGACGCTACTCTCCCTGCTCCAAGAGCAGTCACTTCCTCCCGGGGATTTCTCCCTCCGGCGCTCCGCACCGCTCGCGTGAACTGAGTGCACGTGGCCCTCACGAACAGCTGGGCCCGCCCCCCGGGGGTCTATCCAGGGGAATGCGCTCACACCCCACCTGCTCTCGCCAAGATCCCAGCGGGATGGCTCCCCGGCTGGTACGCTGGTCTCCCCGCTCCAAGACCAGTCACTTCCTCCCGGGGATTTCTCCCTTCGGTGCGCCGCACCGCTCGCGTGAACTGGGTGGGCGTGGCCCCCCCCGGTTGCTTTAGGGAAATATAGCTGATCCCCAAGCTCGCGTCTCCCCCGCTTCCTGCCAAACTCCCTGCGGAACGGCTCCCCGGCTGGGATGCTGCTCTCCCCCCTCCAAGATCAGTCACTGCCTCCCGGGCGCTTCTCCTGCCGGCTGCGCCGCTACGCTGCCCGCGCCAACCAGCTAGACTCCCTCCCGGGATGGGTTGGGGGGATAGGGATGGGCCCCTTGTCTGTGCCATCTGCCCCCCCGGGGCTCTGCCCCAGCCCGGGCTCCGAAGGTCACCTGCCTGGTACGCTGGCTCTTAGTTCTGAAAACGATCGCTGTCTGCCCGTATTTGTTCGTTCTCCGTCTCTAAGTCTGTGTTTGTTGTTCAGAGTTCGTAGATTGTTATGTATGTGATCGATTCACTTGTTTTTCCGAGTCTTTGTTGCAAGAGGGATCCGCGGTAGCGTCCACCTAGTCCGCCATCTTGGCCCCGCCTGCTCTAATTGTTATTATTTGTTTTCTTCTGGTGACTGTGGGTTTCTTTTGTTGCTCTCTTTCTATTTGTTCAAGTTGTAGGGATAGTTCTTTGATTTTGGCCCTTTCTTCTTTTTGGATGTGTGCATTTATTGATATAAATTGGCCTCTGAGCACCGCTTTTGCTGTGTCCCAAAGGTTCTGATAGGAAGTGTTTTCGTTCTCATTGGATTCTCTGAATTTCTTTATTCCATCCTTAATGTCTTCTATAATCCAGTCTTTTTTGAGCAGGGTATTGTTCAGTTTCCAAGTGTTTGATTTCTTTTCCCTGCTTTTCCTGTTATTGATTTCCACTTTTATGGCCTTATGGTCAGAGAAGATGCCTTATAATATTTTAATGTTTTGGATTCTGCTAAGGCTTGCTTTATGACCTAATATGGGGTCTATTCTAGAGAATGTTCCATGTGCGCTAGAAAAGAACTTAGAGTTGGTTGCTGTTGGGTGTTCTGTATATGTCTACGAGGTCAAGTTGGTTGATTGTGGCATTTAGCTCTTCCGTGTCTTTACTGAGCTTCTTTCTGGATGTCCTGTCCTTCACCGAAAGTGGTGTGTTGAAGTCTCCTGTTATTGTGGAGCTGTCTATCTCACTTTTCAATTCTGATAGAGTTTGTTTTATGTATCTTGCAGCCCTGTCATTGGGTGCATAAATATACTTGTTGGTGTATTGTCCCTTAATCATTATATAGTGTCCTTCCTTATCTTTTCTGATGGATTTAACTTTAAGTGTATTTTGTCAGAAGTTAATATTGCCACTCCTGCTCTTTTTTGATTGTTGTTTGCTTGAGATATTTTTCTCCATCCTTTGAGTTTTAGTTTGTGTCTCTAAGTCTAAGATGTGTCTCTTGTAGGCAGCATATAGACGGATCTTGTTTTTTAATCCATTCTGCCACTCTCTGTCTCTTTATTGGTGCATTTAGTCCATTTACATTCAGGGTAAGTATGGATAGGTATGAATTTAGTGCTATCATTTTGATGTCTTTTTTTGTGTGTCAACAGCTTCTTTTTCCCACTTGATTTTATGTGCTGAGTAGATTTTCTTTATATATTGTCCTTCCTCATATTTGTTGTTGATTTTGTTTCTGCTGAGTCTGTATTCTTCCCTTGTATTTTATTTTGATGAGTACGATAGTTTGTCTGCTTTGTGGTTACCTTATTATTTACCCTTATTTTTCTAAATTTAAGACTAACTTTTATTTCTTTGTATTTCCGTATCTTCCTCTCCATATGGAAGGCGTATGATTACATTTCTTAGTCCCTCTTTACTATTTTAATGTTGTCTTCTTTTATGTAATAACATCACCATTACCCTGTGTTGGGCTTTTTCTTTTTTTTTAATCTTGCTTTTTTTTTTTTTTTGGATTTCCCTGTCTGGGTTGACTTCTGGTTGCTCTGCCCAGTGTTCTAGTCTTGGGTTGATACCTGATATTATTGATCTTCTAGCCAAAGAACTCCCTTTAGTATTTCTTGTAATTTTGGTTTGGTTTTTACAAATTCCCTCAACTTGTGTTTATCTGGAAATGTCTTAATTTCACCTTCATTTTTAAGAGACAATTGTGATGGATATATGATTCTTGGCAGGAAATTTTTTTCCTTCAATTTTTTAAATATATCATCCCATTGCCTTCTTGCCTGCATGGTTTCTGCCAAGGAGTCTGGGCTTATTCTTCTTGGCTCTCCCTTGTAGGTGACTTTTCTTTTATCCCTCGCTGCTCTTATAATTGTCTCCTTATCTTTGGTTTTGGCAAGCTTGATTATAATATGTCTTGGTGACTTTCTTTTAAGATCTAACTCATGTGGAGTTCGATGAGCATCTTGGATAGATATCTTCTCATCTTTCACAATATCAGGGAAGTTTTCTGCCAACAAATCCTCAACAATTTTCTCTGTATTTTCTGCCATCCCTCCCTGTTCTGGTACTCCAATCACTCATAGGTTATTTCTCTTGATAGAGTCCCACATGATTCTTAAGTTTTCTTCATGTTTTAAAATTCTTTTATTGGATTTTTCTCCAAAGATATTAGTGCCAAGTGATTTATCTTTGAGTTCAGAAATTCTAGCTTCTACTTGGTCAATTCTGCTCCTCTGACTTTCTATTGAGTTATCTAATTCTGTAATTTTATTGTTAATCTTCTGAATTTCTGATTGCTGCCTGTCTATGGATTTTTCCAGCTTATTAAACTTTTCGTTATGTTCCTGAATAATCTTTCTGAGTTCTTCAGTTACTTTATCTGTGTGTTCCTTGGCTTGTTCTGCGTATTGTCTCATTTCCTTCCTGATGTGTTGAAGGGTTCTGTATATTAAACTTTTGTATTCTGCATCTGGTAATTCCTGGAATGCACTTTGATCTAAAAGATCCCTGGATTCTTTGTTTTGAGAGCCTGTTGAGGTGATCATGGCCTGTTTCTTTATGTGACTTGATATTGACTGTTGTCTCTGAGCCATCTATAAGTTATTGTATTAGTTTATGCTTGTTTACTGTGTCATAGCTGTTTGCTTTGTTTTGTTCTGGTATGCCCCTATGGGTTGCTTGAGTGAGCCAGCTTGATTATTTTCACCTTTGGAGCTCTGTTGTCCTGTCCCCAGCAGGCTAGAGCTGTTATCAGGTATATCAGTCTAGGAGTCCATTCAGTTTTCTTGTATGAATTCAGCTCAGGTTTTCAGGTAGCTGATATCAAGTGTGCAGTACAGGCTCTTTCCTACAGTCTTAGAGGGGCAGGGGTGATTGGCATATGTACCCGTATCTGATTGCAGCAGGGGGTCACGCTCTGAACAAGGCAGGGGGCTGTGTCTCTGAGGAAAATGTGTCTCTGTTCCCTAGAGCGTGCTGGTGGGTGGGTTCTGCAGAGGGACCATGGGCACCCAAAGTTTTTGTTGTAAGGACTGGGAGGTACCAGTTATCCCTGGACCCCTGTCCCGGGTGGCTGGGCAACCCAAGTGGAGCCACCAGTCCTTAGGTCCCTGATGTGGGTAGGTGAGGGTCTTGTTTAATAGGCAAAGCAATGTCAAACATCAAACACCCACCTCTCCACCACACAGCTGAAATGGTTGGAGTTTGGCAACAAGGGCCTATTCCCCCGAAATAGGCCCACACAGGTCCATGCAGAAGGGAATGTTGTTCAAGGTCCACGGATGGTTTATGCCTGGACAGGAGCCACTTCTGTCCTGAGCTCCCCTAGTTAATGGAGTTAGCAAATTATCTTTTCTCCCCAGTTGCAATTTTTTTTCCCTCCCCAAGGCCGGGAGGATGCCTCTAGGTGCTCACCAGGGTCTATCTCAGGTCTAGGGATTCAGCCGCTGAAGTTGGCTTGGGGGTGGTGGGGGGAGGCTTGGTAAAATATACGCCAGTACTTAGCTTTTGCCAAGAGCACGCCCTTCTCCTCAGGTTCCGGAGGTGTGAGTGGGCTGTGTGGCTGGTTGCTTCTCCCTGAGGAAACTGCAGCCCAACACTAGCACCATCCCGCTGCAGCCCGCCACTCCATGAATGGTGCCTGAGGGCACCCCGCGATTCAGGTCCGGTAACTGCTCTCCACTTCTGAATGGTCTCTTCCTTTCTGTGCCCCTCGGTTCGTTGTCTAAGCTTGCCTTTGATGCTCAGGGCTCCCAGCTTGTCATAAATATACTCGTTTCACTTGTTTTTTCAGATCTTTGTTGTAAAGAGGGCTGGACGGAAGTGTCTTTCTATTCCGCCATCTTGGCTCCTGGTGCTTGCATTTTTAATGAACACAGTTGGTGATACACTAATGTGTACCAACATTTTAAGAACCACTGGTACATCTAAAGGAGCACTAACTTGGGAGTATGGGGGCCTAGTCTTTAGTCCTGACTCTGCCCCTTCCCGTTTGTGTGACCTTGGACAAATTGCTTACCCTCTCTGACTGAGATTCAGTTTCCTCATCTGAAAATTGAGCAAATGCTTCCAGTTGCAGAATTCTATAATTTGTATCATTATAAGAGTGACTAGCACTGTGAAGAAGAAACTTTCTTCCAAGTAAATCTTTTATTATGTTTATACTTGTGCCTGGTTCTAACAAGTTAAAAAAAAAAGTCTTTAATGAAATCTTGTTTATTGAAAGTGAACCTAAGTTTCAAGCTTTTTTCATCTGAGTTTATCAAACCTTCAGATGTTTATCTCTAATGGGAATTCCTGCTGCTAGTGGTCATGGGTGTCAGGTGTGGAGGGACTCTTGCCTTGCTTCTTTGCCCAGGGAGCAATAACACAGCAATCATGAAAAGCTCTCCTATCTCTTGCTTTTTTGTAAATATTTAGATGTGAAATGTTGGTAAAATGGCCAGGGCAAGAGGTGATGTTGGTTGAGGAAGAATGGGAAAGAGTGCCATAAATAAAAAGAAGTTCTATTCCTTGACATCAAGGTCACTGAAAAACAAAGTTGCCTTTATTGCAGCTGCTATACTTTACTCTCACTTTCTTTCTATATTTAGAAACTGGATAATTAGGACACCTGCAAGCTTACTTGGCTCCTGAATTAACACTTTGGACCAGACCTTCTGTCTATGAGGAGCACATTGATCAAGAGTTAATCTGGTGAAATAACCTTGGAGCTTTGACTAGAGCAAGCAGATTCTCCCTTCCTACTGGCCTTTGCCCTGCTTATAACCTAGAAAAGGGAAAGGAAGAAAAAGTAGGAATTGTTATGCATTTATTGCACTGTACAGAAATCCGTGAGAATTTCTTACATTTGTTTAGCATTACAACTGTTAAGGACATAAACATGGTTTCACTGCTATGTATAATACTCTACTGAATTCTGAACACTCTGGTATATCACAACCACAATGAAAATAAACTTACACAAACACATACATAGTCTGAAGTTTCCTAATAGTATGTAGAATACTGAAGTCTCAGTTGTATTTTGCAAGACTGTGTCTCTCCCTTGCTGTGTTTTGTTCCCTTTTCCTCTAGTTCCTAGAACCATTGCCTTCCCTTTATTCATCCTTCTGTCCTATCTCATTCCCTCCCTCTCTCATTTTCTTCCCCTCTCCTTTGAAAATTGCCATGTCTAATATAATTGAGCTCCAATAGCACTAATGCATAGATTGCAGTGATTTAATGCATGTGCAGTGGAGCAACATTCTTAAAAAACACAACTATTTATGAACTCTGTGATGGGAGAAGTTTGGGGAAAGCAGGATTCAGCTGGGCATAGAGACTCTCCTTTTGTTTAGGAAAATAACTTTAATGGGACTATTGCTTGAGCAAAGGTTAAGTCCAGAGCATGTCTGGTAGAAGAGGTTTATACAAAGAAGAAAAAGCTTCTCTGCAGGGTAGTGAAAAAGTGTTCATTGAGCAAGGAGACAATTATGAGAGATTATTATGTTAACTGATTCTTTGCTTCCTCTGGGTAGTGAATAGATTCAGGACATAAGAGTCATTGGAGGATGACAAATAAATAGAGTAAAAGACCTCAATTTGCAGAGGTCTAGGACTCTGTCCCAGGGGCCAGAGGACTAGGAGACAGATGGCAAGAAGGAGACTTCTCATTGAGACAGAATGACCCAGACATGTAAGAGGTATCAATATATGACCTTATGTTATTTTTCTTTGTTGTGATGCTTTTTATTACACTAAAAATTTCAATACAGCTATATTAATTATTGAAGCTAGATTAAACTTTGCTGAGGAAAATTAAGAGATGATTCTTTAATTGCAATTGGGCTGAGCTCCCGAAGGGGGCGTAGGTGTTTCCTCTTCTGAGACTAGATGTGAAGCCAGCAGTATCCTTTCAAGAGATGTCATTAGTCCTTAAGTTCTGTGAGTTGGCTTGCCACAAAGAAAAGTGGCTTATGAAAGAGCATGAAATGAGTAATGACACCAAGCTTGGCCAGTGGAACGTGCAAGTATTCTTCAGGGCTCTTAATAAAATTAAAAAGGGGAATGTGAAAAACAGCATGGTTGTCTGCAATCATACAAGATGGAGAGCTGAATGACTTTTATTTGGATACTAAAGGAATAGGCAATTCCAAAGTCTTGAGAACTCAACGGCACTCACGGTCATTATATTATATTACATTTAAGATCATCTGTTTTCTAAACAAGAAGCCCCGGTGGGGCAATGGTTAAACCTTTGCTGCTAATCAAAAGGTTGGTGATTTGAATTCACCAGCTGCTCTATGGAAGAAAGATGTGGCAGCCTGCTTCCATAGATATTAAAACCAAACCTACTGTCATCGAGTCGATTCTGACTTATAGTGACCCTGTAGGACAGAGTAGAACTGCCCCATAGGGTTTTCAAAGCTGTAAATCTTTATGCAACCAGACTGCCACATCTTTCTCCAGAAAAGTGGCTGGTGAGTTCAAACTACGAGCCTTTCAGTTAGTAGCCAAGCACTTAATCACTGTACCAACAGGGCTCCCACTTGTACAGATTTCAGCCCTGGAAACCCAAGGAGGCCATTCTACTCTGTCCTATAAGGTCGTTATGAGTTGGAATCGACTCAATGGCAATGAGTTTGAGTTTATTTTCTAAACATGAACCAGTAATCATACTTGCATATTTTTTAAGTTAATAGTCATTAAAGTTTCTCGTGTTTAGAGATATCCTGTAACAAGTAATATAAGTATACACTAAAAATAATAAAGTAGAATATTATATACTATGTGATATTACGAGGGCTAAATTTTATCCAGATATAAATTTTATCCAGATATATAAGACCACTATTTGAAAAACATGGGTAATGTTGGAAAGGGTGGACTCTTAGAAGGCATCTTATTTTTTTCCTCTTTTCCTTTTTAATTTTTAAATTGTACTTTATGTGAAGGTTTACAGAACAAACTAGTTTCTCATTAAACAGTACACGTATTGTTTTACAACATTGGCTAATAACCCCACGACATGTCAACACTCTCCCTTCTCAACCTTGGGTTCCCTATTACCAGCTTTCCTGTTCCCTCCTGCCTTCTAGTCCTTGCCCCTGGACTGGTGTGCCTCTTTAGTCTCATTTTGTTTTATGGGCCTGTCCAATCTTTGGCTAAAGGGTGAATCTCAGGAGTGACTTCATTATTGAGCTGAAAGGGTATCCAGGGGCCATACTCTCCGGGTTTCTCCAGTCAGGCCAGCAAGTCTGGTCTTTCTTTTTGAGTTAGAATTTTGCTCTACACTTTTCTCCAGCTCTGTCCAGCACCCTCTATTGTGATCCTTGTCAGAGCAGTCAGTGGTGGTAGCCGGGCACCATCTAGTTTTACTGGACTCAGTCTCGTGGAGGCCATGATAGATGTGGTCCATTAGTCCTTTGGGCTATCTTTCCCTTGTGTCTTTAGTTTTCTTCATTCTCCCTTGCTCCCAAACGGGTGAGACCAGTGAAGTATCCTAGATGGCCGCTCACAGTCTTTTAAGACCCCAGACACTACTCACCAAACTAGAATGTAGAACATTTTCTTTATAAACTATGTTATGCCAATTGAGCTAGATGTTCCCCGAGACCGTGGTCACCATAGCCCTCAGTCCATCAATGCAGCCCCTCAGGGAGTTTGGATGTGTCTATGGAGCTTCCATGACCTTGCAAAAGACATCTAACTTTTAAGAATGAATGGAGTTTACTTGATTGACAGATCTCATAAAAGGGAATTTTGGTGGAAAAACAATCTGACTTTGTAATCAGTTGGAGTGTTATTTTCCACTATCACCCTGGAATTCTGCCATTGATACAATGACTGCTTTGCAATCCCAGTTTTTTCTTAGTCACGGCTTTATTCTCCAAAATTCTCTTCAGATTAAGAAATACAAAACCACACTCAGTAACAGTGACTCATAAATAAAAAATTCACAATTTTTAGTCTTCCTAAAGCTCTGAATTTTTCTTTTTTTTTTTTTCCTCCCCTTAAGCTTTTCAGTTTCAAATAAGTAGATAAAGGTGCTTCTGGGAAGATTTAAGTTAATTTTTCTTTCAATTTGTTGTCATTAAGTTAAAAACTATCCAATTCATATCGGCCACTTTCTAACCCTAACAGTAAGGGTTTTATGGAAAATATCCCTCAAACATAGTTATTTTTAATATTTGGGGGAAAAGATCCCCATTACCATTTAATGGTCCAGTTTCTGGGATTAGAAGGTGAACTCGAGTATTTATTATGACTGCCATTACACCGTCTACAAAAAAAAAAATACATCAGTGATTATATCAGGAGCCGGGGGGCCTTAAGGGGAGATATAAATTGGTGCCGCAGGCTTGGCGCCAGGCACAGACAGGGCCCGGCCCTTAGTCATGACAGATGTTGCACTGTCAAAGTGATTTCTGGATGCTATGACCTGCTACCAGCTCCCCTGCTCTCAACAGCGCAGCCAGTATTGAATAAACTTACTGTTAATATGTCTTGTTGCCTTTGTGCTCCCTTTGCTTTCCCGCCCTCCCTTTCTGCATTTGGACTCATCAGTAGTTAACAGACTGTCATCAGGAAAGTGACTCTTGAGAAGTCTACCTGAGGGCCAGTGATTGAGATGTAATTGAAGAATAAGCCCCTCAATGGCAGGAAACTTGAAGGGGCAGGAATCTCAGAATAAGTGGAAATTACAAAGGAAGATTTACAAAGAAGGAGCTATTGAGAAAGGAAACTCAAGAGAAAAAGGATTTCCTCAAAGGATGTCATGACAAAGAGGGACAATATGGGTATTACCTGGGGAAAAAAAAATACAGCAAAAATAAATCAAAGACAGCCAGGCTAAGAAGGAAAAGAAGGGATGACTAATTGGTTAGGAAGTGGTAACAAAGAAATCAAACGTTACGTAGGAAAGCGGAAGGAATTTCTTAAGAAAGAACCATGTGCTAGAGATCATTTAAGGTTCTCCTTAGTATAAACCTCTGCTTTCCCCAAATCTGAACTTTCCCATAATTTAGGCAGCTTTCGAAGTAGAGGTGCTCCCAGTGCACAAGAGAGCATTGGTGGTTTGGTGGTAGAATACTTGCCTTCCATGCGGAGACCTGGGCTTGATTCCTGGCCAATACGACTCATGTACAGCCACCATCCTTCTGTTAGTGGAGGCTTGTAGGTTGCTATGATTCAAAACAGGCATCAGCGGAGCCTCAAGACTGAAATGAACTACGAAGAAAAGCCTGGCAATTTATTTCAGAAGTCAGCCAATGAAAACCCTACGGATCATGATGATTTGATCCCCGACCAATCATGGGAATGGCGCGGGACTGGGCAAGGTTTCTTTCCATTGTGCAGAGGTTCGCCATGAGTCAGGACTGACTTGAGGGCAGCTAACAACAACAACATCTATAAAGACATATATTATGAAAGTTCATTTAAAAAGTTTGGTTATTAATTGTCATAAAACAATATATGTACTAACTATTTAATGAGAAACTAGTTTGTTCTGTAAACCTTCACCTAAAACACAATAAAAAAAAAAGTCATCTACATGAGATCAACAATTACTCAGAAGCAAAGATAAAAAGATAGGGGCCAGGGAACCTAGAGTACTGGAAACAGAACAAACAGAACACAATTAAAGAGAATGTTAACACAGTGCAATAAATATAACTAATTGAACATCTTTGTATAAATTATCAACTGGGAACTTAATGTGCTATGTAAACTTCCACTAAAAACTTAGTAAGATGTTATTTAAAAAAAAAGTTTGGTTATTAAAAATGAAAATCCACTTTTCCTTTTTATTCCTTACTCAGACTTCAGGGTTTAATGCAGAAGAGCTTCAGAGGATTTTTCTCAACTAATTATTTAAGAAAAAAATTCCATTCTCTTTCCTTCTGCTATGAAAGCCTTGGGAGGCTATAAACCAAACAGCATTCGAGTTACAATGTGGAGATGTTAGTGAGGACACTTAATAGCAGAGGGGATGAGAATACTTCTCTTCCCTCTTGGTCCCCCAGGCCTTAATCCATTAAAGTTACCATCGGTATTTTGCTTTCACTGGATTTATTATATGTATTTGATTTTCAATCAACTGCACAAGATTTATTTACTTCCCGGATTATATAGAAGTTTTTTTTTAATTTAACATCCAAATGTTGAATAGGGCTTTAGGGTCTGAGCTTCTTCCCATTAGCAGTTGATATGTAATCATGAAGAAGATTGTGGTGTGTGTTAGCAGAACGGGAAAGTTTGAGGTGGAAAACAAGAATAAAACAGAACATCTAAAATGAGAAGTGGTAAAGCTTAGACTGTTTAAGGTTTGAGGTTATCTCTGTCTTTAAAAGCACTCTTGCTCGTTAGCCTGGATAACTGGGAGTTGACCAAGTTCATGTGCCTGGAACTCATAGGTACAAACAAGACTATCAAATACTATAAAAATCAATGATAGGTGCATTCCTAAATGGCCAAACATTAGATATTTTTTAAGAATCACCCTCGATCTCATTTTAAAATCAGAGCAATAAGTTTTTTTAAAAAGTTCTTTCAAACCTCCCAGTTTTCTTCACTTATGATATGATGGGTTAGAGGGTTATTCACATTTTTGCAAAAAATTTGACAACTTCTGCCAAGATAAATATTGTGTAACCCCCTAAACTATTAAATGTAAACCTAAAACAAAAATAAAACAAAAGAAATAATCTTGATAGACATTCAATACATCTTTCTCTTAACTGAAATACAAAAAGAAAATATTTTTACTTATATTTTGGATTAAACTCAAGAAACTGCTCATACTTTTGCACTGTTTGCTCATGGTAGAAGGGAACAATAAAACGTAATGTCACTAATTCCTCTTGATTGCCTTTGTTAACCATTTTTATCATAGTCAGCAGTAGCATCTGAGGTTGTTTTTTGTGCTTTGCTCTAGACTGTGGTCAAAAAACAAAAAACCAAACCCCATTGCCATTGAGCCAATTCTAATGCATAGCAATCCTACAGGAGAGAGTAAAACTGTCCCACTGGGTTTCCAAGAAGGGGCTCATGGATTCAAACTGCTGACCTTTTGATTAGCAGCCAAGTTCTTAACCACTGCACCACCAGGGCTGTGGTTAGGTCCCCCAAATATTTCCTTGGTCACCCTTACAATTTAGGTCATCTACTTAGCTTTCTCATGAAATTGTTAACAGGAGCTGTGCTGGTCTATAAAAGTATCCGATTCAATGATTTGTACTCCCTGCCCCAAAGCTTCTTCTGGGAGAAAACTGAGAAAGTAGAGAAGAGGAATTCCCAATCATGTGCCTAGAAACAATTGTCTCAAAGATCATCAGGGCAGGGAAGCCCTGCCTTGAAATTCCTCCTTCAGGCTCATTTCACACAGTTCTATATGTATTAGCCTCTGGTTTGGAGTATCAAAATGCTTTTAGCATCTGGCAGCCACTTCCTCAGTTCCCAACTGCTGATGTGATACTGCTGCTGGAAAGTTCACTTGGCCCCAGAAAGATTAACCCTAGGCCCTCCAAGTACTCTGCTGTTATTTTTCAAAGGCCACCAGTCTAGATGCTTCTGCGGGAGCTGCACCTGACTCGCTCAGGGGTCTTTACTCTCATGTGGATGGATAGGCTCTGGAAACCTAGAATATCATGACACTGTAGGCAAATGTTTGTAAGTCTTTTTCTGGGAAAGGGGTCATACATTTTCCCATCAGATTTTCAAAGGATCCCAGGACCTCAAAAGTTCTAGGGAGTCAGTAGAACCTTCTTAAAGGCTTTCTGGTTGTTATTCTCCGCTTGGAAGAGACATTAAGTCAGCCAAGCATTGTTTGCTCTGTTGAGCCCAAAGGAATTTAGCAGTATCTTAGCATTTTCTTAACCACTCGCTCCCCTTAGCCCAGGAGGCTACATATACTTTTCCTCAGAAACACATACAAAGCCTTCTCAGCAATCACAGATTGAGAAAATAGCTCAAGGTTAAGCACAATTGTACATTTTTCATGAATATACTCTAAGCTTTCAGGGTGGGACATACACAAGTTCAAGTTTTATTGTGCCTTGTCTCTTAAACACACGTAATAGTAGAAGGTATATATTTTCCCACTTCTTCCAGCATATCTCCCTGCCACCACCTATAGTTGGGGGTAACTAAAGTTTACCACTAAGTTTTCAATTTTTCCAGTAAACATTTATTGAGTGCCGTCAGCCTCTGTTCTTTTAATGCCTGGAGTTTTTTAACGATAGTACAACAGGCTACAGTGAGAGGGTAAATTTACTACTATAACTTTTCCCTAATTAAAGAAATATTACTCAAATCCATTTGTATTCTGCCAATTTGTTGTTATTCCACCACGATAAGTTACAGAGTTTATTCTTAGTTTGTTCTTAGCTATTGCCTAAAACTAGGACTGGTTCTTGTCCACATGGAGCTGTCAGTCTAGCAGGAGAGACAGATGAGAAAATTAATTACACCAATAATAAGAAATGACAAAACCTATAATAAAGATGTCTGTAGAGTGCTATGGAATTGTGGACTGGGAAGGATTTCTGTTTGCATGTGTGCACATTGGGGAGAGCTGGAGAAAGGCACTAAAAAGAAGTTTCTTCTGGTCTTGACATGAATATAATTTGGTCAGGGGAGACGACTGGGGAAGGAAAAGAAGGCGAATTGATAATGTAAAATAGTCTAAGATTTAAAAAAAAAAAAAGAGCATTCTTAAGTGATGTCTTTAAAAAGCTTATTTAAAAACAAGAAATCCTGTGCCAGTTTTTGCTTTTTAAAAAATAGAGGAGCAGCTGTATACTTTTGATGCCTTATTTTAATAATTTATTATTATTAATAATAATTTAAAAACATTTTAAGAAGCAATTTTTCTTTTGCTTTTGAACTAAATTCATTCTTTCTATTTAGAATCTTTCTAATTCCCTTATTTGACTAACATTTATGGAATGATTTATATACTTTATCTAACATATGCTTAGTCTATTAGGAAAAGATTTAATGCCTTCCATAAAACAGAATTGCTACTGCCAGCTACTACAATATTTTATTTATTATAAAAGTTTATAAGTTACATTCATTAATAAACGTCATTTGGGAAAAAATTTGTTTTAAGTTTTAAAGTTGTTATAATTACTAATCAGATCATCCTGATACATTTAGTGCACTATTCCAATAAAACATCAGAACTCCATATTCTTTGTGCCTTCATAGATTTAGCTATTTTAAAATAGTTATTTGAGGAAATATATATTTAAAAACATTTACACACAATTATCTAGCTTTTCATTCCCTTTTAAAATAACACTTCAATAAAAATCTTTGTTGTTTCAAACATGCTTTCTAGTATTAATTGTTCTCTTAAATAGATCATTTGCCAGGTATTTTTGTTGTTTTAATGGCAAAGGAAACTTCTGTCCAAAAATGCAATAAATTTGAGTACCTACAGAATCTTGTTTAGGGAGAGACAAGATGAGCGAGAAACCGATGACAAAGGCAAGGGTGTTTGAACGGGGCCTTGAAAGATTCTATGGAAATAAAGAGAAGAAGAGCATTTTAGTTCAAGGCATGAGATGAGGTTAGGAGTAATGCTGGGGTCACAATATGAAGGTACTGGTAGAACACTTAAGCTGAAGAGGGGTGGCCAGATGTATGTACTGGAAAGATATCCTTGGAAACAGGAAAGGAAAAGGGTTTATTTCAGAAAAGAGTGATGATGGAAATACCAGTTAGTACTTAATAGGCAATACGAGAACTTCAAATCAACTAAGAGATTTACAGGGGAGATGGACAAGACAGGTGGGGTGTGAAAACTGTTTTGAGATGGTAGACTTTACAAGATCTGGTGACCAATATCTGGTAAAGAAAGAGCAAGAAATAGACATAGGAGAAAAGGAAGCATGACAGATGACTAATTTTTTCAACTTGGGAAATAGAATGAATAGTGTTGTTATTAACTAAATAGGAAAGATAAAGAACTTTGGAGGAAGTAAAGATGGTTAGACTGTGGGGAAATTCATTTTAGGGGAAGAACATGGACACAGGTGTCAATCTTGGCTCTCTGCTCAATTACTCACTAGCTATGTGACACAGGGTCTTCAATGGGTTCAAACATAGCAATGATTTTGAGGATGGTGCAGGACCAGACAGTGTTTTGTTCTGTTGTACATAGAGTAGCTATGAGTAGGAACTGACTTGATGGCACCTAATAAAAAGAACAAGTGAAATTTGGGCAAGTTATTTATTCTCTCCAAGCCTCCTTTCCTTCTTTTGAAATAGGGAAAATTATGCTTAGTTTACAGAATTGTTGACAGGATTTAATGACAAAATGTGTGTAAAGTGACCAGCACATTTCTGGAACACTTGAGGTACTCAATAAGTATAAACTTCCCTTCCACCATCTCCTTTTTTTTCCTTGAGTTTGAGGTGCAGTAAAGCCTCAAAATAGTTAACTAGCTAAGAGGGGTAGAACTGATGACAAAAAGATTGAAAATCCAGCTCAAGGAGGGAATCTACTGAAAGGTTTCAGAGAATTTTCAAAGAATGATACATAATTGATTCAAATTTCTAAATATCCTTTGATTCTTGTTTGAGTCTATTCTGGAATATAAAATTAAAGCATCCAGTAAGTATGTCCATGTCCAGAGAAAGGTAATTTGAGCATTATTACTACTCTTATAATTATGTTTTTTGTAGTTACCAGTGGCTTCATAGGGTTTCTAGTGACTGGCTTTTCGGAAGTAGATTGTCGGGCCTTTCTTTCCAGGCTCCTCTGGATATATTCTAACTTCCAAACTTTTGGTTAGTTGCCAAGTGCGTTAACAGAGATTCCTGTCTGTGGTTAGTATTATTGAGTCTTAATCTGCAGAGCTGCTATGGGAATACATTGTATTCCAGATAGCTTATTTCTGTTGGTTTAGCTCTCCAGTTAAGACAAAAGGCTAGATTTATTTTGTTCAGCTAAAGATTATTGTGGGAATGAGAGTTATTAACATTAGCCAGAGTAGGGAATGAATTCTAAGAAAGTAAATGTTTTCTAGGTAGAGCACATCCAGGATGAGATTTAGTTGTATTTTTTTTTTTTAAGTTGTGGTATGATATGGGAAGGGGGAGGGAGACGATGGCATAGTGACTGGTATGAAACTGGAGTAGATAACAATTTGCTAGGTGAATAAAGATTCATGCTTCATTGAACATTTTGAAATGGGTGCATTTTAGACCACTGTGTTCTTCAAAGCCATCCACTTACATTTTTCTGTTATAAGTGTAAAAAGCAATGTTTTACTTCCTAGAATCTCCGAATATTCTACAAATATCTCAATGCCAAATTCAATCTTCTAAACAAATAAACAGATAAGTTTCCCAAAAGCTTTAACTCTCTCTCTCCTTTTTCTCCCAACCACAAGAGGGCGTATACCCCATCCTCTCTTAGAAGGTAATAGACAAATAGGAGGAAGATGGGCCATTGCTAGTCTGTCCAGTTGCCTAATCTGTACTGATGTTTGAGATTGACAGGGAGGGAGGTCCTACAGCCTTGTTGTTGCCATTGGTATGGAAAAAGGTCCACCTATTTCCAAACATTCATATTTATTATCCTTGAATTTATCCAGATCTTGAACTTACTTTTTTTTTTTTTTTTTATCCTGAGCCTTGGTGGTGCAGTGATTAAGATCTTGGTTGTTAACCAAAAGGTCGACAGTCTGAATCCAGCAGCGAGTCCTTGGAAATCCTATGGGGCAGTTCTACTCTGTGTCATAGTAGCTATGATTAAAATCTACTTGGTGGCAACAGATTTAGTTTTATTATCTCTTTATACCAAGCAAGGAACATGTTTTTACCACCAGTTCTATCAAAATAATTTCTTGTGATAATATGAACTTAAACTACTTTTCTGAGCTCCATGGAGTTCCGCCTTTCTACTATTCTCCAGTTTGATGAATAAGATTATGCTCACTCTAACTACAGAGCTTCATGGCCCCATGTAATCTTTCTTTTTCTTTTATCTTTTTTCCAGAAAAGACTCAACCTGAAATTGTGCGAGATCTCGGTTGACTTGTAGATTTGGCTCCATAGGAATCAAGCTGAGGACAGGATAGGTTTGAGTTTTTGTTACATTGTTGTCCTGGGCATAATTCTGTTCCAGAACAAAGTGATTTTATTTTATTTTTTCTAAATTAAATTAAACATCATCCTTTAACTAAAAGTTAAGAGGGGTTACACTAGCTCGACAGAGGCTAATCCTTGAGGCTGACATGGCCCATCTGGCAGCTCTGCAGCTGACACTGTGTACTTTCTCATACATTCTTGACAGGGTTTTTTGAAGCTTCCAAGGTTTTGGTTCTTAGGGTTTAATCCTCAAGCATTCCAGACCTACCTACATTAGAACATAACTACTGCAAATAACAAGAATTAACTGTATCTAACATGTAATTTTTAGTAAATTCCAAATTAGACATTTATTAAATATTAACCACCATAAACCAAAACCGATCTATCAGTTTGTCATATTGTGGCTTGCATGTTGCTGTGATGTTGAAAGTTATGCCACCAGTTTTTCAAACCCCAGCATGGTCATCTACTAAGGTGGACAGGTTTCAGTGCAGCTTCCAGACTAAGACAGACTAGGAAAAAGGACCTGGAGATCTATTTCTGAAAAAAATTGGCCACTGAAAACCTTACGAATAGCATCAGAACCTTGTCTGATGTAATGCTGGAAGATGAGCCCCTCAGATTGGAAGGCACTCAAAATACGACTGCAAATGAATTGCCTCCTCAAAGCAGAGTTGGCCTTAATGATGTGGATGGAGTCAAGCTTTTGGGTCCTTCATTGGCTGATGTGTCACAGCTCAAAACAAGGAAAAAGAAACAGCTGCAAACATCCATTAATAATAAGAATGTGGAATGTATGAAGTATAAAAAAAAAAAAAAAATCTAGGAAAATTGGAAGTGGCCATAAATGAAATGGAACACATAAAAATGAATATCCTAGGCATTAGTGAGCTGAAATGGACTGGTAGTGGCCATTTTGAATCGGACGACAGTAGTCTACCATTTTGGGAATGACAAATTGAAGTTGAACGGCATCACGTAAATCACCAAAAAGATTTTAAAATCTGTCCTTAAGCACAACACTGTCAGTGATAGGGTAATATCCATAAGGTTACAAGGAAGACCAGTTATGCAAATTTATGCACCAACCACTAATGCCAAAGATGAAGAAACTGAAGATTTTTTACCAACTTCTGCAATCTGAAATTGATCAAACATGAGATCAACATGCACTGATAACAACTAACGATTAGAATGCAAAAGTTAGAAACAAATAAGAATGATAAGTAGTTGGAAAATATGGTCTTAGTGATAGAAATGATGCGGGAGATCACATGATAGAATTTTGCAGTGTCAAAGACTTATTCATTGCAAATACCTTTTTTCAACAACATAAATGGTTACTATACACCTGGACCTGGCCAGAAGGAATGGACAGGAGTCAAATCAACTACATATGTAGAAAGAGACCGTGGAGAAGTTCAATATCATCAATCACAACAAGGCCAGGGGCCTACTGTGGAACAGTTCATTAGTTACTCATACTCGAGTTCAAGTTGAAGCTGAATAAAATTAAAACAAGACTGTGAGAGCCAAAGTATGATCTTGAATATATTGTACCTGAATACAGAGACCATCTCAAGGATAGACTTAACGCATTTATCACTAATGACTAAAGACCAAACGAGTTGTGTGATGATATCAAGAACATCACTCATGAAGAAAGCAAGAGGTCATTAAAAGACAGGAAAGAAAGAAAAGATCAAAATAAATGTCAGAAAAGACTCTGAAACTTGCTCTCGAACATAGAGTAGATAAAGCGAATGGAAGAAATGATGAAGTAAAAGAGCCAAACAGAAGATTTCAAAGGACTGCTCCAGAGGACAAAGTGTTATAATGAAATGTGCAAAGATCTGGAGTTAGACAACCAAAAGGGAAGAACATGCTCAGTATTTCTCAAGCTGAAAGAACCTAAGAACAATTTCAAGCTTTAAGGTGCTGTATTGACGGATTCTATGGGGAAAATATTGAATGAGGGAAGAGGCATCAAAAGAAGATAGAAGGGAAGGAATACACACAGTCATTGTACCAAAAAGTATTGGTTGATGTTCAACCATTTCAGGAGGTAGCGTATGATCAAGAACCGATGGTACTGCAAGAAGAAGTCCAAGCTGCACTGAAAACATTAATGGAAAATAAGGCTTCAGGGATTGATGGAATACCAATTGAGATGTTGCAACAAATGGATACAGAATTGGAGGCCCTCACTCATCTATGCCAAGAAATTTGGAAGACAGCTACCTGACCATCCAATTGGAAGAGATCCATATTTGTGCCCATTCCAAAAAAGGTGATACAACAGAATAAGGAAATTATTGAACAGTACATAGATAAAGAGGCAGTCGTTTGAAAAGAACAAGGGGATACTGCATGGTTTAAAGTCAGGAAAGGTGTGTGTCAGGGTTGTATCCTTTCACCATACTTATTCGATCTGTATGCTGAGCAAATAATCTGAGAAGCTGGACTATGTGAAGAAGAATGGGGCATCAGAATTGGAGGAAGACTCGTTAACAACCTGCAATATGCAGATGACACAACCTTGCTCGCTGAAAGTGAAGAGGGCTTGAAGCACTTACTGAAGAAGATCAAAGACAACTGCCTTCAGTATGGACTACCCTCCAACATAAAGAACACAAAAATCCTCACAACTGGACCAATAAGCAACATCATGGTAAATGGAGAAAATATTGAAGTCTCCGAGGATTTCATTTTACTTGTATCCCCAATCAACAGCCATGGAAGCAGCGGTCAAGAAATCAAACAACATATTTTATTGGACAAATCTGCTGCAAAAGACCTCTTTAAAGTGTTGAAAAGCAAAGATGTCACCTTGACGACTAAGGTGCACCTAACCAAGCCATGGTGTTTTCAATTGCCTCATATGCATTCAAAAACTGGACAATGAATAAGGAAGACCAAAGAAGAATTGATGCCTTTGAGTTATGGTGTTGGCAAAGAACACTGAATATGCCATGGACTGCCAAAAGAACTAAGAAATCTGTCTTGAAATAAGTACAGCCAGAATATTCCTTAGAAGCAAAGATGCCAAGACTTCATCTCACATACTTTGGACGTGTTATCAGAAGGGATCAGTCCCTGGAGAAGGATATCCTGCTTCTAAAGTAGAGGGTTAGCAAAAAAAACAGGAAGACCCTCAACGAGATAGACTGATGCAGTGGCTGCAACAATGGGCTCAAGCATAACAATTGTAAGAATGGCTCAGGGTGGGCATTTTTTTGTTCTATTGTACATAGGGTCACTATGAGTCAGAATTGACTCGACGGCACCTGACAACAACAGAGCAACACTCGATAATATCATATGCAAGTAAAATTTTGCTGGAAATAATTCAAAAGTGATTGCAACAATACATTGACAGGGAACTGCCAGAAGTTCAAACTGGATTCAGTAAAAATGGGGAGTATCATTGCAGATGACTCATGGAGTTGGCTGAAAGCAGAAAATACCAGAAAGATGTTCACCTGTGTTTTATTGACTATGCAAAGGCATTCAACTGTGTGGATCACAATAAATTGTGGACAACATTTCGAAGAATGGAATTCCGGAAAGCTTAACTGTTCCCACGGGCAACCCATACATAGACCAAGAGGCAGCCACTCGAACAGAGCAAGGGGATTCTGTGTGGTTGAAAATCAGGAAAGGTTTGAGTTAGGGTTGTATCATTTCATCATACTTATTCAATCTGTATGCTGAGCTAATAACCTGAGAAGCTGGACTCTATGTAGAAGAACGCAGCACCAGGATTGGAGGAAGGCTCATTAACAGCCTGCAATATGCAGATGATACAACCTATTGAAAGCAAAGAGGACTTGAAGCACTTACCGATGAATATCAAAGACTACAGCCTTTGGTACGGATTATATTTCCACATAATGAAAATAAAAATCCTCACAACTGGATGAATAGGCAACATCATGATAAACAGAGAAACATTAAAGTTGTCAAGGATTTCATTTTACTTGGATCCACAATCAACGTTCGCAGGAGCAGCGGTCAAATCAAACTACATATTGCATTGGGCAAATCTGCTGCAAAAGGCCTCTTCAAAGGGTTGAAAAGCAAAGATGTCACTGTGAAGACTAATGTGTGCCTGACCCAAGACATGGTATTTTCAGTTGCCTCTTATGCATTTGAAAGTTCAACAATGAATAAGGAAGACCAAAGAAAAATTTATGCATTTGAATTATGGTGTATGTGAAGAGTACTGAATATAACATGGACTGTTTTGGAAGAAGTACACCCAGAATACTCCTTAGAAGCGAGGAAGGTAAGACTTCATCTCACTTGCTTTGGACACATTATCAGGAGGGACCAGTCCCTGGAGAAGGACATCATGCTTGGTAAAGTAGAGGGTCAGTGAAAGAGAGGAAGACCCTCACGGAGATGGATTGACAGCGGCTGCTGAAAGGATGGGCTGCAGCACAGCAGCAATTGTGAGAACGGCCCAGGACTGGGCAGTGTTTCCTTCTGCTGTGTATAGGGTCACTATGAGTTGGAGCCAACTCGACGACACCTGACAACCACCACCACCACCACCACTGTAAAAACAAGCAAATAAATACATAAATAAACCGAAAACTCCCGGTTTTGTATTTTTCTTTGTAATACAAGATATGGAAATTTTTATTCATGCTGTCACACTGACAGCAAAGTGCAGAAAAATACATTCTGTGGATTTTACTATAGATAATTCTACCACTAGGGATCTAAGCCCTTAAGATAATTTGAGTTTTGATTTAAAGTAAGGTTCTCGAAAGCTACTAGATTCCTATTTAAAAGGGGTTTTCTTGTGGATTATCCATGTTAAACAATATCCAACTCATTACAAAATTAGGTTTTGCCTCCTCTCCAGTGTGTGCATGTGTGAAATAGTAGCCGGAATTAAACAGATGCATCATTTGACTGAATTCATTAAAATTAATTACGCATAAACCTTAATTATTTTTTTAGTACTTGTATCAGTTAATTTAGATGTTGATATCAATCTCTGCCTGTCTCTGCCAGCACAATTACTGTAGCTTTCTTCAACTTGCTCTCTTTGAATCAACCAAGTGTTCGTATCCCTAAGTTCCGAGGCCAAGGGTGGATCTCTCTGCTCTTTCTGGTTTGGGGACCTTGAACTTTCTCCTCTGCTGGTCCCTTCCTTCTTTTTTTTATTGCACTTTATATTAACTGGACACTGAACACTGTACCTTCTCCCGCTTTCAAGGTTTGTCTCCTGGTTCTGCTCTGTTTACGTGACATTTGTCCTCCTACTTTTCTTGGTCTCGGCTACTTGGGTGAGGAAAAGACTCCTTTTAAGAAATTATTTTAAATAAAAAAAGAGTGGCTTTGAGAGGGGTTGTGCCCCTCTTGACTTTACCTCAGTTTAGTCTTAAATATACAGAAAACACTCTTTTTTTTTTTTTTTTTTCTATGAGAGGCTAAGGCATCCTTTAAAGAAATAAACCTCCTGAGGGAAAAGATAGCCTCCCAGTTATTACAAAATGCTATCTCATAAATATGTTCCATTACAATAAATTACTGTAACCTTTAAAGAGCTTTTAGAATTTCGACAATAAGAATGATTTCTAGAGTGAGGAGAAGAATAAAAAATTTTTTTTTTCCACAGCCTGAGTACAAACCATTTCTCCTGCTGTCCAATTTTTTTTTTTTTTCAGAATTATAGTGCAATGAAGAACGCCTCCACTTCCTCTGTTCGAAAAGGAACTGAAGTCATTAATGGTTCTGAGGAAATTAGGAAATTCACATTCCCCCAGCCCCAAAGAGAATACGCTATTACCTTTAATAGCTTAAAAGTCTCTCTCAACTTCTCTCTGTGTTCATTAAGAAAACACAGGAGAAATTCCCATGTGAAAAGTATGGATTTTTCTTTCCCCCTAATCGCATAAAGTAGCTCCTTGTCTCACCTTTCCTTTCTGCTGGAGGGAATTGGACTAAACCACAGGCTACTGTCTGTTTCAGTGTGTTCTGGTCTGTCTCTACAACCGATTAATTGCCACCTTCACCAATACAAAGCCAATCAGCATTTAGGCTTCTAGAACTGTGTTGACCCCTTCTCTTAAGTATGTGTACATAGCCTTTTGCCAAAGTTTCTAGGCACTTTGTCAAAGATTCATCTTCCATAATGAAGATGAGAGAGTTCACAAGAACTAAGAGTAAAGCCTACAGCTGCTCAAAAAGACATTGCCAAATTAGGAGCAGCTTTGAGGGGTAAACTGGGGGATTATGTTAGCAAGCATGGCTAAGGCCTTCTGGAGGGCTGGCAGAGGGTGTACTTCCAAGTAATGCTGGATTACAGGTCTAAGGGTTTATTCTTTTCTAGTGATTTATTTATAGATCACGATGGAGCATCAAACATGACTTTTCTTTCAAAGGAATAATGCTGCATTAAAATTGCTTAGGTTTTGAAGTAAACATGTATTCTAAGACCAAAAACAGTCAAGGATAATGATTTCCACGAATATCTTACCTGTTAGAAATGAATGCTTAGGTGGATTCAGCATTGTCACACCACTGCTTTGATATAAATATTTTCCAAAGGAATGGAAAATTGGGCAATGAATTAGGCCATTAATTTTCTCTGTGTTGTGGGATTTACACTAAAATTTGTTTTTTTTTTTTTCTTCTGTCATAAACCCAAACCAAACCCATTGTCTTCAAGTCAATTCTGACTCATAATGACCCTATCAGGATAGAGTAGAACTCTCCCACAGGGTTTCCAAGGAGCGCCTGGTGGATTCAAACTGCAACGGTTTTGTTAGCAGCCATAGCACTTGACTACTATACCACCAGGGCTTCCCTAAGAAGAACGGATTTTATCATAGCTTTTGTTTTTTTTGGTTTGTATGTTATTTCTTTGGAAAACTCCTTTCCTTAATTTATGTACAGCTAGGTAGGCTGTAGCATTCCTCGAAATTTTAGTTTTTCTTTATACTATATTTTCCCCTTTGTCTCTGAGCACCACTTATAAAAATTGAATTTCAGTTGTTGGTGCAGACATCGGTAATGTAAGGAATTTTTACATATTCCTGTTCATATATAGAATTTAAATGAACATCTAAATCCTAAATGATTTTTTTTGCAGTAAGTTTGCCTTCCCAATTATATTTTTATTGCACTAAACTTAAATTCAGTTTTATTTTTTCTTGAAGAATACACACTGGGTAATACACACAGACAAGACAGCTTAGAGCAATATCTGCATATAGCAGATGCTATCAAGTCAATTCTGACTCATGTTGACCCCATTTGTGTCGGATAAGAACAGTACTCCATAGGGTTATCAATGGCTGACTTTTTGGAAGCAGATCACCAGGCTTTTCTTCTGAAGTACCTCTAGGTGAACTTGAACCTCCAAACTTTTGGTTAGCAGCTGAACATGTTAACTCTTTGCACCACCAACGGGTTTCCTACCTGCACGAAGCAGGTGGTAAATATATGCTTGCTGAGTGAGTAAATAAAGGGATGTTGCTGAATGAAGCTCTTAAGAAAATAAGAGCCAAAAATAAAATTTTATCAAGTGTCAATAATGGTAGCATTCATATTTAACTTTTCAATTTTTCATAACCGTGGCATACTACTATTTATTTTCCCGCTGTGAAAATTAGTTTTAATGAATCAGATGTATATGTCATTTTAACTTGTTTTAAAAACATTATGAGTATTTAATGAATATTGAATTCACCTAGATAATGCGTCAGAAAGTAAGGCCAAATTTCTCCACAGTGAACAGGGTATTAGTCTCTACCAAAGTAGTTGTTAAGCTTCTGTTCTAACTCAGTTTTTATTCTGTTCAAATGCTCTTTGATATTGCTCTGAACTGCTGTTGAATCAGGACACAAAAAAGATGAAAAGCTACTTTTGTTCACAGGTTTAATCTGTACATTTTTCCCCTGTCAAAACGCATTTGCCAGAATCTTTTTTTGTAGCTGTACATATATATAACAATTATTCTAGGCTATTTTGAGAATGGGGCCATTTTAACATCTTCACTCTATATAGCATAGGGTACCTTTATAGGCCCTGAAAAGACTTGATTGATACTTTCAAGATATGGTAAAGGCTAATTTGAGAATTTGAAAAAGTGGTTGTAGACATTGGGCAGGAAAATACCCTAAGTGTCCACTCCTACCACAATGTAACTTGTTGTTGTTGCTAGCTGATGTTATAGATTGAATTTTGTCACCCAAAAATACGTAGTATAAATCCTAACCCCTATACTTGTGGTTATAATCCTATTTGGGAATGGGGTTTCTTTGTTATTTTAAAGAGGCAGTATTAGTGTAGGATGTGTTTTAAATCAATCTGTTTTGAAATATTCACACTGGGTAATACACACAGATTAAGCAGCAACCAAGCAAGCAGAGATGAGAGAAGATAGATGCCATGCCACATGAAGATCACTAAGAGCCAAGGAATAGAAGCTGAAAAGAGACAGCAACCTTCCTTCTCCCAGAGCTGACAGAGAAAGAAAGGCGTCCCTTAAAGCCAGTGCCCTGAATTCGGACTTCTAGCCTCTTGGACTGTGGGAAAATACATTTCTGTTTGTTAAAGCCACCCACTTGTTATAGCAGCACTAGATAACTAAGACACCTGCCAACAAGTTAACCACTGCAACTCATGGTGAACCCACGTACAATGGAAGGAAATGCTGCCCAGGTCTGTGCCATCCCTGTGATTGGTTGTGGATTGTACCATCATGATCTATAGGGTTTTCATTGGCTGATTTTTTGGAAAGAGGTCACCAGGCCTTTCTCCCTAGCCTTTCTTTGTCTTCTTTCAGAAGCTCTGCTAAAACCTGTTCAGCATCATAGCAACATGCAGCCTCCACTGACCGTCTATCAGTGGCCACACGTGAGGTACATTGGCTGAGAATGGAACCTGGGTCTCCCGTCTGGAAGGGGAAGATTCTACCAGTGAATCACAATGCCTCTACCATTCAACTGCCATCCATAGATTATGTAACTATTTCTCTACTGTTGAGTCTTTAAATTGATTTTGAGCATTTAGCTTTAACAGATATTTTTCTCTAGAGTTAATTTTTAGGGATGAAATTATTGTCCCCAAATATATTAGTTTTTTTTTTTTTTTTCTTGATAACCTGTTTTTGCATGTTTTCCAAAATGGTTGTACTGATGTACAGTGCCAACTGGGAATCATCTGAATGTGACAGTAAAGGTCACAATTTCTCTGGAGGGAGTTATAGGAAAAAATTGAACTTGTCTGAGCTTATGCATTTACTAACATTTAAAATATAGTGCACAGACCCAGAAAACTATGTTGGCAAAAAACATCTTAAAACCATTTCATTTGGCAAACATATGTATTTATTTATATCTTACCTTATTGCATAAATCATTTCATGATGACTAAACATATCTATAATAACGCCTTGGGACAGACTTGACAAAGATAGGAGCAGTAGATATCAAATTTTATTTCAGGCAGAAGATAGTGGGGCAACAAAAGTTACCTTAAAAGTCCTTTCATTGCAACTTCTATGTGGATCTTGATCTCTCTTATAGCTAAGAGACAGCCAGAATTAATCTCCTGGCATAAATTTCTGTTCGCCTTTGGAAAGCAGTTTGGCAAATATATCATGAGCCATAAAAACGTTCCCCCTCTGACCCAGTGGTTTTACTTCTTGGAATCCTAAAATCAAATTATAAATAAGAGGTTAATGAACTTTATGCATGAAATGTTCATCACAGCATTATTTATAGTAGTCATAACTTGGGGACCAACTCAATTTCTATCCAAAGAGGAAACATTGAATAAGTAGTTGCACATCTATTTGTCAGTATAGCAATTTGACCACTAAAGTGTAACTATTAATCACACTGCAAAAATTAATATAAATTTGAATGAAAAGGCAGGATATAAAATACAAGGCATAGTGTGACTGTAGCTGTGTTAAAAGAGAAAATAAAAAATGGAGTAAAATAGAGCAAAATGCTCACAATAGCTGTATTAATATGATGGGGATTATGAGTACATTGGTTAGACACTTGGCTGGTGACTGAAATGTTGGCAGTTCAAACCTACCCAGCTGCTCTGTGGGAGGAAGACCTGGTGATATGCTCCCATAAAGATTACAGATAAGAAAACACTATGGAGTGTGTAGCAAGGTGTATATGGGTTTTTGTGTGAGAGACTGACTTGATTTGTAAACGTTCACTTAAAGCACAATAAAAATTATAAAAAAAAAGAAAGAAAACACTATGGGCAGTTCTACTCTGTCACGTGGGGTCATTAGGAATCAGAAGTCACCTAACTTGATGTCACGTAACAACAACAACATGAGTACTTTGCATCCTCATTTCTGTTTATTAAATTTTTATTATGGGTTTATATTACTTCCAAATAAATTACTTTGAAGAATAAGCTTCCAGTGTCTGTGTAATTTCATTCTTATATACTGGTGTAATATTAAGAAATAGGAAAGATTATTACCAGAAGGTTACCATCTGGTAAGTATTACTAGTGTGCTATGGTGTATGGTGTATGGTGTATGGTGTATACCAGCCACGAACAGAACTGTCGAGGAGAATGTAGAGGTTGCCAATGGGAAGACCACTGAGATCAAAGAAAGAGCAAGCTTAAGAAGGGAGATGGTGGGAACACACAAGATTTGAAAATTTTAAAAGACCCAACAGTCTAAAGCCGAAAATCAAAAAGGGCATGAGTTAGACAAGCTTTGTATATAGAGGCATCGGGGAACTAAGAAGATTCACATGCATAGAACCAGTGAGTGTCAGAGGAGATATGCACACCAAAAATCTATGCCAGGTCATGTTAAAATTCCATGCCAGCAACATGTGAACCCAATGACTAAAATCTGTCTTATAGATAAGAAATGGAGACAGACAGTAAAAAGTAGATGAAGGTCCCAGCTAGTTGGAATGATATCACAGGACATTTCCCTTGAGCGTGGGAAGAAAGCTCTACAATTTTTTTTAAGCTATTGTTGAGAAACTGCAATTTTTCAAAATCTGTGTTAGGTGTTGTGATGGTTAAGATTGTGTGTCAACTTGACTGGGCCATGGTTCTCAGTGTTTTGACAGTTGTATAATGTTATGATCACTTCCCTATTGAAATTTGATAGGTGCTCATCCCTATGGTGGAATCTGCTAAGTGGTACCAGTGGGGGCAGGGCCTGTGGTGGTTCATTGTCCCCTCAGCCTTCAACTCTTCACACTCTGCTGCCTACTTCCCTCCTGCTTTCCTTGCCAAGGCTTTTGGCTTCTTCTGGATCCAGCAGCTGTCTCTCATCATCTGACCTCTGGTTTGTGGGACTTGAGCAAGCAGCTTACCTGTCAATCTTGGGATTTGTTGATCTTCACAACCTACCAGCAAGAATCCTGCTCTCCAACCCGCTGATCTTGGGTCCACCAACCCCTGCCACTTTGTGAATCACAAGAAACCTTGTGATCTTCGTGCTGCTCTTGGAATTCATTGACCTTCACAGCCTCTGAGTGGGGAACCCTGCTCTCTGATTTGCCGATCTTGGGTTCACCAGCTTCTGCGGCTGTATGAATTGGGAGAGGTCTCTATCCTGATCATGGACCTGGGACTTTCCAGCCTCTACGATCGCACGAACATTTTCCTTGATATAAATCTTTCTATATATATATTTACACGCTTTACTGGTTTTGCTTCTCTAGAGAACCCAGACTAAGATATTTGGTTCTGAGAGTGGGATGCTGCTCTAACAGATACCTAAAATGTGAAAATGGTTTTGAAGCTGTGAATGGATATAGGAGTGGCTGTGGCAGAGGACCAGCAGCAGAGGAGAACCTGCAGCAGCAGAGAACCTGCAGTGGTAGGGAAACAGCAGCAGCAGAGAACCAGCTGCAGCAGAACCAGGAGACCAGCAAAAGACCATGTTGAAGCCAACTCATGGAGTGAGAGAGCTGAGTGCCTGTGCAAAGGAGGCTTCCTGGCAGAGTGGGATACCTCCAGGCATTTGTTGGTGGAGCTAGGCTTGCTGACCCACAGAGCAAGAGAGCTGAGTGTCTGTGTGCAGGAGGCTTCATGGCAGTGTGGGGTGCCTCCAGGCACTTATCAGTGGAACAACAGAGCTTTGGAACGCTTGCCTCGGCAGGGCATATGCAAGTGTGAGGCCCAAAAAGCTGAGATGCCAAGAAACCAGGACCAGAAGAGACAAAGAACACGAAAAGCCAAGCTGCCTCAGTCTCAAAAGATATGACTATGACCTCTGGGGTTTCAAAGGGTGGAGCCATGGCCTCTAATGTTCCTAAGTTTGGAGTTGCCTCTCAGATGGATGAGGAGAATGGTACACCTAAAGCCAAGGAAGCAGAGTTCCTGTCCCAGTGGGCCTGGAAGGTGGAGATGAAGCCCAGGGCCAAGGGGCCAGCCACCTCTCAGAATCTGGAATGTGGCCAAAACTTAGAGTCTGTTGGGAAGGGTCATTGTGTAAATTGTCTCAGAAAACAGAGGATTATTTTCAAAGCCCTGAGGGCTAATGTAATGTGTTCTGCTGACTTACTTGGTGCCTGTTATCCATTCTTTTCCTCCAGTTTCTTCCATTTGTAATAGAAATGTCTAGCTTGTGCCTATTCTGCCATTGCACATTTGGAAGCAGATAACTTGTATTTTAGATTTCACAGATGAATAGGAATTTTTGGATTTTGGACTTGGAATTAAGACTTTTGCTATGATATGATGGGATTAATATGTTTTGCATGTTGTAAGGATGTGATTTTGGGGGGGCCAAAGGGTGGAATGTCATATGTGATTGAATAATGTCCCCCAAAATGTGTGTATCAATTTGACTGGGCCATGATTCCCAGTATTGTGTGGTTGTCCTCCATTTTGTGGCTGTAATTTTATGTTAAAGAAGATTAGGGTGGGATTGTAACATCCTTACTAAGGTCACATCCCTGATCCAATATAAAAGGAGTTTCCCTGGGGCATGGCCTGCACCACCTTTTATCTTACAAGAGATAAAAGGAAAGGGAAGCAAGCAGAGAGTTGGGGACCTCATACCACCAGGAAAGAAGTGCTGGGAACAGAGCGCATCCTTTGGGCCTGAGGTTCCTGCAATGAGATGCTCCCAGACCAAGGGAAGACTGATGACAAGGACCTTCCTCCGGAGCCAACAGAGAGAGAAAGCCTTCACCTGGAGTGAGCACCCTGAATTCGGACTTCTAGCCTAGTGGACTGTGAGAGAATAAAATTCTCTTTGTTAAAGCCATCTACTTGTGGTATTTCTGTTATAGTAGCACTTGATGACCAAGACAGGTGCTTTATCAATGTTAGTTTATTTAATTCACATGAAACCCTATGAAGTAGGTGATATCATTCCTATTTTATAGACAAGGAACCTAGACACCAGAGACATCACATATTTTGCACAAGGGTACTTAGCTGGTGATGGAACTAGAATTTGGACCCAGGTCTCCAAAACCCAGATGCTGTCTCTTATTTCTAATGAGGCCGAAAGTGAAATGGCCCAATAGCTTAAGTCCAAGAAATTGTTATTACACTCCCACCTGAGGCATACCAAAAAAAACTCACTGCCATTGAGTCAGTTCCGACTTATAGTGGCCCTATAGGACAGAGTAGAACTGTTCCATGGGCTTCCAAGGAGTGGCTGGTAAAGTCAAACTGCCAATCTTTTGGTTAGTAGCCAAGCTCTTAACCACTGTGCCAATAGGGTTCCCTAGTGAGGCACAGGGCAGATAAAATGAATTCTGTTTCTCACTGTCTCTGGATAGCAATTGAGTTATTTTAGCATTTTATCCTATAAATGGTAACATTAAAGGCCATATTCACCCAGCTACATTCAGGAAAATTGGAATGTGTCTAGATCAGGAGTCAAACCTTATATTCAACATAATAATGATGTTAATAGCATCTGTAGAGGAAATCTTAGATGTTGCCTCCAGTCTTGTGAAATTTAACATGTGGTGGTGGTAGATGGATTGGCTCATGTCATCAAAAAAAATCATGTTTGTTACAGCTCAAGTATGCACATTCAATCCAAACCAACTCAAGCCATACCAAAGAAATCAATCAAAACAAAATAGCTCTTACAAGCAGCTGATGACATTGTTATGCAATGTAGAATACATAGCCAAACGATGAAACGATTACTGACCAAACTTTTGGGTATATGGTTATATTTATGTAGAAGAAAACTATATTAAGCATCAGACACATGAGCTTGTGGGTGTATAAATTCCATGTATCTCGCTCTATTTGATAGCTTGCATTTTATCTTTCTTACAGCCTTGGGAGTCAAAAGTGACTTCACTTTCTTATCTTTTTCTAAAATTATACAGATTTCCTAGGCAAGTTCTGCTTCGCTCCAGAAAGATTTACTCCTCTGACTCACACATAAATAATATTTTTCTAAATCCTCTATTAGAATTGTGTATTTAAAAAAATGGTGGTCTGGTCATGCCTTGTTATCAGTAAATTCACTGAACAATTTCACTTTTAAAAATAACAAGTCTTTAACCAGATTCCCTGGTGCTTTGGTAGAAGGTCAGTTTACCTTCTTAGTGGAATGAGGCCAGCTCATCTTAAAGGTGGAGATTTGATCAAAGACTCGATATGTTCTCTGAAAGCAAGAAAATCTAATAAGAGTTCCAATTAGGACAACTTAGGACACTCTTCCTATTACTACAAGGTAATCACTTTTAATAGTAAGACAGCTGAGAAAGCCACTTCCATCCTTAAGACCATAACAGCTGACTTCCTTCAAATGTGATAATCACACCTGAAACTATCTATTCTAGTGCTATTTTCAACCATAATTGAAAAGTGTGACAGGAAAGAATTTAGAAGAGGGCAAAAATAATGTGTTATTATCAAGCTTTTCTGTGTTGAAATTTAGAGGTTCTATTTTTTTTTTATTTGTATTTAGAATCCAACATACTGTGGAGCATTTTAACCTACTGCTTTTCCCATTTCTTTGCCACACTCTTCCCCACTGCCAGTTCTACTGCTCACTTGTAGGGCTTCCTTTCCCTGAGAATAGTAAATATTATTGTTGTGTCTTTCTACTACATCTGCCCACCTCATATTTAACTGGCCTCTGACATTTCCAGTTCCTCTTCGCTGGATTTACTGAATCCTTCCTAAGTAAGCCCTATTTCCTAAGCCAACCCTGGCTCAGACAGAAAATATCCCTAGATCTTTTAATACTTCACTCTTGACAATCTTTGGGGTTTCCAAATAAATCACCTTTCTAGAACCTAGGCATAAAGATTCAGGCAGAATTTCTGGACTCTTAGTTTCTACTTAAGTCACTTTCTTAGTCAGTCTTGCTTGGGACCAGATCTGATCCATATTGCTCTGGGTCATAGTTGTCTTTCCTCATTTTCCTGTTGGTTTTGTTCACAGGAGCAGCCTCCTCCCTTACAACCTACTCCAATGCCTTGTGTAACTCAGGGATTAGCTAAGGCCCTTTGGAATTCAAATGACATTGAACAAATCCCATCCCATTGGTAATGGAAGACACCCCTGGCTTCACCAAGTCTCTAGTGATACTGGGGAAAAGATGGGGTGGTGGTTTACACTTTTTCTAATCACTTCTGACTCTTTAATCCTGCTTCCACTTTAGTTTATGGGTTTTGCTATTCCTATTATGTAGTTACTTTTCATTCCCAAAATGGAACATAGCCTCCTATCCTTCTTGTCCACCAAAAAATATCATTCACACAAGGCACTTATGTGTGGATTAGATTTACTGTATGTTCAATATTCATCCAGCTTGGGTCTCCAGGGTTGGAATTCAGCTTGCCCTTCACTCAAATGTGAAGACGGGGCTGGAGTCAGTTTCTGTGGAAGCAGGTATCTACCTACATTATTGAGGTAGGTATCCAAACCTCTGGAAACCCTGGTGGTGTAGTGGTTAAATGCTACGGCTGCTAACCAAAGGGTCGGCAGTTCGAATCTGCCAGATGCCCCTTGGAAACTCTGTGGAGCAGTTCTACTCTGTCCTATAGGGTTGCTATGAGCTGGAATCGACTCGATGGCACTGGGTTTGGTTTTTGGTTGATCCAAACCTATAACAGACTTTAGGATGAGTTTGAACTGTGTACAATTTTGCCAGTGAATTGTTTCCAAGGCAAATCTGTCTTTGAGTCTGATAATTCTCAGAGGACACCTGGATTTCATTTATTTTGTAATGGATTGAGTTCAAGAATAAGAGAAATCAACACACTTTTTGATTATGGTTTTAGTTAAGGAAACTGTAGGTAGGGGAGGCAAGGAAATAGAAATGACTACTCATTTCTTCATTCATTTATTTATGCATTAAAGAAGTTTTTATTGAGTTCTTTTCGTTTGAGTCAGACCAAGTATAACGTGCCTTAGATACACAGTTAATTTAAAGTGATATGGCCCATTTCCTAATGGAGTTTGTAGTCTACTGGGAGAACCACATAATAATAATAAAATAACAAGTAAATATGTTAAGTCTATAATTTCAATGAATAACTAATATAAGAGGTTATTTTAAAAAATCTACTTAAATGAGATATGTTGTTGTTAAGTGCCACTGAGTCGGTTCCAACTCATAGCGACCCTGTGCATAACAGAATGAAACATGCCTGGTCCTTTGCCATCTTCATGATTGTTGTTATGCTTGAGCCCATTGTTGCAGCTACTGAGCCAATCCATCCCATGGAGGGTCTTCCTTTTTTTCGCTGACCCTCTACAATTGAGGTATAATTAACGTATAACAAAATATACTATTTTAAGTGTTCAGTTCAACCTTGTTCCTTGTTTAAAAAATTACTTTGGCTATTTTAGTTCATTTGTATTTCCATATAAATTTTAGAATCAGCTTGCCAATTTCTACCAAAAAGAAAAAAAAAAAAATCTTGCAGGGATTTCAGTTGGGATCACAATTAATTTATAGTTTGATTTGGGGAGTTTTGACTTTAATAATACTGAGCTTTCCAACTTTTGAACATGGTAAATCTCTCTTCATTTATTTCACTTGGAAATTTTTGTAGTTTTTGTTGTACAAATATTATATGTATTTTGTAAAATTTATTCTTAATTATTTTATGTGTTTTGAAGCTATTATAGTTGGCATTGTTTGTCTATTTTTCAAAATTCTATTTTCCACTACCCCATTGCTGTTGAGTTGATTCCGACTCATAGCGACCCATAGGACAGAGTAGAACTGCCCCCACAGAGTTTCCAAGGAGTGCCTGGTGGATTTGAACTGCTGAACTTTTGGTTAGCTGCCGTAACACTTAACCACTACACCATCGGGGTTTCTGCTTTTTCTAATACTTTGTTGATAACAGGTTATGTTGATGTTTAACAGAGACCAAATGCTTTGCATATTTTCAGTGTCATGGTACATTTGTTTATCATACCCAAATCTGGCTGCTTTGTGGTCATCTAATAAATATTCCATCTCTAAGGTACAGAAATTAAATAAGGTACAGAAATTAAATGTATTCCCACTGCTGATAATATGCACATGAAATAAAATTAATCTGTGTTTCATGCTCTTTTGTTTATTTGTTTGGGCCAGTTATTAAAAAAAAAAAATTCTCTATACTCTTTTGATTGTGCAGTCCCTTCTATTAGTAAAACCTTTTTGAAGACACACCCTAATATATGCATCTTGAGTAATTTATTTATAAATCATGTACACGTAATTCTGTACTAGCTTATTCCATAGGTAACATAAAGTACTGAAACTTTAAAAGATCAAGATAAAGAGTAAACTACATTTTTAAATGTATTATTGGTGGTGATGGCTTTTTATTATCATTAGCTAATTTTTTAAACCATGAAATCTTGTAGAGCAGTTTTTTTCATCAACAGCTGTGTGTGTAAATCCATTGTTTAAATAGTCTTCTTGACAATTTGAATTTCTTCAGCCAACTTCTTGTCAGATTGGATTAGGGTGTCCTTGACTTTAATTTTGTACACGAGTGATGAACAGCTTGTTCTAGGAGAAGGACAAGTGTCAGCTCTGCCATTCTTTTTGCAGTTTGCCTGTGCGTGTACGAGTAGCAATATTCTCAATTTGTGACTTATTTGCTGAATCTTTTTAAGCTGCTTGTTCTTTTTGTGACATTTGATTCAGCTAAAGCTAGATAATTTAATCTGTAAATACAGTGATGGAGCCTCCTTAAACTGCAACATGCTGGAAGCAAACAAGTGAATGAGGAGTGGTATTGCAGAATTTCCTCCCACTCTTCTGCAGAATCCCTTGCCCGTGGGCCTGACATCAGGATACCTGACAAAGCAAGTGATGGCTCCCATTCAAGCATATGTTAAATATTGTTGCTGTTGTTGTTAGATGCCATCAAGTCAGTTCCAACTCATAGCGACCCTATGCACAACAGAACGAAACACTGCCCGGTCCTGCGCCGTCCTTACAATCGTTGTTATGCTTGAGCTCATTGTTGCAGCCACTGTGTCAGTCTACCTCGTTGAGGGTCTTCCTCTTTTCCGCTGACCCTGTACTCTGCCAAGCATGATGTCCTTCTCCAGAGACTGATCCCTCCTGACAACATGTCCAAATATGTATGACACAGTCTCGCCATTCTTGCTTCTAAGGAGCATGCTGGCTGTACTTCTTCTAAGACAGATTTGTTTGTTCTTTTTGGCAGTCCATGGTATATTCAATATTCTTCACCAACACTGCAATTCAAAGGCGTCAATTCTTAATTGTTTTTATTAAAAGTAAGCATAAAGAGACATTGTAATTGTTTTCCTATACTTCAGTGGGTCATCCGGGCATCCCCTGTTGTGTAAGCAACCCGCTTTTGGAGACCAGCAATTTAAGCTTTTTTTATGTTGGTACCAAATCCATGCATTTGATTCCTCTGCCAGCCAATATGTTTCACACAGAAATTAAATAAGTAATAAAAATAAGAGAAAACAACACCCTCCATCCTACAGTTCTGTCCCAAACAGCTGAATCATAATGTGTTATGGTCATAAAATAAGAATGAGTTCGGAGGCCCAGTGCAATCCTACAAGCTTGAGAATCACAATGTAAAACATGTGTTTCTTAGGTTATATAAAAATTTAGCCACTTCTAATCTCCAAAATTATTTTACTGGGAAACTTGGGTAAAGCACAAATTTGTTTAAATGTGCCAAATAATTTCCTACAAATTTCTAAGTTTTGATTATTACTTATACACATCTTGTTCTATTCTACCTCTATGTTGTTCTATGCAATTTCTTTGTATAGGAAAAATTAATTTAAAAAAACTACATGGCAGAGTTCCTGGTCTCAAGGTCCTTGACTTCTACAGGGTAACCTAAAAGGTTTATGAGCGAAGCAACTGCAGAACAACAAAAGACAAGATATAAGCACTGTCCAAACAGCTTTCCATTGCTATATTAAAACTAAATACAGAAACATCCTAAATATGACTAGAGAAGAGTTTAGGATGGAACTACTTTGGGAAAAAGCAATTGGGCCCATCTTAACCAAGATGTTTTAATCTGGGGAGTGTCTGCTCACAGTTTGGATCGTTGACTTTTGTTTTAATGCAGATAGATATTCCCTTAGTGTGACCACACAGAAAACGAGTACAATGGGAGATCAGGGAAAGGAGATATGATTATGGATCAAAACCAGCCCGGGAAGTAGGAGGAGAGATGCTAAGCAACGCTGATATGCATACTCCCTACAAATTCCCACCCTTCTAACTTTAACTGGGTCTTCTTTGACGCAGGGCAATCTTTTCATTCATTTGTTGTTGATTCCCTAGAACAGAGGTTGACAAACAAATCCAGGATGCCACCTGTTTTTGTACATCCTGAGAACAAGAATGAGTTTTACATTTTTAAATGGTTAAAAAAAATTTAAAAGCAGAAAAATAGTTTACGTATATGAAAATTATGAAATTCAAATCTCAGTGTCCATAAATAAAGTTTCATTAGAACACATCTCTCCTCTTTTGTTTACATGTTGTCTACAGCCTCTTTCATGCTATAACCAAAGAGGTGAGTAGCTATAACAGAGGCCCTATGACCTATGGTGCAAAAGGTTTGCACTTGCCTACTAACTGTGAAAGTTGGCAGTTTGAACCCACCCAGCTGAGCCATAGAAGAAAGGCCTGACAATGTGATTCTATAAAAGATCACAGCCAAGAAGATCCTAAGGATCTCAGATATACTCTGTAACACATGGGGTCACCATAAGTCGGAATTGACTTGAGGGCAACAAATTTTTTTTTTGTTTGTGTAGTAAGTGGAATCCCTGGGTTGTGCAAATGGTTAGTGTACTTGGCTGCTAACCAGAGGTTGGGGTTAGAGTTCACTAAAAGACACCTCAGAAGAAAGGCCTACCTATGTACTTCAGAAAAAATCAGCCACTGAAAACACTATGGAGCCCAATTCTACTCTGACACACACAGGGTCGCCATGAGTCGGAGTCAACTCCACAGCAAATGATATGTGGTAAATTATTTCACCTAGTCCTAAAAACAACCCTCTTAGGTAGATACGAATATTCCTTTTCATAGATTTAGGAACTGGAGTTAAGAGAGGTTAAATAACTAAGACTGCATAGGTGATAGATTTTGGTGTCAGGTCTCAAATACGTGTTAACCAAACCCATTGCCATCGAGTCAATTCCAGCCCATAGTGACTTGATAGGACAGAGTAGAGCTGCTCCATAGAGTTTTCAAGGCTGTAATCTTTACAGAACAAGCTGCCACATCTTTCTCCTGTGGAGTGGCAGGTGGGTTTGAACTACTGACCTTTTGGTTAGCCACTGTGCGCTTAACCACTGTGCACCCAGGGCTTCTTAGGTCTCAAATACAGGTCTCAAATAATTTTACCATGCTATTTCCCATACTTTGTTCTGTATATGAATGTAAATTTGTTACAGAACTTCTAAAGCAAAGATGAAAAGAATTGTGAGATTGTAGAAAAGGAATCAGCAGTTTCATGAGTAGCAGGTCACAAATGTTGGGACCTAATATACCACAAAGCTATCTCAGCAAGACTGACATTGAGGTAATGATGGGAAAGTAGCCTCAAGTACTTGTCGTTAGCCCATGAAATACTCTCTATAGGCCCTCATTCCTCTAAGGATGAAGACTCTTATCACTGAAACCAAAGTAATTTATAAGGAAGTATCTTTCTACATTATGTGAATAAATCTTTATTATATAAAAGAATATGAACCTTGAACTTTATTCAACAAATCTTCCCAATTTTCCAGTATGTTATTAAAGTAGCTTAATTTAAAAGTCACCCTCTTTTTTTTTTTAATACTATGTACAATATAGCAGCAGCTGCAGCAGTTGATTCTATTGAAATTATATTTGTCATTGATTGATCTCTGAAGGCATATTTCCTTTAGAAACTGGTTTTTGAAAATTCACTGAAAAATATATAGTACTTTAAATTAAATGAAAGAATTCAAAAAAAAAATAAGAAATGAAGGTTGTATCTTTAAGTGGTGACTGAACCAAACTGAAATATAGCTTAAACATTAATTTTAAATATATCTCTGATTATAATGAAATATACAAAGACCAGGAGTTAGAAAACCAAAAGGGAAGAACATTCTCAACTGAAAGAACTGAAGAAAAAATTCAAGCCTCGAGTTGAAGTATTGAAGGATTCTCTGGAAAAAAATATTGAACTACGTGGGAAGCATCAAAAGAAGATGGAAGAAATACACAGAATCACTGTACCAGAAAAGAATTGGTCAACATCCAACCATTTCAGGAGGTAGCATACGATCAAGAACCGATGGTATTGAAGGAAGAGGCCCAAGCTACACTGAAAGCACTGGTGAAAAACAAGGCTTCAGGAATTGACGGAATACTAACTGAGATGTTTCAACAAATGGACGTAGCCCTGGAAGCACTCATTTGTCTCTACCAAGAAATTTGGAAGACAGCTTCCTGGCCAACCTACAGGAAGAGTTCCGTATTTATTTATGCTCATTCCAAAGAAAAGTGATCCAAAGGAATGCAGAAATTATTGAACAATATCATTAACATCACATACAAGTAAAATTTTGCTGAAGATAATTAAAAAATATTTGCAATGGTACACCAACAGGGAACTGCCAGAAATTCAAACTGGATTCAGAAGAGGACATGGAATGAGGGTTACTATTGCTGATGTCAAATGGATGTTGGCTGAAAGCAGAGAATACCAGAAAGTTGTTTACCTGTGCTTTGTTGCAAGGCAAAGGCATTCAACTGTGTGGACTATGATTTCGAAGAATGGGAATTCCAGAACACTTAATTGTGCTCATGAGGAACTTATACATAGATCAATAAGCAGTCTTACAATTAGAAGAAGGGGATGCTGCATGGCTTAAAATCAGGAAAGGTGTGTGTCACGGTTGTATCTTTTCACCACGTCTATTCGATCTGTACGATGAGCAAATAATCTGAGAAGCTGGACTATATGAAGAAGAACGGGGCATCAGGTTTGGAGGAAGGCTCATTAACAACACGTGATATGCAGATGACACAACCTTCCTGGCTGGAAGCAAAGAGAACTTGAAGCACTTACTGATGAACATCAAAGCTTTCAGTATGGATTATATCTCAACATAAAGAAAATAAAAATCTTCACAACTGGAGGAATAAGCAACATCATGATAAACAGAGAAAATACTGAAGTTGCAAAGAATTTCATTTTTCATGGATCTACAATCAATGCCCATGGAAGCAGCAGTCAAGAAATCAAATGACATATTGCACTGGGCAAATCTGCTGCGAAAGAGCTCTTTAAAGTGTTAAAAAAGCAAAGCTGTCACTTTGAGGACTAAGGTGCACCTGACCTAAGCCATGATATTTTCAATTGTCTCATAGGCATGCAAAAACTGGACGATGAATAAGAAAGAAGGAAGAATTGATGCCTTTGAATTATGAAGTCGGTGAAGAATATTCAATATACCGTGCATGGACTGCCAGAAGAATGAACAAATCTGTCCTGGAAGAAGTACGGCCAGAGTGCTCCTTGGAAGGAAGGATGGCAAGACTTTGTCTAATGTACTCTGGACATGTTAACAAAAGGGACCAGTCCCTGCAGAAGGACATCATGTTTGGGAAGGTAGAGGGTCAGTGAAAAAGAGAAAGGTCCTCAAACAGATGGACTGGCACAGGGGCTGCAAAAATGGGCTCAAATATAGTGTTTTTCTTTTTTTTTTTTAAGGATAGTGTAGGACTGGATAGGGTTTTATTCTGTTTTTCGTAGAGTTGCTGTGAGTCAGAATTATTCTACAATGCCTACTGACAATAACAATTATATTTCTCAAATTGCTTTTATGTCAACTTTCTCTTATTGTGAACTTTTTCCCCCCAGAAAAAGAAATATGCAAATACTTGTTATAGGCTACTTACTTGCAGATTCCTGTTCTTCACTCCTATGCCTCCTATTTGCAACCCATCATGGCTACCCACCTTCCCATCCCATCTTACCATTCTTCCAGAAGCTGTTGCTGTAATTGCCATATTGATACATAGACTGCAGTATGTCTGAAAACTGCAACAAAGCCAAAGCTGTGGGGAGACTAATCAGGTCAGGGAGCAATCAAAGTGGCAGAAGTGGACACCCTAAAATCTGAGTTCTAAGGTTGGAGAATATTCCATGCATAGCATCACCAAAGAGAAGATGTTTTAAAGATATATCTTTTCTTCAAGATATCAGTACCTAAAAGAGCAAAATAGAAATTAACAAAGAAATAAGTAAAACAATAAAAGCCAACATTTTAATAATTGTAGTCCATAAACAGAGTAAAATTGCCTATGTCCCATAAAATGGCAGTTATAAGTCTATGCAAAATAGACTGTCAAACTAAATAGCAAAAAGAAAAGAAATGACATAAGTGAAAATATCGAATTTCAAAATAGGGTTCTTGGATTACACAAACTCTGTTAACCTACACTGGCTTATTTTGGCAGAGAGAGAGAAAGAGAAAGGTTGAACAACCAGGTTTCGAGAGGCAGAAGGAAGGGGCAGCTCCAGAGATCTGGGAATCAGAACTCAGTATATCAAAAGACTCACAGTTCCAAATGCAGTGCTAGGAACAGAACAGACAAAGAAGCTATGAGTAAATGAATGAATGAATATTCTTTTTTACTTTTATGAAATTTGAGAGGTTTTATACCTAGAGAAAACCTTTATGATATTAATAGCTGTTTTTCTTTTAATACCATTTGGGGGAAAGCATCCTCATCATCATTTTATTAAATGAGGGGCGGGATGGGCAAATATATTATTTTTATTAATCTTTTTTTCAATAATATTTTATTGTGTTTTAGGTAAAAGTTTACACAGCAAATTAAGTTCCCCTTTAACAATTTTTGTAAAATTGTTCCTTGGCTTTGGATACAATTTGCACAATGTGTCAGCATTCTCATTGTTTTCATTCTGTTTATTGTGTTTCCATTGAGGTAACTTCCCTTCTCCTCCTTGCCTTCTCATCTTTGCTTTTGAGTAACTATTGACCGTTTGGTCTCATGTAGTTGATCGCTTAAGGGAGCATATTACTCACAGGCGATAATGCTTATTTTTAAGCCAATCTATTATATGGCTGAAAGATGACCTCCAGAAATAACTTCAGTTCCCACTTCAAGACTATTCTTTTAGGACAGCAGTCTCAGAGATTCCTCTAGTCACAATTGCTTCAGTACGTCTGGCCTTTTTTAGGAATTTCAATTTTGTTCTACATTTTTCTCCGAAAGATACATTTTTAAATTATTGTAAAAGTGCTACCTCAGATATAAACACTTCACTTCTTGTATCTTACCTTAATAAGTCGGGAAGCTGGGAAATGACTTTGAGCTCCTTTTACATTCTGTGCTTGCCATCTTTTAATGAAAAAAAAAGATCATGTCACTTAAGAATAGAAAATGTCACAGCTATTCAAAAAGTGAGAAACTAAAAAATGAATTTCAAATAATAAGATATTTTGTTGCCTTGATTTCCAAAAGCATGAAGCTGTCAAACCAGTTAAAATTTATAATGTTTAAATTTTGTTTTTGACTTTTATCAGGCTTTTATAATTTCACAGAACTTCAAATGAGATAAAAAATAAGTATGGACGATTGAAATATATGTATATATACATGAGGAACAGAAGGTTGTAGGAGTATTATTTCCATCTTTTGAATACAAATTAGGGTATACTTTTCTCTCATGAGAAATGATCTGGGATGGTATCATTACCGTTTATTAAGATAAACTATAGAAATAAAGATCTTTTGTTTATTTTTAAAAATTACTTTGTATCAATGCTTCTTTTTACATGTAGCTGTACAAAGGAATTTTTCAATACTGTTAATTATCAATAATATTGATAATGGCAGTGACTGTCAAAGACTTGTAGATATCTTATAAGCAGCTGATGATAGAACATGAGGGTGGCAGACCACTATGGATGACTTACTGAGTTACTGCCATTGCCCAGTCTCATTTTTTGATAAGTTATACTTTAGAGAAGGCTTTTATACACATACAGGAGTATAAAAAAAACTCAGGCTAAAGGCCAAGATTCTTGGCACTGACATGATTATTCTATTTTTCTTGTCTTTGTATCTTCAAGTAGCTGCCAATTCCTGCCTCTTCTTTCTTTATAACATCTACAAAGATTTCTCCTCCTTTGTTTTTCTTTCCTTCCCTCAGCAGTATGTGGATGAGTACATTTTGAGACAGAAATATTGTAACAGATTCCTGGAAATGGCCTGACTGATATTCATGTAAGGGAGTAAATGCACTATAGTAATGACAATTATTAACTAACCTTCCTTCTCTTAAGGTGTGGTCTCTGGCTCATGTAGAGTACCAAGCTAATTAAATCGAGGTGATTGATTTGAGCAATCTATGGACCATCTATTTTCTCTCTTCTTTATTCCCTTATATTCAATAAATATAAGGGAAGAAGCAGTCACTTGCCTGAGTGGGAGTGTTTCTTCGATACAACTCAACCATTATTCTTAATTTCAGCAGCAATTAAATCCCAGTTTCAGAGGTAGCTGCTTCCATCAATCTCAAGCTTTATAGGTTTAATCCACACCCCTCCCAATGGAAAAAAAAAAAAATCAAGATTTTCAGAAGGTATGATGGAGCAAAATGAAAAAAAAAAAAGCTAATGTTTCTTGTGTACCTCTGATGTATCACATATTAAGGCAGAAATTTTCTCACTTCATACTTCATACCCACTAGAATGGAAATTCCACCACTGGTCTGTCAGTTTGTCATACCATGGTGGCTTGCATGTTGCCCTGATGCCGACAGCTAAAAACACTAATATTCAAAAGCCAGCAGTGTGTCCAAAAGTGGGCAGGTTTCAGCAGAGTTTCCAGACTAAAACAAACTAGGAAAAAGGACCTGGCAGTCTACTTATGAAGAAATTGGCCAGTGAAAGCCTTATGAATAGCAGCAGAACATTGTCTGATATAGTGTCAGAAGATGAACCTCTCAGGTTGGAGGGCACTGAAAATACTACCCGGGAACAGCTGCCTCCTCAAAGTCAAGTCAGCCTTAATGACATAGTTGGAGTAAAGCTTTTGGGACCTTTGTTTGCTGATGTGGCATGAGTCAAAATGAGAAGAAACATCTGCAAACATCCAATAATAATTGAAAGGTGGAATGAACGAGGTACGAATCTAGAAAAATTGGACTTTGTCAAAAATGAAATGGAAAGCATTGAGATAGATATCTGAGGCATTAGTGACAAGAAATAGACTGGTATTGGCTATTTGGAATCAGGTGATCATATATGGTCTACTATGCTGGAATGACAAATTGAAGAGGAATGGAGTCACATTCATTGTAAAAAAAGAACATTTCAAGATCTATACTGAAGTACAATGATTCAGTGATAGGATAATATCCATAAGCCTATAAGGAAGATCAATTAATAAGAGAATTATTCAAATCGATGCACCAAACACTAATGCCAAATATGAGAAAATCGAAGGTTTTCACTAATTTCAGCAGCCTGAAATTGATCAAACATGCAATCAAGATGCATTTGTAATTACTGGTGATTGGAACGCAAAATTTGGAAATAAAGAAGGATCACTAGTTGAAAAATACGACCTTGGTAATAGAAACGACCCCAGAGATTATATGATAGAATTTTGCAAAACTAACTACCAAGTCATTGGAAATACACTTTTTCACCAAAAAAAAAAAAAAGAAAAGAAAACACAAAAAACAGTGACTATACAGGTGGACCTTGCCAAATGGCATAGGCAGGAGTCAAACTGACTATATCCATGGAAAGAGACAATGGAGAAGCTCAATATCATCAGTCAGAACAAGGGCAAGGGCTGACTGTGGAACAGATCATCAGTTACTCACACACGAGTTAAAGTTAAAGCTGAAAAAAAAAAATTAAAACAAGTCTGTGAGAGCCAAAGTACAATCTACAATATATCCCACCACAATTTAGAGACCACCTCAAAAATAGATTTGAGGGACTGAACATTAATGAACTGAAGACCAGATGAGTTGTGGGATGACATCAAGGACATCATCAAAGCAAAAGGTCATTAAAAAAGACATACCAAAATGGATGTCAGAAGGGACTCTGAAACTTGCTCTTAAATGTCAAGTAGCTAAAGTGAATGGAAAAAATAATGAAGAACTGAAGATTTAAAGGGCAGCTTGAGAAGACAAAGTAAAGTATTATGATGAAATGTGCAAAGACCTGGAGTTAGAAAACCAAAAGGGAAGAACAAACTCAGCATTTCTCAAGCTGAAAGAAATGAAGAAAAAACTCTAGCCTTGAGTTGCAGTATTGAAGGTTTCTATGGGCAAAATATTGAACTACTCAGGAAACATCAAAAGAAGATGGAAGGAATACGCAGACTCACTGTTTCAAAAATAATTGGTCAGGGTTGTATGCTTTCACCATACCTATTCAATCTGTATGCTGAGCAAATAATCCGAGAAGCTGGACTATATGAAGAAGAATGGGACATCAGGATTGGAGGAAGACTCATTAACAACCTGCATCATGCAGGTGACACAACCTTGCTTGCCAAAAGTGAAAAGGATTTGAAGCACTTACTAATGAAGATCAAAGACCACAGCCTTCAGTATGGATTACACCTCAACATAAAGAAAACACAAATCCTCACAACTGGACCAATGAGCAACATCATGATAAATGGAGAAAAGATTGAAGTTGTCAAGGATTTCATTTACTTGTATCCCCAATCAACAGCCATGGAAGCAGCAGTCAAGAAATCAAAAGACGCATTGCATTGGGTAAATCTGCTGCAAAGGACCTCTTTAAAGTGTTGAAGAGCAAAGATGTCGCCTTGAAGACTACGGTGCGCCTGACCCAAGCCATGGTATTTTCAATCACATCATATGCATGTGAAAGCTGGACAATGAATAAGGAAGACTGAAAGAGAATTGACACTTTTGAATTGTGATGTTGGCAAAGAATATTGAATATACCATGAACTACCAAAAGAACGAACAAATCTGTCTTAGAAAAAGTACTAGCAGAACGCTCCTTAGAAGCAAGGATGGCGAGACTACATCTTACATACTTTGGACATGTTGTCAGGCGGAATCAGTCCCTGGAGAAAGACATCATGCTTGGCAGAGTACAGGGTCAGCAGAAAAGAGGCAGACCCTCAATGAGGTGGATTGACACAGTGGCTGCAACAATGAGCTCAAGCATAACAATGACCGTACGGATGGCACAGGACTGGGCAGTGTTTTGTTCTGTTGTGCATAGGGTCGCTATGAGTCAGAACCAACTCGACGGCACCTAACAACAACAACAATATATGATCAAGAAACAAGGGTATTGCAAGAAGTCAACCTGCACTAAAGGCACTGGTGAAAAACAAGGCTCCAGGAATTGATGGAAAACCAATTGAAATGTTTCAACAAATGGATGCAACTCTTGAAGAGCTCACTCATTTACACCAAGAAATTTGGAAAACAGCTATTTGGCCAACTGAATAGAAGAGATACGTATCTGTGCCCATTCCAAATAAAGGTGATCCAGAGAAATGTAAAAATTATCAAACAATGTCATTAATATCACACACAAGTAAAATTTTGCTGAAGGTAATTCAAAAATGGTTGCAGCAGTACACTGACAGGGAACTGCCAGAAATCAAAGCCGGATTCATAAGAGGACACGCTACAAGGAGTATCAGTCGATATCAGAGGAATCTTGGTTGAAAACAGAGAACACAAGAAACATGCTTACCTCTGTTTTATTGACCATGCAAAGGCATTCAACTGTGTGGATCATAAGGAGTTATGGATAATATTGCAAAGAATGGAAATTCCAGAACATTTTTTTGTGCTCATATGAAACTGGTACATAGACCAAGAGGCAGTCATTAGAACAGAACAAGGGCGTACTGTGTGGTTTAAGATCAGAAAAGGTGTGCATCAAGGTTGTGTCCCTTCACCATACTTATTCAATTTGTTTGCTGAGCAAACAACCTGAGAAGCTGGACTGTATGAAGAAGAGTGTGACATCAGGATTGGAGGAAGACTCATTAACAACCTGCAATATGCAGATGACACAACCTTGCTTGCTGAAAGTGAATAGGACTTGAAACACTTACTGATGAAGTTCAAAGACTTCAGTATGGATTACACCGCAAAATTAAAAAAAAAAAAAAAACTTCAATACTGGACCAATAAGTAACACCATGATAAACAAAAAAAAAAAAAATTGAAGTAGTCAAGAATTTCATTCTTCTTGGAACCACAATCAATGCCCGTGGATACAGCAATCAAGAAATCAAACAATGTATTGCATCAGAGAAATCTGCTGCAAGAGACCCCTTTAAAGTTTTAAAAATCAAAGATGTCACTTTGAGGACTAAAGGTGCCCCTGACTCAAACCATGGTATTTTCAATTGCCTCAGATGCATGGGAATGATGAACAATGAATAAGGAAGATGGAAGAAAAATTGATGCCTTTGATTATGGTGCTGGCAAAGAATATTGAATATAACATGAACTGCCGGAAGAACGAACAACTCTGTCTTGGAGGAAGTAAAGCCAGAATGCTTCTTAGAAGCAAAGAGGGTGGAACTTCATCTCACATACTTTGGATATGTTATTAGGAGGGCACAGTTCCTGGAGAAGGACATCATGCTTGGTAAAAAAGAGGGTCAGTAAAAACAAGGAAGATCCTCAATGAGATGAACTGATACAGTGTTTGCAATAATAGGCTCAAACACAGCAAAAAATTGTGAGGATGGCGAAGGACCAGGCAGTGTATCATTCTGTTGTAGGTAGGGTCACTGTGAGTTGAAACCATCTAGATGGCACCTAACAACAAATAACCAGAATGTAAACTGCAGTCCCTGGGTACCGTAAATTTTTAATAGCTTGTCTGCTATTGGAAAGGTTGGCAGTTGGAGACCACCTAGAAGTACCTGGGAAGAAGGACCTGGTGTTCTACTTCCAAAAATTCAGAATTGAAAAGCCTCTTGAGCAGAGCTGTACTCTGACACACAAGGAGTCACCATGAGTCAGAGTTGACTCGATAACAACTGGTATTTGGTATAGAATAGAAACTACAGATGGACAGGGATTTTGTTACGTTCACTACCGTATCTTAGGTGACTTGAACACATCCTGACAAAAGTGGGCTCTAAATGTGTGAATGAATAAATGGACATGGCATCTTGTTGAAACCAGCAGTAGCTTTTTATGTAATGTTATGAGAAAGTTCATATAGTTTGCTTTGGTTCTCATTTTTTTTTTTTTCATAGCTAATGGTAAAAAGTAGCATTTAGGATTAAAACTCACATATATATATATATGAGTCTAAGTTAAGGCTTTTAAAAACTTAACTGAAAGTTCTTTTCCATTTAATGTCTTTGATATGTAATCACAAAACAATAAATTGTTGAATGTGTGCAAAACATAAAAAAATAAAGAAGGATCCCTCATATAAGTTCAAGTGATTTTATTCATTAATTTTTATCAGGGTTCTAACGTTTGCCATTGTCTTGGCACAGAACTAATGCTTTTTTTTTTTTTCCATTTTCTTTTGTTACAGTATACCCTATTGTCTTCTTGTGAGTCTTATGAGAGCTGCGGTTATCAGTGGTTAGGTTTTCAGAAATCACTCATGCTATTTATTTCAGCTTTCATTGCAATTAAACAAAGACCTGCTTTAGACATTATCATCTGACAAGCATGAGATAAAGTATTATATCTGTATCTGATAAAATGCAGAATTAAAAAAAATCAATTTATTTCAGAAATGCCTGGCACAGCTTATTTCAGCATCTCAGTGTTGCCTGTACACACTCAAAAGTATGGGTACATGCCAAGCCCATTCCACTTCCCTGTTACCCTAAAGAATTCCTAATTAAAACTCCACTCTAAGTTTCTTTTCTTTCTTTTTTTTAATTACACACAGAAATTTCACTCATGAAGGAAATGGAATGTTATCCTATAAAGAGCAATGGATTTGTCAAAGCTGACCTACATCTGAGTCATAGCTCTACCAATTTAATAGCTATGAGAACTTGAGCAAGTCATGCAATTTCTCTAAGCCTCAACTGACCTATGTGTAAAATGTGAACCAAAATTCATGTGTTAACTGTCCCTTGGGGCTGTTGTGTGCATTAGGTGAGAGAATATATATGAAACTACTTTATACACTGTAAAACACTAAACAAATGTCTTTTATTAGTAATTGTTGTTGTTATTGTTAGATGCCATGGAGTCGGTTCCAACTCATAGTGACACCATGTTCAACACAACGAAACACTGCCCAGTCCTGCACCATTCTCACCATCATTGTTACGCTTGAGCTCATTGTTGCAAGCCACTGTGTCAATCCATCTCATCAAGGCTCTTCCTGTTTTTCACTGACCCTCTACTTTACCAAGCATGATGTCCTTCTCCAGGGACTGATCCCTCTTGATAGATAACATATTCAAAGTATGTGAGACATAGTCTTGCCATCCTTGCTATTAGTATGAGCATGGTAATCAACATTCACATTTGTGGCAGCTTTCCTGATGAGCTGTCCCACACTTACTTTCATTATAATCAATAATAATTCCTCCTTTCCTTCTTCTCCTTTTCTTTCCTCTTTCTAAAAATGGATTTGAGGCATGCTGCAACTAAGTACGTACGTTATCATTAACAAAACATGAGTGTAAAGGAGAAATCTGAATCATAAAGAGGGAATAGTAAATAAACCTGAGACTATGTTAATATGGATAACACTATGAGTGAGAACAAACTTATTATATTTTATTGTGGTGAATATATATAACAAAACATTTGCCATTTCAATCATTTTTACATGTAAAATTCAGTGACATTATGTCCACCATGTTGTGTAACCATCACCACCGTCCGTTTCCAATCCCTGAGTGGTATAAATGGTTAAGTACCTGGCTAGTAACAGAAGGACTGGTGGTTCGAACCCACCCAGAGGTGCCTCAGAAGACAGGCCTGGTGATTTGCTTTCAAAAGGTCACAGCCTTGAAAGTTCTATGGAGCAGTTCCATTCTGCACACATGGGTCTCCCTGAGTCAGAATTCAGCTCTACGGTAACTAACGACAAGAAAAACTCCCGTTTCCCCTCCTACCCAACCCTGGTATCTGCTAATAAACCTTGGCCTCTGTACATTTGCCTCTTCTAGATATTTCATGTAAGTGTGATCATATAATATTTTCCTCTTGTGTCTGACTTAATTCACTCAGCATAAGGTTTCATCCATGTCATAGTATGTGTCCAAGTTTCATTTCTCTTTATGCCTGAGTAACATTCATTGCATGTATATACTACATTTTGTTTACCTGTTTATCTGTTGCTGCCATTTGAGTTGTTTTCACCTTTTGTCTGTAGCAAATAGTGCTATAATGAACATTGGTATACGAGAACAAGCTTCTGGTTGTAGAACTTGATGTGGATAGTATGATACAAAAAAAAAAAAAAAAAACACCAAACCCGTTGTCATAGAGTAAAACAGAGTAGAGCTGTCCCATAAGGTTTCCAAGGAGCGGATGGTGGATTCAAACTGCTGACCCTTTTGATTGGCAGCCATAGCTCTTAACCACTGACCACCAGGGCTCCAGACAGTATGATTTAATAAAAAAAAAAAACCCAAACCTGTTGCCGTGGAGTCAACTCAGACTCGTAGTAACGCTACAGGACAGAATAGAACTGCTCCACAGGGTTTCCAAGGAGCGGCTGGTGGATTCAAACTTCTGACCTTTTGGTTAGCATCCAAACACTTAACCTCTGTGTCACCAGGACCCTGGATATTATGATAATGCCTGTTTATTAGGATGATGCAGAGGCATTGACAGTTTCTAAGGAGCATCGTGATTCATCTAAAAAAAAATGAATTCTACTCGGTGTATTTTGACTGTGCTTCATTCATTCAGCATGCTGTATGTGCCGCACACTGTGCTAGACATCGAGGAAACAATGAAAACAAAATGGACATGCCCTGACGGTGAGAAAATTTGGGTGAAAAAATAGACATGAAAAAACACATACATAGTGATAAAGATAGGTATTTTTATAAATGTAGTAAATAATATGACGGAGAAGAACTGAATTCTGGAAGGCGGAATAACAACGGCAACCTATTTCAGTTTGGGGTAGCAGGTCAGCAACATGCTCTTTGAGGAAATATTTGGCATATTTTAAATATTTACAATTTTTTGAAAATTAATCACCTGAACCTATATATTCATTCATTCATCTAATACTTGAGCATTAGTGTCTATGTGTATAGAAAGAAAAATATTAACAGTTAACTTTTATTGAGCACTTACAATCTAGCATATGTTGTTGTAAGCACTTTATATATATAAATGTCTTTCGTCCTTAAAATATCTCCATGAGGTAGGACATGCTATTATACCCATTTTATATAAAAAAATATATATAGATAGATAGATGAGGAAAATGAAGAACAATAAAGTAAGTGGCTTACCTAACTTAGGTCAGTATTTAGTAACTAGCAGTGAAAGGATTTCATGCCCATAGTCTGACTCCACATCACACACCTCTAACCACCAACTTATTAGCTTTGCTGAGCTCAGTGATGAAGAAATACAGAGCAATGCAATGTTCTCAGTCCAGAAATAGAGATGTGCAGATGAACCTTTGCGGACACAGGAGAAAACCTAGCTCAGAACAGGTAAAAGGGCATGCTTCTCAGGGAAGGTTTTGTTTGACTTAAGTCTTAAAAGTGTGAGAGGAATTAGCCTGAGGCCTACTTGCTATTCTAGGATGAAAAACAGGATACAGTCTTCGGAATTTTGGAAGCTGAAAAAGGTTAAGGAGGGGAAAAAAATGTGTAAACATAGAGCTGTAAAATAGTGCAGCTGTTTTGGGGAAACCACAGAATTTGAGCACGATTGTCCTTACAGAAAAAGACTAGAATTGAGGTTGGGGAGATAAGTTACAGATAGATCACAAAAGACCTTCTGAACCATGCTATGGAGTTTGTGCTTTATCTTGAATGCCATGTGGAAAGCTATTTTGAGAAGAGAGTCGGTGATAAATTTGAGAATGATCACTCTGTCAGCAGCATAGGGGCTAGATTGGAAGAGGTAGAGTGAGCAGTTAGGAGGCTGTTGCAGTAATTGAATTGGAAAGTGATAAGGGCCTGAAATAAAGAAGTGGCAATTAAAAGGAAGATATGGATCAAATAAGCATTTAGAAGATCCAATATAAAAGACTTAGAAATCAACTTGAATGTGAATTTTGAGTGAGAAAGGTATAGTCCAGAAGGATTTCCCAGATGTCTAACCTGAAAGACTGAGCATATATATACCGATATCATTCACCTCATCACAGAAATCAAGTAGAGGGATGGATCTTAGAGAAAGTATGTTACGAGATTTTAAGGTTTCTTCGAGATGGCAGGTATCCAGCAGGTAGTTGAATATGTAGGTCTTTAGCTTAATAGTGAATTGTGTGCTGGAAATATGGACTTATTACTTTAAGGCAAGAAAATGAATAAGAGAAACTGTATATAGTAAGAGGAGTCTCTGGGTGGTGCACATGGTTAACACGCTTAGCTGCTAAGCAAAAGGATGGAGGTTTAAGTCTACCCAGATGTGCCTTGGAAGAAAGGCCTGATGATCTACTTTTAAAAAATCAGCCATTGAAAATCTTTTGGAGCACAGCTCTACTCCAAAACACATGAGGCTGCCATGAATTGGAATTGACTCAATGGCAACTGCTTTATTGTTTTTCCTTTTCCAAATAAGTTGTTATGAAGAAAAAGAGAGTGAAAGATTATGTAATGAGAGGGAGGCAGACCACGAAGGGCTTCTTATTTTTCTATTTGAATATTGGAAAAATTTGAGCATGTTTATATGCTAAAGGGAAAGAATAAAGAGATGTTGATGTTACAAAGGAGAGAGTGTATGATTCATGTATGCATATTAATTCTTCAATTACCTAGAAGATATGGTTAAACAAAACACCTCTTTCCTAGATCATGGAGATTAGAAGCATGATCAAGAAATTGTGTGGTTTCTCAACCTAATGCTTCGAAGTCCAGAGTAGCAGGGATGGGGGTTTGGGGACCATGGTTTCAGGGGACATCCAGGTCAACTGGGACAACAAATTGTATTAAGAAATGTTCTGCATCCCACTTTGGTAAGAGGCACCTGGGGTCTTAAATGCTAGCAAGCGGCCATCTAAGATGCATCAATTGGTCTTAACCCACCTGGAGCAAAGAAGAATGAAGAACACCAAAGATACAAGGTAATCATGAGCCCAAGAGACAGAAAGGGCCACATAAACCAGAGACTCCATCAGCCTGAGACCAGAAGAACTAGATGGTGCCTGGCTACCACTGATCACTGCCCTGACAGAGAACAAAACAGAGAATCCCTGATGGAGCAGGAGAACAGCAGGATGAAGATCTCAAATTCTCTTTAAAAAACCAGGCTTAATGGTCTGACTGAGACTAGAGTGACCTGGAGGTCGTGGTCCCTGGACCCTTTGTTAGCCCAAGATTGGAACCATTCCAGAAGCCAACTCTTCAGAACAGGGATTGGACTGGACTATAAGATAATGATACTTGTGAGGAGCTAGCTTCTTGGCTCAAGTAGACACATGAGGCTATGTGGCCAACTCCTGTCTGGAGGCGAGATGAGATAGAAGAGGGGGACAGGAGCTGGTTGAATGGACATGGGAAACACAGGGTGGAGAGGAGGAATGTGCTGTCTCATTAGGGGAAGAGCAGCTAGGAGTACATAGCAAAGTGTGTATAACTTTTTCTATGAGAGACTGACTTATTTGTAATCTTTCACTTAAAGCACAATAAATAAATTAAAAAAGAGAAAAAAAGAAATTGTGTGGTTTCTTTACTTTGGAAATGACCTTTCTCAAAGTTGTTGTTAGTTGCGTAAAGTCGATCCCAACTCATAGCAGCCTTATGCACAATAGAATGAAACATTGTTCAGTCCTGTACCATCTTCACAATCATTGTCCCCCCAAAACGTGTATCGATTTATCTAGGCCATGATTCCCAGTATTGCGTGATTATCCACCATTTTGTCATCTGATGTGATTTTCCTATGAGTTGTAACTCCTACCTCTATGATGTTAATGAGGCAAGATCAGAGGCGGTTATGTTAATGAGGCAGGACTCAATCTACAAAAGTATCTTGAGTCAATTTCTTTTGAGATACAAAAGAGAAGCAAGTGGAGAGACAAGAGGACCTTATTACCACCAAGCAAGAAGAGCCAGGAACCACAAGTCCTTTAGACCTGGAGTCCCTGCACTGAGAAACTTCTAGACCAGAGGAAGGCTGATGACAAAGACCTTTCTCCAGAGCAGACAGGGAGAGAGAGCCTTCGCTGGAGCTGGCACCCTAAATTTGATTTCTATCCTCCTAGTCTGTGAGAGAATAAGCTTCTCTTTGTCAAAGCCACCCACTTGTGGTACTTCTGTTATAGCAGCCCTAGATAACTAAGATATGCACCATCCTCACAGTCATGGTTATGCTTGAGCCTATCGTTATAACCACTGTGTCAATCCATCTTGTTTAGGGTCTTCCTCTTTTTCAATGCCCTTCTACTTTACCAAGTATGATGTCTGTCTTAGTCAACTGGTGCTGCTGTAACAGAAATACCACAAGCGAATGGCTTTAACAAAGAGAAATTTATTCTCTCACAGTCTAGTGGGTAATAAGTCCAAATTCAGGGCGTCAGCTCCAGGGGTAGGCTTTCTCTGTCAGGTCTGGAGGAAGGTCCATGTCATTGGTCTTCCCTTGGCCTAGGAGCTTCTCCGCACAGGAGCCTCGGGTCCAAAGGACGTGCTCTGCTCCTGGTGCTGCTACCTTAGCGGTATGAGGTCCCCAACTCTCTGCTTGCTTCCCTTTCCTTTCATCTCTTGTGAGATAAAAGGTGGTGCAGGCCACACCCCAGGGAAACTCCCTTTACATTGGATAAGGGATGTGACTTTAGTAACAGTGTCACAATCCTGTCCTAGTCCTCTTTAACATAAAATTACACTCACAGAATGGATGACAACCACACAACACTGGGAATCATGGCCCAGCCAAATTGATAGACACATTTCCTGAGTGACATAATTCAATCCATGACAGTGTCCTTCTCCAGGGACTGATCCCTCTTGATAACATGTCCAAAGTACCTGAGACCAAGCCTAGACATCCTCGCTTTTAAGGCGCATCCTGGCTGTACATTTTCCAAGACAGATTTGTCCATCCTTCTGGCAGTCCATGGTATATTCAATGTTCTTCACCAGCATCATAATTCAAATGCATCAATTCTTTTTCAGTCTTCCTTATTCATTGTCCTGCTTTTGCATGCATATGAGGCGATTGAAAATACCATCACTTAGGTCAGGTGCACGTTAGTTCTTAAAGTGACATCTTTACATTTTAACCCATTAAAGTGGCCTTTTGCACAGATTTGCCCAGTGCAATATGTCATTTGATTTCTGGACTGCTGCTTCTGTGGGCCTTGTTACGGATTGAATTGTGTTCCCCAAAAACGTGTGTATCAATTTGGTTAGGCCATGATTCCCAGTATTGTATAATTGTCCACCATTTTGCCATCAGATGTGATTTTCTTATGTTTTGTAAATTCTATCACTAGGATGTTAATGAGGTGGATTAGCGGTAGTTATGTTGATGAGATCTGCAAGATTAGATTGTGTCTTAAGCCAATCTCTTTTGAGATATAAAAGAGAGAAGCAAGCAGAGAGACATGGAGACCTTATACCTCCAAAAAAGAAGTACCAGGAGTATAGCATGTCCTCTGGACCCAGGGTCCCTGTGTTGAGAAGCTCTTCGACCAGGGGAAGATTAATGACAAAGACCTTCCCCCAGAGCCAACAGAGAAAGAAAACCTTTCCCTGGAACTTGCACCCTGAATTCAGACTTCTAGCCTCCTAGACTGTGAGAGAATAAATTTCTCTTTGTTAAAGCCATCTACTTGTGGTATTTCTGTTTTAGCAGCACTAGATGATGAAGACAGGCACTGACAGTGGATCCAAGAAAGATGAAATTCTTGACAAACTTATTTTCTCTGTCTATCACGATGTTGCTTATTGGTCCAGTTGTGAGGACTTTGTTTACTTTATGTTGAGGTGTAATCCATACAGAAGGGTTTGATCATCAGCAAGTGCTTCAAGTCCTCTTCACTTTCATCAAGCAAGGTTGTGTCAGCTGCGTATTGCCAGTTGTTAATGAGACTTCCTCCATTCTTGATGATACCTTCTTTTTCACACAGTCCAGCGTCTTGGATTATTTGCTTAGCCTATGGATAGAGTAAATATGGTGAAAGGATACAAGCCTGAAGCAGCTCTTTTCTAATTTTAAACCAAGTAATATCTACTTGTTCTGTTCAAACAGCTGCCTCTTAGTCTATGTACAGTTTCCTCATGAGCACAATTAAGTGTTCTGGAATTCCCATTCTTCACAATGTTATCCGTAATTTGTTAGGATTCACACAGCTGAATGCCTTTGCATAGTCAATAAAACACAGGTAAACATTTTTCTGATATTCTCTGCTTTCAGCCAAGATCCAACTGACACCCTCTTCTGAATCGGGCTTGAATTTCTTCTGGTAGTTCGCTGTCGATGTACTGGTGCAATCATTTTTGAATGATCTGCAGCAAAATTTTACTTACATGTGATATTAATGATATTGTTAGATAATTTAGGCATTTCACTGGATTACCTTTCTTTGGAATGGGCACAGATTTCTCTTGGTCAGTTGGCCAGGCAGCTGTCTTCCGAATTTCTTGGCATAGACAAGTGAGTACCTCCAGGGCTGCAACTGTTTATCAAAACATCTCAATTCCTGGAGCCTAGTTTTTTTGCCAGTGCCTTCAGTGCAGCTTGGACTTGTTCCTTCAACGCCATCATCTCTTGATCATATGCTGAAGTGGTTGAATGTTGGCCAATTATTTTTGGTACAGTGACTCTGTGTTTTCCTTCCACCTCATTTTGATGCTTCCTGTTTCATTCAATGACCACCATGGATGACCCTGCTGGTATTTGAAATACTGCTGGCATAGCTTTTAGCATCACAGCAACATACAAATCACCACCTCACAGTACGACAAACTAAGAAAATTTATCTTAAAATACTCAAGTTTATTCTTTATCATCTGCAAGTCAAAGAGATTCACCTTTCATTGTGAAATTATTCTAAGTTACCTATGACTTGGGACTTACTTTGAAATCTTGAAGGACTGAATAAAGGTGAATGCTCCGTGATGAATTTTATTTTATTCACTTTTACTGTACATACAGATTTTATTCATTCCTACATTCCCAGAAGCTGGACTAGTAGCTGATTCATCATATTTACTTAAAAGTATTTGGTGAATGAGAGGTTGGTTGAAACTAACTGAGTGAAAGGCCTAACACAGAAAGTAATTAATACCAGATCCCAGCCTGTTTAAGCCCATAAATTTTCAAAATCGCAGATCAGGAAGCCTGAAAAAGAATTTGATCTTTAAATAAACATTACTTACGGATTCATTCAATATATGTTCAAGTGAAGTTTTACTTAGATATTAAATTTTTATGAAAATCAAGATTGATGACTGGGTTCACTTCTATTTTGCCTTTACCAAGAACTCTGTAAAATATTAAGTGCAGATTAAAAAAAAAAGAGAAGGGAATCATATGTGCTAGATTACTGTCATTAAACCACTGATGAGACCAACAAAATCCAAGCTTCAACATTCAAAGATGGTATGTAAGGTAAGTTTATAGAGCCGTTAAATTCTTTCACATATTTTTAAAGAGAAGAGAATTTACATTCCAAAAGCACTCTCTCAGAGGAAATGATTAAATTCAATCATTTCAGATCTGTGCTTATTCATTCAGCCATACTGTTCTATTTTCTTTCTTTTTTTACGTATAAATTTAATAAAACGAGCACTATCATTAACTACATAGATATAGAATACTGACTTGGAAATTATAGGCTGAATTCCATAAAGAGATCATGATTATAGGCTTTTGTATTATATGGTTTATTATAGAGCCTTTTTAGCATGTAAGTGGCATTCCTATTTATTATTGTCAGCTCTTTCCAAACTTTAACCACTGATTTTAACAATACTTATTATTATATTTATAGGAAACTGACAGTACCTACAAAGTTGCAGCTTTTCTGTAAAAAAAGGAAGATGATAATTATCACAGGAAAACATTTTACATGTGAATGAACAGAGCACAAGAGTGACACTTATTTCTTAAGATTTAGATGTGAAAAGTAGCTGGTTAGGAACTTTAGCTTTTATATTTAACAAACCTTTCAATGAGATCACCAAGTGCTTCTTGTGTATTAAACAATGATTAAACAAAAATGGGAAATTTAAGTCAAACATCTCCATGCATGTTGGGGATGCTGTGTGTTGAATTATTTTCAGCAGCACTACTTCCTTGGGTGAGGTTTTGAGTAGAGATTGATCCTAGGATAATATCTCTGAAGAAGAGATTGACTTCTTCCTTCGAGTCATTTGGTTAGTCTTCTATGGTTCACAGACTGGAAGAGTAAAATGACATATATACTAATGCTAACTTGCAGGATATCTCAGGTATTTGCAGATTATTTAAACTCATATTTGCTTTTGTTGACATTTTCATGATTCCTCCTTACTGTGTTTTTACTCAAATTTCTAATTGGTTTAACTGTTATGTAAATTAGAAGTAAAATCCCCTAATTGTGAATTCATAGCAGATGTCATCAGTAACAAACAAAAAACAAACCCATTGCCTTCCAGTCCATTCTGACTCATAGTAACCCTATAGCGACAGTGTAAGACAGAGTTAAACTGCCCCATAGGGCTTCCAAGACTGTAATCTTTACAAAAACAGAATGCTACATCTTTATCTTGCTGAACCACTGGAGGGTTCAAACCACCAACCTTTCGGTTAGCAGCTGAGTGCTTAACCACTGCTTACCAGGGCTCCTCATGTTGTCCGGTATTTTTAGGGATCTTCAAGGCAGCTCCGAATCATAGCTAACCTATGTACAACAGAACAAAATACTGCCTGGTCCTGTGCCATTCCCACAATCACTGCCATGTTTGAACCCATTGTTGCAGCCACTATGTCAATCCATCTCGTTGATGGTCTTCCTCTTTTGCAATATCCTCTACTTTACCAAGCATGATGTTCTTTTCTATGAACTGGTCCCTCATCATAGCATGCCCAAAGCACTTGAAATGAAGTCTTGCCTTCCTTGCTTCTAAGGAGCATTATGGCTGTACTTCTTCCAAGACAGATTTGTTCGTTCTTCTGGCAGTCCATATTATATTCAAGATTCTTCACCAACACCACAGTTCAAAGGCCTCAATTCTTCTTCGATCTTCCTTATTCATTGTCCAGCTTTCATATGCACATGAAGCTATTGAAAGTACCATGACTTGGGTCAGGCACACCTTAATCCTCACTGTGACATCTTTGCTTTTTAACACTTTAAAGAGGTCTTTTGCAGCAGATTTTTCCAATGCAATGAATTTTTTGATTTCCTGACTGCTGCTTCCATGGGTGATGATTGTGGATCAAAGTAAAATGAAATCCTTGACAACCTCTATCTTTTCTCTCTTTATCGTAATGTTACTTATTGGTCCAGTTGTGAGGATTTTTTTTTTTATGTTGAGGTGTAATCCATACTGAAGATTATAGTCTTTGATCTTCATTAGTAAGTACTTCAAGCCCTCTTCACTTTCAGCAAGCAATGTTTTGTCATATGCATATTGCAGGTTGATGACAAGTCTTCCTCCAATCCTGATGACACATTCCTCTTCATACAGTCCAGTTTCTCAGATTATTTGCTCAGCATACAGACTGAATAGGTATGGTGAAAGGATAAAACCCTGACACACACCTTTCCTGACTTTAAACCATGCGGTATCCCCTTGTTCTGTTCAAATGATTGCCTCTTGATCTAGATACAAGTTCTTCATGAGTACAATTAAGCATTCTCCAATTCCCATTCTTCACAATGTTACCCATAATTTATTGTGATCCACACAGTTCAGGGCCTTTGCACTGTCAATAAAATGCAAGTAAGCATCTCTCTGGGAATCTCTGCTGTCAGCCAGGATCCATCTAACATTGGCAATGATATCTCTCTTTCTATGTCCTCTTCTGAATCCAGCTTGAATTTCTGGTAGCTCCTTGCCTATATACAGCTGCAGCTGCTTTTGAATGATCTTCAGCAAAATTTTACTTTCATGAGATACTAATGATATTGTTTGATAATTTCCACATTCTGTTGAACTACCTTTCCTGGGAATAGGCATAAATATGGATCTCTTCCATTAGGCCAGGAAGCTGTCTTCCAAATTTCTTGGCATAGACAAGTAAGCACTTCCAGCATTGCATCCATTTGTTGAAACATCTCAGTTGACATTCCGTCAATTCTTGGAGACTTGTTTTTCAACAATGCCTTCAGTGCAGCTTGGATTTCCTCCTTTGGTACCATCGGTTCCTGATCATATGCTACTTCCTGAAATGGCTGAATGTCGACCAATTCTTGGTATAGTGACTCTGTGTATTCCTTTCATCTGCTTTTGATGCTTCCTGTCTCATTTAATATTTTCCCCATCCACCCAAAACACCCAGTGCCCTCGAGTCGATTCCAACTCATAGCGACCCTGTAGGACAGAGTAGAACTGCCCCATAGAGTTTCCGAGGAGTGCCTGGCAGAATAGAATCCTTCAATATTGCAACTCGAGGTTTGAATTTTTTCTTCAGTTCTTTCAACTTGAGAAGTGCCAAGTGTGTACTTCCCTTTTGGTTTTCTAACTCCAGGTCTTTGCACATGTCATTTATTTTGTCTTTTCAAGCCGCCCTTTGAAATCTTCTGTTCAGCTATTTTAGTTCATCATTTCTTCCTTTCACTTTAGCTACTTGACGTTCAAGAGCAACTTTCAGAGTCTCTTCTGACATCCATTTTGTCCTTTTCTTTCTTTTCTGTCTTTTCAATGACCTCTTGCTTTCTTCATGTATGATGTCTTTGATGTCATTACACAACTGGTCTGGTCTTTGGTCATTAGTGTTCTACTCTTCCAATCTATTCTTGAGATGGTCTCTAAATTCAGGTGGCGTACACTCAAGGCCGTACTTTGGCTCTCATGGGCTTGTTCTAATTTTCTTCAGCTTCAACTTGAACTTGCTTATGAGCAATTGGTGGACCCTGACCTTGTTCTGACTGGTGATATTGAGCTTTTCCATTGTCTCTTTTCACAGATATAGTCAATTTGATTCCTGTGTATTTCATATGGTGAGATCCACATGTGTATAGTTGCCATTTATGTCGGTGAAAAAAGGTATTTGCAATGAAGAAGTCGTTGGTCTTGCAAAATTCTATCATGCTATCTCTGCATTGTTTCTGTCATCAAGGCTGCATTTTCCACCTACTGACCCTTCTTTTTTGTTTCCAACTTTTGCATTCTAATCACTAGTAATTATCAGTGCATCCTGATTGCATGCTCAATCTATTTTAGACTGTAGAAGGTGGTAAAAATCTTCAATTTCTTCATCTTTGGCCTTAGTGGTTGGTGCGTAAATTTGAATAATAATCGCGTTAACCGGTCTTCCTTGTAGGCAGGTATATGAATATTATCCTATCACTGACCACTGACAGCGTTGTACTTCAGCATAGATCTTGAAATGTTATTTTTGATGATGAATACAATGCCATTCCTCTTGGTACATAGTAAAAACATGAAAACACTGACACTAGCTGCTTGTATTTAGTTTTATAATAGCATCATCGTGGTAAACAACAACAACAACAAGCCAGTAGCACTTTGAAGAGATTAGTCCCTAATGTGTAGCAAATATTTGATTATGGTTATCTATTTCTATATAATAAGGTTATCTTTTCATGACTGTGCATGGAATTATTTTCCTTATCTTTCTTTCCTTCCTTCTTTCTTATCCCCTTTTCTTCCTTACTTCCCTCTTCCCTCTTTTCCTTCCTTTTTTAGGCTGGGTTCTGTAGAGAAGCAAAACCACTAAAGTGTGTAAATATATATAGAAAGAGATTTATGTTTAGAAAATGGCTTACACAGTTGTAGAGGCTGTAACATGGGTCAGGCTGAAGGCTTCTCCTGATTCACACAGCTGCAGGGGCTGGTGAATCCAAAATCACCAAGTCAGACAGAAAGGCTCTGGCTCACAGCCTGCAAAGATTGATGAATCCGAAGATCAGCAAGCTGTTAGCTCAAGTCCCAAGAACTGGAGGTCAGATGAACAGAAGCCAGCAGTAGGATCCAGTGCAAGCAGAAGCCCAGGACCCTTGCCAGAATGTCTACTTATATTGGATATAGGCCACACCTACAAGGAAACTCCCTCTCAACTAACTGGCTGCTCACAGCAGATCCCATCATGGAAAGGATCACATTATGTCAAATCTCACTATGGAGGTGATCACATTATTAAATGACTGTCAAATAACATGATAACTGCCAAACCACTGAGAATCATGGCCCAGCCAAATTAACATACAAACTTAACGATCACACCTCCTTTCTCTCTCTTTCTTTCTTTCTGGAAAAAAATGGCACAATTTTGTTTTACTTACAGTTAATTTAGACATACCTGTTTCCCCAGGTATATTTAAAGTCAGAGAGAAGACAGAAGACAACTTTTCATTTTCTTTAATTCTTTATAATTATCACAATTTCTGTTGTGAAATATAAAGTGAATATTTTAAAATTCAAACATGAATTAGTTCATTTTCTAAAGGAAAGAATAAACAACAGGAAAAAAAAGCATACTTTACAAGAAAAAAGTGCTATGCTACTACCTATATGAAACTCTGTTACTAATCAAAATTCATTTGCAAAAAAAAAAAAAGGTCTTCTGTAAAAGGACAGAACAAATGTACCTGTCTAGTTCTGATAAGTAACGTCTCTTTTGTCACCTTGCTTTTCATTACATGTAGTTGCCCACATGTCTGTCAGCTCAACTAAAGTTTTATCTTCTCAGGGGCAGATGTTATTCAATGAATATTTATTGTATACCTACTTTGTGACAAATTGTGCACTAAGCTTTAAGGATAAAAAGACAAATTAGACCTGGTCTTTGTCATTATAGATCTTAGAAAAACAGAGTGAGAGGGAGGGTGATTAGAGAATAATATGGTTAATGCTATGAGATCAGCATATACAAAGTAATCTAGGAGCCTAACGGGTGATCAGCCAATCCAATCTCTCACTGACGAAATTAGAGAAAAGGAGAAAGTGGGAGAGGGGGAGACAGAAAGATGAAGAGAGAAAGATGTTGGTAACATGAAGTAAACCAGTGTCAGTTGAAAGGTAAAGATGGACATATTTATATTAATATATAAGGATTCCTGGTGGCACAATGGGTAAGTGCTCAGCTGCTAACTGGAAAAGACCTGGTGACCCGCTTCCATAAAGAGTACAGCCTAGGAAACCCAATGGTGCAGTTCTACCCTGTCACATGAATCGCTATGAGTGGAATTGACTTGATAGCACCTAACAACAATAACATGATGCTAACGATGTGGAATGAAGAAAACTGGATGATCAACTAGACAAGGGGAGTGAGAAAGTAATTTAAAATGGCAGACTTGTAGAAGGGGATTCTTATTTCTTCTTTTTACTGAGACAAACAAGATAAGAGTAAAAACCAGCATAACAGGAAATTTTAGAGTTCTGAATGCATTGAGGATAGGGTTTATGAGATGCACAGTTGGAGATGTTTAGGATAAAGATGAATATGGGGAGCTGCAGGTAAGGAGGGAGAGCAGGAGATATACATATATATGGGAGTCACCAGAAGTTCCTGAGAGAAAATATGACTATACCACAACAGCTTAGATGAAATCTCATAAGGGCCAAAATCATCTTGTTTACAACCCCTAGGAAGAGCACCTTTTATTTTATGAATGACCTAAGAGGATGAGAAAAGAAGCTCTGGTGGCAAAGTGGTTAAGTGCTCAGCTGCTAACTGAAAGATCAGCAGTTCAAACTCACCAGCTGCTCCACAGCAGAAAGATGTGACAGTCTGCTTCCTTAGAGATTACTGCCTTGGAAACCCTATATCCTATAGGGCTGCTAAGAGTCAGAATTGACTTGACGGCAATATGTTTGATTCAGTTTGGGAGAACGAGAACATCAAGAACAGGACATTGGATAATTTCAACATTTAAAGAGTAGGGAAATTGAATTAGTCAATGGAATAATAATTAATAATAACATAAAATCAATATAGACTTTTCATCCAAACTTGAAAAATAGAAGTTGCAAGTATGTCCTTACATTTTTAGAACAAATAATAAAACTTATTTGATATGATTAACATCAAAGAACCTACCTATTTTATGCAAATAACGTGCATCTTCTACGTTTGTTTGCCGATCACTCCCTCTCCCAGGAGGTATTTTCACAAGCACTGCTATGCCAATTCTTTTTACAGGTTACTGTAAAGTACGATGTTAACTGTATTTTTTTTTTTTAAATGCCCTTTATCAGATTGAGGAATTTCCCTTTTATTCCTAGCTTGTTGGGTATTTTTATAATGAAAGTCTGCTGGATTTTGTTGAATGATTTCCCTTCATTGATTGAAATGAACGTGTGGCTTTTTTCCTTTATTCTATTAATGTGGTATATTGCGTTGATTGATTTTCTAATACTGAACCACCATTGCATTCCTGGGATAAATCTAATTTGATCATGGTGTATACTCCTTTCAATTTCCTTTTGGAATTGTTTTCCAAGTATTTTGTTGAGGATAAGATTCACTTTTGTTGGCCCTTAGATGTTTAATGGACTCCTGGTGGCACAGTGGTTAAAGAGCTCAGCTGTTAACTAAAAGGTAGGCAGTTCGAATCCACCAGCCACTCCTTGGAAATGTTATGGGGCAGGTCTACTCTGTCCTATATGGTCACTGTTCATCAGAATCTACTCAACATGAATAGGCTTGAGTTTGGTTTGGATTAGATGTTATATAAACACACAAGAAATATTTTAATTGTCCAGCCAAAGTCTGTCTATTATAGTATTCTTTCTCTTCCAGAGGTACGGAGGGGTATTTCAAAAAGATGGCTGCCTGCCATAGTATACATTTAAAAGGTTAGGAATTTTCCACCTTCTAAGCATAAAAAAAAAAAAAAAAATTTAAGCATAGCTTCCCTTAATGACATAGACCTGATTTTTAATTAACTTATCTAAAATTTTCTTGAATATAGTTGTATTTTAATCTCTATCACTTCTTGAGAGAATGCTGTATTTTTATGCAAATAACACTCACCTTCTACATTTGTTTGCCAACAGCTCCCTCCCCCTGCCAGGTATTTTAGTGTGGAGAAATTAAAACCCTCATCCATTGCTGGTGGGGTTCTAAAAAGGTACAGCTGCTGTAGAAAAGAGTTTGGTGGTTCCACACAAGTTAAACATAGAATTACCATATGATCCAGCAATTCTACTCCTAGGTGTATACCCAAAAGAATTGAAAGCAGGAACACAAATAGATACCTGTACACCAGTGGTCATTGCAGCACTGTTCACAATAGCCAGAAGATGTAAGCAACTTGGATGTTCATCAACAGATGAATGGATAAACAAAATGAGGTACATACATACAATGAAATATTACTCAACCATAAAGAAAAATGAAGCCCTGATACGTGCTATGACATGGATGAACCTTAAAAACATCATGCTAAATGAAGTAAAACCCACTGCTGTCAAGTCAATTTCGACTCATAGTGACACTATAAGACAGAATAGAACTGCCCCACAGGGTTTCCAAGGCCTTAATCTTTATGGAAGCAAATTGCTACATCTTTCTCCTGCAGAGTAGCTGGTAGATTTGAACTACTGATCTTTCGTTTAGCAGCCAAGCATTTAGCCACCGTACCTCCAGTGCTCCTTTGAATGAAATAAATCAGTTATAAAAAAGACAAATATTGAGTGATACCACCACATGAAAGATCTAGAATAGGCGTAATGTTTAGAGTGCCAAGTTTTTTAGTGGTTACCAGGCATGGAAAGGAAGGGGAAAGAGGAAGTCATTGTTTAGGGGACACTGAGCTTCTCTTAAGGGTGATGAAAAATTTGGAAACAAATAGTAGTGATTGTTGTGCAATATGGTGAATGTAATTAATGTCACCAAATTGTACATGTAAAAAAAGTTGGAATTGCGAATATTTTGTTATATATGTATATTTACAAATTTTAAAAAAGCAAATCCTGTCTATCGGTTTAAAAATCTGAGGCAAATTTAGTTAATTGTGGGATTTATGAAAACACTAGTGAACTTATATAATGATGTAAAAATTTGATCACATACAGGAAGACTTTTATTGAATTTGAATGCACATAGCAAAGATGACCAAAACGATAACAGCCTGGATGAAAAAGTAGTGTATTGTTTCTCTAGCAAATTTTGTCAGAACATAAAATCAACTGAAGTTCCCCCGAAAAATATTCAGCATGGCCTTTTCAATTTGCTAAAATAACAAATGAACTCTCAAGCTTTTATCTGGTAGCATGCTTTATAGAGACTGTCTTTACCTCCAATTGCATATTTCAGATAAAATGTGTGAAAAGCAGAGAAGCCAAGTATTATTCAGTTTGTCTATTTCCTTCAACATTCTTACCAGGACATAAGTTTTTGATTACCTACAAAATTAATTCAAAACAGGGAAAACCACAGGAAATCAAAAAGACCCTTTGACTTCATTCACAAGGACGAATTCCTGCTGACAGTGTGAGCAAACAACACATTCCAGTTACTTACTCACCAAATAGGGAGGTGAATATCTTTGCAATGATGGAAGAAATAATGGGTTATTACAAAACCCTTCTTAGATCCAAACTTCTCAAAGACAGACATCATTTTTTTTTTTTTTTGGACTTTCTTAAATTCTTTTAGCTTTTTTTTAAAAAAAAATAATTTTTATTGTGTTTTAAGTGAAAGTTTACAAATCAAGTCAGTCTCTCACATATGAACTTACATATACCTTACTACATACTCCTAATTACTCTCTCCCTAATGAGACAGTCCACTCCCTCCTTCCAGTCTCTCTTTTCGTGACCATTTTGCCAGTTTCTTTTTTTTTTTTTTTTAACCCCCTCTACCCTCCCATCTCCCCTCCAGACAGGAGATGCCAATATAGTCTCAAGTGTCCACCTGATGCAAGTAGCTCACTTCTCATCAGCATCTCTCTCCAACCCACTGTCCAGTCCAATCCATGTCTGATGAGTTCGCTTCAGGAATAGTTCCTGTCCTGGGCCAACAGAAGGTTTGGGCACCATGACCGCCAGGGTCCTTCTAGTCTCAGTTAGACCATTAAGTCTGGCCTTTTTTTGAGAATGTGGGGTCTCCATTCTACTGTTCTCCTGCTCCCTCAGGGGTTCTCTATTGTGTTCGCTGTCAGGGCAGTCACCTGTTGTGGCCGGGCACCATCTAGTTCTTCTGGGCTCAGGATGATGTAGTCTCTAGTTCATGTAGCCTTTTCTGTCTCTTGGACTCATAATTACCTTCTGACCTTCGTGTTCTTCATTCTCCTTTGATCCAGGTGGGTTGAGAACAATTGATGCATCTTAGATGGCTGCTTGCTGTGTTTAAGACCCCAGACTCCACTCTTCAAAGTGGGATGCAGAATGTTTTGTTAATAGATTTTATTATGCCAATTGACTTAGAAGTCCCCTGAAACCATGGTCCCCAGACCCCTCCCCATGCTACGTTGGCCTTAGAAGCATTCAGTTTATCCAGGAAACTTCTTTGCTTTTGGTTTAGTCCAATTGTGCTGACCTCCCCTGTATTGTGTGCTGTCTTTCCCTTCGCCTAAAGTAGTTTTTATCTACTATCTAATTAGTGAATCCCTCTCTCCCACCCTCCCTTCCTCCCCCCTCTCGTAACCACAAAAGAATATTTTCTTCTCAGTTTAAACTATTTCTCAAATTCCTGTAATAGTGGTCTTATACAATATTTGTCCTTTTGCAACTGACTAATTTCACTCAGCATAATGACTTCCAGATTCCTCCACGTTATGAAATGTTTCATAGATTCCTCACTGTTCTTTATCAATGCCTAGTATTCCATTGCGTGAATATACCATAATTTATTTATCCTTTCATCCATTGATGGACACCTTGTTTGCTTCCTTGTTTTTGCTATTGTAAACAGTGCTGCAATAAACATGGGTGTGCAAATATCTGTTCCTGTAAAGGCTCTTATTTCTCTAGGACATATTCCAAGGAGTGGGATTGCTGGATCGTATGGTAGTTCTATTTTTAACTTTTTAAGGAAGCGCAAAATCGCTTTCCAAAGTGGTTGTGCCATTTGACATTCCCACCAGCAGTGTAGAAGTGTTCCAATCTCTCCACAGCCTCTTTAACATTGATTATTTTGTGTTTTTTGGATTAATGCCAGCCTTGTTGGAGTGAGATGAAATCTCATTGTACTTTTGATCTGCATTTCTCTAATGGCTGATGATCATGAACATTTCCTCATATATCTGTTAGCTATCTGAATGTCTTCTTTAGTGAAGTGTCTATTCATATCTTTTGCCCATTTTTTAAATTGGGTTATTTGTTTTTTTGCAGTTGAGTTTTTGCAGTATCATGCAGATTTTAGAGATCAGGTGCTGATCAGAAATGTCATAGCTAAAAACTTTTTCCCAGTCTGTAGGCAGTCTTTTTACTCTTTTGGTGAAGTCTTTGGATGAGCCTAAGTTTTTGATTTTTAGGAGCTTCCAGTTATCTGGTTTTTCTTCTACGTTCTTTACAATGTTTTGTATACTGTTTATGCCATGTATTAGGGCTCCTAACATTGTCCCTATTTTTTCTTCCATGATCTTTATCGTTTTAGACTTTATATTTAGGTCTTTGATCCATTTTGAGTTAGTTTTTGTGCATGGAGTGAGGTATGGGTCTTGTTTCACTTTTTTGCAGATGGATACCCAGTTATGCCAGCACCATTTGTTAAAAAGACAGTCTTTTCCCCCATTTAACTGTTTTGGGGACTTTGTCAAATATCAACTGCTCCTATGTGGATGGATTTATGTCTGGATTCTCGATTCTGTTCCATTGGTCCATGTATCTGTTGTTGTACCTGTACCAGGCTGCTTTGACTACTGTGGTGGTATAATAGGTTCTAAAATCAGGTAAAGTAAGGCCTCCCACTTTGTTCTTCTTTTTCAGTAATGCCTTATTTATCCGGGGCCTCTTTCCCTTCCATATGAAATTGGTGATCTGTTTCTCCATTTCATTAAAGAATGTCCTTGGGATTTGGATCGGAATTGCATTAAATGTATAGATCGCTTTTGGTAGAAAAGGCATTTTTATAATGTTAAGTCTTCCTATCCATGAGCAAGGTATGTTCTTCCACTTAAGTAAGTCTCTTTTGGTTTCTTGCAGAAGTGTGCTGTAGTTTTCTTTGTATAAGTCTTTTACATCTCTGGTAAGATTTATTCCTAAGTATTTTATCTTCTTGGGGGCTACTGTAAATGGCATTGATTTGGTGATTTCCTCTTTGATGTTCTTTTTGTTGATGTAGCGGAATCCAACTGATTTTTCTATGTTTATCTTTTATCCCGATACTCTGCTGAACTCTTCTATTAGTTTCAGTAGTTTTCTGGAGGATTCCTTAGGGTTTTCTGTGTATAGGATCACGTCATGTGCAAATAGAGATACTTTTACTTCTTCCTTGCCAATCTGGATGCCCTTTATTTCTTTATCTAACCTAATTGCTCTGGCTAGGACTTCCAGCACAATGTTGAGTAAGACTGGTGATAAAGGGCATCCTTGTCTGGCTCCTGATCTCAATGGGAATGTTTTCAGGCTCTCTCCATTTAGGGTGATGTTGGCCGTTGGCTTTGTATAAATGCCCTTTATTATGCTGAGGAATTTTCCTTCTATTCCTATTTTGTTGAGAGTTTTTATCATGAATGAGTGCTGAACTTTGTCAAATGCCTTTTCTACATCCATTGATAAAATCATGTGATTCTTGTCTTTTGTTATATTTATGTGGTGGATTACATTAATTGTTTTTCTAATGTTGAACCATCCCTGCATACCTGGTATGGATCCCATTTGGCCATGGTGAATTATTTTTTAGATATGTTGCTGAGTTCTATTGGCTAGAATTTTGTTGAGGATTTTTGCATGTACATTCATGAGAGATGTAGGTCTATAATTTTCTTTTCTTGTGTCTTTACCTGGTTTTGGCATCCGGGATATGGTGGCTTCATAGAGTGAGTTTGGTAGTATTCCATCCTTTTCTATGCTCTGAAATACCTTTAGTAGTAGTGGTGTTAACTCTTTTCTGAAAGTTTGTAGGACTCTGCAGTGAAGCCGTCAGGACCAGGGCTTTTTTTTGTTGGGAGTTTTTTGATTACCTTTTTAATCTCTTCTTTTGTTATAGGTCCATTTAGTTGTTCTACCTGTTTGTGTTAGTTTAGGTAGGTAGTGTGTTTCTAGGAATTCATCCATTTCTTCTAGGTTTTCAAATTTGTTTGAGTATAGTTTTTCATAGTAATTCAATGTGATTCTTTTAATTTCAGTTGGATCTGTTGTAATATCGCCCATCTCATTTCTTATTCAGGTTATTTGCTTCCTCTCCTGTTTTTCTTTTGTCAGTTTGGTCAACTGTTAATCAATTTTGTTGAGTTTTTCAGAAAAACAGCTTTTGGTCTTGTTAATTCTTTCCATTGTTTTTCTGTTTTCTATTTCATTTAGTTCAGCTCTAATTTTTATTATTTGTTTTCTTCTGGTGCCTGTGGGTTTCTTTTGTTGCTCTCTTTCTATTTGTTCAAGTTGTAGGGATAGTTCTTTGATTTTGGCCCTTTCTTCTTTTTTGATGTGTTCATTTATTGATATAAATTGACCTCTGAGCACTGCTTTTGCTGTGTCTCAAAGGTTCTGATACATAGTGTTTTCGTTCTCATTGAGTTCTCTGAATTTCTTTATTCCATCCTTAATGTCTTCTATAATCCAGTCTTTTTTCAGCAGCGTATTGTTCAGTTTCCAAGTGTTTGATTTCTTTTCCCTGCTTTTCCTGTTATTGATTTCCACTTTTATGGCCTTATGGTCAGAGAAGATGCTTTGTAGTATTTCAATGTTTTGGAATCTGCTAAGGCTTGGTTTATAACCTAATACGTGGTCTATTCCAGGGAATGTTCCATGTGCACTAGAAAAGAAAGTATAGTTGGTTGCTGTTGGGTGGAGTGTTCTGTATATGTCTATGAGGTCAATTTGGTTGATTGTGGCATTTAGATCTTCCGTGTCTTTATTGAGCTTCTTTCTGGATGTCCTGTCCTTCACCGAAAGTGCTGTGTTGAAGTCTCCTACTATTATTGTAGAGCTGTCTATCTTACTTTTCAGTGTTGATAGAGTTTGTTTTATGTATCTTGCAGCCCTGTCATTGGGTGCATAAATATTTAATACAGTTATATCTTCTTGGTGTATTGTCCCTTTAATCATTATATACTGTCCTTCCTTATCCTTTCCGATGGATTTAACTTTAAAGTCTATTTTGTCAGAAATTAATATTGCCACTCCATGCTCTTTTTTGATTCTTGTTTGCTTGATATATTTTTTTCCATCCTTTGAGTTTTAGTTTGTTTGTGTCCCTAAGTTTCAGGTGTGTCTCTTGTAGGCAGCATATAGACAGATCTTGCTTTTTAATCCATTCTGCCACTCTCTGTCTCTTTATTGGTGCATTTAGTCCATTTACATTCAGGGTAATTATGGAGAGGTATGAATTTTTTTTTTTTTATGAATTTAGTGCTATCATTTTAATGTCTTTTTCTGTGTGTCAACAGCTTCTTTTTCCCACTTGATTTTATGTGCTGAGTAGATTTTCTTTATATATCGTCCTTTCCTCATATTTGTTGTTGATTTTGTTTCTGCTGAGTCTGTATTCTTCCCTTGTATTTTATTTTGATGAGTACGATAGTTTTTCTGCTTTGTGGTTACCTTATCATTTACCCTTATTTTTCTAAATTTAAAACTAACTTTTATTTCTTTGTATTGCCGTATCTTCCTCTCCATATGGAAGGTGTATGATTACATTTCTTAGTCCCTCTTTATTATTTTAATGTTGTCTTCTTTTGTATAACATCGCCATTACCCTGTGTTGGGCTTTTTTTTTTTTTTTTTAATCTGGCTTTTTTTTTTTTTTTTTTTTGGATTTCCCTGTCTGGGTTGACTTCTGGTTGCTCTGCCCAGTGCTCTACTCTTGGGTTGATACCTGATATTATTGATTTTCTAACCAAAGAACTCCCTTTAGTATTTCTTGTAGTTTTGGCTTGGCTTTTACGAATTCCCTCAACCTGTGTTTATCTGGAAATGTCTTAATTTCGCCTTCATATTTAAGAGACAGTTTTGATGGATATATGATTCTTGGCAGGCAATTTTTCTCCTTCAGTTTTTTAAATATGTCTTCCCATTGCCTTCTTGCCTGCATCGTTTCTGCCGAGTAGTCTAAGCTTATTCTTATTGGCTCTCCCTTGTAGGTGACTTTTCTTTTATCCCTCGCTGCTCTTATAATTGTCTCTTTATCTTTGGTTTTGGCAAGCTTGATTATAATATGTCTTGGTGACTTCCTTTTAAGATCTACCTGAAGTGGAGTTCGATGAACATCTTGGATAGATGTCTTCTCACCTTTCACAATATCAGGGAAGTGTTCTGCCAACAAATCCTCAACAATTTTCTCTGTATTTTCTGTCATCCCTCCTTGTTCTGGTATTCCAATCACTCGTAGGTTATTTCTCTTGATAGAGTCCCACATGATTCTTAAGTTTTCTTCATGTTTTAGAATTCTTTTATCTGATTTTTCTCCAAAGACATTAGTGACCAGTGATTTATCTTTGAGTTCAGAAATTCTAGCTTCTACTTGGTCAATTCTGCTCCTCTGACTTTCTATTGAGTTATCTAATTCTGTAATTTTATTGTTAATCTTCTGAATTTCTGATTGCTGCCCGTCTATGGATTTTTCCAGCTTATTGAACTTTTCATTATGTTCCTGAATAATCTTTTGGAGTTTTTCAGTTGCTTTTTCTGTGTGTCCCTCGGCTTGTTCTGCGTATTGCCTCATTTCCTTCCTGATGTGTTGAAGGGTTCTGTATATTAAACTTTTGTATTCTGCATCTGGTAATTCTGGGAATGCACTTTCATCTAAAAGATCCCTGGATTCTTTGTTTTGAGAGCCTGTTGAGGTGATTATGGCCTGTTTCTTTATGTGACTTGATATTGACTGTTTTCTCTGAGCCGTCTATAAGTTATTGTATTAGTTTATGCTTGCTTACTGTGTCGTAGCTGCTTGCTTTGTTTTGTTTTGGTATACCCCTATGGGTTGCTTGAGTGAGCTAGCTTGATTATTTTCACCTTTGGAGCTCTGTTGTCCTGTCCCCAGCAGGCTAGAGCTGTTATCAGGTATATAGTCTAGGAGTCCATTCAGTTTTCTTGTATGAATTCAGCTCAGGTTTTCAGGTAGCTGATATCAAGTGTGTGGTACGGGCTCTTTCCTACAGTCTCAGAGGGGCAGGGGTGATTGGTGTATATACCCGTATCTGATTGCAGCAGGGGGTCATGCTCTGAACAAGGCAGGGGGCTGTGAACCACCCCCCAAGTGTCTCTTAGGAAAACGCATCTCTGTTCCCTAGAGCGTGCTGGTGGGTGGGTTCTGCAGAGGGACCATGGGCACCCAAAGTTTTTGTTGTAAGGACTGGGAGGTACCAGTTATCCCTGGACCCCTGTCCCGGGTCACTGGGTGACCCAAGTGGAGCCACCGGTTCTTAGGTCCCCATTGTTAGTAGGTGAGGACCTTGTTTAATAGGCAAAGCAATGTCAAACCTCAAACACCCACCTCTCCTCCACACAGCTGAAATGGTTGGAGTTTGCCAACAAGGGCCCATTCTCCCAAAATAGGCCCACACAGGTCCATGCAGACGGGACAGGTGCTCAAGGTCCATGGATGGTTTATGCCTGGACAGGAGCCACTTCTGTCCTGAGCTTCCCCAGTTAATGGAACTAGCAAATTATCTTTTCTCCCCAGTTGCAAATTTTTTCCCTTCCCAAGGCCGGGAAGACGCCTCCAGGTGCTCACCAGGGTCTATCTCAGGCCTAGTGATTCAGTCCCTGAAGCTGGCTTGGGGGTGGGGGTGGGGCACAGTAAAATATACGCAAGTACTTAGCTTTTGCGGAGAGTGCCCTTCTCCTCAGGTTCTGGAGGTGTGAGTGGGCGGTGTGGCTGGCTGCTTCTCCCTGAGGAACCTGCGGCCGAATGCTAGGACCAGCCCCCCCCAGCCGCAGCCACAGCCGCTCCAGGAATGGTGCCTGAGGGCTCCCTGCGATTCAGGTCCAGTAACTCTTCTCTGCTTCTGAACGGTCTCTTCCTTCACTTGCCCCTCAGTTCGTTGTCTAAGCTTGCCTTTGATGCTCAGAGCTCCCAGCTTGTCACAAATACACTCGTTTCACTTGTTTTTTCGGGTCTTCGTTGTAAAGAGGGCTTGACAGAAGCGTCTGTCTGTTCTGCCATCTTCGCTCCTGGGAGTTTTTTGATTACCTTTTCAATCTCTTCCTTTGTCATGGTTCTATTTAGATGTTCTACCTCTGCTTGTGTTAGTTTAGGTAGGTAGTGTTTTTCTAGTATTTCATCCATTTCTTCTAGGTTTTCAAATTTGTTAGAGTACAATTTTTCATGGTAATCTGATATGATTCTTTTAATTTCAGTTGGGTGTGTTGTGACATGGCCCATCTCGTTTCTTATTTGGGTATTTGTTTTCTTTTCTGTATTTCTTTAGTCAATCTGGCCAATGGTTTATCAATTTTGTTAATTTTTTCAAAGAACCAGCTTTTGGCTTTTTTAATTCTTTCAATTGTTCTTCTGTTCTCTAATTCATTTAATTGTGCTCTAATTTTTTTGTTTGTTTTGTTTTCTTCTGGTGCCTGACCTATTCTTTTGTTGCTCTGTTTCTATTTGTTCAAGTTATAGGGACAGTTCTCTGATTTTGGCTCTTTCTTCTTTATGTATGTGTGCATTTATTGATATAAATTGACCTCTGTGCACTGCTTTCGCTGTGTCCCAGGGGTTTTGATAGGAAGTGTTTTCAGTCTTGTTGCATTCTATGAATTTCTTTATTCCCTCCTTAATGTCTTCTATAACCCAGTCTTTTTTGAGTAGGGTGTTGTTCGGTTTCCAGGTATTTAATTTCTTTTCCCCGATTTTTGTTATTGAATTCTACTTTTATGGCCTTATGGTCTGAGAAGGTGCTTTGTAATATTTTAATGTTTTGGATTCTGCAAAGGTTTGTTTTATGCCCTAATATGTGATCCATCCTAGAGAATGTTCCATGTGCACTAGGAAAGAAAAAAGTATACTTTGCAGCTGTTGGGTGGAGTGTTCTGCATAAGTCTATGCGGCCAAGTTGGTTGATTGTAGCAATTAGATCTTCCATGTCTCTGTTGAGCTTCTTACTGGATATCCTATCCTTCATTGAAAGTGGTGTGTTGAAGTCTCCTACTATAATTGTGGAGGTGTCTATCTCACTTTTCAATTCTGTTAAAGTTTGTTTTATGTATCTTGCAGCCCAGATGGACGTCATATTTTATACTCTTTGTGTGTCTATCATCACAGAATTTAACACAGCACTAATTGTATTAGTGCTCGATGAATACTTGTTGGGTCAGAAACTATATTTCACCTTGAACATTTGAAAGGTACTCTTAAATTTATTTTATACCTGGTCTTGTACTTTGTCTTCCTCTGTGGTTGATATTAATGAGATATTAATAACATCAACAATATTAATAGAACCAGGATACTGCACCACCACTCTACTTTCACAATTTATAATCTCTCACATTGTCTGACCACCACTCCTTTGTCAGTTTGTGTGTTGCTGTGATGCTGGAAGATATGCCACTGGTATTTCAAATACCAGCAGGATCACACATGGTGGACAGATTTCAGTGTTGCTTCTAGACTAAGACAGACTGAGAGGAAGGACCTGGCAATCTTCTGAAAAAAATGGCCAGTGAAACCCTTATGGATAGCAGTGGAACATTGTATGATTTAGTGCCAGAAGATGAGCCTCTCAGGTTGGAAGGCACTCAAAAGATGACTGGGGAAGGGCTGCCTCCTCAAAGTAGAGTTGACCTTAATGACATGGATGGAGTCAAGCTTTTGGGACCTTCATTTGCTGATACGGCATGACCCAAAAAGAGGAGAAATAGCTGCAAACATCCATTAATAATAGGGACGTGGAATATATGAAGTATAAATCAAGGAAAATTGGAAGTTGTCAAAAATGAAATGCAGTGCTTAAAGATTGATATCCTAGGCATTAGGAGCTGAAATGAATAGGTATTGGCCATTTTGTATCAGATAATCATATGGTCTACTATGCCTGGAATGACAAATTGAAGAGGAATGGTGTCACATTGAACATCATCAAAAAGAACATTTCAAGATCTATCTTGAAGTACAACACTGTTAGTGATAAGATAATATCCACATGTCTACAAGGAAGACCAGTTAATATAACTATTATTCAAATTTACACACCAAGCAGTAATGCCAAAGATAAATAAATTGAAGATTTTTATCAACTTCTGCAGTTTGAAATTTTTCAAACATGTGATCAAGATGCATTTATAATTACTGGTGATTGAAATGCAAAAGTTGGAAAAAACAGAGAATGATCAGTAGTTGGAAAACATGGCCTTGGTGATAGAAATGATGCTGGAGTTCGCATGATAGAATTTTGAAAGACCCATGACTTTTTCATTGGAAAACTTTTTTCAACAACATAAACAGCACTTATACGGGTGGACCTCACCAGATGGAATAAATAAGAATCAAATCAACTACATTTGTGGAAAGAGATGATAGAGAAGCTCAATATCATCAGTCAGGGGCCGACTACAGAACAGACCATCAAGTGCTCATATGCAAGTTCAAGCCGAAGCTGAAGAAAATTAAAACAAGTCCACCAGAGCCAAAGTAGGACCTTGAGTATATCCCATCTGAATTTAGAGACCATCTCAAGAATAGAGTTGACACATTAAACACTAATGACCGAAGGTCAGAGGAGTTGTGGGATGACATCAAAGATATACATGAAGAAAGCAAAAGGAATTTAAAAACACCAAGGAATGAAAAAAAAAAGATCAAAATGTATATCAGAAGAGACCCTGAAACTTGCCCTTGAACATAGAGTAACTAAAGCAAATGGGAGAAATGAGGAAGTAAAAGAGCTAAACAGAAAATTTCAAAGGGTGGCTGGGAAAGACAAAGTAAAGTATTGTAATGACATGTGCAAAGACCTGGCGTTGGAAAATCAAAAGAGAAAAATATGCTTAGCATTTCCCAAGCTGAAAGAACAGAAGAAAAAAATCAAGCCTTGAGGAAAGATTAGTCCAAAAGACTAATGGACCACAACTACTACAGCCTCCTCCAGACTTAGTCCAGTACAACTAGTTGGTACCCAGCTATCACCACTGACTGCTCTGACAGGGATCACAATAAAGAGTCCTGGGGAGATCTGGAGAAAAATGTAGAACAAAATTCTAACTCACAAAAAAAGACCAGACTTACTGACCTAACAGAGACTGGAGAAACCCCAAAAGTATGGCCCCTGGACATTCCATGAGCTCAGTAATGAAGTCACATCTGAGATTCACCCTTCAGCCAAAGATTAAACAGGCCCATAAAACAAAATGAGACTAAAGGGGCACACCAGTCCAGGGGCAAGGAAGAGAAGGCAGGAGGGTACAGGAAAGCTGGTAATAGGGAACCCAAGGTCAAGAGGGGAGACTGCTGACATCATGGAGTTAGTAACTCATGTCACAAAATGATGTGTGTACTAACTGTTTAATGAGAAGCTAGTTTGTCCTGTAAACCTTCACCTAAATTACAATAATAAAAAAAATGGAAAAAAATACACATTAAAAAAGAAATCAAGCCTTGAGTTACAGTATCAAAGGATTCTATGGGCAAAAATTGAACGACACTGGAAACATCAAAAGAAGATGGAGGAATACACATAGTCACTACACTGAAAAGAATTGGTTGATGTTCAGCCACTTCAGGAGGTAACATATAATCAAGAACCAATGGTATTGAAGGGAGAAATCGAAGCTGTAGTGAAAGCATTGGCAAAAACAGGGCTCTAGGAATTGACAGAATGTAATTGAGATGTTTCAACAAAGGGATGCAGCACTGGAAGTGCCCAATTATCTATGCCAAGAAATTTGGAAGACAGATACCTAGCCAATGGGAAACTGTGTGGTTTAAAATCAGGAAATGTGTGTATCAGGATTGTATCCTTTCTCCATACTTATTCAGTCTGTATGCTGAGCAAATAATTCAAGAATATAAACTATCTGAAGAAGGACAGCATCAGATTGGAGGAAGACCCAATAACAAGCTGCAATATTCAGATGACACAAACTTACTTGCTGAAAGTGAAGAGGACTTGAAACACTTAGTGATGAAGATAAGATAAAATCCTTCAGTCTGAACTACACCTCAGTGTGAAGAAAACCAAAATCCTCACAACTGGACCAAGAAGTAACATCATGATAAATGGAGAAAATAAAGTTGTCAAGGATTTCATTTTACTTGGATCCACAATCAAAGCCCATAGAAGCAGCAGTCAAGAAATAAACAACATATTGCACTGGGCAAATCTGTTGCAAAAGATCTCTTTAAAGTGTTAAAAAGCACAGTTGTCACTTTGAGGACTAAGGTGCACCTGACTCAAGTTATGATATTTTCAGTCACCTCAGATGCATGAGAAACCTGGACAATGAATAACGAAGCCCAAATAAGAGCTGATGCCTTTGAATAATGATGTTGGTGAAGAATATTGAATATACCATGGTCTGCCAGAAGAATGAACAAATCTGTTTTAGAAGTACAGGGAGAATGTTCCTTAGAATGAAGTTGGGTGAGACTTCGTCTCAAGTACTTTGGACATGTTATCAGGTGGGACCAGTCCCTGGGGAAGGACATCATGCTTTGTAAATTTGAGGTCATTGAAAAAGCGGAACACCCTCCACAAGATGGGTTGACACAGTGGCTGCAACAATGGCCTCAAGCATAGCAATGATTGTGAAGATGACACAGGACCAGACAGCGTTTCATTCTGTTGTAGACAGGGTCGCTATGAGTCAGAACCAACTCGATGGCACCTAACAACAACCACCACCATAATTGCACCAGACAAGTACCAATACATGTAAATTCTGTGTGAAGTTTAGGGGAAATTTGATGGTTACTTATTTTAAGACAGAAAATTTCAGTGATCCTTCTGTGGTCACTTTACTTAATAGGAAACTACAGGATGACAGAGAACTGAAATGGTACCTGATATAAGAGGAACAGGAATAAGTAATATCAACCAAAGTAGATTTGACTGAAAATCCTTACTATTAAGTGAGAGATCTGGAAATACTCCTCTAACTCCTGTTGTCATCCCTCCTAAAAGCCTATTCATTTTCTGGTACTTCTAACTTCCAGTGCCTTGCTCTGCAATATCCAGTTAGCTGGTCAGCCTATAAATAAGGTAGTAATTTTATGTAGAACGTGTAACAAAGATATTAAGAACATCCAGTACTTCCACACACAGCTCTCCCATTTTGATTACAGACTTAAACCTCTCTTCCTTCTCTTACTGCACTTGCAGTTTACACCAAGTCTGGATATTTTATTAAATAGGCTTGAGATGAGTGAACTTTGTTTTGTAACAAAGAGAAGTTAGTTTGACTCTGTTTCAGTCATGCCTCATAGTTTTGCTGAACTGATCTGAGGATTACTCTCCAGCTGAATTCAGAGGAACAAACAGTAACAGAAGGAGATGGGTTAAAGCTGGCTATTGATGACAATAGCCTGTGTGAAAAAGTAGCCCACTGTTATTCAGCCTTTACTGGAGCTGAGGGGTGAGTTGCTGTGAGAGGAAAAAAACCTTGTTTGGAGTCACCTGTTTTCAAAGAAGCTTTCCTTTCTCCTGAGCCTGTCGGGCTTGTTGAGGCCAGCCAGGGTTCAGGCTGCAGGAGAAGGTTCACATTTGTATCACATACCCAGGCAATCTCCAGTCACAGGTGAAAAATCATTGCAAGGAACAGGAAATATATAAAACAAGCTCAATTGGAAATTATTTAAAAATATGTACTTGATAGTTATTCACTCATTCATTTATTTTTATTTTAATGGAAGAGTCAAAAACAACTAGGGAAACACACACACATAACAGCTGAGCTACATTTTGGCTTCTATAGGATCCAGGTTAGTAATTTTCCTTGAAATAGAAATGCCTCTTATGTTACACATCATTTGATCCATGGAAATAAAGGTAGCTGCTCATTTATTTCAGTTCCTGCCCCTTCCCAACTTGGTTTAGAAGAACCTACTTTTGCCCCCTTTGAACTAAAGTACAGCAGACACATGTCTGACATAGGATAACATCTCCGAAAGAACCGATTAAATCTCTCTTTCTTCTCAAGATGAAAAGAATCTTTAAAAACAAACTGAGGTTTTATATCTGCAGGTATTAAATTCTCCCCTTGCATTTGCTTTAGTTCAATGTGGCATTTGTGTGGTTTATTACAACATCTTTCATGTAGCAGATCTAAAAACCTCTTTGTAAAGATGAAGATAATGGCATAGTGTGCTATAGGTTTTAAAGGTCCTGTTTTATAAGCCGCGAGCAGCTCTTTGGAGAGCAGCTGCCGTACTGATGGGAAAAGTTTCTTTTTCTGGCTGCGGTTTAATTCTCTGTTCATTTTAGGGTTTGCTTCTTACACATGAAATGTTTGATGGCCATTTTTCTCTCTCTGTCAGGCCTCCATAGTAGAAGTTGCCAATTTTCAGGGCAAATAAGAACCACCTGGAGTGTTTGCTAAAATGCAGATTCCTGGGACCCTGAGCTAATATATGGAATTAGAAGACTTGCAGCTCGGACCCAGGAACCTAATTTTTAAATAAGCACTCATGTGACCCAGTAACACTAGCTTAAACTAGTTCTGGAATAAAAGTGAGAATGAGGGTATTAAACAACCATGTTTGCAAGGTATCTTCTAGGTCTGATTGAAGATTTCTTCTCTATTCCAAGTAGTCATAAACAAAACAATAAATCATTTAAAAAATGAAAAGGGAGTCTCATTGCCTTACTTTCCAATGGGTAATATGACTACTATGCACACATATATAATAGATGGACAGATGAATCCATTGATTTGATTATAAAGCATTACAGAGATTTCATAAATCCTAATTATATGTCATGAAATCCAATTCCTACAAACTATCTTGGTGAAGACAAACCTAGAGATTATAGTGTAGATTAGTTTAATAAGATTCTGCTGTATGTTCCAACTTGTTGGTTGTCAAGTCAGCATATACCACATTCAGAGATGGCAAAATGCCCACCATTCTATTATACTGAATGTTGATATGCCCTCCACTCAGAAACCTAACAGAAGCCTACATCGTTTCCTATTATAGTTTGGTTCAGTTCATGGGTTGTTGAAGGGGACAACAAGAGCGGGCCCTCTCTCGAAACACCTGGAAATTAAGCACACCTGGAGACCCTTCAATGAAACCCAGGAATGGAACAGAGAATAGAAAACATCCAAAGAATTCTGCTTGACCACACAGTGATGCTGTTCAAACCTGATCGACCAGCAGCTATTGGTAATGTTGCCAGCTGTGAGGAATTGGCAGCCGGTCTACAACACCTGGAGAAATGATAGAGCTATGTACATTGTAGGTCCATCTTACACAAACAGGTCCCTAAAGAAGCTAATTTGGATTTATACATACTCAGGTGGTTCCTAATGTCAAAGTCTTCTGGAGCTTTCAACTCTGTGAAAACTAATATTGCTCTATCATTTCAATCAATCAATTATAACTGCAGTGAAGAAATCAGAGGCAGCACAGTGAGGTGGTTAGGAGAACAGCTCTTGAGCCAGGATGCCTGGGTTAGTAGACAGGCTTCACCAGTTTCTACTTGTGAAACATTAAGTATCTCAACGCAATTTCTGTGCTTCAACTTCCTTACGAATAAATTGGAGATATTAGGACCCTACTTCACAGAATTCTTAAGACTGCTAAATTAGTTAATAGGTATTAAGCACCTATCATAGTGCCTGGTACATAATAGGTATTCAATAAAAGTTTACTTTATTATTGTTGTTGTTAAGGAAAACAGGTGGAAAAAGTGTCATACTTTTTTTTTAATTATATTTTTATGGTATTTTTAAAAATTTTATTGTGTTGCAGGTGAAAGTTTACAGCTCCAGTTAATTTCTCATTCAAAAATTTGTATGCATATTGTTGTGACATTGTTTGCAAGCCCCACAATATGAGAACACACTCCGCCTTTGTGGGACACAGGGGCGAATGGTTCCCTGTGTCCATTAGTCCAGCTCCTGTCTCTTCTCTCCTTGCTTTTGGACACGAGTTGCCCATTTGGTCTCATATATTTGACTGAACTTAGAAGCACATTCCTCACGTGGCTTATTCTTTGTTTTATACGCCTGTTAATACTACTATTATTCAAATTTATGAACCAACCACTAATGCCAAAGATGAGGAAAGATTTTTGCCAAAGATGAGGAAAGATTTTTATCAAAGATGAGGAAGATTTTTATCAACTTCTGCAGTCTGAAATTGACCGAACATGCAATCAGATGCATTGATGATTACTGGTGATTGGAATGTGAAAGTTGAAAATAAGCAAGAATGATAGGTGGAAAATATGGCCTTGGTAATAGAAATGATGCTAGAGATTGCATGATAGAATTTTTTTTTAATAATTTTTATTGTGCTTTAAGTGAAAGTTTACAAATCAAGTCAGTCTCTCACACAAAAAACCCATATACACCTTGCTACACACTCCCAATTGCTCTCCTCCTAATAAGACAGCCTGCTCTCTCCCTCTACTCTCTCTTTTCGTGTCCTTCTCGCCAGCTTCTAACCCCCTCCACTCTCTCATCTCCCCTCCAGGCAGGAGATGCCAACATAGTCTCAAGTGTCTACCTGATCCAAGAGGCTCATTCCTTACCAGCATCCCTCTCCAACCCATTGTCTAGTCCAATCCGTGTCTGAAGGGTTGGCTTCGGGAATGGTTCCTGTCCTGGGGCAACAGAAGTTCTGGGGGCCATGACCACCAGGGTCCTTCCAGACTCAGTCAGACCATTAAGTCTGGTCTTATGAGAATTTGGGGTCTGCATCCCACTGCTCTCCTGCTCCCTCAGGGGTTCTCTGTTGTGTTCCCTCTCAGGGCAGTCATCAGTTGTAGCCAGGCACCATCTAGTTCTTCTGGTCTCAGGATGATGTAGTCTCTTGTTCATGTGGCCCTTTCTGTCTCTTGGGCTCGTAATCGCCTTGGTGATTCTTCATTCTCCTTTGATCCATTTGGGTTGAGACCAATTGATGCATCTTAGATGGCTGCTTGCTAGTGTTTAAGACCCCAGACTCCACTCTTCAAAGTGGGATGCACAATGTTTTGTTAATAGATTTTATTATGCCAATTGACTTAGATGTCCCCTGAAACCATGGTCCCCAGACCCCTGCCCCTGCTACGTTGGCCTTAGAAGCATTCAGTTTATTCAGGAAACTTCTTTGCTTTTGGTTTAGTTCAATTGTGTTGACCTCCCCTGTATTGTGTGCTGTCTTTCCCTTCACCTAAAGTAGTTTTTATCTACTATCTAATTAGTGAATCCCCCCTCCCACCCTCCCTCCCTCCCCCTCTCATAACCACAAAAGAATGTTTTCTTCTCAGTTTAAACTAATTCTCAAGTTCTTATAATAGTGGTCTTATACCATATTTGTCCTTTTGCAACTGACTAATTTCACTCCTCATAATGCCTTCCAGGTTCCTCCACGTTATGAAATGTTTCATAGATTCCTAACTGTTCTTTATCAATATGTAGTATTCTATTGTGTGAATATACCATAATTTATTTATCCATTCATCCGTTGATGGGCACCTTGGTTGCTTCCATGTTTTTGCTATTGTAAACAGTGCTGCAATAAACATGGGAGTGCGTATATCTGTTCGTGTAAAGGCTCTTATTTCTCTAGGATGTATTCCAAGGAGTGGGATTGCTGGATCACATGGTAGTACAGGACAGAATTTTACAAGACCAATGACGTCTTCACTGCAGGTATTTTTTCAACAATGTAAACAGCAATTACACATTTGGACCTCACCAGATGGAATACATGGGAATTGAATTGACTACATCTGTGGAAAGAGACAATGGGAAACCTCAATATGATCAGTTAGAGCAAGGCCAGGGGCTGACTGCCGAGCAGACCATCAATTGCTCCTATGCGAGTTCAAGTTGAAGTGAAGAAAATTTTAAAAAGTCCACTAGAGTTAAAACTTGACCTTGAGTATATCTCACCTGAATTTAGAGACCATCTCAAGAATAGATTTGACGCATCACATTGAACAATAATGACCAAAGACCAGATAAGTTATGGAATGACATCAAGGACATCATACATGAAGAAAGCAAAAGGTCATTAAAAAGACAGAAAAGAAAGACCAAAATGATGTCAAAAGAGACTCTGAAACTTGCTTTTGAATATAGAGTAGCTAAAGCAATAAGAAGAAATGATGAAGTAAAAGAGCTAAACAGAAGATTTCAAGGAACAGCTCAAGAAGACAAAGTATTAAAGTGAAATCAGCAAAGACCTGGAGTTGGAAAACCAAAAGGGAAGAACACATTCAGCATTTCTCAAGCTGAAAGAACTGAAGGAAAAAATAAAGCCTCAAATTACAATATTGAAGGATTCTACAGGGAAAATATTGAACAATGTAGGAAGTTCAAAAGATGGAAGGAATACACAGTCACTGTACCAAAAAGAATTAGTCAATATTCAACCATTATAGGAGGTAGTTTATAATCAAGAACCAATGGTACTGAAGGAATAGGTCCAAGCTACACTGAAGAAAATGGTGGAAAACAATGTCCCAGTAACTGACAGAATACCAATTGAGATGTTTCAACAAAAAGCTGTTGCACTAGAGGTCAAGAAATTTTGAAGACAGCTTCCTGGCTAACTGATTGTAAGAGATCCATATTTGTGCTATTCCAAAGAAATGAGATCCAATGGAATATGGAAATTGCCAAACAATGTCATTAAAATCACATAGAGGTAAAATTTTGCTGAAGATAATTCAAAAGTAATTCTCGTCTTGTTAGGTGCCATTGAGTTGGTTTTGACTCATAGCGACCCTATGTACAATAGAACAAAACTCTGCCAGGTCCTCCGCCATCCTCACAATCATTGCTATACTTCATCCCATTATTATAGCCACTATGTCAATCTATCTTCTTGAGGTCCTTCCTATTTTTCACTGGCCCTCTACTTTACCAAGTATGATGTCCTTCTCCAGGGACTGGTCCCTCCTGATAACATGTTCAAAGCATGTGAGATGCAGTCTCACCATTCTTGCTTCTTAGGAGCATTCTGGCTGTACTTCTTCCAAGACAGATTTATTTGTTCTTTTGGCAGTCTATGGCATACTCAATATTCTTCACCAACACCACAATTCAAAGCTAACAATTCTTTGGTCTTCCTTATTCATCATCAGCTTTCCCATGCATATGTGCCAATTGAAAACACCGGGGTCAGGCACACCTTAGTCCTCAAGGTAACATCATCAGTACATTGAAAGGGAGCTTCCAGAAGTGCAGGCCAGATTCAGAAGATGTGGAAGAAGGGATATCCTTGCTGATGTGATATGGATCTTGGCTGAAAGCAGAGAATACTAAAAAGATGTTTACCTGTGTTCTATTGACTATGCAAAGGCGTTCGACTGTAGATCATGACAAATTATGTGTGACATTTCGAAGAATGGGAATTTCAGAACACTTAATTGTGTTCATGAGGAACCTGTACATAGACTCGGAAGCAGTTGTTGGAACACGCAAGGGGATGTGATATATACCTGCGTTATATCTTTTCACCATACTTATTCAATCTGTATGCTGAACAAATAATCTGAGAAGCTGGATTATATGAAGAAGAATGGGACATCAGGATTGGAAGAAGACTCATTAACAACCTGTGTTATGCAGATGACACAACCTTGCTCTCTGAAAGTGAAAAGGCCTTGAAGCACTTACTGATGAAGATCAAAGACTACAGCGTTCAGTATGGACTACACCTCAACATAAAGAACACAATAATCCTCACAACTGGCCCAATAAGCAACATCATAAGTGGAGAAAAGATTGAAGTTGTCAAGGATTTCATTTTACCTGTATCTACTATTGGAGTCCACGGAAACAGATATTAGAAAATCAAACATGTTGCATTGGGCAAATCTACTTCAAAAGACCTATTTAAAGTGTTGAAAAGCAATAATATCACTTTGAGGACTCAAGTGCTCATAGCAACTCACAGCTACTCTATAGGACAGAGCAGAACAGCCCTATAGGGTTTCCAAGGAGCAGCTGGTGAATTTGAACTGCAGACCTTTTGGTTAGCAGCTGAATACTTAACCACTGTGCCACCAGGACCTAACTCGACTCCTTTGACTTTTTTTTTTTTTTTTTTGGCGTATGCATGTGAAAACTGAACAAAGAGTAAGGAAGACTGAAGAAGAATTAATGCCTTTGAATCATGGTGTTGGTGAAGAATACTGAATATACCATGGACTGCCAGAAGGATGAACAAATCTCCGTTGGAAGAAGTACAGCCAGAATGCTCCTTAGAAGCAAGAATGGCAAAACTTTGTCTCACATACTTTGGACATGTTATCAGGAGGAACCAGTCCCTGGAGAAAGAGAACATGCTGGGTAAAGTAGAGGGTCACTGAAAAAGAGAAAGACCCTCAGTAAGATGGACTGACACAATATCTGCAACAATGGGCTCAAACACAGCAAAGATTGTGAGAATAGCACAGGAATGGGCAGTGTTTTGTTCTGTTGTACGTAGAGTTGCTCTGAGTTGGAACTGACTCGAAGGTATCTAGCAACATTCTTTGTCTGAAATGTGGGCTTTGGGAATGGTTTCAGTTTTGACTTAGGAGCGTGGAGGGGGCATAGTCTCAGGGGTTCCTCCAGTAAGTCTAGTCTTTGTTCATTAATTTGATTTCTGTTCTATGTATTTCTCCCTTTCTGTTAGAATGGTCGGCGGAGGTAGCCAGACACCATCTATACCTTCTGGTCTCAGGTGGTAGAGTCTCTGGTTCATGTGGTCCTTTAGTCCTTTGGGCTAATATTTTCCTTATGTCTTTGGTTTTCTTCATTCTTCTTTGCTCCAGACAGTATGGGACCAAGAGATGTATATTAGATGGCCACTCTTAAGTTTTTAAGATCCCAGATGCTACACACCAAAGTGGGTTGTAGAACATTTTCTTTACAAACTATGCTATGCCAATTGACCTGGATATTCCCCAAGACTATGGTACCCAGCACTCAGCTCTGGCTACTTGGTCCCTCAAAGTGTTTGAATGTGTCTAGGAAATCTCTATGCTTTTGTTCTGGTCCAGTTGTGCTGACTGCCCCTGTATGGTGTGCTGTCTTTCCCTTCACTGAAGTTGACACTTGTAAGTGACCTAGTAAGTGATTTACTCTCCCTCTCCACCCTCATATCCAAAAAATATTGTTGTTGTTTTTTCTGTAAGTAAACCTTTTCTTGAGTTCTTACAGTAGTGGTCTCATATGATATTTGTCTTTTTATGACTGACTTATTCCACTCAGCATAATGTCCTCCAGAGCCATCCACATTGTAAGATGTTTTGCAGGCTCATCATTGCTCTTTAATGTTGTGTAGTATTCCACTACATATGTGTACCATAATTTGTTTGTCTATTCATCTGTTGATGGGCATTTAGATTATTTCCATGCTTCTGCTGTTGCAAATAGTGCTACAATGAACATGGGTGTGTATATGTCTATTTGTGTGACAGCTTTTATTTCTTCAGGCTATACTTCTAGGGGTGGGACTACTGGGTCATATGGTATTTCTATTTCTAGTGTTTTAAGAAAGTGCCATATTGTTTTCCAAAGTGGTTATACCATTTTGCATTCCCATGAGCAGCGCCTAAGAGTTCCAATCTCCCTGCAAACTCTCCAACGTTTGTTACTTTCTGTCTTTTGGACTAGTTTCGGAACTGTCAGGGTGAGATGCTATCACATTGTAGTTTTGATTTGCATTTGTTTAATGGCTGATTCATCTGATTAATGGCTAACCCATTTGAATTTCTCTAATTCATCTGATGTCAGATGGATCTTAGCTGAAACAGAATACCAGAAAGATGTTTGCCTGTGTTTTATTGACTGTGCAAAGGCATTCAACTGTGTGGACCATAACAAACTATGGATAAGATTGCAAAGAATGGAAATTCCAGAACACTTAATTGTGCTCATGAGGAACCTGTACATAGATCAACTGGCAGTCATTTGGATAGAACAAGGAGATAGTTCATGGTTTAAAGTCAGGAAAAAGTGTGCATCTGGGTTGTATCCTTTCACCATACTTATTTAATCTGTATGTTAAGCAAATAACCTGAGAAGCTGGACTATATGCAGAAGAACATGGCATCAGGATTGGAAGAAAGCTCATTAAAAACCTGAGTTATGGAAATGACACATCCTTGCTTGCAGAAAATGAGGAGGCTTGAAGCACTTCTTGGTGAAGATCGAAGACTTCAGCCTTCGTTACGGATTACACCTTAACAAAAAGAAAACAGAAACCCTCACAACTGGACGAAAAAGCAACATCATGATAAATGGAGAAAAGTTTGCAGTTGTCAAGGTTTTCATTTTACTTGGATTCACAATCAACACCAATGGAAGCATCAGTCAAGAAATCAAATGACACGTTGCTTTGGGTAAATCTGCTGTGAAAGACCTCTTTAAAGTGTTAAAAAGCAAACATGTCACTTTAAAGACTAAGGTGGGCCCCACCCAAGCCATGGTGTTTTCAGTCACCTCATAGGCATGTAAAAACTGGACAATAAATAAAGAAGAATTCATTTGTTTCAATTATGGTGTTGGCAAAGATAATGAATACACCATGAACTGCCAGAAGAATGAACAAACCTGTCTTAGAAGTACAGCCAGAATGTTCCTTAGAAGCAAGGATGGTGAAATTTCATCTCACAGACTTTGGACATATTATCAAGAGGGACCACTCCCTGAAGAAGGACATCACGCTTGGTAAAGTAGAGGGTCAGCAAAAAAGAGGAATATCATCAATGAGATGAATTGACACAGTGTCTGCAATAATGGGCTCGAGCATAACTACAGTTGTGATGGTGGCACAGGACCGGGTAATATTTTGCTCTGTTGTACATAGGGTCACTATGAATCTGAATCGGCTCAAGGGCACCTAAAAATACAACAATAATGACTAATGGTCTTGAGCATTTCCTCATGTGTCTGTTGGCCACCTGAATGTCTTCTTTGGTGAAGTGTCTGTTCATATCTTTTGTTCATTTTTAGATTGGATTGTTTGCCTTTTTGTTAATGAGGTGTTGAAGTGTCTTGCAGATTTTAGAGATTAGACCTTTGTTGGATATGTTGTTGCCAAAACTGTTTTCTCAATCTGTAGGTTCTGTTTATACTCTTTTGGTTAAGATTTCTGTTGAGAAGTGTTTAATTTTTAGGAGCTCCCAGTTATCCAGTTTCTCTTCTGGTGTTATGCATTGTTTGTGATGGTTTATATACTATTTATGACATGTATTAGGGTCCAGACTCTTGTCCATATTTTTTCTTCCATGATCTTTATTATTTTAGATTTCATATTTTTAGGTCTTTGCCTGCAGTGTTTCTCAAAGATATTGTCTTTTCCCCATTTAATGGACTTTGTCTCTTTGTCAAATATCAAATGATCATAAATGGATGGATTTACATCTGGATTCTCAGTTTTGTTCCATTTGTCTATGTGTCTGTTGGTGTATCAGTACCAGGGTTTTTTTGACTACAGTGGCTGTAAAAAAAAAACAAAGCAAAACAAAAACATTGCTATAGGACAGAGTAGAACTGCTCTGTAGGGTTTCCAAGGAGCACATGGTGGATTTGAACTGCTGACCTTTTGGTTAGGAGCCAAACCTCTTAACCACTACACCACCAGGGTCTCCTGGCTGTATAACAGGTCCTAAAATCAGGCATTGTGAGGCCTCCCACTTTGTTCTTCTTCAGTGATGTTTTACATATCCGGGGCCTCTTCCCTTTCCACATGAAGTTATTGATTTGTTTCTCCATCTCGTTAAAGAATGCTGTTGGAATTTGGGTTAGGATTGCGTTGTATCTATAAATCACTTTTTTAAAAATTGACATTTTCACAATGTTGAGCCTTCCTATCCATGAGCATGGTATGTTTTTCCATGTATGAGGTCTCTTTTTGTTTGTTACAGCAGTGTTTTTTTAGTTTTCTTTGTATAGGACTTTTATGTCCCTGGTCAGATGTATTCCTAAGTACTTTATCTTCTTGGGGTCTATTGTAAATGGTGTTGATTTTGAGATTTCCTTTTCGAAGTTGTCTTTGCTTGTGTAGTGAAGTCCTACTGATTTTTGTATGTTTACCTTGTATCTTGCTACTTTGCTGAAATATATTAGTTCCAGTAGCTTTCTTGTGTATTCTTTGGGGTTTTCTGTGTGTAAGATCATATCATCTGCAAATAGGAATAATTTTACCTCTTCCTTACCAACTTGGATGCCCTTTATTTTCTTTTCTTGCCTTATTGCTCTAGCTAGGGCTTCCAGCACAATGTTGAATAAGAGTGGTGATAAAAGGCATTCTTGTCTGGTTCCTGTCCTCAAGGGGAATCTTTCAGTTTCTCTCCATTTAGAATGATGTTAGCTGCTGGTTTTGTATAAATGTCCTTTATTAAGTCGAGGTATTTCCCTTCTATTCCATTTTGCTGAGAGTTTTTATCAGGAATGGGTGCTGCACTTTGTCAAATGCTTTTTCTGCTTCAATTGATAAGACCATGTGGTTCTTTTGTTTTATTTATGTGGTAGAATACGTTGATTGATTTTCTAATGTTTAACCATCCCTGCATAAATGGTATGAATCCCACTTCTCATGATGTATTATTTTTTCGATATGCTATTCAATTCTATTGGTTAGAATTTTGTTGAGAAATTTTGCATCTATGTTCATGAGGAATAGTGGTCTGTAGTTTTCTTTTTTTTTGTGGTGCCTTTGCCTGGTTTTGGTATCAGAGTTATGCTGGCTTCATAGAATGAGTTCAGGAGTATTCCTTCCTTTTCTATGCTCTGAAATAGCTTTAGTAGTATTGGCATAAGCTCTTCTCTGAAAGTATGGTAGAATTCTCTAGTGAAGCCATTTGGACCAAGGCTTTTTGTTGTTATTGTTGGGAGTTTTTTTTTTTTTTTAATTATTATCTTTTCGTTCTCTTCTTTTATTATGGGTCTCATTAGTTTTTCTATCTCAATTTGTGTTAGTTTAGGTAGGTAGTGTGTTTCTAGAAATTTGCCTATTTCTTCTAGATTTTCAAATTTGTTGGAGTACAGTTTTTCATAGGATTATGTTATGATCCTTTTTATTCAATTGGGTATGTTGTGATATCACCCTCTCATGTTTTGTTTAGGTTATTTGCTCCTCTCTTGTTTTTATTTTTTAGTTTGGCCAATGGTTTATTGATTTTGTTGATCCTTTCAAAGAACCAACTTTTGGTCTTGTTGATTTTTTTCAATTGTTTTCCTATCCTCTATTTCATTTATTTCTGCTCTGATCTTTATTATTGCCTTTCTTCTGGTGCCTGAAGACTTCTTTTGCTGCTCTCTATTTGTTCAAGTTGTAAGGTTAATGTTTTGACTTTGGTCCTTTCTTCCTTTTTGATGTTAATGTTTGCTACTATAAATTGGCCTTTAAGCACTGTTTTTGCCGGGTCCCAATGGTTTTGGTAAGATGTGTTTTCTACCTACAGATTGGGAAAAAGTTTTTAGCTATGACATTTCCAAACGGCATCTGATCTCTAAAATCTACATGATATTGCAAAAGCTCAACAACAAAAAAGACAAATAACCCAATTAAAAAATGGGCAAAAGATATGAACATGCACTTTACCAAAGAAGACATTCAGGCTGCTAACAGATACATGAGGAAACGCTCACGATCATTAGCTATTAAAAAAATTAGAGAGATGAAAATCAAAACTGCAATGAGATACCATTTCACTCCAACAAGGCTGGCATTAATCCAAAAAACACAAAATAATAAATGTTGGAGAGGTTGTGGAGAGACTATAACACTATACACTACTGTTGGGAATGTAAAATGGTACAGCCACTTTGGAAATCAATTTGCTGCCTCCTTAAAAAGCTAGAAATAAAACTATCATACAACCCAGCAATTCCACTCCTTGGAATATACCCTAAAGAAATAAGAGCCTTCACACAAACAGATACATGCACACCCATATTCGTTGCAGCACTGTTTACAATAGCAAAAAGGTGGGAGCAACCATGGTGCCCATCAACAGATAAATGGATAAATAAATTATGGTATATTCACACAATGGAATACTATGCAAAACGATTAAGAACACCGATGAATCTGTTAAACATTTCATAACATGGAGGAATCTGGAAGGCATTATGTAAGTGAAATTAGTCAGTTGCCAAAGAGCATATATTGTATGAGACCACTATTATAAGAATTCTAGATAAAGTTTAAACACAGAAGAAAATATTATTTGATGGTTACTAGGGTGGGGAGGGAGGGAGAGGGATATTCGCCAACTAGATAGTAGACAAAAGTTTTTTTAGGTGAAGGGAAGGGCAACACAGAACACAGGGATAGTCAGTACAACTAAACTAAACCAAAAGCTAACAAGTTTCCTGAATACAACCAAATGCTTCGAAGTCCAGGGTAGCAGGGATAGGGATCTGGGAACCATGGTTTCAGGGGATGCCTAGGTCAAGTGACATAACAAAATGTATTAAGAAAACGTTCTGCATTCCACTTTAGTGAGAGGCGTCTGGGGTCTTAAATGCTAGCAAGCGGCCATCTAAGATGCATCAATTGGTCTCAACTCACCTGGATTAAAGGAGAATGAAGAACACCAAAGACACAAAGTAATTACGAGCCCAAGAGACAGAAAGGGCTCATAAGCCAGGAACTCCATCAGCCTGAGACTGGAAGAACTAGATGGTACCCGGCTACCACCAATCACTGCCCTGACGGGGAACACAACAGAGAATCCCAGATGGAGCAGGAGAACAGTGGGATGCAGATCTTAAATTCTCATAAAAGGGTCAGGCTTAATGGTCTGACTGAGGCCAGAGGGACCCTGATGGTAATGGTCCCCAGGCCCTTTGATAGATCGAGAGTGGAGCCATTCCTGAAACCAACTCTACAGACAGGGATTGGTCTGGACTTTAAGATGGACAATGGTGCTGGTGAGGAGTGAACTTTGTGGCTCAAGTAGACACATGAGACTATGTGGGTGACTCCTGTCCGGTGATGAGATGAGAAGGAAGAGGGGGACAGGAGCTGGTTGAATGGACACAGGGAATACAGGGTGGAGATGAGGAATGTGCTGTCTCATTAAGGGTAGAGCAGCTGGTGTGCACGGTGGGGTGTGTGTGGCTTTTTGTATGAAAGACTGACTTGACTTGTAAACTTTCACCTAAAGCACAATAAATAAATTAAAAGAAAAAGATGTTTTCATTTTCTTCTGATTCTATGAATTTCTTTATTCCATCCTTGATTTTTTGTATTACCCAATGGCTTTTAAGCAAAGTGTTGGTCAGTTTCCATGTATTTGATTTTTTTTTCCTTTACTTTTTCTGTTATTGTTTTGTCATTATGATCAGAGAAGATGCTTTGTATTATTTTGATGTTTGGGATTTTGTTCAGACTTGCTTTGTGGCCTAAAATGTAATCTATTTTGGATAGTGCTCCATGTGTGTTGGAAAAATAATACTTGATGCTCTTGGGTGAGGTATTCTGTATATGTCTATGAAGTCAAGTTGGTTTATTGTGGCATTTAGATCTGTATCTTTATTGAGTTTCTTTCTAGATGTTCTGTCCTTCACTGAACGTGGTGTGTTGAAGTTTCCTACTATTATTGTGGAATGTCTATTTCTCTTTTCAATGCTATTAGAGTTTGTTTCATGTATTTTGGAGCATTGTCACTGGGTGTGTATATATTTTTTTCTTTCTTTATCCTTTATGGTGGATTTTGTTTTAAACTCTATTTTATCGCAGATTAACAATAGCCACCCCTGCTCTTTTCTGGTTATTGTTTGCTTAAGGAGCCCTGATGGTAAAGTGGTTAAGAGCTTGGCTGCTAGCCAAAAGCTGGCAGTTCGAATCCACCAGGCACTCCTTGGAAACTATGGGCAGTTCTACTTTGTCCTGTAGGGTTGTTATGAGTCAGAATTGACGTGATGGCAACAGGTTTTTTGTTTTTGTGTGCCTGATATATTTTTCCAATCTTCGAGTTTTAGTTTGTTTATGTCCTTGTGGCTAAGGTGTGCCTCTTGTAGACAGCATATAGATAGATCATGTTTTTTTTTTTTAATCCATTCTCCCACCTTGTCTCTTTACTTGTGCATTTAGGCCATTTACATTCCGTGTAATTATTGATAGGTATGAGTTTACTATTGTTATTTTTTTGTGTGTGTGGTTTTGATGGTTTCTTTGTTCTGCTTAATTTCCTGTGCTAAGTTCTTTTTGTTTATTTTCTTTTCACCTCTTTCATTATGATTGATTTTGTATTTGCTCAGTATTTATGTTTTCTTCTTTTTTATTTTGATGGTAGGTTTGTCTTTTTCAGGTCTTTGCTGTAAGAGGAATGACATGAAGCATCTGACTATTCTGCCATCTTGACCCCACATCCAAAAAAAATCATTCTTAATTTGAAAATATTTTTAATAAACTGTATTTTGGTATACTTTACATACAATGAAAATGCACAGATTTTAAGTGTATAGTTCTATGATATTTGACAGCTGCGTGCACCTGTGTAACTAGCACACTAATTAATATACAGATTATTTCCATAATCCTGGAAATGCCCTCTGCTGTCTGTCACCTCCCAGTTACACTCTAGGACAATTGATCTAATTTCTACAATCATAGCTTCATTTTGCCTGTTATAGAACTTCATGTAAATAAGATCATAGAGAATGTATTCTTTTGTGTCTGGCATTTTTTACTCAGTAAAATGGTCTTAAAATTCATAATTATTTTTGCTCTTTCCTGTTTTTAAGTATTCCATTTTATGAATATACTACAATTTGTTTCATCATATGTTGATGAGCCCATCAATTGTCCAGTTTTTTGCTACTAGGAATAAAACTGCTCAGATATTCTTGTACAAATATTTTTGCAAGTATACATTTTAATTTATATCAAGTAAATGCTTAGAAATGAGTAAATGTACATTTAAGTTTATAAGAAACTGAATTATCTTAGAAAGTGGTTGTACTATCTTAAACTCCCACCAGCTAGTATGAGAGATTAATTTACTCCACGTCTTCAACAATTGATACGATTTTTAATTTTAGTTATTCTCTTTAGCATGGTGATATCTTATAGTTTTAATTTGAATTATTCTGAAAACTAATGATGTTGAATATTTTTTCGTGTGTGTTTTGTAAATTTCTCTTTTTTCTCAAGTATCTGTTCAAATCTCTTATACATCGTTTCATTGGCTTGTATTTTTATTATTGAGCTGGAGGAATTCTTTATGTAATCCAAATATATAAACTGAGTATTTTTTCTCAGCCTTTTTATTGTCTTAAAGATGGCTTTCAAGAGCACAAATTTAATCTTGATAAAGCATAATATTTTTTTCTTTTATAGTTAGAGCTTTTTATGTTCTGAGAAATCTTTCTTATCCCAGTAATGTAAAGATACATTCCTGTGTTTTAGAAATTTTATAGTATTAGCTGTACATTTAAGTCTATGATTCATCTCAAATTAATTTTTATTACTAATTATTTAATACTTATTTATCTATTATTTTATTAATAATATTAATGTTTTATTAATAAGTTGCTAAAAATAAATATTAATATTTTGTTATATTTTATTATTTTCCCTGTTTATTCAGTTGTTCCAGCATAATTTACTGAAAAAATTATTCTTCCCCTATTGAATTAATTTGATAGTTTATAGAAAAGATCAATTGACCATATTGGTGTGTATTTATTTTTGAATTCTATATTCTAGATTGGCAGTTCCAGCCCACCAACAGGTACTGCAGAAGAAAAGTCCTGAAAATGTGCTTCCATTAAGATTATAGCCAAGGAATTCTTATGGAGCAGTTTTGCTCTGTAACACTAGTGATCTCCATGAGTCAAAATCGACTCAGTGGCAACATTTAAAAAAAATTTTTTCCATCAATCCGTTTGTATATCTTCACATTGTAATCACATTCCTTGATTAAAGTAGCTTACAGTATTCGAGGTAATACAGGCCCTCCAAGTTTATTGCTCTTTTTCAAAAGTTTTTTGGCTACTCTAAGTCCTTTATATTTTTCTAATTATTGTAGAATCTGCTTTTCAGTATATCTCTTCTCTGTACTTGCTCTTCTCCAGGTACAAAGAACCCTAAGTGACCAGAACACAGCTTCATCTTTAAATTTAGTCATATTCCTACTTTATACCTTGGCAAAAGTGCCCCATTCGCTTCCCAAACCAAGACCTCTAAACTGGCAGAGCCTAAACATGTAAGGTCAGAAAACACAGCTTCCCCAAGTTCTTTATTATCTGCTTCTTCAAAGATGTAGCAGCATGCTTCCATGAAGATTACAGCCTTGGAAATCCTATATAGGGCAGTTCTACTCTGTCCTGTAGAGTTGCTGTGAGTCATAATCAACTCAACAGCAATGTTTTTTTTCAGTTTCTACAGTACAGAATGCTGTTGTTAGGTGCCGTCAAGTCAGTTCCAACTCATAGCAAATGTATGTACAATAGAATGAAATATTGACCAGTCCTGCACCGTCTTTACAATCATTGCTATATTTGAGCCCATTGTTGCAGCTACTGTGCCAGTTCATCTTGTTGACGGTCTTCGTCTTTTTAGTTGACCCTCTATTTTGCCAAGCATGATGTCTGTTATGGATTGAATTGTGTCCCCCAAAATGTGTATCAATTTGGCAAGGCTGATTCCCAGTATTGTGTGATTGTCACCCATTTTGTAACCCGAGGTGATTTTCCTATGATGTGTTGTAAATCCTACCTCTATGATGTTAACGAGGGAGGGCTAGGGGCAGTTATGTTAATGAGGCAGGGCTTAATCTACGAGACTAAATTTTGTTTTAAGTCAATCTCTTTTGAGATATAAAAGAGAGAAGCAAGCAGAGAGACATGAAGACTTCATACCACCAAGAAACAAGAGCCAGGAGAATAGTGCCTCCTTTGGCCTGGGGGTCCCTGCAATGAGAAGCTCCACAATCCAAGACTGATGACAAAGACCTTCCCCCAGAGCCAAAGGAGAGAGAAAGACTTACCCTGGAGCTGGCACCCTGAATTCGGACTTCTAGCCTCCTAGACTGTGAGAGAATAAATTTCTCTTTGTTAAAGCCATCCACTTGTGGTATTTCTGTTATAGCAGCACTAGATAACTAAAACAATGCCCTTCACCATGTCCAAAATACATGAGATGAAGTCTTAGAAGTCTTACCCAACTCCCTTTTAAGGAACATTCAGGTTGTACTTCTTCCAAGACCGATTTGTTCATTCGTCTGGCAATCCATGGTATATGCAATATTCTTCACCAACACCATAATTCAAAGGCATCAACTCTTCTTCAGTCTTCCTTATTCATTGTCCAGCTTTTGCATGCATATGAGGTGATTGAAAATACCATGGCTTGGGTCAGGTGCACCTTAGTTCTAAATTGACATCTTTGCTTTTTCACATTTTAAAGTGGCCTTTTGCAACAGGTTTTCCTAAGGCAGTACATCGTTTGATTTCTTGACTGCTGCTTCCAAGTCCATTCATTGAGAATCCAAGTAAAAAGAAATCCTTGACAACTTCAATGTTTTCTTCATTTATCATGATGCTGCTTGTTGGTCTAGTTGTGAGAATTTTTGTTTTCTTTTTGTTGAGATATACTCCATACTGAAGGCTGTAGTCTTTGGTTTCCATCAGGAAATGCCTCCAGTTCTCTTCAGTTTCAGCAAGAAATGTTGTTTCATCTGCATATCGCAGATTGTTAATGAGTCTTCGTCCAGTCCTGATGCTATATTTTCTTCATATAGTCCAGCTTTTCAGATTATTTGCTCAGCACACAATATGATCTTGCATATTATAAACCATATGTATTGGTTAATAGGAAAACCATGAGGAAAGTTTTATGGACTATATGGATATTTTTGCTATCTAAATTGTACTAACCCAAGGGTTAAGCACTTTATTGCAATGAATAGTGCTTCTAGCAGTTTAGATGTCCAACAGGAGAAAATACTTGACTGGTAAAATAATGTTACCAAGATATTAATTTAGGAGAAAAGGCAATTTGTGTCATATTCATGACAAAATTTTGCATTACATTACTACAAGTAGGGTTTTCTTGACTACTATTGAAGCTCATTACAATTCTTCATGAAAGCATATTTTAGGCACTCAGTAAGTATTCATTGAACGAATGGCAAATGAAATATGAAATAACATTTTACTAGCTATTATGGATTCAATTTTTTTTTCCCTAAATATGAGTTGAATTCCTGGACCTTGTATGTGTTGACATGATTAAAACAATAGACTTTGAGCAGAGAAGATCACCTTCCATAATGCAATCTAATGTAATGTAGTTAAGCAATCAGTTAAGGTCATACAGTATAGGGTAACTCTGAAAACTAATGACTTCTGAGTTATAAAAAGATCAGAATAGACATATACAAATGGGGTAAAGGAAGGGGGAAGACCTATTCCACGTGAAGATTGTCTATAAGCCATGGAACCAAAGATCAGCTGGGAATACCTGCAAGGTGACACAGCTGCAACATTGATTTGGAATTTTAGCCTACAGAACCATGAGAAAATAAATTTCTGTTCTTTAAAGCCACCCTCCTGTGGCTTTCTGTTACAGCAGTACTAGAACCCTGAGACACTAGCCAAAAACAAAAATTAATTAAAGGACTAAAAGGAGTATAAGTTAAGTCAGAACTGTGCAAATACTATGTTATAAATAACAACAACAAAAACCAAACCCATTACCATCAAGTTGATTCCTACTCAGAGTAACCTTATAGGACAGAGTAAAACTGCCTGATAGGTTTCCAAGAATGTAATCTTTAGGAAGCAGACTGCCCCATCTTTCACCCAAGGAGCGAACGGGTGGGTTCAAACCACCAAGTTTTTGGTTAGCAGAAAAGCACTTAGCCACTGTGCCACCAGGGCTCCTTACATTTGAGAAAGTTCCCTTTATAAGAGACAAAGAGACCCAAGTACGATAGAATCCAGTAATACACAGGGGAAAAAAAGAAATATCTGCAAAGAAAAATAATCATACTACAATTGGACTTTTAGCCTCATCATTCTATTGAAGTAGTTCTTTTTAAAAGTCTCTGGTGAAACTCTGTTCCAACATCTAATGCTCAATTTTCAGATCTCGTCTTACTCAACAGCATTTCAGTCTTGGACCTCTTCTCTTTTCTCCCTACCTTCATTCTCTTGGGAGTTTCATTTAGCCTCATGACTTGCATACAAGTTTCCACATGCACATGAATTGAACAATCATATGGTCCACTATTCTGAGAATGACGAATAAAAGAGGTATGGCATAGCATTAATCCTCAAAAAGAACATTTCAAGATCTATCCTGAAGTACAACACTGTCAGTGATAGGATAATATCCATATGCCAACAAGAAGACCACCTAATATGACTATTATTCAAATTTACGCACCAACCGCTAATGCTAAAAATGAAGAAATTGAAGATTTTTGCCAACTTCTGCAAACTGAAATTGATGAAACATGCAATCAAGGTACATGGTAATTGCTGATGATTGAAATGGGACAGTTGGAAAAAAAGAAGGGTCACTAGTTGGAAAAGATGGCTTTGGTGATAGAAATGACATTGGAAATCCCATGGTAGAATTTTGCAAGACCACCAACTTATTTGTTATAAATACCTTTTTTCAACAAGTAAATGGTAACTATACACATGGACCATGGCAGGTAGAATACACAGGAATCAAATCAACTACATCTGTAGAAAGAGACGATGGAGAATCTCAGTTTCATCAGTTAGAACCAGGCCAGGAGGCGATTGCTGAACAGACCATCAATAGCACCTATGCAAGTTCAAGCTGAACCTGAAGAAAATTAAAACAAATATACGAGAGCCAAAGCACAAACTTGAGTATATCCCATCTGAATTTAGACACCACATTAGGAATAGATTTGACACATTGAACATTAATTACCGAAGATCAGATGAGCTGTGGGATGACATCAAGAACATCATACATGAAGAAAGCAAAAGGCCATTAAAAAGAAAGAAAAAAGAAAAGACCAAAATAAATGTCAGAAGAGACTCTGAAACTTGCTCTTGAATGTAGAATAGCTAAGACGAAGGGAAGAAATGATGAAGTCAGAGAGCTGAACAGAAGATTTCAAAGGGCACCTGGAGAAGACAAAGTATTATAACGAAATGTGCAAAAACCTAGAGTTAGAAAACCAAAAGGAAGAACATGCTCAGCATTTCTCAAGCTGAAGAACTGAAGAAAAAATTCAAGCCTTGAATTGTAATATTGAAGGATTTCACAGGCAAAAATTTGAATGAAGCAAGTAGCATCAAAAGAAGACAGAAGGAATACACACAGTCACTGTACCGTAAAGCACTGGTCAACATTCAGCCATTTCAGGAGGCAGCATATGATGAACAACCAATGGTACTGAAGGAAGAAGTCCAAGCTGCACTGAAGGCACTGGCGAAAAACAAGGCCCCAGGAATTGACGGACAGATGCAAGGCTGGAAGTACTCACTCATCTATGACAAGAAATTTGGAAGACAGCTATGTGGCCAATCTACTGGAAGAGATCCATACTCATGCCCATTCCAAAGAAAAGTGATCCAACAGAATGCATAAATCACCGAACAATATAATTAATATCATATGCAAGTAAAGTTATGCTAAAGACAATTCAAAAACAATTGCAGGAGTACATCAACAAGGTACTGACAGAAATTCAAGCCAGAATGGGGAATGAAACAAGAAATATCATTGTTGATGTCAGGTGGATCTTGGTTGAAAGCAGAGAATAACAGAAAGATGTTTACCTGTGTTTTATTTACTACGTAACCTCATTCAACTGTGTGGATCATAACAAACTATAGCATTGTAAAGAATGGGAATTCTGGAGCACTTAATTTTGCTCATGAGGAACCTGCACATAGACAATGAGACAGTCATTTAAACAGAACAAGGGAATACAGCATAGTTTAAAACCAGGAAAGACGTGCGTCAGGGTTATATTCTTTTCACCATGTGTACTCAATCTGTATGCTTAGTGCATAATCTTAGAAGCTAGACTATATGAAGAAGAACAGTGCGTCAGGATTGGAGGGAGACTCATTAATAACCTGCAATATGTGGGTGACACAACCTTGCTTGCTGAAAGTGAAGAGGACTTGAAGCACTTACTGTTGAAGATAAAAGACTACAGCCTCCAGTATGGATTACGCCTCCACATAGAGAAAACAAAAATCCTCGCAGCTAAATCAATAAGCAACATTGTGATAAATGGAGAAGAGATTGAAGTTATTGAGGATTTCATTTTACTTGGATCCACAATCAACACCCATGGAAGCAGCAGTTAAGAAACCAAAAGACCGATTGCATAGGGCAAATCTGCTGCAAAAGACCTCTTTAAAGTGTTAAAAAGCAAACATGTCAATTTAGGACTAAGGTACACCTGACCCAGACCGTGGTGTTTTTAATCTCCTCATATGCATGCGAAAGCTGGACAATGATTAATGAAGACTGAAGAAGAATTGATGCCATGAATTATGGTGTTGTGGAATAAAAATATTGAATATACCGTGGACTGCCAGAAGAATGAATGTGTCTGTCTTAAAAGAAATACAGCCAAAATTCTGTCTGAGGTAATCTGGATATTTTATCAGGAGGGATCATTCACTGGAGAAGGACATCATGCTTGGTAAACTAGATGGTCAGCAAAAAAAGAGGAAGACCCTCAACAAGATTGATTGACCCAGTGGCTGCAACAGTGGGCTCAAATGTAGTCATTGTGAGGATGGCTCAGGACTGGGTAGTGTTTTGTTTTGTTGTACATTGGGTGCTATGAATCCAAACCGACTCAAAGGCACCTAACAACAACAACAATGACCAGCCTTGCTCTTCCCCTTGCACTCAAGACTCACATATCCAACTGCCTGCTTAGTAGTTCCTCTAGGGTCTCATTGCTACACTCTGGTTCAAGCCTAGAGTATTGCAACAGTCTATAAAATAACCCCCTGCTTCCTTCCTTGAAGTCTGTTATCAACATGGTAGCTACAGTGAACTTTTAAAATGATAACTCAGATCAAGTTACTCCTCTACTTAGAACCATCCAATTGCTTCATTTCTTACTCAGAATAAAAACCCAAACTCTTCCCATGGCCTATAAGGACTATGTGATCTGAGTGTTACTCCATCTTTGCTCCCACCTCTCTGATATCGTCTCTTTGCTCTCCATTTTGCTTACTGCTATCCAGCCATGCTGGCCTCCTTGCTGTTACCAAGGGATATGACAAATAGACTCTTTTCTCAGTACCTTTGGCTTTGCTATTTATTCCCTTTGCCTGGAAAGATCTCCCGGTGCATAACCATAAGACTGACTCACCTACTTCCTTCATGCCTGTGCTTAAATGTCAGCTCCCTGGCATCTATAGAAAATAGTGTGGGCTCCTCATTCCTTTTGGTCTCCGTACCTTGTTTTATTTTTCTTCTTTGCTTTCATTACCACATATGTTTCTTTGTTGTCTCTTCCCACCTCTGCTCTCTTTATAACGTGAGCTTTTTGAGGGCAGCAGCTTCCTCTGTTTTATGCACTGCTATCTTCACACTGGCTAAAACAGTGCCTGGCTAGAACAGTGCCTGGCACAATATTGCTGATTGCATGAATGATGAAGGCATTTTCATCATCAAAAAATAACACCTTACTAAGCTAATATGTTACCTTACAGACGGCTTTCACACAGCTATTTCTACAAAAACCTGTGAGCATTTTCCCATCTGCCTTTGAGAGATCTGTATTCCTGAGATGCAGAGAGATGAGAAGGGAATAATAGGTGGGAGGTATTTTCTTTCCCCCCGGGGCAAAAATAAGATTCCTATGGTGCATAAATATTTGGCAGGCAGAGAGGTGCCCTTCAAATAGGCTGGGCATCCTGAAGAACAAAGTCCAGACAAGGCTACCTTTGGTCTTACTCTGCTGCTGCCCCGACTGGAGTCTGTCCTTCAGTCTATGACCCAGTGACCTCCTATCTTCCAACCCATTAAATATAGATAATAATACTGTCCTTACCTTGCAATAGTGCTGGGAGGCTTGATTAATTAGCAAAGGTTTATGAAATACTTTGACACTCTCAGATGAAAGACTGAAGGAGTACAGAGTGTTATTATATATTTAACAATCAGAAAACCTAATATTACATTAATGACATCTATACTTCTATAAGATCAAAAGCCTTTATAAACAAATGTCATTTTATACTCATGCTTAATGTCTTCCTTTGCCACTTCGGCCAAGGCAATGAGGCAAGGAAAAGAAATAAAAGGCAACCAAATTAGACTGGAAGAAGTGAAAATATCTCTATTCATATATGACATGAACTTGTATATAGAAATTTCTAAGGATTCTACAAAAAACAAACAAACCAAAAACAACTGTTGGAACTAATAAATAAGTACAGTAAGTTTGCAGGTTACAAGATCAACATGAAAAATCATTTGTATTTCATACACTAGCAACAAACACTTTGAAAAGAAAATTAAGAAACAATTACATTTATAATAGCATCCAAAATAATAAGACACTTAGCAATAAATTGAAATAAAGAAGTACAGGACTTACACCCAGAAAACTATAAAACACTGTTAAAAGAAGTTAAAGAAGACCTTAAGAAATGAAAAGACAGCATGTGTTCATGGATTGGAAGACTTAATATTTTAAGATGGCAATAATTCCCAAATTTATCTACAGCTTCAGTGCAATCACTATCAAAATCCCAGCTTCCTTTTTTTTTTTTCTTTTGGTAGAAATTAAAAAATTTCACATGGAAATGCAAGGGACCCAGAGTAACCAAAACAATCTTGGAAAAGAGAACAAAGCTAGAGGATTCACACTTCTAGATTTTAAAACTTAGTACAAAGCTACAGTAGTCAAGAATGTGTAGTACTGGCTTAAGGACAGACATGTAGATCAATGGAATAGAGTTGAGAATCTAGAAATAAGCCTTAATATTTATGGCGAATTGATTTTCAAAAAGTGTACCAAGACAATTAAATGAGGAAAGAATAATCTTTTCAAACTGTATATACACATACAAAAGAATGAAATTGGGCCCATTCCTCACATCATATATAAAAATTAACTCAAAATGGATCATGGACCTAAATATAAAAGCTAAAACTATGAAGCTCTTGGAGCGAAACATAGGAGTAAATATTTGTGACTTTGGGTTAGTCAATGGTATCTTAGATACAACATTAAAAGCACAAGAAACAGAAAAATTAGATAAATTGAACTTCAACAAAATTAAAAATTTTGGGACTGTAAATGATATTACCAAAAAGTGAAAAGACAATACACAGAATGGGAGGAAATATTTAAGAATCATATAGTGATAGGGACTTGAATCCAGACTATATAAAAGAACTTACATTTTATTAATAAAAAGATAAATAATCCAAATAAAAAATGGGCAAGGATTTAGATAAACATTTCTTCAAATAAGATACACAAATGCCCAGTAAGCACATGAAAAAAAGGCTCAATGTCACTAATCATTTAGGGAAATGCAAATCAATAAACATCATGATGAAATTCCACTTCACAGTCACTAGCGTGGCTACAATGCGAAAGACAGACAAAAACAAATGCCAGTGAGGATGCAGAGAAACTGGAACACTCACACGTTGCTAGTGGGGACATAAAATGGTGTTTCCACTTTGGAAAACTGTTTGGCAGTTCTTCAAAATGTTATACATAGAGTTGCCACATGACCCAGTATATTCTACTCCTAAGCGTATACCTAAGAAAAAGATTTTTTGAGTGTATTCTACCCCTAGGCATGTACCCAGGAGAAATGCAAACATACATGCAAAACAAAAATTTGCACAGGAATGTTCACAGCAACATTGCTCAGGTGGCATTATTCCATTAGAGTCAAAATTTGGAAACAACCTAAATGTCCATCAGCTGTTGAATGATAAATAGAATGTGTCCTATTCATACAACAAAAAGGAATGATACGTACTACAACATGGATGTACCCTTAAAACATTATGCCAAGTGAAAGTGGTCAGGCATAAAACATCATGTACCGTATGATTGCATTTATGGAAATCTAGAATATGTGAGTTTAGAATAGGCCAATTTATAGTGACAGAAATTAGATTAGTGATTGCTTAGGGCTGGGAGAGTTGTTACGGCTAATGGGTATGAGTTTTCTGGGGTTTTTTTGAGGGTGATGAAAATGTTTTCAAATTAGATTGTGGTGGTGGTTGTAAGACTCTGAATTTACTAAAAACCACTGAATGGGTGAATTGTATGGTATGTGAATTATATCTCAATAAAGCTGGTAAAAAAATAAAGACTCTCGCATGAGTTTACTATGGCTGCTGTAACACATTACCACAACTATGTGTCTTAAAACAACAGGTTCTAGAGGCCAGAAGTTGGAAATCAATATTACTGGTCCAAAATTAAGGGCTTGGTAGGGCTGCACTCCCTTCAGAAACTCTAGAGTAGATTCCGTTCTTTGCCTTTTCCCATGGCTGTTAGCTCCTGGCATTCTTTGGCTTGTAGCTATATCACTTCATTCTTCAAGGCCAGCTTCTTCAACTCTGTCTTCACCATCTTCATATTGTTTTCTTGCTTGTTTGTGTGTGTAAAACCTCCCTCTGCTTCACTCTTATAAAGGACACTTGTGATTGTATTTAGGTCCCACTTGGACAATCCAGGATAATTTCCCATCTCAAGATCCCTAATTCAGGCCCTTGCTCCCTATTCTGCAACCCTTGGGAACCAAGCTGGGCTCCTCCGGTTCTTCCTCAGCCCTGGCCAGATTGCCAGACATGTCACTCATAGAGCTGGTCACTAACTTGCCTGCCAACCTGACACCTGCAGGGTTGGAGATATGGCTCTGTATGGCCACTTCCACCACCCTAGGCAAATCTGAGGAGACTGTGTACTTGACTGCAGCCTGGCCTGCCCACGGCAATGAATGGCTCCAGGGTGCCCCACGCTCTGCTGTTGCTCTCCTCCATCAGTATGGTAAACATGGCTGAGGATAGCTCATCAACAAGCTCTTCGAGTTTCTTACCAAGCAGCTGAACCTGGACCAGGGCCACGTAATTATCCCCTTATTCCCTGGAGCCCTGGCAGATTTGCAAGTAGGGGATGTTACGACTTTTTTTATGATTGGCATTGAGGGGATCCAAGACATCTGTCAGATGGCTGCTCCTTCCAGAAAGACCTCCAGCAGAGTGATGGCCTTGTGTGTATCAGAAGTCATTCTTGTGATCTCACAGTATTACTCTTTCCCATCCTCATAAAAAAATAAATGAACAGAGAGCTTCAAAGACCCTTAACTCAATCACAATGAAAAAAAAATTTTTTTTTTCTGTTTAAGATAACATTTATAGATTCCAGGGATTAGGACCTGACACGTGTGTATACACACACACACACCCAACACCCAGTGCCCTCAGATATATACATATATGTATTTTTTTTTCTTTGATTTGTGAGGAGGTCATTATTCAGCCTACTACAACTCTCAAGTCAGATAGCCCAGGTTCAAATCTAGTGTTTCTACTTGCAGCTGTGTGGCTGTGGGCAAATTCCTTCACATCTTTGTGCATTTATAAGATGCACTTAATGAAAGTACCTACCTCAGAGTTGGATTGTGAAGACAAAATGAGTTAGCACTTAGAACAATGTCTAGTACATATTAAGTGCCCAGGAAGTGTCAGCTATGTTTATTAATCTATCATTAAATCTATGGGCTTATCTAGCTACATATTTATAAATACATGTATGTTGGTTTTGCTCTTGGGTGCTGTTGAGTCAGTTCCAATTCATAGCAAACCAATGTACAACAGAATGAAACACTGCCTGGTCCTGTGCCATCATCACAATTGTTTTTATGCTTGAGACCATTTTGCAGTCACTGTGTCAATCCATCACATTGAGAGTCTTCCTATTTTTCACTGACACTCTACTTTACCAAGCATGATGTCCTTCTCCAGGGACTGATCCCTCCTGACAACATATCCAAAGTATGTGAGACAAAGTCTCACCATCCTTGCTTCCAAGGAGCATTCTGGTTGTACTTCTTCCAAGGCAATTTGTTCATTCTTTTGGCAGTCTGTGAAATATTCAATACTCTTCACCAACGCTACTTTTCAAAGGTGTCAGTTCTTCTTCGGTCTTCCTTATTCATCGTCAAGCATTTCCATGCATATGAGATGATTGAAAGCACGACAACTTGGGTCAGGCGCACCTTAGCCCTCAAGGTGACATCTTTGCTTTTTAACACTTTAAAGAGATCTCTTGCAGCCGATTTGCCTAATGCAATGCGTCTTTTGATTTCTTGACTGTTGCTTCCATGGGCGTTGATTGTGGATTCAAGTAAAATGAAATGCTTGACAATCTCAATCTTTCCTCCCTTTGTAATTATGTTGCTAATTGGTCCAGTTGCGAGGATTTTTGTTTTCTTTATATTGAGGTATAATCCGTACTGAAGGCTGTAGTCTTTTATCTTCATTAGTAAGTGCTTCAAGTCCTCTTCACTTTCGGCAAGCAAATTGTGTTATCTGCACAACACAGGCTGCTAATGAGTTTTCTTCCAATCCTGATACCACATTCTTCTTCATACAGTCCAGTTTCTCAGGTTATTTGCTCAGCATGCAGATTGAATAGGTATGGTGAAAGGGTACAACTTTTTCCTGACTTTAAACCATGCATTATCCCCTTGTTCTGTCCAAACAACTGAATCTTGATCCATATAAAGATTCCTCATGAGCACAATTATTTCAGAATTCCCATTCTCAACAATATTATCAATAATTTGTTATGATCTACACAGTCAAATGCCTTAGTATAGTCAATAAAACATAGGTAAACATCTTTCCGATATTCTCTGCTTTCAGCCAGGATCCACCTGATATCAGCCATGATATCGCTGGTTCCATGTCCTCTTCTAAATCCTGCTTGAATTTCTGGCAGTTCCCTGAAGATGTACTGCTGCACCCACTTTTGAATGATTTTCAGCAAAATTTTGCTTGCCTGTGATGTTAATGATATTGTTCAATATTTCCACATTGGGTTGGATCACCTTTCTTGGGAATAAGCATAAATATGGATCTTTTCTAGTCTGTCGGCCAGGTAGCTGTCTTCCAAATTTCTTGGCATAGTCAAGTGAGCACTTCCAGTGCTGCAACTATTTGTTGAAACATCTAAATTGGTATTCTGTCAATTCCCAGAGCCTTGTTTTTCGCCAGGGTCTTCAGTGCAACTTGGACTTTTTCCTTCAGTACCATTGGTTCCTTATCTTATGTTACCTCTTGAAATGGTTGAACTTGACCAATTCTTTTTGGTATAGTGACTGTGTGTATTCCTTCCATCTTCTTCTGATGCTTCCTGCATCATTTAATATTTTACTGGTAGAATCCTTCAGCATTGCAACTTAAGGCTTGAATTTTTCCTTCCATTCTTTCAGCCTGAGAAATACTGAGCGTGTTCTTTCCTTTTGGTTTTCTATCTCCAGGTCTTTGCACATGTCATTAAAATATTTTACTGTCTCCTCGAGTCGCCCTTTGAAATCTTCTGTTCAGCTCTTTTACTTCATCATTTTTTCCTTTTGCTTTAGCTACTCAACATTCAAAAGCAAGTTTCAGAGTCTCTTCTGAAATCCGTTCAGGTCTTTTCTTTCCTTTTAATGACCTCTTGCTTTCTTCATGTATGATGTCCTTGACGTCATTGCACAACTCATCTAGTCTTCAGTCATTAGTGTTCAGCTTGTCAAGTTTATTCTTGAGATGGTCTCTAAATTCAGGTGGGATATACTCAAGGTCATACTTTGGCTCTCGTGGACTTGTTTTAATTTTCTTCAGTTTCAACTTGAACTTGCACATATGTAGTTGATGGTCTATTCTGTAGTCAGGCCCTTTCTTATTCTGGCTGATGATACTGTGCTTTTCCATCATCTTTTTCCACAGATTTCATTCCTGTGTATTCCATCTGGTGAGGTCCATGTGTATAGTCATCATTTATGTTGGTGAAAGAAGGTATTTGCAATGAAGAAGTCATTGGTCTTGCAAAATTCTATCATAGGATCTTTCACATCATTTATATCACCAAGGCCATGTTTTCCAAGTACCTGCCCTTCTTCGTTTCCAACTTGTGCATTCCAATCACAAGTAATTGTCAGTGCATCCTGATTGCATGTTCAATCAATTTCAGACTGTCTGATCAATTTCTTCATCTTTGGCCTTATTGGTTGGTGCATAAATTTGAATAATGTTTGTATTAACTAACTGGTCTTCCTTGTGGGTATGTGGATATTATCCTATCATTGACAGCATCGTACTTCAGGATAGGTCTTGAAATGTTCTTTTTGACAATGAATGCAATGCCAGTCCTCTTCAAATTGTCATTCTCAGCATAGTAGACCATATGATTGTCTGATTCAAAATGACCAATACCAGTCCATTTCAGTTCATTAATGCCTAGGATATTGATCTTTGTGCATTCCATTTCATTTCTGATGATTTCCAATTTTCCTAGTTTCATACTTCATACATTCCAGTTTCCAGTTTTTAATGGATGTTTGCATCTGTTTTCTCTCATTTCGAGTCACGCCACATCAGCAAATGCAGGTCCTAAGGATTTGACTTCATTCGCGTCATTAAGGTTGACTCTACTTTGAGGAAGCAACTCTTTCTCAGTCATATTTTGAGTGCCTTCCAATCTGGGGGGCTCATCTTCCAGCACTATATCAGACAATGTTCTGCTGCTCTTCATAAGGTTTTCACTGGCCAATTTATTTCAGAAGTAGGCCACCAGGTCCTTCTTCCTTGTTTGCCTTAGTCTGGAAGCTCAGCTGAAACCTACTGGCCATGGGTGACCCTAGTGGTATTTGAATATGAATGGCATAGATTCCAGCATTGCAGCAACACACAAGCCCCCACAATATGACAAATTGACAGACATGTGGGGGAAATATATGTATGCAAATTTACTTTTTGTATATGTATTTTTTAATCTCAATAGATTCGTTTGTTAAGGCTATCCATTTGTGATATTTCTGTTACAGTAGCAATAAAAAACAGATAAGCAATATGGAAAAAGGATATCCTGATATGAAAAAATAATGAAGCAGGACTTCTAAAAATGAAAATTAAGGTCATTAAGATTAAAAAATATACATGAAAAAGTTAAATTTAACAAATTTAAATTAAAACTAAGTTAAAATTTAAATTTAATAAACTTAAAGATACATAAAATTTAAATTTAATAAATTTAAATTATACAATTTTTAACCTCAATGACCCCAATTTTCAATTTTAGAAGTTCTGCTTCGTTATTTTTCATATCAGGGTATTCTTTCTTCATACGGCTTGTCTTAGTTTCTTATTGCTACTGTAACAGAAATATCAGAAGTACATAGCTTTAAGAAACAAATTTATTTTCCCACAGTTAGGAGGCTAGAAGTTTGAATTCAGGCCTCTAGAGGAAGGCTTTCTCTCTCTGCTCTGAGGAAAGGTCCTTGTCTGTCATTTTTATTTTATTTTTTTAATTTTTATGGTGCTTTAAGTGAAAGTTTACCAATCAAGTCAGTCTCTCACACAAAAATTTATATACACCTTACTACATATTCCCGGTTGCCCTCCCCCTAATGAGACAGCACGCTCCCTCCCTCCACTCCCTCTTTTCATGTCCATTTCGCCAGCTTCTAACCCCCTCTACTCTCTCATCTCCCCTCCAAGCAGGAGATGCCAACATAGTCTCAAGTGTCCACCTGATCCAGGAAGCTTACTCCTCACCAGCATCCCTCTCCATCCCATTGTGCAGTCCAATCCCTGTCTGAAGAGTTGGCTTTAGGTATTGTTCCGGTCCTAGGCCAACAGAAGCCCTGGGGGCCATGATCACTAGGGTCCTTCTAGTCTCAGTCAGACCATTGAGCTTGGTCTTTTTACGAGAATTTCCTGTCTGCATCCCACTGCTCTCCTGCTCCCTCAGGGGTTCTCTGTTGTGTTCCCTATCAGGGCAGTCATTGAGTGTAGCCAGGGACCATCTAGTTCTCCTGGTGTCAGGCTGATGTAGTCTCTGGTTTATGTGGCCCTTTCTGTCTCTTGGGGTCGTAATTACCTTGTGTCCTTGGTGTTCTTCATTCTCCTTTGCCTCAGGTGGGTTGAGACCAATTGATGCATCTTAGATGGCCACTTGCTAGCATTTAAGACCCCAGGCTCCACTCTCCAAAGTGGGATGCAGAATGTTTTCTTAATAGATTTTATTATGCCAGTTGACTTAGATGTCTCCTGAAACCATGGTCCCCAAACCCCCGCCTTGCTCCTTTGGCCTTTGAAGCATTCAGTTTATTCAGGAAACTTCTTTGCTTTTGGTTTCATCCAGTTATGCTGACCTCGCCTGAATTGTGTGTTGTCTTTCCTGTCACCTAAAGTAGTTCTTATCTACTATCTGATTAGTGAATACTCCACTCCAATTGCCCCGCCATCCCCCCTCTCATAACCATTAAAGAATATTTTCTTCTCTGTTTAAACTATTTCTCAAGTTTTTACAATAGTGGTCATACAATATTTGTCCTTTTGCAACTGACTAATTTCACTCAGCATAATGCCTTTCAGATTCCTCCAAGTTATGAAATGATTCACAGATTCATCACTGTTCTTTATCAATGCGTAGTATTCCATTGTGTGAATATACCATAAGTTATTTATCCATTCATCCACTGATAGGCATGGTGATTGCTTCCATCTTTTTGCTATTATAAACAGTGCTGCAGGGGAGGGGGCCAAGATGGCAGACTAGGTTGACGTTACCGCGGATCCCTCTTGCAACAAAGACTCGGAAAAACAAATGAATCGATCACATACATAACAATCTACAAACCCTGAAGAACAAACACAGATTTAGAGACGGAGAATGAACAAATACAGGGAGGCTGAGATTGTTTTCAGAGCCTGGAGCCAGAGTACCAGTCAGGTGACCTTCGGCGCCCGATTTGGGGCAGAGCCCAGGGGGGCAGACGGCACAAACAAGGGGCCCAGCCCTGGCCCCCGAACTCATTCCGGGAGGGGGCCCAGCCGGTTCACGAGGGCGGTGTGGTGGCGCAGCCGGTGGGAGAAGTCCCCAGGAGGCAGTGACTGGTCTTGGAGCGGGGAGAGCAGCGTCCCAGCCGGGGAGCCGTCCCACCGGGACTTTGGCGGGGCGCGGGCACGGCATAAGCGAGGGAAGCAGCTCCACCCCCCTGAACTGACCCTGGGAGGGGGGCCCATCCGGTTCCCGTGGTGGTGTGGCGACGCAGCCGGTGGGAGAAGTCCCTGGGAGACAGTGACGGGTCTTGGAGCGGGGAGAGCGGCGTCCCAGCCGGGGAACCGGCCCACCGGAATTTTGACTGGGCACAGGCACAGCATAGGCACAGAGAGCTGCTCCACCTCCCTGAGCTAGCCCTGGGGGGGGCCCAGCCAGTTCGCGGGGGGGGCGTGGCGACGCGGCTGGTGGGGGAGGTCCCCGGGGGGCAGTGACTGGTCTTGGAGTGGGGAGAGTGGCGTCCCAGCCGGGAGGCAAGGTAGCGTCGCAGGCACGGGGAGCTGCTACGCTCGCCTGAGCTGACCCCGGGAGGGGGGCCCAGCCGGTTCGCAGGGGTGGCGCGGGGACGTGGCTGGCGGGACAGGGAGTCCCCAGGAGGCAGCGAATGATTTTAGAGTTGGGAGTGCACCGTCCCAGTAGGGGAACCTTGACGTTGGGGGTGGGGCTGACAGCGGAGGATCTGACCGTGACTCCAGCGGGCCAGACCCCCCGGGGGCAATCTTCACACAGCCAGCACACATAGGCGACGTGACCCATGGAAATCTCAGATATAATAGTCATTCCAAGCAAGACAAGCAACTCTGGCTATATTCTGAGGTGCTACTCTCCTATCTCTCTGATCCCTCCCCCACCCTCCCCAGGTGGCTTCATTAACATCCGAATAGCCTGAGCCAGAGGGAGAACTCTGATAGGGATCTGACTGCATTTTTTTTTAGCGGATTTTCTGGAAAAACTAGTTTCCCAGTGATGGCTCGGAGACAGCAGTCCATATCAAACCACATAAAAAAGAAGACCATGACAGCTTCTCCAACTCCCCCAAAAAAAGAATCAAAATCTTTCCCAAATGAAGATACAATCCTGGAATTATCAGATACAGAATATAAAAAACTAATTTACAGAATGCTTCAAGACATCACAAACAAAATAAGGCAAACTCCAGAAAAAGCCAAGGAACACACCGATAAAACTGTTGAAGAACTCAAAAAGATTATTCAAGAACATAATGGAAAAACCAATCAGTTGCAAGAATCCATAGAGAGACAGCATGTAGAAATCCAAAAGATTAACAATAAAATTACAGAATTAGACAAGGCACTAGGAAGTCAGAGGAGCAGACTCGAGCAATTAGAATGCAGACTGGGACATCTGGAGGACCAGGGAATCGACACCAACATAGCTGAAAAAAAATCAGATAAAAGAATTAAAAAAAATGAAGAAACCCTAAGAATCAAGTGGGACTCTATCAAGAAGGATAACTTGAGAGTGATTGGAGTCCCAGAACAGGGAGGGGGGACAGAAAACACAGAGAAAATAGTTGAAGAACTCCTGACACAAAACTTCCCTGGCATCATGAAAGACGAAAGGATATCCATCCAAGATGCTCATCGAACCCCATTTAAGATTGATCCAAAAAGAAAAACACCAAGACATATTATCATCAAACTCGCCAAAACCAAAGATAAAGAGAAAATTTTAAAAGCAGCCAGGGAGAAAAGAAAGGTTTCCTTCAAAGGAGAATCAATAAGAATAAGTTCAGACTACTCAGCAGAAACCATGCAGGCAAGAAGGGAATGGGACGACATATACAGAACACTGAAGGAGAAAAACTGCCAGCCAAGGATCATATATCCAGCAAAACTCTCTCTGAAATATGAAGGAGAAATTAAGATATTTACAGATAAACACAAGTTTAGAGAATTTGCAAAAACCAAACCAAAGCTACAAGAAATACTAAAGGATATTGTTTGGTCAGAAAACCAATAATATCAGATACCAGCACAATACAAAGTCACAAAACAGAACGTCCTGATATCAACTCAAATAGGGAAATCACAAAAACAAACAAATTAAGATTAATTAAAAAAAAAACACACATAACGGGGAATCATGGAAGTCAATAGGTAAAAGATCACAAGAATCAAAAAGAGGGACTAAATACAGGAGGCATTGAACTGCCAGATGGAGAGTGAGACAAGGCGATATAGAACAATACAAGTTAGGTTCTTACTTAGAAAAATAGGGGTAAATAATAAGGTAATCACAAAAAGGTATAACAACTCCATAACTCAAGATAAAAGCCAAGAAAAACATAACGACTCAACTAACATAAAGTCAAACACTATGAAAATGAGGATCTCACAATTTACTAAGAAAAACATCTCAGCACAAAAAAGTATGTGGAAAAATGAAATTGCCAACAACACACATAAAAAGGCATCAAAATGACAGCACTAAAAACTTATTTATCTATAATTACGCTGAATGTAAATGGACTAAATGCACCAATAAAGAGACAGAGAGTCACAGACTGGATAAAGAAACACGATCCATCTATATGCTGCCTACAAGAGACACACCTTAGACTTAGAGACACAAACAAACTAAAACTCAAAGGATGGAAAAAAATATATCAAGCAAACAATAAGCAAAAAAGAAGAGGAGTAGCAATATTAATTTCTGACAAAATAGACTTTAGACTTAAATCCACCACAAAGGATAAAGAAGGACACTATATAATGATAAAAAGGACAATTGATCAGGAAGACATAACCATATTAAATATTTATGCACCCAATGACAGGGCTGCAAGATACATAAATCAAATTTTAACAGAATTGAAAAGCGAGATAGATACCTCCACAATTATAGTAGGAGACTTCAACACACCACTTTCGGAGAAGGACAGGACATCCACTAAGAAGCTCAACAGAGACACGGAAGATCTAATTACAACAATCAACCAACTTGACCTCATTGACTTATACAGAACTCTCCACCCAAGTGCTGCAAAATATACTTTTTTTTCTAGCGTACATGGAACATTCTCTAGAATAGACCACATATTAGGTCATAAAACAAACCTTTGCAGAGTCCAAAACATCGAAATATTACAAAGCATCTTCTCAGACCACAAGGCAATAAAACTAGAAATCAATAACAGAAAAACTAAGGAAAAGAAATCAAATACTTGGAAACTGAACAATACCCTCCTGAAAAAAGACTGGGTTATAGAAGACATCAAGGAGGGAATAAGGAAATTCATAGAATGCAACGAAAATGAAAATACTTCCTATCAAAACCTCTGGGACACAGCAAAAGCAGTGCTCAGAGGCCAATTTATATCGATAAATGCACACATACAAAAAGAAGAAAGAGCCAAAACCAGAGAACTGTCCCTACAACTTGAACAAATAGAAAGTGAGCAACAAAAGAACCCATCAGGCACCAGAAGAAAACAAATCACAAAAATTAGAGCTGAACTAAATGAATTAGAGAACAGAAAAACCATTGAAAGAATTAAAAAAGCCAAAAGCTGGTTCTTTGAAAAAATTAACAAAATTGATAAACCATTGGCTAGACTGACTAAAGAAATACAGGAAAGGAAACAAATAACCCGAATAAGAAACGAGAAGGACCACATCACAACAGACCCAACTGAAATTAAAAGAATCATTATCAGATTATTACGAAAAATTGTACTCCAACAAATTGGCAAACCTAGAAGAAATGGATGAATTCCTGGAAAAACACTACCTACCTAAACTAACACATTCAGAAGTAGAACAACTAAATAGACCCATAACAAAAAAAGAGATTGAAACGGTAATCAAAAAGCTCCCAACAAAAAAAAGCCCTGGCCCGGACGGCTTCACGGCAGTGTTCTACCAAACTTTCAGAGAAGAGTTAACACCACTACTACCGAAGGTATTTCAAAGCATAGAAAATGACAGAATACTACCCAACTCGTTCTGTGAAGCCACCATCTCCCTGATACCAAAACCAGGTAAAGACATTACAAAAACAGAAAATTATAGACCTGTATCCCTCATGAACATAGATGCAAAAATCCTCAACAAAATTCTAGCCAATAGAATCCAACAACATATCAAAAAAATAATTCACCACGATCAAGTGGGATTTATGCCAGGTATGCAAGGCTGGTTTAATATAGAAAAACCATTAATGTAATCCACCACATAAATAAAACAAAAGACAAAAACCACATGATCTTATCAATTGATGCAGAAAAGGCATTTGACAAAGTCCAACACCCATTCATGATAAAAACTCTTACCAAAATAGGAATTGAAGGAAAATTCCTCAACATAATAAAGGGCACCTATGCAAAGCCAACAGCCAACATCACTCTAAATGGAGAGAACCTGAAAGCATTTCCCTTGACAACGGGAACCAGACAAGGATGCCGTTTATCACCGCTCTTATTCAACATTGTGCTAGAAGTCCTAGCCAGAGCAATTAGGCTAGACAAAGAAATAAAGGGCATCCGGATTGGCAAGGAGGAAGTAAAGTTATCTCTATTTGCAGATGGCATGATCTTCTACACAGAAAACCCTAAGGAATCCTCCAGAACACTACTGAAACTAATAGAAGAGTTTGGCAGAGTCTCAGGTTATAAGATAAACATACAAAAATCACTTGGATTCCTCTACATCAACAAAAAGAACATCGAAGAGGAAATAACCAAATCAATACCATTCACAGTAGCCCCCAAGAAGATAAAATACTTAGGAATAAATCTTACCAAGGATGTAAAAGACCTGTACAAAGAAAACTACAAACCTCTACTACAAGAAATTAAAAAGGACATACTTAAGTGGAAAAACATACCTTGCTCATGGATAGGAAGACTTAACATAGTAAAAATGTCTATTCTACCAAAAGCCACCTATATATACAATGCACTTCCAATCCAAATTCCAATGTCATTTTTTAAGGTGATAGAGAAACAAATCACCAACTTCATATGGAAGGGAAAGAAGCCTCGGATAAGCAAAGCATTACTGAAAAAGAAGAAGAAAGTGGGAGGCCTCACTCTACCTGATTTCAGAACCTATTATACAGCCACAGTAGTCAAAACAGCCTGGTACTGGTACAGCAACAGGCACATAGACCAGTGGAACAGAATTGAGAACCCAGATATAAATCCATCCACGTATGAGCAGCTGATATTTCACAAAGGCCCAGTGTCAGTTAATTGGGGAAAAGATAGTCTTCTTAACAAATGGTGCTGGCATAACTGGATATCCATTTGCAAAAGAATGAAACAGGACCCATACCTCACACCATGCACAAAAACTAACTCCAAGTGGATCAAAGACCTAAACATAAAGACTAAAACGATAAAGATCATGGAAGAAAAAATAGGGACAACCTTAGGAGCCCTAATACAAGGCATAAACAGAATACAAAACATTACCAAAAATGACGAAGAGAAACCTGATAACTGGGAGCTCCTAAAAATCAAACACCTATGCTCATCTAAAGACTTCACCAAAAGAGTAAAAAGACCACCTACAGACTGGGAAAGAATTTTCAGCTATGACATCTCCGACCAGCGCCTGATCTCTAAAATCTATATGATTCTGTCAAAACTCAACCACAAAAAGACAAACAACCCAATCAAGAAGTGGGCAAAGGATATGAACACACACTTCACTAAAGAAGATATTCAGGCAGCTAACAGATACATGAGAAAATGCTCTCGATCATTAGCCATTACAGAAATGCAAATTAAAACTACGGTGAGATTCCATCTCACTCCAACAAGGCTGGCATTAATCCAAAAAACACAAAATAATAAATGTTGGAGAGGCTGCGGAGAGATTGGAACTCTTATACACTGCTGGTGGGAATGTAAAATGGTACAACCACTTTGGAAATCTATCTGGCGTTATCTTAAACAGTTAGAAATAGAACTACCATACAACCCAGAAATTCCACTCCTCGAAATATTCCCTAGAGATACAAGAGCCTTCACACAAACAGATATATGCACACTCATGTTTATTGCAGCTCTGTTTACAATAGCAAAAAGCTGGAAGCAACCAAGGGGTCCATCAACGGACGAATGGGTAAATAAATTGTGGTATATTCACACAATGGAATACTACGCATCGATAAAGAACAGTGATGAATCTCTGAAACATTTCATAACGTGGAGGAACCTGGAAGGCATTATGCTGAGCGAAATGAGTCAGAGGCAAAAGGACAAATATTGTATAAGACCACTATTATAAAATCTTGAAAAATAGTAAAAACGGAGAAGAACACATACTTTTGTGGTTACGAAGGGGGGAGGGAGGGATAGAGTTTTTTATTGAGTAATCAGTAGATAAGAACTGCTTTGGGTGAAGGGAAAGACAACACTCAATACATGGAAGGTCAGCTCAATTGGACTGGACCAAAAGCAAAGAAGTTTCCGGGATAAAATGAATGCTTCAAAGGTCAGCGGAGCAAGCGCAGGGGTCTGGGGAACATGGTTTGAGGGGACTTCTAAGTCAATTGGCAAAATAATTCTATTATGAAATCATTCTGCATCCCACTTTGAAATGTGGTGTCTGGGGTCTTAAATGCTAACAAGCGGCCATCTAAGATGCATCAATTGGTCTCAACCTACCTGGAGCAAAGGAGAATGAAGAACAGCAAGGTCATACGACAACTAAGAGCCCAAGAGACAGAAAGGGCCACATGAACCAGAGACCTACATCATCCTGAGACCAGAAGAACTAGTTGGTGCCCAGCCACAATCGATGACTGCCCTGACAGGGAGCACAACAGAGAACTCCTGAGGGAACAGGAGATCAGTGGGATGCAGACCCCAAATTCTCATAAAAAGACCATACTTAATGGTCTGACTGAGACTAGAGGAATCCCGGCGGCCATGCTCCCCAGACCTTCTGTTGGCACAGGACAGGAACCATCCCTGAAGACAACTCATCAGACATGAAAGGGACTGGTCAGCGGGTGGGAGAGAGATGCTGATGAAGAGTGAGCTAATTATATCAGGTGGACACTGGAGAGTGTGTTGGCAACTCTTGTCTGGAGGGGGGATGGGAGGATAGAGAGAGAGGGAAGCTGGCAAAATTGTCAGGAAAGGAGAGACTGAAAGGGTTGACTCAATAGGGGGAGAGCAAGTGGGAGTACGGAGTAAGATGTATGTGAACTTATATGTGACAGACTGATTGGATTTGTAAACGTTCACTTGAAGTTTAATAAAAGTTAATAAAAAAAAAAGTGCTGCAATGAACATGGGTGTGCATATATCAGTTTGTGTAAAGGCTCTTATTTCTCTAGGATATATTCCAAGGAGTGGGATTGCTGGATCATATGGTAGTTCTATTTCTAGCTTTTTAAGGAAGCATCAAATCAATTTCCAAAGTGGTTGTACCATTTGACATTCCCACCAGAAATGTATAAGTGTTCCAATCTCTCCACAGCCTCTCTAACATTGATTATTTTGGTTTTTTGGATTAATGCCAGTCTTGTTGGAGTGAGATAAAATCTCATCGTAGTTTTGATTTGCTTTTCTCTAACGGCTAAGGATCATGAGCATTTCCTCATGTATCTGTTAGCTACCTGAATGTCTTCTTTAGTGAAGTGTCTGTTCATATATTTTGCCCATTTTTTAATTAGATTATTTTTCTTTTTGTGGTTGAGTTTTTGCAGAATCATGTAGATTTTAGAGATTAGGTGCTGACGGGAAATGTCATAGCTAAAAACTTTTTCCCAGTCTGTAGGTAATCTTTTTATTCTTTTGGTGAAGTCTTAGGATGAACACAGGTGTTTGATTTTTAGTAGCATCCAGTTTTCCTCGTACATTGTTAATAATGTTTTGTATACTGTTTATGCCATGTATTAGGGCTCCTAACATTGTCCCTATTTTTTCTTCCATGATATCTATCGTTTTAGATTTCATATTTAGGTCTTCGATACATTTTGAGCTCGTGCTCGTGAATGGTGTGAGGTATGGGTTTTGTTTCATTTTTTTGCAGATGGATATCCAATTATGCCAGCACCATTTGTTTAAAAGACTGCCTTTTCCCTATTTAACTGCTTTGGGGCCTTTGTCATATATCAGCTGCTCATAGGTGGATGGATTTATGTCTGGATTCTCAATTCTGTTCCACTGGTCTATATGTCTGTTGTTGTACTAGTACCAGGCTGTTTTGACCACTGTGGCAGCATAATAGGCTCTGAAATCAGATAGAGTAAGGCCTCCCACATTGTCCTTTTTCAGAAATGGTTTACTTATCTGGGACCTCTTTTCCTTCCATATGAAGTTGGTGATTTGTTTCTCCATCTCATTAAAGAATGTCGTTGGAATTTGGATCGGAACTGCGTTGTATGTATAGATTGCTTTTGGAAGAATAGACATTTTTACAACCTTAAGTCTTCCTATCCATGAGCAAGGTATCTTTTTCCACTTATGCAGGTCTCTTTTGTTTTCTTGCAGAAGTGTTTTGCAGTTTTCTTTGTATAAGTCTTTTACATCTCTGTTAAGATTTATGCTGAAGTATTTTATCTTCTTGGGGGCTACTGTAAATGGCATCGATTTGGTGATTTCCTCGTTGATGTTCTTTTTGTTGGTGTAGAGGAATCCAACTGATTTTTGTCTGTTTATCTTCTATCCCGATAATCTGCTGAACTCTTCTATTAGTTTCAGTAGTTTTCTTGAGGATTCCTTAGGGTTTTCTGTGTATAGGATCATGTCATCTGCAAATAGAGATACTTTTACTTCTTCCTTGCCCATCTGGATGCCTTTATTCCTTTAGCCAGCCTAATTGCTCTGGCTAGGACCTCCAACACAATGTTGAATAAGAGCAGTGATAAAGGGCATCCTTGTTTGGTTCCTGATCTCAGTGGGAATGCTTTCAAGCTCTCTCCGTTTAGGATGATGCTGGCTATTGGCTTTGTATAAATGCCCTTCATTATGTTGAGGAATTTTCCTTCTATTCCTATTTTGCTGAGAGTTTTTATCATGAATGGGTGTTGAACTTTGTCAAATGCCTTTTCTGCATCCATTGATAAAATCATGTGATTCTTGTCTTTTGTTTTATTTATGTGGTGGATTACATTAATTGTTTTTCTAATGTTGAACCATACCTGGTATGAATCCCACTTGGTCATGGTGAATTATTTTTTTGATATGTTGTTGAATTCTTTTGGCTAGAATTCAGTTGAGGATTTTTGCATTGAAGTTCATGAGGGATATATGTGTGTGATTTTTTTTTTTTTTTTTTGTGGTGTTTCTACTCGAGGGCACTGGGTCTGGGTTTTTCCTGGTTTTGGTATCAGGGATATGATGGCTTCAAAAAATGAGTGTGGTAGTATTCTGTCCTTTTCTATGCTCTGAAATACCTTTAGTAGTATTGGCGTTAACTATTCTCTGAATGTTTGGTAGAACTCTGCAGTGAAGCCATCAGGACCAGGGCTTTTTTTTGTTGGGAATTTTTTGATTACCTTTTCAATCTCTTCTTTTGTTATGGGTCTATTTAGCTCTTCTACCTCTGTTTGTGTTAGTTTAGGTAGGTAGTATGTATCTAGGAATTTATCCGTTTCCTCTAGGTTTTCAAATTTGTTGTTGTTTTTGTTAGGTGCCGTCGAGTCGGCTCCAACTCATAGCAACCCTATGCACAACAGAACGAAACACTGCCTGGTCCTGAGCCATCCTTACAATTGTTGTTATGCTTGAGCCCATTGTTGCAGCCACTGTGTCAGTCCAAATCATTGAGGGTATTCCTCTTTTCCACTGACCATGTATTTTGCCAAGCATGATTTCCTTCTCCAGAGACTGATCTCTCCTGACACCATGTTCAAAGTATGTAAGACGCAGTCTTGCCATCCTTGCTTCTAAGGAGCATTCTGGTTGTACTTCTTCCAAGACAGATTTGTTCGTTCTTCTGGCAGTCCATGGTATATTCAATATTCTTCATCAACACCAAAATTCAAAGGCATCAATTCTTCGATCTTCCTTATTCATTGTCCAGCTTCCACATGCATATGATGCGATTGAAAATAGCATGGCTCGGGTCAGGTGCACCTTAGTCTTCAAGGTGACATCTTTGCTCTTCAACACTTTAAAGACGTCTTTTGCAGCAGATTTACCCAGTGCGCTGTGTCTTTTGATTTCTTGGCTGTTGATTGTGGATCCAAGTAAAATGAAATCCTTCACAACTTCAATCTTTTCTCTGTTTATCATGCTATTGCTCATTGGTCCAGTTGTGAGGACTTTTGTTTTCTTTATGTTGAGGTTCAATCCATACTGAAGGCTTTGATCTTTATTAATAAGTGCTTCAAGTCCTCTTCACTTTTAGCAAGCAAGGTTGTGTCATCTGCATAATGCTGGTTGTTAATGAGTCTTCCACCAATCCTGATATGATTCTTTTAATTTCAGTTGAGTCTGTTGTAATATTGCTCATTTCGTTTCTTATTTGGGTTATTTGCTTCCTCTTCTGTTTTTCTTTTGTCAGTTTGGCCAATGGTTTATCAATTTTGTTGATTTTTTTCAAAGAGCCAGCTTTTGGTCCTGTTAATTCTTTCAGTTGTTTTCCCGTTTTCTATTTCATTTAGTTCTGCTCTAATTTTTATTATTTGTTTTCTTCTGGTGCCTGAGGGGTTTTTTTTTTGTTGCTCTCTTTCTATTTGTTCAAATTGTAGGGATAATTCTTTGATTTTGGCCCTTTTTTCTTTTTGTATTTGTGCATTTATTGATATAAATTGACCTTTGAGCACTGCTTTTGCTGTGTCCCAAAGGTTCTGATAGAAAGTGTTTTAATTCTCATTGGATTCTATAACCCAGTCTTTTTTGAGCAGGGTTCGGTTTCCAAGTGTTTCATTTCTTTTCCCTGCTTTTTCTGTTATTGGTTTTCATGTTTATGGCCTTATGCTCAGAAAAGGTGCTTTGCAATATTTCAGTGTTTTGGATTCTGCTAGGGCTTGCTTTATTAAAGACCTAACATGTGGTCTGTTGTAGAGAATGTTCCATGTGCATTGGTAAAGAAAGTATACTTGGCTGCTTTGGGTGGAGTGTTCTTTATCTGTCTATAAGGTCAGGTTGGTTTATTGTCACATTTAGATATTCTGTGTCTTTATTGAGCTTCTTTCTAGATGTGTCCTTCACCAAAAGTGGTGTGTTGAAGTCTCCTACTATTATTGTGGAGCTGCCTATCTCACTTTTCAGTGCTGATAGGGTTTGTTTTATGTATCTTGCAGCCCTGATATTTGGCGCATAAATATTTAATATGGCTATATCTTCTTGGTATATTGTCCCTTTAATCATTACATAGCGACCTTCCTTATCCTTTCTGATGGATTTAACTTTAAAGTCTATTTTGTCGGAAATTAATATTGCCACTCCTGCTCTTTTGATTGTTGTTTGCTTGATATATATATTTTTCCATCCTTTGAGTTTTAGTTTGTTTTTGTCTCTAAGTCTAAGGTGTGTCTCTTGATGGATCATGTTTTTTAATTCATCCTGCCACTCTCTGTCTCTTTACTGGTACATTTAGTCCATTTACCTTCAGCATAATTATGGGTAGGTATGAATGTAGTGCTATCATTTTGATGTCTTTTTTTGTGTGTTGTTGACAGTTTCTTTTTCCCACCTAATTTTTTGTGCTGAGTAGATTATCTCTATATATTGTCCTTTCCTCATATTCAGTGTTGTCGATTTTGTTTCTGCTGAGTCTCTATTTTTTTCTTGTATTTTATTTTGATGTGTAGGATAGTTTGACTCCTTTGTGGTTACCTTATTATTACCACTATTTTTCTAAATTTAAACCTAACTTTTCTTTCTTCGTATCATCTTGTCTTCCTCTCCATATCGAAGATCTATGACTACATTTCTTATTCCCTCTTTATTGTTTTAATGCTGTATTTTTTACTTAATAACTTCGCCATTGCACTATTTTGAGCGTTTTTTAATCTTGATTTATTTTTGTGATTTCCCTGTCTGGGTTGACTTCTGATTTCTCTGCCTAGTGTTCTAGTCTTGGGTTGATATCTGATATTATTGGTTTTCTAACCAAAGAACTCCCTTTAGTACTTCTTGTAGTTTTGGTTTGGTTTTTACAAATTCCCTAAACTCTGTTTATCTGGAAATGTCCTAATTTCACCTTCATATTTGACAGACAGTTTTGCTGGATATAAGATTCTTGGTTGGCAATTTTTTTTCCTTCAATTTTTTACATAAGTCTTCTCATTGCCTTCTCACCTGCATGGTGTCTGTCGAGTAGTCTGAGCTTATTTTTATTGAGTCTCCTTTGTAGGTGGCTTTTCATTTATTCCTAAGCTTCTCTTAAAATTCTCTCTTTATCTTTGGTTTTGGCAAGTTTGATTAGAATACGTCTTGGTGACTTTCTTTTAGAATCTACCTTACATGGAATGTGATGAGCATCTTGGATAGATATCCTGTCATCTTTCACAATATCAGGGAAGTTTTCTGCCAAAAAATCTTCAACAATTCTCTCTGTATTTTCTGTTATCCCTCCCTATTCTGGTACTCCAATCACTCATAGGTTATTTCTCTTGATAGAGTCATACATGATTCTTAAGATTTCTTTATTTTTTAAAAATTATTTTATCTGATTTTTCTTCAAATATATTGGTGCTATTTAAGTGCTTTATCTTCAAGCTCAGCAATTCTGCCTTCCACTTGCTCTATTCTGCTCCTCTGACTTTTTATTGAGTTGCCTACCTCTGTAATTTTATTGTTAATCTTCTGAATTTCTGATTGCTGTCTGTCTATGGATTTTTTCCAGCTTTTTAAATTTTTCATTATGTTCCAGATAATCTTTTTAATTTCTTCAGTTGCTTCATCTGTGTGTTCCTTGGCTTGTTCTGCATATTGCCTCATTTCCTTCCTGATACTTGAAGGATTCTGTATATTAATCTTTTGTGTTCGGTCTCTGGTAATTCCAGGAATGCACTTTCATCTAGAAGACCCCTTTATTCTTGGTTTTGAGAACTTGTTGAGGTGATCATGGTCTGTTTCTTTGTGTGACTTGACATTGACTGTTGTCTCCGAGCCATCTATAAGTTATTGTATCAGTTTATTTTATGTTTGCTTGCTGTGTCGTATCTTCCTGGTTTGTTCAGTTTTGATATGCCCAAATGGGTTGCTTGAGTGAGCTAGCTTGATTATGTTCACCTTTGAAGCTCTGACATTCTGTTCCCAGATGGCTAGAGCTGTTATCAGGTATATCAGTCTAGGAGTCCATTCACTTTTCCTGTATGAATTCAGCTCAGGTGTCCAGGTAGCTGATCATCAAGTGTGTGGTACAGGCTCTGTCCTATAGTCTTAGAGGGGCTGGGGTGATTGGTGTAGGTACTGGTATCTGGTTGCAGCAGAGGGTCACAGTCTGACCAAGGCAGGGGACTGAGAATCATCCCCCATGTTCCTCTGAGAAAGTGTGTCCCTGTTCCTTAGAGTGTACAGGTGGGTGGGTTCTGCAGTCAGACCATGGGCACCCAGTGTTTTTGGTTGTAAGGACTGGGAGGTACCAGTTATACTTGGACCCCTGTCATAGGTGGCTGGGTGACTTCAGCTGAGCCTCCAGTCCTTAGGCCCCTATTGTGGGTAGGTGAGGACCCTGTTTAATAGCCAAAGCAATGTCAAACATCAAACACCCACTTTTCCACCACACAGCTGAAACAGTTGGAGTCTGCCAACAAGGGCCTATTCTCCTGAAATAGGCCCATACACGTCTATGCAGAGGGGAAAGTTACTCAAAGTCCATGGACTGTTTAATCCTGGACAGGAGCCACTTCTGTCCAGAGCTCCCCCAGTTAGTGGAGCTGGCAAATTATCTTTTCCCCCAATTGCAAATTTTTCCCTTCTCCAAGGCCGGGAGGATGGCTGTAGGTGCTTAACAGGGCCTATCTCAGGCCTAGGGAAATTAGCCACTGAAGCTGGCTTCAGAGTGGGGGCAAGGGGCATGGCAAAATATACATAAGTACTTAGCTTTTGCTGAGAGCGCAGTTCTTCTCTGGTTCGGGAGGTGTGAGTAGGCTGTGTTGCTGGCTGTTTCTCTCTGAGGAAACTGCAGTCAAACGCTAGTACCAGCCCGCTGCTTCCACTCCCTGGAATCATGCCTGAGGGCTCCCCGCGATTCAGGTCCGGTAACTCCTCGCTGCTCCTGAATCGTCTCTTCCTCCCCTGCCCCTCGGTTCGTTTGTTGCCTTTGATGTTCACGGCTCTTAGCTTGTCATAAGTACACTAGTTTCACTTGTTTTTTCGGGTCTTTGTTGTAAAAGGGCTCACCAAAAACATCTGCCTATTCCACCATCTTGGCTTTGCCTTGGTCCTTGCCTCTTTTCAGGTTCTAATTCTCGGTTCCTTGGTGATCTTCATGTGGCATAGCATCTATCTTTCCCCATCTTTACTTACTTTCTTGTGTGCCTGATTTGCTCATTTATATTTCAAAAACTGATTGGCTTAAAACAGACCCCACACTGACATAGGTTCATTAACATAATGAAGAAGCATATATATCCAAAAGGGATTATACCCACAAGAATAAGGGTGAGAATTTACAACATATGATTTTAGAGGGACACAATTCAATCCATTACACTACTTTCTTAAGTTTTTCTATGTCTTTAAAAATTTTTAAATTCTTGTTTAATAGTCTATAAAGGACTTTGTCTAAGGTTATGTAAATTTAAATGCACAGCACATAAAAGGCACTCATCTGACAGTTTGTCATTTTCGCAATGGCTGTGTGTTGCTATGATGCTGGAAGCCTTGCAACCAGTATTTCAAATATCAGTAGAGTCAACCATGATGGACAGGTTTCAGGAGGGCCTCCAGACTAAGACAGACTAGGAAGAAAGGCTTGGTGATCTACTTCCAAAAAATAGCCAATGAAAACCTTATGGATCCCAATAGAATATTGTTGAATATAGTGCTGGAAGATGAGGAGCCCCCTAGTTTTTTCTTTTTTTTATATATATACATTAGCCACAAGAATGGACTCAAACATATCCGTGGTCATGAAGGTGGCACAAGAGAGGGCATTGTTTTATTCTGTTGTCACTGTGAGCTGAACCCAACTCAATGGCAACTAACAACAACAAAATACTTCTTCAATTTGAGTGAATATCTATTAGTCTCCAACCTTTTTTTTTTCTGTTTCCTTAAGGAAATTACTTAGTTCCACTTTGCCCCACCCTTTTTTCCCTGTTTCCTTAAGGAAATTACTTAGTTCTACTTTTTTTTTTTAAAGATGTCACAGAGCCCTGGTGGCACAATGGTTAAGAGCTAGGGCTGCTAATAAAAAGGTCGGCAGTTCAAACCCATTAGATGCTCCTTGGAGGCCTTACGGGGCAGTTCTTCTCTGTCCGATAGGGTGGCTATGAGTCAAAATTGACTCGAGGGTAATGGCTTAATGCTCAACACACACTAGATGCTGAAAGTTACGTTAGTTCTCTTCCTCTCAGAGCTCCTAACCATCTTTTTATGTGTGTTATCAGGGATTTAACCCCTCCCTTTGGAGTGGCTGAGTGCTTAGTTTTTTACTATTTCTGTCAGGCTTTGCTGCTTCTCTGGAAATTCTTATTGAACCTGTCCTCATCCTACAGTTCTTTCATTATTGGACTCTTTTGGGGTTATACATATCCTCATGCTCTCCTGCACACTTCCTTTTTCATTATTTTGTTGATTTTGCTGCTCTGGCTGCTGAATTAATTTCTGGTTTAACAAGAATAATAAATGCAAAAGAACCTTAGTGTCTCCTCCACATAGTAGAAACTCAGTACCTAATGACCGAACCTTAAATAGCCCTTAAATTGTGCAGCTGCCTCTGATTCTGCTGCCTGTCCCTCTGAGTTTCTTCTGCATTCTTCTCTGTTGCTACCCTCACTGCCCCACTGATGTCTCTGATGTCTGCACGGTACCAGCACTCTGGTAGAATTGCAATTGATTCTTCCTAATCCAGGATGGGAGTCCTGGTGGTGAAGTGGTTAAGAACTCAGCTGCTAACTAAATAATGTCAGCAGTTCGAATCCACCAGCCACTCCCTGAAAACCCTATGGGGAAGGAAGTTCTACTCTGTCCTATAGGGTGGCTATGAGTTGTAATTGACTCAACAGCAGTGGGTTTGGATTTTTGGTAACCCTTGATGGTGAAACTCTGGGAATCTCTTGCTTCATCTTCTGAGTCAAAATGGGCTTGACCAACAGCCAACATCATCTTAAATGGAGAGAGTCTGAAAGTATTCCCCTGAGATCAGGAACCAGACAAGTATGCCCTCTATCACTACTGTTATTCAACATTGTGCTGGAGGTCCTAGCCAGGGCAATTAGGATAGACAAAGAAATAAAGGGCATCCAGGTTGGCAAGGAAGAAGTAAAAGCATCTCTATTGACATGGAAGACCTAATTACAACACTCAACCAACTTGACCTCATTGACTTATACAGAACTCTCCACCCAACTGCTGCAAAGTATACTTTTTTTTTCTAGCGCACATGGAACATTCTCTAGAATAGACCACATATTAGGTCATAAAACAAACCTTTGCAGAATCCAAGACATCGAAATATTACAAAGCATCTTCTCAGACCACAAGGCAATAAAACTAGAAGTCAATAACAGAAAAACTAGGGAAAAGAAATCAAATACTTGGAAAATGAAAATACCCTCCTGAAAAAAGACTGGGTTATAGAAGACATCAAGGAGGGAATAAGGAAATTCATAGAATGCAACGAAAATGAAAATACTTCCTATCAAAACCTCTGGGACACAGCAAAAGCAGTGCTCAGAGGCCAATTTATATCGATAAATGCACACATACAAAAAGAAGAAAGAGCCAAAACCAGAGAATTGTCCCTACAACTTGAACAAATAGAAAGTGAGCAACAAAAGAACCCATCAGGCACCAGAAGAAAACAAATCACAAAAATTAGAGCTGAACTAAATGAATTAGAGAACAGAAAAACCATTGAAAGAATTAACAAAGCCAAAAGCTGGTTCTTTGAAAAAAATAACAAAATTGATAAACCATTGGCTAGACTGACTAAAGAAATACAGGAAAGGAAACAAATAACCCGAATAAGAAACGAGAAGGACCACATCACAACAGACCCAACTGAAATTAAAAGAATCATTATCAGATTATTACGAAAAATTGTACTCCAACAAATTGGCAAACCTAGAAGAAATGGATGAATTCCTGGAAAAACACTACCTACCTAAACTAACACATTCAGAAGTAGAACAACTAAATAGACCCATAACAAAAAAAGAGATTGAAACGGTAATCAAAAAACTCCCAACAAAAAAAAAGCCCTGGCCCGGACGGCTTCACGGCAGAGTTCTACCAAACTTTCAGAGAAGAGTTAACACCACTACTACTGAAGGTATTTCAAAGCACAGAAAATGACAGAATACTACCCAACTCATTCTATGAAGCCGCCATCTCCCTGATACCAAAACCAGGTAAAGACATTACAAAAAAAAGAAAATTATAGACCTATATCCCTCATGAACATAGATGCAAAAATCCTCAACAAAATTCTAGCCAATAGAATCCAACAACATATCAAAAAAATAATTCACCACGATCAAGTGGGATTTATGCCAGGTATGCAAGGCTGGTTTAATATAGAAAAACCATTAATGTAATCCACCACATAAATAAAACAAAAGACAAAAACCACATGATCTTATCAATTGATGCAGAAAAGGCATTTGACAAAGTCCAACACCCATTCATGATAAAAACTCTTACCAAAATAGGAATTGAAGGAAAATTCCTCAACATAATAAAGGGCACCTATGCAAAGCCAACAGCCAACATCACTCTAAATGGAGAGAACCTGAAAGCATTTCCCTTGACAACGGGAACCAGACAAGGATGCCCTTTATCACCGCTCTTATTCAACATTGTGCTAGAAGTCCTAGCCAGACCAATTAGGCTAGACAAAGAAATAAAGGGCATCTGGATTGGCAAGGAGGAAGTAAAGTTATCTCTATTTGCAGATGACATGATCTTCTACACAGAAAACCCTAAGGAATCCTCTAGAAAACTACTGAAACTAATAGAAGAGTTTGGCAGAGTCTCAGGTTATAAGGTAAACATACAAAAATCACTTGGATTCCTCTACATCAACAAAAAGAACATCGAAGAGGAAATAACCAAATCAATACCATTCACAGTAGCCCCCAAGAAGATAAAATACTTAGGAATAAATCTTACCAAGGATGTAAAAGACCTGTACAAAGAAAACTACAAACCTCTACTGCAAGAAATTAAAAAGGACATACTTAAGTGGAAAAACATACCTTGCTCATCGATAGGAAGACTTAACATAGTAAAAATGTCTATTCTATCAAAAGCCATCTATACATACAATGCACTTCCGATCCAAATTCCAATGTCATTTTTTAAGGTGATAGAGAAACAAATCACCAACTTCATATGGAAGGGAAAGAAGCCTCGGATAAGCAAAGCATTACTGAAAAAGAAGAAGAAAGTGGGAGGCCTCCCTCTACCTGATTTCAGAACCTATTATACAGCCACAGTAGTCAAAACAGCCTGGTATTGGTACAACAACAGGCACATAGACCAATGGAACAGAATTGAGAACCCAGATATAAATCCATCCACGTATGAGCAGCTGATATTTCACAAAGGCCCAGTGTCAGTTAATTGGGGAAAAGATAGTCTTCTTAACAAATGGTGCTGGCATAACTGGATATCCATTTGCAAAAAAATGAAACAGGACCCATACCTCACACCATGCACAAAAACTAACTCCAAGTGGATCAAAGACCTAAACATAAAGACTAAAACGGTAAAGATCATGGAAGAAAAAATAGGGACAACCTTAGGAGTCCTAAAACAAGGCATAAACAGAATACAAAACATTACCAAAAATGACGAAGAGAAACCCGATAACTGGGAGCTCCTAAAAATCAAACACCTATGCTCATCTAAAGACTTCACCAAAAGAGTGAAAAGACCACCTACAGACTGGGAAAGAATTTTCAGCTATGACATCTCCGACCAGCGCCTGATCTCTGAAATCTATATGATTCTGTCAAAACTCAACCACAAAAAGACAAACAACCCAATCAAGAAGTGGGCAAAGGATATGAACACACACTTCACTAAAGAAGATATTCAGGCAGCTAACAGATACATGAGAAAATGCTCTCGATCATTAGCCATTACAGAAATGCAAATTAAAACTACGGTGAGATTCCATCTCACTCCAACAAGGCTGGCATTAATCCAAAAAACACAAAATAATAAATGTTGGAGAGGCTGCGGAGAGATTGGAACTCTTATACACTGCTGGTGGGAATGTAAAATGGTACAACCACTTTGGAAATCTATCTGGTGTTATCTTAAACAGTTAGAAATAGAACTACCATACAACCCAGAAATCCCACTCCTCGGAATATACCCTAGAGAAACAAGAGCCTTACACAAACAGATATATGCACACCCATGTTTATTGCAGCTCTGTTTACAATAGCAAAAAGTTGGAAGCAACCAAGGTGTCCATCAACGGATGAATGGGTAAATAAATTGTGGTATATTCACACAATGGAATACTACGCATCGATAAAGAACAGTGACGAATCTCTGAAACATTTCATAACATGGAGGAACCTGGAAGGCATTATGCTGAGCGAAATTAGTCAGAGGCAAAAGGACAAATATTGTATAAGACCACTCCTATAAGATCTTGAGAAATAGTAAAAACGGAGAAGAACACGTACTTTTGTGGTTACGAGGGGAGGAGGGGGGAGGGAGGGAGGGAGGGAGAGGGTTTTTTACTGATGAATTAGTAGATAGGAACTGCTTTAGGTGAAGGGAAGGACAACACTCAATATTGGAAGGTCAGCTCAATTGGACTGGACCAAAAGCAAAGAAGTTTCCGGGATAAAATGAATGCTTCAAAGGTCAGTGGAGCAAGGGTGGGGGTTTGGGGACCATGGTTTAAGGGGACTTCTAAGTCAATTGGCAAAATAATTCTATTATGAAAACATTCTGCATCCCACTTTGAAATGTGGCATCTGGGGGTTTAAATGCTAACAAGCGGCCATCTAAGATGCATCAATTGGTCTCAACCCACCTGGAGCAAAGGAGAATGAAGAACAGCAAGGTCACACGACAACTAAGAGCCCAAGAGACAGAAAGGGCCACATGAACCAGAGACCTACATCATCCTGAGACCAGAAGAACTAGTTGGTGCCCAGCCACAATCGATGACTGCCCTGACAGGGAGCACAACAGAGAACTCCTGAGGGAACAGGAGATCAGTGGGATGCAGACCCCAAATTCTCATAAAAAGACCATACTTAATGGTCTGATTGCGACTAGAGGAATCCTGGTGGTCACGGTCCCCAAACCTTCTGTTGGCACAGGACAGGAACCATTCCGGAAGACAACTCATCAAACATGAAAGGGACTGGACAGTGGGTAGGAGAGAGATGCTGATGAAGAGTGAGCTAATTATATCAGGTGGACACTTGAGACTGTGTTGGCATCTCCTGTCTGGAGGGGGAATGGGAGGATAGAGAGAGTTGGAAGCTGGCAAAAATGTCACGAAAGGAGAGACTGGAAGGGCTGACTCATTGGGGGAGAGCAAGTGGGTGTATGGAGTAAGGTGTATATAAACTTATATGTGACAGTTTGACTTGATTTGTAAACGTTCATTTGAAGCTCAACGAAAGTTAATTAAAAAAAAAAAAAGCATCTCTATTGCCACATGACATGATCTTATACACAGAAAACCCTAAAGAATCCTCAAGAAAACTACTGAAATGAATAGAAGAGTTCTGCAGAGTATCAGGATCCAAGATAAACTTACAAAAATCAGTTGTATTCCTCTACACAAACAAAAAGAACATTGAAGAGGAAATCACCAAAACAATACCATTTACAGTAGCCCCCAAGAAGATAAATTACTTCAGAATAAATCTAACCAGAGACGAAAAAGACTTATACAAAGAAAACTACAACAAACATTCACAAGAAACCAAAAGAGACCTACATAAGTGAAAAACATAGCTTGCTTATGGATAGGAAGACTCAACATTGTAAAAATATCCATTCTACCAAAAGCGATCTATAGATACAATGTAATGTCGATCAAAATTCCAATGATATTTATTAATGAGATGGAGAAACAGATCACCAACTTCATATGGAAGGGAAAGAGGCCCAGGATAAATAAAGCATTACTGAAAAAGAAGAACAAAATGGGAGGCCTCACACTACCTGATTTTAGAACTTATTATACTGGCACAGTAGTCCAAAAAACCTGTTGCTGGTACAACAACAGATGCATAGACCAATGGAACAGAATTGAGAATCCAGATATAAATCCATCCACATATGAGCAGCTGATATTTGACAAAGCCAAAAGTCAGTTACATGTGGAGAAAACTGTCTCTTTAGCAAATGGTGCTGGCATAACTGGATATCCATCTGCAAAAAAATAAAACAAGAACCATACCTCACAGCATGCACAAAAACAAACTCGAAGTGGATCAAAGGCCTAAATATAAAATCTAAAATGATAAAGATCATGGAAGAAAAAATAGGGAAAACACTAGGAGCGCTGGTACGTGGCATAAACAGTATACAAAACATTACTAACAACACAGAAGAGAAACTAGATAACTGGGAACTCCTAAAAATCAAACACCTATGGTCACCCAAAGACTTCACCAAAAGAGTAAAAATATTACCTACAGACTGGGAAAAAAAATTTTAGCTATGACATTTCTGATCAGCATCTGATCTCGAAAATCTACACGATACTACAAAAACTCAACTACAAAAAGACAACCCAATTAAATATAGGCAAAGGATATGAACAGACACTTCACTAAAGAAGACATTCAGGTAGCTAAGAGATACATGAGGAAATGCTCATGATCATTAGCCATTGTTGTTGTTAGGTGCCGTCGAGTCAATTCCATCTCATAGTGACCCTATGCACAACAGAATGAAACACTGCCCAGTCCTGCGCCATCCTTACAATCTTTGTTATGCTTGAGCTCATTGTTGCAGCTACTGTGTCAATCCACCTCATTGAGGGTATTCCTCTTTTCCACTGACCCTGTACTCTGCCAAGCATGATGTCCTTCTCCAGGGACTGATCCCTCCTGACAACATGTCCAAAGTAGGTAAGACGCAGGCTCACCATCCTTGTTTCTAAGGAGCATTCTGGTTGTACTTCTTCTAAGACAGATTTGTTCGTTCTTTTGGCAGTCCACGGTATGTTCAATATTATTCGCCAACACCACAATTCAAAGGCGTCAACTCTTCTTCTGTCTTCCTTAGTCATTGTCCAGCTTTCACATGCATAAAATGTGATTGAAAATACCATGGCTTGGGTCAGGCGCACCTTAGTCTTCGGGGTGACATCTTTGCTCTTCAACACTTTGAACAGGTCCTTTGCAACAGATTTGCCCAGTGCAGTGCGTCTTTTGATTTCTAGACCCCTGCTTCCGTGGCTATTGATTGTGGATCCAAGTAAAATGAAATCCTTGACAACTTCAATCTTTTCTCCATTTATCACGATGTTGCTCATTGGTCTAGTTGTGAGGATTTTTGTTTTATGTCGAGGTGTAATCCATATTGAAGGCTGTGGTCTTTGATCTTCATTAGTAAGTGCTTCAAGTCCTCTTCACTTTCAGCAAGGAAGGTTGTGTCATCTGCATAACACAGATTGTTAATGAGTCTTCCTCCGATCTTGATGCCCCGTTCTTCTTCATATAGTCCAGCTTCTCATATTATTTGCTCAGCATACAGATTAAATAGGTATGGTGAAAGAATACAACCCTGATGCACACCTTTCCTGACTTTAAACCAATCAGTATCCCCTTGTTCTGTCCAAACAACTGCCTCTTGATCTATGGAAAGATTCCTCATGAGCACAATTAAGTGTTCAGGAATTCCCATTCTTTGCAGTGTTATCCATAGTTTGTTATGATCCACACAGTCAAATGCTTTTGCATAATCAATAAAACCAGGTAAACATCCTGGTATTCTCTGTTTTCAGCCAGGATCCATTTGACATCAGCAATGATATCCCTGGTTCCATGCCCTCTTCTGAAACCAGCCTCAATTTCTGGCAGTTCCCTGTGGATATACCGCCGCAGCCGTTTTTGAATGATCTTCAGCAGAATTTTACTTGCGTGTGATATTAATGATATTGTTCTATAATTTCCACATTCGGTTGGATCACCTTTCTTGGGAATAGGCAGAAATATGGATCTCTTCCAGTCAGTTGGCCAGGAAGCTCTCTTCCGTATTTCTTGGCATAGACGAGTGAGCACCTCCAGCGCTGTATCTGTTTGTTGAAACATCTCAATTGATATTCCATCAATTCCTGGAGCCTTGTTTTTCGCCAGTGTCTTCAGAGCAGCTTGGACTTCTTCCTTCAGTACCACCAGTTCCTGATCATATGCCACCTCTTGAAATGGTTGAACATCGACTAATTCTTTTTGCTATAATGACTCTGTGTATTCCTTCCATCTTCTTTTGATGCTTCCTGCCTCATTTAATATTATCCCCATGGAATCCTTCACTATTGCAACTCGACGCTTGAATTTTTTCTTCAGTTCTTTCAGCTTGAGAAATGCCGAGAGTGTTCTTCCCTTTTGGTTTTCCATCTCCAGCTCTTTGCACATGTCATTATAATACTTTATTTTGTCTTCTCGAGAGGCCCTTTGAAATCTTCTGTTCAATTCTTCCTTTTGCTTTAGCTGCTCAATGCTCAAGAGCAAGTTTCAGAGTCTCCTCTGACATCCACCTTCTTCTTTTCTTTCTTTCCTGTCTTTTCAGTGACCTTTTGCTTTCTTCATGGATGATGTTCTTGATGTCATTCCACAACTCCTCTGGTCTTCGGTCACTAGTGTTCATGTTTTAAATCTATTCTTCAGATGGTCTCAAAATTCAGGTGGGATATATTCAAGGTCATATTTTGGCTCTCGTGGACTTGCTCTGATTTTCTTCAATTTCAGCCTGAACTTAAAAAATATATGAGCAATTGATGATCTGTTCCACAGTTGGCCCCTGGCCTTGTTCTGACTGATGATATCGAGCTTTTCCATCATCTCTTTCCACAGATGTAGTCAATTTGATTTCTCTGTGTTCCATCTGGCGAGGTCCATGTGTATAGTCACTGTTTATGTTGGTGAGAGACGGTATTTGCAATGAAAAAGTCATCGGTCTTGCAAAATTCTATCATTTGATCTCCAGCATTGTTTCTATCACCAAGGCCATGTTTTCCAACTACTGATCCTTTCTTCTTTGTTTCCAACTTCCGCATTCTAATTGCCAGTAATTATCAATGCATCTTGATTGCATGTTCAATCAGTTTCAGGCCCCAGCAGCTGATAAAAATCTTGTTATTTCTTCATCTTTGGCCCTAGTGGTTGGTGCGTAAATTTGAATAATAGTCATATTAACTGGTCTTCCTTGTAGACATTATGGATATTATCCTATCACTGACAGCGTTGTACTTCAGGATAGATCTTGAAACGTTCTTTTTGATGATGAATGCAACACCATTCCTCTTTGAGTTTTCATTCCCAGCATAGTAGCCTATATGATTGTCTGGTTCAAAATGGCCAATACCAGTCCATTTCAGCTCACTAATACCTAGGATATCGATATTTATGCATTCCATTTCATTTTTGATGATTTCCAATTTTCCTAGATTCATACTTCGTACATTCCAGGTTCCGATTGTTAATGGATGTTTGCAGCTGTTTCTTCTCATTTTGAGTTGTGCCACATCAGCAAATGAAGGTCCTGAAAGCTTTACTCCATCCACGTCATTAAGGTTAACTCTACTTTGAAGAGGCAGCTCTTCCCCAGTCATCTTTTGAGTGCCTTCCAACCTGGGGGGCTCATATTCGAGCACTATATCAGACAACTTTCCGCTGCTTTCATAATGTTTTCACTGGCTAATGCTTGTCAGGAGTAGACTGCCTGGTCCTTCTTCCTAGTCTGTCTTAGTCTGGAAGCTCAGCTGAAACCTGTCCTCCATGGTTGACTCTGGTGATATCTGAATACCGGTGGCATAGCTTCCAGCATCACAGCAACACACAAGCCCCCACAGTATGACAAACTGACGGACACGTGGGGGCATTAGCCATTAGAGAAATGCAAATCAAAACTACGATGAGATTCCATCTCACTCCAACAAGGCTAGCATTACTCCAGAAAACACAAAACAGTAAATGTTGGAGAGGTTGTGGAAAGACTGGAACACTCATACATTGCTTGTTGGAATGTAAAAAGGTACAACCACTTTGGAAATCGATTTGGCACTTTCTTAAAAAGCTAGAAATGGAACGCCATGTGATCTAGCAATCTCACTCCTTGGAATGTGTCCTAGAGAAATAAGAGCCTTTACACAAACAGATATATGCACACCCATGTTCATTGCAGCATTGTTTGCAAGAGTAAAAAGTTGGAAGGAACCAAGGTGCCCATCAACGGATGAATGGATAAATAAATTATGGTATATTCACACAATGGAATGTTACACATCACGGTAAAAAACAATGATGAATTTGCAAAACATTTCATAACACGGAGGAATCTGAAAGGCATTATGATGAGTGAAATTAGTCAGTTTCAAAACGACAAATATAGTATGAGACCACTATTATAAGAATTCAAAAAAATATTTTAAACAGAGAAGAAAATATTCTTTGATGGTTACTAGAGTGGGGAGGGAGGGAGGGAGAGGGGTTTTCACTAATTAGATAGCAGATAAGAAATATTTTAGTTGAAGGGAAAGGAATACCAGAGATGTCAGCACAACTGGACTAAACCAAAAGCAAAGTTTCTTGAATAAACTGAATGCTTCGAAGGCCAGTATAGCAGGGGTGGGGGTTTGGGGACCATGGTTTCAGGGGACATCTAAGTCAATTAGAATAATAAAATCTATTAAGAAATCATTCTGTGTCCCGCTTTGGAGGGTGGCATCTGGGGTCTTAAACGCTAGCAAGTGGCCATCTGAGATGCATCAGTTGGTCTCAACCCACCTGAAGCAAAGGAGAATGAAGAACACCAAAGATACAAGGTATCTATGAGCCCAAGAGACAGAAAGGGCCACATAAACCAGAGACTACATCAGCTTGAGAACAGAAGAGCTAGATGATGCCCGGCTACAACCGATGACTGCCCTGACAGGGAACACAACAGGAAACCCCTGAGGGAGCAGGAGAGCAGTGGGGTGCAGGCCCCAAATTCTCATAAAAAGACCAGACTTAATGGTCTGACTGGAGCTAGAAGGACCCCAGCAGTCATGGTCCCCAGACCTTCTATTAGCCCAAGACATGAACCATTCCCAAAGCCAACTCTTCAGATAGGGATTGGACTGGACTGTGGGATAGAAAAGGATACTGGTGGAGAGTGGGTATCTTGGATCAAGGAGACACACGAGATTGTAGGCAGCTCCTCTCTAGAGAAGAGATGAGAGGGTAGAGGGGGTCAGAAGCTGGCTGAATGGACACAAAAGCAGAGAGTGGAGGGAAGGAGTGTGCTGTCTTATTAGAAGGAGAGCAACTAGGAGTATATAGCATGGTGTATATAAGTTTTTGTATGAGAGGCTGACTTGGTTTGTAAACTTTCAATTAAGGCACACACACACACAAAAAAAACTAAAATGAGATACCATCTCACTCCAACAAAGCTGGCATTAATCCAAAAAACACAAAATAATAAATGTTGGAGAGGTTGTAGAGTGACTGGAACACTTACACACGCTGGTGGGAATGTAAAATGGTACAATCACTTTGGAAATTGATTTGGCACTTCCTTAAAAAGCTAGAAATAGAACTACCATACTATCCAGCAATCCCACTCCTTGGTCTATATCCTAGAGAAATAAGAGCCTTTACACGAACAGATACATGCACACCCATGTTCACTGCAGCACTATTTATAGTAGCAAAACGTTGGAAGCAACCAAGGTGCCCATCAACAGATGAACGGATAAATAAGTGGTATATTCACACAATGGAATACTACACATCGATAAAGAACAATGATGAATCCATGAAACATTTCATAACATGGAGGAATCTGGAAAGCATTATGCTACTGAAATTAGTCAGTTGCAAAAGGACAAATATTGTATGAGACCACTATTATAAGAACTCAAGAAATAGTTTAAACAGAGAAGAAAATATTCTTGGATGGTTGTGAGAGTGGGGAAGGAGGGAGGGAGAGGGGTATTCACTAATTAGATAGTACACAAGAACTATTTTAGGTGAAGGGAAAGACAACACACAATACAGGAGAAATCAGAACAGCTGGGTTAAACCAAAAGCAAAGAAGTTTCTTGAATAAACTGAAAGCTTCGAAGGCCAGCGTAGCAGGGGCTGGGGTTTGGGGACCATGGTTTCAGGGGGCATCTAGGCCAATTGGAATAATAAGATCTATTAAGAAAATATTCTGCATCCCACTTTGGAGAGTGGCGTCTGGGGCCTTAAACGCTAGCAAGCAGCCATCTAAGATGCATCAGTTTGTCTCAACCTGCCTGGAGCAAAAGAGAATGAAGAACACCAAAAACACAAAGTAATTAGGAGCCCAAGAGACAGAACCCCCCCCCCCTCAAAAAAAGCCTACTGCTGTCAAGTAGATTTAGACCAATAGCAACTCTGTAGGACAGAGTAGAACTCCCCCATAGAGTTTCCAAGGAGCACCTGTAGGATTCAGACTGCAGACTTTTTGGTTAACAGCTGTAGATTCTAACCACTAGCCACCAGGGTTTCCAAGAGACAGAAATGGCCGCGTAAATCAGAGACTACATCAGCTTGAGACCAGAAGAACTAGATGGTGCCCAGCTACAACTGATGACTGCCCTGATAGGGAACACGACAGAGAATTCCTGAAGGAGCAGGAGAGCAGTGGGATGCAGACCTGAAATTCTCATAAAAAGATCAGACTTAATGGTCTGACTGAGACTAGAAGAACCCCGGAGGTCATGGTCCCCAGACCTTCTTTTAGCTCAAGATAGAAACCATTCCCAAAGTTAACTCATCAGATAGGGATTGAACTGGACTATAAGGTAGAAAATGACACTGGTGAGGAGTGAACTTCTTGGATCAAGTAGATACATGAGGCTATGCAGGCAGCTCCTGTCTGAAGGGGAAATGAGAAGGCAGAGGGGGAGAGAAGCTGACTGAATGGACACAGAAATACAAGGTAGAAAGAAGTGTGCTGTCTCATTAGGTGGAGAACAACTAGGAGTATGAGAGACTGACTTGATTTGAAAACTTTCACGTAAAGCACAATAAAAAATAAAATAAAAAAAAAAAAGGCTTGAGTTCCTAGCAAAAGACATCAGTGCTCCCCACTGGAAGGGTAATAAATAAATAAACGATAAAAAATTCCAGTTGTCTATTTAGGGTACTTCCTAGCACTCTCATAATTTAGATTACAAGTAACGAGCTACTTTTGAATATAAGGACCTACAGAAGAGTTTTTTTGTATTGTCTGTTATAGTCTGAACTGTGTCCCCCCAAAATATGTACTGGACTCCTGGCCCCTGCGCTTGTGGAGGAAATTCTGATGGTGTAGTGGTTAAGAGCTACAGCTGCTAAACAAAAGGTTGGCAGTTTGAATCCACCAGGCACTCCTTGGAAACTCTATGGGACAGTTCTTCTCCGTCCTGTATGGTCGCTATGAGTCGGAATTGATTTGATGGCAACGGATTTTTTTGTTTTTTGTTTTTTTCTTTTTTGGTGCTTGTGGAGGAACCCCGACAGATGTGATCCTGTTTAGAAATAGAGGTTTTCTTTTGTTATATTAACGAGTACGGTGGGTCCTGAACCTAATCAGTTCTGTGTTACAAAAAATGCAGGATAGATACAGAGACACCCATGGGAAAGACAAATGCCAAGGAACACCAAAAAATGTCAAGGAACACCGAGGAACTCTGTGGGCTACCAACAAGAAAACACTCTCCCCTATAGTAAAAAAAAAAAAAAAAAATAGTAGCTGCCCTTATTTGGACTTCTACCTTCCAAAACTTTCAGAAAATAAATTTCTGTTCTTTAAAGTCACACACTTTGTGATGTTATGGCAGCACTAGGTAACTAAGACATTGTTCTCTTCCTGTGATGCCAAAATGCTTTATATAGTTCTCAAAGGATACTAGATTATTATATAAACTTTATCCTTACTAAAACATAGGATGAAATTTAGTAAAGTCTTGGGTGTGTTCAAGCAAATATTTTACTGGGGGGATCCAATTATAATGCTGTTTCATTAAGCAGTACTATTTGTAGCTCTGATGCAGCAGGCTTCAGGGCTAACAGAGAGTGGTTTCTTGATTGTGAAAAAAATTGAAGCACGAAATGGGGTGGGGGGGTGAGGAAAGATCTTATGAGAAAGAGGTGAGATAATTTCAGGCACTGTTTAGCCCCAAAGTTGTTATTTTCCCTTCTCCATACCTGGAATTCTAAAAATTCCTCTTGTAACAGAAAGTTCAGTAAGGTATTAATGATTATTCAAAGAGAGTCAGATATTCTGTAGTTTTATTATCACAAAGATTTGTATGATTGGACATTTATTGTTTTTTATTTTGTTGTCTTTCCAGAATTCTTTTCTGGAATAGCCCTTATTATTATTATTATTTGGTTTGAGAAAGCCTTCTCTTCCCTACTCTTAGCTCAAGGCTTGATTGAAACTGATCGGCATCTTCTGTCTTCCTGGTCAGCCCACTCTTTGGTTCAAAGATAGGCTTGATTCTCTAAAAAACCAGCTAGCCCTGATAAGGACTCTAAACTCTATTATTACTACTCAGGAGTTGCTGAGAAAATGGAATATCATATTTCATCTACTCTAAGACAACCCCCATGCACATTTTAACAACTCTAAGATTGAGATGCATCTTATAATTTATGTCCTAAGAAACTATCACACCCTTATTTAATGGTGAACATTTTTTTTTCTTGCAATCAGTGGTGGTATAGATTTCATCAAATACGATGAAATAGGCCTAGGGCATCTTGCCAGCATGAGGGAAAAGACAGTCTAACAATAGAGAGGAGGGGAGAGGAAAGCAGATTTCAGAGACTGAGTGAAACTGAGCGTTGGTGACAAAATTTATGTTCTGTGGTATCCAGTCATGCTAAAGTTAATGTTTTGAGATTCTGTAACTCCACTCTCATTGCACTTATTTTGCTTAAACAAATGCCAGTGGCTTCTCTCTCACTTTTACCTGAAATAGTTCTGACCTCCTGAGTATCAACTAAAGAAACCCTTGAGATATTGTTAAAGATCAATACCTGAACAAAGAGGACCCGTTGACATTTGTAATCACTTTCCTGTTACTCACAATTAACTGAAGAGAAAATAAAGAACAAGAAGCAATTTGGAGCATCTAAAATATTTGCTAAACGTACATCGGTTCAGTAACAAGAATTTTTCTATCAGCAAATACTCAGATGCCTTGTAATGCATGGAGGCAAAGACAAAATCATCTAAAGTCAATGACACAGACCGAGATTCTTAGTTGTCCTGGTAAGAAAATGACTTGCAGAGATTGCTAGCTCCATGAGAGATAAATCCTCACATGCTCAGCAGGATTAGGGGAATTTACAGATGGAGTACAGTCCAGTCAAGTTTTGACAGTGGACCCACTACATTGGATGTGACAATGGGTGAAAAAATCTGTATGTGAAGAGTACAGGGTGTTAAGGGAGTAGAACCTTAGAATGCCTAAGAGAAAATTTTGTATATGGAAGTAAACAATGGGACTACATTTTTGGAGATAAAAATGTAGGGCAAACCCTAAAATTTTCTAGGACCATGTAATAAAACAGTAATTTGACCCTAGCCTCTTCTACAAGAGATCAAAATGCTTTCTAAAATTTCAAGTTATTTGATAACTACAAATCCTTAAAATCCTTACGAGGTGAGACATATACAGAGATACTGTTTCATCTGTTTCAAATGCTCTCCTTGATGAAATATGGTGCCTTTTTGTATAATTAGCCTATTTTAGCTTTAAGCCTTGCATCTACTGACACTCTTAAGTGATTAGGACTACGTGAGAAGTGCTATAATCCCCTAGACATGCATTGTTTGGTTTTTCTCGGGGCTGTTATGAAAACGGCTAGGAATGCATAAATTAGAATTAAGAAACAGTATTTCCTGAGAGCTAAATGAACAGCACAAACGTATATATGTTCAATCATGTTTGCTGCGTTAAAGACAGTTTGAGATAACTTCTTAATTTAATTGTGTAAATTACACTATTCCAATTCCAATTCATTTTGCTTTATTATGAAACCGATATTATACAATTAACATTTGTTCTAAGCCTTTTTTTTCTTTAAAATTATAAAAACATGACGATCACCTTTATATTATGAAGGTGTGGACAAGTCTTTATTTAAGAAATCACTTGGCACCTCCCAGGCAGATTTTCTATCCTCTCTGCCATTACAGTGAGAAAATTTACATGATAGTAATCTAGTCGAGATTACTATCTTTTTAATGCTCTTAAAAAAAAAAAAACAAAAAACTGAGTCAAGCCCTTGAATGAATGCTTTGGTTTATATCAAAAAAGAAGCGATTGTGTAACAAGCGATTGTGAACATATTAAATCCAAAACCCTATCTCACAGAAAGAAGATATTGAGAGACCTGCTTGAGAGACTCCAGCTTTGCCCAGACACTCTCTGGTTAGGGATCTTTTTTGTTCCCTAGAGTCATTTGGATTCAGTATTATTAAAACAAAAGATATTTGAGTTTTAAACAAGAAACCAGAGGCATTATTTGAGTTATGATGTAGGCGGCATGAATAAAAACACCAATACATTTAGTAAATAGTTAAATTTTGTACTATAAACTAAAAATATGCTGTGTTTTTTGAGTAAACTAAATTAATGCATATAATTTAAAACACCTCATGTCTTTGCCTGTCCCAAGATGCCAGTAGTCCTTTATCAACCAGAAATTATTGGTTTTGTACCTTGGTTGTGTTGTTTGAATACTCACCCTCTTTTGTTCTTCTGTTGTACTAATTCTTGATTAATTCTTTCCATGAATTGCTCAATTATTATTACTCCATGTGCAGAGCTTTATATATTTATTTCTCATTCAATTATACACATTTTTTTCTTCCCTCTATACTTTCTTTTAAGATTTTCTTTTCTCATTGAATTCACCACTAGATTCATTCTATATTTCTCTTTTCATATGTTCTACTGTTGCCTAGCTTTCTATACTGCCTACTTTGCTCTCTATGTCATTCATGAAAAGGATCAAATGGTGATTAGTGTTTTCTTAGGAAATATTATTGCTAGGGATAGAAAAAACTTGGTATTTTGGAAAAAGTTGTTTGGAAGACCATCACTCTAGTATACAAAATAAATAATCTCTACAATGTTTCCTATTTCTGTAATTATTGCAATTAAAAGCAAAGCAACTTACTTTACAAACAGCTTAATTGTGTGACATTATAAGGTATTTGGTTAAGAGCAGTTTTCCCTTCTAGATTTCCCGGGTTCTTCATTCCACCACTTAATAGCTATATAAGTATCCCTTTGAAGTTAGTTCTACATGCCTACTCACCAAGTTCTAAGTCTATGTTGCCTTCTTTCATGATCCTAATCTTGATTCTCCACTCTGTTTCAGCCTCTAATTTTCAGTCATAGTCTAGCCTTTACAATTAACTATAATCTGAATTACCAGAATCCAACTTTCCAATCTTACTTCCTATCTTTATAGATTATTCTCTAGAGTTCTCTGAGTTCAACAATTCTTTAATTTCATCAGGCCCTAAATCCATTGATCTACTTTTTCTCTGTCTGTCATTCTCTCGGGTCCTTTTTGCTTTTCTTCTGCAGTTTAATTCTATGGCCATCATTATAATCACTTGTTTGTACACCCTCAGGTTCCTTGAGCCTCTTTTGTCCTACCACAATCATCTGTCAAGACCCCAACTACTGTTCGATCAAACTTTCAGCCTACTCTATGCCTGTACCATCACAGCAGAACCTGGATGAAGAAAAACATACAATCAGGCTGACTAGTTTTACTTCAAATGTATAACCATGAACATGTGCCTGAATCTCTGCCACCTACTCTGCCTTCCCTTCTCTTGTTATGGCTAAACAATCCCTGCTAAGAAATAAGGCCATTCCCAACTTGTGGGATAGGCCCTTTTCCCTTCTCACCTTCTCAAGAACTTTGTTCCAACCATTTCCTCTCTTTCTCCAGCACTATCCATTTTTTCCTACCAACTAGATTATTCACATAAAAAATACAAAGTAATAGCAATTTCTTTCATCTTAAAAAATATCTGTCAAGCTCCTCTCATTTCCCTCAAGCTCAGTTTCCCTTCCTATATAGCAATACTCCTCCAAAGAATTGTCTATATCACTATCTCCAATTGCTTTCTTCCCATTCTTTTTTGAACTCTTTCCAGTTAGGCTTTTAACTCTATACTTCATCAAAACTGCTTTGGTTAAGAACTCTAAAGACATCTGTGTTTCTAAATCCAGAAGTCACTTCTCAGTCTTTATCTTACTTGAGTATGTACCTGCGTTTGACAGAGTGGACTCTACCTCTTGTTTGAAGCACTTTCTTCATTTAGCTTTCACGGCAGCATGATGGTTCCCAATTTTATGACTTGAAACCAGGTTTTTCCCCTTATTTAAACCGTTCCATCCAACTTTCCATTCAACGTCTCTGCTTACATGCTTAATAGCTTAAATTTAACCTGTCCAAGACTGAGCTATTGATCTTCCTCATAAATTGTTTTTCCCACAGCCTTTTTTATTTCAGTAAATAGCAGTTTCATTTTTCCCATTGCTCATATCCAAAACCTTTATCAAAATATAATATTTTAAAAGGTGAGAACATGACTCTCATATAAAGTGATCACGTGTCAAAAATGTCTTTAGCATGTCAAAAATGTATTTAGTTCACATATGAGGGAACCAGCAGGAGAGTAAACCTGATTCAAAAATCAAAGGACTCAAAAAAGGAAGAGCTGAGTCCAAGGAGGAATATATAGTTAGTCAGGAAAGCAAGCAAAATAAATTTGCTAACAAAGACAAAAGTGGTTAATGAACTTCAGAATGTTAAAATTGCTGAAGGTCTCTACTACAAAGAAATCATTTCTATCTCTACTGGACCAAAGTGTACAAGTGAATATGTAACTTCACAGCAGTAAGTTGTAAGTCAACATAGGTCGTTGCCCTAGAGAATTAAATAATCCTTGTCAAGGCTTGTGAGGCAAAGGTCTAATATGACAGGACACAGTCATCCATTTGTCTTCCAAGTTTTGGATATTTCTTAATACCTTTAGTCATCCATAATTTCTCTCTTATTTTCACATTAGACATTATGAAACCTGTTGACTCTAACTTCATTATATAAGTTTTTCACTTCTAGCTCTCTTTACTGCTATTGCTCTGGTCCAAAACACCATCGTTTCTTGCCTAGATTGTCGACATCATTTCTCCACTGGTTTCCTTTATGCCTTTATAATCTAGTTTCAACAAAGCAAACAGAGTGACCTTGTTAAAACCTAAATCAGATCATGGCACTTATTAAAATCTTCTAATAAGTTTACATCTCATTTTTCCTGGAGCCCCCACACCCTAAAAAAGTTCTTAAATTGCCCCTTAAATCCCTACATGAGCTGCATCTACGCTCCAAGCTTATCCCTCTGAGCTCATCTCCTACAACACTCCACCTCATGTGCAATGCTCACTCCATGTGGGTTGCCTTGTTTTCTGAACACACCTGATATATTTCTGAAGTCTCTGTGGTGTAAACTGTAAGCACTAGGCTATTTACCAGAAGGTTGACGGTTCAGACCCACCCAGAGGTGCATTAAAAGAAAGACCTGGTGATCTGCTTCCAAGAGGTCACAGCCTTGGAAACCCCATAGAACAGTTCTATTCTACACACAGGGAATTGCTATGAGTTGGAATTGACACAACAATAACCATGTTTTAAAAAATATATATATTTCTAACTCAAGGTTGTACTTTTCATTTCACCTGTCTGGAATATTCCTCTCCCAGATAGTCTCCTAGCTCACTCCACACCTCCTGCAGGTCCTTGCTGAAATATCATCTTCTCATTGAGGCCTTTCCTGACCATACTATTAAAATTCATCCCATTCCCCCAACATTTCTGCCTCTGGCACCCGCTTTACCCTTTTCCTGCTTTGTTTCTCTCTGTAGCATTTATCATCCTATAACCTACTGTATATATTATTTATTGAGAGAAAGAATTTTTGTTTCTTTGGTTCACTAATATGTTGCAAAAGCCTAGGACAGCTCTTGACAAGTGAAAGTCATTCTAACGTTGGCTGAATAAATAAGTGACTGGATGGAGTATTAATTTTCCATCTATTCCTAGAACTATTTGTTATTTGTTTCCTAGAAGATCCATGCTAACTTTTTAAAAATTGCAGTAAATATATATATGTATATATACATACATATAACAAGCACACGCACATACATATACATATAACTAACATTTGCCATTTCAACATTCTTAACATGTACATTTCAGTGACATTAACCACACTCATCATGTTCTGCAACCATCACCACCATCTGGCTCCAAACTTTGCCATCACCCTTAGCAGAAGCTCAGTGCCCATAGCCATGACTCCCTCTTTCCTTCTCCCTTCCATCGCTGGTAGTCTGCTGTGCCATGGATCACTTTTGTGTGGCCTTTCTAGCCATGGTCTTGTAGCTTCCACCCAAGTGATTGGCCGGGACTGTGTGATAGGGTAATTGTGGCCCACCAGGAGGATTGGTCAGTCGTGCCATCTCTCTGGGCTTGAAATGAGCCACCCCAAAGGCAGGAAAGAGAAGAGCCCACCACTACCAAGGAAGAAGAGAATGGCAGCAGAGACCTGACACCAGAAAACAGTGTGGTGGGCTTTCCGGCCCATGGAGAGAGGAAGCTGAGTGCCTTTGGGCAGAGGCCTAGGGCCAGGGAGAGGAGTGCCTGCAAGCACAGCTGGGAAGAGGCTGTCCTGATGGAAGAACTATGTCCTTGACTGTCCTGAGCCTGAATTGTAACCTTTCCTAATAAACTCCATAGTCTTGAGTATTGTCTATGAGTCTGTGTGGCCACTGCAATGAATTATGGAACACAGCAGAGAAGTAGAGAGTGCTGTAGGTGGGATGGTTTGTATCAGAATTAGTAAAGATGGTGAACAGAGGAGGCATGTCTGACTGTCGCCTCATAGGAATTAGTCTTGGGCTGTTGATCCTGGGTCTTCTCCCCCCTTGTGAAGTTAGAGAAGGTCAGACACTCCCCTCATGCCGTTTTTACATAACCTCTAATAAATTTTAGTCTCCATACATTTTTCTATTCTACGTATTTCATATAACTGGAATCATATAGTATTTGTCTTTTGTGCTAATTTATTCGACTCAGCACAAGGTTTTCCAGGCTCATCTATGTTGTAGCATTTATCATGACTTCATTTCTCTTTATAACGGAAAAATGCTCCATTGTATGTTTGTTTATCCGTTCATCTGCTGATGGACATTTAGGTTGTTTCCATCTTTTAGCTATTGTCAATAGCACTGCCATGAATATTGGTATACAAGCATCTGTTTGTGTTTCTGCCTTCAGTTCTTTTGAGTATATGCCTAGGAGTAGAATTGTTGGCACATGTGGTAATTCTAGGCTTAACTTTTTGAGGAACTTCAAAATGAGGCCATTTATTTCTGATTTCTATAATTATCTTGTTTTTAATCAAATCAAATTAAAACCAATTATGGGCTGCATCGAGACACTGGGTTAGCCTTTTGGAGGACACAAGGAAAATAAGACATAAAGGGTTTGCAGTCTTGTTAGGGATATAAGATTAGTAGATGAAAGATTAAATGCTAAGAAAAGATATGGACAACATTTCAAGGTAAAAATAGATGAAATGTCAAGTGGTGGCAATACTTAATAAGTAAAATAGTTTGTTTTCTGAGTCTCACACTTGAATGTTGTACAATCAACAACTGGTAGTAAAATATTTTCCAAAGTAAGAGAAAGAAATATATTTAAATACATAAAACAGTTAAGAAATTTGAAGTCGATATATTTTTGTAAAAACCAACTCAGAAATTCATTGTGAGATACAAATGCAAAGAAACAAATTATATGTGCCTAGCTTTTGAGCAAATGCCTGATATAACTGGGAAGATCTGTCTGAGGGTTGGGGGCTGACCATTTTGGTCATGACATTTTCTTAAATGCTCTTTCTATTCTCTTTTCCAGGCTTTGCCTTTGTACTAAATTCTATGTTCTGCTCATTTTTCAGGTCCTTTTCACCCTATCTCCCTCCACTTACTCCCATATACACACTTACACACATGTACATATTTCTCCCAACTGTGTTTAATGGAATGATCAATTCTTCCCTTTCTCTGATTGTGAAAATAAGGGCGTGTGCTCTGAAACAGGTGTGTTTGATTTCCAATCAAGGCTTCTGTCAATAGTTTACATTTTTGGTTCCCCAGTAGTGTCAGAAAAAGAAATATTTAAAATTTATTTGTACTGGCCCTCGCACCATGATCTAAGCATCTCAAAATTGTATCTTGATAAGCTAGATATCCCAATATAACCACTGCTGGCTCTGAAAAGAATGTGCTTTGCTTAAGGAAAATGTTTATATTTCATTCCGTGGCTTCTTCCAAAAAAGGCTTTAAGCTTCTTAGGTAAATGGAGAACAATGAAAGCAGCTTTATCAGCACAGATTGTTTAATTCCTTTTGAAAGTAACATAGCTAACCTTTGTACAATATTTTAGTTGATACTACAGAGAAATGCCATTTGTACTCAAAGCTGCCAAACATAGCCAAAGTCAAAAGATAAATATAATGTACTTGTTAAGGCTGTGTCCTCCCATTTGGAATTTTTTTCTCCCCTTAGGGCAGGCACCAGGCTGTCTACGCGTGATACAACACTAACTTTATCGGTAATGTTAAATAAATAGGAAATAATAAATACTCAGACTGACTATGGCAGTTAAAAGACATGTTTTCTGTCAAAGCTGATCATAAACTGCAATTGAAGACAAATTTCCTTTTTGAGTAACCAAGTCTTTAATATTTGCTTTCACAATAGACATCCTTGATCTTTAAATATAGTCAACAAATTAAGGATATTTAAAAATCTAATAATTTTCCCCATCTATTTAGCAAAAATTTGATGTAAGTTTTAGAGATTCACTGTACTCATCATTCCCTCGTTTCTATGTAACAATACTTCCATTTTAAATGTAGGTCAGATGAAAATCATATTTCCTCTGCTTTCTCTAAAGTCATTCTTAATTTCATTTCTTTTTTGTCTGTGCTATTTCTGCTTCCCTTGATGCTTAATGTTCCCAAGTAGTAGAAAGATGTCCAAATGTATTGTCCTAGATATGTACATGGCTATTATCATGCCCTGTCATTAAAATCCTTTAAATTTAGAAAAAATCTGATATGGCAAAAAGAATTTACTGATATTAGCTAATAAATTCCACATGTTAATAGGAATAATTACTTGATTTTTATGTTATTTTTTTTTTTTTTCTCAAAAATGTTGACTTTCTGTTTTAGGAAATTTCCTCCTTTACAAGCCTAATGAATACCTGGGACCTTCTTTGTGATACTGATTCCAAGAGTCATAATCATAGCTTTGTGTATAACCTAACTATATCATTAGTAATATTATTAACATCAAAAATTAATAATAATATTAACATCAAACTTTTATTAGATATTTACTGTGTGCTAAGCTCTAATATATCCTTTATATGCATTGTCTTGTTTAATCACTGGGAGATGCTAACATTAAATTCTCAATAGATTCCAGTTTTTTGCACATTTTAAGATTTTTTTTGTCTTTTTGTCTTGGAAGTTTTAAATACATTTTGGTTGTAAGATTCTTATCGGATATATGGTTTCAAACATTCTCCCAGTTATAGCCTGTTTTTCCACTTTTTTGGTAAAGCCTTTTGAAGTACAAAAGTTTTCTGTTTTTGTGAGGTCCCATTTGTTTATTTTGTCTTTGCTTAGTGCTTTTGTTATTATATTAGATAATCCATTGTTAAAAGCTAGGTCCGACAGCATTGCCCTTGAATTTTTTTCTAACAATTTTATGGTTTCAGTTTTCACATTTAGGTCCTTAATCCATTTTGATTTTTTTGTGTGTGTGTATTGAGTAGGAATCAACTCGAGGGCACTGGGTTTTTTTGGGTATGGTATGAAGCATGGATCTTGTTTCATTTTTCTGCATGTGAAAATACAATTTTTCCAACACCATTTATTGAATAGAATCTCTTTTCCCCATTGAATGTACTTTTACCGTACCTGTATAATATTTTTTAAAATTAAGAAGTGTGAGTCCTCCTACTTTGTTCTTCTATTTCAACATTGCTTTAGCTATTCAGGTCCTCTTGCCATTCCATACACAGTTGAGGATTGGTTTTTCCATTTCTGTAAAGAAGGCCGTTGGAATTTTGATTGGGATTTCATTGAATCTATAAATCACTTTGGGTAGTATAGACGTATTAACAACATTAAGCCTTTCAACCTGTGAACATTAAACATCTTTCCATTAGTTTAAATTTTCTTTAATCTCTTTCAGCAGTGTTTTATAATTTTCATTATATAAAGAAGACATTGAAATGGCCACTGAACACATGAAAAGATGCTCAGTGTCATTAGACATCAGAGAGGTGCAACTAAAAACCATGATGAGATATCATTTCACCCTCACTAGGATGGCTAAGATTAAAAAAAAAAATTATATATATATATATATATATGAATGTGGAATTGGAACCCTTATCCATCGCTGGTGGAATTTCAAAATAGCACAGCCATTGTTGAAAACAATGGCCAAACTATTGCCCTGAGGTAAGTTTTAAACTTTAGACCAAAAAAGTCCCCTGAATTCTTCCGTGGTTTCTCAAAAAACTAAAAATAGAACTACCATATGACCCAGCAATTCTACTCCTAGGTATATATCCAAAAGACTTGAAAGCAAAGACTCAAACACATAATTGTACACTAATACTCATTGCAACACTATTAACAATAGCCCAAAGGTGGAAACAACCGAAATGCCCGTAACAGATGAACAAACAAGATGTGGTACATACGTACAATGGAATACTACTCAGCCAGTAAGAAATAAAGTCGCTACATGCTACAATATGGATGGAGCTTGAAGACATTATGTTGAGTGAAATAAGCCAATCACAAAAGGACAAATATCATATGACCTCACTTATATAAAAACACAACTGTATAAAGACCAAAGTTTCTTAGTGGTTACCAGGAGTAGGAGGGAAGGAGATGAGGGGTGGGGTTATTGTTTATGGAGTCCTGAGTTTCTGTTTATGGTGATTAAAAAAATGACATTAAGTATAGGGTTCCAGAGCCAATTACTGTAATTGCTGTCAATAAGTGGCACATCTGTAAAAAACTGAATTGGCAAAGTTATGTTATAGTTTTATTTACAACAATGAGAGAGAAAAAAAAAAGAGTAGCTGCTGAGGCTGCTTATGTACAACCAAATACCTCATGAAATTTTGTTTTTCAGTTTGAAGGTTCAGGGTCATGGTATCATGGGATATCCCAGCTAATTGGTCTACTAATGTGTTTAGTGCTTCTGTCCCACCTCCTAGTCCTTTTTGTAATGTCTGGGGTCTTAAAAGCTTGCAAGTGGCTATCCAAGGCAGAACAATTGGTCTCTGTTTTCTCCGAGCAACAAAGGAAGGAGAGTGAGGAACAGGAGAAGGAAATAGACATGTGGCTAATTGCCTCTGTGAACAACTGCTTCCTTTGTCATGAGACCAGAAGAACTGAATGGTGCCCGGCTACCATTACTGAACATTTTGCTCAAAGATTCCATAGAATAATGCTGATTAAATGGGGGAAAATGCAAAACAGAATTTTAAACTCTTGTGGAATCTAGAGCCATGAAGCATGGATGAATCCCTGAAATTATTGCCCTGAGATAACCTTTAAACTTTAAACCAATGCCCTGAATTCTTCTTAATACCAAACAATAGTTTAGCTTAACTAGTGAAGAATGTCTGCCTTGAGTATTATTCTTTTGTAAGAACTATCTACATGGTATCAAATTACCAACAGCAACTGGAAAGGTTAGATAGGAACCTTAGGGGGCAGTGAATTTATGTTAATGGGGGTGGAACAAATCAGAAAAGGAAGGTGAGAATAGTTACACAACTCAAAGAAAGTAATTAATGTCACTGAATTGTACACGTAGAAACGGTTAAATTGATGTACATTTTGCTGTGTATATTCTCAACAATAACAAATAAAAAAATAAAATTGCTTAAAAAAATTCTCAGGAGTTAGTACATGTGAAACTGGAGGAGATTATTAAATTTGCTCAAGGTAACAGTGAAAGTAGGTCATACTGTTGATATAAGGGGTAAGTGTAGGAATTTAAACATAAATCTGTGAGGCCACATTTGTTGAACACAGAACTGTTTGATTACCTCATTTAATATTTTATAAATCCTAATATATGAGCATAATAGTACACCAGTTTTATAGATGAAGGAACCAAGATAGTTAAGTGTTTTGCCCAAGTACATAGCCACCAAATAACTTTTTTTTCAATGGTTCAGTCAACAAATATTTTTGAATGGCTATCATACCTGGAATTGTTCTAAGTCCTGGGTTTATGAAGATGAGAAAGGCTCATTCGCTGTCCTATGAGGATTTACTGCTTATTAAGAAATAAAAAGAAACAATTTTAGCATAGAGCTTAATAGAAGAGTTATTCATAGGGTCCCATGGGAGCACATTGGAGGGCAGCACCCTAACTCAGATAAAGGCTTTGGATGGGAGTTTTATGAATTGAGTGGTGTTCCCCAGTTGTAAATCCTAAAGTTCTATATTTGTCAATATAATCCCATTTGGGAATAGGACTGTCTTTTTATGTTCATGAAACCATAGGGTGTGTCTTAAACCAATCACCTTTGAGACATAAAAGAGCAGATTAGGTACAGAGAAGGAAACACAAAGGAACAGAAGCTGAAAAGAGACAAAGACCTTCCCACAGAGCCTACAGAGAGAGAAAGCCTTCCCCTAGTTTCAGCTCCCTAATTTTGACCTTCTAGTCTCCTAACCTGGTGATGCAGTGGTTAAGCACTTAGCTGCTAACTGAAAGATGGGTGGTTTGAATCCGCTAGCAGTTCCACAGGAGAAATATATGTCAGCCTACTTCCATAAAGATTACAGCCTTGAAAACCCCATGGGGCTGTTCTACCCTCCCCTATAGTGTCGCTACGAGTTGGAATCAACTCCATGGCAATGGGTTTTTTTGTTCGTTTAGTCTGTGAGAAAATAAATTTCTGTTTGTTAAAGTCACTCACTTGTGGTATTTCTGTTACAGCAGCACTAGAAACTAAGGAGTAGAAGGGAGGCTATTTTAAACAGTTTCTGAGAAGGAATGCTGCTTCGACTGCAACTTGAAGAATGAATTAGAATTAGATAGCTGAAGGGAGGGATGAGAAGTAGGAGGTTTTAGGAAGAGAAACAACAAGCATGTGTAAAGTCTAGAGATGAAAGGAGACTTGATACTTTCTATAGCCACAGGTATAGCCAGCAGAATATAACTAGCAGAAGGTGGGAGAGGTGAGGCAGGAGAAGTAAGCAAAAGTGAGGCTGTGGAACACTTGGGATGCCATCCTAAACTGCCGGACATTTTATTCCGAAGGCAAGAGGAAACTATAAAAGGGCAGATCATATTAGAAAAATCTGGCAGGCGTGGAGGTTGAATTGGAGGGGAAATGCAGGAAAAGAAATTAGGAAGCCATTGTGGTAAAAGTCATGCCATGATAAGTCTTAAGTACATCAGTGACCACCAGAGTGGAGAAGTGAGGACAGAGACCAGAGACAATATCTGAACTGATAATATCTGGTTAATGACAGGTTGAGTGGGCTCTGAGAAAGGGAACGTTTCAGGATGCCTTCCAAGTTTCTGGGAGCTTTTTGTGGTTCCTGGTTTTTGCTTAAAGAGCATGTCTGTGTGTTATGACCAAATTAGCTGCATACTCTGCTGACTAGCCCATTTTGTCAGTAAAATGTTGACGTAAGTAGACTAACTGTGCAGGTCTCCTTGTCTGAATTAAGCTGACTATGGGCACTGGGTTTTTATGGAAGTAGAATACTTTAAATGACAAATAAACTGCTCCAATTCTCAACTAAGCAAATTAGGCAAGGAATGACTCCTTCATTCATGCCACTAAGGTTTTCATTTTTTTTTTTATTGTGCTTTAAGTGAAAGTTCACAAATCAAGTCAGCCTCTCATACAAAAATTTATATACACCTTGCTCCAAACCAAAAAACCCACTGCCATCTAGTCGATTCCGACTCATAGTGACCCTATAAGACACAGTAGAGCTGCCCCATAGAGTTTCCAGGGAGCACCAGATGGATTTGAACTGCCAACCTTTTGGTTAGCAGCCGTAGCACTTATCCACTACACCACCAAGGTTTCCATACACCTTGCTATATACCCCTAATTGCTCTCCCCCTCATAAGAAAGCCCCCTCCTTCCCTCCACTCTCTCTTCTCATGTCCATTCCATCAGCTTCTGACCCCCGCTGCCCTCTCATCTCCTCCCCTCCAGATGGAAGATGCCAACATAGTCTCAAGGGTCTACTTGATCCAGGACTCATTCTCCACAAGCATCTTTTTCTGTCTCATTGTCCAGTCCAATCCCTGTCTGAAGCATTGGCTTTGGGGGTGGTTCCTGTCTTGGGCTAACAGAAGGTCTGGGGGCCATGACCACCGGGGTCCTTCTAGTCTCAGTCAGACCATTAAGTCTGGTCTTTTTACGAGAATTTGGGGCCTGCACCCCACTGCTCTCCTGCTCCCTCAGGGGTTCTCTGTTGTGTTCCCTGTCAGGGCAGTCATCGGTTGTAGCTGGGCACCATCTAGTTCTTCTGGTCTTAGGCCGATGTAGTCTCTGGTTTATGTGGCCCTTTCTGTCTCTTGGGCTCATAATTACCTTGTATCCTTGGTGTTCTTGGTTCTCCTTTGTTCCAGGTGGGTTGAGACAAATTGATGCATCTTAGATGGCCACTTGCTAACATTTAAGACCCCAGATGCCACTCTCCAAAGTGGGATGCAGAATGTTTTCTTAATAGATTTTATTATGCCAATTGACTTAGATGTCCCCTGAAACCATGGTCCCCAGACCCCTGCCCTGCTATGCTGGCATTCAAAGCATTCAGTTTATTCAGGAAACTTCTTTGCTTTTGGTTTAGTCCAATTGTGCTGACCTCTCCTGTATTGTGTGTTGTCTTTCCCTTCACCTAAAGTAGTTCTTATCTACTATTTACTTAGTGAATACCCCTCTCCCTCCCTTCCTTCCTCCCCACTCTTGTAACCATCAAGGAATATTTTCTTCTCTGTTTAAACTATTTTAAACTATTTCTTGAGTTCTTATAACAGTGGTCTTATGAAATATTTGTCCTTTTGCAACTGACTAATTTCACTCAGCATAATGCCTTCCAGATTCCTCCATGTTATGAAATGTTTCAGAATTCATCACTGTTCTTTGTCGATGCATAGTATTCCATTGTGTGAATACACCATAAGTTATTTATCCATTCATCCACTGATGGGCACTTTGATTGCTTCCATCTTTTTGCTACTGTAAACAATGCTGCAATGAACATGGGTATGCATATATCTGTTTGTGTAAAGGCTCTTATTTCTTTAGGATATATTCCAAGGAGTGGGATTGCTGGATCGTATGGTAGTTCTATTTCTAGCTTTTTAAGGAAGCGCCGAATCGATTTCCAAAGTGCTTGTACCATTTTACATTCCCACCAACAGTGTATAAATGTTCCAGTCTCTCCACAACCTCTCCAATATTTATTATTTTGTGTTTTTTGGATTAATGCCAGCCTTGTTGGAGTGAGATGAAATCTCATTGTAGTTTTGATTTGCATTTCTCTAATGGATAATGTTCCACTGCTATCATAAGGTTTTCACTGGCTAATGTTCTACAGAAGTAGACTGCCAGGTCCTTCTTCCTAGTCTGTCTTAGTCTGGAAGCTCAGCTGAAACCTGTCCTCCATGGGCGACCCTGCTGGTATCTGAATACCGGTGGCATAGCTTCCAGCATCACAGCAACACGCAAGCCACCACAGTATGACAAACTGACATGCACGTGAGGGCAGTGCTTTGTTCTGTTGTGCATAGGATCACTATGAGTCAGAAGTGATTCGACGGCGCCTAATAACAACAACAGTGGATAATGATCATGAGCATTTCCTCATGTATCTCTTAGCTACCTGAATGTCTTCTGCAGTGAAGTGTCTGTTCATATCTTTTGCCCATTTTTTAGTTGGGTTATTTGTCTTTTTGTAGTTGAGTTTTTGCAGTATCATGTAGATTTTAGAGATCAGGCACTGATCAGAAATGTCATAGCTAAAACTTTTTCTCAGTCTGTAGGTAGTCTTTTTACTCTTTTGGTGAAGTCTTTGGATGAGCATAGGTGCTTGATTTTTAGGAGCTCCCAGTTATCTAGTTTTTCCTCTGCATTCTTAATAATGTTTTGTATACTGTTTATGCCATGTATTAGGGCTTCTAATGTTGTCCATTTTTTTTTTTTCATGATCTTTATTGTTTTACACTATATTTAGGTCTTCGATCCATTTTGAGCTCGTTTTTGTGCATGATGTGAGGTATGGGTCTTGTTTCATTTTTTTGCAGATGGATATCCAGTTATGCCAGCACCATTTGTTAAAAAGACTGTCTTTTCCCCGTTTAACTGTTTTGGAGCCTTTGTCAAATATCAACTGCTCATATGTGGATGGATTTATGTCTGAATTCTCAATTCAGTTCCGTTGGTCTACTTATCTGTTGTACCACTACCAGGCTGTTTTGACTACTGTGACGGTATAATAGGTTCTAAAATCAGGTAGAGTGAGGCCTCCCACATTGTTCTTCTTTGTCAGTAATCCTTTACTTACCCAGGGGTTCTCTCTCTTCCATATGAAGTTGGTGATTTGTTTCTCCATCTCATTAAAGAATGTCATTGGAATTTGGATCAGAACTGCATTGTATCTATAGATCGCTTCTGGTAGAATAGACAGTTTTACAATGTTATGTCTTCCTATCCACGAGCAAGGTATGTTTTTCCGCTTATGTATGTCTCCTTTGGTTTCTTGAGAAGTGTTTTGTAGTTTTCTTTGTATAAGTCTCTTACATCCCTGGTAAGATTTATTCCTAAGTATTTTATCTTCTTGGGGGCTACTGTAAATGGTACTGATTTGGTGATTTCCTCTTCAATGTTCTTTTTGTTGGTGTAGAGGAATCCAACTGAGTTTTGCATGTTTATCTTCTATCCCGATAATCTGCTGAACTCTTCTATTAGTTTCAGTAATTTTCTTGAGAATTCCTTAGGGTTTTCTGTGTATAAAATCATGTCATCTGCAAATAGAAATACTTCTACTTCTTCCTTGACAATCTGGATGCCCTTTATTCCTTTATCTAGCCTAATTGCTCTGGCTAGGACCTCCAACACAATGTTGAATAAGAGCTGTGATAAAGGGCATCCTTATCTGGTTCCCATTCTCAAGTGGAATGCTTTCAGACTCTGTCCATTTAGGACGATGTTGGCTATTGGCTTTCTATAAATGCCCTTTATTGTGTTGAGGAATTTTTCTTCTATTCCTATTTTGCTGAGAGTTTATATCATGAATGAGTGTTGAGCTTTGTCAAATGTCTTTTCTACATCAATTGATAAAATCATGTGGTTCTTGTCTTTGGTTTTATTTATGTGATGGATTGCATTAATTGTTTTTCTAATGTTGAACCACCCCTGAATACTTGGTCGGAATCCCACTTGGTCATGGTGAATTATTTTTTTGATATGTTGTTGAGTTCTGCTGGCTAGAATTTAGTTGAGGATTTTTGCACCTAAGTTCATGAGAGATATAGGTCTGTAATTTTCTTTTTTTTGTGTGGTGTCTTTACCTGGTTTTGGTATCAGGGATATACTGGCTTCGTAGAATAAGTTTGAGAGTATTCTGTCCTTTTGTATTCCCTGAAATACCTTTAGTAGTAGTGGTGTTAACTCTTCTCTGAAAGTTTGGTAGAATTCTGCAGTGAAGCTGGCCAGGCCAGGGCTTTTTTTTTGTTGGGAGTTTTTTGATTACCTTTTCAATCTCTTCTTTTTTTCTGGGTCTATTTAGTTGTTCTACCTCTGTTTGTGTTAGTTTAGGTAGGTAGTGTGTTTCTAGAAATTCATCCATTCTTTCTAGGTTTTCAAATTTATTAGAGTACAATTTTTTATAGTAATCAGACATGATTCTTTTAATTTCAGTTCAGTCTGTTGTAATATCTCCTATCTCATTTCTTATGTGGGTTATTTGCATTCTCTCCTGTTTTCCTTTTGTCCATTTGGCCAAGGGTTCACCAATTTTGTTAATTTTTCCGAAGAACCAGATTTTCACCTTGTTAATTCTTTCAATTGTTTTTCTGTTTTCTATTTCATTTAATTCTGCTGTAATTTTTATTATTTCCTTTTTTCTGGTGCCTGAGGGTTTCTTTTGTTGCTCTCTTTCTATTTGTTCAAGTTGTAGGGATAAGTCTTTGATTTTGGCCCTTTCCTCTTTTTGTTTGTGTGCATTTATTGATGTAAATTGACCTCTAAGCACTGCTTTTGCTGTGTCCCAAAGGTTCTGGTAAAAAGTGTTTTCATTCTTATTAAAGTCTATGAATTTCTTTATTCCATCCTGAATGTCTTCTATAATCCAGTCTTTTTTGAGCAGGGTATTGTTCAGTTTCCAAGTGTTTAATTTATTTTCCCTGCTTTTTCTGTTTTTGATTTTCACTTTTATGGCTTATGGTCAGAGAAAATGCTTTGTAATATTTCAATATTTTGGATTCTGCTAAGGCTTGCTTTGTGACCTAATATGTGATCTATTCTAGAGAATGTTCCATGTGTGTCGGTAAAGAAAGAATACTTGGCTGCTGTTGAGTGGAGTGTTCTGTATACGTCTGTGAGGTCAAGTTGGTTGATTGTGGCATTTAGATCTTCTGTGTCTTTATTGAGCTTCTTTCTGGATGTCCTGTTTTTCACCGAAAGGGGCGTATTGAAGTCTCCTACTATTATTGTGGAGCTTCTATCTTACTTTTCAATGCTGATAGAGTTTGTTTTATGTATCTTGCAGCCCTGTGATTGGATGCATAAATATTAAATATGGTGATATCCTCCTGGTATATTGTCCCTTTAATTATTGTATAGTGTCCTTCCTTATCCTTTCTAATGGATTTAACTTTAATGTCTATTTTGTCAGAAATTAATGTTGTCACTCCTTTTTTTTGTTGTTGTTTGCCTGATATATTTTTCCCCATCGCTTGAGTTTTATTTTTTGTGTGTCTCTAATGTGTAATGTATGCCTCTTGTAGGCGGCATATAGATGGATCATGTTTTTTAGACCATTCTGCCACTCTGTCTCTTTATTGGTCCATTCAGTCCATTTACATTCACCGTAGTTATGGATGGGTATGAATTTAGTGCTATCATTTTGATGTCTTTTTTTGTGTGTTGTTGACAGTTTCTTTTTCCCACTTAATTTTTTGTGCTGAGTAGCTTATCTTTATATATTGTCTTTTCCTGTTATTCGTTGTTGCTGATTTTGTTTCTGCTGAGTCTTGTTTTTTTCTCGTACTTTATTTTGATGTGTAGGATAGTTTGACTCCTTTGTGGTTACCTTAATATTTACCCCTATTTTTCTAAATTTAAACCTAAATTTAATTTCTTTGTATCATCTTGTCTACCTCTCCATATGAAAGATCTATGACTACATTTCTTAGTCCCTCTTTATTGTTTTAATATTGTCTTCTTTTACAAAATAACATCGCAGTTACCCTGTTTTGAGCGGTTTTTTGTCTTGATTTTTTTTGTGATTTCTCTGTCTGGGTTGACATCCGATTGCTCTGTCCAGTGCTCTCTCTAGTCTTGAGCTGATACCTGATATTATTGATTTTCTAACCAAAGAAGTCCCTTTAGTATTTCTTGTAGTTTTGTTTTGTTTTTTACGAATTCCTTAAACTTCTGTTTATCTGTAAATGTTCTAATGTCACCTTCATATTTGAGAGACAGTTTTTTTTTTTTCCATCAATGCTTTATGTAACTCATCCCATTGCCTTCTTGCCTGCATGGTTTCTTTCGAGTAGTCCGAGCTTATTCTTATTGACTGTCCTTTGTAGGTGACTTTTCGTTTATCCCTAGCTGCTCTTATAATTCTCTCTTTATCTTTGCTTTTGGCAAGTTTGATTATAATATATCTTGGTGACTTTCTTTTAACGTCTACCTCATGTGGAGTTCAATCAGCATCTTGGATAGATATCTTCTCATCTTTCACAATATCAGGGACGTTTTCCCCAACAAATCTTCAACAATTCTCTCTGTATTTTCTGTTATCCCTCCCTGTTCTGGTACACCAGTCACTGGTAGGATATTTCTCTTGATAGAGTCCCACATGATTCTTAAGGTTTCTTCTTTTTTTTTAATTCTTTTACCTGATTTTTCTTCAAATATATTGGTGCCAAGTGCTTTATCTTCAAGTTCACAAATTCTGCTTTCCACATGCTCAATTCTGCCCCTCTGACTTTCTATTGAGTTGTCTACTTCTGTAATTTTATTGTTAATCTTCTGAATTTCTGATTGCTGCCAGTCTATGGATTTTTCCAGCTTATTAAATTTTTCATTATGTTCCTGAATAACCTTTTTCATTTCTTTAACTGCTTTATTTGTGTGTTTCTTGGGTTTTTCTGCACATTGCCTGATTTCCTTTCTGATGTCTTGAAGGGTTCTGTATATTAATCTTTTGTATCCTGGATCTGGTAATTCCAGGAAAGCACTTTCATCTAGAAGTTTCCTTGATTCTTTGTTTGGAGAGCTTGTTGAGGCGATCATGGTCTGTTTCTTTATGTGACTTGTTACTGACTGTTGTCTCCGAGCCATCTATAAGTTATTGTATTAGTTTTATTTTGTGTTTGCTTATCATATCCTAGCTTCTTGCTTTGTTCTGTTTTGATATGCCCAGATGGGTTGCTTGAGTGAGCTAGCTTGATTATTTTTGCCTTTGGAGCTCTGATGTCCTGTTCCCAGATGGCTAGAACTGTTGTCAGGTATATCAGTCTAGTAGTCCGTTCACTTTTCTTATATGAATTCAGCTCAGGTGTCCAGGTAGCTGATCATCAACTGTGTAGTACAGACTCTGTCCTACAGTCTTAGAGGGGCAGGGGTGATTGGTGTAGGTACCAGTATCTGGTTGTAGCAGGAGGTCATGTTCTGAACAAGGCAGGGGCTTGTCAGGAAAGCCTGTCCCTCTTCCCTAGAGTGTACAGGTGGGTGGGTTCTGCAGACGGACCATGGGTACCCAATGTTTTTTGTTGTAAGGACTGGGAGGTGCCAGTTATCCTTGTACCCCGTCACGGGTGGCTGGGTGACCTGAATGGAGGCACCAGTCCTTAAGCTCCTGATGTGGGTAGGTGAGGACCCTGTTTAATAGGCAAAGTGGTGTCAAATATCAAATATCCGTCTCTCCACGGCACACTGAAACAGTTGTAGTCTGCCAGCTAGGGCCTGTTCTCCTGCTATAGGCCCACACGGGTTCATGTAGGGGGGAAAGGTACTCAAAGTCCACGGACCATTTATGCTTCTGTTCAGAGCTCCCCCACTTAGCGGAGCTGGGAAATTATCTTTTCCCCCCGTTGCAAATTTATTCATTCTCCAAGGCCAAGAGGATGGCTCTAGGCACTCAACAGGGCCTATTTCAGGACCAGGGGAATCAAGAGCTACTGAAGCTGGCTTGCGGGCTTGGGGGTACAATAAAATATACACAAGCACTTGGTTTTTGCCGAAAGCACCTTTCTTCTCTGGTTCTGGAGGTGTGAGTAGGCTGTGTGGCTGGCTGCTTCTCCCTGAGGAGACTGCAGCCGAACACTAGTATCAGCCCACTGCAGTCATTCCTGGGAATGGTGCCTGAGGGCTCCCAGTGATTCATGTCTGGTAACTCCTCTCTGCATCTGAACCATCTCTTCCCCCTCTGCTACTCAGTTCATTTTCTAACTTTGTCTTTGATATTCAAGGCTCCTAGCTTGTCATAAATACACTTGTTTCATTTATTTTTTCAGGCCTTTGTTTTAAGAGGGCTTGCCGGAAGCACTTGTCTGTTCCGCCACCTAGGCCCTGCCTCAAGTTTTCATTTTTTTAATTGAAAAGTTCCTGTGTGTGTATATTCTGCATATGCCTGGCTGCCAAAACTTCTCCATACCTCAATGCTCCAGCTTCATAAATGTAGAGTGTGCAGCTGAGAATTAATTTTCTATGTTAAGTTGATCAACATAAACATTTGAATGCTGCCAATCAGTTAATGAATCATTTTTTTCTTTACTTAATGGGTTAATAAATCTTTTTTTTCTTTACTCATACTTTAGCCTAAGAATTCTAAAGTGATGGCTATGTAATCCAGGAATTTAAAAAAACGAAAGGCTATCTTTATAAACTGTGGATTTGTGTGGAGGGTGAAAGTTAGAAATTTGAAATTGTATGAGGGTTCTCTATTCTGCTTTAACACTAAGGGACTATTTAGGGGACTCATCCCAAATGTGAGAATTCTCTGGGAATCTTGGGATTGGTCCCACTCCACCTCCTATACTGTGATGTTCTGGGCTGTTGTAGAAGTTAGGGCCTGCACAGAAGCTTAGAGAAAGAAGAGTTCAGCATGCAGGTATTAGTCTTCAATGTTCTGGGTTTTGGAGAATTACTCATTACTCAGTCCCTTCCCAAAGTCAAAAGCTAGTGAAGCCCCAGAAGATATTTTATTGTGCCTCTTGTGTAGAATTGTGGGGGGCTCCTTAGGTCAACATGGAGCATCAGTGGTTGGGTAGGATAAGTGGCAGTGAAAGCCAAATGAGAAAGAGGGCTGAAGATTGGCCCTTGAGTCTCTTCATCTACAAGGCAAGGAGAAAACCCAATGAGTGAGCAAGAAAGAAGAAAGAGAGCTGGCATGCCTGCTGGGGATCTCTGAGATGCAGGGCTAGGGGATTCTATAGCAAAGGATGAGTAGAAGGTAGCCAAAGTTGGAAAATGATGATATAATTTCCACATCTTGCCTGAGCCACTGGAGAGTTAAGTTACCAGAGCCATGTATATCAGAAGAGTAGTCAGGAACTAGATACTCTTCCACCTATGCCTGGAGGCAGATGCCTGTAGGCTGTGCAAGACCCTTACCCCAGAACCCCCCAGAGCTTCATCAGCTTAAAGAGGAGAGAAAGAAAAGAAGGAAAGTCCTGAGAATCATGAAGTGACTGAGTAGTTTCCTAAAAGAAGCCCAGTTTAATCCAGAAATAACTATGTTTCCTTGTTAAAAGAATTCAAGTATGTACAATCAAATACAAATAAGGCTTGAGAGCTAAATGTGGCTACAGAAAACAAATGAGGGTGGACTGTTGCTAGTGTAAGTGCAGAATGACGGCCAGAGGATGGGCTCCTGGCTGGAGCTCAGTGATTCAGGGCTTGGTGCATTGGGCAATGCAGTAGAGATTGTGCAGACAAATGGGAATCCTCCACCTGCTGTCTGGGCAAGTTATTTTATTTGACTGAGCTTCAGTATTCACACCTGTAAAATGGGTTTTAAAAATAAACGTATTTTTGTAGAAATATATACTTTGCCACCAGGAGTGGATTACCCAGTAAGTGAGGTAAGTATGGCTTACTTGTGCATATTTACTAATCTGTAGTGAATCATTTCACAAGGGTTTCACCACATCTTTGATGTGGGGGAGAACACGTGAAATGGTTCACTACAGTTTGGTAAATATGCACAAGCAAACCTGTGCTTGCCTTACTTACTGAGTTATCTGTCCCTGTCAGGGATCGTAAATTTGAAAAGAGGCTAGGTGGAAGGTGCTGTGGGGTTGGGAGAGAGTCAGATGCCAACCACACCTAGAAGAAGAATCTTTGATGTGGTGAAAGTGCTGTGGGGTTGGGAGAGAGTCAGATGCCAACCACACCTAGAAGAAGAATCTTTGATGTGGTGAAAAAATGTGAAATTGTTCACTACAGATGATCTGGTAAGCAAGGTAAGCACTGTGCTTACCTTGCCTATTGGGTAATTCATGCCTGTTTGCCACACTGAAGAGAAACAGATTGTTGGTGTAAAAAAAAATACTGGAGTTTGAGTGGGGCGGGGGGGTCTTTGACATGTATCATAGCTCTGCCCTGTATTTTAGCAGGTAGCATTTCTTCTCTTTTGAATATTCTGGATTGAATTAGGTAAAATGGAAATTATCTCTTTCTTAAAAGTGTGAAAGAATTCATGAATAATAGCAATGGTTCTAAATCTTTTCTTATGGATAAAATTGCCCTAGTTTTTACCTATATATGAATGGTCTATGTAGGCTTTATACTTATTCATTGGTCATTAGTCAAATTTTGATAATTTATATCTCCCTAGAAAACCACTCATGTCATTGAGATTTTAAATTTGCTTGTAAGCATATGCAGATAATATTCTCTGAAGTATTTAAAATTTTATCTTCAGTTGTCATCATAGTTTCTTTCTTATTTTAAACTTTGTTTTTTTTATTAGGCTTCTGAGAGGTTGATCAATTGCATTGTTTTTCTTTCAAAGGACCAGATGTTTTTTTTCTTAATTTCCCTCTTTTTCTGCTTTTAAATTTTTGCTTTTATGTTAATCACTTCCTTCTGCTTACTTTCTTGGGCTTTTTTGTTTTTAAAATTCTTGAATTAAATATAGTGTTTATTTTCTCTTTTTTTAACACTAAAAATATTTAAGGATATGAATTTAACTGTGAGTAATCTTAATCTTAATCTTTATTACTTATTTTCTTAATTAACTATAAATATATTTAAGGCCATGAATTTAACTGTAACTACAGTTTACTGTAGTCCTTAAATTTTTCCTTAAATTTACTATTTTTAAAGTAGTTTATTATTAAAAAAATAGTTTTTTTGAGTTTTGAAATTTCTAAGCAATTGGATTTTTAACATAGTATAGTCTATGTAACATTTCTATTTTGTAGAATATATAACTTTTCTGATCAGTGCTTATAATTCTCCCGTTGGCACTTCAGATGCAGGTATATTTTTTTATCGATAAAAAAGCTTAATGTTTGATAACTATTAATTCTGTTTTATTAATAACAACACATAGATTTTCTCTATGTTCTGATTTCTGTGTTTTATTTGCTTTTTAAGGACTGACAACAGGTTGTTAAAACATGTACTACTTATTATTGTCTTAATATCTATTTCTTTTTTTATTGCTAAATTTTTTTTCTTATTCCTGACAGTTGATATATTTTGTTACTACATTATTCAGCCTATAAAATCTTTTATGCCTTCATTTAAATGCTGTGTTTTATCAATCAAAATGACTTTAATACTTGGCTTTGGCTTATGTTAGCATTGTTATTTCTTCTTTCTTTGAAGAATTTCTGTAATTCTTCACTGCTATATTTTTTGCATATTTATGAAAAGCTTTCCAAATCATGTTAGGAGTAAGGATTTTTCCTTTATTTTAATGAGTTTTCACCATGCATAATCTAACTCATTCACTAAAGAACAAAAATGCTACTATGAATGCAAGCTTATTAAATGTTTCTCCTGGTTTTCACATGCTGTGTTATTAAACATGCTGTATCTGAATAGATCTAGACTTTTATCCCAGTCTCAGCACTTTTCCAACTGTTTTCCTGTCAATGGCCTACTTCTTTCTGAGTTTGATTGATCATATGATTAATGTTGAAGGGAAATTGTTAAATTAAAAACATTTACTAAGAAAAGGTATTTAGTCCTTTCACTATTTTCTTCTAGTCCCTGAAGTAAAATAGCCTTAATGACCAGAATTCTTGCTGTTTTCTTTTCACCCATGTATGAAAAATGTTCATTTTGGAGGCTAGCAACACTTAGTCTTTTGAAATAAAATCCAGTAAGAGTCTATGAAAGGAGAGAGGTGCCCTAGACAAACAAGAGATTAGAATGGGAGTTAACTGCTGTCTCTACCCCATCTGCTTTCCAAATGCAATCACTCCTTGGGCTCTGCATAAAAGAAAAAGTGGGCTAGGGCAGAGGATCACTCTTGATCAGAAAACCTTTAGCACACTTGTCAGCAACAGCTGTGTCCATGCTGACCATTGAAAGAGACTTTTTATCTTCCTTACTCCCAGGTTGTGAATATACAAGTAGATTACTTTTTTTTTTTTAATTTTGAGACCAATAGTAATACAATTTCTGAGTTCCAAATCAATACCTTTGTCTTCCTGTCTTTTCCACCCAAATTGGATAAAGATCTATCTAGAATGATAAAGATCTTCCCTAACCAATTTATTTATGAAAGGTTTTCTTCTCTGTACACATTATATGCCTTGGTTTAATTCTTAATGCAGTTTGTGTTCATCCTAAGAAGCTTCCTCAGTGAGCTGAAGGGTAAAGTTCTCTAACATGAAGTCAAGAAAGCATTGACTCATTCTATTATTTCATCTCTTTCTAGCTCATGGATTTTTAATTTTTGATCTTTAGTGACTCTCTTACCAGAGTAGTCCTATTTCATCCAGAAGACAATTAAAGACAGATGATCTTTTTTTAAGTGGCCACGAAAGAAATAATTTTATTAGAAAATATCTGCAGAGTTTTTAATATGACTAGTTTTACTTATATCCTTATGCTTTAGCTGGCTAAAAGCTACTCTTATATATCCTTGTCCTAAGATTTCTTTTCTGCCTTTGCCTGCCCCCCCGCTTTTTTTTTTTTTTTTTGGTTACATTTTCTTGTATTTAATTTCAGTAGCTTCTAATTACCTTCAGTTAATTGTTTCTTAGGAATCTGTCAAAGCTGAACAATGGCTAAAGGAACCATTCCTATCATTAGCAAAGCTCTATGTGTACGCGGAGGTCACAAAATGATGGGACAAGCTTCAAAAAATAGACATAGGTCTCACATATAATGAGATGGTGGCAAGAAGACTATTAAAACAACAATAACAATACTACATTGAAATTAAAAACATACAGTCAAAAGCATCTCAAAGACATGGAGAAAAATACCAGTTAAAGGGAAATACTTCTGACATACAAATATTGTGCTTGTTCTAAAAAGGATAAAAGACCTTATTTGGCTATATTTCTGGCTTGTTGACTATTAATATCCATTTGTCTCAGGTTCCTCAGTTGCTACGAATATGGTGTTAATTAGGCCAAGGTCACAGATCTAATCACTATGAGAGTCAGTTAAACATAGTGTAATGTGTTGGGTCAGGCATGGGAGTAGGCATGTTTCCAAAGGCATAGATTCCAGTTCCATGCGTATATTTATTAGGCAAATGACTCTGGAGAAATCTCAAACTCTCTGAGGTTCAGTTTCCTCATCCGTAACCTAAGGGTAATAGTCTTTTCCTTTCTATCTCAAAGGAGTATGAAGGACAGAGTAATGAAGTAGTTGAATGTTCTCTCAAAAACAGATATAACACAAATGTAATAATGATTAGTGTTATTCTAGTCATGCATTATAATATCTGTTGTCTTGTAAACCTTGCCTTTAGTTTTCAAGGGTGATCAGCAATCTCTGTTTGCCTGGGAATACCCCAGCTTCAGTAAAGTTCCATATTCCAGGGAAACCTCTTGGTCCTGGGAAAACCAGGTCTTTCTATAACACATCCCAAAAGCAAAAATCCACTGCTATCAAGTCGATTCCAACTCATAACGACCCCATAGGGTTTCCAAGGCTGAAAATCTCTAACTGAAGCATACTGCCACATCTTTCTCCCACGGAGATGCTGGTGGCTTCTTACCACTGACCATTTGGTTAGCGGTCAAGTGCTTTAACCACTACACCATCAGGTCTCCTTCTGCAGTGTGTAGGTGGCCGCAATTCATAGTGTGCACCTAATTCTCAGTTCAGTGGTGGTTTTCCTCCTGATCAGGATAGTCATTAATTTGTTCACCATGATTTATGGAGCATTCACAGTGTGACAATGCTTTTTAAGACAATGAGTATACCATGATAAACAAAGCAGACTGGGTTTCTGCCCTCAGGAAAAAGGGTATTCTATTCTGGGAGATGAAAATTGAAACTAAGATGCAATAAATAAGAATATAATTTCATGCTGGGATAAAGTGACAAAGAAAAAGATTGGGCTTCTATAAGAGTGAATAAGAGACCATCTTTTGGCTATGGAAGATGGGCAGTCCCAGTGCAGGTTATCTGGGAAGGCCTCTTTGGACTATGTGAATTAAAGATGAGGCCTGAAAAGTTTTAGGGAGCCAGGTGGAGAACACTGGAATGTGAGTGTGTGTGTGCGTAGGAAGGTGGTAGTGGCAGAGCAGATGGGGAAGCAACTCCAGGCAAAGGAAAGAGCATATGCTGGGTATTTTTTCTTAGCTTTGCATCCTCTGTATAGCACAACAACTGGTATAAAGTAGGAAGGTGTCCAAGGACAATTTGTTGGCTGAATGAATGAATCCAAAAGTATAACACAGTTAATTCTAGAGTTTCAGTTCCTCTCACCTTTTGAGGTAAGAGATCATTTGGGGCACAGCACTTTCTTGATATTCCTTACATCACCCTGATAGAGTGAGGCTCCTGTTCCTACCATCTTTAACATTGTGGATGATCTAGGTACTGGGACACCCTGCCAAAAGCCATCTGTGTTGGTCGCCTATGCCATGAAGGTCCTTCCCTGTTGTCTCATAGGTCTAGTCATAGTGTGGTCAGTGTGATAAATCTTAGGACATTTTCTGCCCTTTAATTTTTTTCATTTTAAGGAATTAACAGATTTTGTACACATGTACTTTCAAGTGCTCTTGGTGTTGTTATTTTCTTGGTTTTCCCTCATTGCTTTTTATAGTAAAAGTTTTACCGTTTCTGCTCACAGTTTTGTCTTCTGGCCTGTTACGAAGCATTTTGTTTTCATAATTAAAGAAAAGGAGCTACCTAATGTTCCTATTTGTCTTGAAGCTCTTTTTCTGTTATCATACTGTGTTCAATTATTATGTATCCTTCAAGGCCAGGTTTATTTCCTTTCTTCCATGAGTCAAATAAGAGGTTTTTAAGTGGTTTTATCTTCTCTGTCCTGCGAATTCTCTATTTTTTTTTCCTTTTGGTAATTACCACTTTTTAAAAACATAGTTATTTATGCACATGATTGCTAATTTGTAGGCACCTTAAGAACATGATTGGTATTTGTTTTTCCTTCCTATTTAGGTTCCTTCTCTCCGTCTTCTCTCCCACCCTACTTGTGTTAGGTATGTGCCCGTTGCCGTTGTCATTTATTCCAACTCATGGCGACCCTATAGGACAGAGTAGAAAGGCTCCATAGGGTTTCCAAGGAGCAGTTGGTGGATTAAAACTGTCGACCTTTTGGTTAGCAGCCAAGCTCTTAAACACTGTGCCACCAGGGCCCTGTGTTATACGTGTGGTGGTACTAAGTAAATATTTATTGAATTAAATAAACTCCTTTTAGATAATACAAAATAAAAATGGAAATCTCTGGAGATAATTAGAAGCAGAGAATTGAGGTTTTTTGTTGTTGGGTGGAAGGAAAGAAAGAACCGAAACTGGGTAAAAGTAGGAACAGAAGTTTTACAGTGGGGCACCTAGCAAGATAAAGGTAATTGAGGTAAAGAAAACTGGAGCCAGGGCTCAGTCAGCATTTCCACTTATTAGAGGAAGAGGAAGCCAATGAGGCTTGTGCAAGAGGGAGTGTTGTGATCAGGTCAAATTGTTCCCGTACATACTGGGAGTGTGCTTGCTTAAAGTCATCATTCTTGGAGGTAAAAGTGTTAAATCTTATATTCAAAGATAGAAAAAAGATTACTCATCCTCTCTGGTGGCATTTCCTTTGAGGCCACCTCCTCGAATAGATTTGCATCTGAGTTACTCAGCATTCTCAGGTGTCACCCACAGATAACTGGAAGATTACGAACAAAGTCAGAGGTTTTAAAGCATGGATATCAGCACGTGGTTTACTTTATCTAATTTGACTTTATGTACGACCTTTTGTTGTTATCCGCTGTCAAGTCGGGCCCCTAATCATGGACCGTATCTGTTACAGAGTAGAACCACTCCATAGGGTTTTCTTGGGTGTAATCTTTACAGAAGCGGATTGCCAAGTCTTTTCTTCCCCAGAGCCACTGGGTGGGTTTGATTCCTGCCAACCTTTAGATTAGCAGTCCCATTGCAAAGTGCTTGCTCTGCTGAGTCTTCTCTATGACCCTATACAGATAACTTTAGCCCATAAAATGGAAAATTCTATTTTATTTTTGCATTTGCAGAATGAAGGAAATGATGGAGTAAATCTTTCTCTTTGTGGATTCCTAATTGTGCGAAAAGTGGATAAGGCAGCCACTTCTGAGAGCGACAGCATGACTCACTCTCTTTAGGCCCCCAAATCTCTCTCTTACATGGGATCTGAACTATCTATGGTATCATGGGGGACTTTCTCTTTCTATGACATATTTCCCATGTTCAATTTTTTTGTAATAAGAATGCATTCCTTTTTTTTTTTTTTTTTACTTTACTGGAAACAATTATAGTTGATATGTTTTAAATCAGTTATGTTGTATATTGATGAATTGATGCACACACATTACTCTTATAAAGAGAAAAACAGATTTTTTTTAAAGGACTCATGACTATAGAGTCATTTTTTAGATTAACACGTGATTCTCAGCGTTTAAAAACCATCTACTATGCTTTCTCCCTTTTGTAGACCCCGCATTTAGAAGTATCTACCTAGTAGACAGTGGTAGACTTTTCATTATTTTTAAAATTAATTTCATGTATATGACAATCAGAGCTCGTGGTAAGCACGGGCTATCTATAGTTACCACTAAAGTGCTACAGTTCCAGCCAACTGCAAAAAACTTTATTTTTATTAGTTTGGACAGTCGTGTGACACACGTTATCGGATAATAAGTGTCTAACAAGTTGGATGTCAGGAAAATGATAGAATTGCTGAAAATTTGCTGATAGAAACAGTGTTAGTTTAGGTTTCCTTAAACAGCCATTCTATTCAAGCAGCTATATTTATTTAAGCAATTCTCTTATTTTAAACTAATATTATTTCAGAGTTCACCAACTACCAACAGTCTGTTGTGTTTTTCTGTAACCTAAAGACACAATATTTGTCCACTCGTTTTTTCACACTCAGCTGTATACCACTTTGCTGATCATTCAGGTTTGTTTATACAAGCATGTATGTCTTGCCTCCCTCAGAAGATTCATTTGTCCATTCATTCTTTCAACCATCCCAAAATCCTTTAGTGGGGGGCATGGCTTTAGTTACACAGGTATCAGTGGAACAAGTCACAGCCTTTTCCTGGGGGGACTGAGCTTAGCAGAGCTCATAGTCCCTGCAAGCATGGTAGACCACCTGCCAGACACCGTGGGAGTAAAGGAAAAACCTCACAGCTATTGGCTTGCATGAAGTTAAGAACTTTAACAAGACAACTTTGTGTTTGTTTATTTTTCTTTCTCAAGTCTTGCTCCCATAAGTAGTTAAGATAAAAATGAGATTAAACAGAAACAATGAGTATCTCTACTTAAGTCTATTGCAGAGTGGCTCATTAAAAAAATTTAAAAAGTCAGAACCTGGTAAACATTAAACAGTTTAGTAAGCTATCTCTTCATCTAGTAAATAATTAACATTGCTCTTCAGACTTCCAGAAAGAAACGTCAAACATCCTTTTGCAGTTGTAGGACATTAGTCTTCAGCCCAGGAAGGAACTTTTTTATGTAAAACAAGGCTTGTATTTGAATAAGAGGGCACGGGCTTTGTTTAAGGAAAACCTTACACAGATTGATCAGACCCTTGTGCTTTCAGCCTGGACTCAATAAATTTGCATCAGGCCCAGAAAAATGACTTGAGTGTTAGGATTTAACTGAGGGCACAAAGGGATACAAAGTTCCCAGGCTTTTGAAGCCATTTAAGATAGCAAGGTTGAAGAACAAATGTTAAGTTCAGGTCATGGTTAAAAACCCAAAGGTGACATTCTTTCATTCGCCACACTTTTTACCTGTTTTAACTTCTTAGCTTTAGGAATTTCCTTTATTCATTTGTTGTTATCTAGCCTAAACTTTTGTCGTGTTCAGATGTGTGTGCATATGAATATTAATAAAAACCAAAACCAAACAAAACCCATTGCCGTCGAGTCAATTCCAACTCGTAGCGACCCTATAGGACAGGGTAGAACTGTTCCGTAGAGTTTCCAAAGAGCACCTGGTGGATTCAAACTGCCAGGCTTTGGGTTAGCAGCCGTAGCACTTAACCACTGCCCCACCAGGGTTTCCAGAATATTAATATGTGTGTGTATAAAGATATTAAAATTTATACATACATTTAAAAAACCTTAAATGACCACTTGCCTTTTCTGTAGCCCTGGTGGGGCAGTGGTTTAGAGCTACAGCTGATAACCAAAATGTCAGTATTTCAAATCCACCAGCCTCTCCTTGGAAACCCTATGGGTCAGTTCTACTCTGTCCTATAGGGTTGCTATGAGTCAGAATTGACTTGACGACAATGGATTTGGATTTTTTTTTTTTTTTTTTGCTTTTTCTACAACCGGATCTCTAATTTCTCCACCAGTCTGACCTGATCAAAAGCTGACAAAAGCAGCTTAAATGTTTTGTAGCAGTCATTCTCCCTAGTGTTCGATAGGGATTTTTCTCACTTAACTATCCCAATTACTCTGTATATTCTCATTTACAGATGAAGAAACTGAGACCAGCCCAAAGTTTCAAAACAAGTATATGGTGGTGAAAAACATTGGTGGTGAAAAGTATATGAGGTGAAAGACATTGCTACTGTTCACTTTAGCTGACAATAATTGATAGACAGACTTTTGTTTATTTTATAAATTAAAGGTGTGCCTAATCCTTTGGCAGTTTGGGACAACTTCCTTAAATTTCGGGAGAATACATTCTACTCCATCTAGTTAGAATGTTATTTCCCCCGAATCCATTATCTGACAAAATTTCTTACTAAATTTTCAAGTCTTAGCTCAGGATTACTTACTTGAAGAAGGTATATATGGCAGCCAAAGTGGTTGACGTCTCCCTGTGATACAATGCATATAACTCTCTTCTTAAGCGCTTTCAGCTCCATGAGAATCTGTACCATGACTTGATCACAATTTTATGGACAGCTCCCAACATGGACCTGCCAAGGAATAAATATTTTCTGAATGAATGCATCAATAGCTTCTCTGAATATCAAATACTCTGAATTAGGTTAAAATTACATGCTGAGTATCCATTGCATGCAAAGTGTTGCAACACAGTATAAAAGAGGGAGACTATCCTAAAGAAAGAAAAGGTAGAGCCTTGACCCATGAGGCATGAGAGTGGAGAAGATCAGATGTACATAAAGAAAAATAGCATATATTTGGAAAGCAGAAAGAGGCAACAAAGGTGACAACCTGAGCATCTAATTACTGAGAGTATGCACAGTAACCCAGTGTAACCCTGGTGGTGTAGTGATTAGAAGCTACAGCTGCTAACCAAAAGGTTGGTAGTTCGAATCCACCAGGTGCTCCTTGGAAATTCAATGGGGCAGTTCTACTCTCAATGGCAATGGATTTCTTTTCTTTTTTTTAAATGCACAGTAAAACAGGGACTAGAGTAAAGCAGAGTTAAACTGGAGACATTTCCAGGAGCAAGCTCTTAGTCCCAAGATTTTTGTTTCTGATACACCTGGGTTTTTTGGAGTTAATGTGGATCATAGAGCCCAATTTTGCTCTTAAACCACACTTGGAAGCCACAAGTGTATTAAATATTGTGGTATCTATTTTTTGTAGTATGGAAATGACTCTATAAATATGCTAAACATTAGTTCACCAACCACTTATTTTTCCACTTCATTAGAGAAGAAAATTACCCCATTCATAGATTGTTTCATTTTCTTTTCCACAGACCTGATCCCTAAAGCATAGGTCTTGCTGATATAGCAATCTCTCTCAGAACAATAAGAGGAAAGCCATGTAGCACAATATTTAAGTATTGAATTCCTATAAACTCAAGATAAAGATGAGTAATAAGGTGGAATCCTCTCCCAAATGTTTAGGAAGAAATATTATCAAGGCTTTTATATAGATGATACCATGGGAGGATGCCAGGCCAGCAAGCACGACCTGGGCTCAGTCTTACCCATCGGGGTCTGACTTTTGTCTTCTCTATGTTGAGAAGGGACACACTGGGTGATGTCAAAGATTAATGTTCTCGGCTGCTATAGAAAGGTTGGTGGTTAGAGTCCACCCAAAGGTGTTTAGAAGAAAAGCCTGGCAATCTACTTCTGAAAGATCAGTCTTTGAAATCCCTGTGGAGCACGGTTCTAGGGTCACCATGAGTCAGAATTGCCTCGACTGCAACTGGTAATATGGTATGCTGAGGAGACTGGGCACAATGATCTCTAAAGTTGCCTTCGCATCTAAAATCAATGCACTGTCCTGCTTTTCTTCCTCTAATTGCCTGTGCTTTAGTTATTTTGTTAGTCATTAAAGTAAAGTCTGTGATCAGGTAAAATACATTCTAGTCATTTAGTGTGAATTCTTGTTGGCAGTTCCTCTTTGGGAGTCGCTAGGAGAGCTGAATTTGGAGAGTGACAGGTGGTACATTCATTGGGGTTTGCCACTTACCAACTATGTGAACTCAGGTTAAGTTACTCAACTCCGGTAAGTCCTGTTTCCTTATCTGTAAATTGGGGTTAATAATAGAACCATGCTCATAGGGCTATGGTAAAGATTAAATAAGATAATACATGCAAAGTGGTCTACATTTATTGACCAATCATAGTAAATATTATTAGTTTAAGATTCCTGGGTGGTGCAAGCAGTTTGCTATTGGCTGCTAACCTAAAGGTTGGTAGTTTGAACTCACTAAGCAGCGCTGTGGAATAAAGACCTGGGGATCTGCTTTTATAAAGATTAGAGCCAAGAAAACCCAGTTCCACTCTGTAACACATGGAGTCACCATGAATCAGAATTGACCAGAGAGAAATGGGTTTGTTTTTTATTATTATCAGATTTAGTTTTGTGGGAAAAGATATTCAAAGTTCCAGAAACTTGGATTTCTTTTTGCTTGGATTTTATTTATTTACATGTTCTTTCCTATTATTCTAGAATAAAACAAGCATTAACAACAACAAAAAAATAATAAAGTTTAATGAGCCAATGATGATAGGAGCCATCCATGCAGTCTAATTGCTCTATAAACAGCGTATCTTTACTGTTTATGCTGAGACCCCATTTAACTTTAATTGAATACCTGTGCAGTATGAGCCTATTAATTCTAGATAGAATAATTGGCTATGTCACAAAGTGTGTTGCTGAATAAATCACGTGCTCTTCTAGCTGATTCAAAGATGTGGCAGCTCACTACTATAAAGATGCTTCGCATGTAAGGTAATTCCAAGATCTTGGCCATTTGTTTTGAAAAACAAACTGTAGTCACTCGCATAAATTGATGTATGGACTTTACGGCTGAGCTAAATCACCTTTACCATGACTGATGATTTTTCATCATATCTATAACTTCTTTTGTGTCTTTTGCTTTTTTTGCCTGGTGATGATGCTCTTCTGCAATAGTGACTTAATGGTGCAAGTGAAAGTCTTCCAGGAGCCAGCTATCTGTATTGGTAATGGTAGCTCTTGATCCTGAGATAATTTCATAAAAAAAAAAAAAAAATTCATAGACAGTGTTAATCTCATAGACTCTTTATTCAGGGATGATGATTTCCTAGATAGGGGATAAGATATGTAACCCTGTACAAAGTAGGTAACCAAAGTCACTTGGTAGCTATTTTGTTTTAATGTCTAAGTATGTCAGGGGATGGTACTCATATTTATGGAATACTTACCAAATTAATAAGTGCCATTTATTGGATCCCATCTGTGTACCGGGTGTTTTATGCATATTATGCATTATTCACAGCTACAACCCTGATAAGGTAAGTTGTATCCATGTTGATTTTATAGATATTTATACTCAAACTCAAAGAAGTTAAGGTTGCTTGCCCAAGATCACACATGTACAAAACTTGTACAGCATTTGGACCCAGGTAAATTTTGTTCCAGCATACGTGGCATTTCCAATAGACCACAAAGGCATTATGCACTCATAGAAGGCACCATGGTAGATTGCATATTTTTTTAAATAACCCTATAAAATAGATACTATTATCCATCAAAGAAAAAAATGAAAGGAAACAGTGTGAAAAGAGAAGTTCAGCTCAAAAGTATTTAGAAGTTTCAAAGTGAATCAAACAATGCAGACTTAGGAAAGAGGCTTTTCATTCATTCAGTGGATAACTGCCATTCATTCAATGATAATGATATGAGGCAGCTATACTCTGTGCCAAGCATTGAGCTGGGTCTCAAGGGTACCATAGTGAGCAAAAGCTAGAATGGTCCTTGTACTCATATCAACTATGATCTAGTTGAGGAGAAATATTAATAAATAAAATGTGCTTAAAAGTATATAATTACATATATTTACTGTGACACATGTTTTAATGGAAAAACTATGACAATTATAAGGGGTTGTAGACTCATGTTTGCTATAGGGGAACATATTTTTAAACATCACAATTTTTGTTTTTTAACCTATTAGGTACATTTGAATATTCAGGTTTGTCATGATGATATGGATAAAATCATATTAAAAACCCATTGCCATCAAGTCAAATCCAACTCATAGTGACCCTATAGGGGTTTCCAAGGCTGTAAATATTTACATAAGCAGACTGCCATATCTTTCTCCTGCGGTGCAGCTGGTGGGTTTGAAAAGCCAACCTTTCGGTTAGCAGCCAAGCACTTAGCCATTGTGCCACCAGGACTCCTATAAAATCATGTAATTGAACTAATTTTTTTTTTAATAATTATGGTTAGATATAAATCTTTTCCTAAATTAACTTGTAGCCTTATTAGAGTTGTGAGATTTGGGGGATTTATTTTTAATATTTTGGTATTGCATTTTGCACTTAAAAAATGGATGTGTTTAAAAAAATGGAAGCAAAATTGTTTTCACATATTAAAATATTTTCTAAGGACTTTGACAGACTCTGGGGAAGCGCTGTGGGATGTGTGTATGTATATAATATGATTTTTTTTCTTCGTTGTTTTGACCAAATGAACTTCCCTGATATGCCTACTCTTCAGTTTTGGAGGTGAAGGACCACATCTGCAGCTCAGCTGCTTTGATCTCCTTTCCTGGTTGCTGGCTCATTGATTTTATTAAAAGGAAAATTGAAAATGTGTCCAACCTTGGACTAATGCCTACATGATTAGAGCAAGGTGATGGAACTCCAACTTTCAAGGCACTAGCTCATTTCTGCTTCGGCTAAGCAATCAGAATGCAAAATGGAAATGAAAATTATTTTGTTGATCATACTTTTGTAAGCCTATCAATCCAGGATCAGAAGCAATTTTGTGTAACAAGACATTTCAGTGACATATCTTAAATTATACATACATATATATACACATATATTCATAGTAAGCAGCATAATATACATATACATTTTTTATGTGATGGGATTATGGGTGATTATTATTTTCTTCTTTAATACATTTTACTTTTCTGAATTTTTAAAATCCCAACAGTAAACACGTTACAAGTATTGCTTCTCTAACAAGGAAATATATGAAAATATATTTTCAATAAGACAGATGTCTTTTGGAAAAAAAGATTCATTGCCTTCTCTCTTTTCAAAAAGCACCCAACCCATCCTCAAAATGCCTTCTAGGGTAAAAAAAAAAAAAAAAAGAAAGTAGCTTACAAAATAAGCTGAATTATTTAAATAGTGTGCAGCAACAATGAGATCTTAAATGGAAGTTATATCGCTCTTGAATATCTGATTTGGGGATCTCATTCCTTTATCTTTCTCCTGATACTGCTAATCAAAAAAACAAACCCGTTGCCGTCAAGTCAGTTCAATTACGACTCATAGTGACTCTATAGAACAGAGTAGAACTGCTCCGTAGGGTTTCCAAGGCTCTAAATCTTTTTGGAAGCAGTTCGCCACATCTTTCTTCCGCCATTCAGCTGGTGGATTCAAACCACTGACCTTTTTGGCTAGCAGCCAAGTGCCTTACCACTGTGCCGCCAGGGCTCCTCTGATACTGCTACAGGGTCTATCATTTTAAAAAATAAAAATAAATTATAGCTGATTTGTTCTTGAACATTCTATGACTTCCTTGAAATTATTAGTAATGTACTCAAAAAAAAAAAAAAAAAAACTCATTGCCAGCAAGTCTATTCTGTAATGTACTAGAATGTTCCAAAATAAAGATAGGAAATAAGTGAATGAGGTTTTTAGAATGTAAGCATTTCTGATGTATTTTTAAAGCTTTATGAATGCTAGCTTCATCTGCCCACCATCAAGACTGCATTCTCTTCTGTCTCTGTCATATTTAATTGACCAGAATTACTGACTGAGAAATGATAGAGTTACCGTTCTATTTTTATTTTTTGACTCTACATATAAATGCCTAGTAAGTTGCCCAATCTGAAAAAGAGACATTGAGGGAGAAAACCAAGGTAAGTTTTGTTGTGTGTGATGTTAAAGAATTGAAAATTGGCCACAGGAACTCTGTTCCATTTTGTTTACACATCTCTGATGGGTTTAATATATAGGGCCAGTGCTAGTGAGTGTTACATGGCCAAGGAAAGAAGGATGGCCCCAGGCAAGAAGAACGAGGAGTTGACATCCTGACATTTATTTTCAAAATAGCTGAACATTTTCCAGGCACATTTGTTGTTCTCCTGACAAAAGTCCTTCTGTTAGCCATCTAGAACGAAATTCTTCTCAACATGACATAATTGAGAATCCACCTTGAAAAATAAAGACCTTTTCAAATTCAGATTGACTTTGTCTCTTTTTTTTTTTTTACTTTATGAAGACACTGAGCCTTAAATGAATTGAGTCCTGAATTTCTGTGAGTACAAAAAGGTTAAGAGCTAAAAAGACTCTTTAGCAACTGCTGAATACATTGTTTTTAAGATATTTTTAAATGTTAAAGCAAAATAACCAAAAACCAAACCCACTGCCGTGAAGAGTCGATTCTGACTCATAGCGACCCTATAATAAGAACATGAAAATTGGGTTATTACTATAGGTTTCTTTTTTTCATGAGTCATAATATTTTCATATTCATTCAATATTATATGCTGAAAAACTATCTGCTAATAGTGAGAACAGGAGAGCCAGTGGTACAGTGGTTATAGCACCTGCCTGCTAACCAGAAGGTTAACAGTTTGAACCCACCAGCTGCTTCACGGGAAATAGTTGAGGCAGTCCGCTTCCATATTTACAGCCTTGGGCACCCTATGGGCAGGTCTACTCTGTCTTATAGGGCTGCTGAGAGGCAGAATTTGACTCGACAGTGATGTTTTGTTTTGTTTCTGTGGGGGTGTTTAATAGTGAGAATTGTTTAAAAAAAAAAAGATGAGCACAGTTCTGAGGCCTAAATAATTAGTACGTATGTTAAGTGTTTATATATATATATTTTTTTATGTTAAGTGTTTATATAGTGAACTAGAAGACAGGTTTTGCTGGAAGAGAAAACCTGGGGTTTATGTAGGGACATCATAGCACAAGGGTCTGGGAAAGTAGACCAGAGAAGATCTAGGGTCTGTAAACCAGGCTAAGGGCCAAGGAGAGTCTGTGAAGGCTTTGGTTGGTATTGGGGAATTCACAGGATCAGACTATGAGGAAAGTAGACTGAAGGCAAGTGAGCCTGGAAAGGGAGAACAATTAAGAAGTGATTGGAGCAAGGGAGAAAAATAACCCAGGGCATTGCGATAGTTTAGAAGAGTGGATAGAACTGAGGGCTGTTTACTTTAAATCTTTAAAATGAAAGACAGAAGTTGGGGGAACTTTAAAGTTAAAATAAAACATACATCTGACCTAAATAATTTGGGTGCATTGTATAAATCAAAGTTCAATCTATATTGCCATCTTTTTTCAGCACGTGACAAAAGCCTTTGTTGATAATTTCATTCTTTCAGTTTATCCATAGCCCCTTACATTCTTGAAATTCAGAGCAGAATTTAAATGAGGAACTTGGGACAAAATGGAGAAATTATATGTGAATTTTAGGACCTTTCTAATATACTATTTGCCCATTTACTTTCAGTATTATTTTAAGATATTCAATTTATATTATTTAGTAAACCATATGTCTTTACTGGAAAAAATACAAAATTAAAAATATAATTGAACAACACATAATTTCATCTTTCTCTGAGTTGACTTTATCAGTTTATTATCCTAGTCTTTTTTAAATTAAAAGATACTTACAATTGCTTCTAAATTTTTGTATTGCTTGGAGTTACCTTCAAAGCACAGTCTTTTCCTAAGAAAGATCAGATGTGAATCTAGGTCTAAATCTAGGTATGTCTTTGATAATTTCTCTCTTTGGGCCCCTCCCTCCTAATATCTAGCACAGACCAGTGTCTCTGGGAAAGCATCAAGCTTGACAGCTTTCATGGTGACATCATCCCTCCTCTGAAAACCTTTATGAAGAAAAAGTCCTTGAAACCAACTTCATGGTGAGCTTGGAAAAAATCAAAGAGAGTGAGCTGCTTAAATAATGAAGCAAGGTCATCCTCTGCTTCCTCAGAAAATGTTTTTATTACTCTGAAAGGAACTTTGGAATTGAATCAAAAAATGAATGGCGGCCTCTCCCAGCCTAGAAGTTGTGTTTAGATTATTAAAAGGATTTGGCTGGTGTTAGTGAAATTAGAGCAAGAAATATGTAGTACCATTTCAATTTAAAATCTATATAAAGTTCCATATATAAGTCATGTATTAACATTTATATTCATATCTTTTAAGAAAGTTTTCGGTTACACATTACTAGAGAAATAACATGTTTAAAATAATCTAGATTCAATAGCCATGGAGGAAAAAGATGCATATTTTAGTATAAAACTATTTGTGTCTACATTCTCAGAGGCTTATTTTTAACTTTTTCCCTGTTTTTATAGTCAAGGAAAGTCCAATCTCCTTTTAAAATTGTGTTGCAATAGACTGCTGGATAAAGTCACCGTAATATTTCGTACTTCATCTTTTTAACTGTGCTACCTTTGAGATATCGTTACAGCAATTTATTAGAAAAATACATAAAAACATGATGAATTCAATATTTATTCTATGTCTTCTATGTTAATTTAAAGTCAAAGAAGCAGAGTCACTGAAAAATATTCCAGACATTTAGAAACTGAAATCCATGTAATTGGAAAGGAAAAAAAATCCAGCTACTTGGACAACTGTTTATCTCTTGCCTGTTCTTTTTTCTTTTTGTTTTCAAATCATTATTGCTGTCTTCCCTGCATATCTCACTCTTGCTTCGAAAATTAGCTTTAGACACATTCCAAAGCAATTTTATACTCAGATAATCACTAACAAATGTTACCTGAATTTGACCCTTCTGGCCAGACACGCACCAAAAGATAAATGTTTTATAAGGCTTCACCTTTGAAAGAGATTACGTCTGCCCTCCAGGCGACTATACCTTTGGAGCCCTTCTTTTTGTACGAACGTATGTCCTTCTTTGCATTCTACATCAAAATGGTTTATACTGTTTTAAAGATTTTCCAAACTTTGCTATCGCCCTAACCCTGATAATTGTCTACTGCCATACCAATCTCTTAACCCTGAATCAAAAATATGGATTTGAAATGTCCCCAGCACAGCAGAAAGCTGAAAAAGGACGTGAACTAGGAATTAATCTTATTCACACAAATTCCCAAGGCATGTGTTTTGACCTCCGTTATGCTTCAACTGGTCTCTCCCATTAAATTGAGCTCCTAGAGGGCACAGGTCATGTGTCTCTCTTAACTTCTTCAGAGTGTGTCTATTGTAGTGCTTTGCACCGGTTAGATGTTCAGCACAATTTGGCTATCACTGTTGCTGCTGGTGTCAGTTCTCTTGCTCTTAGTAATTTATTAGGCTATTGCACGGTTGTCTAACTGATTTCCTGGCCTCTAAGCTTTTCCTTTTCCAATCCATTTCACATAGCATTACCAAATTGAAGAACTGCAGTAATTATGTTATCCTGCTGCTCAAAAAACCTGGAAACCCTGGTGGTGTAGTGGTTAAGTGTTACGGCTGCTGGCCAAAAGGCCAGCAGTTCGGATCTGCCAGGCACTCCTTGGAAACTCTATAGGGCAGTTCTACTCTGTCCTATAGGGTCGCTATGAGTCGGAATCGACTCAATGGCACTGGGTTTTGTTGCTCAAAAGCTCTTCCATTCTTGACAGGATTTCATATGATTTTTCACTTTTTTTTATACTTTTACATAGAGTTTAAAAATTTTACCACGAGAATACATTTGTACTTAAATATAATCAAGAAAAAGTTATGTTTATTGTGAAAATGTAAACATAAAAATATTCAAAGGAAGAAAGACGTTCTATAATAAAAGAATTGTGGAGATTAACTATAACAGCTTTTCTGGTTCCAAAAGGGATAGCAGTATTTGCGCTTGAATTTGTTGCTGCAACGATGGAACTTTACATCAACCGTTGTGGAGGAATGAGATACAGTAAGTCCCTGGGTTACAAATGTCAGATTTTGGGACAATTTGTACTTGTCCTTTAATGTTATGTGAATTCGTCCTCACTTTGAAACAATTGAACTAGCCCCTACTCGCAACAATGTCTTCATTACAATCGCCTTCACTTGCTGTACGTGCAGCTTTTACGTCATTGAAAAGGCTTTGAGCCTTGTACTAAAGTAAGGCTAACTAAGAACTGTATGCACCTGTGCACACTTACCTACAAATTTGACTTAAAGATGCAGTTAGGAACAGATCTTGCTGGTAACCCGGGGACTGTCCGTACACACACACATGCACGCACACACACACACAAATATATATGCATAAAACTAATAGATGGATTTATATGCGTACATTTATACATCTATGACCATAGAGGGAGATATAGAATGATTCGTACCAAAATGCTGACAGTAGTTGATCTTTAAAAAAAAAAAAAGGATAATTTAATGAATTTGCATTTGTACTTTTTCTGAAGTGAGTGCATAGCTTTTGTCAGAATTTCAAAAGGCGTAAGTGCTCACCCAAACATTAATATCTACTGTTCTGTGCAACCTTCAGTTGGTGGTCAACATGTCACCTGTCATTACCTGCAAAATAACACTGTTTCCTTACCTCCCTGTCATTGTTGATGCCCAATCCTCTTCCTTTCAATTCTTTCTTTCCTCCTCTTAAGTGAAATCATTAAAATCTGACTCTCTTCCAAGGCCCAGATCATGTACCCGTTCTCTTTCCTTCATAAATCACCCCAAAATCTCTTCTTCCTCTTAATTCTTGTACTACTAATCGTGTGATTGGGTTTTGATCACCTAGTGGCTTTTTTATTGTTTTTTATGGGTATATGTGCCATCTCCCCACATGGATGGTAAATTCACTGAAGGCAGGAATTATGTCTTAAGTTTCTAGCTGAGTCTTTTCAGCCTAATAAAGAATACTGGAGATATGAACTGATAAAACCAGCAATATCCAGAATACTTTAAATGAGATGAACACGTGTGGCCATTGCGTCGGTTCCGCCTCATAGTGACCCTACAGAAGCATTTTTTTGTCACATTATTGAAAAGAGTAAATGACAAACTCATGTTCCACTTTTTATTTTTACGTGAAACCCATAAAGTTACCAGGGAAGGGCGTGCCTCTGATAATCCGAGGACTTTTTTTCTATATTATTTTTTTTTTATAATTTTTGTTGTACTTTAGTGAAAGTTTACAAATCAAGTCAGTCTCTCATAAAAAAACCCATATACACCTTGCTACACACTCCCAATTACACCCCGCTCTCTCCCTCCACTCTCTCTTTTCCTTTCCTTTTCGCCACCTTCTAACCCCCTCCACCTTCTCATCTCCCCATCAGGCAAGAGATGCCAACATAGTCTCAAGTGTCCACCTGATCCAAGAAGCTCACTCCTCACCAGCATCCCTCTCCAACCCACTGTCCAGTCCAATCCATGTCTGAAGAGTTGGCTTCGGGAATGGTTCCTGTCCTGGGCCAACAGGAGGTCTGCGGGCCATGACCACCAGGGTCTTTCTAGCCTCAGTCAGACCATTAAGTCTGGTCTTTTTATGAGAATTTGGGGTCTGCACCTCACTGCTTTCCTGCTCCCTCAGAGGTTCTCTGTTGTGTTCCCTGTCGGGGCAGCCATCGGTTGTAGCCAGGCACCATCTAGTTCTTCTGGTCTCAGGATGATGTAGTCTATGGTTCATGTGGCTCTTTCTGTCTCTTGAGCTCCTAATCACCTTGAATCCTTGGTGTTCTTCATTCTCCTTTGATCCAGGTGGGTTGAGAGCAATTGATACATCTTAGATGGCTGCTTGCTAGCGTTTAAGACCCCAGGCGCCACTCTTCAAAGTGGGATGCAGAATGTTTTCTTAATAGATTTTATTATGCCAATTGACTTAGATGTCCTCTGAAACCATGGCCCCCAGGTCCCTCCCCCTGCTACGCTGGCCTTCGAAGCATTCATTTTATTCAGGGAACTTCTTTGCTTTTGGCTGTCTTTCCCTTCACCTAAAGTAGTTTTTATCTACTATCTAATTAGTGAATGCCCCTCTCGCACCCTCCCTCCCTCCCCGCTCTCGTAACAGCAAAAGAATGTTTTCTTCTCAGTTTAAACTATTTCTCAAGTTCTTATAATAGCGGTCTTATAAAATATTTGTCCTTTTTGAACTGACTAATTTCATTCAGCATAATGCCTTCCAGGTTCCTCCATGTTATGAAATGTTTCACAGATTCATCATTGTTTTTTATCATGATGCGTAGCATTCCCTTGTGTGAATATACCATAATTTATTTATGCATTCATCCATTGATGGGCACCTAGGTTGCTTCCATCTTTTTGCTATTGTAAACAGTGCTGCAATAAACATGGGAGTGCATATATCTGTTCCTGTAAAGGCTTTTATTTCTCTAGGATATGTTCCAAGGTGTGGGATTGCTGCATCGTATGATAGTTCTATTTCCAGCTTTTTAAGAAAGTGTCAAATCAATTTCCAAAGTGGTTGTACCATTTGACATTCCCACCAGCAGTGTAAAAGAGTTCCAGTCTCTCCACAGCCTCTCCAACACTTATTATTTTGTGTTTTGTGGATTAATGCCAGCCTTGTTGGAGTGAGATGAAATCTCATTGTAGCTTTGATCTGCATTTCTCTAACGGCCAGTGATCGTGAACATTTCCTCATATATCAGTTAGCTACCTGAATGTCTTCTTTAGTGAAGTGTCTTTTTTATATCTTTTGCCCATTTTTTAATTGGGTTATTTGTATTTTTGCAGTTGAGTTTTTGAAGTATCCCGTAGATTTTAGAGATCAGGCATTAATCAGAAATGTCATAGCTAAAAACTTTTTCCCAGTCTGTAGGTAGTCTTTTTACTCTTTTGGTGAAGTTTTTGGATGAGCATAGGTGTTTGATTTTGAGGAGCTCCCAGTTATCCAGTTTTTCTTATGTATTCTTTACTATTTTGTACAGTGTTTGTGCCATGTATTAGGGCTCCTAAGGTTGTCCCTATTTTTTCTTTCATTATCTTATCGTTTCAGACTTTATATTTAGGTCTTTGATCCATTTTGAGTTAGTTTTTGTGCATGGAGTGAGGTATGGGTCTTGTTTCATTTTTTTGCAGATGGATATCCAGTTATGCCAGCACCATTTGTTAGAAAGACTGCCTTTTCCCCATTTAACTGTTTTGGGGCCTTTGTCAAGTATCAACTGCTCATATGTGGATGGATTTATGTCTGGATTCTCAATTCTGTTCCATCGGTCCATGTATCTGTTGTTGTACCAGTACCAGGCTGTTTTGCCTACTGTGGTGGTATAATAGGTTCTAAAATCAGGTAAAGTAAGGCCTCCCACTTTGTTCTTCTTTTTCAGTAATGCCTTATTTATCCGGGGCCTCTTTCCCTTCCATATGAAGTTGGTGATTTGTTTCTCCATCTCATTAAAGAATGTCCTTGGGATTTGGATCAGCATTGCATTAAATGTATAGATCGCTTTTGGTAGAATAGACATTTTCACAATGTCAAGCCTTCCTATCCATGAGCAAGGTATGTTCTTCCACTCATGTAAGTCTCTTTTGGTATCTTGCAGAAGTGTACAGTAGTGTTCTTTGTATAAGTCTTTTACATCTTTGGTAAGATTTATTCCTAAGTATTTGATTTTCTTGGTGGCTACTGTAAATGGCATTGATTTGGTGATTTCCTCTTCGATGTTCATTTTGTTGGTGTAGAGGAATCCAACTGATTTTTGTATGTTTATCTTGCATCCCGATATTCTGCTGAACTCTTCTATTAGTTTCAGTAGTTTTCTGGAGGATTCCTTAGGGTTTTCTGTGTATAAGATCATGTCATCTGCAAATAGAGATACTTTTACTTCTTCCTTGCAGATCTGGATGTCCTTTATTTCTTTATCTAGCCTAATTGCTCTGGCTAGGACTTCCAGCACAATGTTGAATAAGAGTGGTGATAAAGGGCATCCTTGTCTCATTCCTGATCTCAATGGGAATGTTTTCAGGCTCTCTCCATTTAGGGTGATGTTGGCTGTTGGCTTTGTATAAATGCCCTTTATTATGTTGAGGAATTTTCCTTCTATTCCTATTTTGCTGAGAGTTTTTATCATGAATGAGTGTTGAACCTTTTCAAATGCCTTTTCTGCCTCAATTGATAAAATCATGTGATTCTTGTCTTTTGTTTTATTTATGTAGTGGATTACGTTAATCGTTTTTCTAATGTTGAACCATCCCTGCATCCCTGCATACCTGGTATGAATTCCACTTGGTCATGGTGAATTATATTTTTGATATGTTGTTGAATTCTATTGGCTAGAATTTTGTTGAGGATTTTTACATCTACATTTATGAGGGATACAGCTCTGTAATTTTCTTTTCTTGTGGTTTCTTCACCTTAAGCTGAGGACTTTAAACAACTATGGATATTTAACATTCAAGGTGTGCAGAAGTGCACAAGGAGTATTAGAGATAAATTACTTAAAGTCATTTAAATAAAAAATAAAACAGTATCTTTAAACTAAGCGAGTCAAGATAACAGGAAAGTACAAAGATCAGGAATTTTGAACTCATCCTGTTTAAATCCCAAGGAGAGCCAAGTGTGTGCACGAGTTCTCTCTCTCTCTTTCTGTTGCTTCAGTATCATGAGAATTTAAACTCTGAGAGAAAGCATGTGTTTATAATTACTGTGTAAGACATTATAAGTGACCAAATCATATTTTTTTTGAGTGGTGAGTCTCTTCAATTTTAAAATATGTTCTAAGTTCAGATTCCCACTTCATCGCTGGGACCTGGTTGAACTTAGTATCTCAGAATATGTGCTTTGGTTCTAGGTAAATCTGGGTTTGAATTTTGGATCAACCACTTAACAGCCTTAACTTGGACAAGTAAATTAGTATCTTAGAACCTCCCTTTCCTCATTTGTAAAATGGGCTTAAAAATATTGCCTAACTCATAGGGTAATTGTAAAGGTTAGAAAAGGCAATGCATGCAATGCCCTTGCCTCAGTACCAGGAACATAGTAGGAATTCAAAAACGCTAGCTATTCTAAGGTGCCCTACTGCCTCTGCTCTGAGCATAATTGTTGGGTCTGTAATTGTTGGGTACACTCTGCCCACTAGTTTTGACCACTACTTGTCTCTCTATCCTCAGCATCCACTGCTTGGCCACCTGCATCCTATGTTTCAGCTTTGCCCAACTATTCATTATTTGCTAAACTACACTAAGCTGTTTCAAGCCCTCTCTACCACTGCATGGAGCCCTGGTTGCTTAGTGGTTAAGAGCTACTGTTGTTAACCAAAAGGTTGGCAATTCGAATCCACCAGCTACTCCTTGGAAGCCCTATGGGACAGTTCTATTCTGTCCTATAGAGTTGCTATGAGTTGGAATCGACTTGACGGCAATAGGTTTTGGTTTTGGTTAGACCATTGCACCCACTGTCTCTTCTACTTGGAACACCCTTCTTTGACACATTCTCATGCTTGAAGACCCAATTTAAAGAATTTCTCCTCTCAAGTTTTTCTGTTGAGATTATGAATTCCTGAAGAGGCTGCATCTTATCCACTTTCGTGTTCCTGGTGCTTGGCACAGTACCTGACACAAGTAGATTCTAAACAGATGCTGATTAAGTGTAGGAGTCCTTGGGTGGGGCAAACAGTTAATCACTGGACTACTAACCAAAAGGCTGGTGGTTTGAACCCACCCAGAGGCACCTAGGAAAAAAGGCCTGCTGATCTGTTTCTGAAAGGTCACAGCCTTAAAAACCCCCTGGAGGGCAGTTTTACTGTGCACTGCATGGAGTCACAATGAGTCAGAACCGATGGGAACTGATTTGGTTTGGAGATTAAATGCATCTGAAAATAGAGTGTCATTCTGCAAGGCACTGTAGGAGCCCAGAACCCTAAATTCACTGATATTCTATAATATTAGAACCAATCTCAAATCCTGTTAAAAGTGGCAGCTTTTGAGTTGGATAGATCTGGATGTGTATTCTTTGCTATCTATAATCTTAAGCAGGTCGTTTACATCACCTGAGTTCAAGTTTCTACAAAATTGAGCTATTAAAAGTTATAGGATTAATGGAAGGGAATAAAAGAGATAAAGCATTCAACACAGAGTCTGGGGCATTCTAAGTATTCAAGAATATAGTTGTTGTGCTGTTGCTGTTATTGTTGTCACATTTTCCTTGTGATTCTGATCATGAGTGTCATTACCATCAAACGTTTTCATCAGCAAGAATCAGGAATTCAGCGTGGAAGGACCAGTAATAAAAAAAATGTTAGCCTAAACCATGATCTCAGCCATCAAAATTATGACCCTCTGGGGATTTAAGATACATAGGAGATGCTAAGTGGAAGGCACAAAGGAACTGAAAGGTAAGAGGGGATATGTGTTGACCTTCCAAATGTAAGAGAAATTACTAAGAGAAGGCTGGAAAATGAAAGGCACAATGGAAGGTTAGTTGAATGCCTCTTCTGATGGGAGTGATGGTTACTTGTAAGCAACTAGTGGCTGTGAAATATGATTAGAATACTTAGACTGGTACAAGACCTTGGAAGGTTATGGACAGTACGTTAAAATAATTAGAATCCATAGAAATGATGAAGTCAAGGTCTAGACTGGGCTTGGCTCTCATCTGGAGGCTCTGGTGAAGAATCTACTTCCAAATTTATGTGGTTGTTGGCAAAATTCAGTTCCTTGCAGCTGTAGATCTGAAGCTCCTGTTTCCTTATTGGTTGTTAAAAAAGGGTTTCCTCTCTACTCCTACAGGCCACCACATTCCTTCCCATGTGGTCCCTTCCATCTTCAAACCCAGCAACCACATGTTGAGTCCTTCCAGGGCTTCAAATCTTCTGCCACCTGCCTGAGAAAACTTTCTGCTTTAAATGTAATTAGATTGGGCTCGCTCGGATAATTTCCCTATGTTGAGATCAACTGATTAGTAGTCTTGATGACTTCTGCAGAGTGCCTTCTGCTGTGTAAAGGTAACTAACATAATCACAGAAGTAACCTCAGAAGTCAAAGGTCATGGGAGCCATCTAGAATTGAGGTTATTTCAATATTGTACAGCATTGGAAAGGAAAGCTCCTGAAGGCATAAAGGCCACTCTCGAGCTATTTCAGCAATTTGACCTGAAATGTTAAGTTCTAGTTAGTGATTAGTAACAGTGTGCTGTGCACTAGGCCATGTTTATATATTTTTAACTCATAGAATCTTAACAATATCCTTATGAGGCAGGTGCAACTATTATTCTCATTCGACAGTTGAAGAAATTGAAGCTTAATGACGTTAAGAAATATCCTCAACTTCATGCAGCAAGTATTTTGCAGATCTGGGATTTGGACCCAGACAGACAGACTACAGAGCCCAGGCTCAACCATTATCACCTGGTTTCCTTTGTTAAAAGTCTCAGCATCATAAAGCCAGCATGAGGACAATACAACAATTGGCTCCTTGGTTCTGATAAGCCATCTTCACCTTACGAATTTGAATTAATTTGTGTATTGATCACACACCATATGTTGTCTTCTGCTGGTTACTTTAAATGAAACATATCTCATTTGACTCTCACAACACTCTAAAACTGTTCCAATTTTAGAGATAAGAAGACTGAAGTACACAACAGTTACGTATTTTGTTTCAGGTCTCAGAACTGGTGAGTAATAAATGTAGACTTTGAACTCTGGTTGAAATCTGACTTTGAAGATTTTTTTATTATGCTGTATTATTAACCTCATAACATTGGGTGCAGCATGTTCAAAGCTCTGAGAAGCGGAAACATGTAGTAGCTACAAGCATGGACGATGATGGCAGGCTACCTCTATTTGAAGCCCAGTTCTGCTACTTGCTAGTCTCTCTGGCCTTTGTTTTCTAATTGGTAAAAGGGGGATATTACTAGCTTTATGAGGCTATCATGAAAGTTAATGTGTTATTACAGGCAAAACTCTCAGAACATTGCCTGGTACCCAGTAAATACTCAAAAAATGTGAGCTCTCATAAAGGTCTGGGGAGGAATGCATGATATAGACAACTATGAATTAGTTTTATCTGCTATTTGGATTATTTTCATGATTAAAAGTTGATATCAGAGAATACAGATTGGTTAAATGATATAGAATAACAATGTTGCTCAGTGGGGTTAGCTAATTAGGCTAGTGGTGAAGAGAAACTTAATTTTGAGTTGAATTTTAAAAACCTGGAGGGCATATAGGAGTATCAGAAGCAAAGGGAAAAGCTTTGTATTTAGGTCACTTGTGAAAAGGATCATAGAATGATGGTTTATGCATGGGACAAATTAGCTCAACTTTCCTGTTTGGAATGGTTAAGTGAAGAGTATATCATAATCCAGGTCAGACTGTGGAGGTTAAAGCAATGAATGTCTTGAATGCCAGTCATATTGTTGTACTTATTTGTTCATTCATTCAATCATTTATACATTTGATAAGCATTCATATAAGACCTCCAAAGTGCAGGGTGTTATCAAAGGTACCAAAGTGAATCATAAATCTTGCCCTCAAAGAACCAATAAATTAATAGAGAAATGAGACAGGTGAATACCATACTCAGAATGGAAAGTAGAAAGCTGTATGAAACATAAGTAAGGCAGAGATAAAGTTGTGATGACATTTGGAAAAGACAGAGATTGTTTCAAGCTGAAAGAAATCTGGAAAGTTTCGTGGGGGAGCAGTGACAAATTGCAAGAAGGATGCTATAGATTGAATTGTGTCCCCCAAAAAGATATGTTGAAGTCCTAGCCCTCAGTACCTGTGAATATGACCTTATTTGGAAATACAGCCTTTGAAGATGTAATCTGTTAACATGAGTTCATACTAGAGTAGGGTGAGTCCTAATCCCATCTGAGTGGCATCTTTATGAGAGAGAAGAGACACACAGAGAAAAGACAACCATGTGATGATGCTACTACATGTTAAGAAACACCTGAGGCTGCTAGACCCCGAGAAGGATAAGAAAGAATTTTCCGCTAGGTTCTTCAGAGAAAACATTGGTCCTGCTGATACATTGAATTTGGACTACTCACCTACAGAAGTATGAGACAATAAATTTCTATTCTGATAAGCTACCAGTTTGTGTTACTTTGTAATGGCAGCCCTAGTAAACGAACATAGAGGGGACTTGACGAAGAGATGTTTGAAATAGTCCAGTGTGAGGAAATGTGGACCTTCACTAGGGAAATATCAGTGAGAATGGAGGTAAAACAAACAAACAAACAAAAAAAAACAGCACATAGAAGAGATACTTGGGGAATTCACAGACGTTAGCAGAGAAAGATTTTGGCATAAAGAGGAAGGAAAAGTAAAAGCTAACTAGGGTTTTAGCTTCAATGAGTAGAGACTTGGTACAATTAACACAAACACTGAACACAGAAGGAGTACATTAGTAAGGATGGTGATGAATTTTTGTTTTGGACAAACTTTATTTTATCTATCAAATGGCGAAAATATTCTAGAATATAATCGGACCTGGCCAATTGATGCTGTTGGTAGAACACTATGGCTACTTTACACATCGAAGCATGAGGGGAGAAGACACTGGGGAAAGAAAGAATTCCAGTCATGTGACACGCTGCTCTAGATCAGTGGTTTTCATTAGAGTTCAATGGACTCCCCCTGTCAGAGGTAGGGTGACTATACAGCTTATGAGAGTGAAAGGTAGAGCTATTAATAATTATCAAATTCCTGGGTAGTGAAACTGTTAGCATGCTTGGCTGCTAATGGAGACACTGAAGGTTCAAGCCCACCCAGAGGCACATCTGAAGACAGAGGCCTAGTGACCTACTTATAAAAAGCAGCCATTGGAAGCCCTACGGAGCACAGTTTCACTCTGACAAACATGGGGTTGCCATGAATCAGAACCCACTTGATGGCACTACTTTATTTATTTTATTAATTATGCCAGAATTGCCCTGAGACAGCTGGTCCCAGGGTCACTCTCTTCAGAAGGTGTGGGCAAAGAATGGAGATAGTAAAGGCTGAGGCAACCCAGCCTGCTGGACTTCACATCTTGTGCCTCAACCAATGCAGTTCGGCTTTTAACTGTTTTGTGTGGTTACAGTTTTACATACAATGTAATTTGCAAAAGGATTTCCAATCCCATAAAAAAAAGGTTGAAAACCATTGACCTAGGCAAAAATTAAAGGTTCAAGAGCAAAATGGAGAAATGGAGGATGGATTTTCTCAGGAAAAAAAGTAGACTGCTTTTTCTGTTCCCCTGTACCTCACAAGGCAAGAGGCGTTAAAATATGGCAGCACGTGTGCTTTTTAAATCACAACTATATTTTTAAACAAACCATTTGTTGGTGATGCAACTGTAAAAGGCATCTAAAATTATCATGTCTATATTTGATTCATAGAATTGCATATTATAAATTAATGAATAGGTTTTTCTAGACTATGTTTAAAATTCACCTGTACGTTGTGACTTTGTAAGCCAGGTTTCATCCTGGGTCGCATTTTTTTTTTTTTTTTAAATAATGCTGTGAAAATGAACAATTTTAATAATAGCGACAAATGTAGTGTGAGAATCAGTAGTGAAGAGCCTAAGGTTTCCTTTTATAGTTCACTAATGTTGAAAGAAGGAAAAAATATTCATATAGCATGTGAGTGCCAAAAAAAAACCCTTTTGAAATATCTATAATATTGGACGAGATCTAAAAATTTGATAAAGGAACAGGATTAGAAAATTGTTATGATCTAGAAAATGATGGATATCTGATTATATTTTATTTAATTCTCCAACTCTAAAAATTTCCCTTGTATTAAATTTTGTTGAAAATTTGAAAGTCATGCCAGAAAAGTTTTCTTTTTATTTATACTGAAATTTTTAGTTATTATATTAATTATACCTGAGTGGTAGCATGATAGTTAAAGTGCTACAGATAATTTTATTAAACTCTTTGGGGTTCTTTTTTATTATTATTATTTCAAGAGAAACTCAGAAATTAAATTCAAATATTGTATGTATTTTTCTTCCTTTTTCATCTCCTCCTTTATTGAGCATAATTACTGAGTCTGGTATGTGTTTAAGAATTGTGCTTGAGAGATTTTTCTTTCTTAAGTCTAACTTTAGTTTTTAAGTTAGGCAAAAAGATAAGTACCACCCACAAATGGAGATGTTATTAATGACAGAAGTTTCTTCCATTTGCAGAAGAGTCTTCTTCCACTCTTAAGTCTAATTTATGACTTGATAGCCTCTCTGAGGATTCTAGCTGAATCTTTTTTTTTCTGTAGCTGGGAGTAAGAGCCACCAGCATGTGTCAATTTGTCCTAATGCGATGGCTTGCAGGTTGCTGTGATGCTGGAAGTTATGCCACAAGTATTTCAAATACCAGCAGGGTCAACTATGGTGGACAGGCATCAGCAGAGCTTCCAGACTAAGAAAGACTAGGAAAAGGGGTGTGATCCACTTCTGAAAATTAGCCAGTGAAAATCCTTTGGATCACAACAGAAAACTGCCAGATATAGTGCTGGAAAATGAGACCTGGAGGTTGGAAGGCACTCAAAATACACAGTGGCCACAATGATGGACTCGATGTTATTAATGATTGTGAAGATGGCACAGCACTGGGCAACATTTTGTTCTATTGTACATGGGGTCACCATGAGTCAGAGCCAACTCGATGGCAACTAACAACAACTACAAGAAACAGGAGGTGGCTGATTTCTTGAGGCAGCAAGGGGCCTCATTAATTATATTTATTACCATATAAGACTTTTTATTATGTCCAGATACCATTTAGGGGTTTTAGTGTTAAGGCCCAGCCCTACCCTCAGGATCCATATGATCCCTTGGGAAGACAGAGAAGCAAATAGGCAATTAATCCCTTGGGAAGACAGAGAAGCAAATAGGCAATTGTATATGATGGTAAATCTCATGACAGAAATAGGCACGCTTTCTTTTGAAAGAACAAATAGGGAGCTCCTAACTCAGCATTGTTGTTGTTGTTAGGTGCGGTCGTTTCCAACTCAGAACGAAACGCTGCCTAGTCCTGTGCCAGCTTCACAATGGTTGTTATCTTTGCATTGGGGAATCAGAAAAGATTAATGAGAGGTCACCTCAGCTGAGTCCTGAACACTAGTAAAAGTTCATTATAAAAATCTGTGTAAATAGGGATTTAAGCGTTCTAGCAAGCTAAACCACATGTTTGTCCTTGCCTCTTTGTGAAGTCCTCTTTGGAGAGTTTCTTCCTGCTGGAGCCCATCACACTGAGCCACCTACGTTCTGATAGGGAGTAATGGCCAGGAGGCTGTACGAATGGGTCACACTTCAGGGAAGTGTAGCATTGTGTGAAATATCCAAGTAGAATCAAGCCTTTCAAAGTCAGATGCCAATATAACTGGGTACAACACTCACTTCACAGATATACTTGGGGAAGAAGTTTCGCATGAAAATTTTTTTTCTTTAAATCAACTGAATTTGAATTCCAAACCTTCAACCTGTCAGAGTGGCAAAAACATCAGATCCCAGTCATTTTTGAGTCTCCTCACTCTGTGTTAGGGCAGAGGACTTAGACCTTACATAACCTAAAGCTGCACGGGGAGTCCACTGGCTATAGGACATTGGGCCGACATGGTTTACCAAGAGAACATCTATTTTTCTAAGTTCTCTGCCCCCTTAGGCTGAGCATAAGGCTGCTACATGGGCACAAAGAGCTTTGTCTTGGAGAGGCTGGAAACTCTGCTATCTGGGATCTCATCTCTTTAAAGGAACCACAATCCCGTAGAGTCCCCTTTTTGAGGTACTGCGAGGCTGCCTATTTCTTGCTGGCCTCTCAGACTTCTTTCTCCTTCCCAGTTTCTGGGAATCTCTTCTAGAATGTCACAGCTTCCTCAGGTTCCTCTCTCTCTTTCTTCTCCTTCCCTGGCATAATCCTTTCTAGAGATATCGGTCTACAACAAATGGCAGGAAAAAACTCTTAAATTTGACTGCTTCTGCTTTGGCTCTGCTCAAATATTTGACACCAAAAATTACAAAGTCTGGCTGTCCACTAGAAATAAGGGGAATGGGAAAAATATAGGCAGAACACACACAATTTAACCCCTCCAAAAAATTATCCTGCTATTAAGGGCATGGTCCTTGGGAACGAGTAAGGGAAGAAGGTCAGTCCCAGGAAGCAAAGTCGAGAAAGTAAAGTGGTGTCCTTAGCACTTGTTGTTGTTAGCTGCAGTTGAGTTAGTCCCCAACTCATGACAATCCCACATACAACTGAACAAAACGCTGACTGGTCCTGTGCCATTCCCATGATCCATTGCGGGTCAGACCACTCTGACCCATCAGGTTTCCCATTAAATTATTTTTGGAATTAGATCACCAGGCCTGTTTGCTCACTCTGTCTTAGTCTGGAACCTCTGCTGAAACCTGTTTGGCATCGCAGCAACATACAAACTCCACTGACAGACGACAGATGGTGGTTGCATGTGAGATACATTGGCCGGGAATGGAACCTAGGTCTCCCATATGGAAGGTGAGAATTCCACTGTGGCCATTTGCACAAGGCTGAGAATCATCATGCTTGCAGCCTTTAAAAGGCTGGGTGATGGTTACCAATGCTTGCTCTACTGCTTCTTAAAAACGGTTGGCTTTGGAGATTTATATTTTATGTACTCCAAATCCCTGATGCCTTTGTCTCTTTAAAATTGGCGGCCATAGGACTTCTGGCTTCCGCTTTGGAGTCTTCATCAAAGTTACTTCATGTGTTCTCCAGGTGCTCTACATTTTCAGAGCAGAGCAGGATACTCCACATGCCCCTGGGTCAGAGTGAACACCTCGTGTCCCTGCTGCCAAGGAGACCTGACTATTTCCAGCAGAATTGTTGTCATTATTGACTCTTATAATTATTAATAGAATTTTGCACTCTCTAGCAATTAAGGTTTTAAAGCTTTTTCACTCTATTATCCCATTTGATCCTCATGAGAACCCTGAAAACTAGGACAAATGTTATTATCTATGCCCCCTAACTAATGTCTTGATTTAAAAAGAAAAAAAAAACTTGCCGTTAAGTCGATCCTGACTCATAACGACCCTATAGGACAGCATAGAACTGGCCTATAGGGTTTCCAAGGAGCCGCTGGTGGATTCAAACTGGCCACCTTTTGTTTAGCAGCCAAGCTCTTTAACACTGAGCAGTAGGCTCACTAAAGACTTGTTGATAGATATTTAAGTAGCTAAAAACATATTCCAAAGAATCAGAAGGAATTGTACCGAAGGAATTTATCTTAGTCATCTAGTGCTGCCATAACAGAAATACCACAAGTGGAATGCTTTAACAGAGAAATTTATTTTCTCACGGTCTAGTAGGTTTCTTTTTCTTTTTTTAGTAGGTTACAAGTCCAAATTCAGAGCGTCGGCTCCAGGGGAAGGCTTTCTCTCTGTCAGCTCTGGAGGAAGATTCCTTGTCCTTAAACTTCCCCTGGTTGAGGAGCTTCTCTTAAGTAGCTAAAATCGTATTCCAGATAATCGGAATGAATTGTACCCAAGAAATTTATGTCTTATTTCAGCTGAGGACAAACCATTGCTCAGTATCTGAGGCAGTCACATAGTAACCTATTGGAATCTTTGTGGGATTGTCACAAGGGTTTGGAGGGACATGACTTTAATTGTACGTTTTGGCCTGAGTCATATTATAGGCCTTTTGTTGTCAGTTAACACCTTTAAGGAGAAGCTGTTCTCAGTGTAATGAAAGGATCACTATGACCTTTCTTCTTTGTTTCTTTTCTTTCCCTCCCTCTCTCACACTCTCCTTCATTTCGTCCTTCCTTCTGTCTTCTCTCTCTCTCCCTCCCTCCTTTCCTTTCTTCCCTTTTTTCTCTCAAGCACATATAAAATAAACATCATTTTCTACTCCCGAAGCTCTAAAAATCTAAACAATAATGGTTTCTCAAGAACGCAAGGTTTGGCATCAATTTACTCAACAAATCAAATAAATACTGTAAGTGTTTAGGATTTTACAAGGGTGAAAGGAATTTTCACTTACTGATCATCTATTCAGACACTAGGCTGAATTGTTACGTATGTTTAAGCATTTAAACTTCACAGCCACCTTTTGAAAGAGATATGACTGTAGTTCAAAGCAGTTGAATGCATTTGCGAAGTAAGACTTTAAACCTCGAGAATGGCAGAGGCAGACTTCAAAATCGGCTCTTAAGCAGCTCCAGAGTCAGTATCCTGCTGTTCCAAGTTTGCATTTAAAACGGTTAAATTTAAATTTGGACCAGAATCATAGAATACAGAACCTGAAATGGGAAGTGTCTTCGGAGGTCCCCTTTAACGCAAACTGCTGCCCTTCTAGAATTCTCTGCCCAGTTATTTCCCAATCTCTACTAGGGCAAATCTAGTAAGGAATTGAAATCTGGAGAAAGTTTTTCCTTGTTCTGAACCAAATTCTACCTCTTTCTTTTTCTCTATCCCATCCTTTGGTCCTGGTTTTGTTCTATATGTTGGGGGACCCTAAGCTCTAGTTTTCCCAGAATAGTCTTGGTTTATATAAGCCTGTTGTCTCAGCATAATTATCAATAGTGCCACTCTTCACTCTCAAAAATGCCCCATTTTAGACAACAAATTACCTACCGATACAACCACAAAGATTTCACAGTTTTCAAATATCTGAGGAGGGCCACTGTGTCTCTCATCACTCATCTCCTTTGCAAGCTAAATATTCCTGGTTGATCTTTACCACAAGTAACACAGTTTCAAGTTTCCCTCAATTTCCAAATTTTTATGGCCACAGTTCCACTGTACATCTCCTAATTCAGATGCACTTAACACAGGCTTCATGGACATTTGGAGAGTCCGTGCGTAGGATTTGAAATTATCCGTGAAATACCGACTGTAAGAGCATTATTAAGTTTCCTATATGATTGCCATAACAAATTACCACAAACCGAGTGACTTAAAACAACAGAAATTTATTTTCTCACAGTTCTGGAGGCCAGAAGTCCAAAATTCAGGTGTCCACAGGGATGTTTCCTTCTGGAGGTGTTGAGGGAGAATCAGCTCCATGCCTCTTTCCTAGCTTCTGGTGATTGTCAGCAATCCTTGGCATTCCTTGGATTGTGGCCCCATACCTCCAATCTCTGCCTCTGTCTTCACATTGCCTTCTTCTGTGTCTCTGTGTCTTTTTCTTTTCTGTCTCTTATAAGAATACTTGTAACTGAAAATAAAGTGTATCCTAAATCCAGGATGATCTTATCTTGAGATCCTTAATTAAATCTGTAAACACCCTATGTCCAAATAAGATCACATTCACAGATACTGGAAATTAGAACTTGGACATATCTTTTTTGGGGGGGTCACAATTCAGTGCACTGAAAACTGTCCCAAGAAGCAAACCTGTAGGTTTCATTTCATAACACAGAGATCTGTGATTTCCCTAAAAGTTTAATAACCACTGATCTAGTTTGTCATCAATCCTGGTATTCCAGGTATTCATTTTTTTACTGAGGTCATAGCATTTAATAAGTATTTGCTTAAGCATTTAATAAGTATTTGTTTAAATAAATGATTGACTGGTTTGATCAATTTACACTACAGTTCCCTCTTTCTGAAATTTGGTTTTCTTGAGGCAATCAATGGATATGTCCATTTTTGAAGGGCAAATGCTAATGGTAATTCAGATTGAGTCGACGTTTGTTTATAGCTACTTGGAGTCACTTACATTTCAGGTGGAATTCTCATAAATAAGTTCTTCTTACTTTCCTTATCGTGGGATCCACATGGAAATTGATGAAGGCCAGATTCCAATTCATAAAAATTATATCAGGTCTGCTGAACATGCCAAAGTTTCATGGGAACCAGGCATCTATCTCATCTTTTAGCCCACTCTCAGGTGTCTCTGAGTGTAAGCCAGGGATGATTTTAGCCTCTACCCACCCACCCATTGCCATTGAGTTGATTCCGACTCATAGCGACCCTATAGGTTACTCTGTTTTTCTCCCTATGAGAAAAAAGAACTTAATGGTGTGTGCTCCACTCAGTGTTGAAAACTTTGAGTAAGACATCTCTTCTTTTGACAAAACTTGTACAATCCTCTTCCTTACTAATTATCCACATTCTCAATTTTCCCTTGATGCAATCCTTCTTTAAAACCTCATCCTGAAATCAATTCAAATCCCCAAACTGTCCCTTCCTAAAATTTAACACAGCCTTTCCTGCTACAATTGGTAATGTATTTCACAGCTGCCTCACTACCTTTTAAAATGATAGCTTAAGTCCAGCAAAAGTTCTAAGCTCTTCCCACCTCCACAATGAATTTTACTGTGGTACCAACAAGCTAGAAGAAACCAGTTTTAATAAAATAAGTCAACTGACCGTTATGCCCCAATTAATCCTAAGCTACATGAGTCTTTGTCTCTTGGTTAGATTCTCAATGGCGTGCTTCTCAATGTCCAAGATTCCTCACCTGCAATGTGACTGAATAAGGTCCTGATTTAAAAATTTAATTCTATTTTCTCTCTTTTTTTTCTCCTTGAGTTTTAACAGTGTAGCTTCCAGAAAAGCTGAATTCTAGAAAAATATTTTCTTTCCCCCAGCTGAAAATCAAGAATGATATAAATGAGAGTAGGTTGGCTATTTTAATTTTAGTTACTATCAAGGGATTCTTACTGAGCTCCTGGTCTTACACAGAAGGAACGTCTCCTTCTTGTCTTGGTGCAACTCCCAAATAAGATGGGTATAAAATTCCTTAAAGTTTATATCCTTCTGCCAAGACACCAGTTGTTTGTTTAGATATATGGCTACAATTCAACAATCTTGTGAATTCCATTTAGTCCAAGTATCCGACAGAAGAACTAAATATTGTTGTGGGCTTGAATGCCGGGATAGATGGTAGGGTTCCCAGAGCCTTACCTGGACTCATTTTCAAGGGGGAGAATTGCTTCCTCATGGGTCATTTTTCTAAGTGGAATGTTTCTATCGAAATTCTTTTTTATCAGTAGGTGAACCCACAGAGTTGAAAGAGGTCTGTGGGTAATTCTCAAGGAAACCCTTTACTAACATTGCCATTTTAGCATTCCCTCCCACTCCCCCCACCAAATATTTAGTACCCTTCTTCTATTAGCACAATTTTGAACACGATTATTTTTCCCCATCTTATCTTCTGAAATTCAACTATTAGATGTAACTGAGTTGTTACAAAATATTCTCCAAATTTAAAAATACTCTTTTAAGGTCTGAAGAGTTCCTGAAGCTCTGTTCTTATTGCCTTTGGAGAGAAACTTCACTCCTTATCTCCCTAAATTAAGCCTTATTTGTCTTGGTTGCACTCACTTTAAGCCACAACTGGATAAGAAGTATCAGGATGTTAAAAAATAATAATCTCAAACACTTTAGCAAGATATCATGGAAAAAGGCACCTGCAAGAATTTACTTAGGAGTCTAAAAAAGTTTAAATAATTTAAACATCTTATCACTTTTCAAAAATTATATATAATTTGTTGTGGCAGTTATTTCTGGGTTTGGCTATTAATACAAATAAGGAGTGCCTGGGTTTGGCTATTAATACAAATAAGGAGTGCCAATTTAGGAAAATAGTTACTTAATAAATAGACTTGCTGAAGGAGGTTGTAGAAACATGATTTCTAATAAACATCTGGGAGAGGCTTATTTCTTCCAGCTGTGTAGGTTTAGAAAAACAGCCTGAAACATAGTAAATGCTAGGTCTCTCCCAGGGTGGGACACCAAGCACCAGATAAAGGCCTTCGCCTTCAAAACATTTCAAAGTCTGATATGGCTTGTGGGATAATCTCACTTCTACATTATGCCCACTTTTCTTCCTTACTTCCTTCCATTCTTTCTTCCTTTAATATTTTCCTTAAAGTATTAAATATAATACCATTATCACTGAATATACTTGCAGGTTGTAAAGGAAAATAAATTCATTAATAATTTTAAATCTAATTTATTTTATAAATAGTTGCATGTTATTCCATAGAACACATATGTCATATTATTTGAACCATCTTTGCATTGGTGAACTTCCATGTGCTTTGCTACTACAACAAAACAAAAACCTGCTTTAATATTTGCACATGTATCCTTATATACTAGTTCCTTCAGGTGAATTTTAAAGTGAGCAATTCTTTGAGTGAATGGTAAGCTTACTTTACATTTTATTGATTACTTCTTATTTTCATTAAAGTTTTATCAATTCCCATCTTTTACAACCATTTAATGTAAGTAGCAGTTCTAACAATGCCATCTATATCACTTAAGAGAAATGGAGAATAGGATTAGAACAGCCAGTATCTCTCCTATTGGAGTTTCTGGAGAGAATAGAGAAGATTTAGGAGAACAAACAATAAAAGATAATAAATGCAGACTCATGATTTCAGGGGGAAAAAAAGAGGTTGCTTAAAAAGTAAGGAGAACTAAACTGACATCTGACTTCTTGGCTGTGATGCAGGTTGCTAGCAAATAATGAGCATCGATTCTATGCTCAGCCAAACGCTCATTCCAATGTAAGAACAAAAGTAAGTTTCTCTTGTCCACATTTCACTGGGTAGATTAATGCCTGTCCTACTGCCATTGTGAGGTGGAAAACAGAAAAGGCAGGGCCAGGAATGACAGTAATAGGTCAGACTTTGAGTGTTACCTGTTCTCCCTTTCCCTCCCACACCCCATGGGCTAGATGCTTAAACTCTAAGGAAGGAGAGTGAGGAAAAAGGCATTTCCCTGGGCATAAATACAGCACGATTCTCTGAACGGGGGGGATAACTTGGTAGAAAGATGGCAAATGAAGAACTTGAGCCCAAGTTTTAATGTCAGAGACTATCTCTCCTAAGGCATGCTGTTCCTCAACATACTAGGAGCTACCTACCTAGGTTTTCACCCTCTCGCAAGATGTACTTTGCCTGCTGTAAATGTTGTCCATTTTGTGTAACCAATTATCACAAAACTCAGTGTCTTACAACAAACTTTTACTATCTCACGCTTTCTGTGGGTCACCAACCTGGGTGTAGCTTAGCTAGGTGCTTCTCCCTCAAGGTCTCTCACAGGGATGGGAATGCAATCAAGGTGCCAGCAAGGGTTGCAGTCTCATCTGAAGGATCAGCTGGGGGAAGAGCCACTTCCCAATTCCCTCATGTGGTTGTTGGCAGAACTGTTTCTTCTGGGCCTTTGCCCAGAGACCTCCTTTAGTTCCTTGTTATGTAGCTTCTCCACAGGGCAACTCAACACATCATCGCAGACTTCTATCAGAGCCAGCAAGTGAGAGAGCAAGAGAGGATAGAGACCAGAGTCTTTTTCTAACCTAATCTCTGAGATGACATCTCAGGTTGTATTCTCAATAGAAGCACGTTATTACTTCCAGTCCAAACTCAAGGCGAGGAAATTCCACAAGCATGCAAATACTGGGGCCAAAAAAAAACTGGCAGCCATTTTATATGCTAACTGCCACACTTGGCATTGTAAGCCACTATCCCCAGGGAAGTATAAGCACACAGGGAAAAATAAGAAGAATCAGAGGAGTGCAACAGAAAAGAAAGATTGCAAACTGAACAGCTTATACCAGAGGAAAAAACAATCAATAAATCAGAGAGAAGAGCGATTTAAAATAAGCTTAATGTCCCCCAAATGAATAAGGCAGACATTAGTAATAGGAAGTAGGAATAAACATTTATAAAAAGGTCCAGTTGGGAATGCTGGCTATGAGAAACATGATAATCAAAAGAACTCCATGTGTAGGCTGTCTAGCAATACGGATACAACTAAAAATGAATGTATAAATTGCAGAAATTAATGGATGAAATTGCCCAAATAGTATTAAGAAAGGATAGAAATTGAAAATATAGAAGAAAATTTGAGAGATAAATAAAAAGTATCCATATTTGTAGAACAGGAATCACAGAAGAAGAGAAAAATAAATAGGAGGGAATGATATTTGAAGGAAAAAGTGATTGAGAATTTCTCTGAATTGTTTCTAAAAATTTAAGCTAGAATGTTTTTCTCCAGCCCTACCAATGAGTTCATAAAACCACTTAAAACTCTATTATACTGTAAATACAATAGATATAAACTTATGATGCCATTATGAAGAGCCATATAGCAGTGCTTGGTGAAACTGAATATGCATATGTCTTGTTATCCACCAATCCTACTTTTTGGACATATTCCAGAGAAATGATCACATTGGTTAACAGAAAATTCTGTATAAGGATGTATATCACAGTATTGTTTGTGGTCCCAGTGAGTGGAAACTTACGCTTCCATCCTTAGAGGAATGAAAAGTAAAATGTGGTGGCTACAATATATATCACTTGGAAGCAAAGAACTAGAGTTTCAAACAACAACATGGATGGACCTTTAAAAATATATTAGAATAAATAAAAAAAAGAAATAGATCTACAGTGCAATGCTTATATTGATACAAATTAAAAGAACTCATGCATTAAAGTAGACATACAATACTATACTATAAACTAGCTGTACTTGCAGTATTGGTTATCTATTGCTGAATAACAAACTACACCAAGACTTAGTGATTTAAAACAACAACCATTTTATTATTTCACAATTTTGTTGGTCAGAAATTCAGACAAGGCTTGACTGGATGATTTTTCTATTCTATATGGAATTAACTGGGTATTTAGTGTAAGGTAGGCTGATCTGAAGCATCCAAGATGGCTTCACTCACATGCTGGTGCCTTAGCAGGGATGGTTGATGGACTGAAGGACTATTAACTATCAGAAGGTGGACTTCTTACATAGCGTCTCAGGGCTCTCTAAGAAAGTTTTTAGGCTGATCTGAAGCATCCAAGATGGCTTCACTCACATGCTGGTGCCTTAGCAGGGATGGTTGATGGACTGAGTTTACCTAGGACTATTAACTATCAGAAGGTGGACTTCTTACATAGCGTCTCAGGGCTCTCAAAGAAAGTTTTTAAGAGACAAGAAGGTGGAAGTTGCCAGTTTCTTAAGGCCTGAGCTCTTTAATTGGTACAGTATCACTTCTGCCATATTCCATCAGCCAAAGCATTCACAGAGCCCAAACAAGTTTCAAGGAAAGGGACTTGGACTTGCCCTTGATGGTAGGAGTGTCAATGAATTTGTAGCCATATTTAATCTGCCACACACGAATGGAGCTAAGAAGCATAGTTTTGATTAAGGAAGAAAGAGAGAAGGCCTGTAACACAGAAGCATGTACAGCCTATGTATTTTCAATATACATGTATCACCATTGCCAGAGATTAAACACAGTAGGGTGGACGTCTATAAGCATAAGAGAAAAAGTATTGAGGTTAAGGGATAAAGAGAAAAATAAAATAATGTAAAGTGAGAGGGGGATTGCATATACTGATGATAAAGTGTGTCATGTACTTCAGCATGTCTGTGTGGAGAGGAGGGAGAAAATAATTAAAAATATGGTGATTCCTTCTTCGAATCAGGTTAAAGCTCTGTATCACTTTAAAAACCAAAACCGAACCTGTTGCGGAGTCAATTTCAACTCACAGTGACCCTATAGGATAGAGTACAGCTGCCCCATAGGGTTTCCAAGGAGCAGCTGGTGGGTTCAAACTACTAACCTTTTGATTAGCAGCCATAGCTCTTAACCACTGTGCTACCGTGGCCCTGTATTGCTACCATGGCCCTGTATTGCTCTAGCACTCGCTAATTTAATTGTATTTAAAATGATGACCTTGTTTTTTATGAGTTTAAGTACTTAAATTTGATGTTATGAGATTTTTTCTTAGTATCTTTGAAGAAAATACGCTCTCTCATTTCATGTTCTTTTTTTTTCTTTTGTGAAAATTTGAATCACTTAGAAGACAGAGGAAGCATGAGGGAAGTGTGTATATGTATATGTACGTGTGTGTGTGTGTGTGTGTGTGTGTGTCAGCTGGGGCGGTATTAATTATTTCTTTCTTAATTGCAGACTTGGCATAAAAACCTGCCAAGGATTCTTCTGGGTGAGGCTCCACCAGCTGTTGAAAGGCAAAAAAATTCTGTTGTTTCTAATTTGATTTTTACATAATGTTTTGGCATTTGGCTAATATATTCAACTCTCCTCTGTTCCCTAGCTCTAAAGACAGCTAGTTTTACATTTCAAAAATAAATTTTAAGGCTCCAAATGTCAAATGTAAACAATTTTATCAAACTAGGAACATTTTTTTTTTTTTTTTTAGGAACATTAAATCTGTTGCCATGTTGTTCTTCGGTGATGTGATTTATTTTCAATTGTTTATATCAAAGGAAGAAGACACCATGTCTTGGTCTATAAATTTGAACATTTTAAATTAAAGAGAGTTCATCTCTGAATTATGAATTTTAAAATCAGCAACACAGTAAGTGCATGTCTTAACAGAATTAGTTTATCAATTATTTATCAGTCACAGTATTGTAGACTCAGCCTTTTAAGCACTTGGAAACGAAAGGAAATAAGAATGTCCATTCAGAGCCAAGCAGTTAGGTCTACATCAGGGGGCATAAAAAGACATTGCAAAGAGGAAAAATGGCTTCCATACTTTCAAGATTTTACTATAACCAGACTAAAGATACTAATCTAGTGAAAAGATATGTCAGAGGGGCGAACATCAGTTCTGAAAGCAATAAAAAAAAAAAAGTCTCACAGAAGCACACATTAGCATACAGTGAAAGAGAAAAGCACTAATAAGAAACAATGTGAAGAGAACATTTCACATAGGTATATGCTTAACTAATAAGAACTATGATTATCATATCTAAAAATCTTATAATCATAAAACTTAAAATATAAATCTTAAAAATCATAGAATCATAGATGTTTACAGTTGAGAAAGATGATCATGGGCATCTGGTCTACCTTCTCAATATAAATTCCCTTTAAAAAACATCCAAGATATTTTGTAACACTTCCAGTTTTTGCTCACTGCCTACTAAACTGCCCAATCCCTTTGGTTCTGAGATGTCAGCATGCCCAGTGATTTTGTCATTTTACTTCAGGCCCACTGTAAAAGTAACACGCATAAAACCAACATTCACCCATTAGTTTATACGTTGTTTACTAAATAAGTGGCGAAAATTGTTAATATAAACAGTGAAAAGTGGGGATTATTTGCTAACATCTGCAATTGAATGGTGAAGTTCAAGTAATCTCTTTTATATGGCCTTTCTTGCCATGATCTTGTAACTCCCACCAAATGACTGAATGAGACTCTCCAGATGAGGTGCTTATGGCCCACCAAAGGGGTTGGATAGCTTGCCAATAATGCAAATAAGGTTCATGGCACCCTTGTGGGGGTGGGGCCATACAAATAAAGTATATACAACTCTAACGAAGGGATTGATCAGCTTTGCCATCCCACTAGGCTTAAAATGAGCCATCCAAGAGGAGGATGGGGGTAGGTCTCACTACCACCAAGAAGACATGATGGGAGAAGAGCACATCCTTTGGATCTGGGGCCCTTCTGCTGATAACCTCCTAGACCCAGGAGATAGAAAGATCTGTAACACTGGAGATGGCACAAGAAGGTGAGAAGTGGTGGGAAAGCATCAGTGGTAGCAGAACCAGTAAATCAGCGTGAGATGGCACAGAGAGCTTCCCGGCCACAGAGCATGGTGATTATAGTGGGTATGGAGCCTTGTTTTTTGCCAATGCCTTCAGTACAGCTTAGGCTTCTTCCTTCACTACTCTCGGTTCTTGATCATATGCTACCTCCTGAAATGAGTGAATGTCAACAAATTCTTTTTGGTACAGTAACTGTGTATTCCTTCCATCTTCTTTTGATGCTTCCTACATCATTTAATATTTTGCTTTTAGAATCCTTCAATATTGCCGCTTGAGGCTTGAACTTTTTCTTCAGTTCTTTCAGGTTCAGAATTCTGAACATATTCTTCCCTTTTGGTTCTCTAACTGCAAGTCTTTGCACATTTCATTATAATACTTTGTCTTCTTCAACTACCCTTTGAATTCTTCTGATCAGCTCTTTTACTTCATCATTTCTTCCATTCCCTTTAGCTGCTCTTTGTTCAAGAGTAATTTTCACTGTCTCATCTGACATCCATGTTGGCCTCCCTTTCTTTCCTGTCTTTTTAATGACCTCTTGCTTTCTTCATGCATGACGTTCTTGATGTCATTTCAAACTCATTTGTTCCTTGGTCATTAGTGCTCAAGGCATCAAATCTATTCTAGATTCAGGTGCGTTATAGTCAAAATCTTATTTTGGCACACGTGGACTTGCTCTAATTTTCTTCAGCTTCAAGTTGAGCTTGCCTATGAGCAATTGACAGTCTGTTCCACAGTGGACACTTGGTTTTGTTCTGACTGATGATATTGAGCTTCTACATCACCTTTTTCCACAGATGTAGTAGATTGATTCCCTTGTATTCCCTCTGGCGAGGTCCATGTGTATAGTCACCATTTAATTTGGTGATAAAAGGTATTTGCAATGAATACATCATTGGTTTTTCAAAATTCTGTCATGTGATCTCCAGCATTGTCTTAGCACCAAGACCATATTTTCCAGCTACTGATCTTTGTTCTTTGTTTCCAACTTTCAAATTCCAATTGCCAGTAATTATCAATGCATCTTGACTGCAGTTTTAATCAATTTCAGCCTGAAAATATTAGTAAAAATCTTCAATTTCTGTTTCTTTGGCATGGTTGGTTCACTAATTTGAATAATAGTCATATTAACTGGTCTTCTTTGTAGGCATATGGATGTTATCCTATCACTAACAGTATTGTACTTCAGGACAGATCTTGAAATGTTCTTTTTGAGGATGAATGTGATGTCATTCCTCTTCAATTTGTCATTCCCCACATGGTAGGCCATATGATTGTCGGATTCAGAATGGCCAATACCAGTCCGTTTCAGCTCTCTAATGCCTAGGATATCAATTTTTATATGTCCATTTCAGTTTTGGTGCCTTCCAATTTTCCTAGATCCATACTTCCAACATTCCATGTTTTGATTATTAGTGGATGTTTCTTCTCATTTTGAGTCATGCCACGTCAGCAAATGAAGGTCCTGAAATATTTTCTCCAACCATGTCATTAAGGCTGATTTTACATTGAGGAGACAACTCTCCCCATTTGTATGTTGAGTGCTTTTCAACCTGAGGGACTTATTTTCCAGCAGTACATCAGACGATGTTCCACTGCTGTTGATAAGCTTTTCACTGGCCAATTTTTTAAGAAATAAATTGCCAGGTCATTCTTTCTAGTCTGTCTTAGTCTGGAAGTGCCACTGAAACCTGTCCATCATGTGTGATCCTGCTGGTATTTGAAATACCAGTGACAGAGCTTCCAGCATCACAGAAATACACAAGCCACCACAGTACCACAAACTGACAAATAAATGGTGAATGTAAATAGTAGATATTTAATAAGTTATGGTTCTTTGATTGATTGGCATTAAGAGTTAGGTCTTTTAGCACTTCATTCTGATTTACCCAGCTGGTCTTGGATACATTTCCAATAAGATGATGAGAAACATTGGTGGACTGGTTAATTATTAGTCTTAGATTAACATTTAGTTTGGAAACCACATCTTGATGATATCTATACAAAGGCATGAGGCAAAAATAGAAAAGAAGACTGGGAGAATATGTCAATTTCCAGATTTCACTTAGTCTTTATTCCATCGCAAAAAGGTAAATGAATGGTCATTTTAGTTGGCGGGGAATGGGGAAGTGAACACTCTGATTTATAATACAAGATCTTAGTAATGTCACTGATAGGCTTTATAATTTCTTGACTCCTTATGTACTCAAACAACAGAACATTTCTTGCAGGAGCTTGTCATGCTTTTGATTCTTCTTTGTATCTTCTTTACTAATATATTTGAAATGAGCAAATGACAGTAGTAATTACTATTAATCGTTTCAGTATCAATCTCCTCCTTTAAAAAATAAAATAATGAAGGCAAATTCCACGTATTTAAAAAAAAAAAACAAACTCATCTGACTTTTGGTAACGGAAATGGAAGAGTGAGAGGGTATGAGAAAGAAAGAGACAGAGAAAAAGGAAAGAAAATAAGACTCCAGAATATTTCTTCTCTAAGAAACACATATTCCTAAGAAAGAATAAAAACATTAAATTCAATCAAGCATTATTTTTAGTCAGGTGGTACAAGAAGTCAGTGTTCTGAAATTAAACAAGTCTACACATGAACCTGACTGAATTGATGAGTTAATCAGCCCCTTATTACCTTTATATGATACAATTTTTTAAAATCAGCTGAAATATTTAAAAATACTCAAAATGAATGGTTTATTGCCCCTCTTGTTAAATCCAGCAATACTTAGAGCCTTGGGTTTAACACAGTCAAACAAATGATTAAATTTGGTTCATATTTAGTGAAACCAAAACAGTAAAACATCAACTTTAATGAAAGAGTGCATTTTCCTTAGGAAACACCTTCAGACACATCTATTCACTATTTACCATGTTGTTTATCTGCAAGCAATATTTATCAGCTTACTTAGCTCATTAGGAAAAATATGATTTGATTTTCATCCTGCGTACATTAAGATTACTTCTCCCAGTTATTCCAGGAGATGAAAGAAATTGTCTACTGGCTGGAGGAAGGAAGCAAATATTCATTTTTTATGTACTATAATTAGAGTTTTACAATTAAAAAAAAAAGGAAAATACACAAAACAGTGGATCTTGCAAAAACTCAAAGGAAAAACAACAGAACTTTTCAAAGTCAGTGACAGAAAGTGTGATCTATAAAACATGTTCTAACTAAGGAAATGTAAAAAGAGATCAAGCCAACCATCTGCTTTACAGCTAGGAAATGAAGACTCTCATTGCTAAAAAAATGTTCATAATAATATAACTTTTTTTTCCACCACTTACTTTTAAAAATTACATACATTTTATTTAGATGCACATAGTTCCAGAGAGTGTGTATTTGAAGAGGGAGCTCATGAAGGTGGGAATGGGAAGTGAAGGCTATTGGGAGTTAATAGAAAAAAGTTAGCCATCAGAGGTAAGTGCACTTAAGAAATTTATAATCTCTAAACACCTTGACACTGGAAATGCTATAAATACCAAAAAAGAACTTAATTAATAATACAGCCTTTATTTATTTCTGCTTTTGTTATTAATAAAATAGGTAATTTTGTCATATGATTTATGCTATGGATGAGGTATGATCCTTATCCTGAGAAAAATAGGTGCTGAAGAAAATTTTTAGAGAAAAAATGCTAAAATAAATGACAGAGGATTTTTTTTTAAATAATATAAATATTTATAAATTAATCTTAAAATCATGCTTTGCTTGTAGGGGTAAGGACGGAGGGTTACACTGAGCAGTTTTTTCATCCTCCCTCTCTCTTTTTATTTCCCCGCTCTGCTCTGTTATCTCCATTACTACACATACCAAAGCATATTGGCAGCTTGCAACAAAGTCTTATATATGCCAAAAATATTACTCCAAGTCATACAAAGTAATGATTTAAAATGTGGAACATACAGTAAGTGAGCATATCTTGAACTATGTTCTATGGGACATGTCTTAATCATCTAGTGCTGCCATAACAGAAATACTACAAGTGGATGGCTTTAACCAAGAGAAATTTATTTCCTCACAGTCTAGTAGGTTACAAGTCCAAATTCAGGGTGTCGGCTCCAGGGGAAGGCTTTCTTTCTCTGTCAGCTCTGAAGGAAGATTCGTTGTCCTCAATCTTCCCGGGTTGAGGAGCTCCTCAGGTGCAGGGACCGCAGGTCCAAAAGACGTGCTCTGCTCCTAGTGCTGCTTTCTTGGTGGTATGAGGTCCCCAACTCTCTTCTTGCTTCCCTTGCCTTTTATCTCTTGAAAGATAAAAGGTAGTGCAGGCCACACCCCAGGGAAACTCCCTTTACCTTGGATCAAGGAGATGACCTGAATAAGGGTGGTGTTACAATCCCACCCTAATCCTCTCAACATAAAATTACAATCATAAAATGGAGAACAACCACACAATACTGGGGATTATGGCCTAATCAAGTTGATACACAAATTTTTAGGGGGACATAATTCAATCCATGACAGGACAACATTGGCATTAAATACTCTGAGGAAAAAAAAAAAAGAGTTGCATAATCAAATTATTCATAAACATTTTTACATATATTTCCCTCTTGGAGATTCACAGTTGGCATTTTTATATTTAGGTTCTCATAAATCCAGCAGTAGACTTTGTATAACCTAATATTTCCCAAATTTATTCAAATAGAAAGTCTTTTTAAAAAGTTAGCATTTTGTGGATTCAATCTTTAAGGAAAAAATATTTGGGGAAGTCAAAAACCAAAACAAAACCAAACCCAGTGCCGTCGAGTCGATTCTGACTCATAGTGACCCTATAGTAGCCCCATGATATTTACATTGGTTACATGCCCAGATTTTTGAAGATTCTCAGATTTGTAAAACCCAGAGATTAGAAAAACAGATGTTTGAGGATGAGCTAGGCTAGCTAAGTAACTTGCTCATTTAAACCAACGTCACAGCCCATCAGATGCAAATTCATACTAGATTTTTTTTTTTTTATACAAGAGCTTTGTTTCTACAGATGTTTGCCTCAGAACAGCCATAAGGTGGTAATATCTTTATTCTCATTATAGGTGATTATATATCATGGATTTTTGTGGTTATTGGTAATTAGTTGAAACTGCACATGGTAAATCTAAGATGGCCAAAGACTAGAGAACCAACATAATCACTTAATAGCTGTGTGACCTAGTTAGTTATTTAACATCTCCGTGCCTTGGTTTCTGTATCTATAAATTGGCATGAAAGTAGTTAAAGGCTCACAGAGTTCTTATAAATGTTAAATGAATTAATACTTGTCAAGTGCTTAGAACAGTGCTTAGCATACAGTAAAAAAAATTTAAATGTTTGGAAACCCTGGTGGCATGGTGGTAAAGTGCTACGACTGCTAACCAAAAGCTTGGCAGTTCAAATCCACCAGGCATCCCTTGGAAACTCTATGGGGCAGTTCTACCCTGTCCTATAGGGTCACTATGAGTCAGAATTGACTCTATGGCAACGGTTTTTTTTTTTTTTTTTTTTGGTTTAAATTAAAAACAAAGCATTGTCTCCAACATTCTTATGCTCTAATATAAATGTCAAACATACGGATTTTGTAAACTATGGACAACAGTTCTCTCTCCTTAGTGTGGTAGGAAGAGGGGGAGGAAGAGAAATAGAAAGAATAACGGCCTCACTACAGCAAATTCATCAATTGTTACACTCAAACACAGCATTTTTATTTTTCAGTCATTGGTTTGCTTCGCATGTTTCAACATGCTTTTTGGAATACCTGCATCAGGAAGCCAAGAAGAAATTCCTGGGTGCCACCTCAATGACTGGAATCAAAATCTGTGTGGGTGTGGCTTAGAAAAGTGCACGTTTAACAGGTTGCTCTGGTGAGTTTCACGGGCACTAATGTTTAAGAACCTCGACCCTACCAGACACAGTTCAAACTCTGCAACTGTGCAGGGCTCGTCAGGGGCTGCTTCTTTCAGCCCCAGCACATTCGCTCCATCAGTTCACCCAAGTAAGAGAAACCTGAAAACTGAAGGCTTAAAAAATAATTAAGAACTTTTTTTCCCTCCCATGAGAAGTCTGAGGTAAGCAGCACAGGCCCAACAGAGCCTATCTCAGAGCTCCAGTCTCCTTGCGTCTTTTAGCTTAGCCGTTCTTAGCATTTGCTTGTTGCCTTGTTGTCACAGGGTGTTATTCTTCCTTTGGCCAACATGTTTACATTCCAGGCAGAAAGAACAGAAAGGCAAAGGGCAAAAGGCCCCTTTCAGTTAAGCCTGGTCCACTTTTAAGGAGTTTTAAGGACTAGGCCATGTTGCTACTCTTCACCCTTATCTGTAAGGAATGCTAGAAAACATTCGGACTTAGCTAGGCACATATTTATGCCCAACAATATTGGAGTAGGCTTTTTGATGTACTTCATACTCCAGCCTTAAAGAAATTATGTTTTCTCAAGCCTTCACCCCTTTGTGTATGTGGTTCACTCAGACAAGACTGCCTTTACCACTTAACTATTTTGTGACATCTATTCCTTCTTTGGTTTGCTTTGGGATTCCTTCAGCAGGGAGCCCTGGTGATGCAATGGTTAAGCACTCAATTGCTAACAGAAAGATTGGCAGTTCAAACCTACCCAGCAGCTCCGTGGGAGAAAGACCTAGTGTTCTGCTCCCATATAGATTACTGCCCAGAAGATCCTGTGGGGCATTTCTGCTCTGTCACATAGGGTCACTAGGAGTTGAATCGACTCATCAGCACCTAATATGAACATTCCTTCATCATTCACTTCCAGTTACCCATTCCTCTGTGACATGTTCCTATCTCCACCCAGGTGGCCTCAGGAATCCCCATTTTCTCATTTCACAAGCATATCGATCCATTATCACACTGTCGTGTTGTATAATTTTTTGTTCACAAATAGACTGATATCACATTGAAGTCTAAGACAGATGGCACACGTCTGGAGGCCAACCACAGCAGCTGGATCACAGTAACTGCTTAATAAATATTCACTGAATGAATGAATATGCAAAAATTGGAATGAACGACTGAATATATGAATGAAAAGTGGAGCATTTTTCCTTAGGGTAAAATATAAAATAGTGGCTTCTGTTGAACTCTACTATTCTTTTCTACTCTGATTCAGAGAAATAATGGCCATATATCTAGGGAAAGTACCATATTATGAATTTAAATGAAAGTGAAGAGAAAGACAGTACAGAAAATACCTGGGGCAAAATAAATATATGAGCTGCTCCGGTAGAGGACCCGTGTTTATTATTTTTCATCTTTGTTGCTTCACCCCATGAAAGACCTGGTTTGAAGCAGATTTATAATATCTAATGAATGAATGAACGTTGAATTAAAATGAAAAGAGAGAATTACCAGAGTTAGGCTGCTTTTATCTCTTGAAATTTCAGCAGTGTATTATTTATGTCATTGTTCTGAGCAAATAATTTTAGGGTACAACAGATAAGTAATTAACAGTAACAACAATTATTGCTCAAAATGATACTACATAGGAAGCTGGTATTTTTAACTTCTTTTAAGATATATGGGCCAATTGCACTGATCATTGAAGTTTAAGCTTTGCATTGTGATGATCCCACATATGTTAACTCTGTAGAATTGTAAGAAAGAATTGTATAGCTACATACTACCAGAATCTCATTATGACAACCGACATCTTCAACCAGGATCTTATCTTGGGAGGAATTTTCTGTCAATGAAAAAAGAGAGGAATTCTATCTTTTTTGTGTATAAAATCCAGATTTTTTTTTTTTAGCAAATATGAAAGTGGTGGGTCTTAAAATGCTCAGTTAAATCTGGTTTGGAGCCATGAAGTTTATGCCTTTAGGGCAGGAGATGGTGGGACTTGGCCTCTTAGTAAGACTATAAATAGGCTTTGTGTGTGCAGAAGACATGCTCATTTTTTTTAACACAGATAAGGGCCCAAACCTGGGGACACCAGCTTTTAAAGTGCTCAGTCTACCATTAAAATCAGGAAGAAGGAAGGTAGAGAAAAAAGCCTACACCTTTTTCATGCTCAGGGGATAATAAGAAAAAGAAAATGGAAGTCAGAAGTAAGGGAAAAAGATTTCCTCTCTACCCTGAATAGAACTCATAGAGAAGGGAGATTTCAGAAGTTGAGAGAAGGTCAAGGCTCTCTTCCTTCTTACCTGCTTAGGAACTCTGAGAAGAAGCTGCCTTGGTGATGGCCTGTCTTGGTTATCTAGTGCTGCTATAACAGAAATACCACAAGTAGATGGCTTTAACAAAGAGAAATTTATTCTCTCACAGTCTAGTAGGCTACAAGTCCAAATTCAGGGTGTCGGCTCCAGGGGAAGGCTTTCTCTCTCTGTTGGCTCTGGAGGAAGGTCCTTGTCATCAATCTTCCCTTGGTCTGGGAACTTCTCAGGCACAGGGACCCTGCGTCCAAAGTACATGCTCTGCTCCCAGTGCTGCTTTCTTGGTGGTATGAGGTTCTTTCTCTCTGCTTGCTTTCCTTTCTTTTTATCTCTTGTAAGATAAAAGGCTGTGCAGGGCACACTTCAGGGAAACTCCCTTTACACTGTAAGGGTGTTAAAATCCCACCATAACCCTCTTTAACCAGAGGCAGAGATTATGATTTACAACACATAGGAAAATCACAAAAAGGAGGACAGCCACACAACACTGGTAATCATAGTCTAACCAAGTTGACAGATACTGGGGGGACACAATTCAATCCATGACATGGCCTTACAGTAACCTGGAATGGTGGCTCCCACTTTCCTGAGGTTTATAGTTTCTGAGCCACCCTCAGTTCCATGTGTCACAGACACTGAGTTAAGAACATTGTGACCAGGTAACAGAGGCCAGGGTAAATGGTCAGGTCAATGGATCAAATGGGGTATCTAGCAGAGGCTCAGATGCTAGCTTTGGCCATGGACTTGTAGGACCAAAAGGACTCCGGCGACAAAGGGAGAGCCAGAGGACATCACATCCAAGGACTCCTATTCTTTGCCACCTATAAGCTAAGCCATTAACTGGCTTTCAAGAGGACACCAGCTAATGGAGAGCTGATGGAGAGTATCATTTTACCAATTAAGAGACAGAACACTAGTTATATGGACTGTTTACATGTTTTAGATCATACTAATATATGGGGTTGGTTTCTTAATTTCTCTGCCTCCAAAATAAAGCAGCAGGTGGGGATTCAGGAGGGATATTACTCATTGTTTCTGAAGGCCTAAACTCTAGTGGGAATTAAATTTGCCACCTCCAGCCTAAACCCTCACCACTCCAAACACACACACACACACACACACACGTAAAGCATTGCATTCAAGTTCAAAGTAGAAAAACATAAAATCATAAGGAACACCCCCAGATTTAAATTGTTTAGGAATAATACAACTTAGCAAAGTTTTGTATATGAAGATTTCATACATGAAAGCAGTTTCTTTGTCCTTCTAAAAATGGTTCTGCTAAATTGGGCGAAGACTTTGAGCTAGAGATAACACTAATACAGCCATATATTGGACTTTATTTCACTTAGGAGAGGATACCATTGCTTCATATTTTTAGGGTAAACTCATATGAAATAAAAGGAAACAGGCGCTTTGTTTTTTTGTTTTGTTTTGCTTTCCAGAAGCATCCAGAAGGAGACTAGGCAGGAGGAGAATGGAAGTGATTTTTATGCAAAACACACATATTTCATCAAATATTTGAAAACATATTCTGTGTGAGTGAAATACGATGCCCCTATTCTGTGCTCTCAAGTAATTAACAATTTAACTAAAGAAATCTGTTCATGAACACAAATCTGTACTAGTGGTGGCAAAAGAGAGTGTCAACTCAAAAGTTTGTATTTTGCCAAAGATCAAATGCAAGGTTATTAAGTAATTTAGAGAAGAGCTCAGTATCAGAGAAGGCTGTACAGAAGGAAATGGAACTGATTCAATTCTTAAAAATTAGATAGTAGCTTCATTAGAAGGAGGATATAGTATAGATATGGACATTCTAGGCTGTACAAGTAGAATTTACAAAAGCAAAAAGAAGTAAAATGGTACTTACTATATGACTTTCCCAGGGCTACAGTAGCAAAGTACCACAAACTTGTTGGCTTAAAACAACTGAAGTTTATTGCCTCACAGTTCTGGAGTACAGAAGTTCAAATTTAAGGTGTCAGCAGTCCATGCTCTCTCTGAAGTCTCTTGCCTTATTTCTTCCAACTTCCGGTGCTTGCCTATAAGCCTTGGCATACCTTGGCTTTATAGATGCATCACTCCAAGCTCTGCCTCCATTGCCATATGCAATAACGCCCGTGTCTGTGTTCAAAATTTCTCTAGTTTTATAAAGACACCAGTCATTGGATTAGGGGCCACCCTAATCTCATTTTAACTTGATTACATCTGCATGTAATAAGGTCACATTCACAGGTATTGTGGGTTAGGACTTTGACATATCTTTTTGGGGGACACAGTTCAACTCACAACAGGTACTTATTGGGATTTCTGAGGAATTCTGTGCAATGATTGGGATTCATAGGCGATAACGGCAGGTAAAAAAAAATCAAAACCGTTGCTGTCAAGTTGATTCTGTCTCATAGAGAACTGCCCCACAGGGTTTCCAAGGAAAAGTTGGTAGATTCTAACTGCAGACCTTTTGGTTAGCAGCCTGAGCTCTTAACCACTGCATCACCAGGGCTCCAATGGCAGGTAGGTAGATGCATATTAATCTGGTCCCAAAAAGCCAGAAAGAATTTATTCTTGGTGGGGAGAAACACTGAAGATTTATTGTAGGTTCTTGAAGTGTTTCAGACACATTTATCTATATCAGGATGAGACAAGTGGTGGGGAGCAAAGGGCTTGCAAGTAAGTGACAGTGCTAATGGGGCAGGAGCAGAAGCAATAAACAGGAAGAGAGAAAAATTAAGAGAATTAAAATAATTGACAGAATGATTACATAGGGTGACTTTTGTTCCTGGTTTTATCAGGTCCATCTAGTTTATATCTACTGTCTTGGTGTAGTTGTTGATGGCACTTCTTTTCACTCTTGAAAATGACCCAGTTGGGATGATAAACTATCTGCTTATCTTATATTCTTGGAGAGATTCCAAGTCCTGGAGGCTGTGAAGAGGCTGCAAGGCAGCTCCTCCAACAATACAGGGAAGATGAGCATCCAGGATGATGAAGAATTTCATTTTGAACCTAGCTAGAAGGAGTAGCAGGATTTCAGAGTGTAAATACCCTATAGACAGCTGAGATAAAGGACAAATGGAGATACACATTTCAGAAAATTTAATTTGGCAGTCACATATATTCTTCTATATATTCTATATGGTCCCTATGAGTCATAATCTACTTGATGGCAATGGGTTTTTTTTTGGTATATATTCTTCTTTTGGAAAAGCCATTTGTACCAAGCTCCACGTTTTGATTCTGAATACGAGAAGATGAATTGACTAAGGGAATTAACAATATCCAACATAACTTACTGGAAATTGATATGCCATCAACGGTTGGGAGAGGAAGTGGAAGACTAACATTTGAGGAAAATTTTCAATAAAATTTTGACCAAAAGAGTTCCACACCTTCCCCAACGTAACATTCCACTTACAACTACTCCCATTCATAAATATTTGACTGCATGCAGACTGATTTGAGGCATTAGTGGTCCAGTGGTAGAATTTCACTTTTCGTGAGGGAGACCTGGGTTCCATTCCCAGCTAATGCATCTCAAGCAGTCACCATCAATCTGTCAGTGGAGGCTTACTTGTTGCTCTGTTGCTGAACAAATTTCATGGGAGTTTCTAGACCAAGAGAGATTAGGAAGAAAGACCTGGCAATATACTTCCAAAATCAGCCAACAAAAACCCTGTGGATCACAAAGGTCAGATCCGCAGCCGATCTAGTTGGCGCTGGCTCTACAGCAGCTAACGACAAACGGATTTAGTCACTGTTTGCTCTTAGTTCTGTGATGCCTCTGTCCTCTCTGCTCTTGTGTCTGATTCCCCTCTGTCGTGAATGTCTTTCCTTCGCTTCTCCACCTGCCCATTTGCTACTAATGCTTCAACACCCCTCGGTCTGTATCTTCTCTGTGAAACTTACTTGACAACACCAATACAATGTACTCTGTAGCCTGTGGCCTCCCATTAGTTTGACTGGTATTTATTTACATATTTGCGTTGTGACATTCATTTTTTCGTGGTCTTGTACGTTCTGTAACTCTTCGTTTACCAACTCTATTACCGTGAAAACTGTGATAGACGGAACTCGATGGGACTGCCTTGTTTTTCCGTGTCTCAAAAGTTTTCCGCCTTTAACAAGGTGCACCCTTGCCACTTTTCTATCACTCATTTTAATGGAGAATATTTGAGTTTTCCTTGTCTGACAGGTTTCCACCTTACACAGGTTCTGGCTTTTGCAGGTTTTACTGAATTTAACTCTTAATGTACATATCTAATTTCCTCAAGGTTGTGTGTTCTTTGAAGGTGGAGCTGCTGTATGTCTCTGTGTAACTTACAGCTTTGGCTTTGGTGCCATTCCATATTTCTCAAAAATGAAACACAAATACATTAACCATTTTATGCTGAATGCATAAGCTCAAATCCTAATGCACTTCAGAATATTCAACTCTTACCACAAAAACAGTGCCAACTATATGTCATGTCAAACTTATTAGGATCATAATATTGAGAGATTTTAGTGTTTTGAGGACATTTGACACAAAACATAAGTTTCTGTACTTATTTTGAAGACATTTTTTACCACTCATATAACAGCATCCCTTACAAAAAAAAATTTACTTAACCTGCCATTTAAGGTCATCTAAAAAAAAATTTTTTTTTACTTGATTCAGTGTAATGAAGTGACCAGAAAACACTCAGCTTCCAAATTTAGAGTGGCATGGTTCACATAATTGACAATGATACAAAATGGTTCACATTTGCAAGTTAGCAATGACGCTGACTCAGGGTGTGATTTCCTTTCCTCTTCCTTGTGAATGTAGAGATGGGGTTTAATTTCTTAATCATTGGACAAATGCAACAGATTTGTCTCTGTCTTGAATCAACTGCTGCCACAAGTGCGTTTATCAGCGGCAGCCTTGTAAGTTGTCAAACAGAATGGCACCTCACTATAATAACACTGGAGGTATGAAAAAAGTTTGCTTCCAATTTTACAGAGAAACTCTAAGATGAGTGTTTATAATGATTTGTGTGTGTGTGTGTGTGTGTGTGCGATTTAGGTAAAAGTTTACAGCTCAAGTTATTCTCTCTTACAAAAATTTATACACGCATTGTTATGTGACCCTAGTTGCCATCCCTGTAATCTGACTGCACATTCCTCCTTTCCACACCGGGTTTCCCGGGTCGATTCGACCAGCTCCCATACCTTTCTGCCTTCTCATCTTACCTCTGGGCAGAAGCTGCCCATTTAGTCTCGTGGATCTACTTGAACTAAAAAGCACGCCCTTCATGAGCATTATTTTATGTTTTATAGTCCAGCCTGGCCATTGTCTGAAGAGCTGGCTTCACAAGTGTTTTTTGTTCTGGGTTGACAGAGCATCCAGGGGCCCTATCTTCAGGGGTTCCTCTAGTCTCAGTCAGACCATTAAGTCTGGTCTTTTTACATGAATATGATTCTGCACCACATTTTTCTCCTGCTCCTTCGGGAACTTTCTGCTGTGTTCCCTGTCAGGGAGACTATTGGTTGTAGCCGGGCACCATCTGGTTCTTCTGGTCACAGGCTGACGGAGTCTCTGGTTTATGTGACCCTTTTGCCTCTTGGACTAATATTTTCCTGGTATCTTTTGTGTTCTTCATTCTTCTTTGTTTCAGGTGGGTTGGGACCAATTGATGCATCTTAGGTGGCCATTTACAAGCTTTTAAGACCCCAGACACCAGTCATCAAAGTGGGATGCAGAGCATTTTCTTAAAAAACTTTGTTATGCCAACCCCCACTTCTGCTACTCCGTCCCTTGAAGTGTTTTGTTGTGTTCAGGAAACTTCTTAGCTTTTAGTTCAGTCCAGTTGTGCCGACTTCTGTATTGTGTATTGTTCTTCCCTTCACCTAAGATAATTCTTGTCTACTATCAAAAAAAAAAAAAAAAATTTTTTTTTTTTTAATGTAATAAGCGAATTCCGCTCTCCCTCCCTCCCCACCCTCAAAACCGTCAAAGGATGTTTTCTTCTGTGTTTAAAACTTTTCTTGAGTTCTTATAATAGTGGTCTCATACAATATTTGTCCTTTTACAACTGACTAATTTCATTCAGTATAATGCCTTCCAGATTCATCCATGTTGTGAAATGTTTCACAGATTCATCATTGTTCTTTATCATTGTGTAGTATTCCATTGTGTTAACATACCGTAATTTGCTTATGCTTTCTTCCTTTGATGGGCACCTAGGTTGCTTCCATCTTTTTTTTTTTTTTTTAATAACTTTTATTAAGCTTAAAGTGAACGTTTACAAATCCAATCAGTCTGTCACATATAAGTTTACATACATCTCACTCCCTACTCCCACTTGCTCTTCCCCTCTTGAGTCAGCCCTTTCAGTCTCTCCTTTCTTGACAATTTTGCCGGCTTCCCTCTCTCTCTATCCTCCCATCCCCCCTCCAGACAAGAGTTGCCAACACAATCTCAAGTGTCCACCTGATATAATTAGCTCACTCTTCATCAGTGTCTCTCTCCCACCCGCTGACCAGTCCCTTTCATGTCTGATGAGTTGTCTTCGGGGATGGTTCTTGTCCTGTGCCAACAGAAGGTCTGGGGACCATGGCCGCCGGGATTCCTCTAGTCTCAGTCAGACCATTAAGTTTGGTCTGTTTATGAGAATTTGGGGTCTGCATCCCACTGATCTCCTGCTCCCTCAGGGGTCCTCTGCTGTGCTCCCTGTCAGGGCAGTCATCGATTGTGGCCAGGCACCAACTAGTTCTTCTGGTCTCAGGGTGATGTAGGTCTCTGGTTCATGTGGCCCTTTCTGTCTCATGGGCTCTTAGTTGTCGTGTGGCCTTGGTGTTCTTCATTTTCCTTTGCTCCAGGTGGGTTGAGACCAATTGATGCATCTTAGATGGCCGCTTGTTAGCATTTAAGACCCCAGACACCACATTTCAAAGTGGGATGCAGAATGATTTCATAATAGAATTATTTTGCCAATTGACTTAGAAGTCCCCGCAAACCATGTTCCCCAGACCCCCGCCCCTGCTCCGCTGACCTTTGCAGCATTCATTTTATCCCAGAAACTTCTTTGCTTTTGGTCCAGTCCAATTGAGCTGACCTTCCATGTATTGAGTGTTGTCTTTCCCTTCACCTAAAGCAGTTCTTATCTACTGATTATTCAATAAAAAACCCCTCCCACCCTCCCTCCCTCCCCCCCTCGTAACCACAAAAGTATGTGTTCTTCTCAGGTTTACTATTTCTCAAGATCTTATAATAGTGGTCTTATACAATATTTGTCCTTTTGCGTCTGACTCATTTCGCTCAGCGTAATGCCTTCCAGGTTCCTCCATGTTATGAAATGTTTCAGAGATTCATCACTGTTCTTTATCGATGCGTAGTATTCCATTGTGTGAATATACCACAATTTATTTACCCATTCATCCGTTGATGGACACCTTGGTTGCTTCCAGCTTTTTGCTATTGTAAACAGAGCTGCAATAAACATGGGTGTGCATATATCTGTTTGTATGAAGGCTCTTGTATCTCTAGGGTATATTCCCAGGAGTGGGATTTCTGGGATGTATGGTAGTTCTATTTCTAACTGTTTAAGATAACGCCAGATAGATTTCCAAAGTGGTTGTACCATTTTACAATCCCACCAGCAGTGTATGAGAGTTCCAATCTCTCCGCAGCCTCTCCAACATTTATTATTTTGTGTTTTTTGGATTAATGCCAGCCTTGCTGGTGTGAGATGGAATCTCATGGTAGTTTTAATTTGCATTTCTCTAATGGCTAATGATCGAGAGCATTTTCTCATGTATCTGTTGGCTGCCTGAATATCTTCTTTAGTGAAATGTGTGTTCATATCCTTTGCCCACTTCTTGATTGGGTTGTTTGTCTTTTTGTGGTTGAGTTTTGACAGAATCATGTAGATTTTAGAGATCAGGCGCTGGTCTGAGATGTCATAGCTGAAAATTCTTTCCCAATCTGTAGGTGGTCTTTTTACTCTTTTGGAGAAGTCTTTAGATGAGCATAGGTGTTTGATTTTTAGGAGCTCCCAGTTATTGGGTTTCTCTTCATCATTTTTGGTAATGTTTTGTATTCTATTTATGCCTTGTATTATGGCTCCTAGGGTTGTCCCAATTTTTTCTTCCATGATCTTTATTGTTTTAGTCTTTATGTTTAGGTCTTTGATCCACTTGGAGTTAGTTTTTGTGCATAGTGTAAGGTATGGGTCCTGTTTCATTTTTTTGCAAATGGATATCCAGTTATGCCAGCACCATTTGTTAAAAAGGCTATCTTTTCCCCAGTTAATTGACACTGGTCCTTTGTCAAATATCAGCTGCTCATACGTGGATGGATCTATGTCTGGGTTCTCAATTCTGTTCCATTGGTCTATGTGTCTGTTGTTGTACCAATACCAGGCTGTTTTGACTACTGTGGCTGTATAATAGGTTCTGAAGTCAGGTAGAGTGAGGCCTCCCACTTTCTTCTTCTTTTTCAGTAGTGCTTTGCTTATCCGGGGCTTCTTTCCCTTCCATATGAAATTGGTGATTTGTTTCTCTATCCCCTTAAAATATGACATTGGAATTTGGATCGGAAGTGCGTTAAATGTATAGACGGCTTTTGGTAGAATAGACATTTTTACTATGTTAAGTCTTCCTATCCATGAGCAGGGTATGTTTTTCCTCTTAAGTATGTCCTTTTGAATTTCTTGTAGTAGAGCTTTGTAGTTTTCTTTGTATAGGTCTTTTACATCCTTGGTAAGATTTATTCCTAAGTATCTTATCTTCTTGGGGGCTACTGTGAATGGTATTGATCTGGTTATTTCCTCTTCGATGTTCTTTTTGTTGATGTAGAGGAATCCAAGTGATTTTTGTATGTTTATTTTATAACCTGAGACTCTGCCAAACTCTTCTATTAGTTTCAGTAGTTTTCTGGAGGATTCCTTAGGGTTTTCTGTGTATATAATCATGTCATCTGCAAATAGTGATAACTTTACTTCTTCCTTGCCAATCCGGATACCTTTTATTTCTTTGTCTAGCCTAATTGCCCTGGCTAAGACTTCCAACACGATGTTGAATAAGAGCGGTGATAAAGGGCATCCTTGTCTGGTTCCCGTTCTCAAGGGAAATGCTTTCAGGTTCTCTCCATTTAGAGTGATATTGGCTGTTGGCTTTGCATAGATGCCCTTTATTATGTTGAGGAATTTTCCTTCAATTCCTATTTTGGTAAGAGTTTTTATCATGAATGGGTGTTGGACTTTGTCAAATGCCTTTTCTGCATCAATTGATAAGATCATGTGGTTTTTGTCTTTTGTTTTATTTATGTGATGGATTACATTAATGGTTTTTCTGATATTAAACCAGCCTTGCATACCTGGTATAAATCCCACTTGATCAGGGTGAATTATTTTTTTGATGTGTTGTTGGATTCTATTGGCTAGAATTTTGTTGAGGATTTTTGCATCAATGTTCATGAGGGATATAGGTCTATAATTTTCTTTTTTTGTAATGTCTTTACCTGGTTTTGGTATCAGGGAGATGGTGGCTTCATAGAACGAGTTGGGTAGTATTCTGTCATTTTCTATGCTTTGAAATACCTTCAGTAGTAGTGGTGTTAACTCTTCTCTGAAAGTTTGGTAGAACTCTGCCGTGAAGCCGTCCGGGCCAGGGCTTTTTTTTGTTGGGAGTTTTTTGATTACTGTTTCAATCTCTTTTTTTGTTATGCGTCTATTTAGTTGTTCTACTTCTGAATGTGTTAGTTTAGGTAGGTAGTGTTTTTCCAGGAATTCATCCATTTCTTCTAGGTTTGCCAATTTGTTGGAGTACAATTTTTCGTAATAATCTGATAATGATTCTTTTAATTTCAGTTGGGTCTGTTGTGATGTGGTCCTTCTCGTTTCTTATTCGGGTTATTTGTTTCCTTTCCTGTATTTCTTTAGTCAGTCTAGCCAATGGTTTATCAATTTTGTTAATTTTTTCAAAGAACCAGCTTTTGGCTTTGTTAATTCTTTCAATTGCTTTTCTGTTCTCTAATTCATTTCGTTCAGCTCTAATTTTTATTATTTGTTTTCTTCTGGTTCCTGATGGATTCTTTTGTTGCTCAGTTTCTATTTGTTCAAGTTGTCGAGACAGTTCTCTGATTTTGGCTCTTTCTTCTTTTTGTATGTGTGCATTTATTGATATAAATTGGCCTCTGAGCACTGCTTTTGCTGTGTCCCAGAGGTTTTGATAGGAAGTATTTTCATTTTCGTTGCTTTCTATGAATTTCCTTATTCCCTCCTTGATGTCTTCTATAACCCAGTCTTTTTTCAGGAGGGTATTGTTCATTTTCCAAGTATTTGATTTCTTTTCCCTAGTTTTTCTGTTATTGATCTCTAGTTTTATTGCCTTGTGGTCTGAGAAGATGCTTTGTAATATTTCGATGTTTTGGATTCTGGAAAGATTTGTTTTATGCCCTAATATGTGGTCTATTCTAGAGAATGTTCCATGTGCGCTAGAAAAAAAAGTATATTTTGCAGCACTTCGGTGGAGAGTTCTGTATAAGTCAACGAGGTCAAGTTGGTTGATTGTTGTAATTAGATCTTCCGTGTCTCTGTTGAGCTTCTTAGTGGATGTCCTGTCCTTCTCCGAAAGTGGTGTGTTGAAGTCTCCTACTATAATTGTGGAGGTATCTATCTCGCTTTTCAATTCTGTTAAAATTTGATTTATGTATCTTGCAGCCCTGTCATTGGGTGCATAAATATTTAATATGGTTATGTCTTCCTGATCAATTTTCCCTTTTATCATTATATAGTGTCCTTCTTTATCCTTTGTGGTGGATTTAAGTCTAAAGTCTATTTTGTCAGAAATTAATATTGCTACTCCTCTTCTTTTTTGCTTATTGTTTGCTTGATATACTTTTTTCCATCCTTTGAGTTTTAGTTTGTTTGTGTCTCTAAGTCTAAGGTGTGTCTCTTGTAGGCAGCATATAGATGGATCGTGTTTCTTTATTCAGTCTGTGACTCTCTGCCTCTTTATTGGTGCATTTAGTCCATTTATATTCAGGGTAATTATAGATCAATAAGTTTTTAGTGCTGTCATTTTGATGCCTTTTTATGTGTGTTGTTGACAATTTCATTTTTCCACATACTTTTTTGTGCTGAGGCGTTTTTCTTAGTAAATTGTGAGATCCTCATTTTCATAGTGCTTGACTTTATGTTAGTTGAGTCGTTACGTTTTTCTTGGTTTTTATCTCGAGTTATAGAGTTGTTATACCTTTTTGTGGTTACCTTATTATTTACCCCTATTTTTCTAAGTAAAAACCTAACTTGTATTGTTCTATATCGCCTTGTATCACTCTCCATATGGCAGTTCAATGCCTCCTGTATTTAGTCCCTCTTTTTGATTCTTGTGATCTTTTACCTATTGACTTCCATGATTCCCCGTTATGTGTATTTTTTTTTTAATTAATCTTAATTTGTTTGTTTTTGTGATTTCCCTATTTGAGTTGATATCAGGACGTTCTGTTTTGTGACCTTGTGTTGTGCTGATATCTGATATTATTGGTTCTCTGACCAAACAATATCCTTTAGTATTTCTTGTAGCTTTGGTTTGGTTTTTGCAAATTCTCTAAACTTGTGTTTATCTGTAAATATCTTAATTTCTCCTTCATATTTCAGAGAGAGTTTTGCTGGATATATGATCCTTGGCTGGCAGTTTTTCTCCTTCAGTGTTCTGTATATGTCGTCCCATTCCCTTCTTGCCTGCATGGTTTCTGCTGAGTAGTCAGAACATATTCTTATTGATTCTCCCTTGAAGGAAACCTTTCTTTTCTCCCTGGCTGCTTTTAAAATTTTCTGTTTATCTTTGGTTTTGGTGAGTTTGATGATAATATGTCTTGGTGTTTTTCTTTTTGTATCAGTCTTAAATGGGGTTCGATGAGCATCTTGGATAGATATCCTTTCGTCTTTCATGATGTCAGGGAAGTTTTCTGTCAGGAGTTCTTCAACTATTTTCTCTGTGTTTTCTGTCCCCCCTCCCTGTTCTGGGACTCCAATCACCCGCAGGTTATCCTTCTTGATAGAGTCCCACTTGATTCTTAGGGTTTCTTCATTTTTTTTAATTCTTTTATCTGATTTTTTTTCAGCTATGTTGGTGTTGATTCCCTGGTCCTCCAGATGTCCCAGTCTGCATTCTAATTGCTCGAGTCTGCTCCTCTGACCTCCTAGTGCGTTGTCTAATTTTGTTATTTTATTGTTAATCTTTTGGATTTCTACATGTTGTCTCTCTATGGATTCTTGTAACTTATTAATTTTTCCACTATGTTCTTGAATAATCTTTTTGAGTTCTTCAACAGTTTTATCGGTGTGTTCCTTGGCTTTTTCTGCAGATATCCTAATTTCATTTGTGATATCATTAAGCATTCTGTAAATTAGTTTTTTATATTCTGTATCTGATAATTCCAAGATTGTATCTTCATTTGGGAAAGATTTTGATTCTTTTGTTTGGGGGGTTGGAGAAGCTGTCATGGTCTGCTTCTTTAAGTGGCTTGATATGGATTGTTGTCTCCGAGCCATCACTGGGAAACTAGTTTTTCCAGAAAATCTGCTAAAAATAAAATGCAGTCAGATCCCTATCAGAGTTCTCCCTCTGGCTCAGGCTATTCAGATGTTAATGAAGCTGCCTGGGGAGGGTGGGGGAGGGAACAGAGAGATAGGAGAGTAGCACCTCAGAATATAGCCAGAGTTGCTTGTCTTGCTTGGAATTACTATTATATCTGAGATTCCCGTGGGCACGTCGCCTATGTGTGCTGGCTGTGTGGAGATTGCCCCCGGGGGGTCTGGCCCACTGAAGTCACGGTCAGATCCTCCGCTTCCAGCCCCACGCCCAGCGTCAAGGCTCCCCTACTGGGATGATGCACTCTCGACTCCAAAATCAGTCGCTGCCTCCCGGGGACTTCTCGTCCCTCCAGCCGCATGGCCGTGCCGCCTCCGAGAACCAGTTGGGCCTCCTCCCGGGGTTAGTCCAGATGGGTGGAGCAGCTCCCCGTGCTTGTGCCGTGACCGAGTGTCCCGGCTGGGATGCTGTTCTCCCCGCTCCAATACCAGTCGCTGCCTCCCGGAGACTTCTCCTACCGGCTGTGTCCCACGCCGCCCGCGCGACCCGGCTGGGCCCCTTCCCGGGGTTAGTTCAGGGGGGTGGAGCAACTCTCCGTGTTTATGCCGTACCTGCGTCCGGTTCAAATCCCTGCGGGACGGTTCCCCGGCTCAGACGCTGCTCTTTCTGCTCCAAGACCAGTCACTGCCTCCCGGGGACTTCTCCTACCGGCTGCGTCCCACACTGCCCGTGGAACCGGCTGGTCCCCCTCCTGGGGTTAGTTCAGGGGGGTGGAGCAGCTCTCTGTGCTTGTGCCGTACCTGACTGGTACGCTGGGTCCAGGCTCTGGAAACAATCGCTGCTTCCCGGTATTAGTTCGTTCTCCGTCTCTAAATCTGTGTTTGTTGTTTAGGGTTCGTAGATTGTTATGTATGTGATCGATTCACTTGTTTTTCCGTGTCTTTGTTGTAAGAGGGATCCGAGGTAGTGTCTGCCTAGTCCGCCATCTTGGCTCTGCCCCCCTGCTTCCATCTTTTTGCTATTTTGAATAGTGCTGCAATGAACGTGGGTGTGCATATATGTATTCCTGTGATAGCTCTTATTTCTCTAGGATGTATTCCTAGGAGTAGGATTGGTGGATAGTATGGTACTTCTATTTCTAGCTTTTTAAGGAAGCCCGAAATTGATGTCCAAAGTGGTTGTACCATTTTACATTTCCCACCAGCAGTATATAAGTGCTCTAGACTCTCCACAACCTCTCCAACATTTATTATTTTGTCATTTTTTTTTTTTTATTAATGCTAACCTTGGAGTGAAATGCTACCTCATTGTAGTTTTGATTTGCATTTCTCTAATGGTTAATGATCCTTAGCATTTCCTTATGTATCTGTTAGCCACCTGAACATCTTCCTTGGTGAATTGCCTGTTCATATCCTGTACCCATTTTTTAATTGGGTTGTCTTTTTGTTGTTGAGGTTTTGCAGTATCTTGCAAATTTTGGAGATTAGGCCCTGATCAGATATGTCATAGCCACAAATTTTTTCCCAGCCTGTAAGTTGTCTTTTCACTCTTTCGGTGAAGTTGTTGGATGACCATAAGTGTATGATTTTTAAGAGCTCCCAGGTATCTAGTTTCTTCTCTGGTGTTTGTGCATTGATAGTTACATTCTATATTCTGTTTATGCCATGTATTAGGGCTCTTAGCATTGTCCCTATTTTTTTGTTCCATGATCTTTATCTTTTTAGATTTTATATTTAGGTCTTTGATCTATTTTGAGTTAGTTTTTGTACGTGGTGTGAGGTATGGTTCTTGTTTCATTTTTTTGCAGATGATATCCAGTTATGCCAGCATTATTTGTTAAAGAGACTGCCTTTTCCCCATTTAGCGGAATTTGGGCCTTTGTCAAATACCAGCTGCTCATAGGTATATGGCTTTACGTCTGGATTCTCAATTCTGTTCCACTGGTCTATGTATCATCTGTTATATTACCAGTACCAGGCTGTTTTGACTATCATGATGGTATAAAAGTTTCTAAAATCAGGGAGTGTGAGTCCTCACGTTTTGTTGTTCTTCTTCAGTAACGCCTGACTTATCCAGGGCCTCTTCCCTTTCCATATGAAGTTGATGATTTGTTCCTCCATCTCACTAAAAAATGTCATTGGAATTTGGATCAGGATTGCATTTTACCCATAGATTCCTTTGGGTAGAATTGACATTTTCACAATGTTGAGTCTTCCTATCCATGAGCAAGTTATGTTTTTCCACTTAAGCAGGTCTCTTTTGGTTTCTTGCAGTAGTGTCTTGTAGTTTTCTTTGTATAGGTCTTTTACATCTCTGGTTAGATTTATTCCTAAATATTTTATCTTCTTGAGGGCTATTGCAAATGGTATTGATTTGGTGATTTCCTCTTTGAAGTTCTCTTTCTTGGTGTAGAGGAATCCAACTGATTTTTGTATGTTTATCTCATATCCTGATAGTTTGCTGAAATCTTCTATTAGTTCCGGTAGTTTTCTTGTGAATCCTTTGAGTCTTTCTGTGTATAAGATCATATCATTTGCAAATAGAGGTATTTTTACTTCTTCCCTACCAATTTGGATGTGCTTTATTTCTTTTTCTTGCCTTAATGCTCTGACTAGGACCTCCAACACAATGTTGAATAAGAGTGGTGAAAAAGGGCCTCCTTGTCTGGTTCCAGTTCTCAAGGGGAATGCTTTCACACTCTCCATTTAGGATGATGTTGGCTGTTGAATGCCCTTTATTATGTTGAGGAATTTTCCTTCTATTCCTATTTTGCTGAGAGTTTTTAACACGAATGGGTGTTGGACTTTGTCAAATGCCTTTTCTGCATCAATTGATAAGATCACGTGGTTCTTATCTTTTGTTTTATTTACATGATGGATTATATTGATTGTTTTTCTAATGTTGAACCATTCCTGTATACCTGGTATAAATCCCGCTTGATCATGGTGAATTATTTTTTTGATATGTTGTTGAATCCTATTGGCTAAATTTTGCTGAGGATGTTTGTGTCTCTGTTCATGAGAGATATTGGTCTGTCATTTTCTTTTTTTTGTGGTGTCTTTACCTGGTTTTGGTATCGGGGTTATGCTGGCTTCATAGAATGAGTTCAGGAGTAGTCCATCCTTTTCTGTGCTCTGAAATACCTTTAGTAGTAGTGGTGATAACTCTTCTCTGAAAGTTTGGTAGAATTCTTCAGTGAAGCCATTGGGGCCAGGGCTTTTATTTTTGGGAAGTTTTTAATTACCTTTTCAAACTCTTCTTTTGTTATAAGTTTATTTAATTTTTCTACCTCGATTTGTGTTAGTTTAGGTAGGTTGTGTGTTTCAAAAAAAAAAAAATTTTGTGTTTCTAGAAACTTGTCTACTTCTTCTAGGTTTTCAAATTTGTTGGAGTACAGTTTTTCATAATATTCTGTTGTGATTCTTCTAATTTCATTTGGGTCTGTTGTGCTATTGCCTATCCCATTTCTTATTCAGGTTATTTGCTTCCTCTCCTATTTTTCTCTTGTCAGTTTGGTCAATAGTTTATTGATTTTGTTGATCTTTTCAAAGAACCAGCTTTTGGTCTTGTTAATTCTTTCAATTGTTTTTCTGTTTTCTATTTCATTTAATTTTGCTTTAATTTTTATTATTTGCTTTCCTCTGGTGCCCTGGGGCTCCTTTTGCTGCTTTCTTTCTATTTATTTGAGTTGTAGGGTTAAAGTTTTGATTTTGGCCCTTTCTTCTTTTTGGATGTGTGCATTTATTGCTATAAGTTGACCCCTGAGCACTGCTTTTGCTGCACCCCAAATGTTTTGGTAGGATGTGTTTTCATTCTCATTTGATTCTGTGAATTTCTTTATTCCATCCTTGATTTCTTCTATATCCCAGTAATTTTTAGACAAAGTGTTGTTCAATTTCCATGTATTTGATTTTTTTTTTTCCTTGCTTTTTCTGTTATAGATTTCTTCTTTTATGGTTTTGTGGTCAGAAAAGATGCTTTGTACTATTTCAAACTTTTGGAACCTGTTAAGGCTTTCTTTATGGCCTAATAAGTGGTCTATTCTGGAGAATGTTCCATGTGAGTTGGAAAAGAAAGTATACATGGCTGCTGTTTGGTGGAATGTTCTATATATGTCTATGAGATCAAGTTGGTTGGTTGAGCTTCTTTCTGGTTGTTCTGTCCTTCACCAAAAGCGGTGTATTAATGACTCCTACTATTATTGTGGAGCTATTTCTCTTTTCAATGCTCTTAGTTTGTTTTATGTATTTTGGAGCCCTGTTCTTGGGTGCCTAAATATTTATTATGGTTATGTCCTCCTAATGTATTGACCCTGTAATCATTATATAGTGTCCTTCCTTATCTTTTGTGGTGGATTTTGCTTTAAAGTCTTTTTTGTCAGAGATTAATATTGCCACACCTACTCTTTTTTGATTGTCCTTTGCTTGATATATTTTTTCCATCCTTTGAGTATTAGTTTATTTGTGTTTTGGAGTGTAAGGTGTGTCTGTTGTAGGCAGCATATAGATGGATTGTGTTTCTTTAACTCATTCTGCCGTTCTCAGTCTCTTTATTATGCATTTAGTCCATTTACATTCAGCGTAATTATTGATAGGTATGAGTTTAGTGCTTTCATTTTGGTGTATTTTTTTTGTGTGCGTGTTGTTGAGTTTCTTTCTTCCACTTAATTTTCTGTGCCGAGTCATCTTTCTTTATGTATTTTCTTGTCATCTTTTTCATTGCTGCTGATTTTGTGTTTGCTGAGTCTTTATGTTTTTCTTCTTTTTTATTTTGATGTGTAGGATTGTTAGTTTCCTTAGTGGCTACCTTAATACTTATGTCTATTTTTCTAAGTTTAAATGCATCTTTTGTTTCTTTATATCACCTTGAGGTCCTTTCCCTATGAAAGGTCTATGACTGCATTATTTAGTCTCTGTTTTTTGTCTTCATGTTGTCATCTTTTATACATTGACATTTCTGTTTCTCTGTTTTCAATGTTTTAGATTTGATTTGTTTTTGTGACCTATCTGGGTTGATATCTGGTTATTCTGTCCTCTGTTCTAGTCTTGGGTTGTTATCTGATGTTATTGATTCTCTAACTGGAAGACTCCCTTTAGTATTATAATTTTTGTTTGATTTTTACAAATTCCCTAAACTTCTGTTTATCTGGAAGTGCCCTAATTTCACCATCATATTTGATAGACAGTTTTGCTGAATATATAATTCTTGGCTGGCAATTTTATTTTCCTTCAAGTCTTTATATATGTCATCCCATTGCCTTCTTGCCTGCACGGCTTCTGCTGAGTAGTCAGAGTTTGGTCTTATTGACTCTCCTTTGTAGATGACTTTTCGTTTATCCCTAACCACTCTTAAAACTCTCTCTTTATCTTTGGTTTTGGCAAGTTTGGTTATAACATGTCTTGATGACTTTCTTCTGGGCTCTACCCTCTGTGGGGTTTGATGAGCGTCTTTCACGGTATCAGGGAAGTTTTCTGCCAACATAACTTCAACAATTCTTTCTGTATTTTCGGTTATACCTCCTGTTCTGGTATTCCAATCCCTTGTAGGCTAGTCCTCTTGATAGGGTCCCACATAACTCTTAGGCTTTCTTCATTGTTTTAAATTCTTTTGTCTGGTTTTCCCTCAAATCAATTGGCTTCAAGAGCTTTGTCTTCAGTCTCACCAATTCTGACTTCCATTGCCTCAATTCTGCTCCTATGACTTTCTATTGAGTTGCCTAATTCTGAAATTTTATTGTTAGATCTTTTGGATTTCTATTTGGTGTCTCTCTATGGATTCTTGCAGCCTGTTAAATTTGTCTTTCTGCTATTGTTTATCCTTCTTAAGTTCCTCTATTGCTTTGTCTGTGTTTTCCTTTGCTTGGTCTGCATTTTCCCTGATCTCCTTCCTGATCTCTTGAAGAGCTCTGTATATTAATCTTTTGAATTCTACCTCTAGTAATTCCAAGGTCTTATCTTCCTCCAGGAGGTTAATTGATTCTTTATTTTGGGAGCTTGCTGAAGCCATCATGGTCTGCCTCTTTATGTGATTTGATATTGACTCTTGTCTCTGAGCCATCAATAAGATGTTATATTTATTTATTTTATGTTTGCTTACTATGTCCTAGCTTCTTGTTTTGTTTTGATATGCCCCAATGGGCTGGTCTTGTGAGCTACTTTGATTATTGGTGTCTTTGCAGTTCTCATATACTTTCACCAGGTAATTAGACCTCCTACTAAGTATGTAAGCCCAGGAGTCCATTTACTTTTCTTATGTGGACTCAGCTTGGGTATCCAGGTTGTCAGTCACTGAGTGTGTGGTGTAGGCTCTCACCTACAGTCCTAGATGGACAGTGGTAATTGGAGCAGGCATAGGTATCTGGCTGCAGTAGGGGGTTATGTGCTGACAAGGTAGGGGACTGACAGCTGCTCCTGAGTGCCCGGGTAGAAGGTGTATCCCTGTTCACTAGAGTGTGTAGGTGGGTTGGTTTTGCATCTGGGCTTTGGGCACCCAAAGCTGTTGGCTGTAAGGATTAGGAGGCACCACTTGTTCTTGGGCCCTTGTCTTGGGTGGCTAGGTGGAGTGGGTGGAGCCACCAGTCCTCAGGCCTCTGATGTGGGTAGGTGAGGACCCTGTTTAATGGGGAGGGCAGTGTCGAATGTCACAAATATGTCACTCCCCCCTTATAGTAGATACAGATGAAAATAGGCTTCAGGTATGTACCCTGTCGTACTATGCTAATGAGGACCTATGCTGTTGAAATGGGCCCACACAGGTCTATGCAGAGGCGAAAGGCATTCAAAGTCTGTGGACCCCTTATGCCTGTGCCTAGGCAAAGGGACTGTGCCTGCTCTGAAGTCCTGGTTTAGGGGAGCTGTGAAATTAGTTTTTCCTGTTTGCTTTTTGTATGTTAATTTGTTCCCTCTCCAAAGCTAGGAGAACAGCTGAGAGCATGCAACGGGTCCCTCTCTGGTCCAGGGGGCACAGCAAGTGCTGAAGCAGGATCTGAACCAGAGCAGAGCAGGAAGGGGGCAGGTGAATGGGATAGAGGTACTTCCCAGAGGGTGAAGGGTGTTTTTTATCTCTTGTGGTAGGTTAGACATTTGCACTTAACTTTCACAGATGTAGCATCACCCTCCCCTGGTTCTGCAGGCTTGTGCAGACTCTCCAGACTGCGTTTCTCCCAGTGTGGAATATGCCTCCTGAGTGCTCCTTCTTGCCTCAGCCTATGTGCACTGGCCCATCCAGCCTGCGGGGTGCTGACCAGGTCAGGTCTGGCAAATCCTTGCTGCTTCTGAAGTGTCTGTCCCTCCCCCTGCTGCTCAGACTCCTCCACTTTGTCTTTGATTTTCAGGGCTCCTAGATTGTCATATAGAATCAATTTAATTGTTTTTCCTGGTCTTTATTGTAAAAGGGACCACAGGAAGTGTCTGACTACTCCGCAATCTTGACTCTGCCTCCCAGTATAATGAATTGATGGGCAGGATTTGGACCATGATATGTGCGAGCTGGAGCCCTGGTGGTGCAGTGGTTAAGAGCTTGGCTGCTAACCAAAAAGTCAGCAGTTCAAATTCACCAGCTGCTCCTTGAAAACCCTTATAGGGTAGATCTACTCTGTTCTATAGGGTCGCTATGAGTCAGAATCAACTGAATGGCAAAGAGTTTTTTTCTTTTTTTTTTTTTAAGTGTAAGCCATATGACAGAGGATTACAATAGGATTCTTTGAATTTTCAGATGTGCCTCTCAAATTCTGTATGTAGGTGTTTCTTGCATCATTTATTTAATCTAAGCTTCTGAAAATAGACTGTGCCACAAGAGACAGTTGGTGTAGACTGATCAAGAAGTAACCTTCATAAGCTTCATCAGCAGCAACTTCCATAACAGTAGGTGCAATTTACTAAACATCCATCCATCTTTACCTCCAGGAACATAAGTAATGTTCTTATACTTTTAATTTGCACTTAGTCTATATGTTAAAAAGCCCATTTAAGTAGCTAAAAATTAAATGAGTAGTCATGTATGCTTGAAATTCAAATAGTGGCATGGGAAAATTTTTTACTATGGTAAATGCATCTCTGATGTCTTTAGGGGAAATTGAACAGTACTTTATTAAGATCAAATGATCTCTAATTACCACCCAGAGGCACAAAGTTGTAGCAAGTAGAGGCAGCACTAAGTTGCATCACATGGATAGGCGCTACTCTGGTATATGCCTGGGCATTTCCTTAAGTAGCTCATATAAGGTTTACCAGAAAGTCCATCCTGCCAGAAGACTGTATTGCAAGGTCTTAGCTACCTTAGTTGACCTTCTCTGTTATCTCTGAGTTTGTTTCTTCTTACATTTGAGGTCTTCACCAAGACCTCAAATAACTGGAATGCCTAGGAAATAGGTAGTTCTGGTTAATTGAAATGTATATGCTTTTCTTTACAACTTTCTAGAAAATACTTGTAAACATGTCCATCCATTATCTATATTAGTAATTATAATATACTGAATGTACATGAATTTTTGTTGGGGCAATTCTTATGGTCGGGACATTTTATTCTGCATAAAAATCACCAAGACATTCCCATCACCTGCTGGTAAAATGCACATGTGTTAACACAGAAGGGTCTTCCTTCAGAATAGGACTCTCATCTGCATTTCCAGCTTATTTCCTGAGACTCTCCACCACTTTTTTTTTTTTTTTCTCCCCCACAGGCCCTAAGTGACTCCAGGCTTAGAAAATTACCCTCAGTTCCTGAGTGTGCCCTGTCTTTCACATCTCTGCACCTTTGCCCATGGAGTCAGAGTGATTTCTTTTTTTTTTAATTTTAGTGAGTGTATATTTATTGTTGTCGTTAGTTGCTGTACAGTCAGTTCCGACTCATAGCAACCTTATGTACAACAGAACAAAACACTGTCCAGTCCTTCGCCATCCTCACAATCTTTCTTATGCTCGAGCCCATTGTTTCACCCATTGTGTCAATCCATCTCCTTGAGGATCTTCCTCTTTTTTGCTGACCCACTACTTTACCAAGGATGATATCCTTCTCCAGACACTGGTCCCTCCTGATAACATGTCCAAATTATGTGAGATGCAGTCTCACCATCTTTGCTTCTAAGGAGCATTCTGGCTGTACTTCTTCCAAGACAAACTTGTTTGTTTTTTTGGCAGTCCATGGTATATTCAATATTCTTCACCAACCCCACAATTCAAAGGTGTCAATTCTTCTTTGTCTTCCATCTTCATTGTTCGGCTTTCACATGCTTATAAGGCAATTGAAAACACCATGGATTGGGTCAGGTACATGTTAGTCTTCAAGGTGACATCTTTTGCAGCAACTTTGCCCAGTGCAATGCATTGTTTAATTTTTTGACTGCTGCTTCCATGGGTGTCAATTGTGGATCCAAGTAAAATGAAATTCTTGACAACTTCAATCTTTTCGCTGTTTATTATGATGTTGCTTATTGGTCCAGTCACGAAGGACTTTTGTTTTCTTTATGTTGAGGTGTAATCCATACTGAAGGCTGTGGTCTTTGATCTTCATCAGTAAGTGCTTCAAGTCCTCTTCACTTTCAGCAAACAAGGTTGTGTCATTTGTATAACACAGGTTGCTAATGAGCCTTCCTCCAGCTCTGATGCCTGGTTTTCATATAGTCCAGCTTCTTGGATTATTTGCTCAGCATATGGATTCAATAAGTATGCCAAAAGGACACAACCCTGAAGCACACCTTCCCTGACTTTAAACCATGCAGTATCCCTTTTTTCTGTTCGAATGACTGACTGCTCTTGATCTAAGCACAGTTTCTTTATGAGCATAATTCAGTGTTCTGGAATTCCCATTCTTCCCAATATTACCCATAATTCGTTATGATCCACACAGTCAAATGGCTATACATGGTCAATAAAACACAAATAAACATCTTTCTGGTATTCCCTGCTTTCAGCCAGGATCCATCTGACAACAGCAGTGATATCCTTGATCCCATGGCCTCTTCTGAAATCAGCTTGAATTTCTGGCAGTTACCTGTTGATATACCACTTAGCAGCTTTTGAATGATCTTCAGCAAAATTTTACTTGTGTGTGATATTAACGATATTGTTCAATACTTTCCTCATTTGGTTGGATAACCTTTCTTGGGAATAGGCATAAATATGGATCTTTTCCAGTCAGTTGGCCAGGTAGCTGTCTTCCAGGCATAGATGCGTGAGCACTTCTGGTGCTGCATCCATTTGTTGAAACATCTCACTTAGTATTCTGTTAATTCCTGGAGCCATGTTTCTCACCTGTGCCTTCAGTGTAGCTTGGACTTCTTCCCTCACTACCATCATTTCCTGATCATATGCTACGTACTGAAATGAATGTCAACCAATTCTTTTTGGTACAGCGACTCTGTGTATTCCTTCCATCTTCCTTTGATTCTCCCTGCATCATTTAGTATTTTCCCTACAGAATCCTTCTGTATTGCAACTAAAGGCTTGGATTTTTAGTTCACTTCTTTCAGCTTGAGAAATGCCAAGCGTATTCTTCCCTTTTAGTTTTCTAACTGCAGGTCTTTGCACCTCTTTATCATATTTACTTTGTCGTCTCAAGCCACCCTTTGAAATCTTCCACTCAGCTCTTTCACTTCATCATTTCTTCTTTTTGCTTTAGCTACTCAACATTCTAGAGCAAGCATCTATCTATCTATCTATCTATCTATCTATCTATCTATCTATCTATCTATCTATCTATCTATCTATCTATCTATCTATCTATCTATCTATCTATCATCTATCTATCTATCTATCATCTATCTATCTATCTATCTATCTATATGTTGTTGTCATTGTTGTTAGGTGCCGTCTAGTCGATTCTGACTCATAGCGACCCTATGCACAACAAAAGAAAACACTGCCTGGCCCTGAGCCATCCTTATAATCATTGTTATGCTTGAGCTCATTGTTGCAGCCACTGAGACAATCCACCTTGTTGAGGGTCTTCCTCTTTTCCGCTGGCCCTGTACTCTGCCAAGCATGATGTCCTTCTCCAGGGACTGATCTCTCCTGACAACATGTCCAAAGTATGTGAGACCCAGTCTCGCCACCCTTGCCTCTAAGGAGCATTCTGGCTGTATGTCTTCTAAGACAGATTTGTTCATTCTTTTGGCAGCCCATAGTATATTCAATATTCTTTGCCAACACCACAATTCAAAGGCATCAATTCTTCTTCGGTCTTCCTTATTCATTGTCCAGCTTTCACATGCATATGATGTGATTGAAAATACCATGGCTTGGGTCAGATGCACCTTAGTCTTCAAGTTGACATTTTTGCTCTTCGACACTTTAAAGAGGTCCTTTGCAGCACATTTACCCAATGCAGTGCATCTTTTGATTTCTTGACTGCTGCTTCCATGGCTGTTGACTGTGGATCCAAGTAAAATGAAATCCTTGGCAACTTCAATCTTTTCTCCATTTATCATGATGTTGCTCATTGGTCCAGTTGTGAGGATTTTTTTTTTTTTTTTTTTTTATGTTGAGGTGCAATTCATACTGAAGGCTGTGGTCTTTGATCTTCATTAGCAAATGCTTCAAGTCCTCTTCACTTTCAGCAAGCAAGGTTGTGTCATCTGCATAACGCAGGTTGTCAATGAGTCTTCCTCCAATCCTAATGCCTCGTTCTTCTTCATATTGTCCAGCTTCTTGTATTATTTGTTCAGCACACAGATTGAATAGGTACTGTGAAAGAATACAACCCTGATGCACACCGTTCCTGACTTTAAACCTATCAGTATCCCCTTGTTCTGTCTGAACAACTGCCTCTTGATCTATGTAAAGGTTCCTCATGAACACAGTTAAGTGTTCTGGAATTCCCATTCTTCGCAGTGCTATCCGTAGTTTGTTATGATCCACACAGTCAAATGCTTTTGCATAGTCAATAAAACATAGGTAAACATCCTTCTGATATTCTCTGCTCTCAGCCAGGATCCATCTGACATCAGCAATGATATCCCTGGTTCCACGTCCTCTTCTGAAACCAGCCTGAATTTCTGACAGCTCCCTGTGGATACAGTGCAGCAGCTATTTTTCAATGATCTTCAGCAAAATTTTGCTTGGGTGTGATATTAATGATATTGTTCTATAATTTCCACATTTGGCTGGATCACCTTTCTTGGGAATAGGCATAAATATGGATCTCTTCCAGTCAGTTGGCCAGCAACCTGTCTTCCATATTTCTTGGCATAGACGAGTGAGCACCTCCAGCACTGCATTTGTTTGTTGAAACATCTCAATTGATATTCCATCAATTCCTGGAGTCCTGTTTTTGCCAATGCCTTGAGAGCAGCTTGGACTTCTTCCTTCAGTACCATCGGTTTCTGATCATATGCCACCTCTTGAAATGGTTGAATATCAACTAATTCTTTTTGGTATAATGACTCTGTGTATTCCTTCCATCTTCTTTTGATGCTTTCTGCGTCATTTAATATTTTCCCCATAGAATTCTTCACTATTGCAACTCAAGGCTTGAATTTTTTCTTCAGTTCTTTCAGCTTGAGAAATGCCGAGTGTGTTCTTCCCTTTTGGTTTTCCATCTCCAGCTCTTTGCACATGTCATTACAATACTTTATTTTGTCTTCTCGAGAGGCCCTTTGAAATCTTCTGTTCAATTCTTTTACTTCATCAATTCTTCCTTTTGCTTTAGCTGCTCGACGTTCAAGAACAAGTTTCAGAGTCTCCTCTGACTTCCATCTTGGTCTTTTCTTTCTTTTCAATGACCTCTTGCTTTCTTCATGTATGATGTCCTTGTTGTCATTCCACAACTCGTATGTTCTTCGGTCACTAGTGTTCAATGCATCAAATCTATTCTTCAGATGATCTCTAAATTCAGGTGGAATGCACTCAAGGTCATATTTTGGCTCTCGTGAACTTGCTCTGATTTTCTTCAGTTTCGGCTTGAACTTGCATATGAGCAATTAATGGTCTGTTCCACAGTTGGCTGCTGGCCTTGTCCTTACTGATGATATTGAGCTTTTCCATCGTCTCTTTCCACAGACGTAGTCAATTTGATTTCTGTGTGTTCTGTCTGACGAGGTCCATGTGTATAGTCATCGTTTATGTTGGTGAAAGAAGTTATTTGCAATGAAGAAGTCGTTGGTCTTACAAAATTCTATCATTCGATCTCTGGCATTGTTTCTATCACCAAGGCCATATTTTCCAACTACTGATCTTTCTTTTTTGTTTCCAATATTCACATTCCAATTGCCAGTAATTATCAATGCATCTTAATTGCATGCTCTATCAATTTCAGACTGCAGAAGCTGATAAAAATTTATATATAACAAAACAGCCACTTTAGTGTTTTATACATATAAAATTCAGTGACATTAATTACTTTCATCATGTTGTGTAACCATCACCACTGTCTATTTCCAAATGTTTCCATCACCCTTAACAGAAGCTCACTGCCCTTCAAGCAAAGACTCCTTCTCTCCTTTCCCTCCTACTAGTAGTAATCACTAATAGATTTAGTCAGAGTGATTTTTTTCATAGTGCAACTCTGATCGTTTCACTGCTGTTTAAATTCTTCGATGACTTCATTGGCATAATTTACAAGGACTTCCCTTTCCTAACCTCACCTACCTCTCTAGCACCATGGCCATTTTCAGTTATCACCATCCCCATTGTTAATGTCTAGGTCACAGTCATCTATACACTGAGCTGTTTACCATATCAGGGTATCGGTTTTCCTTTAATGCTCTTCCTTCTCTATATCCCACTTTCACTCATCCTCCAGGCTTTCACTTAAATGTCACTTCCTCAGGAAATATCCCTGCTTTCCCCTTCTTCTCTTCACCCACAAGTCAAATCTCCTTACCATATATTCTCACTGCATTTTTAAAAAGACAAATTACCTGGAGTTAATTCTTCAAAGTTCCCACTAAAATAAAATTGCATGAGGATAGAGACCTTATCTGTCTTGTTCACTTTTGCACCCCAGTATGTAGTATACTCAGAACATAGTGGCTTTTTAATGAGCACTTGTTGATTGATCTATGTTATTTCTATTGTCTAGAATCACACCTCCTGGTGAAATGCTATTCATTTTTCAATACACAACTCAATGTTATCTCCTTAGAGAAACCACATTGAGTCCCTTTCTTAGTGAGAATTCAGGTCTACTTTTTGCACAGAAGAGCATTGTTCAGGTTAAGGTGTACAATGCTCCCATGCAGTGTGGAAGAGATTTGTATTCATGTTTCTTTCCAACCATCAAATTAACATTTGTTCCTCTTTGAAATACTAGTGGCATAGCTTCCAGCATCGTAGCAACACAAAGCCACCACAGATGGTTGGTAAAAAGTACTCTTTGAAGTGCTTAGAAGTTATCTCATTTACACCTTACAACTTGTCTAAGGGAATATTGTTATCCTTATTTTGAAGATAAAAAACAGGCAGAAAGAGGTCAAGCGACCATCTATGGTTACACAGCTAGCAAGTGGCAGGGCTGAGGTTTGAACCCAAGCAGTTTGGCACCAGAGTCCATGCTCTTTAATACCAAAAAAAAAAGTAATGCTCTTACTTTTCATACAGATTTGTGTAATACATGAAATGACAGAAACATGCCAAAGGTTAAGAAATATTGCAAAGAGGAAGTAATTAATTTTCTTGAGGAAGTAGTGGTTAATTAATTTTCTTGAGGAAGTAGTGGTTACGGGAGGCTTAAATGAAGAGGCAACACCTGACGCTGAAAGTGGTACGATGTAATGATTATGAGCGTGGTGAACTGAATCAGAAACATGCTCACTCTCCCACCCTTTACCAGCTATGTAGCTGTGGTCAAGTTATTTAATCTCTAGTAGCCTGAGCTCTCATCTTCAAAATGAGGACAATAAAACCCATGTCATAGGTATGTTGTGAAGATTAAATCAGATAATACATTTATGGCAGATTGTTTTTTCTGCCATGTCTGTTGTAAATGGCTACAATAATTTTCCTTATCCCAGGTGTGCTTCGAGAACCTTGGCATTCCTTGTTATGGGTTGAACTGGGCCCCCCCAAAATATGTGTTGGCATCCTAACCCTTATTTCTGTAGTGTAATTCTGTCTAGAAACAGCATTTTCTTTATTATATTACTGAGGCCATTTCAGTAAAGGGCATGTCCTAAACTTGATCATGTCTGAGATATAAAAAAAGCAGATCATACACAGAGTTGATCACACACCAGGGAAGAGAGATGCTGTGTGATGATTGCCAAGGAACCAAGGAATGCCCGGGGCTATGAACAAAGAAGGAATATACACAGCTGGGACCCTGATTTGGACTTGTAGCCTCCAGAACTTCAAGAAATTTCTGTTCTTGAAGCCAACCACCTATGGTATTTCTGTTACAGCAACACTAGGTAACTATAACACTCCTCCACCACCAAAAGGTAGAGTCTATATTCCTTCCCTTGAATTTGGATAGGATTTTATAACTGCCTTGACCAAAAAAACATGGAAGAAGGGGTGCTATGTGACTTCTGAGACAGGGTTATAAAAATTAATACAGCTTCCACCTAGTTCTTTCTCAAGATGCTTGTCCTTGAAATCCAATCAATGACATGGGGCAAGCCCAGGCTACATAGAGAAGCCCACACGGAGAGGAACTAAGGTACCTACTCCTCATGCCTGGTCAGCTCCAACTTCCCAGTCATATGAGTAAGCCATCTTGGAAGCAGATCCTCTAGACCTCAATTGAACTGACACTTGATGGAACAGAGAAGAACCTTCCTCACAGAGTCCAGCCCACATTGAAGATTCATAAGCAAAATAAATGACTGTATTGATTTAAGTCACTAAGTTTAGGATGATTTGTTTAGCAAAAGATAAATAGAACATATTTAAGTCAGACATTCATATAAAACACTCAAAACAGTGTGTGTTTGATTAAATAACGAGCGGTTCTATTCTGAATACACAGGGTCATCGTGAGTTGGAATTGACTCCTTGGCAACTAACAACAGCAACAATTATATTAGTAATGATTTAGAGTGGTGGCTAAGATCACAGGCCCTGGTGTCAGACTGTCTGGGCTTAAATCCTAATCTGTCACTTTTTAGCTATGTAAACTCAGGCAGGTTATTTAACCTCTCTGCCTCAGTTTTCTCGTTTATAGATGGAGTTGATAATTGTATTTACTACTTACTTTTATCAAGAGGGTTTTAGTTAAAAAATAATTGAGTTGCAGTTCTCCAAATGGGCCATGATCTTCATCTTGGCCAAACTTTTGTGGTAGGTGTTCCTGTACCTCACCAATCCTTTGTTTAGGTCTCAGGTTAGCAAGTCTATCTTCTTAGAAGTTTCTTTGACCTAAGTTTAGGTGTTCCTTTTATATGTTCTCACAGACTTGTGTGCTTATCCTCTGCTGATACTTGTTCTGGGCGCAGCATTCTTTCCACAGAGCTCCTCTGCAGCTATCTTTGTTTGTGCCCAGGGCCACAGCCCATGCTGCTGCCACTGCCACTGCCACTGGAGCACTGGATCTGTTCCAAACTCAAGACTGCCAAGTGAGAGAGAAGTCTTTCTTTTGTTTTTGTTTTGCATGTACTCTCCAGAAGAGAGATGTTTGTGACTTAGCAGACATCTTATCAACTTCCTGAGAAACCGTCTTTTCAGGTTTAACGTTCCCATATAGGGGGACTAGTCAAGCATCCATGGGGACTGGTCCAGCAGACAATTAAAAAGGAAAAATGCACTATTATTTTAGAGTCATCTCTCCTCTCTGACCACTAAGGCTTTGCTACTGCCTTAAACTTGTTCCCTGGGTTCTCTTTTTGTTGTGGATGAGTCTGCTTCTAGGTGGGCTTTGCAAATCTTTCATGTAAATAGATTTCTGGAGAACTCATCCAAGCATTTAAATGAAAATGACCAACCTGGTCTAAATTTCAGCAATACACACATCCTAGTTGAAAGATTAGATCTGAATTTTATTAACAATGAAGAAAAAAATATCTCCGCTACGTATATTGTGAAGTGTGCATGTGTTTGTGTGTGTTGCTTTAAAGTGTAGGATTAGTTTTCAATTTCTTAGAATGTGATAATATCTGTTTTTGCTTTTGAACTGAGTTAAATGCAGCTTCATGAGCAGGAGGTAAATAAGTCAGTGATACAAAGAGATGAAAAGAGAAGCTGGCACAACAGCACACAAAGGCATCAGCAAGTGTGAATATGCTTCCAGTAAAGGCTCCTATAAAAGCCAGGAAATGGTCTTCATGGTAATAAAATTCAGCATTAGTTACTGAAGCTTGTGAGAACTTAATATGTAATATAGCCTCTCCTTTTTGGTCAACAATCTCTGGCGTTTTCTGGCATTTGAATCAAAATAGTTCCTGGTCTTACTGTATTTTTAAAAATTCAACTGAAAAAAGTCACAAAGAAAGATACCACAAAATTTGTGATGTGAATAGTAAATGTCAGCCTAGTGCTCAGCATAATCCACATTTACTCTTACCTTCCATGACTCCGCGGAAGTGGTTTTTTTTTTTTTTTTTGGTGGGTTTCCATGGCCACCAGGCCATTCATAGTTGCTCATTTGTTTGTTCAAGAAATATTTATTGGAGACATTTTGTACAAGTTAAAAAAAAAAAATCACAGTTAACTCATGAGAAAATAACTGAAATGCAGTGACATGTCATGATAGACTAACATATATGATATCTTAGAGAAAAATGCTAATTAATATAACTGACTTATTGAGGACTTAATACGGGCCAGGCACTGTTCCAAGCACTTTATTAACTAGTCTGATTCTGAAAGAAAACCTGTGAGGTGGGCATTATTATTACCTCCTCTACAGGTAAGAAAATTAAGGCAAAGAGAAGCTAAGCTACATACCCAAAGTTAACAGCCACTTTTCTGGCATATGTTTTAAGGTGGTGGTCAAGATAAATTATTTGATTAATTTAAGGAATAATAATATATTTTTAGAATGAAGGGGCTGGGGAGATTGGATTAGAGCAGAATTTGGCAAACTTTTTTCTGTAGAAGGCCACGTATTAAATATTTAGGTTTTTGCGAGTTGAACAATCTCTGTTGCAGCCACTCAGCTTGCCATTGTAATGCCAAAGCAGCCATAGACAACGTGGAAATGAGTGAGTGTTACTGTGTCCCAGTAAAACTGCATTTGTGGCAATTAAAATTTGAATTTCATATAACTTTCACATATCATAAAATATTCTTCTTCTTTTAATTTTTTTTTTTCAACATTAAAAATATTTTCAACCCATGTTAATAGGAAGAGGTTTGGATTTGACTCATGGATTGTAGTTCGGTGACCTCTAGTTTAGAAAACGTGACATTTGAGCTCCATTAAAGGATGAGTAGGAGTTTGCCAAACAGACAGAGGCAGTATAGGTGAGAGAAACAGCATTTGGCAAAGAGATAAGTAGGTGAACAGACATGAATCTTAGCCACAAATGGTACTTCTCACGGAAGGGAATGGGGAACACAGGGAAGGAGACAGAAGGACCCTATGCGGCATGCTAGAAATTTGACTTTTACTCTGTAGACAGTGGGGAATCATTGTGGAATTTTAATTTTTTTTTTCAACATTAAAAATATTTTCAACCCATGTTAATAGGAAGAGGTTTGGATTTGACTCATGGATTGTAGTTCGGTGACCTCTAGTTTAGAAAACGTGACATTTGAGCTCCATTAAAGGATGAGTAGGAGTTTGCCAAACAGACAGAGGCAGTATAGGTGAGAGAAACAGCATTTGGCAAAGAGATAAGTAGGTGAACAGACATGAATCTTAGCCACAAATGGTACTTCTCACGGAAGGGAATGGGGAACACAGGGAAGGAGACAGAAGGACCCTATGCGGCATGCTAGAAATTTGACTTTTACTCTGTAGACAGTGGGGAATCATTGTGGAATTTTTGGCACAATGAGGTTTACGCTTTAGAAAGGTCACTATAAGCATCAAGATGAAAAACTGATGAGAATAATCCAAGAAAAAAGGGAGGAAAAGATTTGGGAAGTTCAACAAAAGACCATACAAATCCAATCTGGTCATCTCTTAGTTCCATGAACTTCTCTGTTTTCCCCACACATGCCATGTCCTTTCATGCTTCAGGATCATTGCAGATGGTATTCTTTCTTTCTGAAATTTTATTCTTCTCTTCCATCACTTAATTCCTTCTCATCCTTTAGATTTCACTTTTAATGCCCTTTCTCTAGAAGAGCCTTCCCTGACCCCTCAGACCAAGTCCCAACATGTTATTATACACAACAGTAGGACCTTGTACTTCTCTGTAGCAATGATCACTCCCAGGATAGTTGCTCAATGTCTGCCTTCTCTATTCAACTGTAAGCCACATGTTCACCATGCGTACATGTGTGTTAGACATTAAGCCATGTGCTCACCATGTGTATACGTGTGCTAGACTGCATGCTACATGTTCACCACATGTACACATACGCTAGGCTGTAAGCCAAGTGTTCATCACTGTATCCCAGTGCCTAGCATAGCACTCGCTTCAGAGTAGATGCTCAATAAATATTGGCAGTGGTTATGGGGTTGGAAGATAATTTATTTACCAAGTAGAATTAACAGGATTTTGTAACCAAATGGTTGACATGAGAAATAAAACAGGGTTAAGAATAACTCCTAGATTGGATGACAAAATGGTTGGTTGAACAGGACAGAATAGAAGTTGGAATTCAGATTTGAGACAATTGTGGAAATATTGATTTTTAAGTGCCTGTGGAACATCTGGAAACCCTGGTGGTGTAGAGGCTAAGTGCTATGGCTGCTAACCAAATGGTGGGCAGTTCAAATCCAACAGGCTCTCCTTGGAAACTGTGGGGCAGCTCTACTCTGTCCTATAGGGTCGCTATGAATTGGAATCAACTCAACGGCACTGGGTTTGGTTTTGGTTTTTGGTGAAACATCTGAGGAGACACACCAAGGAAACATTTTGTCTGCTTCCCACTAGGCTAACTCGATCATTTTACATCTGTGCTAGCTGTTCTAATAACCTAACTAGTGCCAATAACCTATGCCCTATTAACCCTGCTTCCTGTTTTGAACAGTTCCCATTCAGCAACTGCTAAGGTTTAGAACTCTCTTCCAAAGAACAACTTCCATTATACTATCTCCTGCTTCTGAAACAGAAAGTAAATCAAAAGTCAAATTTTCTCAGCCTGGAATTTAAGCCCTCTTCAATTAATTTCACCTCACTGTTTTGCCTTACTTCCTATGACTCTCTAACAGGAATTCTCTGTGGTCAGCCTGGTCATCTCATTTTTCTCCAATTTTCACCATTCTCTTTCCTACCTTCACCAGTCCTTCTCCTCTGTCCAGAATTCTCTTTTTGCTAAGCTAAATCTTATCTTCCTCAAAAGGCCAATTTAATTTCTGTCTCTCCCGTGGTGTCTCCTTGAGCAGATTAAATATACAATACTCTCCCTTGATTTGCCTTAACTAGCATGGACTTATGTTCTAATAATAATAATGCTTTCTATTTTGGGGTAGCCTACTATGGACCAGCTAGCTCTCCTGAGATTTCACATCATCTGTGCAATAATCTTTCTTAAGTAGTTATTATTCACTTCTTTAAAATATGAAAATTCTAAAATTTAGAAAGTTTAATTTTAACTCCCCCAAAGATGCACAAAGGAGCCTGGTGGTGCAGTGGTTAAGTGCTAGGCTGGCTGCTAAGCGAAAAGTTGGTGGTTTGAACCCACCAGCTGTTGTATGGGAGAAAGATGTGGTAGTTTGCTTCCATAAACATTTACAGCCTTGGCAAACCCCGTGGGCCACTTCCACTCTTTTCCTATAGGGTTACTATGAGTTGGAATGGACTCAAAGGCAGTGGGTAAAGACTCAGGTTAGTACATAGTGGACCCAGACCTGATTATCTACAAAACCCACACTGCTGCTAAACTATGTGTAGATAAACCAAAAAAGCAAACCCGTTGCCATCGAGTAGATTCCGACTCATAGTGACCCTATAGGACAGAGTAGAACTGCCCCATAGAGTTTTCAAGGAGTGCCTGGTGGATTCAAACTGCTGGCCTTTTGGTTAGCTGCCATAGCTCTTAACCACTATGCCACCAGGGTTTAATTTAGACATATAAAATGTGAGAGTTTTACTATACAGACTTGTGATGTGCTCTAGAGGAGGAAGCCTGGGATTTGGATCTCACAGAGCCTCCTTGGCCTGTCTACTCACCCGAAAAATGAAAACCCAGATTATTTCAAGGAAAAAGAAAAAAAAAAAAAAGATGATTAAGTGGCAATGCTTCAAAAATTGAGAAGCAATAGACATTATGTGAGCATCATGGTTGTTATTAAAGAGATCTTGAATAGAATTTCAATCCAAATAAAAAGTTTAAAAACTCGTAAATAAAATGAACCTGAAGAGAGTAAGAAATCATCAGCTTTGGCATTCACCTGAAAAAGCAATTCAGGTATTTATTAAGAATCAGCTATGTGCATGGGATAAGCTAGAATCAGTAGATAATTAAAAATAAGTAAATGTAATACAAAGCCCAAGCTCTTAAGAAACTTTCTTTCCTAAGGAAAATACTATGTATACACATGACATATGTGTAGGTATATGTATGTATGTGTATGTTCATATGCATATGTGTACATATCTGCATGGATCCCTGGTAGCGCAGTGGTCACAAGCCTGCTGCTAACCAATGAGATCAGCAGTTCAAACTCACCAGCTGCTCCTTGGAAACCCTATGGGGCAGTTCTACTCTGTCCTATAGGGTTACTATGAGTCAGAATCCACTCGATGGCAATAGGACGTATATGCATATATATAAAATTAAAATTTTGGGAAAATATATGTGCTTTTAGTAACTTAATTTGTTTTTATTTATTTATTTTTACTTGTCTACCTTGGCAATCTTTACCTGCCCTTTGTGTCCCTTATCACCTGATAGAAAATTGATTGATTTTAGAATTATCTCCTCATATGCATATTTTCCAGGATTCATTATTATAGTCCCAGCATCTAACATAGAAATTTGCATATCAGTTATTAATAAATGGTCCAAAGGAAGGGAGAGAAGGAGGGAAGGAGGGAGAGGAAAGCAGTAAAAAAGGAGGGGGAGATGTAGAGAAATAGCAAGAGGACCAAAGAATCCAGTTCATTCTGTGAACATTTTATTTCTCCTTAGAGAATTTCCTCAACTATGGAGAATTTTTCCTCACACATAGATTTTACCTCCCAGGTCATCTTTTTTCCCGCGGCATTTTCCTAATTCAATGAGTCGAATTATCCATTGTCCATCCCATAGTCTTGCTGATTCATTCCCTAAAACCAATGACTAAGGTCTTCACTTAATAAAAATGCAAATAAAAATATATTGAACAAATAAACTACGGGAAGCACTGTACTGGCCAGTGAAATTTCAAGATGTTTCCTTGACTATGAAGACTTTTCAATAAAGTTTGGCTAACCCCTAAACATATGATCTAATTAAAAAAAAAGGAGGTGTGTGGCATCAAAGAGTCTTGGTTTGAAAACCCCTCCACCACTTATTGGATCTATGGGTTTAGGTGTGTTATTCAGTGCTTATAAACCTCAATTTTCTCACTTACAAAATAGGGATAATAATTCTTACTCTGAAATGATTTTGAGGAAGGTTAGAATAATGCACATAAAACATTTAGCAGATGTGGCTCATAAAAGGAAACACTCGTGGTGTAGTTGTTAAGAGCTATGGGTGCTAACCAAAAGGTTGGCAGTTAGAATCTACCAGTTGTTACTTGGAAACAATATGGGGCAGCTCTACTCTGTCCTATGGGGTTGCTATGAGTCAGAATCGACTTGACGACCACCAGTTTAGTTTTTTGGGTTTTTTTTTGGCTCATGAAAGGAAACACGTAATACAAAAATGCTTGGTTTTTTGGTCAAATGAATGTTACCAACATTACAGATAATATACCACTTAGTAATTTAGAAGACAGATGTATAAACAGCTACTAGCAGTGCCTAAGAATTCAGTAGAGACAAAATCAACATTGATCACTGGATTCAACAGTAGACATTGAATGCATTCCTGAAAAAACACATAAAATGATTTGTAAATTTTACTTGATGGTGATGCTTCTATTGGTAAGCATTTCACATCTGATTCATTCCATTGGTGGGGAAAGTGAAGTAGTAACACATTGTGATATTAAACATGACCAATCATATTATTAAAAAAAAATCTAGTCTGAGGAGCTTAGAAAAATCCTACAAGTGGCCAAATTTAGTGAATAACAGGAAGAACAAGTTGTTGAGAAATGGTCTTGTTACGTAGGTCTGGTTAGGCTATTGCCAAATAGCATAAATTCTATGATGTATCAATGTTGTAAGGCTTGAGAGCAGGGACAGATTACCCAATAAGCAAGGTAAGCGTGAGCTTCCTTGGGTTTACTTATTAATCTGTAGTGATAATTTTCAGCTGTTTTTCACCACATCGTTGACGAGGTGAAACCCATGTGAAATTACTTACTGCAGATTAGTAATCCATGGAAGCAGCAGTCAAGAAATTAAAAGACACATTGCATTGGGCAAATCTGCTGTAAAGGACCTCCTTAAATTGTTGAAAAGCAAAGACGTCACCTTGAAGACTAAGGTGCGCCTGACCCAAGTCATGGTGTTTTCAATCGCATCATATGCATGTGAAAGTTGGACAATGAATAAGGAAGACTGAAAAAGAATTGATGCCTTTGAATTGAGGTGCTGGCGAAGAATATTGAATATACCATAGACTGCCAAAAGACTAATAAATCTGTCTTAGAAGAGTACACACAGAACGCTCCTTAGAAACAAGTATATTGAGACTGCATCTTAGGTACTTTGGACATGTTGTCAAGAGGTATCAGTCCTGGAGAAGGACGTTATGCTTGGCAGAGTACAGGGTCAGCGGAAGAGAGGAAGACCTTCAATGAGGTAGATTGAGAGTGGCTCAAATGTGGCAACAATTGTGAGGATGGCCCAGGACCCAGTAGTGTTTCGTTCTATTGTGCATGGGGTCGCTATGAGTCGGAACTAACTGGACAGCACCTAACAACAACAAGAGATTAGTAAGTAAGCACAATTAAACCTGTGAGTACCTTGCTTACTATAAGCCCGTGCATACCTTTCTTCCTGGTTAACCCACCCCTGCTTGAGAGAAACTAAGAGTCCGAACATGCATGCTGAGAAGTAACATAATAGATGAGGTGTTGAGACAGCACTGCTCAACCTGTCCTTACATGAATTCTGTGTAAGCTAGAAGGGCTAAGAGTAGCTTTTCTCATACAACATGCCCCCAGCTCCCTGGAAAGAGAAACTTATATTTTTTATGTGTCTGATTAGTGCATATACTCATTTTATTTCTGACCTCCTGACTATGCCATGAGAAGTAGTGAGTCCTCAACTCATAATGGATTCCTGAAATAATTTTTTATCCATAAAACTGCTTTCATAAAAACACTCCAAGGAATTCCTAAAGCATATCCACTCTTCACTTAGACAATGAGCCTACCTATCTTCTAAAATCTTGCAAGTCCTTTTCCCTTATCTTCCATGGTATTCAGAAAGATTGGTGCTGCCCCTGTATAAAAGCGTGCCTGCCTGTGATGGTTTTATCTAGTGTCCACTCCACTTTCAGGTATTGGTTTTCATTTGGCATGATGCCAGGGCTCACTGTGACTCTTTCCTATCACCTCACAAGCTATAGGACAGCTGAGTTTAAAACCCTGTCTTTAATTGGAAGTCTAAACTTTTCAGGGCACTTTTTGTCATTTTGAGTACGGCTGAATTACAGAAATGGAATAAAATTGATCCTATGCCACATACTGGCTGCACTGCTTTGGTTTTGTGCAAGAGCCCTGCAAATCCAGTTAATAGGACGGCAATGAACTGAGCATCCAACCATATTTGTAAAAGCCAGAGTTTAGGCCACCTGAAAGTATCTCATATTGCTCTTTGGCAAGTTTGCACATTCTCTTCCAAATAGAGCTACTTTTAAGCCCTCCTACTGTACAATGAGTTTGTGTGAGGACAGACATTCTTTACACAATACCACACCTTTTCGGAGACTTTAAAGGCTGGATTTGCTTACCTTGTTCATAGAACTGATGCTATCAAATGTAGTTCTAAGATTGATTTGTATGTATGTAAACCCTGGTGTTATAACTTAAATACTTAAACTAATCTTTTGTCTTTCCCCTGAGCTACAAAGCCTATGACCTGTCAAGCCATATTGAGACATAAAGAATCTGTAGTCACATTACAGGTTTGGAATGTATGCTTTATAATGCTGTGCTTCTGGGAGCCCCAAATGTTTAGCAAAACTCTACCAAATGGTTTACAATTTCCACCTCTCTCCTTTTCTCGTTTTCTTCCTTGCATAGCTCAAATATGATGCTCACGCTGGTTAATATCAGAAATGTTGGCTTAAAAAAAATGGTTCCCAGATTTTTATTTCTTCTCCCAAAAACATTTTATGTGTTTGCAGTTCTATTCTAATATGCCTTTAGAGTTTATGAAAAAAGTAAGGCTAGGTGTCTAAGTTTCTTATTGCTGCTGTAACAGAAATGCCACCAGTGGGTGGTTTTAAAACACAGAAATTAATTTTCTTACTATTCAGGAGGCTAGAAGTCTGAATTTAGGACAGCAGTTATAGGGGAAAGCTGTCTGCTCTGGGGGAAGATCCTTGTCTCAGCTTCCGTAGCCCTGGTGTTCTCGGTTTCTGGTGATTTCCATGTGACATTTATCTCCCCGTTTATACTTGTTCCTGTGCCTAATCTTTTTTATAACTCAGAAGTGATTAGGTTTAGGACTCACCCTACACTGATATGACCTACCTAACACGACAAAGAAAATCCTATTCCCAAACAGGTTTATATCCACAGGTATAGGATGTAGGATTCCAAAACCTATTTTAGGGAGGCACAATGAAATTCATAACATTAGGTTATTCCTGAATTTTAGGAATTAAGAATTTGAGGGAAGGTGGCATAAATAACAAACAAATCAACAAGTAGGATAATCATCTGTCCTAGACAATCACTTGCCTGAAACTTCTCAGGAGAGGCCCAGGCAACCACACCTTTGAACTAAAGCTGCATTCCACTCTCATTGCCATTGGTCCATGTGCCTAGCTTCTGTTGATAGCCATGTCTTCCTAGAGAGAACCAAGTAACTTGTCCCAGTCATATCGCCATCTGAGAAAGTAGTCATATGTTAGAGTTTACTGGATGCAGGAGCCATACATGAAGGAAAATCACAAGAAACATTAAATTAGAAAATTGAAAGCTTTCCAAGAATCCAAACCATCTGCTTATAACCATGATTGCTGTTTCCTGCCTTTGGAACTAGAATAAAGCGAAGTAGATAATAATAACATTTTAATAATAATAATGATATTGACATTGAATTAACTCTGGAGAGTTCGCTATTTGCCAGTCACTACGCTAGGTGCTTTACACATACTATCTCTTCTTTTTTAATCCTTACAACAACCCTATGAGAGATTATCTCCATCTTACAGATAAGAAAACTGAAAGATGATGAAATTAGTCAGTTGCAAAAGGACAAATATTGTATGAGACCACTATTATAAGAACTCAAGAAACAGTTCAAACAGAGAAGAAAATATTCTTGGATGGTTATGAGAGGGGGGAGGGAGGGAGGGAGAGGGGTATTCACTAATTAGATAGTAGAGAAGAACTATTTCAGGTGATGGGAAAGACAACACACAATACAGGAGAGGTCAACACAACTGGACTAAACCAAAAGCAAAGAAGTTTCCTGAATAAACTGAACACTTTGAAGGCCAGCATAGCAGGGGCGAGGGTTTGGGGGCCATGGTTTCAGGAGACATCTAGGTCAATTGGCATAATAAAATCTATTAAGAAAACATTCTGCATCCCACTTTGGAGAGTGGTGTCTGGGGTCTTAAATGCTAGCAAGCAGCCATCTAAGATAAATCAATTGGTCTCAACCCACCTGGAGCAAAGGAGAATGAAGAACACCAAAAACACAAGGTATTTATGAGCCCAAGAGACAGAAATGGCCACATAAACCAGAGACTACATCAACCTGAGACCAGAAGAACTAAATGGTGCCCAGGTACAACCAATGACTGCCCTGACAGGGAATACAACAGAGAACTCCTGAGGGAGCAGTAGGATGCAGACCCCAAATTCTTATAAAAAGACCAGACTTAACAGTCCAACTGAGACTAGAAGGACCCCAGAGGTCATGGTTCCCAGACCTTCTGTTAGCCCAAGATAGGAACAATTCCCAAAGCCAACTCTTCAGGCAGGGCTTGGACTGGACTAGGGGATGGAAAATGATACTGGTGAAGAGTGAGCTCCTTGGATCAAGTAGACACATGAGATTGTGGGCATCTCCTGTCTAGAGAAGAGATGAGAGGGCAGAGGAGGGCAGAAGTTAGCTGAATGGACATGAATTAGAGAGAGTGGAGGGAAGGGGCGTGCTGTCTCATTAGAGGGAGAGCAACTAGGAGTATATTATATAAGCTTTTGTACAGAGACTGACTTGGTTTGTAAACTTTCACTTAAAGCACAATAAAAATTAAAAAAAAAAAAGAATGCAATGGGCATACAGTGGTAACCCTAATATTTATGCCCTTGTGTAATCTCCTCCTGGCCTACAACTTGCTTCTAACCAATTGAATATGCCAAAGTTGATGGATGTCATTTCCATGATTAGGTGACGTAAGATATATACTCAGCATTATCTATTTGTTATCTATAGGCTCTATGCTAGACATCTGGGCTATGATAATGAGCAAAACAAGTGTGGTCTCTGTGTTTACGGAGAGGTGAGGGATGCAGCCCATGAACCATAATTCCTCATTATAATAGCTATTGAGGAAGAGTAGTGGATGCTATGAGTGCACACCAAGGGGAAGTGACTCAGGCTGAGGCATCTATGATTGCATGATTTGCAGGTATAACCACAATATAAAAAAAGGTTTCAGAAAATCGGAAAAACCCATCTTCAGATCTTAATTTAAAATGTTTATCTTTTATAGAATTAGTTCTTAGTAAACTCCCTTTGAAGCAACTGGTAGACGGATGGAAGTCTTGGATTCCAAGCAGATTTATGTCTATCTACTAGCAATTAGACATGTGAAGAATATTCTTAAACCACGATGTGTCAAAAATTTGCTGTTTTTAAACAAATACTGTCAGGCTGTAAAACATCCAAAATTATCTGGTTTTTTATTACTGCCTGTGGTGGTTAAGGTTGCATATCAGCTTGGCTGGGCTGTGATTCTCATTGGTTTGGCGGTAAAGTAATGAGTAGTTTTGAGGTTTTGTAATGATGTAGTTTGGAAGTTATATAATGATTTAACTTGGCAGTTATATAACGATGTTGTCATCCTTCATGATTTGATCTGATGTGATCAGTCTATCAGCTGTAAGGGGAGTTTCTTTGGGGGTGTGGCCTGCATCCAATATATGTATATGGATGTTCTGGCAAAGATTGCTTGCTTGCTCTGGATCCTGCATCCAGTTCATCATCATCTGACCTCTGGTTCTTGGGACATGAGAGAGTGGCCTGCAGTATTACCTGCTGATCTTGGTATTTGTCAGCCTCCAAAGCCTGTAAGCCAGCAGATTGCCCTCTGACCTGCTGATCTGGGGTTCATCAGCCCCTGAAGATAGGTGAATCAGGAGAAGCCTCCAGCCTGAGGCCTGACCCATGGACTTGGGACTTGCCAGCCTCTACAACCATGTTAACCATTTCCTTGAGAAAAATCTTTCTTTCTTTCTTTCTCTCTCTCTCTCTATATATTTATATACGCTTCACTGGTTTTGCTTCTCCAGAGAATTCATCCTAAGGCACTGTCTTTGATTTCTGTGTCCTCAATAGCTTGTTTAGAAATTGTCCCATTTTTTGCTATTGTAGTCATCTGGAAAAAAATGAAAATATAACACATTATTTTTACCTTCTTAAAATGATATTAGAGTCTTTCACGTGGACCAGATAACAAGAGGCACATATCCTTCTGCTGAATCCATATCGTACAAAATAAAATAAACTCACGTCTAAGGTTCTCAGATAATTACTCTGTTTAGTAAATGTCGTAGTTTCTAAACACATATACACTCACACAGAAAACTGAGTGTTTTATCATTATTTTAGACTTACTTTTTTGTGTTTTTTAATTTTGTAATTTTCTTTAAAATACAATCATGATGGGACTTATACACTAGTAAATTATTACAACTATCATAAATTCACTAGTGAACTTTAATTGCATCTTAATTGTAATTCTTTCATTCCTTCCTCTGCTCTCCCCTTTTTTTGAATCTTAGCCTATACATTTTCCTCAAATACATTTTGGTAAGAGTTCATTAAATATTTAAAATAATAGAAAAAATGGTGGGCCTATGAGGATCACACAAGTGATCAGTATAGGTCTGTATAGATTTGCAGAGAAATCAATGAATCTATTCATATACGGCCATATAATGAGTGTATCCTCAGGAAGGACAAAATGCTCACTTTCATTTTTCATTTTAACTATTGAACTGTAGAGTTCAATATACCATTAATTCATCTGCAGTTTATCTGCATTGATTAAGCAAAATTGTCCCCACTTCCCCCCCCCCAAAAAAATCAAGGGTTTGCTATGTAGAATAATTTTTAGGATAAAGACCAAAGTTGTGTCGGTAGGGGAATTCTACTTTTGTGTCTACTCAGAAAATATTTCTACCTCAGTTACCAAGATCACTGAATTTCAGCATACGTAGCACCAATTAGTGCATTCAATATGGTCATTCAAGGTTTGTACAACAGCCTTTCCCATGCTCTTCCGCCCCCATATCAGAGGGAGGCAGATGTTCCCAGATTCTTGTTGTGCATCACAGCTGTATTGGGAGGGCCAAGTAAATAACCAGTCTGGATATTTTGGCCCCATTATCTTTGTTATCATCATGATCCTAACATAGTTTGTACACTAAAAAACCAAAATCCACTGCCGTCACGTCAATTCTGACTCATAGTGACCCTACAGGACAGAGTGGAACTGCCCCATAGAGTTTTCAAGGAGCGCCTGGTGGATTCAAACTGCCAATCTCTTGGTTAGTAGCCATGGTACTTAACCACTATGTCACCAGGGTTACCAGTTTGAATACTAGCTCTGCCAAATTCCTTTTTTCTTTTTTAATTAATGGATTAAAAAATCTCTGAGTCTAGTGTTCTCTTTTTTTTTTAATCAAATCTTAGTTATTAAGTCTAACTCTCATGTATGTTTATGAAAAGAGAAAAAACTTTTAATTGATCATAAATGTTAAAGGATCCAGTGTTTTGATGTTATCTGATGAATTGAATAATGGAGTCACATCCTATGCTTGCGTGTCTTAAATAAATCCATGAGATTGAAAACACAAATCTGCTGTTTCCCAGTTCTCTCAGCCCTTGATTGCTTCAGTGTGAGCATCTTGCTGGGGTGAGTGTGATTTTAATTTTTTAAAGCTGCAGTAAATATTTTCAAACCACATGGTCCTTAAGTGCCCTCAATGCAATCCAGCTGTCACCTGGTGCTTAACCGAAGAATCAGATCACTATTCTAATGCTGGAGGAAAAAATGTGCTTGACTTAATGAAAGACCGTTCCATACTGTACTTAAAGGGTATTTTGAAGGGGCATTACTTATTCTATTTTATTTTTGTTTACTCTTTGACTTTAAAAACTAATTGCCATGTGAGAAGCTACTATGCTGTAAATCTATCAGTAATCAGAATCATAATGTTTAATATAATCTCTAATTTTTAGTGTAGATTAGGAGAAAATTATAGTGTGAGTGAGGAAAAGAATCTGTTCTTATCACTGAGGAGCTGGTAAATATTTCAACTGCCATTTTAATGCCAAAATAAGATGTTGAAGGCATTTACTAAATCAGGAACCAAGCTCCAGTGGAAATTCAGGGACACCATGGACATAGGTTTAGTGAAAGTGCAAAAAATGGTCAAATGCTTAATAAATTCCATGACCACTTGTATGTCTATATACCAGTCAGTTAATGCACAATGAAGAAATGGAAAGATAAAAATAAACAAGATGTAATAACAACAGCAGTAATAGTTAACATTGAATGTTTTGTGTCTGTGTGATTGGCAGTGTAAAAAGTGCTTTCCTTACATTACATAACTTAATGTTTATATAGTGGGTATTAACCAAAAAACCCACTGCTGTAGAGTCAATTCTGACTCACAGTGACTCTATAGGACAAAGTAGAACTGCCCCATAGAGTTTCCAAGGATGTAAATCTTTATGGAAGCAGGCTGCCACACCTTTCTCCCGCAAAAGAGGATATTAGCCATTCTTTAACATTGAGAAAACTGAGATATAGGGAATTTTGATAATTTTTCTAAGAACTACAAGTAAAAAGCATTAAAGCCAGTTCTTAAAAAAAAAAAAAAATCAGTTGCTGTCAACTTGACCCTGACTCATGATGACACCATGTGTGTCATAGGGTTTCCAATGGTTGATTTTTCCTAAGTAGATCGCCAAGTCTTTATTTCCAGATGCTTCTGGGCAGATTTAAACCTCCAGCCTTTCTGTTAGCAGCACCCAGGGTCTTCACTTAAACTTAGTCTCTCTAATTCTAAAGTCCATTTAATTAACTACTACACCATCCTGTCGCAGACAGGGAAATGAGAAACAGACTCAAATACAGTTTATAAAAATTTAACAATTGTTGCTCATTAAATTTAAAACGGATTTGCCTCATTACAAATCTCTCGTCACTTAAAACAAGCTTTCATTACTTTAACCATATATTGTTTTCATTCTTAGACAGTGTCTCAGATTCCTTCTGGCTTGCTGCCACAGGAATTAACGTGGTCAGAGTTTTCATCTTGACTCCATCTTCTTCTGTTGTTAAGAATGGGGAATGTTGGTCTCCTTTTCTGTAACTTTACAATGAAACACCAGGTTTGCACTGAAAGAGAGCAGAGGCTATGCCGGAGGGGCAGAAGACACCAGTTAATTTTACTCAAGTTTACTTGATCCCAGAAAAATTTAGCTGCAATTTTGAACCCAACTACTAGCCTAGTGTTCAATTCTTTTTCACAGTCAAAAGTGTTGTCTGTACTTCATGTCTTCATCACTACACCAGTTTTTTAATTATGAAACTCCCTCTTATGACCCACCGTAACACATAAATTTATTTGCCAAGGTCACAAATCATGATTTTGTTGCTAAATCAAATTAATATTTTACATCCTTTGTTCAGTTGGTCTAGCATCATAATTAGCCAGTTTTTTTTTTTTTTCTTTTTTACTATTACCTCTTGAATATACTCTTCTATTGATTTCCTTAGCACCGTAATGTCTTATCATTTTCCTGGATATTTCTTCTCAGTCTTTCCATATTCTTCTTATAAATGTTTGTGTTACATCCCTACAGTGGATATTTGCAGTCCTTCAATCTTAATAAATGAAGAAGTTGGATTAGGGGTGTTCAAATGACCCAAGTCAGGCCAAAGAGAGCCACTGAGGCTCTATCCCAGGATTTACAATAAAGCCATCAAGAAAGAATTATGCTCTTTCTGCTGCAATTGCTGGCAGTGAGAATGATGTAAATATAGTGCTGTTAGAGGTCAGAAAAACAAAGCCATCACAGTAGAAGGCAGGCAACGACTGGGTGCTGATTAATTTATTTAAGCTCTTGAATACTGGTATGTTTGAAGTCTAAGGTATTCTTCTGGACTTTTCCATTACATTACATGAGCCAATAAATTTCTTTAACTTGTTTCACTGAGGTTTCATATCATTTGCAAATGAAATAATCTTTAATAATAAAATAATAGTCATCTACCCACCTATCCCAACATATACGTATACACATATACATACGTATATGGCTGAAACATACATGAGATGAAGATAGTATAGGACTTTGCAACATTTCATTCTGTTATATGTAAGGTTGTCATGAGTTGGAGCTGATTTCTTGGCAACTAATAACAACACCTCTCTCTCCTTATGTGTGTATATGCATATAGATATAATTGCTGTTGTGTGCAGTCGAATAGATTCCAACTCATACTGACCCTATATGACAGACTAGAGCTGCCCCATAGGGTTTCCTAGGTTGTAACCTTTACAGAAGCAGATCGCCCAGTCTTTTCTCCTGTGGAGCCGCTGGGCTCGAACTGCCAACCTTTTGCTTAGCAGCTGAGTGCTTAACCATTGCACCACCAGGTCTCTCTCTAAATCTATATATAGGACCATGCCCTGTACCTTTTTACTGAGCTTCAGACTTCATAAATATAATTCCCTCCTAAAGATCTCATTTTGGGTGTCCTACTGGCACCACACACTCAACATGTCCTCTTCTATCCACCCAATATCTCAGCCAGAAATTTGAGCATGATCTTTGACTCTTTCTTCTTTCTTAGCACGCCCCCCATATCATAATCAGTCACCCAGTCCTGTTAATCTACTGCTACATTGTTCCTTATTCCATCCAATTCTCCTCATTCTCACTGTTCTAACATACAGTACAACTACTCCCTCCTGCCTAACAGTTTCCTAATTGATTTACCTGCCTCCAGTCTGTCCTTTGCATTACAGCCATCATGATCTGTCCAAAGTGCAAATCTGACTCTAAGATTCTGTTGAACACTTTATATGGCATTCCCTTGCCCTCAGATTAGTATGGACCCAAACTCCTCAGTGTGCCTCACAGGCCCTTCTGATCTGTCCCCTGCTTACATCTCTGGCCTCAACTCCTGTTATTCCCTCCATCCACACAATCTTCTCACACGTTCAACTCCTTTTCTTTCCCCAACCAGGCCATTCTTTCTCCATTCCTGTGGTCTGCCTATGGTGTATTCTCTGCTTTAGAATATTCTTCTCCACGTCTATACCTGGTTGAATTCTGCACATCCATAGGAAAATTCCCCTGTTCTCCACTCCTCTAGGACAACTTTCATGATTTTACTTACCCGTTGCTATCAAGTCAGTTCTGACTCATGACAACCCCACGTGTGTCAGAGTAGAACTGTGTTCCATACGGTTTCCAGTGGCTGTGATCGTTCAGCAGTAGATTGCCAGACCTTTCTTTTGAGATGCCCTGAGTGGCTTTGAACTACCAACCTTTCAGTTAGTAGCCAAGAGCTTAACCATTTGCGCCACTCAGGAACTCCATGACTGAGTTAAGTGCCCTTATTTGTGCTTCTGAAACACATTTACCCATTATAATTGTAATTGCCTATTTACATTATAGTTACCAATTTATATCACCCTTCCTGACTGTAAACCAATTGAGAAGAAGGATCTCAGTGCCTAGAACAGTGCTGCCCCATCAATAGTTGTGTGAGTGAACAGTGATCGAGCAATCAGGCATGTCATAGAGTTGTCATAGATTGAGTTTTCTGCTTATTTAACTATATAAGCCTCTCTCCAATGTTGTAAGCAGCTCAGACTAGAACAACAGGAAGAATAAAATCAAATAAAATACAGTCCTCTCATAGAGGAATTTCAGATATTACCTGAAACTTTTTCACTTTCCTAACTCATTTGATTGATGTTACACTTATAATTAGGTGATGGTTTATATCAGGGAAATGAGGGCATGCCCTTGGCTTTCCACATTTATTTATTTATTTATATCAAAACACAGACCTTTTGACCCCAGCTTTCATATTCATTTTTAAGCTTAAAATAATCAAATTATACAAGAGGTAGGTTGATGGTTCATGAAGGAAATTATGCTGCTCAGTGATGACTGGGTGCTTTACAAAAGACATCACAGCTGCAAGGCTGCCTTGACACATCCCAGCATATCAGGCAAGAGACCTCAGAGTGGGGGCCCTGGCTGGCCTCTCCTCACCTCACCCCAACCCCCTGCTACACCCCACACACATGCATGAGCAGCCTGTTCCTAACCTATTACTCGTTGGCTACCAAGTACGATTTCAGTGATTTGGGTTTCTTGGCCACTAAAGAAACAAGATTTCAAACCTTAAAAACTTGGTAAGGAAAACAAAGCACCAAACCTAAGGGACAGAAAATTCAGCAAAAAATTACCAAATTGCAAAAGGTTCCTAAATGACTTCCTTGAGTCTACTTTTCCTTTCTTCCAATCTACTCTTCACAAAGAAAAGAGTAAGGTATTTCTAAAAGTCAAAATTGACCAGCTTCTTCAAATCCTTCAACACCTTCTAATCCTGAATATGCCTACAAATCCAGCACAACACAACGACCCAATATGGATGGGCTTTTACTGCCTTTAAGGCACCATGCTCTTTCCTGCCTCAAGGCCTTTGCACATGCTATTCCTTCTGCTTAAAACACTTTTACATCCATCCCTGTATCTGCTTAATTAAATCTTATTCACCCACTAGGTTTTAGCTCAAATCTCACATTCTCAAAGAAGTCTTTTCTGAGTTATCAGAATGGGTTAAGTCATTTTCACCTTTGCCACCTGCTTTCAATGACCTTGGCTCTTCTTGAAAGTGCCCATCATACTTACTATTTATTTAGTGCTGTTTCCCCATTAGGTTATAAACTCCATGAGGACAAAGACCTGATCTGGTCATTTTCACTGCAGCTCTACCACCTAACACAGTGGTGGTCAATCATGTTTGATGAATGAATAAATACGTAATTAGGGGGAAGGAGGCCAGACATGTATGCAACTGTCTTATCAGCCAGGTCTGTTCAACAAGGCCTTGTTGTCAATTTAATTGGCAGTAACCAGCTCTAAGCAGGTCAAATTTCTTAAGCTGTGCTCCATGGCACCTTGTTTCATGGCTCATTAATAAATTTCCTTAGGTCTTAATTCATATATGAACATAATTTATCAGCTTTTTCCCATGTTACTGAATACTATACTGTTACAAAAATCCAAGTACTGGCAACCTTGAGACCATGTAAAATTACTAATGCTGGACTCAACAAACCTTCTACAATTGAGGTCACTTAGCCCATCCGGAGTCCTGGTGGTGTAGTGGTTAAGAACTGGTCTGCAAACCAAAAGGTTAGCTGTTTGAATTCACCAGCTGCTCCTTGGAAACCCTATGAGGCAGTTCTACTCTTTCCTATAGGGTTGTTATGAGTTGGAATCGACTCAATGGCCAACGGCAATTTTTTGGGGGGTGGGGGGGTGGGGGCTTTAGCCCATCTAGGAGGTAGGCTGGTCCTCTTTATTTCATTGGCATTTTCTAACCACAATTCAAAATTTTCCTGTCCATTTCCTGCCACATCATTCCATGCCATATCTCTAGTTTCTGGTAGCACGTAGCCTCAACCAGAGATTTCAGTGCTCACCTGAAAGCCTCTCAAGAGAATCCTATCTTGGCAGGTGGGTCAAAGTAGTAGCCCTTATTCAGCTATCTTATGCCTGCTACAGACCCTCTTCTCTTCCAAGAAAGAGTGCAGTTTCTTACAAAAATATGTATATATATACATATATGTATATATATATATATATATATATATTTATATAGCCACTGAGTCAATTCCAATCTGATGAGATTTGCAACTTCTTAAGAGTCCAGCTTATACTGGCTGTGGGTATGAGCCAGTTTCTTAACAAGATACAAATCTAGTCAAGTTAATCACCAATCTTTAGACCCATTCTTTCATTTTAATTTTTAAAAACTACTTACATAGTTTCATAGTTTACAAAGTAAAATAGTTACACTTTGTTATAGTTATAGCCTGTCTACAAGTCAGAATTGAATCGATGGCAGCAGGTTTGGGTTTTTTTTTTATTATTATTATTTATTTTTACTAGGATTTTTTTTTTCAGATTTATCTTCTAATTACTTCATAGACTTTTTAAATTTCTTCACGTTTATTTTTAATCTCCAAAAAATTTGTGTTTGTTCCCTGAATCTTTCTTATTGGCTCCTATATTTATATAATGCAATTTTGCCTCATTTCTCTAAGGCTATTAATTTTACTTCTGATAAAAAATTTCTTCTGTTCCTTTTATTATCTCTGTTTCCATTTTTTATTCTTCATTTTGATCTCTACCTTTCATGCTTAGTGATCGTTGGCTGTCCATTCCTCTTTAGTAGAGGCTGAGAAGCTCGTTGGGTGTTCAATGTATTGAGTCAGACTTGTCTACTCTAGACTGCACCCCGTGTGATCTCTCTGAGCTGTCTCATTGAAGGACCACTATTGAAGACAGCCAATATCTGTAAAAAAAAAAAAATATCTGTAGATCCCTTTTATTGCACTGGTCAGTTTTCCAGAGAGGAATCCTACACTAACCTGACTGGAGGCTATGAGACTGGTAACCATCATTTTTTAAACTAAATGAGGCACTGTTGATATGTAGACTTTTACTTTGCTCCTCTATATTATAATGCCCTTACCTTTATCAGTATATGGTGTCCCTCATTTTCAACCTCTCTAGAAATTACACTCTAATCCTGTGCTAAGGTGGCGAGGGTATTTTCCTGTGAAAAGCATAGGAGTAGATCTAGAGTTTGAGCTGCTCTTTATATAGACTTTTAAACAGTCTTCCTCTTTTCAGATCCACCTCTGCCTCACCCGATTTCAGAGTAATTGGTATTTCCAATTCCTAAGCTTTGATGGGCTTCTGAATTGTGTTCACTTGCTTTTTCCAGCGATGAAAACGGTTCAGCCTTCTTTGAACTCTCAAATCAGTCATCACTTATTCATATGATTTTTAATTTCTAAAACTTTGTTATCATCTTTCTTTTGTGTATATTGTCCTTGTTGGTGTGTATCATTTTTAAAATTCTTTTGTGGTCAACGATTTTTATAGTCATACTGTTTCAAATTGTGGTGAGGATGCAGAGGAACTAAATCTCTCATTTGTTGCTGGTGATAATATAAAACGATACAGTCACTCAGGGAATTAATTTGGCAGTTTCTATCAAAAGAAAAAAATAAACTAACAATATGGTCCTGCAATCACACTGCTGAGCATTTATCCCAGAGAAATGAAAACTTACGTCCACACAAAAACTGCATTCAATTGTTAAAGGCAAGTTTATTCTGAATAGATCAAAACTGGAAAGTAAGTGTCCTACAATTGCTGATAGCTAAACAAACTGTGACACATGCGTACCATAGAACACTACTTAGCAATAGAAAGGAATAAACTATTGATATACTTACCAACTTGGATGAATCTCAAGGGCATTATGATGAGTGATAAATGTTAATCCCAAAGAGCTACATACTGTATGATTTCATTTACATAACATTTTTTAAATGACACACTTGCATAAATGGTGAATAAGTTAATGGTTGCCAGGGGCCAGAGATAGTAGAACAGAAGGGAGTGGGTGTGATTATAAAGGGATAAGTGAGATATTTGAGGGATAAAACAACTCTGTATCTTGATTACAGTGGTGGTTACAGGAATACATACATGTGATTAAAACAATTTAACCTTGAATTCTATATACGCATTGTACTAATGCCAATTTCCTGATTTTGATATTGTGTTATGGTTATGTAAGATGTAATCATGGTGAAAGACTTAGTGAAGGGTGCATTAGACCTCTCCGTACTATGTTTATATCATCCTGTGAAACTATGGTTATTTAAAAATAATGAATTAAAAAATAGCATATTATACTGTGGAGGGGTCATATGGAGATATGAATGAAATAAGACCGGGCACAAGTTAATAATTATTGATAGATTAGTGGTGGATTTAAGGGGATTTATTACAGTCCTCTGTTTTTATATGTATTTAGAATTCTTCATAATGTAAAGTTAAAAAAAAAAGCAGGAACTATGTCTTCTATATCTGTTTAACCCCAGTGTCCAGCATAAAGCCTTCATATGGTTGTTGCTGTGATCGTATAGGACAGAATAGAACTGCCCAATAGGGATTCCTAGGCTGTAATCTTTACAGAAGCAGATTGCCAGGTCTTTTTTCCCATGGAGCTGCCGGTGAGTTCAGATGCCAAACTTTCGGTTAGCAGCCAAGTGCTTAACCATTGTGTCACTCAGCTTCTTAAAAATATTTCAAGAAAGCCAACTTTTTCAGTCCTCGTTTTCTCCTTTATAAAATGAGCAAAATCATATTTGCCTCCCAGAGCTATTGTGAGGGTTAAAAGACAATGAGAGTGTTTTATGTATAAAAATAATAAAGAAAGCATCAGTGAGTTGTGGGACTTCAAATGCCCTAAACCAAAAAAAAAAAAAAAAAAAAAACTTGTTGCCATCTAGTCAAGTCCAACTCATAGCAACCCTATAGGACAGAGTAGAACTGCCCCTAGGTTTTCCAAGGAGTGGCTGGTGGCTTTGAACTGCTGATCTTTTGGTTACTAGCCATGGCTCTCAACCACTGCACCACCAGGTCTCCTCAAATGCCCTACTCTACATGTATTTGGAGTTTCCAAAAGAAAGGAGAGAGCTGGAAGGGCAGAAAAAATGTTTTTAAAAAAATTATGGCCAAAAACTTCCTAAATTTTATGAAACCTATAATCCTACTGTTCAAAGAATCTCAACAAACCCCAAGAACAAAAAACATAAAGAAAGCTACACCAAGGTACATAATAATCAAATATCTTAAAACCAGTGATATTGAGAGAATCTTAAAAGCAAACAGGAAAAAAAAAAAAAGGCTATATATTGAGGAACAAAAACAAAATTGAGAGCATTGTCAGAAACAATGCAAGAGAGAGGACAGCAGAGCAATATCTTAAAAATATTGAGCGGGAAAGGGAAAAAAAAAGACAAAAACTGTTAACCTAAAATTCTATTCCCAGTAAAAATGTCTTTCAAAAATGAAAGTGAAGTACAGACTTTTTCTGACATACAAAAAAAAAAATTTTTTTCCAGCAGACCAACACAGTAAGAAATGTTAGAAGAAGTCCTGCAGACAGAGGAAAATATTACCAGCTAGAAATAAGTATGTACACAAAAGAGTCAAAAACATCAGAAATGGCAACTACTTGGTTAAATATATTCATTTTTTTCTCATTATTTATATCTATTTAAATCATGACTGCTTACACAAACAAGCAAAAAAAAAAACACAATGAATTGTGGAGATAATAAATAGGATGTGTATATTATCAGAAGTATATGTATAATTGCAGATGAGATTCCAGATCCATCCAGTGCCGTGGAGTCAATTCCAGCTCATAGCAACCCTATAGGAGAGAGTAGAACTGCCCCATAGAGTTTCCAAGGAGTGCATGGCAGATTCAAACTGTCAACCCTTTGGTTAGCAGCCGTAGCACTTAATCACTGCACCGCCAGGGTTTTAGAACATTTAAAACCCAATAATGTGCTGTCATCCAGAGACTGATTCTAAATATAAGGACACAGATAGGTAAAAAGTAAAAGAACTGAAAAATATATATCATGCAAACTGTAATGAAATCTATGCTGGAGTGGGTATATTAATACAGGTCCTAAATAGATTTTAGGACCAAGAATATTACCAGGAAAGAAGAAGGGCATGCTATAATTATAAAGGGGTCAGCTCCTCAAGCAAAAATATCAATCCAAATTGTGTATGTAACCAATAACAGAGTTTCAAAATGCATGAAACAAAAACCGACTGATTAAAAGGGTAAAATAGAAAAAAATGACAATTATAATCGAGATTTTAACATTGCTGTCTCAGTAATTTTTTAGAATAAGTAAACAGGAAATCAGTAAGTATGTAAAAGACTTGAACAATACCATCAATCAGTCTGACCAAAATTGAAATTTGTAGGACACACCATCCAAACAACAACAGCCTATATTATTTTTTTGAAGTAGACATGAAATTGTCATTAAGATAATCCATATTCTGGACCAAAAAAAAAAAAAAAGCCTCAATAAATTTTATAGGATTAAAATCATACAAAATATAATCTACAACTGTTATTAGAAATTAATCATTGAAAGTACCTGGAAATTTCCCAAATATTTGGAAAGCAAATCCATGTAAGCTGCCACAATCTGTCAATTTGTTGTACCGTGGGGGCTTGTGTGTTCTGTTACGCTTGAAGCTATGCCACTACTATTCAAATACCAGCAGGATCACTCATGGTGTACAGGTTTCAGCTGAGCTTCAAGACTAAGACACACTAGGAAAGAAGGATATGGCAGTCTAGTTCTGAAAAAAATTAGCCACTGAAAACCTCATGAATAGCAGCGGAACAATGTCTGATATAGTGCTGAAAGATGAGCCCCTCAGGTTGGAAGGCACTCAGAATATGACTGGGAAAGAGCTGCCTCCTCAAAGTAGAGTCAACTTAATGACATGGATGGAGTCAAGCCTTTGGGACCTTTGTTTGTTGAGATGGCATGACTCAAAATAAAAGAAGCAGCTGCAAACATCCATTTAATATTTGGTATGTGGAATGTACAAAGTATGAATCTGAGAAAATTGGAAATTGTCAAAAATGAAATAGAACACATAAACATTGATATCCCAGGCATTAGTGAGCTGAAATAGACTGGTATTTCCCATTTTGAATTGGTCAATCAGATGGTCCACTTTGCCAGGAATAACAAATTGAAGAGGAATGTTGTTGTATTCATTGTCAAAAAGAACATTTCAGAAGTACAATGCAGTCAGTGATAGGATAATATCCATGAACCTACAAGGAAGATCAGTTAATACAATTATTATTCCAATCTATGCGCCAACCATTAAGGCCAAAGATAAAAAAAAAAACTGAAGATTTTTTACCAACTTCTGCAGTCTGAAACTGATTGAACATGCAATCAGTATGCATTGATAAATACTCACTATAAGAATGTGAAAGTTGAAAAGAAAGAAGAAGGATCTGTGTTTGGAAAATATGCCCTGGTGGTAAAAATGATGCCAGAGATCACATGATAGAATTTTGCAAGACCAACAACTTCTTCATTGCAAATACTTTTTATCAACAACATAAATGGTGACAATACACGTGGAATACACAGCAATCAAATTGACTACACCTGTAGAAAGAGACAATGGAAAAGTTCAATATCATCCATTAGAACAAGGCCAGAGGCCAACTGTGGAACAGACCATCAATTGCTTGTATGTGACTTCAAATTGAAGCTAAAGAAAATTAAAGCAAGTCCACAAGAGCCAAAGTACGACCTTGAGTATATTCTACCTGAATTTAGAGACTATCTTAAGAATAGATTTGACACATTGAACACTAATGACCAAAGACCAGATGAGTTATGTAATGACATCAAGGACATCATACATGAAGAAAGCAAGAGGTCATTAAAAAGACAGGAAAGAAAGAAAGGACAACATGGATGTCTGAAGAAACTCTGAAACTTAGTCTTGAACATTGAGTAGCTACAGTGAAAGGAAGAAATGATGAAAAGAGCTTAACAGAAGATTTCAAGGGGTGGCTCGAGGAAACAAAGTATTATAATGATGTGTGCAAAGACCAGGAGATAGAAAACCAAAAGAGAAGAACATGCTAAGAATTTCTCAAGCCGAAAGAATTGAAGAAAAAATTTAAGCCTCAAGATGTGATAGTGAAGGATTTTATTGGCAAAATACTAAACAATGCAGGAAGCATTAAAAGAAGATGGAAGGAATACACAGTCACTGTGCCAAAAAGAATTGGTCGATGTTCAACCATTTCAGGAAATAGCATATGACGAGGAACCAATGGTACTAAAGGAAGAAGTCCAAGTTGCACTGAAGATATTGTCAAAAAACAAGATTCCAGGAATTGACAGAATACCAATTGAAATGTAGTGCTGGAAGTACTCACTCATCTATGCCAAGAAAATTGAAAGACAGCCACCTGGCCAACCAACTGGAAGAGATCCATATTTATGCCTATTCCCAAGAAAGGTGATCCAACTGAATGAAGAAATTATTGAACAATATTATTAGTATCACCTGCAAGTAAAATTTTGCTGAAGATCATTCAAAAGAGGTTATAACAGTACATCAACAGGGAACTGCCAGAAATTCAAGCCAGATTCAGAAGAGGACGTGGAATAAGGAATATCATTGCTGACGTCAGATGGATCATGGCTGAAAGCAGAGAACACCAGAAGTATATATACCTCTATTTTATTGAGTATGCGGAGTCATTCAACTGTGTCATTTATAACAAATTATGGATAATATTGCAGAGAATGGGAATTCCAGAACACTTAATTGTGCTCATGAATAAACATAGATCAAGAGGCAGTGGTTTGAACAGGACGAGAAGATACTGTGTGATTTAAAGTCAGGAAAGGTGTGCATCAGGGTTGTATCCTTTCATCATACTTATTCAATCTATATGCTGAGCAAATAATTCAAGAAGCTGGACTATATGAAGCGGAATAGGGCATCAAAATTGGAGGAAGACCCATTAACAACCTGAGATATGCAGATGACACAACCTTGCTTGCTGAAAGTGAAGACTTGAAACAATTATTGATGAAGATCAAAGACTATAGCCTTTATTATGGATTACACCTCAACATAAAGAAAACAAAAATCCTCACAGCCGTACCAATAAGCAACATCATGATAAATGGAGAAAAGATTGAAATTATGAAGATTTCATTTTACTTGGATCCACAATCAACATCCACGGAAGCAGTAGCAGTAGTCAAGAAATCAAATGACGCATTGCATTGGCAAATTTGCTGCAAAAGATCTCACTTTGAGGACTAAAGTGTGCCTGACGCAAGCCATAGTTTTTTCAATTGTCCCATACACATGCAAAAACTGAGCAATGAATAAGGAAGACCGAAGAAGAATTGACACCTTTGAATTATGGTGCTGGCAAAGAATACTGAATATACCACAAACTGCCAAATGAACAAACAAATCTGTCTTGGAAGAAGTACAGCCAGAATGGTCCTTAGAAGCAGTGATGGCAAGCCTTCATCTCATATACTTTGGACATGTTATCAGAAGGGACCAGCCCCTGGAGAGGGACATCATGCTTGGTAAAGTAGCAGGTTATCAAAAAAGGGGAACACCCTCAATGATATGGATTGGTCTAGTGGCAGCAACAATAGGCTCATGCATAACAATGATTGCGAGGATGGTGCACGACTGGGCAGTGTTTCCTTCTACTGTACATAGGCTTGCTATGAGTCTGAACTAACTCGACGACACCTAATAACAACATGCATTTACCCAAGAGATATTAAAATGTAAGTCCATATAAAGGCTTGTATTCACATTACCTGAAAATTAGAAATAACTCAAATGCCCAACACCTAGTAAATGGACACTTAAATTGTGGTCTAATCATATTTTGGAATAACGGCTGTTGGAATAACTACTCAGAAATAAATAGAAGCAAAAGAGTGATAAATGCCATAGTAAGGACAAATCTCAAAAGCATTATGCTAAATGAAAGAAATCAGACGTAAAAACTTTGTGATGTATGATTACATTTGTATGAAATTCTAGGAAAAACAAAATTAAAGTGAAGAATATGAGATCAGTGGTGCCCAGGGCTAAAGGGTGGAAGATGAGATATACTTCAAGGAAGCATGAGAAAAATTTTCAGGTGATGGAAGTGTTCCATACCACAATGGTCATGATTACTACATCACCACATACAGCTTTAAAATCTCATCAAATATTTTATTGTATTTAAGTTATACTTCAAATATGTCATATATATTTTTGACAACCATACGTAGGGTGAATGTGATTGGAAAAACAACTAAAGACAAGTCATGAATTAGGCCATTGCCGAAGTCTAGGTAATCCTGAAGTAAGTAATGGAGGTAAATAAGATGAAACAGATATAGGAGATGTTTCAGAATTAGGATCATTCCACAGAATTTGCCAGCCCCCTTTCTCTTTTTCCTTCTGGTGTAAATAAGAAATCCCTCACTTTTGTCTCAGTCACATTTAATAACATGTGGTGGTAAAAACTGCAAGCAATGAACACTGAAGAAAGTTTGGGTATCTATGAGTCTAGCATAGTGATTTTCAGCTGGAGATAGTAGGGGAAGAGGGACAGGAAGAATCATCTATAAGCTTGTTTCACTTTATGTCCACTTTCTTAATTCTTTATTTCATGGAATTCTGGCATAGATTATGTTGGAGAGGTTGGTTTGAAATCCCCCACACGTGATCCTTATTCAGCTTCACTTACCTCACTTCCCTAACTTACTGCTCTAAAACTTGAGCTGAGAGCCATTGGTATAAAATCTGATAAGAAATGGCCAGAAGAGATTGTGAGATCAGTTTTATACACGCTGAGTTGGCAGAGGTTGCAGATAATTCTAGTTGGCATGTCTGGCAAGTAATTGAAAACGAAGATTTGGAGCTCAGGAAATTGGTTAGGTCTGGTGTTATTAAATTAGGAGTCTTCAGCATGGGATGATATTTTTAGCCACGGAAGTAGAAGAGATCATCTTTGAGAGCAAAAGAATAAAGATGAGGATTGAATCTGATAGATTATCTACATCAAGGAACAAGAAGAGCAAGACCAGTCAGCAAGGGAGTCAGAGTAATAGTGATAAGAGGAGTAGGGGAAGCCAAGAACAGTGTGTTAATGTTTCGTTAAAGACAGGAGTTAAAATGCAAGCCAAAAAAGATTAAATGCTCTTGCATTTACATGATATACCTGAAAAGAATTTCTCTACCTCCCTCTCCTCTGTATTAAAGATGAAAATGAAAGATTATTGGAGGTCTCTAAGGACCACATATATTATCTGGATAGACTTGGTTATGTAATGTGGAAAAAGAATTATGGTATTTTAAAAAGAGATTTAAACTGAGATATTTATGCACTCATAGGCTCATGTATTTAATTCATTTGCCAGAACATGACTGATCACTTTGCTTTCAAAGAGCGAAAGAGTAAAACCCTGTCAGTTACGTTTTCAGATGTCTCAATTTGAACTTCATTTTAATTTTAAAATGCTGTTATGTCATTTCTGAACCAGTTTATAAAGGATCACTTTGACATAATTTTATAATAGCTTCTATCAGTCACTTCTTTTATAATTGTTCAATCACAAACTTAACTTACAATGCATTCAGTATTCTATGAAGCTAAGTGGATTTAAATAAAAATCTTTCCATCAAAAGTAAAGAACCTCCAGAAATCTTTTTAACTGTGGACATACGCATAGATGCTAAAGGGTTCCAACTGTAATTCTTAATTAAACAAATCAGCCTGAATGGTCTACATGGCAGCACTGAGAGCAGTAATAAATTAGTTCTGTTTGAGAAAAATTTATTTACCCTCTATGTGATTCCAGAGGGTGGACTGTGGAACAGACCATCCATTACTCATATGCAAGTTCAAGCTGAAACTGAAGAAAATCAGAGCAAGTCCACGAGAACCAAAATATGACCTTGAGTATATCCCACCTGAATTTAGAGACCGTCCCAAGAATAGATCTGACACATTGAACACTGGTGACCGGAGATCAGACTAGCTGTGGAATGATATCAAGGACATCATACATGAAGAAAGCAAGAGGTCATTGAAAAGACAGGAAAGAAAGAAAAGATCAATATGGATGTCAGAGGAGATTCTGAAGCTTGCTCTCGAACGTAAAGCAAAAGGAAGAATTGATGAAGTAAAAGCACTGAACAGAAAATTTCAAACGGCCTCTCAGGAAGACAAAGTAAAGTATTATAATGGCATATGCAAAGAGCTGGAAATGGAAAACCAAAAGGGGAAGAACACACTCGGCATTTCTCAAGCTGAAAGAACTGAAGAAAAAATTCAAGTCTCGAGTTGCAATAGTGAAGGATTCTATGGGGAATATATTAAATGACACAAGAAGCATCAAAAGAAGATGGAAGGAATACACAGAGTCATTATACCAGAAAGAATTAGTCGTTGTTCAACCATTTCAAGAGGTAGCATATGATCAGGAACCAATGGTACTGAAGGAAGAAGTCCAAGCTGCTCTGAAGGCATTGGTGAAAAACAAGGCTCCAGGAATTGATGGAATATCAATTGAGATGTTTCAACAAACGGATACAGCGCTGGAGGTGCTCACTCGTCTATGCCAAGAAATATGGAAGATAGCTTCCTAACCAACTGACTGGAAGGGATCCATATTTATGCCTATTCCCAAGAAAGGTGATCCAACCAAATATAGAAATTATAGAACAATATCATTAATCTTGCATGCAAGCAAAATTTTGCTGATGATCATTCAAAAATGGCTGCAGTATATAAACAGGGAACTGCCAGAAATTCAGGCTGGTTTCAGAAGAGGACGTGGAACCAGGGATCTCATTGCTGATGTGAGATGGATCCTGGCTGAAAGCAGAGAATACCAGAAGGATGTTTACATGTGTTTTATTGACTATGCAAAGGCATTCGACTATATGGATCATAGCAAATTATGGATAACATTGAGAAGAATGGGAATTCCAGAACACTTAATTGTGCTCATGAGGAACCTTTACATAGGTCAAGAGGCAGTTGTTCAGACAGAACAAGGGGATACTGATTGGTTTAAAGCCAGGAAAGGGGTGCGCCAGGGTCACCATACCTATTCAATCTGTATGTTGAGCAAATAATCCGAGAAGCTGGACTATATGAAGAAGAATGGGGCATCAGAATTGGAGGAAGACTCATTAACAACCTGCGTTATGCAGATGACGCAACCTTGCTTGCTGAAAGTGAAGAGGACTTGAAGCATTTGCTAATGAAGATCAAAGACCACAGCCTTCAGTATGGATTGCACCTCAACATAAAGAAAACAAAAATCCTCACAACTGGACCAACGAGCAGCATCATGGTAAACGGAGAAAAGATTGAAGTTGTCAAGGATTTCATTTTACTTGGATCCACAATCAACAGCCATGGAAGCAGCAGTCAAGAAATCAAAAGATGCATTGCATTGGGTAAATCTGCTGCGGAGGACCTCTTTAAAGTGTTGAAAAGCAAAGATGTCACCTTGAAGACTAAGGTGCGCCTGACCCAAGCCATGGTATTTTCATTCGTATCATATGCATGTGAAAGCTGGACAATGAATAAGGAAGACCGAAGACAATTGATGCCTTTGAATTGTGATGTTCACGAGAATATTGAATATACCATGGACTGCCAGAAGAACGAATTAACCTGTCTTGGAAGAAGTACAACCAGAATGCCCCTTAGAGGCAAGGATTGCGAGGTTGTGTCTTACATACTTTCAACATGTTGTCTGAAGGGATCAGTCTCTGGAGAAGGACACCATGCTTGGCAAAGTACAGGTTCAGTGGAAAAGAGGAAGACCCTTAGCGAGGTGGATTGACACAGTGGCTGCAACAATGGGCTCAAGCATAACGATGATTGTAAGGGTGGCTCAGGACTGGGCAGTGTTTCATTCTGTTGGGCATAGGGTCACTATGAGTCGGAGCCAACTCAATGGCACCTAACAACAACAACATGTGTCTTTCTTCAAAGACAGTCAGAAATAGGAGGAGCAAATGGAATGTGTGACTAATTGCCTCCTGAATAACTGCCTCCTTTGCCATGAGACCAGAAGAACTGGGTGGTACCTGGCTACCATTGCTGAACATTTTAATCAAAGATTCTATAGAAGAACCCTGATCAGAAAGGATAAAATGCAGAACAGAATTTCAAATTCTCACGGACTCCAGACTTTCTGGAGCCACGGAGGCTGGATGAACCCCTGAAACTGTTGCCTTGAGACAATCTTTAAACCTTAAAACCGAAACCACAATTTATCTAAACTAGAAAATAATGTCTGTCTTGAGCACTGTGCTTTTTCACGATGAGTCGGAATCGACTTGACGACACTGTGTTTGGTTTGGTTTTTTTGGTATCTGTATGGGATCAAATTGACAACAGCAACTAGGAAGATTAGATAGGAATCTTAGGGGGCAGTGAGTTTATGTCAATGGGGAGAAAAATTCAGAAAAGGAGGGTGGAAATAGTTGTATAGTTCAAAGAATGTAACTGAATTGTACATGTAAAAACTGCTGAATTGGTGTGTTTTGCTGTGTATATTCTCAACAACACAAAATAAATAAAAAAAAAATTTTTAAAGAAATAAAAAAAGAGCTTCCCAAGGGAGAAATTCAAAAGTCAAAGTCTCAAGTAATAGCCTTTGTTTTGACATCCAGGTTTATTACTGATTAATATATATGTTATTGTAAAGAGTTCTGGATAGCTTAAGGGTTCCAGAAAGTAGCACGTTTAGAGAAAATGACAAAATTATCATTGGAGCTGAGCCTTCACCATTCCCACTCCACCACTTCACATGATGGATAATTTGAAATTCATTCTTTTGTATGTTTTGGTCAAATTTTGAGATTTATACTGTTTTATAATCAGCCTACAAAACAAGTCCCAATTTCACATGAGCTGAATGAAGTTTCAAAATCAAACAACAAATATTAGGATTATCCTTTCATTACATCACCTTTGAAAAATGACTCCTAGCTGCCATATGAACGGTTCTCTAAGCTTTAATATTGAGCAGAGATTTAAAAGGATTAACATCAACCACCTTCCAGTAAACACACAATATGCATTTTAACATCTAGTATTTCATCTTTATTTGAGCACTTTCAAACTGTAATGATTTGGTCACGTAGAAACACTGGCTGGCATTGTCTGTTACTGTTCTTGCTAACTTATTCACAGTTCCCCACTGACTTTTTTTCAGCAAGTATTTCAGATCTTTTGTTTCTGCTGCTGTTTTGTGTCTTGCTGACATTAGTTAGTCAGATTTATGGTGCTCTGTGCAGGAGTTCCCACCATGCATGTCATTATTACTAATGCTTCTCGCTTTAGCAGCCTGTGTTTATAACTTAGACATCTAGTTGCTTTGCCCAACTCTTTGAATTCCTAGGACTTACACCTCACTGAAATAGCACTGGAATTGCCAAGGTACTTTGTAAAACACTTGACTCTATTTTCATGTTTAACTATTTTTAGAGCCAACAGTGGAATTGAACAGACCTCTTCTTTGATTATTTATTTTGTCAGACATTTATTTGGAAGATGTTAGCTCTCTTTGGGTTTCCACAAATGCCCCATTTGTTCATTCAACATCTTCTAGTACACCAAATATGGACATGACCAACTTGTTCACAAAAAAAATGAAATAAAAGTTAACACTTTCTTATCATGAAAATAGCTGTAAAGTTAATCTGTTAATACATGATCTCTGCTTTCAATTTTCTCCTACTATGTGGAATATTTTCCTTGCCCTCCAACAAAAATGTATTTCTCAAAATATTATAACTTTCAAATAGGTGATAATAATAAACACAGACTAATGAATGGTTCTGTATCCTTTAAAAAAAAATGATAATGATGATGATGATGACATGGCACAGATGGAATAGGATGTTACTAATACAGCAATATTTGAGTGGTACTGAAAACCTGCTTGCTCTAACATGTCTCGCTATTAACCTGTGTTAGTGCTTAAAATATCTACCACTCATATAGCATTTCAGTTAAGTTGGTGTCTAAAAATACACATTTAGACTCTAGCATAGGGCAGTATTATCACCCATGAATATATTAACTTTTATGACAAGATGTCACGAAGCAGTCCATAATGTCTCTAGGCAGAAGTGTCATTTCCTCCCCAGAAGTCTTTCAGCTGCATATTTCTATCATTTTATGAAAGTTATTACATAATTGGAAACCCAGGTGGCATAGTGGTTAAGAATTTCACTCCTAACCAAAAGGTCAGCAGTTTGAATCTACCAGGTGCTGCTTGGAAACCATATGGGGCAGCTCTACTCTGTCCCATAGGATCACTATGAGTCAGAATTGATTCAATGACAATGGGTTTGGTTTGGTTTTGGTTTACTACATGATTATTTTTTTTTTATTCATCTATATCCTGTGTTATTCAATTTGATAGTAAGATCCTTGATGGTAAGGGGATGTCTGAACTTTTCTTAATATCCATGTAGTCAATAGTATTGTGTATGTTGTGGTTGCTCAAAAAACTGTTGAATAAATAAATCAGTACATTACAATTGATTAGCTTGTCAGTTTAGCTAATAATGTGTACAAGATAAGTATAATGTTACAGTGATGAAAGATATAAGTTGCTGCTATGAAAGTCAGCTTCCAAGTAAAGTGATAAAAATAATGACTTGAGGAGGAACTTCCAGAATGGTGGAGTGAAGACTTTAGTCAGTCTTATTCTCAATAAAAGCAAAGAAAATACTAGCAAAATATCAAAATCAACTATTTCAGAACTTTGAAAATTAACCGAAGGCATATAACAAACTGAAAAATGCTTAAGGAAAACTGCTGAACTTTGGTAACAAGCATGGAATCCATGGCAATTTATTTTGAGAAGGATCCGTGGGATGGTAGATGTGAAAACTGAGAGCTTCACAATCACCTCCGAGGGGGCTAACTTATTTTATAGCTCTGCAAAATCTCCCATCCCCAGAGTGTTGTCGCTATTTGACCATACTTGAAGCTCTCTGGAAGAGTACCATTCCCAGGGTGTTGATCCTATTTAACCTGACTCAGAATTCAGCCCATCTGAAAAGCCCTATCCCCAGGAAACGGTGGGGAAAAAGTACAATTAGCTGCAATAGTTAACATTGTAGCTACTTAAAGCTGGGATAACAGTTGGGACAAATAAGAGGATGACAAAAATCTTAACAGAAGATCTGAGGAATAGACAACCATAAGGAACTTTGAGAAGCCCTGACATAGTCTTGGGGATCTAGAAACCTACACACTGTGCAGCCTGTGCACATACCCAGGAAAGACTGGAGAGAGCCTAATTAATTATTCAGACCTGGCTGACCTTGGACCCTGTGCAAGCAAAAAATGAAGTCAAAGGCAGACATGTAAACTGCCTGAACTTTGAGGGTGTTTCCCAACATGCACACAGATTCCCTTGGCAAATGGTGGAATATTTATTGGCCCAAAGAAATCTGAGCAATCATTCACTGACCACTAAGTTATACTGATGCAGGGATGACTCCTAAGAACCTAGGCTTAAAGATACAAACAAACCAATAGCAAAGATTTCAGAGACTATACACATTCAGGGAATAGGAACTCTATAGAATTAATCCCGGAAAGTTACTAAACAACCAAACAGAAACAACAATAAAAAAATAGCAATAACAAAACACCCGTGGGAGGAATGAGGAGCCTGATTCCAGAGTGCTACAATGTATTATCTAAATCCTTCAGTTTTTAACAATAAATTATTGGACATCCAAAGAAACAAAATTATAGCCCATACACAGGGAGAACAAACAAATGAACAAATAATCACTAGAAACTTGTCCCTCAGAGAGTGCGATGTTGAATTTAGCGCAGAAAGACTTTAAACTGGCTATTATAAATATGTTAGAAAACTAAAGAAAATGATGTTTAAAGAACCCAAGGAAAGTATGACAACCATGTCTCACCAAATACAGAAAATCAATAAAGACAGAGAAACTATGAAAAAAGAAATAGATTTTCTGGAGATGCAAATTACAATAAGTGAAATGAATAATTAAGAGAGGGACCCAGCAGCAGATTTCAGCTGACAGAAGAAATAATAAGTAAACTCAAAGACAGACTAAGAGAGATTATCCAGGCTGAGGAAAAAAAAAAAAAGTGAATAATAAAAAAAAAAGAACAGCTCTTCAGAGACCTATGGGACACCATCAAGTGTACCAACATATGCATAATAGGAATCCCAAAAGAAGAGTAGAGTGAGAAGAGAGTGGAAAAAAAAATATTTGAAGACATATGTCTGAAAACTTCTCATATTGATGGAAAACATTAATCTATATATCCTATAAGCTTAACAAACTTCCAGGAAGATACAATCAAGGAGGTTCTCACCCAGACACATCATCATCAAACTGTTTAATGTCAAGAATATAAACAACATCTTGAAGGAAGCAAGAGAGAAGTGACTCAATAACTACAAGCAATCCTCAATAAAGTTTATAGCTGACTTCTCTTTGGAAACCACAGAGGCCAAAGGCAGTGGGATGGCATATTCAAAGTGGCAAAAGAAAAAGGCCGTCAATCAAGAACTCTATATCCAGCAAAAATATCTTTCAAAAATGAAGGAGAAATTAAGATATTCCCACATAAACGAATACTGAGAGAGTTTGTTGCTAGCACAACTGCCCTACAAGAAATACTAAAGGGAGCTCTTCAGCAGTTTTTAGTCTGAAAAGGAAGGATGCTAGATGCTAGCTCAAACCTACATGAAAAAATAAAGAGCATGAGTAGGGAAATAGAAGAGACAATATAAATATATTTGCTAATTCTTTTCTTCTCTTAATTCATTTAAAAGATAAATGCATAAATCAGTAGTTACAAATCTGTGTTGATGGCCTTACAATATATAAATATATTATTTCCATGACAATACTAGTACAAAGGAGGAGAATGGAGGGGGGCTATATTGGAGTAAACTCTCCACATATAATTGGAATTAAGTTAGTATTCATATGTTAAAATGCATATTGCAATCCTCAAAGAAACTAGGAAGAAAATAACTTAAAATATACTAAAAAAACAAGAAAAAGAAGAAAGAAATTAAAATAGTACATTACGAAATATATTTAGCAAAAAAGAAAAGTGATAGGGAAACAAAAGAACAAAAAAGATATGACATATATGAAACAAATATCAACATGTAATTCCTACCATAACAATAATTACATTGAATGTAAATGAATTAAACATTCTAATCACAGGGCGGAGACTACCAGACAGGATTAAAAAACAGAATTCAATACATGCTTTCCTCAAGAGATAGACAATAAATTCAAAGGCAAATAGATTGAGCCAATTAAGAGCCGGAGTGACTATATTAATACCAGGCAAAATAGACTTTAAGGCAAACAAACAAACAAAAAAATGTTACTAGAGACAAAGAGGTACATTTTATAATGATAAACAGGTTAACTCACCAGGAAAATATAACAGCTATAAACATATACATATGCATCTAACAATAAAGTCACAAAATATATGAAACAGAAAGTGACAAAACTAAAGGGAGTAATATATAATTCAATATTAATACTTGAAGATATCGATACTTTACTCTCAGTAGTGGACAGAACTGGAGAGAAAAGTCATTACTCAAGGATGATGAAAAAATGTTGATGGTAACCTGGCAGTGAGGTTAAAGGAAAGGTTAGATCATTTTTATCAAGACCTCTTTGTAGGTCTTTAAGGGCATCATTTAAAAAAATAATTTAATGTTCTTTAATGATCGTCAGAATTTTTTCTTACTGTTTAAATCATGATTAGATTTTATGATTTTTGGTCATTTTCCTGGATTTAAAGCCTGCAGTAGTTAGATTAGAAAGTTCTTCATTTGCACTGTTGTGGTACTACCTTTTTCTCTGACATAATTTTTTAAATTTAAAATGGTACAGAAATAACATAAAAAACATAGCATAACATACGGGGCGAAAAAGAAAAGGAAAATAATGACCTCAGATCATAAACTCTGATGAATTTGGATAACTTTGAAATAAACCACTTTATAGCCAAATGACTACATATGCTTAATAATTTTCTTATTATAAATTCCTAGAAATTTACTAGAGCAATAGTTATGCCCATTTTTTAATTTTTTTTTAACACAGGACAAATTTCCCTCCCCAAAATAATGAATCACTTTATATCCCACCATGATAATGTAAGAATCTATTTCCTAATAAAATAATTTGTGATAATCAACTGAATGAACTCTTCAGTAATTTATTTAAATATTATGCTATGGTTGGACATTTAATAAACAAACATTTAAATCATTCATTTAATAAACATTTATTGCATCCCTGCTATGTGTCAAGGTTATGCACAGAATAATGTACAAAACAGACATGGCATTTGCCCTTGTGAAATTTAGTACTCTACTAAATTTATGATGACTATCCTCAAGTACATTGCTTTTTACACATTTTGGATTGTTTTTGAATAAGCCCAAAAGCGGTGATGTATTTTCTAACACTTCTAAAAGTACAGGATTCGTGATGCCTGAAAACACTCTTCACTGGAAATTCTTTGAATATTGTGAAGGCTTCCAAAGGCACACCAGAGTATGCTTTGGCTTGCAGGAACTGAGGTAAAGAAATTTGTTTCATGCATATTTTGAGACAATTTTCAGGATACCAAAGTAAATAAAATTTGGTATATGTATATCCATAAACTAGCATGGCCATAGACTTTTATAGCTTAAAGGACTTTAGAAATCTTCTCAAATTCTTAATTTTTCATTTTCACCATTTTTAAGACAAATATTTTTTAAAAGTTGCTCTCTAATAGTTTCACATCTGAAAATATCGTAAATGTGATATAAATGATGTTATGGATTGAATTGTGTCCCCCCAAAATATCTGTCAACTTGGGTGGGCCATGATTCTCAGTTTTGTATGATTGTCCACCATTTTGTCAACTGACATGAATTCCCTATGTATTGTAAATCCTATCTCTATGATGTTGATGAGATGGGATTAGCAGTAGTTATGTAAACTCAATCTACAAGATGAATCTACAATCTCTTTTGAGAGATAAAAGAGAGAAGCGAGCAGAAAGACATGGGGGCCTCATACTACCAAGAAACAAGAGCTAGGAGAATAGTGCAGCCTTTGGACCTGAGGTCTCTGTACTGAGAAGCTCTTCCGCTGCGAAAGACTGATGACAAGGACCTTCCTCCAGAGCTGACAGAAAGAAAAGCCTTCCTCTGGAGTTTATGTCCTGAATTTGGACTTGTAATCTACTAGGCTGTGAGAGAATAAATTTCTCTTCGTTAAAGCCATCCATTTGTGGTATTTCTGTTACAGCAGCACTAGATGACTAAGATAAATGATAAGTCAATAACTGGTAAAATTTAAAATCTTACTAAACTTTCTTTATGCTATATAGCAAATAACAGTAGGCCAGTAATTATTGATCCTAAAAGGAGTTTTATTCTGGAATAGAAAAGCAATTACTGTATTTTTATGCAAATAATATGCACCTTTTATGTTTGTTTGACAAATGCATCCTACACTCAAAAGTTATTTTCATAAATGTGCTGTGCTAAATTTTTTTTATATATAGCAACATTTTAAAAGAAATTGGCATAGCGGTGCTTATGAAAATACCTCACGGAGGGAGGGCACAGCTGGCAAACAAACGTAGAGGCTACATGTTATTTGTGTAAAAATATGGTCTATAGCAATAATATGTACAATGTCAGGAAAGGTTTTTTTTTTTTTTCTTTTGTCTAATCATTAACTTGTCCTGCTGGATCTACTCTGTGATAGTCATTAAGACTGGTCCTTCAAGTTCTGGGCAAAGATATGTTTGAACTTCTTGGCCCCCTTATGGTTAGATGGGACCATGTGACCTTCTAGACAATGATTTATTAGCAAAAATATATTTTCAGAATTGAGCATTCAATAGCCAGTTTGGAATCCTCCAGAATTATCTTTTTTTCCCATCATTTTCCAATAACATTTCAGATGTTGGCTGTTTTTTAAGCCTGGGTCCCTGAATGCTTACAATGGCAAGGCCCCACTGCTTACCGAAAAAAGAACGTCCCACTGCCACTACTGTGAAGTTAATTTTGACTCAGAACTGTCCCATACGGTTCCTAAGGCTGTAATCTTCATGGAAGCAGACTACCATATCTTTCTCTCACTGAGTAACTGGTGGGTTCAACTGCCAACCTTTTGATTAGCAGCTGAGAGCTTAACCATTGGACCACCAGGGCTCCTTAAAAGGGAAAGTAGATGCTAAAAATGGTAACATCAGTCATTTTTAATAACAATCAGCTATAAGACCTATGGCTGCTAACTAAAGGGTCTGCAGTTTAAATCTACTGGCTGCTCCTTGGAAACCCCATGAGGCAGTTCTATTCTGTCCTATACAGTTGCTGTAAGTCAGAATCAACTGGACAACAACCGGTTTTGTTTTTTGGTTTTATTGCATTCATATGAATTATCTAGACTTGAAAATAAACTGACTCCGATTATTTGGTCAGCTTCTGAAATAAATGAGTTATATTTCAAGGGTATATTCATTGATTTGGTATGTACTAATGAGGAAAATTTTTCTTAAGCTAACAATATAAGAAGAAACAAAAATGATAAAAGCAGAACTGGTTTGTTATTCAAATAAGAACTGAGGTTTTAACATTTATTCTCCACTCAGTTTGAACTTCATCTAAACTGTTGTGTCTTCATGGAAGCTATATTCTGGAGATTACCTGGTTACTGTTCCTACCCATTGTTATGGGATTCTTTTGATTAAAGCAGATTGATATAAAAAAAACACTTTATAGTTAAGCAAGATAAGCTGAGGAAGATACAGCTGAAAGAATCTACTATTGCCAGTGAATGGTGGAAACTAATTTGGCAGATAAGTTCCTTATCTATAATTTAATTTGTAAATTCTAGTATTCTTTTTAAATTGTCTTATGAAATTGGTTTATTTTTAAATTAGCTTATGAAAATTGGCAAAGCAAAGACACTCTTATTCTAGTTCCTTCCTCAGAACCTACTGAAAACAAAAATGAATGAAAAATAGAAGGAAAATTAATGTAATCAAGGAATGAGGAAACGTCTACATACTAAAAAGTATATAATACACAAGCCAACTTCTGTGAAATTGGACCAAATTGAAGGACAAAATGGAAATCTGCCATGTATTGTTCAGAATTTGAGCAGGAAATCAATTTCCCAAATAGTGGCAGTCCTATCCAAATATCTGGATTAAATTGATAAGATTTTATATATAGATAGGTCATAACAGAATTGTAGAGTATCATTGTGTAAACACAAATCAATGCTGAAGAAAGACAGATGATGAAAGCAGAAAAAGAAACTGTATTTAGTCCTCATTTTTATTTTCTATGAATTATGCTCCCAGAAAAGCAAAACTTCCAAAGCATAAGTGGGGTAAATTATATAGCAGAGGTAATGATTGCTATATACTAATATCGAAATCCTGTGAATTAAGGGCTTTGTTTTAATCCATTTCACTGTCTTAAGCCTCAAAAATGAAAGAAAAACTAGCAGAAGAAAGGCAATAAAACATCTGGTGAGATGGTTTCAAATAAACAAATAAAAAAAAAAAAACTGTAACTTACTATTCCCATGTCACCCACTCTAATCTTCAAGAAAAAAATGTTTCATTTAAAAATGTAATAATCAAAACCAAAACAAAACACAGTATCTAAACATAAATACTGAAAATTAAGGAGGAAATGTGCATAGGCTTAAGATGATTTACATCATATAAAAAATTAACCAAAGAAAAAATAAATATTTCAGATACATTGTTTCTTGTAATTTCAAAAAAATTAAAAATCATATAGTGACTTAAAGAAAATTAAAGATAAAGGATATGAAATGTGATAATAAGATGACACAAACATTTGAAATCCAGTAACCATAAAAAAGTGGAAAGAAAAAGATTTCATTATAGAAATAAAAGTCCTTAGAGTACAAAGACCATAAAAAAAAAATTGCTCATACAGTCAAGCATAAATAGACAGAATGGAGGAAAACACACACACACACACACACACATCACACACATACATGCACAAGATAGAAAAGAAGAAAGATTTTAAAACAACTATATAAAATGCGGATTTTATGGGAGACAACTAAAAAGATCCAAAATACATATAATTGGCAAAGAAGACACCAAAAATGGGGTAAAGAATCTACTTAAAAGATAAAGCAGTGATAATTTTAGGAAGACTTTAATCTGTTAATTGGTAGGGCATGTATGTCTCAGGTCGCTATGAGTCGGAATCAACTAGAGGGCACTGGGTTGTTTTTTATATGTCTCAGGAAAACACGATAAAAGATCAACATGGTAACGCATCCTGGAAAAGTAATGAAGAAAATCATATAGGCACTCAGGGAGAAAAACGAAGTTGCACATGAAGGGAAAAAAATAAGGTATTTAACCAACATTAATGTCAATGTTTATTATTTATATATTTATCATTTTATAGATATGTTTATTATTTATTTATATAGTCTCAGGCCAGTAAAAACTTTAGAGACTAGAATATCCATTGTTCCTTCTAAAAACTAAAAATGTGGTGGTATTTAATACAATAAACATAACACATTGATATATAAAGCAAAATAAAGAATAATTGCTCTATAAGTCATAATGATTAACGTAATTATTTTTATCTCAGACTTGGAGCAATTATGTTTCTTGGTTTATACCTCACAAAGAAGAAAAGACTGAAGTTGTCAAGGATTTAATTTTACTTGGATCCATAGACAACACCCGTAGAAGCAGCAGTCACTAAATCAAGTAACGTATTGCACTGGGCAAATCTGCTGTAAAAGACCTCTTTAAAGTGTCACAAAGCAAGGATGTCACTTAGAGGACGAAGGTGCACCTGATCCAAGCCATGGTATTTTCAATTGCCTCATATGTACGTGAAAACTGGACAATGAATAAGGAAAACGAAATTAATGCATTTGAATTATTGCATTGGCAAAGAATATTGAATATACCCTGCACTGCCAGAAGAATGTACAAATCTGTCTTGGAAGAAGTACAACCAAGATGCCCCTTAGAAGCAAGAATGGCAAGACTTCATCTTATTTACTTTGGACATGTTATCAGGAGCGACCAATCCCTGGAGAAGGTCACCGTGTTGGTAACGTAGAGGGTCAACAAAAAAGAGGAAGACCCTCAACAAGATGGATTGACACAGTGGCTGCAACAGTGGGCTCAAACATAGCAACGATTGTGAGGATGGCACAGGACCAGTCGGTGTTTTGTTATGTTGTACATAGGATTGCTGTGAGATGGGGCCGACTTGATAGCACCTAACAACATTATAATTAGTTCATGCCTGGCCCTCTTTTATTAGTTTTTATTTAGTAATTTATATTATAATGAACCCCAGAAAACAACCTCCAGCCCAAGTATTAAATATTACCAATAACTTACCCCCACCTATGTGCATTTTTTTCTTCTAACACCCCTACCAAATTTCTTTTATCCAGAAGTCACCACTATCCTGAATTTTATGTTTAACATTTCCTCACTTGAAAAACAAAATATTTGTTTAAACTGTATATTGTTTAGTTACTTGCTTTTGAATTTTATAAAAAGATTGTCATCCTGTATATCTTTTGTGACTTGCTTTTTTCATTCAAAATTGTATTACAAGGATTCATAAATGTAAGAAAAACTTGTGGGTCACATAGTTCATTGCTATAAAATAATGTACTGTGGAAATTTACTGCAATTTATTTATTCATTCTCTTTCCTTTGGGAATTTGGGTTGTTTTCAGGGCTTTTTGTTTTTCATCTTTTTGCTTTTGAATAGTGCCATTATGAATATGATTGTACATGCCTTCTCATACACATGTATAAGAATTACTCTTGGATAAATACCCAGGAGTTAAAATGTAGATTCTGTTTCAGTGCCTCTGGAGTAGTGTTCAAGATTCTGTATTTCCAAAAAGCTCGGGCGATGCTGATGCTGTTTATCCAAGGATCACATTTTAAATGGAATTTTCTTTAACAACGAGTATTGGATTAATTGAAGGGCTGTATATATTAGCTTCTAAGGATGCTGAAACAAAGTCCTACAAATTGAATGGCTTAAAAGAACAGAAAATTGATTGTCCCACAGTTGTGGAGGCTAGAAGTCCAAACCCAGGGTGTCAGCAGGAAATGGTCTCTCTAAAACCTCTAGAGGAAGATTCTTTCTTGTCTTTCCCAGCTTCTGGTAGCCCCAGGCATTCCTTGGCTTGCAGCTGCAGCATCACATGGCACTCTTCCCTCTATGTCTCTTCTGCTCTTTTAGAAGGACACCACTCATATTGGATTAGCACCCACTTTATTCCAGTGTGACCTCATGCTAACTGATAACATCTTCAGAGACCCTATTTACAAACCAGGTCACGTTCTCAGGTAGAAGGCGCAAGTACTTCAACATATTTTTTTTAGAGGACACAAATCCATCCATAACAGTGTAAAATGGCATATCATTTTGATTTACTTTTTCTTGATTAACAGTGAGGATGAGCTTCCCTTCAGATACTTAAGCATTTTAATAATATGTTTATTATTGTATTTTTCACTTCTTGTCATTATATCTTTTGTTCTTTTTCATTATTCAATTATTCATCTTTGTGTAGGATGGAGTACGTGTACTTGTGTGTTGTAGAAGTCCTTTGTATTCTTGGTGTTGACTCTATTTTTGCTTGTGAATTATGTTGCTAAGGCCATTCTTCTTTTTTCCTTATTAGACTTTCAATTTATTCATATATGTGTATCTGTACAGATCACATTTCCTGTTTTATTGAATGGATTCTAATTCATTGCCATAACTTTTTATGCTAAAATTATCTCAGATTTGGCCTGTGGGGAGCCCCCTCTAGGTGGTTTCTATGTCTTTTTGACATATCCCCACTATTCTTTTTTATTATTATTATTGTGCTTTAAATGAAAGTTTACAGTTCAAGTTAGTTTCTCATACAAAAATTTAAACACACGCTGTTATATGACCCTAGTTGCTCTCAGTATAATGTGACAGCATACTCCACCTTTCCACCCTGTATTTCCTGTGTCCATTCAACCAGCTCCTGTCCCTTTCTGCCTTCTCATCTCGGTTAAGGCCACTCTTGTGCATATCTTCCATACACATACATAAGAATTCCTCTTGGATACTCAGGATTGCCTTTCATTTTCTTTAAAGTGTTTTGCTGGTGAACAGGTGATTTTAATTTTAATGTAAGCAAATAGATGTCTTTTTAACAATTTTTGCTCTTGGTTAAGAAATCCGTCTCTACTTATTATTGTTATTAGTTGCCATTGAGTCAGTCCAATTCATGGTGACCCTATTCACTAGGGAACAAAACACTGCCCAGTCCTGTGGACTCAAATCAGACTGCCATAATAGCAGTGGTTTTTTTAATATGTTTTTTAAGCATTTGAGGATGTGTGTGAGGTATTTAAGTTCTAAATTCATGAAGATTTTATGTATGGTATGAGAAAAGAATCTAATATATTTTCCCCACATACATGAGTTCATTTTTTTCTCAGAGTTTTGTCATGCTAACCTCCAACATACAGTAAAGTTTTGTTCATTCTTGGGTGAATTTCTTGTCTCTCTATTCTGATCTGTTTGTCTTTCACCGACATATGTTGTTGTAAATATTACATGTTTATATCTGATAGAACAAGCTCCATCCCTTTTTTTCTTCTTCGGAAGTATCTTGACTATTCTTAGAACTTTTGCTCATCGATATAACTTTTTAGATTCTACTTGTCATGTTCCACCCACATATACACACAAAAGAAAGTGATGGGATTTTAATTCAATTTTACTTAATCTATAAATCAATTCTCACAATTTGTAAGAATGTATGTCTTCACTATTAAGCCTTCATATTCATGAATAATCTATCCAATTATTTATGGCTTCTTTAATGTCTTTAGGTTTTATATTTATATATATTTGTTGTTGTTAGCAGCCATAGCTCTTAACCACTATGCCACCAGGGTTTTCATAAGGCTATAGATATTGTGATTTAATAGTTATATGGATGGAAAGACTGACATTAAATTAATGTTGATTCTGCACAAGAAAGTATATAGAGATTAAAAAGAGATGTGTATAGAACTTTCAGTAAAACCACTTGGCAAGTTCTACACATAGTTAATACCACTGTTAAAAATAAGTGAACTGGATTAGTGACACCACACATACATATATACACACACAGTATTCAGTAAGAACAGTTTCTAAACTCAATATATCTGGGATTGATAATGCCAAAATGGTAACATTAAGCTTGAAGGAAGCAGGAAGATCATATCATATTGTGGGGCTTCAGAGAGTTTAGTGCTTCCAAACATAAAGCATAGTGAGAAATGCAGAACCCAATTATTCTTTGGCTACTATTGCCTCTGTCATAACCACATGTCATTGTTTAGCCAACACCAGTTTAACGGGTTCTTTATTTCACACTAAACCAGTTGCTATTGTATAAATACTGATTCATGGTGACCTTATGTGTGTTAAGAGTAAATCTGCTCACAGGGTTTTCAATGGCTAATTTGTTTAAGTAGGTTGCTAAGTCTTTCTTCCAAGGCACTTCTAGATGGATTCAAACCTTCAACCTTTTTGTTAGCAGCCTAGCATGTTAACTGTTTGCATTACTTAGGGACTATTTTACATTAATCAGATTTTTTTTTTTTCCCAAAGCTGAGCCACTATGCCAGACTTAGAATGGTTGAAACAAGAAAAACATCTAAACTTGACCATGTACTGAAAGAGAACAAAGTTGCCTGTCATGACTTTCATGACCTTGGTGTTGAGCACACGTCAAAAATCCAGACCCTTCTTTCCTTCCTAGTAATTCAGCATTGGGATCCTCGTTGTATTTTCTTGCTCGCAGGCCTCAGTCAAGAACAAACCAATTCATTGATAACATTGAAATTCCAAAGAGGAGAGATTTCATCTCATCTCAAAACAGCACTACAAGATATTATCTTAATTCCTATTTTATAGATAAAAAGACTGAGGCACAGAAAAATTGAGCAACTTGACCAATATTACACAGTGAGCAGGTGTTAGAGCTGGGATAGGAGCACAGGCAGTGTGATTCCAGGGTCCGCACTCCTAACCACTACATTACACTGCCTCCAAAAAGGGGCGAGAGAAAGGGAATTTTGAAGAGGATTCCACATGGACATTGTGATGATTATGGCTGTGTGTCAACTTGGCTGGACCATGATTCTCAGTGGTTTGGCAGTAAAGATGTAGTTTGGTAGTTATGTAATGGTGTAATTGCCTCCATGATGATATCTACTATGAGCAGCCAATCAGTTGAAAGGGAGTTTCCTTGGGGGTGTGGCCTACATCCAATGTTTGTGTGCTTCCTTGCAAACCTTGCTGGCTTTTTCTCTCTCTGGATCCTGCATTCAACTCATCATCATCTGACCTCTGGTTCTTGGGACTTGACCCAGTGGCTTCCCGTATTGCCTGCAAATCTTAGGATTTGTTGGCCTCAGAAGCCTATGAGCCAGCAGCAGCATACCGTCTGACCTGCTGATCTTCGGTTTGTCAGTCTCTGCAGCTAAGTGAGTTAGGAAAAGCCTGGCACCTGAAGTCTGACCCACGGACTTTGGACTTACCCGCCTCTACAACCACATGAGACATTTCCTTGATATAAATTTTTCTCTCTCTTTCTCTCCATATATATATATAAACATACACATCACTAATTTTAAAGAGACCTGGTGGCACAGTGGTTAAAGTGCTCAACTGCTAAGTGAAAGTTTGGCAGTTCAAACCTACCAGCCACTCTGCAGGAGAAAGATGTGGCACACTGCTTCCGTAAAGATTCACAGCCTTGGAAAACCTAAGAGGTTGCTATGAGTCAGAATCCACTCTGTGGCAGTGGGTTTGGTTGTTTACTAGTTTTGCATCTTTAGGGAATCCAGCCTAAGACGGACATAAAACTGTACAGAGGCTGCATTTCTCTTCAGGAATCTGATCATCTTTCTAACCACCACCAGAAAGAATGTCATAAGAACCAACTATAATAATTAAAAAGAGGCTGCTTGGTAAAGCATGTATGTGTGGGAATGACAATATCTTATAAATCTTAAAATTGTTCTTAAGTACTGCAGCATATTATTATGAACCGATGGTATTAAAGGAAGAAATCCAAGCTGCACTGAAGGCATTTGCAAAAAACAAGCATCCAGGAATTGATGGAGCACCAGTTGAGATGTTTCAACAAAAGAATGCAGTGCTAGAAGTGCCCACTCATCTATGCCAAGAAAGCAAGCAAGGTTGTTTCACCTGCATATCGTAGGTTGTTAATAAGTCTTCTTCCAATTCTGATGGTGCATTCTTCTTCATATAGCCCAGCTTCTCAGATTATTGGCTCAATATACAGACTGGATAAGTATGGTGAAAAGATACAACCCCAAAGCACATCTTTCCTGATTTTAAACCACATAATATCTCCTTGTTCTGTTTGAATGACTGTGTCTTTGTCTATTCATGAGCATGATTAAGTGTTCTGGAATTCCCATTCTTCACAATGTTATCCATAATTTGTTATGATCCACATAGTCAAACACCTTTGCATAGTCAAAAAAAAAAAGGTAAACATCTTTCTGGTATTCTCTGCTTTCAGCCAAGATCCAGCTCACATCAGCAATGATATTCCTAATTCTGTGTCCTCTTCTGAATCTGGCCTGAATCTCTGGCAATTCCCTGTCAATGTACTGTTGCAGCACTTCTGAATTATCTTCATAAAAATTTTACTTATGGGTGATATTAATGATACTGTTCAATAATTTCCTCCTTCTGTTGGATCACCTTTCTTTGGAATGGGCACAAATAGGGATCTCACACAAATCCTCATAACTGCACCTAAAAGCAACATCATAATAAATGGAGAAAATACTGAAAGTGTCAAGGATTTCATTTTACTTGGCTCCACAATCAACACACATGGAAGCAGCAGTCAAGAAATCAAACAACATATTGCAGTGGGCAAATCTGCTACAAAATACAAAACCTCTTTAAAGTGTAAAAAAGCAAAGATATCCCTTTGAGGACTAAGGTGTGCCTGACCCAAGCCATGGTATTTTCAGTCGCCTCATATGCATGTGAAAGCTGGGCAATGGATAAGGAAGACCAAAGAAGAATTGATACCTTTGAATTATAGTGCTGGCAAGGAATATTGAATACATCATGGACTGCCAGAATGAACAAATCTGTCTTGGAAGAAATATAGCCAGAATACTCCTTAGTAGGGAGAATGGTGAGACTTTGTCTCACATACTTTGGATATATGATCAGGAGGTACCAGTCCATGAAGAACCACTGTTGGTCCATTAGAGGGTCATTGAAAAAGAGGAAGACCCTCAGTGAGATGGATTGAAACAGTGGCTGCAACAATGGGCTCAAACAGCAACAACCGTGAAGATGGTAAAGGACCAAGCAGTGTTTTGTTCTATTGTACGTAGGTTTGCTATGAGTCATAACGGAGGGAAGGCACCTAAACGGATCTTTCCAGGAGCCTCTGGATGAACTCGAACTCCCAAAGTTTTGGTTAGTACCTGAGTGCTTAATCATTTGTGCCACCCAGGGTTTCTCTCTCTCTCTCTACACACACGCACAAATACCCTTAGACCATTTCTGTAGGTAAGCAGAAGATTATTTCAAAGAGAAGCAGATAGAATTATGTAGGGACTTAGGATATCCACTTACTTTCATTAGCTTTCTGTTACAGCCTAAAATTTTCGTGTACTTCTATAAACAAGCTGTTGAATTTTGTTTTGCTAATAAGTCCAGTTAAAAGACTTAGGCAATGAGTTCAGCTGTGTTATCACTTTACTAAATTAGAAAACATGTAGACATTTTTTTAGGCAAATATTTTAGACATGTTTTAGGCAAAAAAACTCATTAGTATGCTCATTTCATGTAAGTACTCTAGAGACCCAGATTAAGAGTGCATTTTCTCTTATCAGGATCCCAGTATACTTTTCCTACATGAAACACTTGTATCACAGTGAAAATTCCCTTTTTCCCTTAGATACCTATGGGAAAAGCTTTTAAAGATTGCATTTATTTTGGCTCAAAGGCAAATGGTGGGTGATCTGAATCTCTTTTCAGTTTCACAATTCTCCATGGATTAGCTCTCTTTCCTCAGCAAATTTTCCTTGATCATGACAGAAATTTGGGCAAACGTGTTTATCTTTTCCAGCAGTAAAATACTGTTATCTGAATGGCCCACTCTGTGGTGTTCAGGGTACTGTCCTTGTCTACAAACTCCAGCAGTTTGGACCAGAACATGAACCAGGCTGCAATATTTGGGTTGTTTTAAAACATTCTGGAGCAGTTTGTTCAAATTACAAACCACAATATGATTGGATCTCTTACAAATTTTCAAAAACAGCCCTCCTGAGGCGATATTTTAGTGTGGTTACCAGCCACCATTTTCCTCAGCCCAGCTAAGAATCAGCCAGGGAGCTATGTGGTCCATTTCTGTGACCCAGCAGCAACAATGACCATTGACAGAGATATTTCATATTTTTCACGTACGTGAGTTATGCTCTCTTCTGCTCTTTCCCAAACAAATTTTTCTTCCTTTCTTTTCTACTTCATTATTTAAATTTTTTTTCTAAGTTTTTTCCTCCTATCATGGACATTAAAAATTCTTTCCAATATTTAAGTATTTAATAATAGGACCCTGGAAGGAAATATCATTACATATTTTTTAAAACCCTTTGTAAATTTTGATAATTTATAAAGGGAGAGCTTCTATTAATTAATTATTCTGTGTGGCAGGCCCTGAGCAAACTGTATTTTAAAGTGCCTTACATAGAGTGCAGACACCACAGTGGGGATACCAGCACTAAGAGTTGAAGAATAGTCTTATATACTATATACAAATTAGAAATTTTAGAGAAATCACAGATTCAAAGAAATGAAAGAAACCAACAACTATTGAGTATCATCCATGTGTCAGGTACAAAATTAGGCATTCCTTACAAACCTGTGTATTAAATTGCATTATTGTCTGTTTTACAGACAAAGAAACTGAAACTCAAATAGGCTTAAGAAATATTCTAAGGCCTCGTGCCTCAAAAATTCAAGTCTGCATGGCTCCATAATCAGTGGTATTTCTATTGTATCACATTATAACTTTAATAAATGTACAAACAAAACAATGACAATAGTCATACAAAAAAAACAAAAAGACTGTGGTAAGCAATGTTAGTTGGCTACCCAGCACCCACTCTCAGTTCCTTCCTTCCAGCACCCATTCCCCACCAACCACTGTAGAAGCTGAAAAAAAAGCCACATACACTCATAATTTCAGCCTTTTTGATTACTCTTGGCCTCCCTGTGACAAAGTACCGGTCAATTAGAGTCTGAAGGAGAATTCTGGAAATTTTCCTATCTGATAAAAGGAGGAAGCTGTTCAAGGAAGACATTTTGTCCCTATCCCATATGGCGTAGTGGTTAAGAGCTACACTGCTAACCAAAAAGTCAGCAGTTTGAATCCATCAGGTGCTCCTTGGAAACTCTATGGGGCAGTTCTACTCTGTCCTATAGGGGGCCACTATGAGTCGGTAATTGACTCGACGGCAGTGAGTTTGGTTCGTTTCAGTTCTCATCCTTCCTGTCATGTGACAATGGGATACTTGGAGCAGCTTTGATCATTGGAAATGCCCTTGTCAATCTGCGAAAAAACTTGTATATAGTCAAATCCAAAGGGCCCTTTCTGTCTTCTTTGTTTCTTGACATCTCAGTGGCATTCAGTGCAGTTGGCTACTCCCTGTTTCTAGAAACTCCTATCTTGGCTTCTGTGATTACATTTTAAAATACAGCCCTGCACCAAACTTTGCAAATTGTCCTAGGCCAATTTGGATTGGTATAGCATTTTGGTTCTTTGTGTTAGACAATGTTAGCCTTCAATGGTTAGGGGGAGACAAGAAGTAACTCTTATCCTTCAAACTCAGTATCAGATTATAATGAAAATGAGACTCAGGCTAAACTCTGCCATACTTACAAATTTTTATTTACATACAGACACAAAGTGAATCTTGCAACCTATTTTGTAAGCTCATGTATGTCTTCAACAAATATTTGTTATGTTATATAACAGGCATTATTTTGGGTACTTGGGGTATTTAGTGAAAAAAAAAAGAAAAGAAAAAATCCCTGCCCAATGAAGCTTGTATTCTAGTGGAGGGATATAGATAACACACATTTATGCAGAATATAATTTTATGTAACAGGCTAAAAAATCAATTAAATAATAGGTGGGGGTAAGTGCTATGGAGAAAGAAAAAAATAGAGCAAGCTAAAAATGAATGAGAAAGTGAAAGTAGTTGGGGGTGGATACAATTTCAAAAAGGGTGAAAGGTTAGATTTCAATAAGAGGTGACATTGGAGCAAATACTTGAAGGATATGAGTTAGCCATGTGGATATTAGGGGAAAGAAGTTCCAGTAAGAGGGGGCGGCCAGTGCAAAGACCATAATGCAAGAGTACACCTGGAGTGTTTAGGAAATAACAAGGAGGCCAGTGTGCCTGGGGCAGATTTTCCAAGGGAGAGAGTAGTTGGTCCCAGGTCTCTTTCCGTTCAACGGCTTCAACCACATGTTGCCTGAAAGGTTCATTTGAGGCAAACATGGTGCTATTAACAGAAATAGCATTCTGTTATTCTATAGTATGCCTCAAGTATACCCAGAATCATCTGAATTCACAGTGAGACCCAGGATTATTTTAGAATCCTGACTTGGGTACCTTCTGAAAGATGAAGGGTGAAGGGCCTTGTCATGGATTGGATTGTATCCCCAAAAAATATCTGACAACTTGGCTAGGTCATGATTCCCTTGTATGATTGTATGATTATCTACCATTTTATCTTCTGATGTGATTTCCCTATATGTTATAAATCCTATCACTATGATGCAATAAAATGGATTAGTGGCAATTATACTGATGAGGTCTACAAGATTAGATAGTGTCTTAAGCCAATCTCTTTCGAGATATAAAAGAAGTGAGCAGAGAGACATGTGGACCTCATATCACCAAGAAAGCAGTGCCAGGAGCAGAGCACATCCTTTGGACCTGAGGCTCCAGTGCTGAGATGCTCCCAAACCAAGGGAAGACTAATGGCGAGGAACCTCCTCCAGAGCCAACAGAGACAGAAAGCATTCCCCTGGAGGCAGAGCCTTGAATTTGGATGTGTAGCCTACTAGACTGTGAAAGAATAAATTTCTCTTTGTTAAAGCTATCCACTTGTGGTATTTCTCTTATAGCAACACTAGATGACCAAGATAGGCCTACTACATCTTACATCTATTTCATACAGGGTAAGAAGAATCTCACCTGTCTTAAATGAAACTAATTTCAATAAAGGAAACCCATTTCTAAACATCCCTCATACTAATTAAAAAGCTTCTAAATTCACCGAAGAAGTGCCACTTCCAATATCAGCAAAGCCTTGCACGTTGATTTAAGATAAAGAGGCTCCGGAATGTGACCTTTCTGATTAACTGAGAAGCCCCTTAGTCCCTGTGAACTCTTGAGTAAGGTAGAATGGCACATATATCATATAACAGTGTTTATGCTGAGGTGTGATGAAATAAATTACAGACATCATAACATACTCTTGTGATTTCTTACTACCACACCGGCCAGTGTTTCTTAGTTATCTTTGTTTTTAGGTCTGCAACCAACTGTAGATGTTGAACTGCCTAAAGTTGAACCCTAACACCCTCTTTTATTTTTAAAGGCATTAAATATTGTCCATATGCTGATGGCTCTCAAAATGTCTGTCACTGGCCTTGACCTTTCCCTTGAGTCCCAGAGTCTCATATATAATCACCTAATTGACATCTCCATCTGGATGGCTAATTATATTGCCAACTCAACACAGCTGAAACAAATTATTTGATTTCCACACCCAGTTCCCAGGAAGAAAAAGAAAAAAAAAAATCCTATTATGTTCTGAGTGCTCTCCATCTCAGTAAATGGTGCCACTTTCTATCCAGTTTCTCAAGTCAGAAACAATGGAGTGAGCTTTGATTCATTCTATCCTCTTACCCCTGTATCCAATCCAGCAAATCTAGTTACTTTATTTTACCTGCAAAATATTTTTCTGATTGTTCACTTCACTCCATTGTCCCTGTCACATTCCTAGTTCAAATCAGCATCATTTCTAACCCGGACCACTGCAACAGCTTCCAAATCGTTTTCCATACTTCCTGCATCCCTGCCACCCTTTGTTCATGTAGCAGAGACTGATCATTTTAAAACACAAGTCAGATCATGTTTTTCCCTTGCTTTTTTTTGTTGTGTACCATTGAGTTGATTCCGACTCATAGCAACCCTATAGGACAGAGTACAACTGCCCCATAGGGTTTCCTAGGCTGTAATCTTTATGGGAACAGATCTCTAGGTCTTTTCTCCCACTGAGGGGTTGGAACCAATGGTCTTTCTCTATTAGCAATCAGGTACTTAACCATTGTGTCACCAGGGCTCCTTGTTCCTTTGCTTAGAACCTCGTAATGGCTTCTCACTGCATTTGTATAAACATTTAAATGCTTGCCACACTCTCCATAACCTGGATGCCCATCTCCCTGTCCTATTTTTGTACTGCTTACTCCATTCTACTTCCCATTTGGTCATTACACTTCAGCCACACTTGCATCTTTTCTGTTGCTGGAGTAACCAAGTTCTTTACCAATTCATAAACCTTGCACTTGCTGTTATCTCTGTCTTGGTGCTCCTTACCCAGATCCCCATGTGGCTGGCACCTACTCTTTCTTTAGGTCTCTGCTCAAATTCTCAGAAAAGTCTTCCATGGAAGTATAACTCAGGCTGCTTCTCCCTAGACCTTCCACAGTCACCCTCCATTGTATCAGCCTATTTATTTCCTCTCTAACACCTTCCACAATCTGTAATTCTCTGCTTGTTTATTGTTGTTTTCCCAAGAGAATGCAAGTTTTGTAAAAGGATCTCACCTGTTATGTTCACAGCTACATTCCCAGGGGCAATCACAATGTCTGATCTAAACATGTTGTTGTTGTTTTTGTTAAGTGCCATCGAGTCGGTTCTGGCTCATAGCAACCCCACATATAACAGAACAAAATGGCGCACGGTCCTGCACCATCTTCACAATCGTTTCTATGTTTGAGACCGTTGTTGCAGCCACTGTGTCAATCTGCCTCGTTAAGGGTCTTCCTCTTTTTTTGCTGACACTCTACTTTAGCAAGCATGACATTATTCTCCTGATAACATGTCCAAAGAAAGTGAGATGGAGTCTAGCCTTTCTCGCTTCTAAGGAATATTCTGGCTGTACTTCTTCCTAGACAGATGTGTTTGTTCTTCTGGTAGTCCATGGCTGTCTTAGTTATCCAGTGCTGCTATAACAGATATATGATAAATGGGTGACTTTAACAAACAGAAATTTATTTTCTCACAAGTTAGGAGGCTAGAAGTCCAAATTCAGAGTGCTGGCTCTAGGGAAAGGCTTTCTCTCTCTCTGTCAGTTAGGGAGGAAGGTCCTTGTCTCTTTGAGTTTCTGCTCCTGGATGATCTTCATGTAGCTTGGCATCTCTCTGCTCCCCCCCCCGCCCCATCTATGCTTGCCTAATCTGCTCCTTTAGACACACCCTACACTAATCCTGCCTCATTAACATAATGGAAAACTCATTCCTAAATGGGATTATAAGCACAGGCATGGGGTTAGGATTTACAACACATATTTTATGGGGACACAATTCAATCCATAATGACGGTATATTCAACATTCCTCACCAATACCATAATTCAAGTGCATGAATTCTTCTTTGGTCTTCCTTATTCATTGTTCAACTTTCACATGCATACGAGGGCATTGAAAATACTTTACATACGTATTCAATAAATATTTGTTAAATGAATGAAGGAAAATAGGAATTGTAGAAGATAAGAAGTAAAATTGTCATGAATAAGATGCTACAAGGCAAAGTGGCTCTAGAGACTATCTGTTCTAACTCACTTACCTTCCTGATGAAACAAATGAGTAGAGTTTTCTTAAGCTGAGGGAGTGAGTAGCTGGAATCTGGGCATCCTGACATTAATGCAGTGTTTCCCACTAAACAAGTAGCTCATAAACTTGGTCCATGATCATGTTTTCAGTAGATTGTGTTGGAATGAAAAATAAGAACAATGTTACATGCAGTTATATATTTACAACTGCCCTTTCTTGGAAAGAGGAAACTTGGTGGTACAGTGGTTAAGCGTTTGGCTGCTAACCAGAAGGTGGGCAGTTCAAATAAGCCAGGCACTCCTTGGAAACTCTATGGGGCCTTTGTACTCTGTCCTATAGGGCTGCTATGTATCAGAATTGACTTGACAGCAATAGGTGTTTGTTTGTTTGTTTGTTTGTTTGTTTGTTTGTTTGTTTGTTTGTTTTGGTGTTCTTGAAAAGAACACCTTTAGATAATGCCCTTCCTTTCTTTTGTATTAAACATTTTCTCTTTTAGAGTGGCATCTGGGGTCGTAAAAGCTAGCAAGAAGCCATCTAAGATGCATCAGTTGGTCCTAACCTACCTGGAGCATAAGAGAATGAAGAACGCCAAAGACACAAGGAAACTATTAGCCCCAGTGACAAAAGGGGCTACTTAAACCAGAGACTTCATTGGCCTAAGACCAGAAGAACTAGATGGTGCCCAGCTGCCACAAATAACGGCCCGACAGGGAACACAACAGAGAGTCCCTGACGGAGCAGGAGAAAAGTTTGGTGCAGAATCAAATTCTCGTAAAAAGACCAGAGTTAATGGTCTGACTGGAACGAGAGGAACACCTGAAGATGTGGCCCCCAGATGCTCTGTCAGTCCAGAACTAAAACCATTCCTGAAGCCAACTCTTCAGACAAAGATTAGAATGGACTATAAGACATAAAATGATACTCATGAAGAGTGTGCTTCTTAGTTCAAGCAGATTCACAAGACTAAATGGGCAGCTCCCGTCCGGAGGTGAGCTGAGAAGGCAGAACAGAACAGGAGCTGGTTGAATGGACACGGGAAACCCTGGGTGGAAAGGAGGAATGTGTGGTCACATTATAGGGATGGCAACTAGGGTCACATAACAATGTGTGTATAAATTTTTGTATGAGAAACTAACTTGAGCTGTAAACTTTCACCTAAAGCACAATTGAAAAAAAAAAAGTTTTCTCTTATAAAATGATGCTGATGGTAGACAGTTGTTTTTTTTTACATTATGTTTTGACAAAGTAAAAAAAAGGTAAATCATATGCTGGTATCTCTTTTTTGTTATTTGATTTTGCTTTTTAATTTTAAAGAGACTGAATTTCAAAACTCTGATAACCAAACATCTCTAAATAAATCTAATCATTGGGAGTGATTTATTCATAGATCCTACATCACTGTCACTTCCAATCCTACTAAACTGAGTTAAACAATAAGAACAGACTAGCATATCCTTCCACATCTTTCTCCATGCTCATACATGGTATGCATGTGAATACACACACACACACAGAGTTTTGATTTTGATTTAATACAAGAAGATCATACTATGCACATTACACTGCAATTTGTGTTTTTATCTAATAATAAATCATGGACAACCTTCTAGGACAGCACATATAGTTATAACCCATTCTTTTAATATTGTATAATATTGCATAGCATGGATGTATCAAAAATGTATTCAACAATTACTTTGCTGATAAATGTTCTCACTTTTCTAGGATTTATTTTGTTTGCTCCAATGCTGTAACAAGCATCTATGTATTTATATCTATACATTAATATCAGCATCTCCATTTCTTCATTTCTCTCTCTCCTCACATAGTAGTGCTTTCACTTCTTTAGGATAAATATTCAATAGTAGATTACTACATAAAAGAGGTATGTATATATTTTAATTTTAATAGATTCTGGATTCTGGTAAAGGTTAAGAAATTTAACCAGCATGGCCTATCAGTGTTCTGTATTCCCACACACATATTAGCTCTTTGAAACTTCCTGCTATAATCCTTGGGGCCTTGCTCTTAAAAAAAAAAAAAGCACATTAATTACCTCTTCGGGAGAACTGTACAAGCTACCCATTAGCTGTCTCTGCTTCTTTCTGCTATTTGCCACTCTACGGACAGTGCGGTAGGCTGAGTTACCCAAGGGAAAATGAATCTTCTGGTGAGAGAAATTTGCATCCAAGGAAACGCTCTGAGTTTCTGCTTCTCCTTTTGCTTCTACTACTGCATTCCCAACTACTTGTCCACAACGTGGTATCTGTATCCATAATGATTTCCTTTGGCTTGGGCCAATAAGGATGTTCTGATAGTCTAGGACCAAGTACTCTGGTGACTTCTTAAAGGTATACCTCCTGTTTCTCCATAAAGATATTCACTTTTTTAATTCTCTTTTTTCTTTTAAAAATAAACATAAATTCTAAGATAAATTTTCAGTGCTCCCCTCCTTTTACATAGTTCCCTGGTGATAAAATTACATTTTTAGAAAACTCTGATTAGGCTGCATTTGTCACCTGTTCCCATCTGACTACTCTGCTATCCAGGGTATCAAAGCATTTGTAAGGTCTTGATAAACTCGTCCTCTTGACAGTCCACCACAATCTCCCAAATGAGCTCTGACCAAGTTTATCTTTATAGAGAAAACTACCAAGAAGGTCATGGCCATTGTCTAAAAATGCAATTGTACCCAGCTCTACAGTGACTGCAACAATGGGCTCAAACATAGCAACAGTTGAGAGTATGGTGCAGGACTGGGCAGAATTTCATTCTGTTGCAAATAAGGTCACTATGAATTGGAACTGGCTTGACGGCACCTAACAACTACTGCATAGTGCTTAATGACCATATAGATCATAAAATAATGCAAAAATTCTGAAGTCACCCAAAATAAAGCTTCTATGAACTGCTATATCAATGTTTAAATATTATGTTTGCTCATTTAAAAAACAAAACAAAACATCAATACCCTCACATGGCAGGTTAATAGAAAGCCCAGCATCTTTACCCCCTATAGTCCAAGAAGAAGAATGGAGGGTGGGGAGTCTGACCTCTATGTCACAGTGAGAAGAGCCTTTGGTTCTCACTGCTTTACAGTCTCTGAGGTGATGCTGATATGCAGTTGGATCCAAGCCCCTGCACACGAGCCATGACTTTCTCACAAGTCAGCTTCAGCCAAGTGTATTTTCAGCTCCTCAGATTGGAGCTCTTAACTCCAAACACTTTCAGGCCAGTATCCTAAAATGCCAGCTGCTCAACGGTGTCAAAATTAATTCACGTGTCCATTTATATATATATATTTTTTTGCATGTTTGCTAAATGTTTTGTTAACATGGAAATATTTCTGCTTTTCTTTGCTCAGAAGGGTCTATATATATATATATATATATATATTTTAACTCATCATGCCCTTTCCTTCACTGGGGTGTCTCCCTACCAGGTTTCAGGTAGCTTTGAGGCTACCTGCCTACCCACCTAGGGTGGCAATTCTGATTGCCTCCAGGGAGCCCTATAACCTCCCCCTTACCCTACACACACACACACACACACACACACACACTCATGCACACGCATGCACATACATGCACATGTACATACATGCACATGTACACAGGCAGACACAGATAATCAGAAAGAAATTATTTCCTCAAAGATGACTTACCCTCCTAAAGATGACAAGGTGACTTTCTGGTCATAGAATGGAAAAGGAAAAAAAAATCTTCAAGATAAATATTCATTGAGGTATCCTGCAACATAACAAATGGGTTGAAGTTTTGACAAATAAAAATGAACATGCACTCAGAAATATTCAGCTTGTTAGGTTTAATCACAAATCTGCTCTTGTCCCTCAGTACACACTACAGAAGAGATTCGACAATATTCTTTTTCTCATACATAAATTTGAAACTTGTTTGATTCTCTAAGTTAAATAGCTTCCATATCAAAGTAAGTTTTAAAATGTCTGTTTTCTTATTTACCATGAATGGCCAAGTGTTTGCTTCATAAATGTTAATTGAGAAAACAGGCGCTTATAGAGCGCATCCTTAGGTTATACAAATAGTCTCTGCTGCCTTTGGTGTTGGGTGAATTAAGATACACGCCTACTGGCAACATTTTGCATAAACAATGCATGTCAGGCAAAGATTCAACAAGCTGTGTTATTAATCTTCTGCCCACAATTCTTTAGCTGAAGTGTTCTTCCGATTATTTCTTGTGTGTTTGCTAAATGTTTTGTTAACATGGAAATATTTCTGCTTTTCTTTGCTTAGAAGGGTCTTTTTTTTTTTTTTTTTAACTTTGTTCCACTGTGTTTCATGACAAAAAACTGCTTTGTACTTTTTATGGTTTTAATTAGTCTAATACAAAAACAGTTGCTGTTGAATAGACTCCAACATGACAACATGGCCACCCCATGTCTGTCAGAGGAGTACTGAGCTCTACTGGGTTTTTAATGATTGATTTTCTGGAAGTAGATCACCAGGCCTTTTTTTTTGAGGTGTCTCTGGGTGGACTTGCACCTCCAACCTTTCAGTTAGCAGCTGAGCACATTAACCATTTAGACTCCCCAGGGAATCCTGAATTAGTCTACATAATTATAAAAAAGAACATATTTACATGTCTGTAGGATGCCTTAGGATTAATGTTAATACACCCATTACACATTTGTTTCTAAAAAACAACATAAAAATCCTGAAGCTAGATATTTCACTGATTTGGCAGATGGTTAGCTATTGAATTTCATGGGTTTTCTTTTCATTATAATTCTGGGCTTAGTATGAAAAAAGTTTATTTTTCCCATTCACTAACTCTTGAAATATCTTCAGTCACTAAGAATCCCACAAAATGCAAGGGGTAGCCATTCCTCCCCCAGGATCAGCTCCCGAGTGGAGTAGAGGATGAGTTCCACTAGGGACTAAGTTAGATATAATCTCATTTGGTTAATAAAGAGTCAAAGAACATAGGCTATTTAAAATTCAATACCGTGAGAAAATTTAAAATGATTATATTAAAACTAAGAGGCCAATTTCAAACGTTGAAGAATATACACAGAAAATAGAAACATGATTTCAGATTAAATAGCAGTGCTAAAATACAAAAATAGCAATAAATTAAGCATGGCTAAAAATACCGAATTAAATCTAATTGAAAAAATAGATTTAAAGCTTTTTTTGTTTTTTTTCTCCATTAAGCAACTCAAGAGTGATTATGATTGCCTCTTTCATAAAATCTTGAGGACAAAGGTCAGTTTTCTGGGTTTGAGTGGTGACTACTACGTTCAAGAAGCAAGTAGTCACATCTGCTTTCACAGATGGAAAGTTATAGATGGCTGTGGTGGTCCTGAATTGGCCCTCTACTGGAAGAAACAGATACTCCCTGAATCCTTCCTGATTTGCCTGCCTTGTTACCATACTTTAGAAAGGGTCATAGTTGCTTTTATCACCTATTTTATTTTAAGTTTAGGATAAAACTGTGTGTCTCCTTTCCTTAAGTTCACAAATTACCAGATGTTCTTTCAGGAATTCCATTTGCTGACTTAGATGACTTATGAGTAACTAGACTCAAGTATTCCAACATTAAACATACTTGTGCTTTTCTGTTCAAGCCCTTTGCTAATTCTACACATAGCAATAGAGCTATTTCTTGAGCACTTACTAAGTGTCAGACTTTGTGCGAAGTACTTCATATGCTATATCACTTTATCCTCATCACAAATATATGTAAAAAGGACTATTGCTACCCTAAATTTACAGATAAGGAAGTTGCCTAGAGTTAAAAACAAACAAACAAACAAAATCTGGTTGCCATCGAGTTGTCCCTGACTGATGGCAACCCCATGTGTGTCAAAGTAGAACTCTGCTCCATAGGGTTTTCCATGGCAGAATTTTTGGAAGTAAATCACCAAGCCTTTCTTCTGAGAAGCCTCTGGGTGTACTCAAGCCTCTAACCTTTTGGTTTGCAGATGAGTCCTTTATCCTTTGTGACACCCAGGGACTCCTTGCCAGGAGTTACAATGTAGAAAACATTTTTCCCATTTCAGTGACATCATCACCCAAGCTGTTGAACAATCCAAAATCCTATTTTCATTGGTCACTAGGCCTTGTCAAATAGCTGTTCAGGAAAATAAAGTGAAATATTATAATGAAGTGTGCATAGACCTGGAGTTAAAAAACCAAAAGGGAAGAACATGCTCGGCATTTCTCAAGCTGAAAGAAATAAAGAAAAGCATTCAAGCCTCAAATTGCAATACTGAAGGATTCTATGGGCAAAATATGGAATGATGCAGGAAGCATCAAAAGAAGATGGAACGAATACACAGAGTCACAGTACCAAAAAGATTGTGTCAATGTTCAACCATTTCAGGAGGTAGCATATGATCAAGAACCAATGGTATTGAAGGGAGAAGTTCAAGCTGCACTGAAGACATTGGGGAAAAACTGCTCAAGGAATTGATGGAATATCAACTGAGATGTTTCAACAAATGAATTCCACACTGGAAGCACTCATTTGTCTATCCCAAGAGATTTGGAAGACAGCTACTTGGCCAACTGACTGGAAAAGATCCATATCCATGCCCATTCCAAAGAAAGATGATCCAATGGAATACAGAAATTATCGAACAATATCATTATTGTCACACACAAATAAAATTTTGCCTAAGATCATTCAAAAGCAGCTGCAGTGGTATATTGACAGGGAACTGCCAGAAATTCAAGCCGGAAGAGGCCATGGAATTAGAGACGTCATTGCTGACGTCAGATGGATCCTGAACGAAAGTAGAGAATACCAGAAAGATGTTTACCTGTGTTTTATTAACTATGCAAAGACATTTGAATGTGTGGGTGGTAACAAATCATAGATAACATTGCAGAATGGGAATTCCAGAACACTTAATTGTGCTCATAAGGAAACTGTACATAGACCTAGAGGCAGTGGTTTGAACAGAACAAGCGGATGCTGCTTGGTTTAAAATCAGGAAAGGTGTGCATCAGGATTTTATCCTTTCATCATACTTATTTAGTTTGTATGTTGGGCAAATAATCTAAGAAGGTGGACTATATGAAGAAGAATGTGGCGTCAGGATTGGAGGAAGACTCATTAACAACCTGAAATATGCAGATGACACAAGCTGCATGATGACACAAATTTGTTGAAAGCAAGGATTACTTGAAGCACTTGCTGATGAACATCAAAGACTACAGCCTTCAGTATGATTATACCTCAACATAAAGAAACCAAAAACCCTCACAACTGAATCAATAAGCAACATCATGATAAACAAGAAAAATATTGAAGTTGTCAAGGATTTCGTTTTACAATAAGTCCCTGAGTTATGAATGTCCTACTCAGAGACAACTGATACTTGCCCTTTAATATGATGTAAATTTGCCTTCACTTTGAAACGATTGAACCAATGCTACTTCCAACAAATTCTTCATTGCAATCACCTTCATTTGTTTCATACGCAGCTTTTAAACCAGTGAAAAGGCTTTGAGCCTTTCCTTGCACAAACCAAAAAAAAAAAAAACCATACCCATTGCCATCGAGTCGATTCCAGCTCATAGTGGCCCTACAGGACAGAGTAGAACCACACCATAGAGTTTTCGAGGAGTGCCTGGTGGATTCGAACGGCTGACCTTTTGGCTAACAGCCATAGCTGTTAACCACTATGCCACCAGGGTTTCCTTTTGCTAAATAGAGCCATAAGCACCTGTTCCACATCACCTACAAATCTTACTTAAAGATACTCTTAGGAACAGATCTCGTTCATATCCCAAGGACCGCCTATACTTGGATCCACAATCAACATCCATGGCAGCAGCTGTTAAGAAATCTAGTGATGCATTGCACTGGGCAAATCTACTGCAAAAGACCTCTTTAAAGTGTTGAAAAACAAAGATGTCACTTTGAGGACCAAGGTGCACCTAACCCAAGTCATGATATTCGTAATAGCCTCATATGCACGAGAAAGCTGGAAAATAAAAAATGAAGACTGAAGAAGAATTGATGCCTTTGAATTACAGTATTATGAAGAGTACTGAATATACCATAGACTGTCAGAGAATGAAAAAGTCTGTTTTGCAAGAAGTACAGCCAGAGTGCTCCTTAGAAGTGAGTATGGCAAGACTTGACCAGACTTTGTCTCATGTACTTTGGACATGTTATCAGGAGGGACCAGTCACTGGAGAAGGATATTATGCTTGGTAAAGTAGAGGGTCAGTAAAAAAGAGGAGGACCCTCAATAAGATGAATTGACGCAGTGGCTACAATAGACTCATACATTGTAATGATTGTGAGGATGGCACAGGATGTTCTGTTGTACATATGTTCACTCTGAGTAGGAACAGACTTGATGGCACCCAACAACAATAACAAGTTTAGTCAACTTCTCAAATATTTCTGGAATTCATCTTCTCATTTTAATTCATGGTCACTGTCAAGCTCAAATTCTCACCAATTTTTGTCCTAAGGGTAACAATTATCTCCTAATTATATTTCCTATTTCTTGTCTTCTGTATTCTAACCCCTTTACAGCCCGGATATTTCCTTTCTGTCTTCTTTCTCCTTCCAAATGTCACTTCTGTGAAACATCCATGAATATCTGCCTCCTCACCCCTGCCAAAGATTAATTATTCATTTCTGTATGAGTAGAATTTATAAGTTTCACTAGTATAAAACTCATGCCTTTAAAGCACAGATAGATAGATGTTTCTGTCTCTTCTACTACCAGATTGTTAACTTCATGAGGACAAGACTCTGTCTCACTTATCCCTTTATTCGTTCATTCAACATTTATGCCAGAAACTTATTTTTAATATTAATAATAATAACTATATTTTATTCATAATATACTCAAAAATTCTAGGTAGTAGGTATTGTTATCTTTATTTACACTGAAGAAACTGAAGATTATAGAGGTAAAGACACCATTGTCAAGACAAATATCTTGGTTTTATGCCTCAGACTACGTAAGGCCTTGATAAGTGTTAGTTGGATTTTGTTGAACTTAAGAGTCAGAGAGTGGATAAGCACTTCAGAGAACCTGTCTGGCCCAGAAGCGTAAGGACAATAGAGGCAATATAACAGTCAGACAGATGTGAGAATTGTAATCCCTGCTCTGCCACTAACGATCTCAAATAAATAGCTCAATTTAAAATTGAAAAATAAAGTTATTATTAGCACCACTTCAAAGAGTTATTGTATTGGTTAAACGGGAAAATACATGTAAAATGCTTAGCAAACCACCTGGTACAATGTTGTTGTTGTTGCTGGGTGACTTGGAGTTGGTTCTGACTCATAGCTACCCTATGTTCAACAGAATGAAACACTGTCCGGTCCTGAGCCATCCTCACAATTGTTGCTATGTTTGAGCCCATTGGTACAAAGCTAACTCACACAAAGTATTAACTATTATTGTTATTATATATATAAGTTATTATGTAACTATGATAATATTCTGCAGTCATTAAAATAACTAGCTACTCAAAGTGGAATTATAAATTTAATGCCAATATTTTCATCTGGTATATTTGTTCTTGTTTTTGTTGCTGTTATTGTTGTATTTATGGGGAGGAGAGAGGAATTTCAGCCTGGGAGTGGGCAGTGTATCTGTAGGGTGGTCAACTAATGAGTTTCTCCAGGTTTCAGCATAATATTATTCAAGGTTATAAAATATGGATCTGAATATAAAATATCTACTAACTGCCATAAAACATTACCATTTAAGTGAAAACGGGATTATTTTAAATGCTTTATATGTTATCTTTTCTTCATAGAATTGCTGTACCAAGGAGAATAAATAAAAAAGAAATTGCTGAGTTAAGTACTAGGTTAAATGTCATAGAAAATATTATTTATAGCCTAATTTGACCATCTCAACTGTGGCTAAAATGAAGAGTAAAATGTGGTTTAAAAGAGTAAAAAAAAACTAGGGACTGTCCTCTTGAGGGAGAAACAAGAATTTCACATATCTCAGAATACAAAAGAATTTTGGAACTTACAGAAGACTTTTGGCTAGAGGGTCAATTAACCAGCCTGAGATGCTTCTTTGACCACAGTGGGGTTTTCATTACAATTTTAGGAGCAAAATGGCCCATTGCCCAGAAGCTGGGGTCCTGTGTGATGGGTGGATAAGCACGTGTCCTTTCTTCCTTTCTTCCCATCAGGTATGCCAGACTCTTCACTAGTGGTCAGTTTCCCAATGAGTAAATAAGGCCTGATTCTTGACACACATTCCACAGGCAAACCAGATTTTAGTACGCAAAAAATCAAATGTGCCAAAAGGAAATTTTAGAATGCCAAGAAGCCACAAGAGAATGAGGATTGTGGGGAATGATAGCACAGGGGCAGGGGGGAGCTGCCGAAAAGCTAGTACAAGCATTACTCAATCTCCTATTTCTATAAACATCCTCAGAATGGAAGCATTACACTTGTGGGCCACTTCAGTAATTCCCGAGAAAATATATTGGGCCTTTTGTGGTTTATAATCTAGGACTTTATTTTGTGGTGTCATCTGTGTATTTTTTAATGTTGTGTTTCTTTGGCTAATCTTCCTTCCTCCTGGGAAGCAGAACATTCTGCAATAACAAACACTGTGGTAAGTCCCTAAAACTCCAGTGCAACAGATTGCAGAGCCTGCTGTCCATTCCAAATATGCTTGCGTGCTTTCTTTCCCTCTGAAGCCAGCCGTGTCTTTTACACGTTGTCATTTTTCGCTGATCACCAATCACCACTTGCTCCTTTCAAAGATATTTCCCCGCTCACAGCAAATGTGTTCTCCAAATGAAATCCATAAACCTGGCTGACTTACAGAAATTATTGACTTCCCAGTAATTTCAAGATTACATGCTTTTTCTCACTTCTTTCCTTAAAGTCTAAGTTCATATACATTTTTTAAAATGTATTTTTAATTACAATATAGTTTAAATTCAAAATACCTATTTGAACACTGTAAATCATCTTGGAAAGACTAGTTAGATTTTATTTATGGCATTTTTTACTTAATAGAAATTCCCTTGTGGGAATACTGAATCCAAGGAATTAATCGATTCCTGGACTCACTCAAATGACCAGATGGCTTGAAAGAGAGTGCCATGATACCTACAAGGACAACTCAAGCAATATAGTAGAGTACAGGGACTGAGTGTAAGAAACAATAGGGAGTGGTAGGGCTCCAGTCAACCAGTTTCTGTTGCGTTGTTCTGACTCATGAGTCCCTAGGTGATATAAATGATTAATGTACTTGACTGCTAACCAAAAGGCTGGAGGTTCAAGTCCACCTAGAGGTGCCTTGGAAAAAAGACCTGGCAACCTGCTTCCCAAAAAACAGCCATTGAAAATTTTGTGTACTCCAGCTATGGTAGCATTTAGTCCAGTTTGCCTGGGCCAGTTCTGAAAGAGGCCTCTTGTTCTGGCACAATTGTCAATACCTTTTCTATCATTCTCAAAAATATCCTTGTTTTGGCAATAAATTATGTTTATCCCAACTCTGAAAAACTGTAGAGCATGTATTCCACCTGAAGAAGGTAACTTCTGCTTAGTTCTGGCTAAGTTTTGTCCACTTGGGAATGAAGACTTAGTGCTTTTGCTAGATAGAAGCCAGAACTGGATTTTAGATACAATCTCCCAATAGGTATACTAGCTCAACTGATTTTCTTTTTTATTCTCTTTGTAAAACAAACCAAAGTTGCCTGAATGACAGATTTGCCTAGGGGTCATCAATTTTCACCTTCTTTTGCCCTAGAACTTCTACAGTTTGGAGGATTCTATATTGCCATTTTCTTTCCTGCTGCCATCAGTTGGAATGTCTGGCTCTACTTAAGATATTCACATGTACACCGTGGTTCCAGACTAAATGGCTCTTATCTAAAAGCTTCTTAAGTGGGCATCCATCACTAGTTAAAACAACTGACCAAGAGATTGGAGACCATGAGTGGGAAACTCAGACTTAATTAACTGATTTACTAACATATGCATTGGAGCCATTTTCATTGCTAAAGATGTCATTTGCTGAGCACCTATTACGTGCCCGACACTAGTCTAAGCATTTTATCTCGCGGTTAGTCAGCAAAACAATGAAGTAGCATTGCTACCATTTTTCCCATTTCAAAGGAAATGAGGTGGAGGCTCAAAAAAGTTTATATGATTTAACCAAGATTACAGGGCTAATGTGTGATGGAGCTAGGGTTAGTGCATGAGTCTGGCTCCAAATCTGTGCCCTACGCATTGTGTTCTACCATATCCTTTTTGAGGCAGAAATTAGCAGTTTCAAAACTTAGCTTTTCCTCTTATATAAATATGTTGTTCCAAACTGTACAGTTTCTCTTTCATAAAAATGTCTGTAAAAGAAGTTAATAAATTCAAAGAATAAAGTAATCAATAGCAATAGAGAATTACCATGGGTGCCTAGTTAGCTATGTCTGGGTAAATTAATAGTTCTAGAAAACACAGTCTCATTACTAAAAACCTAAAGTTGTTGTCTACACAGTAGAACGAAGGTGTAATAGCAGCAATGACCTTATTAGATCAGCTTCCTTACAAGCAGAGCCTGAGATGGGGATTTTATATAAGTGAATTTATTGAGGGGGTGCCCTTATTGGAAACCCATAAGGGTTTGAGGGGAACAAGATAAGGCAAGGCAAAAACTGGCAAAGATAGACTTTCAGGAGAAGTCTAGCCTCCTCCTAATGCTGTAGGGAGTTCTGGAGCTTGGGTTGCATTGCAGAGGCTGTCCTGATGAGAGGCAAGAGGGCTGGCCTGTTATATTCCTACATCATCAGCCTGTAGCTGTGGGTCTCCTAGGCATTGCCTGGTGAAGTGGCTCCCATCAACCAAGGGCAAGCCTCCAGAGAAGGGTACAGGTGTGAATCCTTAGCAGCCAATACCTGCAACAGCCAGGTAAATGGGATGGGGTGGGAGGTAGGGTTCTGGGGCGGGTAGCACCCACAACATCTGCTACAGCAATCATGCAGCTGAGATTTGGATAAGTTTCTCTCTTTTTAGTTATAGTATTTTTATTCCGTAACTTTTTTAATTGAGGGGAGTGTTGTTATTTGTTTCATCTAAAAGACTATATTTTCTTCTTTACTGGGTAATTTTTAAAATTTGCTAAATTCTCACTGTTTTATTGTCCCAGAGGCCAAACCTTCCCCTTCCTCCATTCATTTTTGCCCCGGGGAAATATATCACAGTTCATCAATGGTCAAAATGAATTCACAGTCTATGATTTCTCCCATAATAGTTATTTAAAAGACAGTTATAGTACCACAAAACAATTCAGTCATTCCTTGGAGATTGCTCTCTTTGGTTATGTCATATTACCCAAGTGAAAAAATTACTAGTGTCTGATATAAAGAGTATTATTCTTCATTTCCTTTAATGAGAATGTCTCTCTGTGGAGGAAAAATATTTTTAGAAATCATCATACAAAAATATTCATATGCATATTGTGTCAATGACAAAAAATATCGATGTTGATAGTAACAGTTATAGAACATTTAATATGTGTATGGCAGTTCGTCAAATGCATCACACATATCTTAAATGTGTCTTATATCGTAACAATGCTTGCACATGTTAATTCCATGACTATGAGTTTCTTAAACTCAGAAGTCACAACTTATGCGTAATTTTTCTTCAATAAAAAGCAAAGAGGCAGAAAGTCAATGCATATTTTTTGCTATGTTTTTACAAGATACAAAAAAAAAGGGGGTCAACCCAATTTGCTCCGTAATATTTGGTATCTTCAGAATCTCACCAACTGTGCTGCTTACAAGAAAACTTTGAACTGGAGACCAGCATGATTGCTGGAGACCTGGAAGGCACCGTGGAGATCTAAGAGTCTATATTTGGTAGCTCAGGTAAAATTGATGCTTTTCACAAAGAGCATGAAGAGAAAGTCTCTCAGTAGGAGAGGTGCTTGTTTGACAATCCACCAAGGGGAATTTTCTGATATTATTGGCTCGTTGGATGCAGAATTCTGACTTGGGAGTCTGTCCCTGCTTACGTGAAGTATGCATATCTTTTCAGTTATAATCAGATATACCAAAGGTCTCAGAGAGATAGTCAGCATTAAAATGGTTTGAAAAGTAACCTTGTAAATAAGAACTGAATTCACTGAGACTAATAATTGCAGTTGTCAAGGATTTCATTTTACTTGGATCCACAATCAATATCCATGGAAGCAGCAGTCAAGCAATCAAAAGACATTGCATTGGATAAATCTGCTGCAAAGGACCTCTTTAAAGTGTTGAAAAACAAAGGTGTCACCTTGAAGACTAAGGTGCATCTGTCCCAAGCCATAGTGTTTTCAATCACCTCCTACGCATGTGAAAGCTGGACGATGAATAAAGAAGACCAAAGAATAATTGACGCCTTTGAATTGCGGTGCTGGAGAAGAATACTGAATATACCATGGACTGCCAAAAGAATGAACAAATCTGTCTTGGAAGAAGTACAACCAGAATGTTCCTTAGAAGCAAGTTTGATGAGACTACATCTCACATACTTTGGACATGTCAGGAGGGATCAGTCCCTGGAGAAGGACATCGTGCTTGGTAAGGTAGAGGGTCAGAGAAGAAGAGGAAGACCCTTAATGAGATGGATAGACACAGTGGCTGCAACAACAGGCTTAAGCATAACAACGATTGTGAGGATGGCACAGGACCAGGCAGTGTTCCTTTCTGTTGTACGTGGGGTCACTATGACTTGGAGCCGACTTGAAAGCCCCTAACAACAATAATTGCATATGCTAAAAAATTTTGATATCTAACTTATAAAAAACTAAGAAAGTATCAATTTGTCTTTATGAAAACATAGTTTAAGGTTTCTTATTTGTCAAACAAACCAGTTTAAATCAAAGGTGGTCTTACATAGTCTCAGTGTCATATTTTGAAAGATTTCCTACAAAGTTTAGGAATAAAAACATGTTTCCGTATTGTGACTCATATATGCCTTAAGCCCCCACCTCCCACAACTACTTAATTCGCACCCTAACACAAACAGCAGACCAGAAAGCATCAAAAAATCAGGAATATCCATTCTTTCTAAGAGATGAATGTTTCTTGTCTTTTTTTTCTTCAGAGCATGGAGCCTTTGTGTGTGTATGTGTATTTGTGTGTGTGTGCATATTTCAACCTTTATCCTCTCCACTATGTCAAAACTCCAATACAGGGATGAATATCCTCTTCTCCCAAACCCTGCCCCTCCCAGAGCAATTTCATCAGCATCTCCACTACCAGTGCAGACAATTTTATAGTGCTTCCGTTTCTATTGTTCACAATATAAAAACGATAACTGTTTTTCCCTTTCTGAATTTAAAAGTTTAATATTGAGTACACTTTTCAAACTACCTATGCTATTCCTTCAGAGATACTGAAATATGCACACTCCTGTTGAGAAACACTGCATTCAGTTTTCAAGGGAAAAACATTATTAAATAGCCACTTCTACCAACTGGTTGAAAGTAAATGAATGTGATTATTATTTTCTTGCTAAAGAAATCAGAGAATTTGAGATGCAGATAACAGAACACACAAGCAAGTTTTCAGAGAATGAGCAGCCCCTTAAAAAAAAAAAGTTGAGATTAATTGATAGCCTTTCTAAGAGCAGCAAGCCCTATAAACAGGACACCTGGTTTGTTTGCCAGATGGTATCTAACTTCAACCTATCCCCAGTCTCTATCGTAGAGATGGGATAAATGAGAAGTGGAGGTTCAGGAATGTGGTGAGAATGCCCATTTCACTTTTTTATTTCATAATAAAAATCTGAAAATTTAATCTTTTAAAGGGTGACTGAAACATATAACAATAGTTGAGTCTAAAATACCTCTAGTATCAAAGTTGGCTTTGCTACCATGATTGCATTAAAAGGGCCTTGGTCAAAAGGCCATGTATCCTAAAGAGCTGTGTTTGGAGCCAGACCATCCCCTATGTCTTACTAAACTACCTGATCCTTGTGCTTGTGTATACATGTATGTTTGTATACAGTAAAATAAGAATGCCCTATCCTATTTGGTTTTTGAAGACTAATGATAATATACAGAGTACCCAGTATAGTGCATAGTATAAAATGGAAACTTAGTAGTTGATAACATTTGTAATTATGGCTATTATAATTCTAAAAGCAAAATTATCAGGGAATACATTTCCATAAATATTCCAAGAATTCCTTGGCCTAAGTTTCCTTCAACATACTATATCTTTTGGCTGAAATGCTTTCTTTCCACACCCCTTCCTAGCACCACAGCATGATGGTTACACACATTTTGAGCATCAGCTTAAACTTTATTCTTCCAAGAAGCCTTCTCTGAGTACTCAAGGCTGAGTGAGACCTCCCTTATATGGTTCCGATTATACTTTGTGTTTGTTATAGCTGCTATCACTTGTATAATAATGTCTGTAAGCCCTTGAAGCATAAGGAATATGTCTTGATTGACCTTTTATCCTCACAGCCTAGTATGGTACTTAAAACATTATGAGTACTAAATATGGTTTTTTAATGGAGGCTGATAGATAATTGCCACACAGAATTTATCAGCCTGAAAATATACCCACTGAATTATTCAGATCACCTTAGGCCCTGCTTCTCATGAAATTTTCTTTCATTTCTTGCTTTTGCTCTTGGCCAGCATCTTCCCAGTTTGGCATATCCCAATTAACTCAGCCTATTTTTTTTATTTGACCCTATCTGTCCTCACACAGCTTCATCTATTGGATCATGGACCAAACCCAACACCTGTTCGTGACATCTTTGGAAATTATACTACATACACTCTGATTTCTACCCTGCTGAACTCTACTTAGTTCCAACAACTGAGGGAGCTATTATCTACATAATCTGTTCCTCCAAAACTTTCTAATGGTGCCTCTTATTTCTAAACTTTTCTTCTCCAGACTTTTGATAAAAAAAAAAAAAAATTTTTTTTTTTTTTGATAGGTCACCCTAAAATGACTATTTCTTGGCTTCAATTTCCTTTCCTTGGTTTAACTCACATAGTTCTCAGTAAAGATGGTCTTGATTTTTCTGTCTTATTCCTGTGCTTGTTACGTAAACACCTTCACAGGATTTTAATGGTTTCACTCTTCTCATTGACTCACCATTCTTAGTAAAATATCTCTTGAAAATGTTACTTTATCTTTGAAATTTTTGCCAATGATCCTTCCTCATAGAAATCTCCTTACTATACAAATTTTTTGAAAGATCAGCAATCAAACACCAAATCGATGGTGTGGTAAATTGCCAAAATGGCCACAATATTTTCTCCCATTCCTGTAAGCATAGTTCTTTGCAATGTAGCTTTACCACATCTTCCTTCAAGAAACCTGTGGGGGGCCAAGATGGCTGACTACATAGCAGCTTCCACTGAACCCTCTTATAACAAAGACCTGAAAAAACAAGTGAATCGATTACATATATGACAATCTACGAACCCTGACCATCAAACACAGAACTAAGGAATAGACCTGAGTGACAAGGGAGTGAGAGACCGTGCAGAAGCAGTGACTAGTTGCAGAGCCTGCGTAGTGCCCCCTTCGTCCTGTTCTTTAGTGTGAGTGCAGTGGGGCTGATGGTGGTTTCCTGAGATGGCAAGTACAGGATGCAGCCCTAACCCCCTGGGGCAATCTCGGAGGGGACCTACCCAGCACACACTGGCTATGCACCGACCTGTGTGACAGGGGAGTGAGAGACCTCACAGAAGCAGCGACTAGTTGCACAGCCCATGCAACAACCCAGCTCTGACTCTTTGGTGCTATTCTTTGGCATGAGTGCAGTGGTGTTGATGGTGGTTTCTTGAGACATGGCAAGCACAGGATGCAACCCTAGCCCCCTGGGGCAATCTCAGTGGGGATCTAGCCAGCACACACAGGCTACACAAGCCTCTGGAATCTGAAATAAAACAGTGCTTTTGACACAAGATAATTGTTTTTGTCCATTTTACCGTGCTACTGTCTCCTATCTATCTGATCCCTCCCCTCTCTGCCCCAGCCAGCTTCATTAACATTTGAATTCCCTGGGACTGAGATTGAGGTGCTGTGTTTTTTCTAACCCATTCTCCTGGCCTGGGAGAAGTAGCAAATTAACAAACGGGGGCAGGGGGAATACTTTCCCCACTCCCCTAAACTGGAAGATCAGAGCAGAAGCAGCTCCAGTCCAGGCATAAGAGATCCACAGACCTTGACTTTCACCCTACGTGGAATCAGATGGCTGTTATTATGCAAAGGCAAGCCTGTTAGAGGTCTGACTATAATTGCTTCAGCTGAGTGGTGAAGAGGCAGGTTTTGGAGGTCTGATACCTCTCTATCTATTAAATAGAGTGCTCACCTACCCACAGCAGGGACCTGAGGGCTGAGGCTCCATCCACACCACCTAGCCACCCATGAGAGGGATCTGAGGATAGTGGTGCCTACCAGTATTTTGCTGAAGATCCTTCAAAAATGGCTGCAGCAGTATATTGACAAAGAACTGCCAGAAATTCAGACCAGTTTCAGAAGAGGAAGTGAAAACAGGTATATCATTGCTGATGTCAGATGGATCCTGGCTGAAAGCAGAGAATACCAGAAGGATGTTTACCTGTGTTTTATTGACTGTGCAAAGGCATTTGACTGTGTGGATCATACCAAATTATGGATAACATTGTGAAGAATGGGAATTCCAGAACACTTTATTGTGCTCATGAGGAAACTTTACATAGATCAAGAGGCAGTTGTTCAGACAGAACAAGGGGATACTGGTTGGTTTAAAGTCAGGAAAGGCGTGTGCATCAGGGTTGTATTCTTTCACCATACCTATTTAACCTGTATGCTGAACAAATAATACGAGAAGCTGGACTGTATGAAGAAGAATGGGGCATCAGGACTGGAGTAAGACTCACTAACAACCTGCGTTACGCAGATGGCACAACCTTTCTTGCTGGGAGTGAAGAGGACTTGAAGCACTTACTAATGAAGATCAAAGACCATAGCCTTCAGTATGGATTGCACCCCAACATAAAGAAAACAAAAATCCTCACAACTGGACCAATGAGCAACATCATCATAAATGGAGACAAGATTGAAGTTGTCAAGGATTTCATTTTACTTGGATCCACAATCAACAGCCATGGAAGCAGCAGTCAAGAAATCAAAAGATGCATTGCATTGGGTAAATCTGCTGCAAAGGACCTCTTTAACATGTTGAAGAGCAAAGATGTCACCTTGAAGACTAAGGTGCACCTGACCCAAGCCATGGTATTTTCAACTGCATCATATGCATGTGAAAGCTGGACAGTGAATAAGGAAGACCGAAGAAGAATTGATGCCTGTGAATTGTGGTGTTGGCAAAGAATATTGACTACACCATGGGCTGCCAGAAGAATGAATAAACCTGTCTTGGACGAAGTACAACCAGAATCCTTCTTAGAAGCAAGGATGGCAAGACTGCATCTTATACACTTTGGATATGTTGTCAGGAGGGATCAGTCTCTGGAGAAGGACATTATGCTTGGCAAAGTACAGGGCCAGTGGAAAAGAGGAAGACCCTCAACGAGGTGGATTGACACAGTAGCTACAACAATGGGCTCAAGCATAACAACAATCGTAAGGATGGCACAGGACCAGGCAGTGTTTCGTTCTGTTGTGCATGGGGTTGCTATGGGTTGGAACCAACTCAATGGCACCTAACAACAACAACAACAACAACAACAGCAACCAGTCCTTATAGATATAAACATTGGGTGCCTAAGGTACAGCTGCAGAGCCCATCCACCAGAGCGCTCTAGAGAACAGAGGTGTTCCTTCCCCACTGGCACTTGTGGAAAGGCTGTCAGCACCCTACCCTCCTCAGAGTGTGACCCTCTGCTGCTACCAGAAACCAGTGCATACAACCATCACTACTACTCCTTTAAGATAGGTGAGAGCCTACACCATACACTATGTGACCAACTATCAGGACGCCTGAGCTGATTCTATTCAAGAATAGTGAATGGACTCGTAGGCTCATATATCTGGTAACAACTCTAACCATCTGGTAACAAGACAGTAGTGATTCAAAGGCTCCAATAATCAAGTTAGCGCACTCTAGTAGCCTTTCTGGATATGCTGAAAGAAAACAAAACAAGAACATAGGATTCAGTGAGCAAATATAAATTATTACGATAACTTATAGCAGTTGATATCAGATCACATAAAGAAGCAGACCATGATTGATTCTACAAACCCCCAACACAGAGAATCAAGATCTCTCCCTGATGAAGATATATTGCTGGAATTGCCAGATGTAGAATACAAAAGATTAATATTCAGAACGCTTCAAGACATCCATCAGGGATGACATAGGAAATGAAATCAGGCAACGTACAGGAAAAGCCAAGGAACATACAGATAAAGCAGTTGAAGAAATTAAAAAGATTATTCAAGAATGTAATGAAAAATTTAATAAGCTGCAAGAATCCATAGAGAGAGAATTCAGTAATTCAAAAGATTAACAATAAAATTACAGAATTAGAAAACTCAGTAGGAAGTCAGAAGACCAGAATTGAGGAATTGGAATGCAGAACTGGGGGAAAGGAGGATAAGGCAATTGATACTAATATATTTGAAGAAAAATCAGATAAAAGAATTAAAAAAAAAAATGAAGAACTCTAAGAACCATGTGGGACTCTATCAAGAAGAATAACTTGCGTGTGATTGGAATTTCAGAACAGGGAGCGATAACAGAAAATACAGAGAGAATTGTTGAAGATTTGTTGGCAGAAAACTTCCCTAACATCGTGAAAGATGAAAGGATATCTATCCAAGATGCTCATCGAACCCCAGACAAGATAGATCCCAAAAGAAAATCACCAAGACCTATTATCATCAAACTTGCTAAAACCAAAGATAAAGAGAAAATTTTAAAAGCAGCCAGGAATACACATACAAAGGAGAATCAAGAGGAATAAGTTCAGTCTTTTTTTTTTTTACTCGGCAGAAACCATGCAGGCAAAAAGGCAATGGGATGACATATACAGAGCATTGAAGGAGAAAAATTGCTAGCCAAGAATCATATATCCAGCAAAACTCTCCCTCAAATATGAAGGTGAAGTTAAGTCATTTACAGATAAATGTAAGCTTAGAGAATTTCCAAAACCAAACCAAAGCTATAAGAATTACTAAAGGAAGTTCTTTTGTTAGAATATTAGATATCAACACAAGGACACAGAACAGAGCATCCTGATATCAACCGAGACAGGGAAATCACAAAAATAAAATAAGATTTTTTAAAAAAAGGCTCAAAATAGGGAATCACTAATTCATTATGTAAAAGATAAGAATAACCAATAAAGAGGGACTAAATACAGGAGGCATAGATCTTCCAAATGGAGAGGAAATCAAGGCAATATAAGGAGATACAAGTTAGGTCTATACTTAGAAAAATAGGGGTAAATATTAAGGTAACCACAAAGAGACTAACAATCCTATACTTCAAAATAAAAACCAAGATAAGCATAAAGACTCAGCAAAAACATATTCAACTACAATGAAAAATCCAAAAAACACAAAATAATAAATGTTGGAGAGGTTGTGGAGAGCCTGGAACACTTATACACTGCTGGTGGAATGTAAAATGGTACAACCACTTTGGAAATCGATTTTGCGCTGCCTTAAAAAGCTAGAAATAGAACTACCATACAATCCAGCAATCCCACACCTTGGAATATATCCTAGAGAAATAAGAGCCTTTACACGAACAGATATATGCACACCCATGTTCATTGCAGAACTGTTTACAATAGCAAAAAGTTGGAAGCAACCAAGGTGCCCATCAACAGAAGAATGGATAAATAAATTATGCTACATTCACACAATGGAATACTATGCATTGATAAAGAACAATGATGAATCTGTGAAACATTTCATAACATGGAGAAATCTGGAGGACATTATGCTGAGTGAAATCAGTTAGTTGCAAAAGGACAAATACTCTATAAGAGCACTATTATAAGAACTGGAGAAATAGTTTAAACAGAGAAGAAAATATTCTTTGATGATTACAAGAGGGGAGAGGGAGGGGGTATTCACTAATTAGATAGTAGGTAAGTTTTATTTTAGGTGAAGGGAAAGACAATATACAATATGGGAGAGGTCAAAACAACTGGACTAAACCAAAAGCAAAGATATTTCCTGAACAAACTGAACACTTCCAAGGCCAGCATAGCAGGGGCGGGGGTTTGAGGTCCATGGTTTCAAGGGACATCTAAGTCAACTGGCATAATAAAATCTATTAAGAAAATATTCTGCATCCCGCTTTGGAGAGTGGCATCTGGGGTCTTAAATGCTAGCGAGGGGCCATCTAAGATGCATCAATTGGTCTCAACCCACCTGGCGCAAGGAAGAATGAAGAACAACAAAGACACAAGGTAATCATGAGCCTAAGAGACAGAAAGAGCCACATAAACCAGCAACTACATCATCCTGAGACCAGAAGAACTAGATGGTGCCCGGCAACAACCGATGACTGCCCTGACAGGGAACACAACAGAGAACCTCTGAAGGAGCAAGAGAGCAGTGGGATGTAGACCTCAAATTCTCATAAAAAGACCAGACTTAATGGTCAGACTGGGACTAGGAGGGCCCCAGAGGCCATGGCCCCCAGACCTTCTGTTACCCCAAGACAGGAACCATTCCAGAGGCCAACTCTTCAGACAGGGATTGGCCTGGACTATGGGATGGAAAATGATACTGGTGAAGAATGGGTTTCTTGGATCAAGTAGACACATGAGACTGTTTTGGCATCTCCTGTCTGGAGAGGAGATGAGAGGGCAGAGGGGGCCAGAAGCTATGCAAATGCACAGCAAGAGAGAGAATGAAAGGAAAAACTGTGCTGTCTCATGAGAGGGAGAGCAATGAGGAGTGTATAGGAAGGTGTATGTAAATTTTTATATGAGAGACTGACCTGATTTGTAAACTGCCACTTAAACCACAATAAAAATTAATTTAAAAAAAAAAAAAGGAAGAAACCTGTTGCTTTCAAGTCGATTCCAACTCATAGCAACCCAATAGGACAAAGTAGAACTGCCCCATACGGTTTCCAAAGAGTGGCTGGTGGATTTGAACTGCTGACCTTTTGGTTAGCACCCAAGCTGTTAACCACTATGACTATTTTTCCCAGCTCTAAAATTTCAACTGGCCTGTGACTTGATTTGACCAATAGAATGTAGCAGAAGTGATGATAGAGGGCTTCTGACCTTAGACTCCAAGAGACTTCACAGTTTCTTCTATCACCTTCTCAGAGCACTGCACCGAGACCACCATGTGAAGAAGCCACTGATCTAGGCCACTGGAAGATTAAAAGCCCCATGGAGAAAGAAGAGCCATCCCAGCTGAGATCCCTTAAGCTAACCAGCTGACTGTCAGCATTAGCTGCCAGAAACAGAAATGAAGCTATCCGATCCCAATTTAGTTGCAAAATGACTCCAGTTGCATGAGTAACTCCAAGTGAAAACAGCAGAACTGCCCAACTGAACCCAGCCCAAATTGCTAACATACAGAATCACGATGAGATAATGTTTAAAGCCAGTAAATTTTGAGGTGGTTTGTTATTCAGCAATAGATAATATATGTGGTTTGTTACATAGCGATAGATAATACACATGGTTTTCCAAAAAAGAAGCAACTTATTTTTTTTGTTATTGTGTTTTAAATCAAATCCTACAATCCGTTATTCTTTTTGAACCTATAGTGTTTCTTAATTGTGCTTCCTCACTGTATCTAACACTTGTGGAATATCCTAAAGTTTACAGAATATATATTTTTTAGTCCACTCCTTTGATCTTGAAATCTACTCTATATCAAGGAGACAGAGCAGGTGTTATAATCATTCCTATGAGAAAATTGAACTCAGAGCACCAAATTTATCCAAGGGCACATGGTAGCAGAAGTCAAGGCCAAAATCAGAACCCAGTACTCTTTAGTCTGTGCTCTGCTATCTTTTGCCTGTATGGGATAATATTATTTCTCATATTGGCAGGACTGGATTAAATCTAGGTTTACATTTTTAAAAATTTAAAAAACCCAGTCTCTAGCACGACTAATGTTCACTTTTCACCACTACGTTTTCTTTTTTATTTCATACTCATGTGGATTTTTAAAGAAAAAAAAAAAAATTAGCTCTGAAGTTTCTGAATCATTTTCAAACAAATTTTATTTAGCAATAATTCTTTGATGTTCAATAACCCTTTTAAACCATTTTATAAGCCATTTGCACCTTTTATCTTTGAATCTTCCAGTCATGTCTTGCTAAGGGAACTCAAAATTACATTTCACAATTTTGCAGAGTATTTCTAACCTGGGTCTATTGTTGCTTCCTTCACTGCAGGAAGTATTGTGTGGTATCCTTTTCAAACTGCTTTTTCCCCCAAAGAGGAAATTTACCTCATGTAAATTCCATCATTATCTCGATTTACTATAGTTCAAAAAGAAAATTTTTTTTTTTTTTGGAGCTTGTTTTGAATTCTAAAAAAGTGGTCACTTTTAAACTACCAAGGCAAAAAATAATTTATAATTACCAATTCTGACAAATACTAAGAACAAAATCTTACACAAATCTCACTTATCGAGCAATGCAATATTTAAAAAAAAAAAAAAAAAACTTCTATTTTATTACTTTTTGAAAAATATTACCATAGCTTAATTTATGGAAACCCTGGTGGTGTAGTGGTTAAGTGCTATGGCTGCTAACCAGAAGGTTGGCAGTTCGAATCCACCAGGCACTCCTTGGAAACTCTATGGGGCAGTTCTACTCTCTCCTATAAGGTCGCTATGAGTTGGAATCGACTTGACGGCACTGGGTTTGGTTTTTGGTTTATATGCTTAATGTTTAATTGAAATGAAAAGTACTTTTTCTTTTATGTCTGAAACTGGATAGGATTATGGTGTTGGCGAAGAATATTGACTATACCACTGACTGCCAAAAGAACAAACAAATCTGTCTTGGAAGAGGTACAGACAGAACGCTCCTTGGAAGCAAGGATGGCAAGACTTCGTCTCACATACTTTGGACATGTTATCCGAAAGGATCAGTCCCTGGAGGAGGACATCATGCTTGGTAGAGTAGAGGGTCAGCAAAAAAGAGAAAGACCCTAAAAGAGATGGATTGACACAATGGCTGCAACAATGGGCTCAAGCATAACAACGATCATGAGGATGGCACAGAATGGGGCAGTGTTTTGTTCTGCTGTACACAGGGTCGCTAAGAGTTGGAACCTACTCAACAGCACCTGACAACAACAACATCCAGAACTGGACAGTATAGCTAACACTGATTAGACATCTACTATATATCTTGCATGGTTCTTCTCATGTGTTATTTGATTTAATCCTCACAACAACCCACTGAGTAGGTAAGTGTTTGTTATTCCCAGGTAACAGACAAGGAAATCAAGACTCGGAAATACAAATATCTAAATGCACACTCTATTTAGTACCCTCTGATGGGCGTGAAAATGACTTGTGTGAACTTGTCAATGAAACTCTGGATTTCATTTTCCTTATGTGTAAAAGAACACATCAAGTTATATACAGCACATAAAATCTTAACCTATAATATGCTATCCATATAGCTGTCATTAGATTTTTCCAAAGACACCATTAGTCAAAATTATTCCTCATGTGCTTTGGGATAAAACTCTGTGCATTCAGTTGGATGTGCGTGTGTTATACACATTGAGAAATGCTGAAAGTTAATACCTATGAATGGGCTATGCAATGGAATCTCACACTAGGGAGCCAGGGGTAGCTGCTCAATCTTCCTCAGGACAGCTTCTCCTTGTAGTTCCCACTCCACATTGAGGAAGAATGTCACAACACCACACACAGTAACTGATTCCTGTGCTATGGACTCATGTTCTCATTTCTAGTAGGAAATTTTTGTTTTATATTTGGTTACTGTCAAGCTGATTCCATTAAGGAACCAATTAAATACACTGATTGAAAGAGCTTTACTTAGACCTAATTGAAATAAACAGCATGAGGAGTTACTATGTCTTCCATACAGAATATTCTGAAATGTGGATTAGAATTGGTGGGTGATAATAATAATAATTATTAATAATAAGTGTTCATTTGTTTATACTTCATAAAAAAACTTATGAAATAGGTATTGCATGTATATAGCTCTAGTTTCCAATTGTGAAAAATTGAGGCAAGAAGACATTAAGTAATACGCTTATGGTCACACAACTAATAAGCGACAGCATCTAATCTGGGCATTCTGGTCCCAGAAACCTCACTCCTAATTTTTCTGCTTTTTATAATCCCAAGGCATTTGTGAAGACAAATAAGATATTATCAATAAAAGGTTTTACAAATCATAACGTATAATATCAGTGAAAGGTATTTTTTTGATAAAAAGTGGAAAGGTCAACAAAGGGCTTCAAAGATATAGCTATAAATTCGCAGTATAAGCTACTTGCTTTGGAACTACCTGTCCGTTGAATTTAAAAACATATTTACATATTGAGAAGCAAAGGAAAGCATAAGAGAAAATAAGTACTGACTTCTACCATATTTTAGCCATAATTGCCTTCTCTTTCTTTCCTCCTTGCCCCACACATTTCTTAGATGCTTCATAGAAGTATATTTATGGGATTAATCGTAGGGCTGATTTACGTGATGTAACTTTGAAGATCGTACTTAAGCGTATACCTGGGAATAATGTCTTTATCATCTCCCCTTACTGTAATAGTTTTTATTTTTTTTCTTCCCCTAGGTGTCTTCTTTCATATAACTTACTTTCCAGGTGTCAGACTACCCCCACCTATGAAGAGATCATTCCATCAGCAAGGCACTGGGGGGTCTAGATCATATAGCAGTTAGATTTAATGGATCCATAAATAAGACAGGAAGAAAATACTAATGGGGTCACTTCTAAAACTTTATGGTCCAATAAAACCTTTCCATTGCAGAGATATAAGACACTTAAATATTCAGCATAACTTCAGTTATGCAAAGTATTACAGTTAAAAAGTTTAAGCTTTTGAAATGGACAGGTTTGGCATCCTTAATTCCAACACTAACCACCTATGTGAACTCAGAGAAATTACTAAACAGTCAGCTTTCCTCAGGAAAATGGAATTCATGAAAATACACTTTGCAAGAAATATGTAATATTTCAAAAAAAATGGACTTTCACATTGCAGGAGTTCAATAATTTTTCTTCTTCCTATTGGTCCCCTTCTCCACCTTTCACCCTTCCTTCATCTCTGGATCAACTGTATCACTGAGAAAAATATTTATGTGCTTTTAGGCTTAAGATAATGTGCAATCATACAACATGTGTGACTTTGAATAAAAGGACTTTTCCGTAAGTGTTAGTTTCAATAGAACCCTTGAAAGAGCTAAGTTGGCCTTTCTTCATTTTCTGTGGGCTGTATTTTCATAAAAATTATTAATATTTATATATAATACACAAAATGAATATGTGTGCACTGCAATAGCTCTGGTGGTACAGTGGTTAAGAGCTATGGCTGCTAACAAAAAAAAAAAATGTCAGCAGTTCGAATCTAGCAGCCACTCTGTGGAAACCCTATGAGTTAGGTCTACTCTGTCCAACAGGGACACTATGAGTCGGAATTGACTCAACGGCAACTGGTAGGTAGGCAATACAAGAGTTACAGAGTTTTAGAACTGGGAAGAACATTTAGGAGGGAAGAGATGAACATTTATTCAAATAATGAAGAAGTTGTGAGTTTCTACTATTAGCCAATACAGAGTGGTCCCTGTCCTTGTGAAGTTTACATTCCAGTGATGAAGTCACACAACATCCAGTTATACCTGACTATTGCATGCAGGAAAGGACTGGTATAGACTGACTCATGTAAAAAGACCTATGTAAGAAGGTTTCATTTAAGCAGACACTTAGCCATGGGAAGGAGTAAGGAGTAAGCTGCATGAAGGGCTGGAAGAAGAAATAGAGATAGGAAACTGGCCTAAGAATTCGGTTTTGAACTTGGTAAGGTAGAGATGACTATTAGATGTGCAAAAGGAGATGTTGCTGAGTAGTCAATCAGATACATGATTTGAGTTCAGGGGAGCAATCAGAGTTGGAGACATACATGGTTGTTTTTCAACATGTGTATAGTATTTAAAGCTATGGGCCTAGGTGATTTCATCTAAGGAATGAGTTTAGAGAAGACTGAGCACTGGGTACTCTATAACATTTATCAGTTGCAAGAGGAGTCAATAGGAGTGTTTCAGAAAGACTATCAATGAAACTACTAAGGCAGGAGGAAAACCAGGCAAGAGCATAAGATAATCAGTTATAATGTAATGATAAATCAACTCATAAAAAATGCTGAATACAATCCCAACAGAACTCCAGAAAATGTCAGCTCATCAGTCTTGAAGGTCAATATTATGATAGAACCAATGCTGATTCTTTTATGATTTTGTAAGGTTGAGACAGTATGTCTTTGATGAACCCATTATTTTATTTCGAAAGCCTGGACTTCCGAAAGGAGCTGGTATAGGGAAAGAGAGAGGAATAGAGGAAGAGAAAGATCAGAAAGAGAAGTCTTTTGAAGACTTTGTCTTGGGTACTTCCTCTCTCAGAGACACTGATTTTTCAGAGGGGGATCAAAGCAGGGAAAAAGATCTTGCAACTTCATATTCCTCTCAGTTGCATTTTGAAAACCCCTGATGCCACCGCCAGTAGCTTCTTCCTGATACCTCTCAGGTTGTCTGTCTTATCCTCGCTGAGATTCCCCCCCAAAATGTGGAAGCCCAAGCTCTAGACTGCAATATGGGTCATGACTAACCCCCTAAGTGTGTTGAACTTTGAAAATATATAATTACCCCACCAAGGTTAAACTGACCCCAATACTCAAATGACTGATCCCTTTAGATGATTTCCTTATGTAACCGCCATCCATGAAAGGACGGAGACATATTCTGAGTGTTGAAGGAGTGCTTCAGTACATCAAAGTCCCAAATGAATTCCCTCAGAAAATTGCTGATGAAATACAAATGTCTGACACTAAGTAACCTCTTCAAAGAGGGAGAGAATTATACTATGAACTCTGACAAGTATAAGTAAGAAAAATTTAGGTTGAACTAGACAATAAAGCACAGGCTTTGGAGTCAATCAGAAGTTGATTCAGCTTCCAACTCCACCACTTACTGGTAGTTTGATCTTAGCAAATTACATGGCCTAACTAAAAGACTGCTGTGAGAATTAAATGAGATAATGCATATGCTTAGCAATGTGCCTGGTATATAGGGTACATCGCAATAGGATATAAATAAATGATAACCATTTTCCCCTAAGAGGTAGGGGTCATAGGACTCATACAGGAAGTGCAATGTGGTCTTAGCCCAGTAAGTTTTCTTCCCATTGGTCTCTTCTGGACCTTCCTCTTCTCTGACTGTCTCAAGAAACAAATCCGGATAAGAAGGGCTCGAAATTCATGTTATTTTCCCAACTTCCTTAACTACTCTTGCTCCATTGCTTGCCCTCCCCATCAGACCCATAAACTCTAACTGTCCTATCTGATTATTCAGTCCCTATTAGGAAAAAAAAAAAAAATTTTTTTATTAGGGGGGATTCTACCCAAAGTTATCTTCTAAACCTTTCCATTTCCACTCCTTGCTGCCGTCTACTCAGCCTGTTCAGGACAAAGCAGTCCACTCATTTTATACCATATCTAGTTGCTCAGTCCAGCCTCAATATCTTAACTGCATTACCCCACTCCTACCTTATTGTCCTGAGTTTTCTCTCCTTCTCCTTGTACATGCAATTATTATTCTTTTTTAAAACCTAGTTTGACTAAATGGAATGTGGTATTCTGAATTGGATCCTGGGGCAGAAAAAGGACATTAATGGGAAAACTGGGCAGACTCCCAAAAAGTAATGTGCCAATCAATGTTGATTTCTTAGTTTTGACAAATGTTTCATGGTAACATAAGATGTCAACATTACGGGAAACTGGGTGAGGATACTGGAACTCTTTGCAACTTTTTTTATAGAACTAAAAGTATTCTAAAATAAAAATGGTTATTAAAAAATCAATCCTTTTTTAAACAGTTCCTTGCCTATCACAACCCTCTTTGCTGTCTTCACCACCATTTCCTAGCACCGTGACTTTGGGTACATTGCTTAACAACCCTGTGCTGTAGGTTCTGTATCTCCAAAATGATGGAAATGCACATAAGCCACTGTGAAGAAACAGTGTGTGTTAGTGAATGAGTTAGTAAGTCAGTGAGTGAGTGAGTGTGTGTGTGGGAGGGAATTTTTGAAATAGAAGAACTGAGATTTGCACTCAGGCTGTCTAGTTCAAGAATCTCTTCTCTTAATCATTAAATGATGCTGCCTGTGGCAATATTATGTGAGTTTTGATGTAATCCACGTAGGATGCAGAGAGAAAGACTAGAAGGAAATACATCAAACAGTAAGGTTTATCTCTAGTTACAGGATCATGACTATTTTTTCCTTTTTTCAAATGTTCTACAACCAATATATATTCCTTGTGATAAATATATTCCTCCATTCGTATTTCAGCAGTAATGGGGTGGCTTTCTATGCAGGAATGTGCCCTCATCAGGCTTCCTAAATGTAAAAACATACGGTTCATAATTAACTGGCAACATAAAATAGCTGGACTCCAATATCTCTTTGGGAGTAAATTCTTATTCTCCAAGTCCTTCTAAATATAAATAAACAGATCAATAAATAAATGGCCTATGGACCTCCTTTTGGGTAGCTTATATGACTACGTAGCATGTGTTTAGTATAATGTCCTAAAATCCTAGCTCCATTAAATATTTATGTCCTTATTTTCCCTTACTTCTTCTTTCATACTTATTTTGAATTATTTTATTTTGATATTGCTTGCTTCTTTCTGAGCTATCTAAAATCCTATTGGGGAAGAGTTTATAAATGAATGCATAAAATATAAAGTCCAGGTATTCCAAATTGGACATCAGAAGACTTGAAATCACAAAACTTGGATTTTGATTCTAACTCCACTGTCTTATTTATCTAATGCTGCTATAATAGAAATACCACAAGTGGATGATGGCTTTAACAAACAGAAATTTATTCTTTCAGAGTTTATTTTCTCTAGGGGGCTAGAAGTCCAAATTTAGGGCACCAGCCGTAGGGGTAGACTTTCTTTCTCTGTCAGCTCTGGAGCAAGGCCCTTGTCTCCTTTTAACATCTGTGGGCCTGATGTTTCTTGGCGATCTATATGCGTCTTGGCATCAATCTTCCCCTTGGCCTAGGAGGTTCTCGGTGCAGGGGCCCCAGGTCCAAAGGATGTGCTTCACTCCTGGTTCTTCTTTCTTGGTGGTAGGAGTTCCCTCTCTCTCTGCTGGCTTCTCTCTGCTTTTATCTCTTGTAGAGTAGTGATTCAAGACACATCCCACCCTAATCCTACCTCGTTAACATAACAAACATAACCTAATCCTCACTAACATGATCTAATCCTGCCTCATTAACATAATGAACAGCTCACTCCCAAATGGGACCAGAACCACAGGCATAGAGGTAGGGTTCATAACACATCACAAAATGGAGGATAATCAGATCACAAAATGAAGGACAACCACACAATACTAGGAGTCATGGCCTAGCCAAGTGGACACATATTTTTGGGAGACACAATTCAATCCATGACATCTACTTACTAAGAGAACAACTTATCTGAAATTACTTAAGATAATATCTACTGCTCATGGTTGTTGAACAAATTAAATAAAAGAGCATACTAAAAATATTTTTCTAATCGTAAAGTGGTACATAAGGTATGTTTAAAAGCAGCCGGTACTATTCTAGGAACATATCTCCAACATTAAACAACAAAACCAACAAACTACCACCAAGAAAAACAGTGAGCCTTTCAGAGAGACAAACAGTTTTTAAGAGTTTATAATTTCTCTTTCCTGAGGTTGTTTGGAATTTCTTTAAAAAAAAATACTTGGCTGGCTTGTTTAAATTCTGTCCAAGTGACCACTAGCATCAGTTTAGATGATTGAGAAATCCCTAATTCTCCTAAGATCAACTCTTGTGAAGCTATCAGAGGAGAAAACCCATTTGCCCATATACAAATTATCACTAGTCATACAAAATGGTTCTCTGAATTTGGACATAAGTTTACAATATACCAAAAGTCAAGTTAATTTTTTAAGTCAATTCAGTAAAACAAAACCCATTTTAGTGACTGTTTAGAGGGGAAAATAAAAGGAGATGTGAAATGCCTATAAGAGCTATTTCCATCTCATTGTTCAGCTAAGCAGTTTGTGGAAAAACAACAGGTGCTATGAGCCCTTCCCGAAAGAGTTTCTGAATATAAATATTCTAAATTTCATGTTTAAAGATACCAGCTACACCAGGTGATTTTCTCAAGTTTTTTTCCAACTTAACATGTTTCCTCAACACATTCCAAATCGCTTCTGCCCCCCACTATCCCATTGAGATCATTTTCATCAAGGTAACCTGTAATTCTCTTGCTGCTAAATCCAATACACTTTTTGCAGTCTTATTTCATTTGGCCTCTCAATAATATTCGATGCTCCCTTCTTGAAAGATTGTCTTTCCTTAGCTTCTGTGACACACACTCTCTTGATTTTCCTTCTCTCTCTAACAGCTCCTTTGCAGTGTCCTTTGGAACTCTCCTTTTACCCATCCTTTAAAAGTTAGCGGTCCCGAGGTTCTCCCCTTCACCTTCTATACTCTCTCCGTAGGTAATTCCACCTAATCATCTGGGTTCAAACATCATCTGATAATGATGACTTCTAAGCCTCTAGCTTCAGTCAAGATCTCACTCTTAGGCTCCAAACTCACATGACTACTCAAGTTTCCCATAAAGTCTTCAAAACCAACAAGTCTTAAGTGAACCTTGTCATCTCTCTCCCTGCCCTGAATCTGCTTCTATTCCTGTGTTGCCTCCCAAAGTAAGGGGCACTATCACATATCAATTGCTCAAGCTGAGAATTCACCTTGAATACCCTACTCTCTCCCTCTCTCCCTCACACATACATATACACATTCCCAACTTTCACACAATCAGCAAGTCTTGCCAAATTAATCTACTAACTAGCTCTACAATCCATTCATTCTAGCTCACTTTTTTTTTTAGCTACATAAATTCTTACCTACGATCAGTTCTACACAGCCAGGGTGATCTCTCTAAAATACAAATCTGGAAATCTGATTAAGCCCTTTCCTTGCTTATTATCCTTCATTGCTGGTAGAGATGCACATAACATAATGACTGCTAATGACGATTTGCCATAATGGCTCTTGAAAAGTTATTTTTCAGAAAATACTTTTTATTTTTCAGCATAATTTTTTTTTTTTAATTCCCAAATACACTAAATGAATACAGTATAAGGAGGGGTATATAGACGTTACAACTTCCAATAGACACATTCACCAATTTGCTTGACACAACAAGAGACAAATTTGATGAATGCAATGTCTGGATGAATCTAAAACATGTTTTTGCTTACATACGCCCAGTGAGAGGGATGAGGAAGTGTGGTTCTTCTGTCTGTGTACACTATCTTCATGTGAGCCTTTCTTTTAGCTTAAAGCTGTCTTGTGTGTGTGTTAAAACTATTTTTAGTGCAGTTTGAGTGCAAAATAAACACATTTTGTTTTATAGTCTATGTCCATTTAAAGTTTTCAAATCAGCCTTCATTGCCCTCAAAGTTAAGTAGAGCATTCTCCCTTTATCTTGCTCATTACAAAACTCTAGTTATACCTGATCTGTCTTACCCTTCTTATTTGATCATTTTTGGGGTCCATTAGCCTTGAATACATTTGAACAAATGCAGTATCTAAATATTTTCTTGAAAGATCTTTTTCAGTGGAATGCTATTCATCCGTTCAGCTCTAATGAGAGCATCTCTCTAACTACTTTGTAAAGAACGGATGGTAAGGCATAAAAATGGAAGAGGAAAGACCAGTGTGGAGGCTGTTAGAATAATCTAAGTGTAAAATGGTAGCTTGCCCAGGGTGGTGGGAATGAAGATGGAGAGAACTGAGATAAGTATGCAGGCTTCAGAAACAGCAACTGAAATGTGGAAGACTAAAAATGGAATGGGTTCTGGCGAGGGAGAAAAGAAATTAAGAGATCTGTCCTGGACATAGTAAAATTGATTTGCCTATTAGACACCCAAGAATGAGAATTCACCTCAGGCAGTCCTTGGGCAGAAGATGTGAATTTGGGAGTCACCTACATATAACCACAAGAATAATGGTGATCCCAAGGGAAAGAGTGCAGATAGAAAGCATAAGGGGCTTTCATATTTAGACTAGTACAGGAATTAAGGTGAACTGACATGGGCCCATAGTGGATCAAACGCTAAAAGAAAATGGCATAAAGTGGAGCTTTATCACAGACTTCCCCCTCTTTAACTTACTCATAATAATTTTGTATACCACTTCAAGTCTTTTTTAGAATGACCCAACCCACTGCTATCGAATCGATTTCAACTCATAGCAACCCCATAGAGTTTCCAAGAAGTGCCTGGTGAATTTAAACTGCCAACTGTTTGGTTAGCAGCCGTAGAGGTGGGTCTTCAATAAATAGTGTAAATAATCTGATAGAGGATATATGCTTTCCTGCCATGCCAAACAAGAAGTGAACATTCTTCTCTGTACTAATCACATGATATCACTGTGGCATTCTAGGAGGGGCCTTAAATAGCCTGTAAACCTGAGTTTATTTCCAACTTCAGTACCATTGCCACCAACACCAAACGTGCTTTGGGGGGTTTTAACATGCAGAAGGATAATTCTAAATAAATCTGCACAAAATCCACCTGGTTGTCTGACAGGATATTTTGCAGTTAACCTGAGTTATCAGAAACAATGCAATTCTTTTTTCCTCAAAGCAAAATATTCTAGAAGAACCATGCCAGAGGCTTTTAGATAGTGGAAGCTGACCCCTATTTTCACATCAGGTTATCAAACACCCTGATACTGTTAAAGCTTGTATCTCTTGATACTCTGCGGCTGAAGCTCTCATTCAGGATTTGCGTCAGAACCTCTTGGGAACTTTCATTTATAAATACCCCTACCCAGCCCTCACTCTTGTAGGTTTAAATTTGGTGGATGTGTGAAGAGAGTATTCTGAAAAAATTCCCTAGTTGATTTTGCAGTGCACTTCCAATTAGAAACTATTCCTAGGTGGTAAAGATGTCTGGGGCTTCAAGGGAGTGAGTATGTGAGACCCACACAAGTTTCTTAGAATGTTTCTTTGCCCTGCCTGGTCTGCCTGCCTGCAGCCCACCTGTGATAGTTGTCTTTTAATTTACGTAAGAATACGAGTCAAGTTCTTTAATCCTCATTCAAAAATAAAATTAAAAAAAGACAACTTTGCCAAGCACATGCCTAGCATTTTATCTAAAACGGACAGATTGCCTTTAACAATTAAGAATATCTATATTTTAGATGCACTTGATGGCTGATCAAAAGATTGGAGGTTCGAGTTCACCCACAGGCACCTCAGAAGAAAGGCGTGGTGGTCTGCTTCTTAAAAATCAGTCATCAAAAATTCTGTGGAGCACAGATCTACGCTGACACTCATGAGGTCGCCGTAAGTTAGAATCAACTCAATAGCAAATAGTTTATTTTAATATATTTCAAACATTTTAAGTACATACAATGATTTCTATCTAAAGTTGCTTGCTCTCAAAACTGGACAAAATTTGGGTTAGTCAAGAAATACTCAACAGGCACTGTATAAGTGATATTCTCACCAATCATTCGAGGCCTCTCTTCCTGCATTATCAGAAAGCTAAATTTCTGGACTATATTACTTTTATTCCCTCTAGAAATGCCTTCAGAGAATGAACACTTTTAACATTGAGCCCTCAAATTTCATGGAGGTTTATTAAAAAAAATAGCTTCACCTTATTAAAAACTACAATTGAGAACTCTGTCTACATGATTAATTTCCTCTCAGAGCAGAGAGCTAGGGAAAATAGAGCTAATATAAATTGATATGCTTTATATTATTTATAATGATAATTATTTAAGTGCTTTGACCTTAATTGCCATGAACTCCTGAAGTAAGTTTTATGTCCCACTATAGTAACCATAAGGAGCCCTGGTGGCACAGTGGTTAAACATTTGGCTGCTAACAAAAACATCAGCAGCTCCATGGGAGAAAGAAGTTGCAGTTTGCTTCTGTAAAGATTACTGCCTTGGGAACCCTATAGGGTAGTTCTACTCTGTATGGGTTGAAATCCACTTGATGGCAATGGGTTTATAGTAGCCATCCCTAGGCAAGGTTCCCTGCCTCAAGCATCTTCCCACATGGCTTGGTCTTTAGTCTTTCATCCTTGTTTTGATGGTGCCATGGTACTTATGCCTTTTATTTAAGTTAATTCAAATTCTTTTTTGGAAGTGGGTGAACTATTCATAATAAAAGCTACCCTGGATTCAGCTCTCACATTTATTTATTTATTTATTTTAGGCATCAACAGACCACCTCCAACAAGTCTAGGTAAAGATTGTCTAAATTAAATAACCCAGCCCCCCCCAGCCCCCCCCCCCCCCCCCCGCCCCAAACCTTCTTCTCTTTTTCCTTTGTAAGACATGTTTTGCTATGGCAAGGGATTTTCCCTATGGAAGATTACATCATGGGCAATGATCAAGAATGCTCCTTTTAGTGTCTGAATGAAACCTTGTGATTCTCCTCCCCCTCCTCTTCCTTAGCATCATGATTACTCATATTTAAGCACCTCCTGTATGCCAGGCACAGTGCCAGAAACTTAGTATGCAAGCACTCATCTAATCCTCACAAGATTGAAATTGATCCTAATAATATCCCTATTTTAGATGAGAAACCCAAATCTTGAAAAGATTAAATATCTTGCACTCAATACATTTTTAAATAAATGCATGAACTTGTGCAACCAGATATCCAATTATTAGATTTAGCTCTGGCTGAGGCCAGGAGAGCCATGATAGGGAAAATGCTCCTGCTCTTGATACAGGGATAAAGTATTCCTGCTGCTCACAGGAGCTCTCTGAGGCTTTCTTGGTCTCACAGCAAATCGGAAGAATGGCTCTGCTCTTGCCCTATCACAAGGGACAGACAATTACATATTACAGGACTCCCTTTCTTTACCCTGGGCTTTGAATTTTCCCTTATCTGTATTATTTATGCGTGAAATCTAAATACAGACTTGGACAATGGTAGATCCAGTGGACCAAAGGATCAGGCAGACACAGTTGACTGCTCCAAGGCCCATAGAATCCAAGTGACAAGGACCATAGCCAGTATCCACTTATCTGACAGTTTGACCATGCCATGGTTAACAGTCCCAACAATGGATCTCTCATAGCCCTTTTTCTCTTCTGCCTGTGGAGAGTTAGTCATTGCCTACTGAACAAGAGGCATATATTTTACTATAGTCTTGCAGATGTTATAGTCCATTTGACTCGTATTTTTTGACTATAACATTCACGACTAATTAATAAAGGTAAGGATTTATTGATCAAATAAATTTACTCTGGCATTGGGAATCAATAAACGTGGAGTGCAGGCCTGTTTATTCTAGTAATATGTAACCTCAGATAAATCATACTCACACTCCGAGCCTCAGCTTCCTGTCTGTATAATAAAAGGGTTGTATTTTTTTTTTTATTCCATGAAGTTACCGATCTCTCTGGTTTACTCTATCAAGTGACTCTTTACCAAAACAAAGCTTTGCCTTATACAATCTTCTCCAGTTTGGAAGAAAACCATTCAAAATCAACAGGCAAAAGCAAGACACAACTTTTTAAAACACAAGAATAAATTTGGGCATGATCTGTTCTCACATGACTCATCCAGTCATTCATGAGGGTTTTCTTTCATTATTAGCCATCAGATACAGAGGTCTGATACATGAAGATGAGATTGAAATAATCACTGATGAATTTCCTCTAAAATAAATGTAAAAATTGCTTCCCATTGTATCATGCTCTGAAGTCATTTTTCCCAAGACCCTAACACATTGCATTAATTTATCTAAAATTTGTCATTAAAGACCACTCTTTAAATCTATAAATATTTAACAACCTATTTCCTTACAGATGTTTAAAAAGAAAAACAACCTTTTCCTTTCACTAGCTCCCCAATTCAGTGAATCACCTCTCCGCTTGAGAAGTCTGGCCATCACTTGGTCCCAGGCTCAGGGAAATCTTTGTCCTTACAAAGACAAAAAAAAAAAAAGAAATCAGAGTCTCAATTTACAATGGTTATGATCTACCCCCCCCCCAAAAAAGAGTAATTTTCTTCCATTATCTCTATTTCCTCAATGTATTAACCTTTATTTCAATGTATTTGATACAAATCTTGCTTAAGTTTTATGTTTACTTTTCAAAAAACATTCCTGCCTGCAATTCTTCCCTTTTTCCGTAAATGGCAATCAGCCAAGCACTAGTTTCTTCTAACTTAATTTTTCCAGACTTCTTAATGGCTAGGTCAATTTCCTGTCATTGTTCTTCTATAGGATTTCCTTAGACCCCTCCTAAGGCCTTTGGCAGGTCCACGTTCATACTGAAACTGATAAAGGTGAGGAAAAGTCATCAACACACTCCTGAAGAGAAGAGACTGATTCATTATGATGTAACTAAGATGAAAAGCATAGTTTCAGGGACTATTTTGGTAGCATGACTTGAGACTCAGAAGCTGTGCATTTTGCTCTGTGGAAACAGTTGCTTTTAAATGGTATTCCCAAGGTCAGGAAGGAAACATGACATCACTGAGGAATAGCTGCCTCTGAGGTAATGAAAAGGAGCTTCGAGAAGCTCCTGTGTTTAAAGGTGCATTAATCGTGACTATAGTTCGCAAAAAAATAAGAAAATACTAGGATTTAGGGGGGAAATTCAGAAAAAAGTCAAAGGAAAAGAGCTTGGAGTTTTGTGTTTTCGAATCCATAAATGCTTTGCCTCTGCACAATGCTGCCTAATAAAGTTTATTATTTTTTAATTTTATGACGAAAATAGATGTCACCATTATCTTCTTGCCTGAGAGGTCAAAGGAGTGGTCCAGTTTCCCTGCCAGAGTTCCATGTTAAATCAGACATTTAGTTCACATAATCTGTGTAATCTCTGTTTATCTCAAGCCACAGGAAGATTCAAACAGAAGAGAATTATCCTTAAACTATAAGGACACTGGACATGGACATTTTGAAATACGGTATTATAAAAAAATGATTATTAAAGAGCACATACGGAAATGTATTTTAAAAACTTATTTTTCTTAATTGTTAAGAGCAAAGCAGACAAAATTTTGCTAGTATCAGTAAAAAAAAAAGTATCAGTAGCTCTTTATTTTTATTTAGAAGCTACGATGAACAGCATATATATTGTTGGACTCATGAATATTATGTTAATATACATTAATATATGGATATGGTTGCTATAAATTTTAGCATTAAGTTTAAAAATTGCGTCTCTTGAGTGGAGTATATTAGTTTCCTCTTGCTGCTGTCACAAATTACTACAAACTTGGTGACTTCAAAGAACACAAATCTATTCTCTTACAGTTCTGGAGGTCAGAAGTCTAAAATAAAAGTGTCAGCAGAGCACAGCTTCCTTGTAGACTTCAAGGAAGGATCTGTTTCCTTGCCTTTTTCAGCTTCTAGAGGCTGTCTGCATTCGTTGGCTCATGTTTCCTTCCTCACGTCATTCCAACCTCTTTCTTCCTTCATCATATCTAATACTAGTCCCTATGATCTCCTGGTTCTTTCATAAGGACACTTGTGATTACATCTGGCCCACCCAAATAACCCAGGATATTTTCCCTATCTCAAAATCCTTCACTTAATCACACAGGCAAAGTCCCTTTTTCAGTATAGGGAACATTCACAAGCTCTGGGGTCAGGACATGGGCATCAGTGAGGCTTACTTACTCAGCAACGTATTTCACAAATCCTTTGGTCTTAGTGAGAGAAAAAAAAAAAAAAAAAAGTGAGAGATGACAGTCGAAAGTCAATTAAATGTTATTTAAAAGTGGAAATCAAACAAAGGCTGTACATGGTGACAGAATTTTTAACAAATGACAACATTGGGACTGAGTTACAATATATCTAAGAATGGTAAAGTAATAAAGGAATACTAAATTGAATTAACCTGATCTGGGGTTATGTTGGAAATCACGAAGTTTACAATTCCAAGATTTGAGTGGGTAAATATAGGTTTGGTTTATTAAATTCTAAAATACCAATGTGATGATTCAAATCTTTAACAATATATATAATGAGATCAACAATAAGTTTTATGAGAACCAGAAGAAATATATAAATCAATCTCAATGTGTACTTCCAGAATACTGGATTAGAGGATGAGAAATGTCTGCCCAAGTCTTAACTCACCAACAAATAATCCATTTAACTGTAGGAGAATTACAGTCTCTCTGGGATCATTTCACCATTCATAAAATAAATTAAGTAAATAAAATAAAGTGAGATAGTTTCTAACATTCAAGTCCAAAGTTCTGTGATTCTCTTACATGTTCTGTTCAACACTGAGCTAGTTTCTTTAAAGACCAAAAATTTATTGTAAGATTTTTTTTCTGTTCCCAGTTTACATTTCAGTATAAAAAGCAAAAATGTCTAACTTTGTACTTATTCACATACATAAATTATGAACATACTGGTTTATGGTCACCAAAAAATAAAGAGAGAGGGAAAGAGAGAGCAAGTATATATACCAATGGTTGATTATATTTGGATGGTGAGATTATAATTGTATACTTTCTTGTTGCTGTCTTTATGTTCTAACTTTTTAAGAAAGAGCTTGTATTATTTGCATAGTAAAAAATACAAATACAGTTAAATTTTTTCTATATTTCAATGTTGAAGCATGGCTAAACATGTAGTTATTAGGAATCAAAGTTATCTGAATAACAATATTTTTAGAAATAAAAATAAAATGCTCTAAAATGTACCATAAAAGTCATAGCCATGTTCATTTTTTGACCCTAAAGGAATAATTCAACAAAAGCAAAGAGTTGTGTTCAGAAAGATGTTCATTGAAGCATTATTTATAACAATTCCAAATTGGAAGTTACCCTGAGGTCTCAAAAAAGATACGTGGTTTAGTAAAAACTTCTACATCTTCAGAAATTAAGAATTATTAAAAATAAAAATCCTTATAAATATGTGTAGATTTAAAAAATCTTATGATTTATTATTGAGGGGAAAATACAAAAATAATATCACTTGCTGTTATAACTATATTTCAGACTTCTGGGTCCCTTTCTTTTTCTTTAAACACAACAAATGCGTCCTCACCACACAAGCTTAGGCTTTTTGCATAGTCAGCTTCCCATTCATCAGAGCTCAGCTCAAATGGAAGCTCCTCAGAAAGCGTTCACTGATCACGCAACCTACTATCTCATCTAATTCTACTATTAGTCACTCATTTAATTTCTTTTGTATTATTTATCGTAAACTAAATTACTTTGTTAATGTATTTGTTCACTTTTTATTGTCTGTCTCTCTCCACTAGGCTATAACTCTATGAGAGAAGGCATTTTGCTGAACGATCACCACTGTTTCCTTAGGGGCTGCATTAGTATCTGGCACACACAGTAAATGGCCCACAAATATTTGTTTTCAAAAATAGAATGAGAAATATGTGCACTAAGAAAAGTATCTAGTAGAGACTACAGAAAAAAATGAACTGACTACGTTGATAGCTCCACCACTCGTCTGTCAGTTTGCAGCCAGAATTCCCCCTGTGAGCGAGTATAGCAAGGCTTCATCACATGTGTTTTGGACATGTTATCAGAAGGGACCCGTCCCTGGGAAGGGCTTCATGCTTGGTAAAGTAGATGGTCAGTGGAAAAGAAAAACACCCTCGACGAGATGGATTGACACAGTGGCTGCAACCATGGGCTCAAACATAGCAACAATTGTGAAGATGTCACAGGACCGGGCAGTGAGTTGTTCTGTTGTAGATAGGGTCACCAGGAATCAGAACCAACTCAACAGCACCTAACAACAGCAACAATGTTGATAGCTGAGATTGTGATTATCTTAAAAATGTAGTATATATATTTGCTGTATTATTTTTATAATATGTTCTTAATAAAAATTCTAGTAGAGTGTCTTTAGAGGTAGTTGTTGTAGCTCTGTCATTGTTTTTACTGTTAGTTGCCACTCAGTTGGCTCCAGCTCATGGTGACCCCATGTACAATGCAAACAAACTGCTCTTCAGCCCTACACCACACCATCTTTACAATCGTTAACATGCTCGAACCCATTGTTGCAGCTGTTGTGTATTTTGAGTGACTTCCAACCTAGGGGGCTCATCTTCCAGCACCATATCAGATGATATTCTGTTGTGATCCTTTGGCTAATTTTCTACAGTAGATCGTCAGGCCTTTCTTCCTAGTCTGTCTTAGTCTAGTAGCTCTGCTGAAACCTCTCTACCATGGATGCCCTCTGCAGATATTTGAAATACTGGTGACATAGCATTTAGCATCATAGCAACATGTAAGTCACCATAGTCGACAAGCTGACGGACGGGTGGTGGCCCTGGTTTACTATTATTAAGCAACCAGTTTTTTTTTTTTTTCGGTTTTAGTTCAAATCAGGGCTTCGAACCAGCTTGTTCAGGTTCGAAACCGCTGCTGAGAATTTGCATTGCTAACAAGTTCCCAGGCAATACTAATGCTGCTGGTCAGGGACCAATTCTGAGAGCCACTAGTAGAGCAGTGGTTTTTAAATTTTATTATACATAAGAATCGCCTAGATTCTGATTCTGTATATCTGGTGTGAGAATGCAAATTATTAGCAGGAGTTTAAACTGAAATGAACTGGTTGAAAGTCTTGGTTCAAATATCAGGTCAAACAGCTACATTTATTCACAATCTTTTCTACATCTTCCCTAATTCATCTCACACGAAAACTAAGTGTTGTATAAGAACAGCACAGGCTTTGTAATATTCTTGGCAGGGCCACTTGATTAACTCTATGATTCTGGAAAAGTTACTTAACTTCTCTGTGTCTTACTTTATTGTCTGTAAAATGAGAGCAACTCATAGAGTTGCTGTAGAAATTAAATGAAACAATACGTAGAATCGCTTAGTACAGCGCTTGGCACATCCCATAACCCATTGCCAAGGGTGGGTTACCCAATAAGCAAGGTAGGCATGGGCTTACTTGTACTTAATTCTAATCTGTAGCGCACAATTTCACCACGTCAAAGATGTGGTGAAACCCATGTGAAATTGTGCACTACATATTAGTAGATAAACACAATTAAGCCCGTACATATGTTGCTTACTGTAAACCCGTGTGTATACTGTTACAGGTTAATTCGCTCCTGCCCATTGCCATGGAGTTGATTCTGGCTCATGCTATACCTGTAGGACAGAGTAGAATGAACTGCCTCACAGGGTTTCCAAGGCTGTAATCTTTACAGAAGAAGACTACCACATATTTCTCCCCTGGAGTGGCGTGGGTTTGAATCACCAAATTTTCAGTTTGCAGCCAAGTGCTTAACCACTGAGGCACCAGGGCTCACTTGGCACATAGTAGCTCAATAAACGATCGCTGTTATTACTGCCGTCAGCTTTATCAATCATCAGATTGATGTTGAATTCTGTTTTCTGTTCTTGGACAAAGAAGTTTTATTATTTATTGCCATTGTTATTTCCTGATCACCTTTTGCTCTGCTCCAAGCCTGGATTTATCAAATTTGAGTGAACATGAGAGTCTTATTCTCTGTCTTCTAGAAGCATGGGGGTGAGCATATTAAATGCAGTGTTTTATCCGAGCTCGTGCCATGTGACGTAGATAACAATGTCTAGATCTGCCCCATTATATGAGATAGGATGCACCTTCACTGGAACTCAGAAAGCCGTTAGCCCAATGTTTTGAACACTCACTTGAAATAAAAAAATCACTGACAAAGTAAAGCTTTAGAGCTGGATGGTTCATTCACCCCACTTGATAGATAACAAGCACAGAGAGGAAAAGTACCTTGTCTAAGGCCACCAAGTTAGTGTCAAAATCAGGACAGCTACAGATTCAGTCCAAGGCTTTTTTACCATACCACCAGACCTTAATCTTTGTCAGACGGTATCAAAATGAAAAAAAAAAAAAATCAATGCAGCCAATCACTTGAAAAATGATCAATGCCACCAGCTGTATGGCCTAAGTAATTGCCAAGCATGTTGCTGTTAAGCTTGTTAAATTGTGTCAACATGCAGGCACAATATTTTAAACTTTTGGAATCGGGAGGAAAAAAAAAAACTTCTTGATTTCATTTCCACATTTTCTGCTGTAATCACTCTGAAATTTCAGAGACCAGAATTGTCATATTCTGGACTCCATTAAAATGCCTGGCAAGTCAACCGCTCCATGTGACTCAATGCGCTGTGTCAGTCACTGTTTTACATTTATAGGGCTGCTGCTGCCATCTCTTCACCAACCTAGAGAGAGCTCTTTTGAAACACTAACCTCAAACTCATCTTCAGGCTCAATGGTCATCCTTAAAGCAGGATATTCAGGAGGTTCCATGTTCTTTAGCAGTTACCAGTTCTCTAAAGCAATTATGTTCGTAAGTAAGTAATTAACAGGAAACAGAGGGTTAGGAAACATTATAATTAGTATAATAGCCTACAATTAGCAGAGGAGACAACTTGCTCCTCAGCCAAAGTGGTCTGACTCGTCCCACTAAAGCAGTTGCTAGTGTATCTAACTTTTGTACCCACTTAGTTGAATCTACAGATTCTGCCCAAAGGAAAGATCTCTGGGCATATCCATAGCAGTGATAACGCTGAGTCTTTGTATTTGTGGTGATTAGTTGTTATTGAGTCATCTCTGACTCATGGTGACTCCAAGTACAACAGAAAAAATTATTTACTGGTCCTGTGGCATTTTCATAATTGTTGGCATGCTTGGATCCATTGTCATAGCCTCTGTATATTTTGAGTGCCATCCAACTTAAGGGGATCATCTTTCAGCACTGTATCAGACAATGTTCAGTTGTGATCCATAGGCTTTTCACTGGCTAATTTTTGGAAGTAGATCACCAGGCTTTTCTTCCTAGCCTGTCTTAGTCTGGAAGCTCTGTTGCAAGCTGGTCACTATGGGTGACCCTGCTGGTATTTGAAATACCTATAGCATAGCTTCTAGTATCATAGCAACACACAAGCCACCACAGTACTACAAACTAACAGATGAGTGGTGGGGATCTCTGTGTATGTAACTCCAAAGCACCCAGTTGGCAAACTGAAGACTGAACCAAACTCCCATGATTTGCCTCTCTAATCAATTGGGTTATCTCTGATTTTGCCACTGAATCAATTTGTTGAATATATTCTTGGAGGTTAAGGCTCCCAGGGAGTATTTCCATGTTTGACCATAGCTTCTTGCCTCACAATAATTTTTCATGGGTGCTATTACTGACAAATCTACTGTCACTTATCATTTTCCTGAGAATTTCTGAACCTTTCACACAAGACAGGCCATTGTAATTAACCGGTTTCACTAAACAAGCTGTCTTCATTTTTCTCCGTATCTACTAAAACAGGTATCATTTTATGCTTTTCTTACAATGTTGCCCTGATTGAAACATCTTGAAGTGTCAATCATAATTTTTTTATTTATTTCATTTTGTTGTTGCTGTTGAGAATACACACAGCAGAACAAACACCAATTCAAGCACTTCTACATATACAATTCAGTGACATTGATTACATTCTTCAAGTTGTGCAACCATTCGTACCCTCCTTTTCTGAATTGTTTCTCCCCAGTAACATAAACTCACTGCCCCCTAAATTTCCTATCTAATCTTTTGAGTTGTTTCAGTTTGATTCCGTATAGATAGTTCTTATAAAACACAATGTTTAAGGCAGACATTTTTACTAGTGAACCCAAACTGTTGTTTGGTTTTAAAACGACTTCAGGGGATATTTTTGGTTTAAGGTGTAAAGAATATCTCAGGGCAATAGTTTCAGCGGTTCATTCAGCCTCCATGGATCCAGAAATTCTGGATTTCATGAGAATTTGAAATTGTATTCTCCGTTTTCTCCCTTTTGATCAGGATTCTTCTATAAAATCTTTGATCAAAATATTCTGGTCTCATGGCAAAGGGAATAGCTGCTCCTGGAGGCAATTAGCCACATGTAACATTTCTTCCTCCTATTCCTGGCTCTACTTTTTCCTCTGTTGCTCCAGGCAAATGAAGACCAATTGTTGTGCCTAGGATGGACACCTGCAAGCTTTTAAGACCCCAGGTACTATGCAACGAATATTTTCACACAAATAACACGTGCCTTCTGCATTCGTTTGTCAGCTGTGCCCTCCACCTGCAAGCCCCCTCACAAGCACCACCATGCCAATCCTTTTCCACATGTTGCTGTAAAGAAAACTAGCATAGCACGCTTATGTAAATACCTGGCAGGGAAGGGCATGGTCAGCAAACAAACACAGAAGGCACACGTTATTTGTGTAAAAATACACTAAACACGATACTAGGCAAATTAACTGGCACGTCCCGTGAAACCATGACCCTAAACCTCCAAATGGTTGTACATAAGCAGCCTCAGCATCTGGTCTTTTTGTTGTTTTTGCCAATACATCTATCACACATTTGCTAATTCAACTTTTTACAGGTGTACAACTTATTGATGGTAATTACATTAATTGGCTGTACAACCCTACACTTAATCAATGTGATTTTTCTGTTATTGTAAACTGAAACTCAGTGCTTCATATGCAATAACCCCATTTTTTTTTTTTTGAGAAATAGTATTTATCAGAGCTCTGTTACTCCATAAGTGAGAGGAACAGCCTAGCCTCAACATAAAGTATTTTAATCTAAAGCAGTTCCAGATGACACAGCTCTAAAATTCTAGAGTGCCAGCCAATATTTTCAATACAAGCGTGCATCACTGAGCATCCACGGTATGTTCTGTGAAATAAGACGTTCTGTGATTTGGACATTGTGTGAACACCATATTATGCACAGGAGAGATGTGCTGAGGGTGCGCTGCCGCTGCCCATAGCCCTGGTCTCCAAGAGCCCTGCTTGACCCCCACCCTCTGGCTAGCGCACACAGCGGTCCAGCCAGCCACCTCCTGGCCCTACCGGCCGGCTGCTTCCTACCTCCCTGCCTGCCTGCCTTCCCAGTTTCCCCTAATGGACTTTAAACTCTTACAGCCCCACAAGTCCCAGCCCGGACCCCTTGGTAGCCACCACCTCCAGAGAAGCCATGGCCTTGAGACTGGCGTCATGCGTGATGCGCCCAAGCCAAGTGGAGCAGCGGCCTCAGTGGGGAATGCCCCTCGGTGGCTCTGGCAGCGTCTTCGCAGTCCTTGCCTGAGGCAAGTGAGGTAGGACAGGAAGCTGTGGATGGGCTCTGGGCCCCCTCCGCCATCTGCCCCAGGGCCAGGGCTGATGCAGGACGGAGAGCTAGTGAGAAACAGATCGGATCTCCCTACTTAGCAAGGTACTTCTGATAGCCCGTTCTCCAATCGTGATAATCTTATGGAACCACGGATGGGACCTCGTGTATATATGCAGTGGGACATTGCCGGAGCAGGCAGGCGGTAAGCAATGCATACCTGTAGAGCCTTTTAATTCTAAGAAAAAATATATGGAGGGAAAAAAGCTCTCCTTAAATACATTTACATTTAATCCAGTTACATATCACTCTTGGAGCCCTGGTGGCACTGTGGTTAAGAACTTGGCTGCTAACCAAAAGCTCGGCAGCTCCAATCCACCAACCGCTTCTTGGAAACCATATGGGGCAGTTCTAGTCTGTCCTATAGGGTCACTATGAGTCAGCATCGACTTAACGGCAACAGGTTTGGTTCGGTTTTTTTATATCACCGTTTGCTAATTCCCCGTTCGGTAGCATGTATTCTGGAAGGAATAGGTATAAACATTCAGAATTATATTTTATTACCAAAATCTGAAATCATTTTTGAAATGAAACATAATTTTAGTTCCTATACAACCTATAAGGAGCCCTGGTGGCACCGTGGTTAAAGCACTGGACTGCTAACCGAAAGGTCAGTAGTTCCAAACCAAAACCAAACCGGCTGTCATCCAGCTTCCTCTTTACAGCTGGACAGTGATTGTTTTAAAACTCCTGTCTGATAGCATTGTCCACCTTTTTCCCCACCCTTCCTCCCTGCCAGGCTTAAAACCTCTCACTTTTGTTTCCAAAGAAAGTCCAAATTCCTTGGCATAATAGAAGGAACTTTATTACCCAACTCCTGACTCAGCTTTGCTATTTCTAACCCCAATCCTATCCACAAAAAACACACCACCCCAAGCCAGTTCATGTTCCAGCAGACTGAATTACTTTCAGTTTCAGGAAAGCCTTCTACACACACACACGCACGCACACACATAACGCACTCACAAACACATTCACGCACAAACACCCCAGCCTCTTGTTGCCTGGCTCACTCCTACTTATCCTAAAATTCCACTTCACGTGTGATTTTCCACAGGAATCCTTTCCTGATTGGCTAAGATTGAGTTAGATGCCCTTCTTACGTGTTTTCATGGTTTACTTACCGCTATCTTTTTTTTTTTTTTTATCATACAGCTTGCCTTGCACCTACATCCTCTGAGAAATAACCTTAAAATCGACTTCTGGGAATTTTATTACGCTGTTCTTAATCATGGAAACCCTGGTGTGTAGTGGTTAAGTGCTGTGGCTGCTAACCAAAAGGTTGACCATTCGAATCCACCAAGCACTCCTGGAAACTCTATAGGGCAGCTCTCCTCTGTCCAATGGAAACCCTGGCGGCTTAGTGGTTAAGCGCTAAGGCTGCTAACCAAGAGGTTGGCAGTTTAAATCCACCAGGCTCTCTCTGGAAACTCTGTGGGGCGTTCTACCCTGTCCTATAGTGTCACCCAACTCAACAGCAACAGGCTTGTTTTGTTTTAATATGGCCTCTATGAATAAGAATCAATTCAACAGCAACAGGTTTTAAAGGGTTATTCTTAATCACAATGCCTTCTGCGCAATAAAAGTTTGCAATTATCCATAGCTTTTAACCAGTTCATTCCGGTTTGAATCTCTGCTGAGAATTTACATTTTTCACAAGTGTCCTGCTGAGAATTTGCATTTCCACTCTAGATATACTGAATCAGAATCTAAATTTTAACAAGATCCCCAGGTGATTCTTATGTAGAACCTCCTGGGAACTTGTGAGAAACGTAAATTCTCAACATGGGTTTGAACCCCTGCAATCATCATTTGTGAGGTGGGTCTTGAGTTGCTCACCACTGATCTAGACTCTAGACTTTGAAAATAGAATGTAAACTTTATTATTTTGCCTGGGATCTACCCTTCAAAGGAAAATAAGCCCAGTCAAGACTTACTTCAAATGTGTACTGAATAGCACGCAATTTTTATGGGAAGGGTTGTTTTATGTGTTCCTGATCTAAAACACGTAGTATGGTCCCACCACTGTTTCTAGGAGAGATGTTGATGTGTTGGTTAAAAAAAAAAAAAAACTATACCTTTTTTTAAAAAAATCACTCAGACCACTTAAATATCGTTGAGATATAGCTGTCAATAATTTTAAAGCAGGTTAATTTTTGGAAAAAGTGAGTTAAAATATATATATAGATAGATATTTATGGAAACCCTGGTGACATAGTAGTTAAGTACTATGGCTGCTAACCCAAAGGTCAGCAGTTCAAATCCACCAGGCGCTCTTTGGAAGCTCTGTGGGGCAGTTCTACTCTGTCCTATAGGGTCACTATGAGTCAGAATTGACTCGGCGGCAGCAGGTTTGGTTTGTTTTGTATATATATATAATATATATATATATGTGTCAAAGATTGCCAAGACTTAAAATCGATTTTATAAAATTAGCACACTCATCAACAATTTAAATAGTGTTCGGATTCAGTGACTTATCACAGTATGTGTCAGTGGCTTTTTCCAGAGAATTTGGTATAATGGAGCAAAGAAATTAAAGGTCAGTTTTTCATCTAGCAATCACTCAGGCTTCAGAGTCTGTGAAATAAGTATCAAAAACCTCTCTGGGGTTTAAAGCATAGACTGAGGCTATAAAGTACTAAAGTTAGCAAACCACATTCTCACATCTTTCTTTGTAGTGAAAACCAAAAATGACACAAAACCCATTCTGTGATAATAATATCTTTCAGCTTTTCTATTAGTCCCTAAAGATCCAAATATCTGTCATTCTCGTACTCACTAGAATCTTGTCACCAAAGAAAAACATCTTTGTCCTAATTTCCACTTTACAAAATTGCTCCTGTCAATCAGACCCACCTCACTACCACAAATAAGTTCATAGGGTTTTAAAAAATGAATTGAGCCCTTCAAACAAGAAGCAATAATAAATATAAGTAGATTTCAACACAAGAGTCTCTTTAGGGTGTTCACACACACTCTCTATGAACTTATATGGAAGGACATGCAACCTAAAAAATCTAGTCAGAATTGATAAAGGTAGCAGTGTTTGCCCGTAAAATGAACTTAATGCTCAGAGTTCGCCTTTGCCTTCATGACAAATCTGTTAAATTATTTTGATTTAACACAGTTGTTAGCATCTTAAAAGTTACTTTAAATATCACGTTTTATTCAACTTACTTAAGTAATTAGAAAAAAACACCTGAATTTTTAAATTGGTTATGGGTCTAAAGAGTAATGTGCTAAATCCAAACCTACCTCATAATTAAGGGACAAAATAAAGCAAAAGGAAGATATCACATTAAATCTGAATTTTTACATTTCTGGATCTATATTTAACTTTTTGAGAGATATACAATATATGAGTAGGTCAATTTGGGTGAAATCAAGGATGGGACATTGTCAGATTTATGAACATGTATGCCACCCAAAAAATCTGAAATGATATGGTATTTAGAAGTACGATATTTTCATCAAATATAGTAAGGCTGAAGCTTAGGGGATATTTCTACTGCAAGGAAATGTGACAAAAAACTTATCAGCAGAAAGTTACTTGGAGAGATTTGACGATAGTACATAACAATTTTTCAAAAAAATAATTGACAAGTTAACTCTAAAATTTATATGGAAATGCAAAGCATCTAGAATAGCTGAATTAATCTGGGAAACAGAACAAAGTTTCAAATTTTACCTCATTTCAAGATTTACTATAAAGCTACAGTAATCAAGACAATCTGTTGCTGTTGTTGTTGTTAGGTGTCATCAAGTCGGTTCTGACTCACAGCGACCCTATGTACAACAGAATGAAACAGTGACCGGTCCTGCGCCATCATTGCTATGTTCAAGCCTTCTCCAGTGACTGATTGCTCCTGATAACATATCTAAAGTACGTGAGAAGAACACTTGCCACCCTTGCTTCCAACAACCACTCTGGCTGTACTTCTCCCAAGGCAGACTTGTTCATTCTTCGGGCAGTCCGTGGTATGTATATTCAGTATTCTTCACCAACACTATAATTTAAATGCTCCAATTCTTCCTCGGTCCTCCTTGCTCATTGCCCAGCTTTTGCGTGCATATGAGGCAACTGAAAATACCATGGCTTGGGTCAGGCACACCTTAGTCCTCAGAGCGACATCTTTGTTTTTCAACATTTTAAAGAGGTCTTTTGCAGCCGATTTGCCCGATGCAATATACCATTTTTTTCAAAAGTAGACTGCCAGGCCCTTCTTCCTAGTCTTAGTCTGGAAGCTCTGTTGAAACCTGTCCACCATAGGTGACTCTGCTTTCAGCATCACAGCAGCATGCAATCGACCACAGTACAACAAACTGACAGATGCATGGTGGCAAAGACAATCTAGTATTGACAAAAGAAGAGACATATAGATCAAGAGAACATATACACAGTCCAGAAATAGACCCGCAAATATGGAATTAATTGCATATTAAATATGTGTAGATCCCAGAGGCAGGATGTAGATTTTTAAGTGTAGACAATTCTTGTGTTTCCCTGAAACAACAGTGGGAACTTTAAAGGGTTTCTCTTCTGTCTTCTAGTGGCAGAAGGAGGACAAAGCTCGAACAATGCTTGTTTTACAGTTGATGGGTTTTTGTGTATTTCAGAATTAAAGACAAGAAATGATAATGGAAGGGCAAGCTTTAGATGCCATCTGCCCATGTGGAAGGACTGGAGGGATGGAATGCTTTGCTGAAGAGAAAAAAAGTTCAAAAATAGAAAAATTTTAAAATAGGATGTGATAAAGGAGATGGTAGAAGGGAAAAGAACGTCAAATGATTCAAAAAGGAAAAACAAGAAAATATTGTGTAAAGCATTTTCAAAGGAAGTCTTTATTTCCAAAATAAAATTAATTGGTCTTGAGGATGAGCTCATTAAAAAGGTCCTTAACTAGCTTCTGGAAATAGAAACCTTAGGACCAAGCAGAGAAGTCACAAGGACTCTCTCACAAGACAGGCTGCTGGTGAGAGGTAACATAAACTTTGAGGACAGAGAGGAGGGAAGAACCAAGAGAGAAGTTGGAGAGTGGGTAGGGCTATAGAGAGGGACTAGGGGGCCAGGAAAAACAATAACATTTAATCTCCAAATGAGCCACAGTAAAAGACTTTTGGAGTTAGTTGTCACAAAATATCAGTGGCAAGGTGGAGTGGAGACAGGAGTGGAAGAGACCTCAAAAGCTATAATTATAAAGAAAGAGTTCCAAAGTTCAGATTCTTTACCATGACAGATATGCAAGTCACAATCTGACTGCACCCAGCACTCATACATCTGGCCAATTTCTCTCCACCTCTAAGGGTTCTGTGGATACCCAAATTCACATGTCTTTATCCTTTCGTGTATACAATTCCCTTTTCCTTGAAAACATTTTCCCCTCAACTGTTATCTCTTTGGAAAAAGAAAAAAAAAGTCCCAGATGTATCTCCTCACTCCAAACTGTGAGTCGTTATAACTCTTCCAATAAAAATCATAATATAATAAACAGCATCAACTCTGTTGTCGTTGTTGGGTGCCATCAAGTTGATTCCAACCTGTAGAGAACCTATGTACAACAGAACAAAACACTGCCCCGTCCCATGCCATCCTTACCATCTTTTCTGTGTTTAAGCCCATTGTTGCAGCCACTACGTCGATCCATCTTACTGAGCCTCTTCCTCTTTTTTGCTGACCATCGACTTAACCAAGCTTGATGTCCTTCTCCAGTGACTCGTCCCTCCTGATAATATGTCCAAAGTACACAAGGCGAAGTCTCACTATCATTGCTTCTAAGGAGCATTCTGGTTGTACTTCTTCCAAGACATATTTGTTCATTCTTCTGGCAGTCCATGATATATTCGGTATTCTTCACCAACGCCATAATTCAAAGGTGTCAATTCTTCTTTGGTCTTCCTTATTCATTGTCCAGCTTTTGCATGCATGTGAAAACACCATGTCTTGGGTCAGGCGCAGCTTAGTCCACCACTCATCTGTCAGTTTGTCATACTGTGGTTGCTTGTGTATTGCTGTGATGCTGGAAACTATGGTATTTCAAATACCAACAGGGTCACCTATGGTGAACCGATTTCAGTGGAGCTTCCAGACTAAGACAGACTGGAAAGAAGGACCTGGTGATCTACTCGTGAAAAAACTGGCCAATGAAAACCTTATAAATAGCATCACCTCTACTGAGTATTTCTTCTGTTCTGAAACTCTACTCATTGCCTTGTTGATGTTATTTTTAATCCTCATAAAAACCAATAAGGTAGGCATGATAATCTTTATATTACTGATAACAAATAGGGTACACGGGGAGTTTTTGTCAATTGCCTGAGGTTATACACCTGGCAGTTGTTGAGATTTGAGTGCAGATCTGTCTGGCTCTAGAGAACTCATTCTTTTTCCATTGCACTAGGCTGCCTTTCTCACCTTTGCACGAGTCTTACGTATTGTAATTATTTTTTTACACGTCTGTATCCCTTGCTAGACTGTGAGCTGTTCCACGCTGGGACATGACTATTCATCTTTGCCTCTGCAATGCCAAAGATAGTACATAAAAGAAACCCATTGCCATCGAGTCGATTCCGACTCATAGTGACCCTATACATAGTTGGTGTTTAATAAATGTTTGACAGCTATATGGATGAATGAATGAATAAATGAGAAGTTCTCATGGTGAACATTTAATCAGATCAGGGGATCTTAGTTATATCATTACAATATGTAGTGGCATCAAGCTCTAAAAATCTAATTCAGTGTTTTCTTCAACTCTTCTAAAATCTAATTTTAAAATAGTACGCCCAAATGTGTTACATATCAAATTTCAAGACAATGTAAGCCACTCTCATATAAACATATGCTGCCAGCCTGACTTATATTGACTCATGCCTTGGCATAAAATTTCTCCTGCCACAGCTGTGCCTATGTTTGAACTTCCCTGTAAATGTGTCATCAGTTCTGAAGATGATTACTTTGCATATTGACTGTATATTTCAACTTCTATTACAACCTCAACAGCTTACATAGCTCTGAATGACAGTGAAAGTGAAGTGAATCACCGGTGCCAATGATAGCAGCAATTTAGGAAAATATAGCAACATGATAGATCCAGATAAACCAGTATAAAGTCTTCACTTTACCTATGTGGATGAGGGCTAGGGTTTTTCAAACGAGCTGCAAACAGTAGCACCTGATAGGTTGTATTATTGTTGGCAATATCTACCTCCTCTTTCCCTGAAAGAAGATTATGTATCTCGGCCCGTTGCCATATGATTTCCAGTCCTCCATGCAGGAGTTATATATTTCCTTGTTCCCTTGATATCAAGCTTAGCCATGAGATTTGCTTTGGTTGATGACCTGTGAGCAGATACGCAGTTGGCTACATCTGAGCAGAAGCTTTAGAAGGTACCACTTGCTTCCAACTCCCTTGTTCTTCTCTCACTGTTATGAAAATGACATGTCCTATGAAGTGCCTGGGATAAGAAGACATATACAGCTAAGTCAAGCACAGCCGAAGAGCCATAGAAACTGCAGCTGACTCACAAATGCCAACACGTGACCTGAGCAAGAAACAAATGTTTGCTTTTATGAACCACTGAGATTTGGGGGTCGTTACCACAGCAAAGCTGACTGATAGATAGGAATTTAATGGAAACAAAATATCAGTGTTGTGTTGCTGGCAAAAGTGGAAAAGACTAGCCCTCTCCCCAGTGCTGTATGGGCTTTGACCTTGGGTCCCAACGGAGTACTGCCTATACCCAGAGTCCCATGAAAGATCACTCCAGCACTTCTCTATGAGGACTTCCTACCAGTTCAAGGGGACACTAGCTTTCAGCTCCTTCCTTGCTCTCAAGTAACAGTGCTCAAACCAAAATAAATAAACAAACAAAAAACCTCTTCTTTGTATATCCTGCCAGAAAATAGCAATGCATTTCAATTTATGCAAGGAGAAGCCACAAGTGGTCACCAGCCCACTGGCTCTGCAAACAGCCAAATTTTGGAACTCATCCAGTGATCAGCTAGGCCAATCTGCTCTGTTCTTTTTATATAGACAAGGAACCTGAAGCTCAGAGTGAGTTTCCAAGGTCACACAGTGAGTAGCTGAGGTGAATTTCAAGTTTGATCTGCAAAATTCCAAAGCTGTGCTCTTTTTACCCTAGTAATTGCCTACCTCTTCTTAATCAATGTTAATTTACTACTTGTGGATATCTACATGGAGATAAAAGCCTACTGAGAATCATAGCTAAACCAGCATTTATTGAGCACTTACTACATGTAGTGAAGAGCTTTTCATGCGAACAGGCTGGGTCAGCCTATGGGAAACAAATAAGCTGCTCAGTAAAGGAAGTCAACTGTGCTTTCAAGTCCTACTGACAATTCCAGAATCAATTTTAGCTCCACGCCCTTTTGGAAATATTCACTGACTCTCCAATCTGATGTGAGCACTCCTCCTAAGATTTCCCACAGGGTCCCGTATTTACTTCTGTCATGATTATCATATTTTTTTAATTGTTAATATTTGTCTCCATACTAGATATTGAGTTCTTAGATAGCAAGGTCTGTATTTTCTTTTTTTTAGTCTCACTACCTTAGCAAAGAATATTGAATATACCATGGGCTGCCAGAAGAACGAACAAAAACCTGTCTTGGAAGTATAGCCAGAATGCTCCTTAGAAGTGAGGGTAGAGAGATTTCGTCTCCCTTACTTTGGGCATGTTATCGGGGGGACCAGTCCCTGGAGAAGGACATCATGCTTAGTGGAGGGTCAGCAAAAAGAGGAAGGAAGACCCTCAATGAGATGGATTGACAAAGTGGCTGCAACAATGGGCTCAACTATAGCAATGATTGAGAGGATGGCACAGCACCAGGCAGAGTTTCATTCTGTTGTACATAGGGTCTCTATGAGTCGGAACTGACTTGATGACACCTAACAACAATAACAAATTCTTTTTGAAACAGTGACTCTATATTCTTTCTATCTTCTTTTGATGCTTTCTGCTTCAAAAGGAATACACAAAGTCACCATACCAAAAGTAATTGGTTGATTTTCAACTATTTCAGGAGGTAGCATATGATCAAGAACCAATGGTACTAAAGGAAGAAGTTCAAGCTTCACTTGAAGGCATTGGTGAAAAACAAGGTTCCAGGAACTGATGAAATACCAATTGAAATGTTTCAACAAATGTTTGCAGCACTGGGAGTGCTCACCCATCTCTGCCGAGAAATTTGGAAGACAGCTGCCTGACCAACCCACTGGAAGAGATCGTATTTGTACCCATTCCAAAGAGAAGTTATCAAACAGAATGTGGAAATTATTGAACAGTATCATTAATACTTTTTTTTTTTATCATTAATACTACACACAAGTAAAATTTTGTTGCAGAACATTCAATATGTGTTAGGAAGATGCCACAACTTTGCTTGCTGGAAGTAAAGAGGACTTGAAGCACTTACTGACAAATATCAAAGACCACAGCCTTTTGTATGGATTACACCTCAACATAAAGAAAACAAAAATCCTCGCGACTGAACCAATAAGCAACATCATGATAAACAGAGAAAAGACTGAAATTGTCAAGGATTTCATTTTACTTGGGTCCACAATCGAAGCCCATGGAAGCAGCAGTGAAGAAATCAAATGATGCATTGCATTGGGCAAATCTGCTGCAAAAGACCTCTTTAAAGTGTTAAAAAGCAAAGATGTCACTTTAAGGACTAAGGTGCACCTGATCCAAGCAATAGTGTTTTCAATCACTTCATATACATGTGAATGCTGGACAATGAATAAGGAAGATTAAAGGATCGATGCCCTGAGTTACGCTGTTGGTGAAGAATACTGAAGATACCATGGACTGCCAGAACAACGAAAAAATCTGTCTTGGGAGAAATACAGCCAGAATGCTCCTTCAAAGCAAAGATGGTGAGACTTCATCTCACATACTTTGGGTATGTTTTCAGGAGGGATCAGTCCCTGGAGAAGGACAGCATGCATAGTAGATGGTCAGTGAAAAAGAGGAAGACCCTCAACAAGATGGATTGACACAGTGCTCCTTCATGGAAGAAGTACAACCAGAAGACTCCTTAAAAGCAAGGATGGTGAGACTTCATCTCACATTCTTTGATATCAGGAGGGATCAGTCCCCGGAGAAGAACATCATGCTTGCCAAAGCAGAGGGTCATTGAAAAAGAGGAAGACCCTCAATGAGATGAACTGACACAGTGCTCCTGTAACAATGAGCTCAAGCATAGCAATGATTGTGAAGATGGTGCAGGACCAGGCACTGTTTCGTTCTTTTGTACATAGGGTCTCTACGAATCAGAACTGACTTGATGGCACCTGAAAACAACAACAATAACATGATGTTGTTTCATGATGGCACCTGAAAACAACAATAACAATTCAAAGACGTCAATTCTTCTTTGGTCTTCCTTATTCACTGTCCAGCTTTCGCATGCTTAAAAGGCAATTGAAAACACCATGGCTTGGGTCAGGCATACCTTGGTCTTCAAGGTGACGTCTTTGCTTTTCAACACTTTAAACAGGTCTTTTGCAGCAGGTTTGCCAAATGCAATGCATCTTTTGATCTCTTGACTGCTGCTTCCACGGGAGTTGATTGTGGATCCTAGTAAAATTAAATCCTTGACAACTTGAATCTTTTCTCCATTTATCACGATGTTGCTTATTGATACAGGTGTGAGAGTTTTTGTTGTCTTTATGTTGAGGTGTAGCCCATACTGAAGGCTGTGGTCTTTGATGTTCACATCAGTAAGTGCTTCAAGTCCTCTTCACTTTCAGCAAGCAAAGTCGTGTCATCTGCATAACCCAAGTTAATGCATCTTCCTCCAATCTTGATGCCCATTCTTTTTCAAAGAGTCCAGCTTCTCAGATTATTGCCTCACCATACAGATTGAATATAAAATAAAAATTAAAAAAAAATCCATTGCTACGGAGTCTCTTCTGATGCATAGCGACCCTATATGACAGAGTTGAACTGCCCCATAGGGTTTCCAAGGAGCGGCTGAGGGATTCAAGCTGCCGACCTTTTGGTTACCAGCTGTAGCTCTTAACCACTACACCACCAGGGTTTCCTCAGATTGAATAGGTATGGTGAAAGTAAGGATACAGCCCTGATGCACACCTTTCTTGACTTTAAACCATGTAGTATCCTCTTGTTCTGTTCGAAAGACTACCTCTTGGTCTGTGTACAATTTCCTCATGAACACAGTTAAAATGTTTTGGAATTCCCATTCTTTGCAATGTTATCCATAATGTGTTATGATCCAGAAATTTGAATGCCTTTACATAGTCAATGAAATAGAGTAAGCATCTCTCTGGTATTCTCTGCTTTCAGCCAGGATCCATCTGACATGAGCAATATATCCCAGTTTTATATTCTCGTTTGAATCTGGCTTGAATTTCTAGCAGTCCTCTGTAGATACACAGTTGCAGCTGCTTTTGAATGATCTTCAGCAAAATTTTACGTGTGTGATATTAATGATTGCTCGACAATTTCTGCATTTAGTTAGATCACCTTTCTTGGGACTAGGCATAAATATGGATCTCTTCCAGTCAGTTGTCCAGGTAGCTGTATTCCAAATTTCTTGGCATGGACGAGTAGGCACTCCCATCGCTGCATCCGTTTGTTGAAGCTTCTCAGTTGATATTCCATCAATCCCTTGAGCTTTTTATTTCACCGGTGACTTCAGTGCAGCTTTGACTTCCTCCTTCAGTACCATCGATTCCTGATCATGTGCTGTCTTATGAAATGATTGAACATTGACCAATTCTTTTTTGTATAATGACTCGGTACATTCTTTCCATCTTCTTTTCATGCTTCCTGCCTTGTTTAATATTTTTCCCATAGAATCCTTCTCTATTGCAACTTGAGGCTTGGATTTTTTCTTCAGTGCTTTCAGCTTGAGAAATGCCAAGTGTGTTCTTCCCTTTTTCCTTTTCTATCTCCGGCTGTTTCCACATATCATTATAATACTTTGTCTTCTCGAGCCGCCCTTTGAAATCTTCTGTTCTTTTACTTCATCATTTCTTCCTTTTGCTTTAGCTACTCAATGTTCAAGAGCAAGTTTCAGAGTCTCTTCTGACATCCACTTTGGCCTTTTCTTTCTTTCCTGTCTTTTTAATGACTTCTTGCTTTCTTCATGTATGATATCTTTGATGTCATTCCACAACTTGTCTGGCTTTGCTCATTAGTGTTCAGTGTGTCAAATCTGTCCTTGAGACAGTCTAAATTCAGGTGGGATATAGTCAAGGTGGTACTTTGGCACTTATGAACTTGTTCTAATTTTCTTCAGCTTCAAATAGAACTTGCTTATCAGCAATTAATGGTCTGTTCTGCAGTCGGCCCCTGGCCTTGTTCTGACTGATGATAATGAGTTTTTCCATCGTCTCTTTCCACAGATGTAGTCAATTTTATTTCTGCGTATTCTATCTGATGAGGTCCACGTGTATGGTTGCTGTTTATATTGTTGAAAAAATGTATTTGCAATGAAGAAGTCGTTGATCTTGCAAAATTCTATCATGTAATCTCTGGCATCGTTTCTATCACCAAGGTCATATTTTCCAACTACCGATCCTTCTTTGTTTCCAACTTTTGCATACCAATCACCAGTAATTATCAATGCATCCTGATTGCCTGTTCGATCAATTTCAGACTGCAGAAGTTGGTAAAAATCTTCAATTTCTTCATCTTTGGCCTTAATGATTGGTGTGTAAATTTGAATAGTCGTATTAACTGGTCTTCCTTGTAGGTGTATGGATATTATCCTATCACTGACAGCGCCGTACTTCAGGATAGATCTTAAAATGTTCTTTTTGATGATGAATGCAATGCCATTCGCCTTCACTCTGTCATTCCTGGCATAGTAGCCCATATGATTGTCCAGTTCAAAATTGCCAATACCAGTCCATTTCAGCTCACTAATGCCTAGGATACAGATCTTTATGTGTTCCATTTCATTTTGGACAATTCTCAATTTTCCTAGATTCATACTTCGTACATTCCACATTCCAATTATTAATGGATGTTTGCAGCAGTTTCTTCTCATTTTGAGTTGTGGCATGTCAGCAAATGAAGGTCCTGAAAAGCTTGACTCCATCCACGTCCTTAATGTCAATTCTACTTTGAGGAGCGGCTCTTCCCCAGTTGCCTTTTGAATGCCTTCCAATCTGGGGGGCTTATCTTCCAGCACTATATCAGACCATGTTCTGCTGCTACTCATAAAGTTTTCACTGGCTACATCCCCACATGACTGTCAGTTTGTCATACTGTGAGGGCTTATGTGTTGCTGTGATGGTGGACACTATGCCACCGGTATTCAAATGCCAGCAGGGTCCCCCATGGCGGACAGACTTCAGCTCAGTTTCCAGACTAGGAAGAAGGACCCAGCGGTCTACTTCTGAAAAGAAATGATTTGAAATACTTCTTCATTAAGTTCATCATCTCAGAGTGAGCAAAATCCTCCTCTTTCCCTGGAAGGAAGGGGTCCATCTAAACGCGTATCGAACATATTTGAACAATTTTGGGGGAAAGATTTTGCAGAAATTCAAATGTTAAAAGCCAGGCAGAAAACAATGATCAGCACATTTTTGTCACCTACAGGGATTTACCTTATACTATGTTAATTTTCATTGGAAAAAAACCTACCATCATCATGCCTACTTTGTTGGGAAACTCAGCATGGTAATGATAGATCTTTTCTTAAATTTTCAGGGGCTAAAATAGCTTCACACGTAGTCATCCTTCAGTAAATATTTGGTGAGTGAGTGATCTGAGGTAAATAACAGATATTCCCTTGCTTCTCCATTGGCACCATAGTCCTTTTCAGTAACCACCGTACTTCCTTTTACAAACGAACAAAAAAACTCATTGCCTTCAAATCGACTCCGACTCTTAGTGACCCTATAAGTAGCTCTGGTGGTACAGTGGTTAAGAGCTATGGCTGCTAACCAAAAGGGTGGCAGTTTGAATCCACCAGCCTCTCCTTGGAGGCCTTATGAGACAGTTCTACTCTGTCCTGTAGGGTTGCTATGAATCAGAATCAACTCAACCGCAGTGGACCTTTTAGAAAAAAAAGGTCTTAAATGAGTTGCCCACTTTCACTTTCTCTACCTAACCACCTCCAATTTAGTCTTTTCCCCACTCCAGTTAGCTTCCAATCTTACCACTGCAATGACATTCCTTTCATCAAAGTCACCAATGACTCCATGCTGCCAAATTCAGTTAACCCTGTGCCCTAGCCTTTCTCAGCTTTTCAATGGCTTTTATCACAGTTGGTTACTCCACCCCTCTTGAAACAGCTCCTCTCCTGGTTTCTATAATAGTTATGTATCTGGCTGCAAGTTATAGGAACACAATTCAAACCAACTTGTTTAAACACAAAAGGAATTATAGACTCTTCTACCCAGGAAGCCCAAGAGATGATGCTAGCTTAAGGCATCAAAGGATCTAGAGGTTCAAACAATATTATCAGGAATCTATTTGTTTTTCTCTACCTCTCAGCTCACATTTCCTCTGTGTTATCTTCATTGCTAGGCTGGTTCACCTCATGTGGTAACAAAGAAGGCCACTGGCATTTGTAGATTTATATCAATTGCCCTTTCTTTTAGTGGTCTTAATTGGGAAAAAAATATTCCTCCCCTGAGAATAAGCAGAAGTCATGGGAAGGCTTCAATTGAGCAAGCCTGGTTCCATGCTCAACCTAGAGCTAGAGGGAGGATTATATGAGTTGGTAAAGCAGCAGTCCCACCTGAAATATGTGGATTAAGATACAGGGGAATTAAGGGAGGGGAAAATGTTCAACCTATATATATATATAAAACCCATTGCCATTGAGTTGATTCCAACTAACAGCAACACTATAGGACAGAGTAGAACTGCCCCATATGATTTCCAGGGAGTGCCCAGTGGATTCGAACTGCTTACCTTTTGGCTTTTGTTAGCAGCAGAACTCTCTTAACCACTACACCCCAGGATTTTATATGTATATATATATACACACACACACATATGGAAACCCTGGTGGTGCAGTGGTTAAGTGCTATGACTGCTAATCAAAAGGTTGGCAGTTTGAATCCACTAGCCACTCCTTGAAAACTCTATGGGTTTGATCTACTCTGTCCTATAGAGTTGCAGTGAGCTGGGATCAACTCGATGATAACGGGTTTCGTTCTCTGAGATATATATATGTATATATACGCCATAGCCTCTGTAACATTGTCTCTCCTGTTTTTCTTCTTATGTCCCTGCTTGTTTGTTCTTAGTCTGTTTTGTTGGCTTCACCTCAAAGTGTCAGAGTAACACTAAACTTTCTTCTGGATTCTCTTTTCTTCTCTGTCTACCCTATCTTCCTAGCTGATAGCTAGAATTCTTCTAAATATTTTAAATTCCAAGGGAAGCCGATGACTCCCTAAATTTGTTTCCAGAAACAGTCTGTTCTCTGAGAAACAGACCCACAGTCCCAACTGCTTATTTGAAATTTCCACATGTATATCTATATGCATCTCAAATTTAATACATTCAAATGGTGCTAACATGTTCAAATGACTCTCCCACCCCAGATCTACTATTGCCCCCAGTCTTTAGCATCACATTAAATGGCATCAGCAAGCTTCAGTTGCTCAATCCAAAAATGTAGGAAACACCCTTGCCTCCTGTCTTCAATTCCCATATCTAATTCTGCTATCTAATTTATCAGCAAATCAAATAATTTATAGCCCCAAAATAACATCTCTAATCCATCTTTTCATCCATCCATCTACCCTGCCATCACCCTGTCTAAGTCATTCTATTTTCTGATTCAAATAACTTTGAATAGCTTTGTCTCCCTGTTTCTACTTTTTCCCTTCTCTAATTTAGTTTTCGGCTCAGCAGTTGGGGTGGCTTTCCAACATCTCTGACCTTACCTCATTAAACTTTCCTCCCTGTGCTAGAACTTTGCTGGTTTCCTTTCTGTTCCTCCACTAGGAATTTGCTTTGAATTTGCTTCCCCTGCTGGGAATGTCCTTCCTCCAGATCTTTGTATCTTTCAGTTGTTAGCTTAAATAGCCTCTTTTTGTGGAGTCCTTCTTTAACCAATCCATCTAAATTTACTTCCTCCTAACTTTCTTAATTCATCAACTGCCGGAAAGAATGGAGGCTCCACGAGCACCTTTATTGTTTTATGTATCACTAAATTACCAGAACTTAGAAGAGGGCTAAAAAAAAACAAATCAAACCTGTTCCTATTGAGTCGATTGCAACTCATAGAGACCCTATAGGACAGAGTAGGACTGCCCCTCAGGGTTTCCAAGGTTATAAATGTTTACGGAAGTAGAATGCCACATCTTTCTCCCACAGAGCAGCTGGTGGGTTCCAGCCACTGACCTTTCAGTTAGCAGCCAAGCCCTTAACCACTCTGCCCCAGGGCTCCTAGAACAGGTGTTAGGCATGCAAAATCTATTTGAATGAATGAAGGTCGCCATGTATTTCCTTCATGGCATTTGTTACAATTTGTCAGTTCCTTTCTTGCTTACTTGTTCTCTTGTTCAATGACTGTCTCCTCCCCTAGTATGTAATCTCCATGAAGGCGTGAAAATCCCCACTGTATCTCCAGTGCCTAGTTCAGTGTCTTGAACTTAGTAGGCACTTAATAGATGCTTGTTGAATGAATAATTGAATTAATGCTTATTCATGCTTGCTTCCTGAACTAATGAATAAAAGCAAGAGTGATAACCAACATATTTAACATCCTATACAGCATGGGTAGAAGTTCCCTAGGTGGCACAATTTTTTCTTGGTTACTAATAAAAAGGTTTGGGGTTTGAACCTACCCAGAGGCACCACAGAAGAAAGGCCTGGCCATCTGCATGGAAATTATAGCCTAGAAAACTCTATAGAGCTAAGTTCTACTCTGTAACACAAGAAATACCAATGAGTTGAAATCTACTTGATGACAACAGTTTTGGTTTGGTTTTTATTACAGCATGGGTACTGTCTGTTTACAAGAGAGCTAACTGAGGGTTGAATGAGGACTTCTGAAGGGTCCTGCAGTAGGGCCAGGGGTAAACCCTCAGTTGCTGGATTAAGTAAGATTGTAGGGGAGGTCCCAGGAGAAAGGAAAGGGTAGTAAGGTGATGGTGAATACTTAAGGGACTCAGTAAGTAGGAAATTTTTCAACAGTTTAACATCAGTAAAAAAAAAATTTTTTTTTTTTTTAATCAGTACAACTGTACAAATACATACCATCCAATGTTTACCTTGAATAGAAGGGATAGTTGCAAAGGGGATTTGGGAAGAACAAATTAGGAGAATTTAACAACTGGTTAGAAAATGATGTGAAAGACAGAAGTACTAAAGAAGCTTCTAACGTATGTTGGGGAGAGTATCTTTCCTCTTAGCAATAAGAGGAATAGAGCCAGTTTGGGTGGTAAAAATCAGATTGTTTTTAGACATGTTAAATTTAAGATGACAGTAACACGTTGCCATGGAGTCCATTCTGACTTATAGTGACCCTACAGCACAGAGTAGAATTGCCCCATAGCGCTTCGAAGGCTGAAATATATATGGAAGCAGACTGCCACATCTCTCTCCCCTGGAGTAGGTTCAAACCAATTGACCTTTCGGTTAGTATCCGAGCTTTTACCACTGTGCTACCAGGGCTCCTTGAGATGACAGTAGGACACCTAAATGGGACTAGTCAAAGAAAATTGGAGATATATGACATAGGTTGGGGCTAGCACTTGAAAGTAGAGGTAGCTGAGGAAAGCCGAAGAAGGGAAATCCACCAGAGCTTGCAAAAAAAAAGAGAGAAGAGGAGAGACCTTAGTAGACAACCTCATGAGATGCTCAAATTTGGGGCAGTTGAAGAGTAGTTTTCTTCTTTTCTATTTTCCTGCGGTTTCCCTATTTTCTAAAATGATGTCATTCCTTTTATAAGTGAAGAAACATGTCTGCTTTTTAAATTTAATATTTTTCACCAAAGACATTATCTAGAGCAGTGTACCTGGAATTGTGATTTAAATCACAGGGCTAACTAAATAAACACTTTGTTGTTGTTGTTGTTGTTGTTCTAGGCCTAATGAATCAGGATTTCAGTGAATGGCGCCCAAGAATCTGCATTTTCAACAAGCTACCCAGAGGATTCTTAGGCACACTGAATTTTGAGAACCACTGACCCAGAGCACAGCCCTGGAAGCATGTCTTTATCTGATTTTGTACTGATATTAATCAGCGTAGCTTCCGTCTGGAATTTGGGGCTTGCCTCCGCTTCACTGAGCACAGAGCTTTACTGAGCTCCTAAATTCTTCTCAGTGTTTCTACTCTGGTCCTGCCTGAGAGAGGTTACTGAGTAAACCATTCTGGTTAATGTGTTCCTGGGTAGACTTTTTTGTAGACTTAGAAAAACCAACTGGCCCATTAAAATCTTTTGCCCTCTTTAAGGGATAGAATTTTGAGTTTTCTCTTGACCTGTTATCCTTTCTTGAAAGTCTCATCTCAGTACAAAATGACTCCTTTATTCTTCTATCTTCTCCATTAATAACAGTCAATAGATGCAAAAATGAGCCAGGTATACAGAAACATGCATCATAACAATGAGATGACTTGCTGTTGGGTCACATCTGCCTGCTTTTGAAGAAAAAATTAGCAATCAGTGTTTAACGACCTTAAGTGACACATCACACACAGCCGGTATCCAGTACCTATTATTTTCCATACTAACCCAGGGAAAAAAATCCGAAAGATAATAAGGATATTTCTACCAGTATACTGAGCCATTAGAAGGTGTGTAATTCCTGCTTGAGGAAAAAATTAAAAAATAAGATTTAAATTCAGATTTTTTGAAAGGGTCATTGAAATGTGTGAAACCTTTCTTACTAGGAGAAGGCTATAGGGAGCTAATTATTGCACTCTTTTTTTTTTTTTTAACCAGGTTTTCCTTTTTTCTCCACTCAAATATAGATATTCTCTTGAAGATTAAAGCGTTTTTTGAAATTGTATAGTTAGGAAACCAAAGGGCAGTATTAAAATCACACATTGAGCTATGCTGGCAAGTACAGCTAAGGGTTATTTTCTCACATAAATGCCCTCTAGCAAGATCAGAGACAAGGTTATATACTCCCAAATGGAACCAGTTAGCTGCAGTAGCTGGCCTGCGGTACTAATGAGGCTGGGGTCAGGGTTCAGTTCCAAAACAAGCTGGTTAGCATGACAAAAGGGTGGGGGTGGCCTCCCCGACCTGGCTGTGGGAAGCATTAGAGTCAACTGGGAATTTTTTTTTTTTTTTTTTTTTTTTGGTGGGTTGACTTTTTGGGCCTTATTCCAGATCAATCAAGTCAAAATTTCTGAGACTGTAGCAAGAAACCTGCAGTTTGTTTTGTTTTGTTTTGTTTTTTAAAGAGATCCCCAGGTAATTCTTATACCCAGTCAGGTTTTTGGAACTAATAACCTCAGAGAAATCTCCCACAGAGAGAGGAGCCAGCCCAAGCAAAGAAGTAACCCAGCTAAACAACTTACTGATGTTTGCGATACAAACTGCATATTCTAAAATTCTTTCAACTGAGAGCCCTCACAATCTCTAGGGAGTTTGTACTTCTGCCCACCACTTGGGTACCTCTGGAAAAGCCATGAATATATGAAGATATCAAATCTTTATGATAGAGAACAGGCCTGGCATCTCAAATATTACTCAGGCAGTAGAAGAAACCAAGTCTTGATACATGCTATAATATGGGTGGAGCCTGAAGACATTATGCTGAGTGAAAAAAGTCAAAATCACAAAATGAAAAATATTGTATGACATCATTTATATAAAAAGACAAGAAAAGGCAAATGTGTAAAAAAAACCAAAATTTATTAATAGTTACCAAGGGTGGGAGGGAGGGGGATGGGGAAGGTTAATAATGATAGAAAAATCACATTGATTAAGGATAGGGTTGCAAAGCCAATTATTGTACTTGATGTCAATAAATTGTACAGCAGTAAAAAGTTGAATTGGCAAAAGTTGTGTTGTAGATATATTTACAATGACCAAAAACAAAACAGTAGCTGCTGAGACTATTGATATGCAACTAAACAACCAAAAACTTCAAGGGATTTTGTTCCTTGGTTTGAAAGTTTAGGGTCATGGTTTCACAGAATATTCTGGTTAATTGGTTTAATGATGTGTTTAGAGCTTCTATTCTACCTTCTAGTTCATTGCATAGTGCCTGGGGTCTTAAAAGTTTGCAAGAGGCCATCCAAGTCATGACAATTGATTCCTATTTGCCTGGAGCAGCAGAGGAAGGAGAGCCAAGAATAGGAGGAGGATATGGACTGTGTGGCTAATTGCCTTCATGGACAACTGCCTCCTTTGCCATAAGACCAGAACTGGATTGTGCCTGGTTACCATTACTAAACATTTTGATCAAAGATTCTACAGAAGCATCCTGATCAAAAGGGGGAAAATGCAGAACAGAATTTCAAATGCTTATAGACTCCAGACCTTCTGGAGGCATGGGGGCTAGATGAACCCCTGAAACTATTGCCCTGAGAGAATCTTGGAAAAACTTAAACCAAAATATCCCCTGAAGTCTTCTTAAAATAAAACTATAGTTTAGCTAACCTAGGAAATAAATGTCTGCCTTGAGCATTATGCTCTTTTAAGAACTTTCTATATGGGATTAAAGTGACAACAACAACTCAAAAGATTAGATAGGAATCTAAGGGGACAGTAAGTTTATGTTAATGGGGGAGGAACAACTCAGAAAAGGAGGGTGAGAATGGTTGCCCAACTGGAAGAATGTAATTAATGTCACTGAATTGTACATGTAGGAACAGTTGAATTGCTGTGTTTTGCTGTGTATATTCTGAACAAGAACAACAAAATAATTTTTTTTTTTAAAGTAACATGCCTCTTCTCACGTATACCTCATTAAGTTTTTAAATGTCAACTGAAACTAACCTTTGATAAAACACACTAAGTCACAAAGGAGAAACCCCTCCTGCTCTGGGAAATGGAGGTACATTTTTTTTATGCTGCCAGAACTTAAAAAAGCAGTTGTCATTGAGTCAGTTACAACTCACGGTAACCTTTTGTGTGTCGGAGTAGAACTGTGCTCCGTAGGGCTTATAGGGTTTTCAATGGCTGATTTTTCAGAAATAGATCACCAGGCGTAAATGCAGTAAGTATTTGTACCACCCAGGGACGCTGACTGCAAATTCAGTCCTCTGAAATACCTCATTCCTAGTGCTCATTAAAATTGCCCCTAAACTTCCCTAGATCTGCCTCCAGAGGACTAAAAGAGAGCGTGTCTTCTCCTGGTGAAAGATAATGGAGAACTCTGAGGGATTTTCATGGCTGGAATGTTTCCAAACACAAAAAACAGGCCATGATGATGAACAGGGAAAAACCAATGTGGTCCTGCAGGCCATCATGTGAAACCAAACCAAGTGGTAAATCTATGTCTCTGATGAGAATTTGTGTTGTAACAGAGGAAATGGGCGCTGAGGCCGTATGTACAGGACAGGGAAACAAAGTGGGTGAAATGAAAAGCCAGAAAAACTGGTAAATGGAGTCGAGAAAAATCCACTAGCCAAGAACAGGAATTTAGCACTTCCTGGTCAGTTGCAGTGGTGTAGAATAGATACAATCTGACTGTACTTGCTATATTTTTTCAAGTCTAAGAGGTAACAAATAGCTCTCAGAGTTATACACAAGTGCTTTGAAATGGGAAAACCCAATTTATCTTAAGGCACAAAATAAAATTTATCTTTTTTTTTTTTCAGTTTTCAGGTAGTGCACACACAGACATATACTTTTTTTGCTTAAGGTTTGGAAAGCTTGATTTTAAGGGTTTTTTTTGTTTGTTTGTTTTCCCCACCTTGAATGTTGGTGTCCATCTCCTTTTTGTCAGAAATTGGAAGTGTAACCCCCTCACTACTGGAACCTGAAGACCTAACCCCATTGGCTCAGTACCCCCCACAAAAAAAACCCCACTTCCATCGAGCTGGTTTTGACTCATAGCGACCCTATAGGACAGAGTAGAACTGCCCCATACAGTTTCCAAAGAGCACTTGGCGGATTCGAACTGCCAACCTTTTGATTAGCAGCCATAGCTTTTAGCCACTATGCCATCAGGGTTTCCTGGCTCAGTATACACTTCCTTAAATGCAAATAATACACCCATCCCCACTGTCATCTAGCATGCTAAACCCAAAGCCAATACGATCTGCCATTGCAAATTTTGACAACTGTAATTGACATTTATCCATCATTCCATCTGTTACATATTTGGGTAATTTTTTTTTTTTTTTTTAAAGATAGACTCTCTCTCCCTGCCTCCTCTTCTAAATATGCTCAAAGCAGAAATGGGCCTGAGGGAGAAAGCTGACACATTGTATTACACATTTCTTAAGTTGCCAGGCACCTATGCTTCTTGAGAGTCAATCCTTTTAAAACCACATCCTTCTCTAGAGAATCTTAACATTAAAGGAGTTTCTGCTCTGGTATTAGAGCAAAATGAGGGCATAAAATCATCTCTTCCTTGAATTCAGCAGGGTCCATGACTGATCAGGCTACAAAGGGAGAGGCTTTGTTACTGCCGTTTTGAGACAGTCAGCTAAACAGTTTTACAAAAAGGAGACAACTTTTTGTTGTGGGTAGATGAAAGTTTGGCTATAAAGTAGATATTAATACAGTGCATTGTGGTTATAGTATGTGTGCCCAAAGGATAAAGAATTTAGGTGTGAAGTGGTGTGGCAAGAGTTGCTAATTAAGCCATGCATTTGGGATTTTCCTTTAGTGTGCAGCAGTAACATGCCCATGGCTCCAGGGAACTTCATGACTAAGTCCCAGCCAAGCACTCATGCCTTATGTTAAATGTAGCAGAAGAGAGGTTATTAAATATTTCTTGGCAATGAATTACCTGAGATATGCCCTTTTTTCACAGTTTTGGTTTCAGGTATGTGGGAGAGTTGAAAACATTTAATTGCACCTAATTTGTTGCTGTAGCTTAATTATATGCCTAAGCATTGTGCTGAAGCCTGCAACCTGTGTGAAGAATTTGTAAGGAGCTTCACCTGACAGACCCAGGGGAAGGGACTTTTTCTACTTTTGTGCAATACTATTCCTGCCCTTTGATCCATTTTCTTTGAAATTAAGAAAACCTGCCAATTTAGTACATTTCAAGAAACTCCTTCCTACAACTCCTGTAGTCTTCCCACAATTTGATGCAGCCATTTTCTTCATGACCATCAACCCACTAACCCAGATCCTGAGAGAAATTCCTTCTCAGATAGAAGCTAAAAAAGAGACTAAGGGCCATCCCCTCTTGCACCTGGTACATTTTGGTATGTTCGGCTGCCCACTATGTTCTCGTCAATCATCTGAGATCTGATTACTCTTCTCAATCTTGCTGACTTCCTGTTTTCTAATTTAACCACTGCATTCAAGCATCTTTACCTCCTGGCATCTAGAAAATCTTCTCATTTTCAGACCCTCTTTATTTTTCATCATAGCACTTAGTACTACTTGAAGTCCCATTTTTTTTTTTTTTATTTAGTGTCAACCGTTTTTTGTCCATCTTTTCTCAACAGTAGCTCCATGAGAGAAGGAAGAGAGCTTGTCCGTCTTGTTCCCTGTGAAATTCCTAACATCTATTCTAGGTCCTGGAGTCCCTGGGTGGTGCAAACGGTTAACGCACTTAGCTGCTAAGGGAAAGGTTGATACCTCAAAAGAAAGGCCTGGTGGTCTACTTCTCAAAAAGCACTTACTGAAAACCCTATGGAGCACAGCCCTACTGTGAACACACATGGGCTGTCTGTGAGTAGGAATCAATTCAACAGCATTTATTTTTTATTTGTTTGTTTATTTATGTGTTTTATTTATTCTGGGTCCTAACATAGAGTACATGCTTAATAAATATTTATTAAATGAATGAATGAATGAGAACCTGACATCTTCTAGGCTCTGTTCTGGACTGGTTCATGTCCCTGATCTGCTCCAGCTCAGTACTTTCCATGTAACCCAGAATGCATGACATGTTTGTGAGCATATAGTTCAGGCAAGAAAGAGTTACAGGATTTAAAATCTCGGCTAAGAAAGCTTAAGATGAAACTAATACGGGGACAAAGCCAGAGGGATAGTTGACGAGATAGGAGGAACAATATGGCAACCGATGAGACTGACTCAGAACCAGGCAGTGCAGAGGGCTGCTTCACTGGTCAGAAGAGGAAGAAGGATTTTGGGAAGGCAGGCTAATGATTCCAGCTGGTCCCCATCCAATTGCCCCAGGGCAATGCATAGAAACTGAGTCATGTTTTCCAAATTGAACTGAATCAATATCTTCCACTCAGCAGTATATCCAAAGGCGATGAAGCAAGGACCAAGCATAAATGAGCTGAGTAGCAACAGTAAGCATATTAAGCCCAAGGCATTAACTGGATATAATAAGCAAATGCCAAGAGAAGATGAGGGGCTCTTGCAGCCAGAATAAGATTTCACTTACTGTTCATAAAAGAACTATCAAGAAATTAATGTCCAACTTTATAGAAAACTGAAGCTCAGACAGGGTTATTAAGCTGCTAAGGGCGAACCAAAAAATAACAACCAAACCAGCTGTGTGGAGTCGATTCCAACTCACGGTAACCCTCTATGTGTCAAAGTAGAATTGTGCTTCCTAAGATTCTCAGAAGTAGATTGCCAGGACTTTCTTCCAAAGTGCCCCGGGTGGACTCCAACCTTCAACCTTTCCATTGACAGCCAGGCACATTATAACCATTTGCACCACCCAGGGACTCCTATTCCAGGGCACACTGTAATAAATATGGGATTTAGGCCCAAATACATGCTCTTTTTACTATACCTTGTTATTGTCGGCCTCCAACTCAGGGTGACCCCGTGCAGAACAGAACAAAAACACTGTCCAGTCCTGCGCCATCCCTATTATTGCTTGCAGATCCAGCTGTTGTGATCCATAGGGTTTTTGTTGGCTGTTTATTGGAAGTAAATCATCAGGATTTTCTTCCTAGTTCATCTTAGTGTTAGAGCTCCAAAGAAAGCTGTTCAGCACCACAGCGTCACAGCAACACACAAGCCTCCACAGACAGACTGCTGGTGGCCATGCATGAGGTGTTTCAGCCAGGAGTCAAATCGGGGTCTCCCACATGAAAGGCAAGAATTTTACCTCTGAACCACCAAAACCCATTTTTACTATATCAGGAAGGGCAAATGGGTATCACTTTACCTTCATTTCTGATTGATCGGTAACAGCTGCCTTGAATCCAGAATTGGGAAGCACCCTGGGACTACCTCAGGATTGGCGGGAATGAGTGTTAAGATCTTCCATGTCTACTAGGAACATGGCAGGGAAGAATGGCCACACACATAACATTTATTTGCCATCTCTGCTCATGTCGCCTCATCATACGTACTTCCAGACACAATTTCCAAGATATTTGGTAATTTCTGGAAAAAAGATACTATGTGAAGGCTTAGGAGAGGCAGTAAATCTGAGGAGGTATTTCTTCTATCTAAGCAGGCACATTCACATTATGCTTTATGAGGAAGGTAATGGGGACCTTTTCTTAGGTATAAAATAAAGTATTTTAAATCCTTTTCTTCATTTTTATTAATTTTAAAGGAGTATATACAGGATTAATTACAAAGACCTGGCAATCTACTTCGGAAAACCCTATGAAGCGCAGCGGTACTTTTACATAAACAAACTGAAGTATTTCCTTCCGTATTTTCCTCCATGTTGCTCCATGTTTCCTATGTTCTATAATACACGTACAGTTCATCATTTATTTTTGTAATTGTTGTTGTTGTTAGTTGCCATCGAGTTGGCGCACAGAACAAAACATTGCTGGGCCCTGATCATCTTCACAATCATTGATATGTTCAAGTCCATTGTATATTCCAGACCATTGTCCATTGTCACTGTGTATTTTGAGTGACTTCTACCATAGGGGGCTCGACTTCCAGCACTATATCAGATAATATTCTGTTGTGATCCAAAGCATTTTCTTTGGTTACTTTTCAGAAGTAGATTGCCAGGTCTTTTTTCCTAGTCTTTCTGAGCTTGGAAGCTCTGATGAAAGCCATCTACCATTGGTGACTCTGCTGATATTTTAAATACAAGTGGCATAGCTTTCAGCATCATAGCAACAAGCTAGCCACCACAGTATGGCAAACTGAGAGACTAGTATTGAATTTTTATAATTATATCCTTCTATGTCTATCTGTCTCCCTCCCTACCTACCTACCTATTTATCCATCTGTCTATCTACCTACTACCTATCATCTATCTCCTTCAGTGACTCTCACCTAATACATACTATTCCGCAATGTAAATATACCACAGTGTAGTCTATCATTCCTCTATTGATAGACATTCAAGTTGTTTCCAGTGCTTTGCTGCTTCATATAAAGTGGTAGCAGAAATTCTCGTACACATTTTTATAGGACAAATGATCAAAAGAATGTTAGGTTAAAAGCTATGCTCATATTTAATTTAACACACATTACCACATTCCTCTCCAAAAGGCTAAAGCAATTTATGCTCCCACTAGCAATGTATAAAAGTGACATTTCCCTGTATCCTCACCAGCACTTAGATGTTAACACTGTTTTTTCTTTTTTTTTTTAATTTTTGCAATTTTAAAAGCAAAAAGTGATATTTGCTTGTTTTACTTTACCTTTTCTTGTTCCCTAGCTGTAACAATGGGCTCAAACATGGCAACAGTTGTGAAGATGGTGTGGGACGAGGGACTGTTTCATTCTGTTGTGCATAGGGTTGCTACAAGTTGGAAACAACTCAATGGCACCTAACAGCCTAAGTAAAATTGAGCAGCTTTTCATGTTTATTGAGTTTCTTCTGTGAATTGTTCTGCCAGTTTTAAAAATATATACATTATAGAATTCATCATTTTTCTTATCAATGTGTAGGTGTTCTTTATATGCTCAGGAAGAGTAACCCTTTATCTGTATTATGTGCCACAAAACCTTTTTCCCCGTCAATCATTTTGTTTTTGACTTTGTTTATAGTATCCTTTGCCACAAAAACATATTTTACTTTTTATGTAGTGAAATTATCTCATTTTATGACTCTGTGTTTCCAGTTTTGGACAGAAAGATCTCCACTCCCACAAAAATATTTCTCCACATATATTTTCCTAAAATTTCTTCTAATATATCCATTGATTTATTTCTTACACTTAAATTCCAATTCACTTGTAGTGACTTTAGCTTAATTTTCTCCCAGATGGGATAGCCAAAGAGAGCACTATCTATTGACTAATATAGAGGGAGAACATACATAAGCAGGTAATTAGAAAACAATCTAGAAGTGAAGAGGAGACATATGAACCCAACCAACTTGTGGTGAGAAGTGTACCCAAGTTGAGTCTTAAAGTCTATTTTTAGCACAGGCAAATCATATCAATAGTTTTTCTTCTTTTTTCTTGACACACCTATCATTTATGGTTCTAATGGCACTTTTGTGTCACTCCTTACTACCTATAGTCCTACTTCTAGTGGAGCGATCTCAATCTCAAAACCTAGAGGATCAGGCAGGTAAGGTACAGGAGTGAATTCAGCTAGCAAGAGCATGTCCTGTCTCCATTAGGCAATCTCCCACCAACCCATGCATACATGGCAACATATGCCCTTTGTTGCCAGGTTATCTAATTTTGAAAAATAATTTTAAAATATTGACTTTTATGTAAACTCTTGATTTTAATGTATTAGCAACCAACTTTATTAAAAAAAAAAAAAAGTATTGAGCAAAATAAACAAACAGACAAAATACCTGTAGGCTTTATTCTTGCCATGAGTTACCACTTTGCAACTTCAAGTCTTCTTCAAGCCCTGCTGACTTTAATATACTCAACACACTCTCCCAGATTTATCATCTCACACTCTTCCACAAAAGCTTTCTGTTGTTTCACCTGTCTAATGACTTAAGTCTCCAAGTCCTAGCCTGATGAGTGCTCTCAGTGCTTTGGCCTCCAACTATCCTGACAGCTCCTTGGAAACTCTATGCGGCAGTTCTACTCTGTCTTATAGGGTTACTATGAGTCGGAATTCACTGGATGGCAGTGGGTTTTTTTTTTTTTTTTTTTAATCTTGACAGCCTTATTTCCCACACGGCCATACCACACAGTTTGTGTTAGTCCCTTTAGGCACCTAGTAGAATCTTTTACACATGATGTGTGCAGCAAGCATTTGTAGAATGATTGGATGAATGGCTTTTTAAGGAATAACATGTTGGCAGGTTTGGGTATGGGAATTAGACAGAAGATTGGCATGATAGATGGAATTTAAATCAGACAGAGCCTGGAATAAAGACTGAAGAGTTGAACATTATTTTACAGGCAGGATGATGTAATAGAAAGAGTACAAGACTAAGAATTGGGGATCCTGGGTTTAACTATAGCTTCTCTATTTTAAAATTGTGTGGTTCTGGGTAGCTTACTATTATTCAGATTAATTTTCTTCATTTATAAAGTAAGAGAATTGGAAAGTTTTTTGTTTTGCTCTTCTTTTTTAATTACATGAGGAGGAAATTGACCAAGAGAGATGTCCTTAAAACAGTGTCTTAGAAGAATGAATTTGATGGTGAAAGGGGATAGGAAAGAAAAAGAGTCTAGAGAAAACAAAATCATTTTGCAAGATCATTGTGTTAATCTAACTACAGAGTAATAGAGTTGGGGACCACAGGAAGGGAGAGGATGCAGGCAAATCTATGAAGAAACAATTCACAGGATTTGGTATCCAGTTGAAGAGAGAAGATGAAGAGGAAGGACTCAGGGAACATTGTGATTTTCATTTTAGGAGATAGGAAATTCCTTGAAGACAAAGATTACTAGATGGTTAATAAATATTCTTTTATGATATTTATTAATAAACATGTATATTTAAAGGGAAAAAACAGTAAATGCAAAGGGAGCAGAATGTATTTCCCCATCCCTCACACCCACTCCTGGATAGCATCTCCAAGCAAAATGACTCTGAATGGTCAGTTGCTATATCATGGCATTCCTTCCCACCTAATTCATCTAAGTTAGAAGACTCCTACCATGTTTTTACTGCAAAGAAGGTACGCTATCTGTCTTTGTTTGCAGTCTCACTTTGCCCCTTCAAGGAATTTTCATAAACATGCTATGCTTTTTTTTTTTTTTTTTTTTAGCAAGATGAGGAAGAGAATTGGCATAGCTGCGCTTGTGAGGGTGCCTCGAGGGGATAGGGCACAACACATAAAAATATAATAGATTTTGAACTCAGACACATCACTTCTATAAAAATGTCAGTCTTGTAAATATGTTCCTTTGTAAACATGTCTGTTCTTGTTGTTGTTAGATGCTGTCGAGTCTGTCCCAACTCATAGCGACCCTATGCACAACAGAACAAAACACTGCCTGGTCCTGTGCCATCCTTACAATTGTTGTTATGCTTGAGCTCATTGTTGCAGCCACTGTGTCAATCCACCTCATTGAGGGTCTTCCTCTTTTCCAGTGACCTTGTACTCTGCCAAGCATGATGTCCTTCTCCAGGGACTGATCCCTCCTGACAACATGTCCAAAGTATGTAAGACGCAGTCTCGCCATCCTTGCCTCTAAGGAGCATTCTGGCCACACTTCTTCCAAGACAGATTTGTTTGTTCTTTTGGCAGTCCGTGGTATATCCAATATTCTTTGCCAACACCACAATTCGAAGGGGTCAATTCTTCTTTGGTCTTTCTTATTCATTGTCCAGCTTTCACATGCATAGGATGCAATTGAAAATACCATGGCTTGGGTAAGGCGCACCTTGGTCTTGAAGGTGACATCTTTGCTCTTCAACACTTTAAAAAGGTCCTTTGCAGCGGATTTACCCAATGCAATGTGTTTTTTGATTTCTTGACTGCTGCTTCCATGGCTGTTGATTTTGGGTCCAAGTAAAATGAAATCCTTGACAACTTCTATCTTTTCTCCATTTATCATAATGTTACTCATTGGTCCAGTTGTGAGGATTTTTGTTTTCTTTATGTTGAGGTGTAATCCATACTGAAGGCTGTGGTCTTTGATCTTCATCAGTAAGTGCTTCAAGTCCTCTTCACTTTCAGCAAGCAAGGTTATGTCATCTACATAACGCAGGTTGTTAATGAGTCTTCCCCCAATCCTGATGCCCTGTTTTTCTTCATATACTCCAGCTTCTCGTATTATTTTCTCAGCATACAGATTGAATAGATATGGTGAAAGAATACAACCTTGGCGCACACTTTTCCTGACTTTAAACCAATCAGTATCCCCTAGTCCTGTCTGAACAACTAACTGCCTTTTGATCCATGTAAAAGTTCCTCATGAGCACAATTAACTGTTCCGGAATTCCCATTCTTTGCAATGTTATCCATAATTTGTTATGAGGCACACAGTCAAATGCCTTTGCATAGTCAATAAAATACAGACAAACATCCTTCTGGTATTCTCTGCTTTCAGCCAGGATCCATCTGACATCAGCAATGAGATCCCTGGTTCCACGTCCTCTTCTGAAACCGGCCTGAATTTCCGGCAGTTCCCTGTCGATATACTGCTGGAACCGTTTTTGAATGATCTTCAGCAGAATTTTGCTTGTATGTGATAATAATGACATTGTTCTATAATTTTCACATTCGGTTGGATCACCTTTCTTGGGAATAGGCATAAATATGGATCTCTTCCAGTCAGTTGGCCAGGAAGCTGTCTTCCATATTTCTTGGCATAGACGAGTGAGCACCTCCAGCGCTGCATCTGTTTGTTGAAACATCTCAATTGATATTCCATCAATTCCTGGAGCCTTGTTTTTTGCCAATGCCTTCAGAGCAGCTAAGACTTCTTCCTTCGGTATCATCAGTTCCTGGTCATATGCCACCTCTTGGAATGGTTGAACATTGACTAATTCTTTTTGGCTTAATAACTCTGTGTATTCCTTCCATCTTCGTTTGATACTTTCTGCGTCATTTAATATTTTCCCCCATAGAATCCTTTACTATTGCAACTCACGGCTTGAATTTTTAATTCAGTTCTTTCAGCTTGAGAAACGCCAAGCATGTTCTTCCCTTTTGGTTTTCCATCTCCAGCTCTTTGCACGTGTCATTACAATACTTTGTCTTCTCGAGACACCCTTTGAAATCTTCTCTTCAGTTCTTTTACTTCATCAATTCTTCCTTTTGCTTTAGCTGCTCGATGTTCGAGAGCAAATTTCAGAGTCTCCTCTGACATCCATCTTGGTCTTTTCTTTCTTTCCTGTCTTCTCAATGACCTCTTGCTTTCTTCATGTATGATGTCCTTGATGTCATTCCACAACTTATCTGGTCTTCAGTCACTAGTGTTCAGTGCGTCAAATCTATTCTTCAAATGGTCTTCAGGTGGGATGTACTCAAGCTCATATTTTGGCTCTCATGAACTTGCTCTGACTTTCTTCACTTTCAGCTTAAATTTGCGTATGAGCAATTGATAGACTGTTCAACAGTTGGCCCTGGCCTTGTTCTGACTGATGATATCGAGCTTTTCCATCGTCTCTTTCCACAGATGTAGTCAATTTGATTTCTGTGTGTTCCATCTGGCGAGGTCCGTGTATATAGTCACCATGTATGTTGGTGAAAGAAGGTATTTGCAATGAAGAAGTCGTTGGTCTTGCAAAATTCTATATCACTCAATCTCTGGCATTGTTTCTATCACCAAGGCCATATTTTCCAACTACTGATCCTTCTTCACTTCCAACTTTCACATTCCAGTCACCAGTAATTATCAATGCATCTTGATTGCATGTTCGATCAATTTCAGACTCCAGCAGCTGATAAAAATCTTCTATTTCTTCATCTTTAGCCCTAGTGGTTGGTGTGTAAATTAGAATAATAGTTGTATTAACTGGTCTTTCTTGTAGACGTATGGATATTATCCTATCACTGACAGCATTGTACTTTAGGATAGATCTTGAAACATTCTTTCTGACAATGAATGCAACACCATTCCTCTTCAAGTTCTCATTCCCAGCATAGTAGACTATATGATTGTCCAATTCAAAATGGCCAATTCAGGTCCATTTCAGCTCACTAATGCCTAGGGTATCGATGTTTATGCATTACATTTCATTTTTGACAATTTCCAATTTTCCTAGATTCATACTTCGTACATTCCATGTTCTGATTATTAATGGATGTTTGCAGCTGTTTCTTCTCATTTTGAGTCCTGCCATATCAGCAAATGAAGGCCCTGAAAGCTGTACTCCATCCACGTCATTAAAGTCTGCTCTACTTTGAGGAGGCAGCTCTTCTTCAGTCATCTTTTGAGTGCCTTCCAACCTGGGGGTCTCATCTTCCAGCACTATATCAGACAATGTTCCACTACTATTCATAAGGTTTTCACTGGCTAATGCTTTTCAGAAGTAGACTGCTGGGTCCTTCTTCCTAGTTGGTCTTAGTCTGGAAGCTCAGCTGAAACCTGTCCTCCATGGTTGACCCTGCTGGTATCTGAATACCGATGGCATAGCTTCCAGCATCACAGCAACACGCAAGCCCCATAGTACGACAAACTTACAGACACGTGGGGGATACATGTCTAGTAAATATGTTTTGGATTTTTTTTGTAAGACATAAGTCAAGACAAAGGGCTATAATTGCAGCATTGATCTTTTTCTCCTTATAAGCTTCCCTCCATAGCACTGCTGTTTTCACTGCCCCACAACTACAACCTCAATCTGCCTTTGAATCAGTTGGAGTTAAGTAGCAAACATATTTGTTATGGATTGAATTGTGTCTCCCAAAATATATGTGTTGTAAATCCTAAGGTCTGTGCCTGTGGTTATAATCCCATTTGGGAGTAAATTGCCTTTGTTATGTTAGTGAGGCAGGGTTAGTGTAGGGTGTTTTCAGTCAATCTTTTACAAAATAGAAAAAGAACAGATTACAACCAGCAAGCAAGGAGAGACGGCACAGGATGAGTAGGGGAATAGAGATGTCAAGCCACGTGGAGATCACCAGGAATAGAAGCTTGAAAGACACAAGAACCTTCGTCAAGAACTGTCAGAGAGAGAGCCTTCCTCTAGAACCAGCACCCTGAATTCAGATTTTTAGATTCCTAAACTGTGGGAAAATAAATTTGTGAATGCCATTCACTTGTGGCATTTCTGTTATAGCAACACTAAATAACTAGATAACCCTAGATAACTAAGACAGAATTTAGTACTAGAAGAGTGGGGCACTGCTCTAATAGATACCTAAAATGTGGAAGAAGCTTTGAAATTGGGTAATGGGTAGAGGCTGAAAGAGTTTAAAGGTGGCTAGTAGTAAAAGCCACCACTTCTCTGTCAGTTTGTTGTGCTGTGGTGGCTTGAGTGTTCCTGTGATGCTGGAAGCTATATCACCAGTATTTCAAATACCAGCAGGGTCACCCATGGAGGACAGGTTTCAGTGGAGTTTCCAGACTAAAACCAACTAAGAAGAAGGACCTGGTGATGTACCTCTAACAGAAATTGACCAGTGCAAACCTTATGAATAGAAGTGGAGCAAAGCCTGATATATTAAAAAAAAAAAAAAAACTCAGTCAATTAGGCTGGGAAATGAGCCCCTCAGGTTGGAAGGCACTCAGAATAAGACTGAAAGAGCTTGGAGTCAAGCTTTTGGGACTTTCATTTGCTGATGTGGCATGATTAAAGAAGAAGAAACAGCTACAAATATCCATTAATAATCAGAACATGGAATGTATGAAGTATGAATCTAGGAAAATTGAAAGTTACCAAAAATGAAATGGAAAGCATAAAAATCAATATTCTGGGCATTAAAAAAAAGGCATTAAAAAAATTTTAGTGAGCTGAAATATACTGGTATTGGACATTTTGAAAAGGACAATCATGGTTTACTGGGTCAGGAATGACAAACTGAAGAATGGTGTTGCATTCATCATCAAAAAGAGCTTTTCAAGATCTGACTTGAAATACAATGCTGTCAGTGATAGGATAATACCCATGCACCTACAAGAAAGACCAATTGACATGACTATTATTCAAATTTACCCACTAAACACTAATGCCAAAGATGAAGAAATTAAAGATTTTTACCAACTTCTGCAGTCTGCAATTGATCAAACATGCAATCAAGATGCATTGATAATTATTGGAGATTAGAATGCAAAATTTGGAAACAAAGAAGAAGGATTGGTAGTTGGAAATACAGCCTTGGTCATAGAAATGACACCAGAGATTGCATGATAGAATTTTGCCAGATTAATGACTTCTGTTTTCAACAATATAAAAGGTGTGGACATCACCAGATGAATTACACAGGAACCAAATCAACTACATCTGTGGAAAGAGATGATGGAAAAGCTCAATATTATCAGTCAGAACAAGGCCAGGGGCTGACTGTGGAACAGACCATCAGTTGCTCATATGCAAGTTCAAGCTGAAACTGAAGAAAATTAGAACAAGTCCATGAGAGCCAAAGTACGACCTTGAGTATATCCCACCTGAATTTAGAGACCATCCTAAGACTATATTTGACACGTTGAACACTAATGACCACAGACCAGATGAGATGTCAATGACATCAAGGACATCATACATGAAGAAAGCAGGAGGTCATTAACAAGACAGGAAGGAGAGAAAAGACCAAAATGGATATCAGAAGGGACTCTGAAACTGGCTCTTCAATGTCAAGTAGCTAAAGCAAATGGAAAAATGATGAAGTAAAAGAACTGAACAGAAGATTTCAAAGGGTGACTGGAGAAGACAAAGTATCATAATGATACATGCAAAGACCTGGAGATAGAAAGTCAAAAGGGAAGAACGCAGCCAGCATTTCTCAAGCTGAAGAAACTGAATAAAAAATTCAAGCTTCAAGTTGCAACATTGAAGGATTTTATGGGAAAATATTAAAGGACAAATGAAGCATCAAAAGAAGATGGAAGGAATACACTGAGTCACTGTACCAAAAAGATTTCATCGACATTCAACCATTTCAGGAGGAGCCATATGATCAAGAGTCCATGGTACTGAAGCAAGAAGTCCAAGCTACACTGAAGGCACTGGCAAAAAACAAGGCTCCAGGAATTAATGGAACACCAACTGAGATGTTTCAAAAAACAGACACAGCACTGGAATTGCTCACTCGTCTATGCCAAGAAATTTAGAAGACAGCTACCTGGCCAAATGACTGGAACAGATGCATATTTGTACCCATTCTAAAGAAAGGTGATTCAATAGAATGTGGAAATTATCAAACAATGTCATTAATATCACACACAAGTAGAATTTTGCTGGAGATCATTCAAACACAGTTGCAGCAGTACATCCATAGGGAAGTGCCAGAAATTCAAGCTAAATTCAGAAGAGGACATGGAACAAGGGACATCATTGCTGATGTCAGTTGGATCTTGGCTGAAAGCAGAAAATACCAGAAAGATGTTTACCTGAGTTTTATTGGTTACACAACGGCATTCAACTGTGTGGATCATAAAAAGTTATGAATGACATTGAGAAGAATGGGAATTCCAGAACACTTAATTGTGCTCATAAAGAACATGTACTTAGACAAAGAGGTAGTCATTCAAACTGAACAAGAGGATACTGTGGGGTTTAAAGCCAGGAAAGGCATGTGCCAGCGTTGTATCATTTCATTGTATTTATTCTATCTGTACACTGGTCAAATAATCCAAGAAGCTGGAGTATATGAAGAAAAATGGGACATCAGGATTGGAGGAAGACTTGTTAACAATATGTGTTATAAAGATGACACAACTTTGCTTGCTGAAAGTGAAGAGGACTTGAAGCACTTGCTGATGAAGATCAAAGACCACAGCCTTTAGTATGGATTACATCTCAACATAAAGAAAAAATATCTTCAAAACTGGACCAACAAGCAATACCATGATAAACAGAGAAAAGATTGAAGTTGTCAAGGATTTCATTTTACTTGGATCCACAGTCAACACCCATGGAAGCAGCAGTCAAGAACTCAAATGGGCATTGCATTGGGCAAATTTGCTACAAAAGACTAAAGTGTTAAAAATCAAAGATGTCACTGTAAGGGCTAAGGTGCACCTGACCCAAGCCATGGCGTTTTCAACCACCTCTTATGCACGTAAAAGTTGGACAATGAATAAGGGAGACCAAAGAAGAATCGATGCCTTTGAATTGTGGTGTTAGCAAAGAATATTGAATATATCATGGACTGCCAAAAGAACAAAACTGACCTGGAAGAAGTAGAGGCAGAATGCGCCTTAGAAACAAGGGTGGTGAGACTTCTTTTTACAATCTTTGGACATATGATCAGAAGGAGCAGTCCCTGGAGTAGAACATCATGCTTGGTAGAGTACAGGGTCAGCCAAAAAGAGGAAGACCCTCGATGAGATGGATTGGCACAGTGGCCACAACAATGGGCTCAACCATAATAATGTCGTGAGGATGGTGCAGGACCGGGTAGTGTTTGGCTTTTTGCACATAGGGTGGCTATAAATCAAAACTGACTTGATGGCACCGAACAACAGCACAACACAACAATAGTACAAGCCTTGATTACCTTGAACAGATTGTTGGCAGAATTATGGAGTCAGAGGTTATTCTGGTGACCTCAGAAGGAAGTGAGGAGAGCTGTAGAGAAAGGCTGCATCATGTTAAAGAATACACATGGAGCCAGCCACAGAATGTTGCTAGAAATGTGGACATTAAATGTGCTTCTGGGGAAGCTTTAAAAGGAAATGATGAACATGAGATCGGACAATGGAGGAAGGGCGATGCTTTTTATGCAGTGGCAAAGAACTTCTTTGAATTATGTTCAAATGTTTGGTGGAAGGAAACCCTGGTGGCATAGTGGTTAAGTGCTATGGCTGCTAACCAAAGGGTCAGCAGTTCGAATCTGTCAGGCAGTCCTTGGAAACTCTATGGGGCAGTTCTACTCTGTCCTATAGGGTCGCTATGAGTTGGAATCGACTCGACGGCACTGGGTTTGGTTTTTGGTTTGGTTTGGGTTTGGTGGAAGGTAGAAGTTGTAAGTGATGAGCTTGAATATTTGAGGAGATTTCTAAGCAAGATCTTAAAGGAACTAACTGTGTGGTTTTTCTTTGCTGCTTTTAGCAAAATATGAGAGGACGGAGATAGATTTAAAAATGAACTATGCGTAATGAAAACAAAAAGATTTAGAAAATTCTGTTGTGCAAACTTAGGACACACGCCCTAGGATTTCCACTAAGGACATGGCTATGCAATCTTTGTTAAAAAAATTTGAGCCTGTGACTGATGTATCTAACCAACTACCACAGCAGAAAAACCATCAGTTTAAACTGAAGGGGACAGAGAAAGAACAAAGAACACTTTCTGCCTCCTGGAATTCTACAGGCAGGAAATAGGCCAAAGAAGCTACATCTACTGTCTTCCAAGAAAAAAAAAAAAGGACCATCCTTGGAGCAGCTCAGAGATCTTCAAAACTGTTAGAAGGAGCATGGGAAGCAGGGCTGCGGCAGTTTCAAAGGGTGAAGTCACAACCTAAACCAAAAAACCAAACCCACTGCCACTGAGTTGATTCTGACTCATAACGACCCTATAGTACGGAGTAGAATTGCCCCATAGGCTTTCCAAAGTTGTAAATCTTTATGAAAGCAGACTGCTACATTATTCTCCTGCCTAGTGGCTGGTGGGTTCAAACCACCAACCTTTTCATTAGCAGCTGAATGCTTTAACCGCTGCGGAGTCATGGCCTCCTAGATTAAAAAGGGTCACCAACTTGGTTGTGGAGTGCAGAGCTGCCATTTACAAGTGCCAGGGGAATGGGGCTGCTACCCAAAACTTGGGGGGCAAAGTTGCCATCCCCAAGGGGCAGAAGAACAGGGCCTGCTATGGCTGAGGGGGTGGGGTATCCACTCAGATGGACTAGGAAAATGGGGCCACCCAAAGCCAAGGGAGCAGAGTTGCCATCCCAGCGGGCCTGGAAGGCAGAGCTGAAGCCCAGGGCCAAGAGGCCTCCACCCACAATCCAGAGGGTGTAGCGAACACACAGAGTCTAGAGGGTAGGGCTATTGCCCAAATGGTTTTAGAGAACAGAGGATTATTTTCAAGACTGACAGCTAATGTAAATTGTTCTGCTGGGTTTTGGGCTTGCTTGGTGCCTGTTATTCCTTCTTTCCCTCCAATTTCTCCCATTTGTGATGGGAACATCAACCTTGTGCCTGTTCCACCATCGTACTTCGGAAACAGATAATTTGTATTCTGGATTTCACATATTCACAGATGAAGAGGAATTTGCCCCAGAATGGAATATGCCCAAAGTCTCACCCGTATTTCATTTAGGTGATTCAGAAGATGAGATTTTGGGCTTGGAGTTGCTTTAAGACTTTTTGGGATGATGTGAAGGGGTGAATGCATTTTACATGTGGCAAGGACATGAATTTTGGGGGTCCAAAGGGTGGAATGTTTTGGATTGAATTGTGTCACCCAAAAATAAGTGTTATGAATCTTAATCTCTACGTCTACGTTTATAATCCCTTTTGAGAATGAGTTGTCTTTGTTATGTTAATGAGGCAAGAATAATGTAGGGTATATTTTGAGTCAATTTCTTACAAGATAAAAAAGAGAAGATCAGGACAAGCAAGCAAGAAGAGATGGGGGAAGACAGATGCCAAGCCACATGAAGATCACCCAGGATCAGAAGCTCAAAAAAGACAAGGACCTTCCTCCAGAGCCAACAGAGAAAGCGAGCCTTCCCGGACAACTGACACCCTGAATCTGGACTTCTAGCCTCCTAAACTGTGAGAAAATAAATTTCTGTTAAAACCACCCATTTGTGATATTTCTATTATAGTGTCACTGGATACTATAATAAAAAAATAAATTTTTTTAATAAAAAAATTAATTTTTTTTTAATTTTTAGATAGCTAGGGCAGTATTGTACTGAAAGGGTATGCATTCATGGGAGGAGACTTGGGAATTTAATTTTATTTTGTAGCTTATAAAAAATCTTTGTTAAATGCTTGCTATAGCTTCATTGCTAAATACAATAGTCACTAGTCATATGTGACTATCTGACACTTGAAACATGGCTAGTACCAACTGAGAGGTGCTATAAGTGTAAAATACACACAGAATTCAAAAATCTAGTATGAAAAATAAAAAAAGTGTGAACTATGTCTTGAATAATAATTTTTATTGATTGCTTGTAAAAATAAGAATATTTTAGATATATTGAGTTAAATAAAATATATTATTAAAATTAATTTCATCTGTTTTTCTTTTTTACTGTTTCTTTTTACTTTTCTTAATCTGGGCATTAGAAAATATAAAAATTACATATATGGCTCGCATTTTATATCTGCTGGACAACACTGCTCTAGAAATAATATTTATTCAGAATCAAGGGCTAATTACCATGGCATGGAAGGTGTCATCTGCCAAAATTTTCTAAAATTCTTCCAGCCAAATGATCTCTGCCTTCTATATTTGTATTTAATTAACTCCCACAACCTAGAGTCTAAGACTACAAGGGGAAATTGGGCCCCAGAATTAACATCATACAAAAAGAAAGAACCATCTCTATTTGGGGAAGACAAGGAGTTGTATTTTCATCATGTTGAATTTGCAGTAGCACATTCAGGGAGAACATAAAACAAGCAATTGTAGGTATGAGGTTGAAGCTCAGGAGGGAAGACAGGGCCTGAGATGTCAAAGTGAAAAAAAAAAAAAGTGAACTGAAGCAAAAAGGCAAGGGAATCATCTAAGCAGAGTTCAAAAGTCCACATCTCCCAGTACTAGATGTTTGTTCATACATAAATTAGTTTTCAACTGCTGAGGCTCATTTTCTCGACAATGAAGTAAGAGCAGTAATCTTTCACTCTCAGCAAATATTACTGATCCCCTACTATTTGCCAAGCACTATTTAGGTGCTAGAGACACAATGGTGAATGAGGCCCCGTCTTTGTCTTCCAGGAACTTCTGATCTAGTGGGGGAGGCAGTTGTCAAGTTGCTACTGTCTGGGCAAATACCTACCAGCAGCTACTTCAGTCTTGGTGGTTACCTGCTGCTGAGGAGTTCATTCCGACTCGTGGTAACACTGTAGGACTGAATGGAACTTCCTCATAGGGTTTCCAAGGCTGATGTCTTCATAGAAGCAGACTTCCACTTCTTTCTCCCATGGGGCAACTGGTGGGTTCAAACCGCTGACCTTTTGGTAGACAACTGAGCATTTAACCATTGCACCACCAGGGCCCCTGCCTTGGTGGTAGTGGGATCAAAACAGCCTCTCTTCACTCTAACTCATTGCTATGGGTTAAATTGTGTCCCCCTAAAATATGTGTTGAAGTCCTAACCCTGTACCTGTAAGTATGACCCTGTTCGGAAAAAGGGGGTTTTCTTTTATTAAATTAATGAGGTCAGGCCAGGATAGAGCGGATCCTAAACCTAGCAATTTCTGAATTATATAAATACCAGAGTAGACACACACACACGAGGGAAGACAGATGCCATGTGAGCATTGTTTATAAGCCAAGAAATGCACACCAAGAAACACCAAGGAATACCAAGACACACCAAGGGACACCAAGACACACCAAGGAACACCAAGGCACACCAAAGAACAACAAGGATTGCCAGCAGATACCAGAAACTAAGAAAGGCTCACAGAGGGATGCAACACAGCCAGGACCTTTATGTGGACTTTGAGCCTCCAGAACTGTGAGAAAATAAATTTCTGCTCTTTAATGCCACTCGCTTGTAACTAAAGGACTCATATTCAGATTCTTTCTATGTTTATCTCAGCTATCCCTCTTCTGAGATGCCTTCCTAGCCTCCCCTCCACACCCCAGGCTCTAATGGTGCCCAGGTTTTGCTCCTATGCAAACATCTGGTATTATCTAACATGCTGTATAGTCATTGTCTTCTTTTTCTCCCTTTCTCCATTAGACAGTGAAAACCATGAGGGCAAGATCCATGTTTTCTTTTTTCTCTATATATCCTTAACACAGTGCACCAAAAAAAAAAAAAAAAAAGGGAGAAAAAGCCAAATCCGTTGCAGCCTCCTAACCACTACTCCTTTAGCACACTCTAAGTACTGAATAAATGCTTTCTCTTTGTCCTTTCCCTTTTTTTCAATTAAAAATGAGAGCTAAAGCCAGAAGAGCAAATACAATTGCTCAAGTTGAGTATATAGTGCCCAGAATGAAGAAGACTCAGGACTGCTCTTTGGGAAATACCTCCATTTTAAGAGAAGAGAGTTCCATTTCATGGAACGTAAGAGGTTTTCTCCAAAAGAGGGTAGCAAACAACAGTATCAAATGCTGCAGAGATAGCAATATGAATGAGGTTACAAAAAGGCTATTGGATTTGGAATTGCATTATATTATTTAAATTTAAGTAAAAATAGCATATAATAATTTTCCCAATGACATCTTCATTTTTAGCCGTGTTAGACCTTTGTTTTTCTATCGTAGGTATTACGAAGATCTGAGAAAAGGACAAGATTCTTTTGCCAAATGACAACAGGAGTCTTCTGAAGGCTGGCAGACGCCTAAGGTGAACATATCAGAGTCTAGGACACAAAAGAAACTGGGCAGTTCTCCTGTAAGCACATTCGTTTATTTAAAAAGCTCATGATCCCTGATTATAGACAAATACTGAACTTTAAATGCCAAGAAAGCATGTTGGATACAGACCCAGTAGGACTCTGGAGATAGTATACGCTAAACCCATAGGCATTCTGCCTTCCAGAGAATACCAAGTCCACCTTTCAATAGGTTGGGCTTTAATGACCAGTAAACATACCTTTCCTTGAGGACCACCTTTATCTAGGAGGTCTGCATCCTCAAGGAAGCTGTCAGAACGGAATTCTGAGAATTAAAAATCAACCTTCATAGGGACTTCTGTACTGTCAAAGAAGCTACTAGAATAGAATCCTGAGAAGCAAAAATCAACCTTCCCTCTTAAGCACTGGCAATTCAATAATGCCTGAAAAGGAAATAGCCTACATGGCAAAGCCTTTTTTCCAGGTGGCGCAAACTGTCAGGCAGTTAAATGCTTGGCTGCTAACCGAAAGGTTGACAGTTTCAACCCATTCAGCAGCTCCACAGGAGAAACACCTGCCAGTCTGCTTCCCTAAAGATTACAACCAAAAAGACCTTATGGGGCGATTCTACTCTGTCACATGGGGTCACTATGAGTCAAAATCAACTCAACAGCAACCAACAACAACAGCTCTTCTTCACATTCAAGATCAAAGTATGGCCTCAGCAAATCTAGGAAGCACTCCTCTAAATATACCTGGCAGATTTAAATAGTACGTTTACCTGGCTGGCTGTCCTTAAGACTATGGGATCCTTAACAGCAGGGAACATATCTTCGTCTTTCTATTCTCAGCATACAATACAGTGCTTGGCAAGTAACAGATGCTCAATAAATGCTTTCGAACTAATTGAACAGTATAAGTAGGTTTCAGGCTAAACAAAGACTTCTACCTTGATCTAAATGGTTGCAGTGACAGCAAATGAATAGAGGCCTTTCTTTCCCAAAGTAAGAAGCAAATGCTAACTTCCCCAGGATTACTTCCACCACACCTCACCACTTTCCAATCTGATAACAAAAGAATAATAAAATCACACAAGTGTCAAGTATTTGCTGAGCACCTACTATGTACAAACAGAAAAAAAAAGCAGACATAATTTCCTTTGGTCTCATGATACAATTCTTTTTCCTCCCAGATTCCCATGAGATCAGTTAAGATCTCCTTTAATGCTAAGGGTGTACAAACCTACTGTTATTGACATGGCCAGATGCATGTGTAGGCTGAGTAGAAGTAAAGGGAGGAAGACAGTCAGGGTCTACACCATGCAGTCTTCACCCATGGAATCACAGTAAAACAGAAGTTACCTTAAGTTGTTTGGGTGATGTGTGAATTAATTCATGACATACCAACTGGCTTAGATAAAAGCTTCTAATTAATGAGTCATTAAGACACACACTTTAGAAACATGGAAAAATCATGAGCCATGCAGCATACTCAGAAGCAGTCTTCCAGTTAGGTGGCTGTGCTTAAATGCAATGCTAATTTCTGAAGGCCTGCCATTTGTAGTAGTATGGAGATGAATCATGATGAATTTATGAATGTGATATTCATTGTCCATTACACATGCCCTCCCCTGGGGAAGTGAACCCTCCTAAAATCAACTCTTAATAAGCAGAAGTTAAGTGTTACTGTCCCTTGCCACTAAGAGGGAGAAAAAAATGCATGTCTGGGGGGCAGGGGGGTGTGGGGGATGGGTAATCTTGTTGTTCATAAACAGTGAGAAAGGAGAGGGATGTGTATCTATTTTAAGACTTGGTGGCCTGGGGAACCACACTCCCAGTGCTCAAAGCCAGGAGTCGTCTTAAACAGTAAATAATTCAGAAAGCTCACAGCTAGCGAGTGCCTGGCTAGGAGGCCTGCTTCCTGAAAGCTACGTCCTCAGCTAATCTTGGAAAAAATGATGGATCACACTGCCTCTCAGACAGAATTCCTGTTCCCCACCTCAGTGTTCTGACCAAGGCCCTCAGCCCGGTGCGTCAGGAGGAAAACAACACAATTCAGTCATTGTTTGCGTTATTTATAGCTTATTGTTTAAAAGAATTGGAAATGACTGGTCTCTTTGTGGCAAATTTAAGATCTCCCACATGAAGTTGGCAGGCGCTTTTACTGGAGTGAATTAAAAAAGAAAAACCGAATATATTTTAGCCTGTTCAAGAGAAATATGGCAAACCAGAAACCCCACTCTTCTGATATTATTTTTCCCCTGGGTCCTTCCAGTGCCTCTCCTGATATTCACCAGAGTAATTTTGATGAAAGGCTAATTGCTTTCATTTTTCAACTAACTCCCACTTTTTTCTATGCAAAGCCCAAGAAAGTAAAAAGCCCAATTATCTCCTGTTTGATTAATCTCTGATTTTAGCTCAATCTGTATAATGCTAATAGATTTATGCAAAAGATTAATGAACAAAAAAATCCATTGTTGTTGAGTCCATCCCACTCCTAGCAACCCTATAGGACAGAGTAGAGCTGCTCCAAATAGTTTCCAAGGAGCGGCTGGTAGATTTGAATTGTGGACCTTTTTGTTAGCAGCTGAACTCTTAACCACAAATGAGACATGATCAATACATGATGAACAAAACACAATGTGTAAACTATATAATGTCATCAAATGTTACTTTTTGACACTTGGTCCCAGGTCAACCAAAGCTACATTAATGAATGGGTAGGGTGTTTTGTGTTTGTGCCATGGCCCCTCACAAGGCTTATCTTTTAGAATGTCTTTAATCAATAAAGGAGGCCATGGGTGGTGCAAATAGTTAATAAGTTCTTCTGCTAACTGAGACGTTTAGCCCACCCGGAGGTGTCTGGAAAGAAAGGCCTGTGATCTACTTACAAGAAATCAGCCATTGAAAACCCTATGGTTTTTCTCTTCAATGATGTGGCCCAGCAGCAGACGCAGAAATACAGGTCTTTGTGAAGGCCCTGAGGGGCAAGACCATCACTCTGGAAGTCGAGCCCAGTGGCACTATGGAGAATGTCAAAGCCAAAATCCACGACAAGGAGGCCAGCACCCTCTCGCCCCACCAGTCTGATTTTTTGAGGGCAAACAGCTAGAGGACACTCACACTCTCTCAGACTACAAAATCCAAAAAGAGTCCACCCTGCACCTGGTGCTGCTTCTGCAAGGTGGCATCATCCAGCCTTCGCTGGGCCAGCTCACCCAAAAGTACAACTTCAACAAATGTTACACTCACCTGCACCCCCACGCTGTCAGCTGGCACAGGAAGTGTAGCCACACCAACAACCTGTGTTCCAAGAAGGTAGAATTTGGACCCCTCTCTGCAGGCTCCCCTGCCTCCTATATGGGCAGCCTCCTCCCAAGCTCCACTACCCTAGGCCCTGAATGAAGTCTGCCTTTCATCGACTGAGTAAACCCTGGTGGCATAGTGGTTAAGTGCTACGGCAGCTAACCAAAATGTTGGCAGTTCAAATCCACCAGGTGCTCCTTGGAAACTCTACCAGGCAGTTCTACTCTGTCCTATTGGGTCGCTATGAGTTGGAATCAGCTCTGCAGTGGGTTTTTTTCATCAACTGAAGCAGTTAAAAAAGAAAAAAAAAAAAAGGCAGGAAGGAAACCTTATAGAATGCAATTCTACTCTGCAATACCTTGGGTTACCATGAGTTGAAATTGACTCAACAGCAATGAGTTTGGTTTTTGTTTTGTTTTTAATCAGTTTTTTAAAGGACATTAATAAAGGTGATAACAAAGATAGACACACTGAGATTCCTCCAAGAACTTGAAGTAAATACTAAGGTGCATTTTCGTGAAGGGTGACTTCTGCAAACTTCTGAAACTCTCCAAGGTCACAGACACATTCAGTTGCGCATCAAGGTACTATCACATAATTTGCTGTAGAATGGAAATGAGATCAAGTTCCTCAGGGTCTTAAAACGTATGTCCCACCTGAAACAGCTCTATAAATCCGCCAAGCCAATAGCAGGTCTTACCCCTCGCCCTGCCTCCTCCACACAACGCCTTAAAAAGAATAAGCAGGAAATGTCCTTTTATATGTATATTTACTGGTCCTGACAAATGCTTATTTGCCTCTAGGGGCCATTTCTAAAGTCTGCAAGGAAAAGTATTTCAGCTATTATGGCTGTCAAACCAGGTGTCTCAGGATTAGGTATTAGATCATTGGTTAAGTCAGCCTTCATTGCCGTGTTCAGAAAAGGTCAAACTGGTTTCCGGATTGAACTGGGGGATGGAGAAGGTTGACATGCTCTTTTTTTCTTTTTCTTTTTTTTCCCCTTTCAAAAAATTTTATGTAGCTATTATTCCTGGATAGACAGCCTCTAATCTTTGACCTAGAACAAATACCATAAAAATAAAAGGTATTATTAGAATGACACTCCAAACATAAAGGGTTGGGGTTATAAAAGTCATGTTAATTCATCAAAGAGTGTGGGAAAGACTTAAACTTGACTGAGATGAAAGCCTCTCATCTTTAAGTCCGTGTTGGTTTGGAAAAGAAAGATGTTGGGACACTCAAAAATTAACTATTGTATATCAAATGCTATTCTTTTGAATAAGCTTTTCAAAACCCTAGTATCAATATTATGATTTATTGCTATGCTGATTTTATTATTTTCTAGGTTGTATAACCCAGTCTATCTATTAGTTCTATTGCTTCCACAGTCACTTTTAATATCTCACTTTGTTCTTCTGTACTAAACTTTTTATTTCCATAGTGCCTTTTATCTCACAGCATATTGCAAACATTAATTAATTAAGCTACTCAACATCCCTGTGTGGGTAGAGGAATTCTATTAGCCTCATTCTGAAGCTGGGAAAAGCAGGTTCCCTGAGGTGAGGTGACTTGCCAAGTCAGGCAGTGGCAAAGGCAGAAATGGTTTCCCAGTGTATGATGTCTGGTTACCAGCGTTAACTAGCAGAATATGATTAACTCCAACCTCTAACCTCTCATGGCTACACATGCTGTGGAGGGAAGACATCAATACTGAGGTCCATTTGAAGAACAAGTCAAATTTATACAATACCCATTGTCTTAGTCATCTAGTGCTGCTATAACAGAAATACCAGAAGTGGATGGCTTTAACAAAGAGAAGTTTATTTCCTAACAGTAAAGTAAGCTAAAAGTTCAAATTCAAGGTGTCAGCTCCAGGTGAAGCCTTTCTCTCTCTTCGGCCTTCTCATCAGTCTTCCCCCTGGACTAGAAGCTTCTCCTCGCAGGGACCCCCACTGCTTTCTTGGTGGTATGAAGTCCCCCGTCTCTCTTCTCTTCTCTCTTTTGTATCTCAAAAGAGATTGCCTGAAGACACAATCCAATCTTGTAGATTGAGTCCTGCCTCACTAACACAACTGGTGCCCATCTCTCCTCATTAATATCACATTAATATCCTATACAACATATAGGAAAATCACACAATACCAGAAATCATGGCCCAGCCAAATTGACACACACATTTTAGGGGGTACATAATCCAATCCATGACACCTATCCCCCTCTGCTCCCTGCCCCCTACCCACCAAAAAAAAAAAAAAAAGGATTCCATTGAAGAACTTCAAGAGCTCCTTCCAAATATATCTATCTTGGCTCATATGTCTTTCGATGCAACTTGGCACCTAAAAGTAGCTTGATGAGGGCAAAACTAGTGTACTCAAAGCTGGTAACACTCAAAAAGAAATGAATTTCTACAAGAGAAATTAGGAAAAGAAATTGAAATTAATCTAAAAACTACCGTTTCTTGGGCTTGTACTATGAGCTGATGCCTATTTGCTTTTTCTCATTTAATGCTGAAAACTCTGTGGGGCAGAATTATTCTTGTTCCCACTTGAGAGATGAGAAAAATTAAAGCACATAGAAGTGAAAGGGAATAGTCCAAAGTCAGCAACTAGAAAACCGAGAAGTCTAAACGCAAATTCAGACATTCTGTCTCCAGCGTCCATGCTCTTAACTGTTTGACTGTAATTATCCCATTGTCTGCATGAGATGCCACTTACCTTTTCCTCCACTTTAGCAAGTGTACATTATCTCTGACCAATACAGTGAATGTTTGCAAGTATTTGTCCCAGCACTGTACATCACACCAGGAGTTCTAAGGAACGTAGGGTAGGGTGTAGCTTTTCTCTTCAATGACTATATGACCTTTGTCACACATGAGACAAATGGTTTTAAGATTATTACCCCAATATTGTAATTTTGAGGGTTGTGACTAGGTCTCCTTCCCTCCCACCTCAATCTTCTAAAAAAGCACAGTACTAGGCACACGAGACCAAAAAAACCAATTCCATTACCATCGAATCAACTCAGCAACCTTATAGGATAGAGTAGAATTGCCCCATACGGTTTCCAAGGAGCGCCTGGTGGATTCATACTGCTGATCTTTTGGTTACAGCCATAGCTCTTAACCACTACACCACCAGGGTTACAGTAGGCACTTATTTCTTTTTATTGGATTTGATCTTATTTGCTCCTAATTCCTCTCTAGATAATCTTGACATTCTGAGGGTTTTTTGTTTATTTTTTTATGTATTTCCCCATTGTAGTCACAATAGCAATAAGAAGACCCCATGCCTGCTCTTGCCAAGTTGGAGCTTCTGTGGCTTCTGGGAACACTAGGACATCTGCATAAATAGCTGTGGTAGGTATGGTGTCTGGTAACAGAGGCAAGGACAGGGTGGAAGCCAGGCTGACTGACACCGGTAGGATTCATGTACTAGATTCAAACCCACTCTTCTTTTTCTACTCTTCTATTCAAAAATGCCCCCACTCATCTGTCAATGTGTTGTACTGTGAGGGCTTGTGTGTTGCTGTGATGCTGGGAGCTTTGCCACAGGTATTCAAATACCAGCAGGGTCACCCATGGTGGACAGGTTTCAGCTGAGCTTCCAGACTAAGACAGACTAGGAAGAAGGACCCAGCAGTCTATGTTCAAAAAGATTTAGCCAGTGAAAACCTTATGAATACCACGGAGAATTGTCTGATATAGTGTCAGAAGATGACCCCCTCAGATTGGAAAGCACCCAAAAGACGACTGGGGTAGAGCTGACACAAAGTAGAGTCAACTTTAATGACGTGGATGGAGTCAAGATTCCAGGACCTTCATTTGCTAATGTGGCATGACTCAAAATGAGAAGAAACAGCTTCAAACATTCATTAATAATCTGAACTTGGAACATATGAAGTATGAAACTAGGAAAATTAGAAATCATCAAAAAGGAAATGGAATGGTTAAACAGCAATATCCTGGGCATTAGTGAGGTGAAATGGACTGGTATTTGTCATCTTGAATCTGATAGTCATATGGTCTACTATGCCAGGAATGACAACTTGAAGAGGAATGGCGTTGCATTCATCATCAAAAAGAACATTTCAAGATCTATCCTGAAGTACAACATTGTCAGTGACAGAAAAATATCCATATACCTACAAGGAAAACCAGTTAATATAATGATTATTCAAATTTATTCACCAATCACTAAGGCCAAAGATGAAGAAATTGAAGATTTCTACCAACTTCTGCAGTCTGAAATTGATTGAACATGCAATCAGGATGCATTGATAATTACTGGTGATTGGAATGTGAAAGTTGGAAATGAAAAAGGATTGGTAGTTGCAAAATATGGCCTTGGTGGTAGAACAATGCCAGAGATTGCATGATTGAATTTTGCAAGACCAACAATTTCTTTATTGCAAGCACCTTTTTTCACCAATATAAACGGCAACTATACACATGGACCTTGCCAGATGGAATACACAGGAATCAAATCGACTACATCTGTGGAAAGAGACATGGAAAAGCTTAATATCATCAGTCAGAACAAGGCCAGGGGCTGACTGCAAATTAGACCATCAATTGCTCATATGCAAGTTCAAGTTGAAACTGAAGAAAATTAGAACAAGACCATGAGAGCCAAAAGACGATCTTGAGTATATTCCACCTGAATTTAGAGACCATCTCAAGAATAGATTTGATGCATTGAACACTAATGACCAAAGACCAGATGAATTGTGGAGTGACATCAAGGATATCATACATGAAGCAAGAGGTCATTAAAAAAAAAACAGGAGAGAAAGAAAAGACCTAAATGGATGTCAGAAGAGACTCTGAAACTTGCTTTTGAATGTCGAGTAGCAAAAGCAGGAAATGATGAAGTAAAAGAGCTGAACAGAAGATTTCAAAGGGTGTCTCAAGAAGATAAAGTATGATGACACGTGCAAAGACCTGGAGGTAGAAAACCAGAAGGGAAAAACATGCTCTGCATTTCTCAAGCTGAAAGAACTGAAGAAAAAATTCAAGCCTCGAGTTGCAATGCTGAAAGATTCTAAGGTGAAAATATTAAATGATGCACGAAGCATCAAAAGAAGATGGAAGGAAAACACAGAGTCACTATACCAAAAAGAATTTGTTGATGTTCAACCGTTTCAGGAGGTAACATATGATCAGGAACCAATGGTACTGAAGGAAGAAATTCAAGCTGCACTGAAGGTATTGGCAAAAAACAAGGCGCTGAGAATTGACCGAATACCAACTGAGATGTCTCAACAAATGGATGCAGTGCTGGAAGTGCTCACTCATCTATGCCAAGAAATTTGGAAGACAGCTACCTGTTCAACCAACTGGAAGAGATACATATTTATGCCTATTGCCAAGAAAGGTGATCCAACTGAATGCAGAAATTGTCAAACAATATCATTAATATCACATGCAAGTCAAATTTTGCAGAAGATCATTCCAAAGTGGCTGCAGCATTATATCGACAAGGAACTGCCAGAAATGCAAGGCAGATTTAGAAGAGGGTGTGGAACCAGGGATATCATTGCTGATGGCACATTGCTGAAAGCAGAAAATACCAGAAAGATGTTTACCTCTGCTTTATTGACTATGCAAATGCATTCAACTGTGTGGATCGTAACAAATTATGAATAACATTGTGGAGAATGGGAATTTCAGAACACTTAATTGTGCTCATGAGGAATCTGTACATGGATCAAGAGACAGTTGTTCAAGCAGAACAATGGGATACTGCATGGTTTAAAGTCAGGAAAGGTGTGCATTAGAGTTGTATCCTTTTACCATACCTATTTAATCTGTATGCTGAGCAAATAATCCGAGAAGCTGGACTATGTGAAGAAGAACAGGGCATCAGGATTGGAGGAAGACTCATTAACAACCTGCATTATGCGGCTGACACAACTTTGCTTGCTGAAAGTGAAGAGGACTTGAAGCACTTACTGATGAAGATCAAAGACCTCGGCCTTCAGTATGGATTACACCTCAATGTAAAGAAAACAAAAATCCTCACAACTGGACCAATAAGCAACATCGTGATAAATGGAGAAAAGATTCAAGTTGTCAAGGATTTCATTTTACTTGGATCCACAATCAATACCCATGGCAACAGCAGTCAAGAAATCAAAAGAGGCATTGCATTGGGCAAATCTGCTGCAAAAGACCTCTGTACAGTGTTGAAAAGCAGTGATATCACTTTGAAACCTAGGGTGCGCCTGACCCAAGCTGCAGTGTTTTCAGTCACCTCATAAGCACACAAAAGCTGGACACTGAATAAGGAAGACCGAAGAAAAAATTGACACCTTTGAACTGTGGTATTGGAGAAGAATATTGAATATACCATGGACTGCCAAAAGAATGAACGAATCTGTCTTGGAAGAAGTATAATCAGAATGCTCCTTGGTAGCAAGGGTGGTGAGACTTTGTCTTACATACTCTGGACATTTATCAGGAGGGATCAGTCCCTGGAGAAGGCCATCATGCTTAGTAACGTACCCAGACAGTCAGCAAAAAAGAAGAAGAGCCTCCATGAGATGGATCGACACAGTGGCTGCAACAATGGGCTCAAGCATAAGAACAACCATGAAGATGGCGCAGGACCAGGCAGTGTTTCATTCTGTTGTGCATAGAGTGACTATGAGTCGGAATCAACTCAATGACACCCAACAACAACAACATTCGAACATAACTAAAATAATCACTATCTTTTTTTTTTTTTGAATGTTTATATTGAATCTGAAGCCATGGTGGTACAGTGGTTAAGCATTTGTCTACTAACCAAAAGGTCAGCAGTTGGAATCCACCAGCAGCTCCTTAGAAACCCTATGGGACAAGTCTACTCTGTCCTATAGGGTCACTATGAGTCCTAACAGACTCCTGGCAAAGGGCTTTTGGTATATTAAATCTGGAGTCCCAGGTAACACAAACAGTTGAGGGCTCAAATACAAACCGAGATGTTGGCCGTTCAAACCCAGCTAGAGGTACCTGGGAAAACAGACCTAGTGATCTGTTTCCGAAAGGTCACAGCCTTGAAAATCCTATATAGCAGTTCTCTGCACATGTCGGGCCACCATGGGTCAGAATCAACTTGAAGGGCAACTGGTTTTGTTTGGTTTTCTGGTTTTGGTTATATTGATTCCGGCACTAGGCTCAGAGCTTTGCTTGCATTATTTCATTTATCCCTCCCCCAAACCCTATAACATGGCACTATTATTCTTATTTAAATATAAGGAAACAGAGCCACAGAGACAGTCAATAGCTTACAAAGCGCGCACGGTGGCAAATGTTTGTGCACACTTTTGACCCAGGTAATCCGACTCCAGAACTCAAATGTATAATTTGTACATTATTTTCTCTCCACCTTTGGATTCCTGGAAAATAACCTACGGATAAAGACATTTACACATCAAGATCCCTTTTTACAATATCTTAGAATAATTGAAGATATTATAGGCATCTTACAACTGATATCTAAAGCAAACGCTAAAAAAATCATCTCTTAAAAATGCCAAGTTTTCTTTCGTAACAAAAGGTCATTAGGCTGAGTGGTATTTGCAGCTGCAGAATGAAGGTGGCCACGCAGAAATTTCCTCAGTGCCTAAGAAGAAATGGAGAGGAGCCTGATCACCTTGAGAAGAAGCTGACCTATTCATATTTTCAAAATTGATTTTGAACTCTTCATAGGTGGAATCTACTCTTTGTAAAAGAAGATGAAGGAAAAAAAGAAGTGGGAGGGAGACTGATTAAATTCTGTATATCGAAGATGTGTGGGTTCAATCCGTTAGCAAAGTAAAGAGATGGCCTGGAAGGCCCCAGAGGAAGATTGAGCTCATCCTTATCTTTTTTTCCTCCTGAATAGCAGGATAGACTCCCAGGGAGCAGATGAAAGCTGCAGAGCAAGACAAAGACACAGGAGTTGCTTCTTTTCTCTATCAGATGAAGAAAGTGAACTCTAGGAATCCTTTATAGTTAACTAATAAAATTGGTCTTTCTTTTTTGATTTTTATAACTTCTTATTTAGCCATAATCTCTAAGAACAATCAAGTAATAAAATTGCTCTCTGGATAGGCAGGAAACACCAAAGTGTCTTACCTGATTCCCTCTTCTAAAGCCAGCATCCAGGACAGTGGCTTAAAAAGAGAACTAGCTTGTATTCATTTGCCAAAAAAGGATCTCAAGACTGGGTTATGTTTGCAGCTTTGATGTCTGACCCAAAAATATATGAAATTATAAGGGCCTGTGAAAGAGTTGTAAGAGGTAAAGGGAAGTTAAAACTTGGGGGGCTGCCTCATCTCCATCCTAAGACTGTACCCACTGTACTTCAGAGTGAAATTACCCAGGGCAACGAAGATCAAAGGACAGGAGACACAGATATGGAGGAAGGAGGAACAAGAGAAAACAGGAATGTGAAAAGGGGAATAGAGATAAAAGGATAAACATGGAATATTATCTTGGGTAAGAGTTTATTTGTGTCAGAAATTCATTCAGCCAATGGGCAAAAAAGACCACTGTCAAGGAAATAAGCTAAACACGGGGCTTTCAGAGATGAGTGGAACACAGCCCAAACCCTAAAAGAATACACAAGATACGGGATGGAGATAAACATGTAAAAAAATAATAATAATAATGACTATAGAGTCGCTACGAATCAGAATCGACTCGATGGCATTGGGTTTTTTTTGTTGTTGTTGTTTTATACCTTAAAGCTATTTATTATTAGTTGTACTTTTTTTTTTTGTCCCTTAAATGCAGCAAGCTTAATCCCATGAGTAGGCTTTTGCACTTGCTGGTCCTTATACTTGAAATGTTCTTCCTGCTTATCTTTGCATGGCTGGCCACTTCCCCTTATTCAAGTCTCATCTCTAACCAATCTAGCTAAAGCAGCAGACCCAGTCCTTTTCTAAGTTAATCAATTTTATTTTCTCCAAGTCATTTTTTGACACCTGAAATTACCTTAATTTTTTTTTTTAAGATCTACTTTCTCCCACTAGCACATAAGCAACTTCAGAAAAAGGACACAGTGATTGGGCATAGATGGGTTCTTACACATATTTATTAAGTGTTCGACTAAATGATTAATACGCTATAAGGATGTTATAAAGGAGATAAGCATAGGCTTCTGTGGAGTTAGAGAAGAAGATGCAAATGAATCCATTATGAGGCCATCAAGGAACTCTACCCAGAGAGGTGACTTTTGTTGTTGTTGTTGAATTTTTAAAGCTGAATAGGTTTTTAACAAGCAGGTAAGGGAAACGAAGCATCCCAGGCCAAGGGCATATATGATGACAGAGCCATAAAGGGGCAGCCAAAGCAGAGTAGTTAAAAAACACAAGCTCTGAAGCTAGGCCTTTCGTGAGGTTTAAATCCTGGTTCTTCTACTAGTAATTGGGTTACTGTAGGCAAGTTATCAGGCTTCTCTGTGCCTCAGTTCCCTCACCTATAAAAGAGGATTCATTCAACTCATGTCATACCTCCTGATAGGGCTCTTGGGAGAATAAAGTTAGTGAATATACGTAAAACATTTAGACAAGTGCAAGCACTCAGAAATGTGCCTACTATCATTATTGGCAGGTGGTTATGGGGGAAAATAATAACAATTCTAGGTGACAGCCCTAAACTACTCTAAACACTTCATGAAGATTAGCTAATTTCATCTATACATATGCCTGAGGAAGGTACTGTTATTATCACCATCTTTATTTTTACTGATGAGAAAGCTGAGGGATAGAGAGGTTAAGTAATTTGCCAAGAGACACACATCAGCTAACATGGCCAGAGTTTAAATCTAGGATGTCAGGCTGTTGAGTCTTGGCTTTAACCAGGTAAAAGCTATACCACCTCTTTTAACACCTAACTCATAGGGCTCTTGAGAGGAAAAATGAAACAAAACACATAAATGGTCACTATGAGTAGAAAATCACCATCACCACCAACAAAGTGGCTCATCATAGGGCCTGGCATGTATTAAGCTCTCAGTAACAGCGTGTATCTTGTTTTTTTTTTTTTAATGTGTACAGGACAATACAGCTATAATTAGGGTAAGTCAATATTTAGGAAACACAGTTCTCTGTGGATTTACTGAAGGACTCAACAGACCCTGGAGAAGACAATTAGGGAGCATCTCAGCAATAACTGGCTGGTTGAATTACTGCTGAACAGGAGTTGAAAGGTGGAATAGCCATAATCACTTACTTGACCTTGATTTCTGATGAGAATACTTAAGTCTTCTTGTGTATCAATCTTTGTCAGCTGTTCTTGGTAACTAATTAATTTTTCAAAAGATCTAAGTCAATTAATTACACAATAATAGTTTGTCACTTCTAACTGCCAATTAACCCATGCTGCAAACTGCAGCTAATTAGCTTATTCTCTTTCTTGGAAACATATTATTTGCCTATTTACATTAATTTATGTACATAAGATCTGTGAATAAGAGATTATTCATTGTTCTGTAATAAATTGTGAAACTAGTTCTATTGTGGACATTCACCATAAAAACTCCAGAACGACACAGGGAAAGCACCTTTAACATACCAAATCAAAGTTAATAAATAATCAAGCAAGCAAACTTGACAAGAATTCCATAATGGACTGTGATAAATGCCTTTAAAATGCTATGTAAAACCAGCCAAAATCTTGGGGATTTGGTGCTGTCAAGAGACTCTTGACTTTGAGGAAGTTGAAGAGTAAAAGTAGAATTAAAGATGCAGCTTCATTTATTCCACGTAAAGGGCCGAACAGCGTTAACACTAATGCGAAGAGACGTATTTTATTTTATAAAGATGCTATCATTTTTCTTTGCCCTTTCCTTCTATCTTAGAAAAAAAGGCATCCTCCCTATCCAAGGCCAAAGCCCCCATCAAAGACCTTAATCTCAGTCCCTTCCACTACCCAGAGCCTTTGCTGTATCAACAACTCCCTGTACTATATTATGAATTGCTGCCTCTCTCTGCCAATTCTTAGCCCATAAACATGCTTACATCCTTCTGCTACTGAAATTAGCTTCCCTAATGCCTGACACTGCCACATCACCACTGCAAACTACTCCAAGAGTAGTCTCAACTCTTGTGTCCACTTCTTTATCTCTGTAAAGCCTTTCTGTAGGATGATAAACTGCTATACTCCACGTGTGTCTAGTGCATAATCCCCCTAAAGCACTTTGCACAGTAAATAGCCAACAAGTGTTAGCAGTTGTGGTTGTTGTCATTGTTTCTTTAAGCAGTGGTACATCATAGGGTTTCAGAATGCAGTCTCTGAAATCAGACACTACAGCTCATGACCTGACTTCACCTCTTTTTAATCTGTCACCTTAGGCTGGTTACTTAATTTTTTAAACGTTGATTTCTTAACCATCAAATGCAGATAGTGATTGTAACCGCCTCATAAAGTTGATGAGAGAAATAAATTAAATGAGGTGGAGCATGGAAGTGCTTAGCAGTATGTCCAGGGCATGCTAAGTACTTAAATATACTTTTTAAATACCCAGTATAACACTGTAACTGCACATTTTTTATCCAACTCTTTTTACCCAACGTTTTTTATCCTCTCTCTTCTGAGAACAGTACAATGAATGCTCCTTGGGAAATAACTTCTCCAAGCTCAGTCCAGGAGGTGGGCCTATTCCCCTGACTTCAGAGTGAAACATGTGACTTGGGTCTGGCCAATCGAAGCACCCAATCTGTTTTTGAGCATGTGGCTCAGGCCTAGCCAATCAAACACTGAATCCCCTTCCTGAGCATGTTACCCTGACTTGACCAACCAACATAATCCCACTGTTTTCCTTGTTTGGTTCACAAAAGGGACTTGAGCAAGTTGTTTCCATTAGAAGGAATCCCTCAGTCCTTCAATAGAAGATGAGCTATCAATAAGGGATGTTGTCTCTTTTCCAGCAAAGAAGATGTGATCTGGGAAGCTTCTGGAACCATCCAGCCATCATGTGAAGTGGAGGTTAGTCAACCTACAGCTAATATAGTAGACATGACATCAGTTCAGCCCCTAAATCCAGCCATGACTGATGCCAGACCTGCCCATGTTCTTTTCATTCATTCAGTTCTGGCTTAAGCTAGTTTGCAATATCTGTCACTTGCAACTGAAACAGCGTTAACTGGTATAAACGCTTATCATATTTCACCATAGCTTGTTGTTGAACTGAAAGACCTGTTTCATACATCTTATTCTGGGGTCCTTATAGAGTTCGGCGAATGCTGAGTAAGTAGCTGTGGCATAGTGTGAAAATACTCCCCATTCTTGATTATGGTGATAGAGGGGACATTCTGCCTCCACGCTTCATTATCTTGCCTACCCTTTAGCAAAGGATGGACATCACGACTGCTCAGATTCATGCCAAGGCCTGCTTGAAATGGTGGTGGCCATAAAAAAAAATTGCCAGGACACAGGAGAAGATATTACTTCAAAAGTCTGTAACTTCCCCTGAGGCTAATTGTTTGCACTTCAAATACCATCTTTTCCAGCTGCTATAGAAGGAAACAAATAGCTGATGTAATGAAGTAGTCCTTAATTGAACAGACTAAATGACTATGCCACTAAGAATTTTCAACCAATACCTCCCTTGATGATGAAGAATTGCATGCTTGTAGTTTTAAAATTACTTCCTTTACAACATTTTTTATTAGTTTTCAGGACTGATTATTTTCTCCAAAAACATTTTCCCAAGTTTATAATAGAAATAAGCAGAGGGAAAGGAGTATTGACAAAATCCACTTTTCAACTAACTTTTCAAATTGCAAAATTCTTCTGGAAATTGAGACACACCTATAAGGTGGTTCTGTCCAGCTAAACTATACCTAAACCTAATCAAGACTCCTGTAATAATTTTTCAAATTTCATTCAAGGAACATAAAATGAAGAAGGAAGGAGGCAGGCACAAGGACAAGTATAAAGGGAATAAAGAATTTAAAGAAAAGGTGTATTTGGTTGGTAAACATTGAGGGTGGCGGTGGCTGGTGGGGTTGAAGAATGGGAGATGTTAAACAATTTATGTGAGTAACACATAATGGAGGGTGTTATGGATTTAATTGTGTCCCCCCAAAATATTTGTCATAAATCCTCACCTCTATGCCTGTGGTTATAATCCCATTTGGGAATGGGTAGTCTTTGTTATGACAATGAGACAAGGTTAGAGTTGAGTGTGTCTTAAATTAGTATCTTTTGGGATATAGAAGAGATTAAACAAGAGCTCAGTATGCAAAGATGGGATAAAATAGGTGCCAGGACACATGAACATCTCCAAGGAACCAGGAAGCAGAAGCTGAAAGACAAGACCTTCCTTCTGAGCAGACAGAGAGAGAAAGCCTTCCCCTAGAGCTGAAGCCGACAACTAATAGGTTCTCGTCCAGCAGGCTAGCGAGTTGAAGTCAGCCAGATACGGGGTTAGAAGAACAGAAACGTTTATTCACAGTTTGCAAACTGGGAGGCAGGCAGAATCTCAGTACCTAAGGCTGCCAGCTCTCTGAAGACAGGCAGATTTGCTCCTTATATAGGGAATGGTATACATATTCATGAACAGTGAGGGGAGGGTCTTCAGTCCTGCCATGTGTGCGCAGCCTGCATAATTTTTTGTGAATGAGTTTTTGCACACGGCTCTAAAAATACTGCGCAAGGCCCTAAAAAAATAGGCACAGCTTGCTACTGCCACCCCAGGGAGGTCCTATAGCAGGTAAATTTGGAGTTGGTGCACCTGGGACTGGCCTCCTGCCAGGAGAAGCGAGCAAACCTGGGGAATCAACCAATCATGGTGAGGTGGTGTACAAGTTGTAACAAAAATGTAACAAGAGTAGACTTTTCTGAAAAACAACTATTATGGGATGGTCAATATCCCTCTGCCTGCTTCAGAGCTAGCACCCTGAATTCAGACTTCTAGCCTCTTGAACTGTGAGAAAACTTATTTGTTAAAGTCACTCATTTGTGGTATTTCTGTTATAACAGCACTAGGTAACTGAGGCAGAGGTCATTCAAACCAAATGTTAAAAAAAAAAGAAAAGTTATTTTGATCGAGATGGCAATGAAAATAAATTCTGAGGAAAATCTGTGCACAGCAGGGGTATTCCCAATACAACAAGAGGCATCAGAGCCAGTTAGAAAATCATGGCAACCAGTCTGACTGCCACGGAAAGGTCCTTTCCATGTTTGGCACACATTCCAGGCCTAAGAGGGTTTTCATTTGTGAAAGGGCTGCTGCGAACAATAAACACACCCCTCAAGGGTGAGAAAGGTTGCCTCCTGAATTGGCATCTGCAGCTGCTGGTTCTTAGAGTCTTTGCTAATCAGGGCCCCTCCTCTTTCTTGTAATCGCTGGCACCATTTTAATTATTTTTGTAAATTTTGTCTTTCATTAGCACCCTCATGCTAGGATATTAAGGGGGGAAAAAATCTCTAATTTGAGGATTCATTAAGCAGCTGTTGTTACTTATTTGTTGCAGTAGATGCTGGAAATTTTCTGGTTTGCTGGGTTGGTATAAGAAACTATAACATCCTAGCCAAGCGAGTTTTTCTTTGTTTCAGTCTGAGGTCAAGTCACTAGGGAACATAGAAAGGCATTCAGCTAGAGAATAGGACTTTTTTTTTTTTTTCTCTCTCTCTCTCTCTCTTCTTAGAAGGATATTCATCAACAAGTATTGCTGAGCATCTACTCTGAGAGAGAGCTCTTATGATACTATGCAGATGCTATTTCATGGAGAGAACTTTGCAGTGAGAAATTCTGTCCTTTCTAGGCTAAAAGCTAGTCCCTTTGAATGTATTGTTTTGATTTATAATCCACATACATATGTACCGTCTCTCTTCTTTTTATTTCGCAGGTTTTAGCAAGGACAGAAAGGCAGGCAAAGCATTTGTCCAACCTGTATGCCCATAATCCATTGCCATCGAGTGGATTCTGACTCAAAGGAACCCTGTAGGACAGAGTAGAACTACCTCATAGTGTTTCCAAGGAGCGCCTGGTAGATTCGAACTGCTCACCTTTTTGGTTAGCAGCTGAGCTCTTAACCACTACACCGCCAGGGTTTGCAGCCTGTATAGCTGCATACTATCATATCCATTCTGATTGCAGTTCAGAAGTCAAAGATGAGCAAAAGGGATGGCTTGTGGGGAATGTGAAATCAGACAACATCCCTTCTTCACTCACTACTCAATAGTTTTGTGTTTAAGATGGCATCACTGAGTAGCTGAGGTCCCACCATAGCCAACCTCCTCTCTCCCCTCCCCATTGGAGGGGAGGAGAATTCTTTAGCCAAGAAACACCATAAAAAATATTGCCATTCTTCTACCGCCACCCAGTATCTCCAAGTCTTGAGGAAGTTGAGGAATAGTCTCTCTGGTCAATTTTTCATGGCTAAATCTAAGATTTTGTTGCAAAGAAATTAAACTCCTTTCTGATGTTTAAATGTATGAAAACAGTATTTCCATTTTATATAGAGTCCTAAATGCCAGCTTTCTATAAATAATAGAAAGTAGATTTATCTGTGAACAGAAAAATGGCATTAGGGAGCTGTTCAGATAAAGTTGAATACCACCCAGGGCAAAGCATTATCTCCAAACTTCAAATGATCAACCTCACAAAAGACGCTAAAATGAGGACTCACCCAGAGAGCTAGAATTCTCTTCATTGGTGAGAAATTGGCACTGACTACAAGCTGAAAAAAGAATTCTACAGTTCCTGTCCCCAAAGGTCACTCTTGGCCACATTTTGTCTTTGAAGACAGAGAACTGAGATATTATTTGTTCTTAGGAATTTTTTTTGTCCTTTTATTGAAATTCAATAGAGTAAAAATAACCACTGTCCATTATTCCTGCCTGTCAGTTCTACCTGGGCTGAGATGGTGGGAAAGGACAGGAAGAGCTGCTACAGATGTTTAATAGAAGAAAGCTCTTTTTGGAATGTGTTTGCATGACTCATAAAGAGCAGTTATTCTTAGCCTTCCCGTCACAAGAGATAAAGCTCTTTGTCCTATAATACAGGCTTCCACTTAAAAGGAAAACCCAAGGTCCGTTCAAAGCTAGAGCCCGATAATAAGCTCTCACTACAGTACCTGCCCCAAACCCCTGGAGTTATATCACGATGTGGAAGGCTAGAATCCAATGCAAAATTTTATTCTGTTTGACCTTTTCATCTTGTCAGGGTTGTAACACTCAGAAGAAACAATAGCAAATGTTTAATGTGGTAACAATAACTTTAATTCAGTTCTAGGCATCATTCATTTAGCAGTACAATTTATTATGCTATAAAAACCCACCAACCCACTGCCGTCAAGTCGATTCCGACTCATAGCGACCCTATAGGTCAGAGTATAACTGCCCCACAGAGTTTCCAAGGAGCGCGCCTGGTGGATTTGAACTGCCGACCTTTTGGTTAGCAGCTGTGACACTTAACCACTATGCCACCAGCGTTTCCATATGCTATAATGTATAGAAAATCACCATTTTGGATTGCCTTTGTAGCGTCAGATCTTATAATCAAATTTCAATCTAATATTGACTGTTTTAGATAAGCCTGTCTTAATTTCCAGAACCAATCAACCAATAACATGCTGAAACAATTTACTAAAGATAGCAGCACTCTGATGGATTAAGTATGAAGGGGTCAACAGAGACTAAAAAGACTTTATTGAAATTAAAATGTATCTTCTTTGCAGTTTGCTCCTAAACGGGTTTCTTGGCACGTTCTCAGATTCTCTCCTTTTGGATATATTTAGCTCAGAATGCACCTTTTCCCCCTGATCATTCTTTTTTTTTTTTTCCTCTTAACATTCATTCAGTAAACTTGTTTTGAGCACTTTCTCCTGCCACGTGTTATGATGGCCTTTATGAGAAAAGTGAATGAAGTTCTCAAGAAGCTCGTAATCTAGAGGTGAAGACAAATAAGGAAATAGTTATAATACAGAGTGGTAAGAGCTATGAGAATGAGAAGCTCAGAGGGAGCCTAGAGAATAGGACCCCAGAGCTGTCTAGGTCAGAATGTGCCCTTAGTAAAGAATTGCTACTCTGGCTCACAGAGAAGTACAGCAGTGTGTGCGTGTACGTGTGTGTGCGCGTGCGTGCACACACACACTATATGGAGCCCTGGTGGCACAGTGATTAAAAGCTTAGCTGCTAACCAAAAGGTGGGCAGTTCAAATGCACCAGCTGCTCTTTGAAAACCCTTTGGGGCAGTTCTAGTTTGTCCTATAGGATCACTACGGGTTGGAGTTGACTCCATGGCAACGGATTTGGTTTGGTTTTGGCGGAGTTCTGGTGGAATAATGGTTAAGACCCTGGCTGCTAACGAAAAAGTTGGCAGTTCACATTCACCAGCCACTCCCTGGAAACCCTATAGGGCAGTTCTACTCTGTCCTATAGGGTCGCTATGAGTTGGAATTGACTCGACAGCAGTGGGTTTCGTTTGGTTTTTTGGTACTACATACACAGTGAAACCTGTGAGAGCTGGAACTGGACAGGACTGCCTTATTTTTCCAAGCCTCATTTTGACAGGGTGCAGTCTTACCACTTTTCTATCACTTGTTTTAGTGGAAAATATTTGAGTTTTCCTTCTCTGGCAGATTTCTGCCTTACATAGTTACATAGTTCTGCCTTACATAGTTCTACCTTTTGCAGGTTTTACTGTTATTTATATGCGTATGTGCTTGTGTTTATGCCCAATTCCCTTCCTGTTGAGGTGGAGTCACCATCTTGAATTTTGTTTTTATCATTTCCTTGCTTTTCTTTGTAGCTTTACCACCTATGTTGGCATCTTTAAACTTTTTATTTTTTCACTCACTATTATGTTTGTTCCTGAATGCATCCAAGTTGTTGTGTGTAACTGTAATTCATTAATTTTCTCCAATACATAGTATTCCCGTACATGAAGATACCAGAATTTATGGGCATTTGAGTAGTTTCTTCTTCTTTTTCAATTTATAAACAGTGTCTCCTGGTGAATGACCATGTGCAAGAACCTTTCTAAAATAGAAACTGAAGAGTAAAATTGCTACATTATAGGGTATGCACGTTGTCTTCATTCTAGAAAATGCTAAATTGTTTAGCAAAGTTGTTTTACCATCCATGCATAAGTTTTGCCTTTGAATTATGGTGTTGGCGAAAAATATTGAATATACTGTGGACTGCCAGAAGAACAAACAAGTATGTCTTGGAAGAAGTACAGCCAAAGTGCTCCTTGGAGGTGAGGATGACAAGACTTCATCTCATATATTTTGGACACATTATTAGGAGGAACCAATCCCTAGAAAAGGACATCATGCTTGATAAGGCAGAGGGTCAGCGAAAAAGAGGAAAACTCTCCAGAACAAAAAGATGCATAACATTTAAAGTAAAAGGGTTGAAAGAACTGAGAGTGAAAGAATTGAAAAAAATAAAAAATAGAAACAAGCTAGGTGGCAATTTTAACATTAGGCAAAATAGATTTTAAGGCAAAAGCATTACTAAAGAGTGTCACTACTTGACACAGCGGTTGCAACAATGGGCTCAAACGCAAACACAGCAACAATTGTGAGGATGACACAGGACTGGGCAGTGTTTCATTCTGTTGTACATAGGCTCACTATGAGTCGGCACTGACTCAAGAGCACCTAACAACAACAACAATAACATGGTATGCAATGACAGAACATTTAGCAAATTTTGACATGCAGTAACTTGGAAGGCAGATAATCTGCCTGCCTAATAAGCAAGCGGCTTCCTGGGAAGAGATTTCGAAACAGAATGTTTCTAGTATGTGTGTGTGTACATATGTGTTTTCCTGAATTATCAGATGCGCCCTGGAAAGAATTGGGCTGCTTTGCAAGCAGGAACAAACGGGAAACGAGAAAATCTAGAAGATTTTAGAATTTACAGAGTTGGAAATAGAACACTGTCTAATAAATAAAGGAAATGCTTTGGGCAGCAAAAGATGATGAAAGCTCAAATTAAGATACTGCTCTAATAAAGGGGATGGCCATTATATCCTTTGCCAAAAATTCTGATTAGTTTAAGGAACCCCCAGAAAATTATGTAAATTGGACAAAATCACTTATCAAAAAGAGATGCCCATGGTCCCACTGAAGCCTGGTAACTGACGTTATCTGTGACGAAGTCTAGATAAAAAGAAACATAAAGAACAGGGAAGTGACTATTTTTGCATGTTGATGGTTGGAATCAAATAATTAAAAGCAGGCAAACATATTTTTGAGAGAGTTGTAATGCCAGAAGTTCCAACAGCCTGGATTAAAAGTGACTTTAATTATTAAGGCATAAGACATCTTTTGGATCCCCAGCTTTCTCTAGGGAGAAAGCATATGGTTCAATGGGGAAATAAGCAACGTGGAGAACAATGGACTGGCAAAATAAAGACCTAACGAAGTAACATTTCTTATCCCCTTTCCAAAAGGAAGTGTTTGTTGCAGTTGGGGCTCACTGTTCCACCATTGTATATTTGAAGAAATGTCCTTTTAGGTGGTAGATCTCCAGACTTTGTCTTGGTAGAGAAACTACCTTGAGACCCTACATTTTGAGCCTTATATCACTGTTGGAAGAGATCTTTAGATTTCTTCTTTAAGGGTGGGGGTGGATATATTTTGATTGCAGAAGAAAGGAAAGTGATTTTTTTTTTTTTTAAGATGGCTGTCGGTGGTATATTTCCTTATGATACATCTCACCTCATTGACTTTCGGCATGGGCATGTGACTTCCTTGTCGGTGTGCTAGTTCTGAGTAGAAGTTTCAAGGTACTTATGAGTTTCCACCAGCTTTTGGTTCTTCACCTTGGCAGTAGAACAAGAACAGCCTGGTTCCCACAGAGGCTCCTAGGTCTTGGAATGAGAAGACACACGGAGCAGAACCACAGGCTGGAATAATAAGGCAGCTGGGGGCAGAACAGCAGCTGACTCACATTGTCAGGTAATTTGAGAAGGAAATAAATTTTTGCTATTACAGTACACTGAGATTCAAGATTGTGTGTTACCACTGTAAAGCAAAACAGATGCTTAGCTCATTATTTTTCATATTTTCTCTTTTCTTCTTAATATGAGAGATTGAAGTTATAACATTTTTCTAAGTACTAATTTAACTATATCCCACAAGTTTTGATATGCAGCTTGTTCATGATCATTAGGTTCTAAATATTGTCTAATGTCCATTATCTTTTTTTTGTCTCAGGTTCAATTTAAAATGAATTTTCTAATGTTCAAATATCTGGGATTGTTGTAGTTATTTTCTTTAATTGATTTCTAATTTGATTGAATTTTAGTAAGAAATGGTGGCTGATATTATACCAATCCTTTAAAATTTCTTGAAGCTTTCTTTAGAGCTCGATAGGAGCCAATTTTAATAAATGTCACGTGCAGTAGTAAAGAATGTATGTCCTCAGTTGTTTCCTGCAGTATTCTATATATTTCTACTAGATCAAGCACATTGATTGTGATGTTCATGTATTTTCTATTCTTATGCATTTCTTTCTTCTCAGTTGATCAATTCCTAAGCTTTATCAATTACTTCATAGTGGTTATTTAACCTATTTCACATTGTAGTTGTAGCAATTTTTTTTTAATTTATCTTGAGATCCTGTTACTGGTAACACAACAGTTTAAAATTTAAATATCTTCCTGACAAATTAAAATGTTTTGCATTTTGTGATGACATTCTTTAGCAATATTTTACCTTAAAATCTATTTTACCCAATATTAAAAATGCTATCTAACCTGTTTCTATTTATATTTCATTCAGTTATTTCACTCTCAACTCTTTCAATCCTTTTATTTTTAAGTTTTACATATCTCTTTGTGAGCTTTTTTCTTAAAACATATGACTAGATTTTTTTAAAACTCAGACTATCTTTGTCTTTTAATTGAGAATTATTTTTACTTTCTCTTCATTATTAATAAACTTAAAATTATTTGAATTGTCTCTTTTTTTACCGTGTATTTGTCCTACATTAACATGCTTACTTTTTCTTTTTGTCTTTTTTTTTAATAGATTCTTTCATCATTCAATGTTATCCTTCTTATTACTTTGAAAGTTATACATTCTATTTCTATTCTAGAAATTTTAACATAAATTTATCACAAACTCATAACTTTCTGGAACTTCATTTGAGGTCCTTCCAGTGGAGAGAATTTGCTTTTGCTTCAGTCAGGGACTTGGGGTAGCTACCAGCCTCAGACCACTTTAAAATAAATTCTCAGCCTGAGATTTTTTTTGGACCACCTAATTTCTGTGACTTTAGGCCACAAACTGTATAAGCATGTGAAAGGTGAGTTTGTGGTTGCAAATTATTGAAGGAGAATATCCTCACTCCCCTTCATTCTACTCTGAGATTTGAGGAAGGCAGTTTTTCTCATATTTCCCTTATGAAGAAGGAGTGGAGAGAGATACGGATTTATTTTTAGTTCATCTGCAGAGCATGGTATTTGAGGCTTCCAACTGTCTGTAGTAGGGGTAAAAACCAAACCAAACCCATTGCCACTGAGTTGATTACAACTCACAGTGAGCCTATAGGGCAGAGTAGAACTGCTGCATAGGGTTTCCAAAGAGGGGCTAGTAGATTTGAACTGCTGACCTTTTGTTTAGCAGCCAAATGCTTACCACTGAGCAACCAGGTTCTGTGGTAGGGATAGGGGGGGAAATTTTCTTTTCGACTCCTGCTCTGGATGGGTCAAAGTCTTGTTCTTCTGTTCCCACTCTCCATCTAGCCATGAAATTTAAGTTCTCGAGGCAAAACCCAACTTTATTACTTTCCTTTCTGTGTTTCTGCCTTTACTAATTTGCCAGTTCATCAATGCATTTGATTTTCTTTTTAATGTTATCGGGTATTTCTAATTGTATCCAATGTGTGATTTATCATGGTACATAGTCCACCATGCTGCAGAAATAGAAATCCTTTTGAGTCTTTTTGTGTTTCATGCTAGTATCTGCTGCTGGTGACCGAGGGTCTTATAGTTCAGAGGAGCACTCAGAAACACCCTATTCTAACCCCAGGCCTTTACGGGTCCACTGGTTTCCCTTTCACACAATGGAGCATGAGGGAATTTCTGCAGCCCACACACTAAATGTGGGAAAACAACAATTCTGTCTGTTAACCATATAATGCTGGCATTTCTACTCGTCCACTCTCAACCCAAATGGTTTAGGTTCCACTGGAAGTACTCTTCCTCCAAGTGAGAATCAGGGCACCCCCTTACTCTCCCCTATATCTTATCATTTCCACTAATGATTTATTAGGCTGAGGCTCAAAATAATAGGAGTCTAGAAGGCATCATAGAGTTCATATAACATCTAAACCTTCCTTTTACTCCTATATTTTCTCATTCATGTGCACCTAGGAAAGTTCCATCTGGAACCAACATCTAGAAAACTCTCAGCTAAAGAGGGCTTTAGTGATAGTACATTTTCTTTGAAACATTCACCACTTTGGGAATGGGTTTGGATTAGACTGGGTTCATGGGAATAAACACTGACTTGAATAAAGCACAATTACATAACGGAATGAGTTAAGAATCTGGAGACATTCCCACAGTCTCTCCTACTGCACTTTGCACCCCTCCTTCATTCACCACTCGAGAGGCTGCTGGTCAACAGTAGCAACGCCAGAAACAGGAAGTGCTCGTGTGCTTTCCCTTCTGTCCCTCCTTCCCTTCCTCTTTTGCTCAATCATTTATTGAACACCTACCAGGCTCTGTGGTGAATACAAAGATGAATGAGTCTCATCCCCTACTTCCACATCTTTACACATTCATGAAGAAGACAACTGTATACCGATAGCAATAATGAAAGTCATGATGTGTTAGGGGACAAAAGAGAAGTCAGCCAGAGTGCCCCAAGTGGAGGAAAAATGGTAAGAACCACCATGTTTGGGATAACAATTCCTCTGGACCCTTAACCCTTTCGTGACCCAATATTTTCTGCTTGGAATATTTTTGTTGATACTACGTGTGTTAATTAATGAAGCATACTGAATCATTGAGTGCATCTGAATTTTTTTTTCTTGCCCCCTCCCGCAAGCCAACCCTGAGTGTTTAGTGGTATATACGAAGTACCACTAATTATACCCCAGAGCCTCCATGGGGTCTATTGGTGCCTATGTGTAACAAGTACAGATTTTCAAAATTTCTATTTTTCCTACCAAAAATTCAGACATCTCATACAATATTCTGCAAAAACAGTTATATGTAGCATACTTCCATTTTTTCAGTTTCAAACAGCCATAAAGGCCCCTGCCTTGCAGCAGCATGCACTGTCAGCGGTACAGCAGCTTCCCAATAAACCCCAAAGGCTGAAAATGTTCATGGTCTTTATATGTAAGGCCAGGCACAAAGGGGTTAAGAAAACAATGAGTTTTCCTGTTTGGAAGGTGTATAGTATCCCTGTTTGGAAGGTGTGCAGTATCCCTGTTTGGAAGGTGTATAGTATCCCTGTTTGGAAGGTGTATAGTACCCCTGTTTGGAAGGTGTATGGTACCCCTGTTTGGAAGGTGTGCAGTATCCCTGTTTGGAAGGTGTATAGTATCCCTGTTTGGAAGGTGTAGAGTACCCCTGTTTGGAAGGTGTAGAGTACCCCTGTTTGGAAGGTGTAGAGTACCCCTGTTTGGAAGGTGTAGAGTACCCCTGTTTGGAAGGTGTACAGTACCCCTGTTTGGAAGGTGTACAGTACCCCTGTTTGGAAGGTGTACAGTACCCCTGTTTGGAAGGTGTACAGTACCCCTGTTTGGAAGGTGTACAGTACCCCTGTTTGGAAGGTGTACAGTACCCCTGTTTGGAAGGTGTACAGTACCCCTGTTTGGAAGGTGTACAGTACCCCTGTTTGGAAGGTGTACAGTACCCCTGTTTGGAAGGTGTACAGTACCCCTGTTTGGAAGGTGTACAGTACCCCTGTTTGGAAGGTGTACAGTACCCCTGTTTGGAAGGTGTAGAGTACCCCTGTTTGGAAGGTGTACAGTACCCCTGTTTGGAAGGTGTACAGTACCCCTGTTTGGAAGGTGTACAGTACCCCTGTTTGGAAGGTGTAGAGTACCCCTGTTTGGAAGGTGTAGAGTACCCCTGTTTGGAAGGTGTAGAGTACCCCTGTTTGGAAGGTGTAGAGTACCCCTGTTTGGAAGGTGTAGAGTACCCCTGTTTGGAAGGTGTAGAGTACCCCTGTTTGGAAGGTGTATAGTGTCCCTGTTTGGAAGGTGTATAGTACCCCTGTTTGGAAGGTGTATAGTACCCCTGTTTGGAAGGTGTATAGTACCCCTGTTTGGAAGGTGTATAGTACCCCTGTTTGGAAGGTGTAGAGTACCCTTGTTTGGAAGGTGTATAGTACCCCTGTTTGGAAGGTGTATAGTGTCCCTGTTTGGAAGGTGTATAGTACCCCTGTTTGGAAGGTGTATAGTACCCCTGTTTGGAAGGTGTATAGTGTCCCTGTTTGGAAGGTGTATAGTACCCCTGTTTGGAAGGTGTGCAGTATCCCTGTTTGGAAGGTGTATAGTACCCCTGTTTGGAAGGTGTATAGTACCCCCGTTTGGAAGGTGTGCAGTACCCCTGTTTGGAAGGTGTATAGTACCCCTGTTTGGAAGGTGTATAGTACCCCTGTTTGGAAGGTGTGCAGTATCCCTGTTTGGAAGGTGTATAGTACCCCTGTTTGGAAGGTGTATAGTACCCCTGTTTGGAAGGTGTGCAGTATCCCTGTTTGGAAGGTGTATAGTACCCCTGTTTGGAAGGTGTATAGTACCCCCGTTTGGAAGGTGTGCAGTACCCCTGTTTGGAAGGTGTATAGTACCCCTGTTTGGAAGGTGTATAGTACCCCTGTTTGGAAGGTGTGCAGTATCCCTGTTTGGAAGGTGTATAGTACCCCTGTTTGGAAGGTGTATAGTACCCCCGTTTGGAAGGTGTGCAGTACCCCTGTTTGGAAGGTGTATAGTACCCCTGTTTGGAAGGTGTGCAGTATCCCTGTTTGGAAGGTGTATAGTACCCCTGTTTGGAAGGTGTATAGTATCCCTGTTTGGAAGGTGTAGAGTACCCCTGTTGGGAAGGTGTAGTACCCCTGTTTGGAAGGTGTATAGTACCCCTGTTTGGAAGGTGTATAGTATCCCTGTTTGGAAGGTGTATAGTATCCCTGTTTGGAAGGTGTATAGTACCCCTGTTGGGAAGGTGTGCAGTACCCCTGTTTGGAAGGTGTATAGTACCCCTGTTTGGAAGGTGTATAGTATCCCAGAGGCAACTGATTACTAGTGAGTACATCAGTTTCCTAGGAGAAAGGACAGGTGGATTCTTACGGTGTTCTTACACCTGCCAATTCTCTAAGATATCCTCTAGGTAATTACACAATTTTTCTTTCGTTGCAGCCAAGATAACATTATGCAGGCTTGTTAGTCAGATAATAACCAGTCACAGGCAATCACTTTTAAAGCTGTTACCATTTCCTAAATAACTTCTTCCAGTTCTGATGTCATAAAGTGGGAAATGAGAAACATAACTTCTATATTCCCATAGGACTCCAGGGGCCAGCTTCCTGATGGTTTTCAAGTTTCATCCTTTATTAAGAGAAAAACAGGGTTGTATTAGAAGTAAATAAAATCCAGGCATAATTCAAGTGTTTTTAAGTACAAGTTACAAAACATCTTGCTATGACATATTCACCCAAAGTTGTAACAAGGCACTAGATGCCTTGCCCTTGGTGTGTCACTCTGGAAAACCCCCACTGCAATCCTAATTATGCATCCTTTCACCTGGAGCAAGTGTTGAAAGTCATTTCCAAAAGCGATCAGTTTACTTGCTTCTTAACAAGAGTTGAGTTTAATTGTTTTACTGGATTAAGTAAATCACAGGAAGGAAAATGCTTTTGACATAATCAATAATAGTAGATATGTATTCTTTAATGCTTCTGACATTTTTATTCCTTTAAAAGAGTTACATTAATTATTTCATTTATTTATTTTTGGCGAAGAGACTTTTAAGAGCCCCCATTAGATAAAAACTACTGTGATGAGAAAAAATAAAATAAAATCACTACAACTGTCTTCAAAAAATATGTAAGCTGTAGACACAGTGCTTTTTGGCCCCAGAAGCTGTTGACAGGATAATGTCATTGAGTTAAAGGTTATTTAGTTTGTTAACTCTGTACTCTAAACATGACATATCACTCATAATGGTCTGGATTGTTTGTAAAAGTGGTGTCCACTAGAAACATAAAGTAAGCCACATATATAAAATTTTCTAGGAGTCAGACTTTAAAAAAGTAAAAAGAAACAACTGAAATTAATTTTAATGGTATATTTTATTTAGGGAGTCCTGATGGTGCAGTAGTTAGATGGTTTGACTGCTAACCAAAAGGTCGGTGGTTCCAACCCACCAGCCACTTCATGGGAGAAAGATGTGGCAGTCTCCTTCTGTAAAGATTTACACCCTTGGAAACACTTTGGGACAGTTCTACTCTGTCCTATAGGTTTGCCATGAGTAGGAAATCAGCTGGACAGCAATGGGTTTTGTTTTGGGGGTAATTTTATTTAACTCAATATATCCAAAACACTGTCATTTCAATATTTAATCAACATAAAAAACATTAATGAAATATTTTCATTTGTTTTTGTACTGTCTTTGCAATTCAGTGTATATTTTACGCTTAACCTGTAAAAACCAAACTCACTGCAGTTGAGTCAAGTTCAACTCATAGCAACCCTATAGGACAGAGTAGAACTGCCCTATAGGGTTTCCAAGGAGCAGCTGGTGGATTTGAACTGCAGACCTTTTGGTTAACAGTCAAGCACATAACCACTGCACCACCAGGGGTCCTTTAAACTTACAGTACACCTCAATTTATACTTTTTTTTTAATATGTTTAATACAACCCTGACGCACACCTTTCCTGACTTTAAACCAATCAGTATCCCCTTGTTCTGTCCGAACAACTGCCTCTTGATCTATGTAAAGGTTCCTCATGAGCACATTTAAAGTGTTCTGGAATTCCCATTCTTCACAGTGTTCTCCATAGTTTGTTATGATCCACACAGTCAAATGCCTTTGCATAATCAATAAAACACAGGTAAACATCCTTCTGGTATTCTCTGCTTTCAGCCAGGATCCATCTGACATCAGCAATGATATTCCTGGTTCCATGTCCTCTTCTGAAACTGGCCTGAATTTCTGGCAGTTCTCTGTCGATATTCTGCTGGAACCGTTTTTGAATGATCTTCAGCAGAATTTTGCTTGCGTGTGATATTAATGATATTGTTCTATAATTTCCACATTCAGTTGGATCACCTTTCTTGGGAATAGGCATAAATATGGATCCCTTCCAGTCAGCTGGCCAGGAAGCTGTCTTCCATATTTCTTGGCATAGACGAGTTAGCACCTCCAGTGCTGCATCTGTTTGTTGAAACATCTCAATTGATATTCCATCAATTCCTGGAGCCTTATTTTTCGCCAATGCCTTCAGAGCAGCTAGGACTTCTTCCTTCAGTACCATCAGTTCCTGATCATATGCCACCACTTGAAATGGTTGAATATCGACTAATTCTTTTTGGTATAATGACTCTGTGTATTCCCTCTATCTTCTTTTAATGCTTTCTGCTTCGTTTAATATTTTCGCCATGGAATCCTTCACTATTGCAAGCCTCACTCAAGGCTTAAATTTTTCTTCAGTTCTTCCAGCTTGAGAAACGTCCAGCGTGTTCTTCCCGTTTGGTTTTCCATCTCCAGCTCTTTGCATATGTCATTATAATACTTTGTCTTCTCGAGAGGCCCTTTGAAATCTTCTGTTCAGTTCTTTTACTTCATCAATTCTTCCTTTTGCTTTAGCTTTACATAGATCAAGAGGCAGTTGTTTGGACAGAACAAGGGGATACTGATTGGTTTAAAGTCAGGAAAGGTGTGCATCAGGGTTGTATTCTTTCACCATACCTATTTAACGTGTATGCTGAACAAATAATACGAGAAGCTGGACTGTATGAAGAAGAACAGGGCATTAGGATTGGAGGAAGACTCATTAACAACCTACATTATGCAGATGACACAACCTTGCTTGCTGAAAGTGAAGAGGACTTGAAGCACTTACTAATGAAGTTCAAAGACCACAGCCTTCAGTATGGATTACACCTCAACATAGAGAAAACAAAAATCCTCACAACTGGACCAATGAGCAACATCATGATAAATGGAGAAAAGATTGAAGTTGTCAAGGATTTCATTTTACTTGGATCCACAATCAAGAGCCATGGAAGCAGCAGTCAAGAAATCAAAAGACGCATTGCATTGGGCAAATCTGCAGCAAAGGACCTCTTCAAAGTGTTGAAGGGCAAAGATGTCACCCTGACCACTAAGGTGCTCCTTACCCAAGCCATGGTATTTTCAATTGCATCATATGCATGTGAAAGCTGGGCAATGAATAAGGAAGACCGAAGAAGAACTGACACCTTTGAATTGTGGTGTTGGCAAAGAATATTGAATATACCATGGACTGCCAAAAGTACAAACAAATCTGTCTTGGAAGAAGTGCAGCCAGAATGCTCCTTAGAGGCAAGGATGGCGAGACTGTGTCTTACATATTTTGGACATGTTGTCAGAAGGAATCAGTCCCTGGAGAAGGACATCATGCTTGGCAGAGTACAGGGTCAGTGGAAAAGAGGAAGACCCTCAACGAGGTAGATAGACACAGTGGCTGCAACAATGAGCTCAAGCATAACAACGATTTTAAGAATGGCTCAGGACCAGACAGTGTTTCGTTCTGTTGTGCATAGAATCACTATGAGTCAGAACCAACTCGACGGCACCTAACAACAACATATGTTTAATAGCCACATATGGGTAGAGGCTAGTGTATTGAATTCTCAGGTTTAAAACGTAGATGAATTAGCAAATTATTTATATAGTTTATAACACTAGTAGGAAGGGTGGAAAGTGTAGTGATCAGGACAACAGTTTATGAAAGGCTGAGAGGTTTGTACATTAAACATCTAAATAAATGAGAACAACAATAATAATTAGTAAAGTCTGTGTGTAAAAACCAAGTTTAAGTTCACAGAGATCTCTTTAAGAGACTGCTTGATAAATTATTGTTTCTCCTATTTATACAAGATTACTTTTGTTTTTAATTTACATCAATATGTTTCAAATTGTCTTGGTTGTGGGGTGGAGAGTTCTTAATAAAATAAGTCATCACAGTAGCAAATGCACTGACTTTGGACTTGCAGAGAGGAAATCCTATTCTATACAAGGCTGCCAGACTTCAGGGTGGGACCCTGTTATTCTGCAGAAGAAGCCAGTCAAATTGGTCAAGGCTTAACTGACAGCCACAATAAAAATAATGGCTGCCTGTGTTGAAGTGGAAGCCCTGGTTGAGCAATGGTTAAGAGTGATGGCTGCTAACCAAAAGGTCGACAGTTCAAATCTACCAGCCACTCCTTAGAAGCCCTGTATGTAGGGCAGTTCTACTTTGTCCTTTAGGGTTGCTATGAGTCAGCATTGTCTCAACAGCAATGAATTTGGTTTTTGCGTTTGTGTTGAAGCATGTGTGTTTGAATGAGTTCTGGGAAGGGACATCATTTAATCAAGTTAAATCATACATTTAATCAAAACTACTAAGCGTTGAGCACACTTTGCTGTTCCCTGAAACAAGTAATTTCGTAACCAGTTATACAAACAAGTATCTAATCCACAACTAATCAAAAGATTCCAGAAGGTTGTCAGTTTTTACCGGTGAACTCACTGCCAAGAATACATCAAGTCCCTTTGTGGTAATCAATCTTTAATGAATGCAGAATTACCAGGAAGCAGGAGTTGGGTAGAGGTGAGGGAAATGTAATTCGCTAGTGTCTGTGTTGGGAATTGTTAATCAACGTCACACTGGTAACCAAAGAAATCAGAAAGTGCCAGAACTTTTGACAGAAGTGGTAGGACACAGAGATATTGATTTTTGTGAGCCATGTGACAAAAAAAACATTTAAATTAAGATTGTTTGAACTTTGAATCAATAAAAGTTTCAACCCACCTTTGGGCATCCCTATTCATACCTTAAACTCTACCAAAACCTGTGCTTTCCAGGCTCAAAACACTGTTATTTTTTTATAACTCTCGTGGTATAGTGGTTAAGTGCTACAGCTGCTAACCAAAAGGTCAGCAGTTCGAATCCAACAAGTGCTCCTTGGAAACTCTATGGGGCAGTTTTACTCTGTCCTACGGGGGTCACTATGAGTCGGAATTGACTCAACGGCAAGGAGTTATCCAACGGGTTATACTTCCTGCATCAAGAAGATTTAATATTCATTCCTTGTAAAAAACAAAACAAAAAGCAGTGCCCAAACTATACCTAGGTATTTTGAAACACAACCTGAAAATCCATTTGCCAACCATCCTCCTGGGGCTAACTGGCTCATAGATTCAAGAACGGTGCTTGGAGATCAAACATTTCAAGCCATTCTTATTTTGTAATAACGTTAAGTCATACTCCATCATAGAAGCTCAGTACAACATTGCCAGATTCTACTGGATCTTGAATAGAGCAGAGTGTGAGATAATTGCCAGCATCACCCAACTGTCCCCAGGAAGCCCTAGTTGAATGCCAAAAACCAGAGGTCATATGCTGAGCACATATAAGAGAAACATCATTACCTCATCCTTGCAGTGGCCTCCCAGGCTTCTATGACACATTTGTACCCCTTGAACTGTTGTGATTAATGATTGGAAAAAAAAAAAAACTTTTCAAAATTCCATGAGGTTCGAAATTTGCAAAGTGAGCCCAGCCTTACACCTACCCCCCCAACCACTCTCAATCATTATTCATTAAGCTTATTTCCCAATCCAACTTCTCATTTCCATAACCTATTTTCCTCTTCACCTTTCTACCTCTGTGCTCTAGTTTTTTAACTTTTTTTCCCTTTCTTACTCTCTAATGCGAAAGTACTTTATGTCCCTAGATAGCACATTTTATATATTCGGGTTAATAATATTAGACTAAAACATTCCTCTCCAGCATCATTGGTCCCTGAAGCAATTCTGAGATGGAAAACCATTTAAAGCAGGACTCCAGTCTAGATGCAAAGGCACGGATCTCTCAGCTACAAAAAAGATACAGGCTTTATCATAGTTTCTATTTGTGTCACTCACTCTAAGATGCAACGGAGTGTCTTGCTTAACTATATTTATAGTGTCGGAGAATATGTAGCCCAAAAGATAATCTTTTGCTTTATGTTTACAGTGAATTAAGTGCTTGGGGTTGGTAACAGCCCTGGAGAGGAAATCATGTTCTCAGGTGTAAGCCTCCAGCTTGGTATTGGTTGTGGGATCTTGGAGATTTATTCGCCTTTTAGGCCTCTGTTTCCTCATCTGCAGGATGGGAATCACAAATGGCCTACTTTAATGTCACTGAAAGCAGTAAATGAGATAACACACAGTTCCTGGCACATAGGCAGAGCTCAAGAAATAGCTACTGTTACCATAATTATTACAATTAATAATAACGTTATCATGATCATAATGAGGACTTCACTAATTGGAGAACAAGTCTCCATGGAGCTAGATCAAGGTTCAAAATACAGAATGGAAAAGGCAATCAGGAGGAAGATGCTCTGGCTGGGAACTGGTAGGGGGAAGTCTGGTAGTGGTTCAGTTCGAACAGAAAACATAGCATAAACGCTTGATTCTTTTCCCTTTATTTACTAGTTCACCACATTGAATTTGGTCAATAAGTCTCTCCAGTGTCTTTTGTTTCCCTGTCCTCCATTTTTCATCTTGATTTTTAATTACGGGACAAAATGACCCATTTGATCTTTAGTTTCCCACAGTCTGGATTTTGCTAATTGCATCCCTGTGGTGTCATTAGCATGTTGCCATGTTCTCTATTTTTCCTACAAATTGTTAGTTAGATCTAAAGCTTAATCAGATTCAGGTGTGATTTTTTTTTAACAAAAAAACTTTACAAATGGTGTTGTATTGTTCCATAAGGAGGTACATAGGCTCTCTTTTAATTTTTTTGGCTGCCATTGATTTTCAGTGTCTTGGCCCCTAATAGAAATCAAAAGTGGAAGGGCAAAAAGATGCTATTGCAATTCAATCATTCCTTTTTATTCATTAGCTAGAATATTTCCATAACGAGAAATTTCCCCTTATCTATCACTTGGTTCCTCCACGTGTCTGTCAGTTCGTGGTACTGTGGGGGTTGCGTGTTGCTGTGATGCTGGAAACTATGCCACTGGTATTCAGATACCAGCAGGGTCACACATGGCGGACAGGTTTCAGCTGAGCTTCCATACTAAGACAGACTAGGAAGAAGGACCCAACGGTCTACTTCTGAAAAGATTTAGCCAGTGAAAAGTTTATGAATAGCAATGAAATATTGTCTGATACAGTGCCTGGAGATAAGCCCCTCAGGTTTGAAGGCACTCAAAAGACAACTAGGGAAGAGTCGCCTCCTCAAAGTAGAGTCAACCTTAATGACGTGGATGGAGTCAAGCTTTCAGAACCTTCATTTGCTGATGTGGCACAACTCAAAATGAAAAGAAATAGCTATAAACATCCATTAATAATCAAAACCTGCAATGTACAAAGTATGAATCTAGGAAAGCTGGAAGTCATCAAAAATGAAATAGAACTCAAAAATGTTGATATCCCAGGCATTAGTGAGCTAAAATGGATTGGTATTGGCCAATCTGAATAATGTGGTCTACTAGGCCAGGAATGACAAACTGAAAAGGAATAATGTTGCATTCATCATCAAAAAGAACATTTCGAGATCTATCCTGCAGTATAATGTTGTCAGTGATAGGATAATATCCATATGCCTACCAGTAAACCAGTTAATACAACTATTATTCAAATTTACGCACCAACCGTAAGACCAAAAATGAAGAAATTAAAGATTTTTACAAACTACTGCAATCTGAAATTGATCAAACATGCAGTCAGCATGCATTGATAATTACTGGAGATTGGAATGTGAAAGTTGGAAACAAAGAAGAAGGATCAGTAGTTGGGAAATATGGCCTTGGTGATAAAAATGATGCTGGAGGTCACATGACTGAATTTTGCAAGACCACCAACTTCTTCAGTGCAAATACCTTTTTTCACGAACAGAAGCAGTGACTATACACCTCACCAGATGGAATACACAGGAATCAAACTGACTACATCTGTTGGAAGAGACAATGGAAAAGCTCAATATCATCAGTCAGAACAAGGCCGGGGGCAACTGCTGAAGAGACCATCAATTGCTGATATGCAAGTTCAAGCTGAAACTGAAGAAAACTAGAACAAGTCGACTAGAGCCAACGTATGACCTTGAGTACATCCCACCTGAATTCAGAGACCCTCTCAAGGATAGATTTGACCCATTGAACAATAATGACTGAAGACCAGACTAATTGTGGAAGGACATCGTATTTGAAGAAAGCAAGGTGTCATTAAAAAGATAAGAAAGAAAGAAAAGACCAAAATGGATGTCAGAAGAGGCTCTGAAACTTGCTTTATAATGTCGAGTAGCTAAAGCAAAAAGAAGAAATGATGAAATAAAACAGTGGAATGGAAGATACCAAAGGGCAGCTCGAGAAGATGAAGTAAAGTATTATAATGACACGGGCAAAGACCTGGAGATGGAAAACCAAAAGGGAAGAACACACTCTGCATTTCTCAAGGTGAAAGACCTGAAGAAAAAATTCAGGCTTCCAGTTGCAATAGTGAAAGATTCTATGGGGAAAATATTAAACAACTCAGGAAGCATCAAAAGAAGATGGAAGGAATACATAGAGTCACTATACTAGAACTGGTCGACATTCAACCATTTCAGGAGGTGCCATATAAGCAGGAACCAATAGCACTGAAGGAAGAAGTTCAAGCTGCATTGAAGGCATTGGCAAAATACAAGGCTCCAGGAATTGAAAGAATACCCATCAAGATGTTTCAACAAATGGATGCAGTGCTGGAACTACTCACTTATCTATGCCAAGAAATTTGGAAGACAGCGACATGGCCAACTGACTGGAAGAGAGCCACATTTGTGCTTATTCCAAGAAAGGTGATCCAAACGGATGCAGAAATTATCTAATGATATCATTAATACCACCAGCAAGTAAAATTTTGGTGACGATCATTCAAAAGTGGCTGCAGCAGTATATCAACAGGGAACTGCCAGAAGTTCAAGCCAGATTCAGAAGAGGATGTGGAAAAAGGGATAACATTGCCGATGTCAGATGGATCCTGGCTGAAAGCAGAAAGAGATGTTTTACCTGTGTTTTATTGACTATGCAAAGGCATTCGAATGTGTGGATCATAAAAAATTATGGATAACATTGCGAAGAATGGGGATTCCAGAATACTTAAGCGTACTCAAGAGGAACCTGTACATAGATCAAGAGGCAATCAATCGTTCGAACAGAACAAGGAGATATTGCATGGTTTAAAGTCAGGAAAGGTGTGCATCCGGGTTGAATCCTTTCACCATACCTATTCAATCTGTATGCTGAACAAATAATACGAGAAGCTGGACTATATGAAGAAGAATGGGACATCAGGATTGGAGAAAGACTCATTAACAACCTGTGTAACGCAAACGGCCCAACCTTGCTTGCTGAAAGTGAAGAGGACTTGAAGCACTTCCTGATGAAGATCAAAGAGCACAGCCCTCAGTACAGATTACACTTCAACATAAAGAAAACAGAAATCCTCACAACTGGACCAATGAGCAACATCATGACAAATGGAGAAAAGACTGGAGTTGTCAAGGATTTCATTTTACTTGGATTCACAATCAACAGCCATGGAAGCAGCAGTCAGGAAATCAAAAGACACATTGCGTTGGGCAAATCTGCTGCAAAAGATCTCTGTAAAGTGTTGAAAAGCATTGATATCACCTTGAAAACTAAGCTGTGCCTGACTCAAGCCATGATGTTTTCAGTCGCCTCCTATGCACGTGAAAGCTGGACAATGAATAAAGAAGACCAAAGATTTGATGCCTTTGAGTTGTGGTGCTGGAGAAGAATATTGAATATGCCATGGACTGCCAAAAGAATGAACAAATCTGTCCTGGAAAAAGTACAACCAGAATTCTCCTTAGAAGCAAAGATGGCGAGACTACGTCTCACATACTTTGGACATGTTGTCAGGAGGGATCAGTCCCTGGAGAAGGACATGACGCTTGATAAAGTAGGGGGTCAACGAAGAAGAGGAAGACCCTCAATGAGATGGATTGACACAGTGGCTGCAACAGTGGGCTTAAGCATAACAGTGATGTGAGGATGGTGCGGGACCAGGCAGTATTTTGTTGTGCGTGAGGTTGCTATGAGTTGGAACTGACTCGACTGCACGCAACAAAAACAGCAACCATTTGGCTACCCCGTGGTACTGTACAGGAAAGGCAGGGTGAATATTTGATCTCCATTTCTTTTTTTTTGTTAAATAATATTCAAAAATGAGTTGGTTCCCTGGCATCTCAGAACCTATTTGTTTTGTTGGTAGTGTTTTGCTTTTGTTTGATTTTGTAGGTATATTATGAACACATTGATTTGGACATATTTGATATTAAAGTCATTGCAGCTTGAGTACTTACTGATGATCAAATTGTTTGATCTTTTGCCAGTGGAAGACCTCTTTAGGTTGATTCTTGAGGCCTTTAACATGACCTTAGTGGTGTTTGGTAGCTTCCTTGCTATCCAGTATGTTAAAATGTGCCAGGCTTATCTTGCACATTTCCTGTCCCAGGCACTTTGGTTCCTTTTAGTGGGAAGCAGAATTATAAGACCACAATATGAGTATTAGGAGGCTTCTGGTTTTTTGACTGGTCATTGATCTAAGGTCTTTTTACTAGACTAAGCCAGGATTTATTTTTAAAATAAATTACATCAAGATCTCTACTGAATCCTCAATTTAAATTCAAGATTACAGGGTTTTTACTTAACCCCTTCAATCTTATATTTGTATCTCCTGTCTCCTATTCTGAGGAAAAGAATTCAGGCTCTCAAGGACACAGGAATAATAGAATCACCTATTGAATAACTATTTATTTGCCTATTCCATATTAACATATCACACTCTCAGAATAACAATACCATCACTACGACCAAATATTTATTACTAGTAATAGTTTAAGATTTTATGTATTTTCAAATTTTGAGTGATAGATTAGTTGATTACAGTTCCTTTGTCCTCAGGGTATAGCCTATTAAGGACATACAGTCATATCACTGTGTTTTAAAGTCATTTGGACTATGAATTCACTGTGTGACTATGCCACCAATTGGATATGCATTTAAGTGTTTTTGTTTATCATTTTGGCAGAGATTATTTTTTATTGAATTACATTTTTTAATTATGTAAAATATTGATATTGTTCCAAAATCAAATCAAATCAACCAATAAGGTACATTTGAAGAAGTCTAGCTTTCATCCCTGTCCCTTCTATCCTATTCCCTTTCACTCCCTAGAAGTAATCATTTTTCAAAAATATTATACATTTTTCTTCATCGTTTTATGTAGCATACTATACTTAGACAAATTTAGCATGTTGTCGTTGTTGTTAGGTGCCGTTGAGTCAGTTCCAACTCATAGCGACCCCATATACAAAAGAATGAAAAACTGCATGGTCCTGCACTATCCTCACAATCTTTACACTTGAGCCCACTGTTGTAGCCACTGTGTCAACCCGCTTCATTGAGGGTTTTCCTCTTTTTCGCTGACCCTCTACTTTACGAAGCACGGTGTCCTTCTCCAGGGACTGACTAGTCCCTCCTGATAACATGTCCAAAATATGTGAGATGAAGTCTTGCCATTCTTGCTTCTAATGAGCATTCTGGCTCTACTTCTTCCAAGACAGATCTGTTTATTCTTCTGGAAGCCCATGGTGTGTTCAATATGCTGCTCCAACACCATAATTCAAAGGCATCAATTCTTCAGCCTTTCTTATTCATTGTCCAGCTTTCACATGCGTATGAGACAATTGAAAAGAAATTTAGAATACTATACACATTTTGTCCAGCTTCTTTCTCTTCCTTCACAAGGTATCTTGGACATAAATCCATAATGGAACATGGAGATCTTCCTTATTCTTTCTTATGGCTGCACTGTACACACATTGGATTGGTGTCATATTCTCTGCAATCAGGCTTCATTCAGTCAGATGTCTCTTTGAACAGATATACATTTACACTGGTTATAATCTTTTACTAGTCTAAAGAACCCTGCGATGAATAACACTATGTATGTAATTTTGAGTTTTTGTCTCTATAATTTAAGATTGATTACTAGAAGTGGGGCGGCTGGGTCAAAGGCTAAATGCATACGTAGCTTTGTTAGAGATCGCTAAACTCTTTGCCATAGGCTTTGTACCATTTTCTGTTCACATTGGCAGTGTATGAGTGCCGATTTTTCCACAGTCTTGTGAATAGACTATCTTGCCAAACTTTTGGATTTTTCTCAATGCAATAGCTTAGAAATAGTATTTTGGTGAGTTTTCATTTGAATTTCTCTTATTATGAGCAAGTTTGATCCTCCTGAAATATGTTTATGAACGATTTCTTTTGTGAACTAGTCACTCATCTAGCCCATTTTTCTATCGCGTTATTAGCCTTTTTCTTTTATGTTTTTAAAAAATTATTTCTATAATAGGAATAGATACGTATATTTTAGTATACACACACACACAATCTTGCTATCTTTTTGTGAGATAAATTGCAAATATTTTCCCATTTTGTTGTTGTTAGGTGCCTTTGAATCAGTTCCAATTCATGGTGACCCTATGTACAACAGAATGAACACTGCCCTGTCCTGTGCCATCTTCACAATTGCTGCCATGTTTAAGAACATTGTTGCAATCACTGTGTCAATCCATCTCATTGAGGGTCTTCCTTTTTTTCACTGACGCTCTACTTTAGAAAGCATGATGTCCTTTTCCAGGGACTCTTCTCCCTGATAACAAGTCCAAAGTATGTGAGATGAAGTTTTGCCACCCTCGCTTCCAAGGAGGACGCTGGCAATACTTCTTTCAAGACAGGCTTGTTCGTTCTTCCAGCAATCCATGGTATAGTCAATGTTGTTTACCAACACCATAATTCAAATGTATCAATTCTTCTTCAGTCTTCTTTTTTCAGTGTCCAGCGTTCACATGCATATGAGGCAATTCAAAATACCATGGCTTGGGTCAGGTGCACCTTGCTGTTGTTGTTAGGTGCCTATGAATCAGTTCCCACTCATAACAACCCTGTGCACAACAGAATGAAACACTGCCCAGTCCTGCACCATCCTCACAATTGTTGCTATGCTTGAGCCCATTATTGCAGCCACTGTGTCAATCCATCTCGTTGAGGGTCTTCCTCTTCTTCGCTGACACTCTACTAAGCATGATGTCCTTCTTCTCCAGGGACTGATCTCTCGTGATAATACGTCCAAAGTGTGTGAGACATAGTCTCACCATCCTTGCTTCTAAGGAGCATTCTGGTTGTACTTCTTCGAAGACAGAAGTGTTCATTTTTTTGGCAGTCCATGGTATATTCAATATTCTTTACCAAAACCACTATTCACAGGCATCGAATCTTCTTCAATCTTCTTATTCATTGTTCAGCTTTCACATGCATGAGACAATTGAGAAAACTATGACTTGGGTCAGGTGCACCTTAGTCCTCAAGGTGACATCTTTGCTTTCAACACTTTAAAGAGGTTTTTTTTGTAGCAGATTTGCCCAACACAATATGTCTTTTGATTTCATGACTGTTGCTTCCATGAGCATTGATTGCAGATTCTAGTAAAATGAAATCCATAACAACTTCAATATTTTCTCTATTTATCATGATATTACTTATTGGTCCAGTTGTGAGGATTTTTGTTTTCTTTATATTGAGTTGTAATCCATACTGAAGGCTGTAGTCTCTGATCTTCATCAGTAAGTGCTTCAAGTCCTCTTCACTTTCATAAAGCAAGGTTATATCATCTGCATGTTTCAGGTTGTTAATGAGCCTTCCTCCAATCCTGATGCCACATTATTCTTCATATAGTCCAGCTTCTCAGATTATTTGCTCAGCATACAGGTTGAATTAGTATAGTGAAAGGATACAGCTCTTATGCACATATTTCCTGACTTTAAACCATGCAATATCCCCTTAATCTGTTTGAACAAATGCCTTTTGGTCTATGTACCAGTTCCTCATGAGCACGAATAAGTGTTCTGAAATCCCATTCTTCACAATGTTATCCATAATTTATTATGACCCACAGAGTTGAATGTCTTTGCGTAGTCAATAAAACACAGGTAAACATCTTTCTGGTATTCTCTGCTTTTGGCCAAGGTCCATCTGACAGAAATGGTATCCCTTATTCCACGTCCTAGGTTTTTGGACTTTGAATCTGGCTTGAATTTCTGGCAGTTTTCTCTTGATGTACTCATGCAACTGTTTTGAATTATCTTTGGCAAAATTTTACTTGTCTGTGATATTAATGATATTATTTGATAGTTTCCAAATTCCACTGGATCACTTTTCTTTTGAATGGGTACAAATATGGGTCCTTCTAAGTCAGTTGGCCAGGTAGTTGTCTACCAAATTTCTTGGCATAGATGAGTGAGGGCTTCCAGTGTTCCATCCATTTGTTGAAACATCTCAATTGCTATTCTGCCAATTTCTGGAGCCTCATTTTTTGCCAATGCCTTCAATGCAGCTTGAACTTCTTCCTTCAAACTACTGGTTTTAATAGGGAGAGGAGTCCTGAACATCAAAGGAAAAGTTGAGGAATGGACTGAGTGGCAGGGGGAGGGAGAAACAGTTCAGAAGCAGCGAGGAGTTGCCAGACCTGACCCTGCAGGAACTGGCACCCCACAGACCAATTCCACTGGCACAAGCACCATGAGAAGAGCAATGGTATTCAGAATATGTTTTCCACATCGGGAGAAAAAAAGCAGCAGAGAGTCTGCTCAGCCCTCCAGAATAAGCAAGAAGTGGAACTCACTTGGCAAATAGGTAAGTACCTGTGTTTAACCTACCTCACAGATCCAGAAATACTCCTTCTGGAAAAACTTCTCTTCCACTTACCTGCTCCTTTCCTGCTCTGAACTGGGTCCCAGCCAGCTGCATTCCCTGGGCTGGAAGAAAGGACCCTACACTCACCCTGAACCATTCCCCCAGCCTTGGAGAGGGAACAAATTAACAAACAGGGGAAAAATAAACTGCCAGCTCCCCTAAGCAGGAAACTCAAGGCAGAAACAGCTCCTTTGCCTAAGCACAGGCATAAGGGGTCCACAGACTTTGGATGCCTTTCACCCCTGCACAGATCTGTGTGGGCCCATTTCAACAGTGTAGGCCCTCATTAGCACAGTACAGCAGGGTATATACCTGAAGTCTAACTTCAACTGTTTCAGCTACATGGTGAAGGGGCAGATTCGTGACATTTAACACTGCTCTGCCTATTAAGCAGGGTCCTCACCTCCCCACAACAGGGGCCTGAGGACTGGTGGCTCTACACATGACACCTAGCCACCTGCAACAGGGATCCAAGAATAAGTGGTGCCTCCCAGTCCTTACAGCCAATAACATTGGAGGCCTATAGTCCAGCTGCAAAACCCACCCACCTACATGCTCTAGGGAACAGGGACATGCTTTTCTCACAGACGCTCAGGGATGGTTATCAGACCTCTGCCTTGCTCACCACATGACACTGTCCTGCACCCAAATACCTGTGCCTACACCAATCACCCCTGCTCATCTAGGACTGTAGGTGAGAGCCTGCACCACACATTTGGTGACTGACTACCTGGACACCTGAGTTGAACCTATAAGTAAAAACTGAATGGACTCCTGGGTTTACATACCTTGTAAAAGCTCTAACCAAGTGGCTACAGGAAGTTAGAGCTTCAGAGGCACCAATAATCAAACTAGCTCACTGAAGCAGCCTATTTGAGCATATCGAAACAAAACAGGAAGCTAGTACACAGTAAACAAACATAAAATAAATAAGTATAATAACTTATTGATGGCTTGAAGACAACAGTCAATATCAAATCACACAAAGAGGCAGATCACGATGGCTTAAGGAATCTCACAAAACAAAGAACCAAGAAATCTTCCAGATGAAGAGAATTGCCTGGAGTTACTGGAGGTAGAACAAAAGGTTAATATACAGAACTCTACAAGAGATCAGAAAGGAGGTCAGGGAAAATGCAGAACAAGTCAAGCAGCACATAGACAAAGCATTAGAGGAACTTACGTGGATTAGTCAAGAGCACAATGACAAATTTAATAGGCTGCAAGAATCCATAGAGAGACAGCAAACAGAAATTCAGAAGATCAACAACAAAATTTCAGAATTAGACAATGCACTAGAAAGTCATAAGAGCAGAACTGAGGCAATGGAAGTCAGAATTAGTGAGATTGAAGATAAAGCATTTGGCACCAACATATTTGAGGAAAAACCAGATAAAAGAATTAAAAAAAATTAAGAAACCCTAAGAATTATGTGGGACTCTATCAAGAGGAGTAACCTACCAGTGACTGGAGTACCAGAACGGGGGGATAACAGAAAATACAGAGAGAATGGTTGAAGATTTGTTGATAGAAAACTTCCCTGATAACCATGGAAGATGAGAAGATACCTATCCAAAACGCTCATCGAACCCCACACAAGGTAGAATCCAAAAAGAAAGTCACCAAGACATATTATAATCAAACTTGCCAAAACCAAAGATAAAAAGAAAATTTTAAGAGCAGCTACAGATAAATGAAAAGTCACCTACAAAGGAGAGTCAATAGAACAAAGCTTAGATTACTCAGCAGAAACCATGCAGGCAAGATGGCAATGGGATGATATACATAAAGCGTTAAAGGAAAAAAAATTGCCAGCCAAGAAATATATATCCAGCAAAACCTTCTCTCAAATATGATGGTGAAATTAGCACTTTTCCACACAAACAGAAGTTTAGGGAATTTGCAAAAACCAAATCATAATTACGAGAAACATGAAAGGGAATCCCTCCGTTTAGAAAGTCAATAATATCAGATAACAACCCAAAACTAGAACACAGTACAGAGGAACCAGATATCAACTCAGATAGGGAAATCACAAAAATAAATCAAAGCTAAAACACTCAAAACAGGGAAGCAGAGACGTCATTATGTAAAAGATGACAACATTAAAATGAAAAAGAGGGACTAAAAAATGTAGTCATAACATCTTTCATGTGGAGAGGCAGACAAGGCGATATAAAGAAATAAAAGATTGGTTTAAACTTAGAAAAATAGAGGTAAATATTAAGGTAACCACAAAGGAAACTAACAATCCTATGCATTAAAATAAAAATCGAGAAAAACAAAAAGACTCAGCAAATACAAAATCAGCGACAATGAAAAAGAGGAAAAGAAAATATATAAAGAAAAATGACTCGGCACAGAAAGTTAAATGAAACAAAGAAACTGTCAACACACACACAAAAAAAAAGACATCAAATGACAGCACTAAATTCATACCTATCAATAATTGGGCTGAGCATAAATGGACTAAATGCACCAATAAGGAGACAGACAATGGCAGAATGGATTAAGAAAAACATGATCTGTCTATATGCTGCTTTCAAGACACACCTTAGACTGAAAGACACAAAACAAACTAAAACTCAAAGGATGGGAAAAAAAAAAAAATATATATATATATAGGTATATCAAGGAAACAACAAATAAAAAAGAGGAGTGGTAATATTAATTTCTGACAAAACAGACTTTAAAGTTATATCCACCACAAAGGATAAGGAAGGACACTATATAATGATTAAAGGGACAATATTTTTTTTATACCAGGAGGATATAACCAAATTAAATATTTATGCACCCAATGACAGGGCTCCAAATTACATAAAACAAACTCTAACAGCACTGAAAAGACAGATAGACAGCTTCACCATAATAGTAGGAGACTTCAACACCCCAATTTTGGTGAAGGACAGAACATCCAGAAAGAAGCTTAATAAAGACACATAAGAGCTAAATGCCTCAATCAACCAATTTGACCTCACAGACATATACAGAACACTCCATCCAACAGCAGCCAAATATACTTTCTTTTCCAGTGCACATGGAACATTCTCCAGAATAGACCACATATTAGGCCATAAAGCAAGCCTTAGCAGAATTCAAAACATCGAAATAGTACAAAGGATCTCTTCTGATCATAAAGCCACAAAAGTAGAAACGAGTAACAGAAAAGGCAAGGAAAAAAAAAAATCAAACACATGGAGACTGGACAACACCTTTCTAAAAACTTTTGTGTTATATAAGAAATTAAGGATGGAATAAAGAAATTCATAGAATGAAATGAGAATGAAAACACATCCTACCAGAGCCTTTGGGACACAGCAATAGCAGTACTCAGAGGTCAGTTTATAACAATAAATGCACACATCCAAAAATAAGAAAGGGCCCAAATCAAAGAATTAACCCTACAACTCAAACAAATAGAAAGAGAACAGCAAAAGCAGCCCTCAGGCACCAGAAGAAAGTAAATAATAAAAATTAGAGCAGAATTAAATGAAATAGAGTATACAAAAAAATTGAAAGTTATCAAGAGCAAAAGCTGGTTCTTTGAAAAGATCAATAAAATCCATAAACCACTGACAAAACTAACAAAAGAAAAAACAGGAGAGGAAGCAAATAACCTGAATAAGAAATGAGATGGACAATAACACAACAGTCCCAACTGAATTTTAAAAGAATCATAACACAATACTATGAAAAATTGTACTCTAACAAATTTGAAAACCTGGAGGAAATGGACAAATTTCTAGAAACACACTACCTACCTAAACTAAGCAAACCAAGGTAGAACAACTAAGTAAACCTATAACAAAGAAAAGATTGAACAACTCATGAACTCAGACGCAAAAGTTCTCAATAAAATTCTAGCCAAGAGAATTCAACAACATACCAAAACAAAAAAAAATTCACCATGACCAAGAAGGATTCATACCAGGTATGCAGGGATGGTTCAACATGAGAAAAAGAATCAATGTAATCTACCACATAAATAAAACAAAAGACAAGTGCCACATGGTCTTATCAATTGAGGCAGAAAAGGCATTTAACAAAGTCCAACACCCATTCATGATAAAAACTCTCAGCAAAATAGGAATAGAAGGGAAATTTCTCAACATAATGAAGGGCATTTACACAAAACCAACAGTCAACATCATCCTAAATGGAGAGAGTCTCAAAGCATTCCCCTTGAGATGGGGAACCAGACAAGGATGCCCTTTATCACCACTCCTATTCAACATTGTACTGGAGGTCCTAGCCAGAGCTATTAAGCTAGATAAAGAAATAAAGAGCATCCAAATTGGTAAGAAAGAAGTAAAAGTGATAATTGCAGATGATATGATCATATTCACAGAAAACCCTAAAGAATCCACAAGAAAACTACTGGAACTAATAGATCAGCAAAGGATCAGGATAAAAGATATACATACAAAAATCTGTTGGATTCCTCTACACCAACAAACAGAATGTTGAAGAGGAAATCACTAAATCAATACCATTTACAATAGCCCCCAAGAAGATAAAATACTTAGGAATAAATCTAATACAAGACATAAAAGACCTATACAAGGAAAGCTACAAGACACTTCTGCAAGGAACCAAAAGGGAGCTACTTAAGTGGAAAAACATACCTTGTTCATGGACAGGAAGACTCAACATTGTGAAAATATCAATTCTACCCAAAGCAATCTACAGATACAATGCAATTCCAATCCAAATTCCAATGGCACTTTTTAATGAGATGGAGAAATAAATCACCAACTTCATATGCAAAGGGAAGAGGCCCCTGATAAGTAAAGCATTACTGAAAAAGAAGAACAAAGTGAGAGGCCTCACACTACCTGATTTTAGAACATATTATACTGCCACAGTAGTCAAAACAGCTTGGTACTGGTACAACAACAGATACATAGACCAAAGGAACAGAATTGAGAATCCAGACACAAATCCATCCACCTATGAGCAGCTGATATTTGACAAAGGCCCAAAGTCTGTTAAATGGGGAAAAGACAGTCTCTTTAACAAATGGTGTTGGCATAAGTGGATATCCACCTGCAAAAAAGGAAAAAAGACCCATACCTCTCATCATACACAAAAACTAACTCAAAATGGATCAAAGACCTAAATTTAAAATATAAAATGATAAAGATCATGGAAGAAAAAATAGGGACAATGCTAGGCATACATGGCATAAACAGTATACTGTAAATTACTAACAATGCACAAACACCAGAAAAGAAAAAGAGCTCCTAAAAATCAAACACTTATGCTTGTTGAAAGACTTCACCAGAAGAGTAAAAAGACAACCTACAGACTGGGGAAAAAATTTTGGCTACGACAAATTTGATCAGTGTCTAATCTCTAAAATCTACAAGATACTGCAAAACCTCAACAACAAAAAGGCAAATAACCTAACTAAAAAATGGGCAAAGACTGTGAACAGACACTTCACCAAAGAAGACAGTCGGGCGGCTAAAAGATACATGAGGAAATGCTCATGATCATTAGTCATTAGAGAAATGCAAATCAAAACTGCAATGAGATACATCTCACCCCAGCAAGGCTGGCATTAATCCAAAAAACACAAAATAATAAATGTTGGAGAGGTTGTGGAGAGACTGGAACACTTATACACTGCTGGTGGAATGTAAAATGGTACATCCCCACGGTAAATTATGTATACTGTTTATCTTGTCTCTTATTTTAATATTATTTCTTACCATGTTATTTATCTTATGTATTGTATCATATATTATCACTTTTTTTTTTTTACTCTGTATGGGCACTGGGCAATCCAACATTAGAGAGTTAAAAAAAAGTCAACGACTCAATGGCACTGGGCTGGGTTTTAATCCAACATTTTTAAAAGAGTAGTAAAGAACAAAACAAAACAAAACAACATAGTTAGCATAATACCCACAATGAAAAGAGTTGCCAAAATTACTGTTTGGGGCTATCTGAATCTACACATTAACATATTAAATATTCTGAAAAGTCCTGCAGTGAACAAAGAGACCTCAATTTATTTGGCCCATTTTTTTTTTTTAATGTAATACCTTAACATCCAGCTGGAGTGGTGCTCCTTGGAAAACACTTTGGAAAAGACGTGACCTAATCCTTCTCCTCGATTCCTCAGCTTTTACTGAGACTCTCACAAGGCAGCCACCTGAGAACCACAGCAATAGCCTCCTCATGGGTCTACTACTTCTTTCCCTTCTGCCCAAGCCATAATCAACATGGCTACCCTTCTGAAACAAAATCTGATCGTAACTCTTTCCCTTTTAAAACCATTTTATAACAGTCTAAATCCAAGTGCCAATTTCTCCAGCCTTGAGTCCTGACATCTTTAAGCACAAGCTCTACTGCAGCCACATGGAAATTCTGGTGCTCCTTCAACATGTCATGCTCTTTCACCCTGCCATGTCTTTTTTCTGAAAGGTTCTCTATTTTCTTGATTTGGAAAGAAGATGATTAGCCTTTCGGATTCTCCACAAATACAACTATGTTATGGATTGAATTGTGTCTCCCCAAAGTATGTTTTAAATCCCTGGTCCTTGTGCACAATCACATGATCCTGTATGGAATAGGGGTTTTTCTTATGTTAATGAGATCATACCAGTATAGATAGGAGCCCTGGTGATACAGTGGTTAAGTGCTTGGCTGCTAACTGAAAGGCCAGCCATTTGAACCCACCAGCTGCTCCACAGGAGAAAGATGTGGCAGTCTGCTTCCATAAAGATTTACAGCCTCAGAAACCCTATGGGGCAGTTCTACCCTGTCCTACAGGGTCACTATGAATTGGAATTGATTTGATGGCAATGGGTTTTACCAGTGTAGGGTAGATCCTAAACATAATCACATCTGAGTTATAAAAAAGATCAGAATAGACACAGAGACACATACACACTAGGGAAGACGGATGCCACGTGAGGATTGTGTACATGCCATTGCCAAGGAACCAAGGAATCCCTGGGGCTACCAGCAAGGAAGGAGTTGACACTGCTGAGGCCCTGATTTGGAATTTTAGCCTCCAGAACTGTAAGAAAATAAATTTCTGTTCTTAAAGACACCCACTCATGGTATTTGTGTTACACTACCAAAAAACCCAGTGCCCTCGAGTCAATTTCGACTCATAGGGGCCCTATCGGATGGAGTAGAACTGCCCCATTGAGTTTCCAAGGATAGCACGTGGTAACTAAGAAAAAAAACTATCTGCAGTCTTTATGCTCTTCCACGCCAGACAGATTTTTCTCCCAATAAATTTTATGTTCAAATCTTCCAACGTCGTTTTTCTTTTTAACTGCACTGAGCTGAAACTCTTCCCCAAAAATCTAGTAGATTAGCCAACTGGCTCAGGGAACACAACTGAGAAAGTATCAGCTTTCAGGGAGAAGCCAGAGGCTCTGCAGCCAGTGCTTGGTAAGACTGGAGTGTTTGGCAAGTCTGGCTATAACTCTTTCAGTGCTCTTTTTTGTATCCTCTATGCATTGACGGGAAACCCTGGTGGTGTAGTGGTTAAGAGCTATGGCTGCTAACCAATAGGTCGGCAGTTCAAATCCACCAGGCGCTCCTTGGAAACTCCACGGGGCAGTTCTACTCTGTCCTATAGGTTGCTATGAGTTGGAATCAACTTGATGGCAACTGGTTTTTTTTTGGGGGGGGGGTATGCATTGACAGTTGATCATCAGCTAAGCAGGTTTAATTACTTCTTACCCTCCCTCCACCCAGAGGCTGCAACTCTCTAATGTTGGATTGCCCAGTGCCCATACAGAGTAAAAAAAAAAAAGTGATAATGTATGATACAATACATAACATAAATAACATGGTAAGAAATAATATTAAAATAAGAGACAAGATAAACAGTATACATAATTTATAATCTAGTAAATAGAGACTCATGGTGACCTTATGGACAACACAATGAAATATTGCCAGGTCCTGTATCATCTTCATGATTACTGGCTTAAATGAGTCCGTCCTTGAGGCTTATTGCACCAGCTCATCTCACTGAGGGTCTCCCTCACCCTTGTTGGCCCTCTACTTCACTAAACATGATGTCTTCCTCCAGTGATTTATCCCTCTTGATAACATGTCCAAAGCAAGCAAGTTGGACAAACTTCCGTTGTGACCCATAAGGTTTTCACTGGCTGATTTTCTAAAGTAGATCACCAGGCCTTTCTTCCTAGTCTGTCTTAGTCTGGAAGCTCCCCTGAAACCTGTCCACTGACCCTACCAGTATTTAAAGTATTGGTGGCATAATTTTTGACATCATAGCAATACCCAAGCTACCATGGTATGTTAAAGGACAAATGGGTTGTGAAATCTATTAAATATTAAAAAAAAAACCATTGCCATTGAGTCCAACTCACAGCGACCCTATAGGAAAGAGTAGAAATGCCCCATAGGGTTTCCAAGGAGCCCCTGGTGTATTTGAACTGCTGACCTTTTTGTTAGCAGCAGTAGCTCTTAACCACTATACCACCATGGTTTCCCTATTAAATATAGTATAATAGTTAAGTACAGCTTGTCCCACCAAGATGTTTGATAGGTTAACCTGTGGCAGGTGTGGTAAAGGCAGCATATATATATATTAGTTTTATTGTGCTTTAGGTGAAATATTACAGCACAAGCTAGTTTGGCATTCAAAATTTTATACAAAAATTGTGACATTGGTTGCAATCCCTGCATTCTGTCAGCACTCTCCGCCTTTCCCTTTCCACCTTGGGTTCCCTGTGTCCAACTTGTCCAGTTTTCCTGTCCTTTCCTGTCTTCTCATCTTTGCTTTTGGGCAAACGTTGCCCATTTGGTCTCGTATACTCGATTGAACTAAGACGCACGTTCCTCACGTGTTGTTGTTTGTCTTATAGGCCTGTCTAATCTTTGGCTGAAAAGTGGACTGTGGGAGTGGCTTCAGTTCTGAGTTAGCAGGGTGTCCAGGGGCCATAGTCTTGGGAGTTCCTCCAGTCTCTGTAAGACCAGGAAGTTTGGTCTTTTGTGTGTGTGTGTGTGTGTGTGTTTGAGAACTGGAATTTTTTTCTACATTTTTCTCCCACTCTGCCTGTGACCCTCTATTGTGATCCCTGTCAGAGTGATCAGTGGTAGATAAAATTTAATCTGAGGAGAATATATCTTTTTGTCAGGCCCTTTAGGATCCCAGTCCCCTGATGCCTTGCCCAAAACTATTGTTTTTAATAGCATTTACAACTGCCATTTTTAAGGGAACCTGATATGTTATTACTACCTATCCCACCATTCCAAAATGTTAAGCCTCCTTATAAGACAGGCAAGAAATCGGGCTGGCTGAATTAAATAGCCTCCGACTCAGTATTTTTGGAATCTAAACCTAAATGCAGACCACCATATAACCTTTGCTGCTGGCACCCAAAAACTACTTGTGATTAATAAACTAGGAGCTTAGACAAGATAAGGGGCTACATTTCAAGGCCCTGTGTGCTTGACTAGCTATGAAGTACTGATAATCCTTCTGAGTTGTTTTTCAAGGCCCTACTAGGTGCAGAGCATGTGCAGTAAAGATCAACATGGCCTATGAATGACCTTCCACATGAGACGAACATGAGCAGGGACACCTCACCAGGACTTGAACCAAGGTCCAGAGGCATCACGCATGTACAACATCTCAGAATAAGTCCTGTTCGACAGCCCGGCAGCCTTTGTGACAGACTCCATCTTAGTTCCAGCAACCTCTATGATGAAAACCATCTTGAATTCTAACTGCACATTCATTTGATTTTCATAATCCCTCCCCTTCTCCTGGGAATCTCCACGCATTTAGTGAATAAAGATCATGCCTTTTTTCCCACCTAAAAAGTTTTATAAGCCCTAGGAAATCCTTCATTCAGGGAGAGACTGGAGGCTAGCATAGGTGGAAGGCCCTCTCTGTCTCTCCCTCGTGAGCCTTTACGCTCTTTCTGTCGCTAATAAACCTTTGTTCACATGGAACCTCTGAGCCTCTCCTGGTCATTCTTGGTCAGTAGAAGGCAGGGCTTAGTCCCAAGCTGGGAGGCCTTGCCCTGCAACATGTACTTTGCACTCCCATACCCCTAGTGGCAGCCAACCTCCAAGATAGCCCTCTTGACAAGGATCCCTACCTCCTGGTATTTATCACCTTGTGTAATCACCTCCCATTTAGCGTGGGCTAGACTTAGGGTCTTACTTCTACTGAACAGAGTAAAGCAGAAGTGATGATGTGTGACTCAGAGACTAGATTATAAAAGTTAATGTGGTACCATTCTTCTCTCTCTTTCTCTCCTCTCACCACCCCTAGGGAAACCAACTGCCATATATTGAGCATTTCTTGGGAAAGGCCAACAGCTAGTGAGGCACTGAAGCCTTCTGCCCACAGTCACAAGAGTGAGCTTGGAAGCAGAGGCTCCGACCTTGGGCAAGTTCTCTGAGTCTGTAACCCTGGTCAACATTTTGTTTGCAACCTCAGGAGAGACCCTGAACCAGAACCACTCAACTAAGCTGCTCCTGGATTCCTGACTTTCCAAAGCTGTGTGAGATAGTAAATACTTATGGTTTACCACTGAGTTAGGGAATAACTTCTTACCCAGCAATAGATGACTAAGACAGCATCTTCTACAATTTTATTACCTTGTTGTTCGTTAGTTGTCAGCAAGTCTGTTCAGGAGATAGATATATAACATTGTTGCTATTGTAGCACACTGAGATCTAGAGACTCCAGGAATACCTCAGGACCTGAAGCTAGTCTTGCCAAGGAATCCGAGCACTGTTCCAAAGTCAGCAGGTGCTCTCCTGTCCTTCTCTTTCTTGATCTCTCTATGGCATTTAATAGAATTAACTATTTTCTTCAAGAAACATTCTCTTCCTCTGGTTTTCTTGATATCACACTTCCTTGGTTTTTATTCTGCTTCTGTTTTCATACTTCTATGTCTCCTTCGGAGCAAAGCCTGTGTAGTAGAAATTTCAGACAAGGATGGACGGATAAACAAAAGTCAGTTAAGGAAGGATTTTCTATGTTAGGTTAAAGAATTTGGATCTTTATTCCTTCCTCTGTTCCTTAAATGTAGGTGTTATTTCTGTTCCTGCCCTGGGCACTTGCCTTTCCCCACTCCACATCTTATCCCTGGGGTTATCTCAGCCACTTCCACTAGAATGCACACTACACAAGGGCTGAAATTTTCAGTCTGTTTTTCTCTACTGAATTTCCAGTGCATAGAACAATAAAAAATAATAATAATAATTTTTTTAATTTTTTTTAGAACAATGTTTAGCACATACTAGGCACCCAAATAAAAGGAGACCTGGTGGCACAATGGTTAAGTGCTCGGCGGCTAAGTGCAAGATTGGCGGTCAAACCCACCCAGTGGCTCTGTGGGAGAAAGACCTGGCCATCTGCTCCTGTAAAGGTTATAGCCTAGAAAACCCTATGGGGGCAGTTCTACTCGGTCGTTTTAAGTGGAAATAGACTTGAAGGCACTTAACAACAACAACAGGCACCCAAATACTTACGGAATGAATGAATGGATTAAATTACCATTTATATGCTGATGATTTCCAAATCTAACCTCCGTCTCACTAACTTCCAAATCAATATAGTCTACTTCCCACAATACATCTTTACTTGGATGTTCGATAGAAATCTCTAATCAAATCAAAATTAAACTCATTATCTCCTCACACATTCCACCCTCTTTCTGTTCTCCTTCTCATAACTGGCACCATCATCCACCAGTCACTCAAACAAGTAACCTGGCCATCCCCGACCCTTCCTTTTCCTTCACCTCTCATTCCAAATAATCGATAACTCTTATTGATTCAACCTCCAAAATATCTTTCAAGCTGTCGTTTTTCTGTCCATTCCCATCTCCAACCAGTTATGTTCATCTTTTTCCTGAATGTTTACAACAGTTTTCATCATCCAAATGCTTTGCATCCCTCTGATCCATTCATCCACAGTCCAACCAGAATAATCTTAAAAAGGCGAATCTGATCTTTCATTGTCTGCTTATAAGCCTTCAATGGCATTATGTTATTCAGGACGGCATAGGTTAATATTGCTGTAACAAAAATCTTAGTGATTTAAGACATAAAATTTATCTTTCACTCGTGCCTAGATCAGGGACTTTCCAAGGCAGCTGTCCTCATTAATCAAGGCTGGATCAAACTCAAAGGCCTGCCATTACAAGGCTTACCAATTTCAGTTCTTTCATGCACATGCCAGTCACAAAATACAACTTTTCACTGTCTCTTCCTCTGTAAACGGGCAGCTCCTGCCCTAGCTGCGGTCCTATTACTTTTAGTTAGTCTACTGCAGTAACTCCCCAACTCCCTTTTCTATTTCTCGTGGCCTTACCTCCAATTCCTCTAGCACAAAAATCCCAGACTCATCATCTTAACTTTATCTAGTTCAACATTTGAGGCCATGGATTCTCTTGCTCCAATTAAATTCTCCACAACTAACAGTGACAGGGACTGGTTTTGCAGGGCCCATGAGTCAGAGCCAACTTGATGACAGCGGGTTTGGTTTGAATTTTCTTCCTCATGTCTATTCATTGGATCTTGTCTACTTCCCTACAATCACAACCAAGCCACCTCAAGTTTAATATACTCTGTAGAATCCACTAGATGGTCCTTGGAAACCCTATGGGGTGGTTCTACTCTGTCCCGTACAGTCGCTATGAGTTGGAATTGACTCGATGGCAACAGGTTTTGGGTTTGATAGAATTTCTGCAACTGCCTCTGCTTTCCATTGCTTCCCTTCTTCTATGCTACGTTCTAACTAATCTTGAAGATTCAGAGTACAATGAGTTGAACTCCTTTTTCCATACCTAGAAATTATTTTCTCATGTTGATTCCAAATGCAGTGATGTGGTTAAGAGCGTGGGTAAGTTGTGGGTGAGCTATTCACACCGCCTGGGATCAAAGGTCTGCTCTACAGTTGAGTTGCTTTGAGGCCTTGGGCAAGTTAATTAGCATCTTTGCACCTCTGTTTCCTCATTTGTAAAACCTAATTTATAGAGGTTTGTGAGGATTAAATGAGAGGAATATATGTGAAGCTTTAGCACGTTAGCTGTCACAGAAGAAATGCTAAGCAATCTTGCTACAAGTGTATAGATCTATTGATTAGATTGATTTCACTGGTTATATTTGTAAAGGAATTACTTCTCTTTTCTCTGTTCCCAAACTCTTGTCTTTTTGAAACTTTCCTCATTCTTTAATATTCAGTTTCAAAATCTACTTTCCTAATGAAATATATTCTTTAACCTGATACTTTTCATGCGTATGCACACACAAACACACACACACACTGTTGTCAATGTCATTAAAATAAATATGGCATCTCTGTGACCTCTAGGGAGAAATAGGGCAGTCACAGGCCACTGGATGATATCAAAGGTGCCAGGAAACTGCCTCAAGATTTTCAACTGGCTAGACTTGATCCAATGGGACTGCAGGATAAATGCACCAGTAAGGAGGCTTAGTTTCCCAGGGCTGCCATAACAAAATACCACAAAGCAGGTGGCTTTTAAGAGTAGAAATCTGTTTTCTTAAAGTTCTGGTGACTCCAAGTCTGAATCAGGTGTGTTGATTCCTTCTGAGGGCTTCGAGAGAGGAACTGTTCCATGTCTCTTAGTTTCTGGTGGCTGTTAGCAATCCTTGGTGTTCCTGTGCTTCTTGTAGATGAGTCTATCTTTGTCATAACGTGGCATCTGTCTTCTCCCTGTGTGTGACTTTCTTGTTATGACACCACTCAAGACCACTTAGGAGAGATTAGTATCAGGACACATTCTACTTTAGTATGACCTTGTTTAGCTTAACCAAATAACAAAAGAAAAAACCCTATTTCCAAACAAGGTCAAATTTATAAGAATAAGTTTTAAGACTTCAACATATCTTTTAAAGGGGACACAATTTAATCTATAACAGAGGCCTATTCCATGATGGCTGGGAAAGAAGTCATAGAGAGCACTGTTTTGCAAACTTTGATGCATGTATGAATCACCCAGGGATCTTGTTAAAATGAAAATTCTGATTCTGGGAAGATCTCTGAAATGCTGCATTTCCCAGGTGATGCCATGCCACTGTGATCCCCTTGAGTGACACGGGTCTAGAAGAACGATGCTGTTGCAATCCAGGGAACTGAAGGAATCCACCATTAAAATTTGTGGGTCAAGAAGCCAGAGAGTGAACAAACTGGAGACTAAGTAGTGAAAAAGGAGCATGATCCAGAAGACCACAATCAATGTCAAGGGCAGGCAGATTACACAGTCCTTGCACCAGTGACACAAGGGATCCAGAACTGTGGCTGGAATCAAAGTTCATAACAGGGAAGAAATGGCACCTGGACAACCAAGCAGACATTCATATGTTGGCTGTGGTAAAGCTCACACCAACTATGCACAAATCCTGCTGTCATTTAGGGATGCAGTGGAGTGTGGTATAAAGAACTATGGACTTGAAAACAAATTCAGTGAGATTGACTCTGACTCTAACACTTAGTAGCTCTGTGATCTCTCTGAGGATCCATTTCCTTATCCAAGAGGGGGATTATAATACCTTCTTTAAAAGATTCTTGTAAAAATTTAATAAGGTAGTTCTTCCATTGGATAGGAATTTATCTAGAGGATCTCTAGATTCCTAACACTCAGATTATATACACATTTATGATTACCATAAAGTATTTTATATATATTTCTCTTTTTAAATTTTCCTCTCCTATCTATTAAAACAAGCAAACAAAAATAAAATCCAAAAGCAAAAATCTCAGAAGTCATGTCTATTTGCTGAGAACAAAACTGTTTCAGCCAATCCATTATTGTGTAGGAGACAATGTTGTTATTGTTGGCTGCCATTGAGCTGGTTCCAATTCGTGGTGACCCCATGTGTGCAGAGTAGAATTGCTCCATAGGGTTTTCAAGGCTGTGAACTTTTGGAAGTAGATCACCAAGTCTGTCTTCCGAGGTGCCTCTGGGTGGGTTCAAAATGCCGACCTTTTGCTAGTAGTCAAGTGCTTAACCAATTTCACTACCCAGGGACTCATGTGGGAGATGCTGCTGCTGCTGCTGCTTTTAGTACCATCAAGTTAATTTTCAACTCATAGTGACCCCATGTGACAGAGCATAACTGCCCTGTAGGATTTTCTAGGCTGGAATCTTTATGAGAACAGATCGCCAGGTATTTCTTCCACATGGTGGCAGGGTGGGTTCATACCATCAACCTTTTTATTAGCAATCCACCACTTAACCACTGTACCACCAGCCTCCTGTGAGAGGTGATAGCAGCCTAAAATGAGAGGTTGCAAAGTCCAGGCAGATAACTTCAATGAGCATGTGGTCAGATGGGAGCTGGAGCCCCCTCAGTGACACAAGGGATCCTATCTCTTCACACGCTCTCTCACAAGAGGGCAACTGGTGCTCTCAACACCATCAGATTGCCATCAAGGGAGGGAGTGGACCTAGTTTCAACATAAACAAAAATATATATATTTATTTCCACGGTTCATTCCATAGAATTAATTCATTAATTCATGTGATAATTTTTTGAGTGCTTACTAAATACCAGGTGCTGTAGTAGAGCAGGTGCTGTAGTAGAGCAGAAAATTAGATAGATAAGACGATTCTAACTCATAGCAACCCCATAGGACAGAGTAGAATTTCCCCAGGGAGTTTCCAAGGCTGTAAATCTTTACAGAAGCAGAATGTCACATCTTTCTACCACAGAGCAGCTGGTGAGTTTGAACCGATGATCTTTTGGTTAGTAGCTGAGTGCTTGAACTGCTGTACACCAGGGCTCCTTAACAAGTAAATCAGTAAATAAACAATTTCGGAGAGTGATAAGTACTATGAATAAGATAAATAGTGTGATATGCAGAAAAATTACATTGTGCAGGGTAGATGAGCTACTTTAGACAGAGTGGTCAAGAAGACCTCTCTGAGGAAGTGACACTTAAACTGAGACTGGAGGATATACAGGAACCATCATGTAAAGATCTAGAAGAAGATCACTCCAAGCACATGGGCCCCTAAAGTGAAGACGAAAGAGATTGTTCTAGGAGGAAGAAGAAGGCTGATGAGGCTAAAATATACTGAGTGAGAGGCAGGTGGACAGACGGCAGCTGAGCTGAGAAAAGAGGGACAGACTGAAGCCACACAATGTAGGGTCTCTCAGGGAAGACACTTGGATTTCATTTTGAGTTCAGTAGAAAGGCAATGAGAAGATTTGAATAAGAGAAATGTAATACAAGTTATATTTTTGGAAGGTCTTTAGGCTGCTGTATGGAGAATGAATTGAAGATAAACAAGAGTAGAAGCAGGCAACCCCATGTTTTAGACCATTACTAAATCCAGGTAGCCATGGATCAGAATTTACTCAATGGAAACTTTTCTTTTTTTTTAATCCAAGCAAGAAATGACTCAAACTAGAGTGGTGTCAGGAATGATGGAGAAAAGTAGATAAATGTATAATTTTAGAGAAAAAGCCAGTAAGGTATTTATACATATATGTATATATTCACCACTTGTCTGTCACTTGTCCTACTGTGGGGCTTGAGTTTTGCTATGCTGAAGTTGTACCATCAGTATTTCAAATACCAGTAGGGTCACCCAGCGTGGACAGATTTCAGTGGAGGTTCCAGACTGAGAGAGACTAGGAAAAATGACATGGTGATCTGCTTCTAAAAAAAAAAAAAAAAAAAAGGGGCCAGTGAAAACACAAGGCTCCAGCAGAACAGTGTCTGATATAGTGACAGAAGATGAGCTCCTCAGGTTGGAAGGCACTCAAAATACAACTGGGAAAAGGCTGCCTTCTCTTAGTAGAGTCAACTTTAATGACATGGAGGGGTGAAAGATTTTGGGACCTTCGTCTGCTGATGTGCCACAACTCAAAATGAGAAGAAACAGCTGCAAATATCCATTAATAATTGAAGGGTGAAATATACAACGTATGAATCTAGGAAAATTGGAAATTGTAAAAAATGAAATGTAACACATAAAGATCGATATCCTAGGCATTAGTAAGCTGAAATAGACTGGTATTGGCCATTTTGAATTGGACGATCATATGGCCTACTATACTGGGAATGACAAAATAAAGAGGAATGGCATCATATTTACCGTCAAAAAGAACATTTCAAGATCTATTCTGAAGTACAGCCATATCAGTGATAAGATAATATCCATATGCCTACAAGGAAGACCAGTTAATGAGACTGTTATTCAAATTTATGCACCGAACACTAATGCCAAATATGAAAAAGTTGAATATTTTTACCAACTTCTGCAGTCTGAAATGGATCAAACATGAAATTAAGAGGCATTGATACAACTCAAATAGGGAAATCACAAAAACAAACAAATTAAGATTAATTAAAAAAAAATACACGTAACAGGGAATCATGGAAGTCAATAGGTAAAAGATCACAATAATCAAAAAGAGGGACTAAATACAGGAGGCATTGAACTGCCAGATGGAGAGTGATACAAGGCGATATAGAACAATACAAGTTAGGTTTTTACTTAGAAAAATAGGGGTAAATAATAAGGTAACCACAAAAAGGTATAACAACTCTATAACTCAAGATAAAAGCCAAGAAAAACGTAAGGACTCAACTAACATAAAGTCAAACACTATGAAAATGAGGATCTCACAATTTACTAAGAAAAACGTCTCAGCACAAAAAAGTATGCGGAAAAATGAAATTGTCAACAACACACATAAAAAGGCATCAAAATGACAGCACTAAAAACTTATTGATCTATAATTACGCTGAATGTAAATGGACTAAATGCACCAATAAAGAGGCAGAGAGTCACAGACTGGATAAAGAAACACGATCCATCTATATGCTGCCTACAAGAGACACACCTTAGACTTAGAGACACAAACAAACTAAAACTCAAAGGATGGAAAAAAATATATCAAGCAAACAATAAGCAAAAAAGAAGAGGAGTAGCAATATTAATTTCTGACAAAATAGACTTTAGACTTAAATCCACCACAAAGGATAAAGAAGGACACTATATAATGATAAAAGGGACAATTGATCAGGAAGACATAACCATATTAAATATTTACGCACCTAATGACAGGGCTGCAAGATACATAAATCAAATTTTAACAGAATTGAAAAGCGAGATAGATACCTCCACAATTATAGTAGGAGACTTCAACACACCACTTTCGGAGAAGGACAGGACATCCAGTAAGAAGCTCAACAGAGACACGGAAGATCTACTTACAACAGTCAACCAACTTGACCTCATTGACTTATACAGAACTCTCCACCCAACTGCTGCAAAGTATACTTTTTTTTCTAGCGCACATGGAACATTCTCTAGAATAGACCACATATTAGGTCATAAAACAAACCTTTGCACAGTCCAAAACATCGAAATATTACAAAGCATCTTCTCAGACCACAAGGCAATAAAACTAGAAATCAATAACAGAAAAACTAGGGAAAAGAAATCAAATACTTGGAAAATGAACAATACGCTCCTGAAAAAAGACTGGGTTATAGAAGACATCAAGGAGGGAATAAGGAAATTCATAGAAAGCAATGAGAATGAAAATACTTCCTATCAAAACCTCTGGGACACAGGAAAAGCAGTGCTCAGAGGCCAATTTATATCGATAAATGCACACATACAAAAAGACGAAAGAGCCAAAATCAGAGAACTGTCCCTACAACTTGAACAAATAGAAACTGAGCAAAAAAGAATCCATCAGGCACCAGAAGAAAACAAATAATAAAAATTAGAGCCGAAGTAAATGAATTAGAGAACAGAAAAACAATTGAAAGAATTAACAAAGCCAAAAGCTGGTTCTTTGAAAAAATTAACAAAATTGATAAACCATTGGCTAGACTGACTAAAGAAATACAGGAAGGGAAACAAATAACCCAAATAAGAAACGAGAAGGACCACATTACAACAGAACCAAATGAAATTAAAAGAATCATTTCAGATTATTATGAAAAATTGTACTCTAACAAATTTGAAAACCTAGAAAAAATGGATGAATTCCTGGAAAAACACTACCTACCTAAACTAACACATTCAGAAGTAGAACAACTAAATAGATGCATAACAAAAAAAGAGATTGAAACGGTAATCAAAAAACTTCCAACAAAAAAAAGCCCTGGCCCGGACGACTTCACTGCAGAGTTCTAGCAAACTTTCAGAGAAGAGTTAACACCACTACTTCTGAAGGTATTCCAAAGCATAGAAAATGACGGAATACTACCCAACTCATTCTATGAAGCCACCATCTCCCTGATACCAAAACCAGGTAAAGACATTACAAAAAAAGAAAATTATAGACCTATATCCCTCATGAACATAGATGCAAAAATCCTCAACAAAATTCTAGCCAATAGAATCCAACAACACATCAAAAAAATAATTCACCCTGATCAAGTGGGATTTATACCAGGTATGCAAGGCTGGTTTAATATCAGAAAAACCATTAATGTAATCCATCACATAAATAAAACAAAAGACAAAAACCACATGATCTTATCAACTGATGCAAAAAAGGCATTTGACAAAGTCCAACACCCATTTATGATAAAAACTCTTACCAAAATAGGAATTGAAGGAAAATTCCTCAACATAATAAAGGGCATTTATGCAAAGCCAACAGCCAATATCACTCTAAATGGAGAGAACCTGAAAGCATTTCCCTTGAGAACGGGAACCAGACAAGGATGCCCTTTATCACCGCTCTTATTCAACATCGTGCTAGAAGTCCTAGCCAGGGCAATTAGGCTAGATAAAGAAATAAAATGTATCTGGATTGGCAAGGAGGAAGTAAAGTTATCACTATTTGCAGATGACATGATTATATACACAGAAAACCCTAAGGAATCCTCCAGAAAACTACTGAAACTAATAGAAGAGTTTGGCAGAGTCTCAGGTTATAAAATAAACATACAAAAATCACTTGGATTCCTCTACATCAACAAAAAGAACACCGAAGAGGAAACAACCAAATCAATACCATTCACAGTAGCCCCCAAGAAGATAAGATACTTAGGAATCGATCTTACCAAGGATGTAAAAGACCTATACAAAGAAAACTACAAAGCTCTACTACAAGAAATTCAAAAGGACATACTTAAGTGGAAAAACATACCTTGCTCATGGATAGGAAGACTTAACATAGTAAAAATGTCTATTCTACCAAAAGCCATCTATACATACAATGCACTTCCGATCCAAATTCCAATGTCATTTTTAAATGTGTTGGAGAAACAAATCACCAACTTCATATGGAAGGGAAAGAAGCCTCGGATAAGCAAAGCGTTACTGAAAAAGAAGAAGAAAGTGGGAGTTCTCACTCTACCTGATTTCAGAAGCTATTATACAGCCACAGTAGTCAAAACAGCCTGGTATTGGTACAACAACAGGCACATAGACCAATGGAACAGAATTGAGAACCCAGATATAGATCCATCCACATATGAGCAGCTGATATTTGACAAAGGACCAGAGTCAGTTAATTGGGGAAAAGATAGTCTTTTTAACAAATGGTGCTGGCATAACTGGATATCCATTTGCAAAAAAATGAAACAGGACCCATACCTCACACCATGCACAAAAACTAACTCCAAGTGGATCAAAGAGCTAAACATACAGACTAAAACGATAAAGATCATGGAAGAAAAAATAGGGACAACCCTAGGAGCCCTAATACAAGGTATAAACAGAATACAAAACATTACCAAAAATGATGAAGAGAAACCCGATAACTGGGAGCTCCTAAAAATCAAACACCTATGCTCGTCTAAAGACTTCACCAAAAGAGTAAAAAGACCACCTACAGATTGGGAAAGAATATTCAGCTATGACATCTCCGACCAGCGCCTGATCTCTAAAATCTACATGATTCTGTCAAAACTCAACCACAAAAAGACAAACAACCCAATCAAGAAGTGGGCAAAGGATATGAACACACATTTCACTAAAGAAGATATTCAGGCAGCCAACAGATACATGAGAAAATGCTCTCGATCATTAGCCATGAGAGAAATGCAAATTAAAACTACGATGAGATTCCATCTCACACCAACAAGGCTGGCATTAATCCAAAAAACACAAAATAATAAATGTTGGAGAGGCTGCGGAGAGATTGGAACTCTTATACACTGCTGGTGGGAATGTAAAATGGTACAACCACTTTGGAAATCTATCTGGCGTTATCTTAAACAGTTAGAAATAGAACTACCATACAACCCAGAAATCCCACTCCTCAGAATATACCCTAGAGATACAAGAGCCTTCACACAAACAGATATATGCACACCCATGTTTATTGCAGCTCTGTTTACAATAGCAAAAAGCTGGAAGCAACCAAGGTGTCCATCAACGGATGAATGGGTAAATAAATTGTGGTATATTCACACAATGGAATACTACGCATCAATAAAGAACAGTGACGAATCTGTGAAACATTTCATAACATGGAGGAACCTGGAAGGCATTATGCTGAGCGAAATGAGTCAGAGGCAAAAGGACAAATATTGTATAAGACCACTATTATAAGATCTTGAGAAATAGTAAACCTGAGAAGAACACATACTTTTGTTGTTACGAGGGGGGGGAGGGGGGGAGGGAGGGAGGGTGGGAGGGGTTTTTTATTGAATAATCAGTAGATAAGAACTGCTTTAGGTGAAGGGAAGGACAATACTCAATACACGGAAGGTCAGCTCAATTGGACTGGACCAAAAGCAAAGAAGTTTCTGGGATAAAATGAATGCTGCAAAGGTCAGCGGAGCAGGGGCGGGGGTCTGGGGAACATGGTTTGCGGGGACTTCTAAGTCAATTGGCAAAATAATTCTATTATGAAATCATTCTGCATCCCACTTTGAAATGTGGTGTCTGGGGTCTTAAATGCTAACGAGTGGCCATCTAAGATGCATCAATTGGTCTCAACCCACCTGGAGCAAAGGAAAATGAAGAACACCAAGGCCACACGACAACTAAGAGCCCATGAGACAGAAAGGGCCACATGAACCAGAGACCTACATCACCCTGAGACCAGAAGAACTAGTTGGTGCCTGGCCACAATCGATGACTGCCCTGACAGGGAGCACAGCAGAGGACCCCTGAGGGAGCAGGAGATCAGTGGGATGCAGACCCCAAATTCTCATAAACAGACCAAACTTAATGGTCTGACTGAGACTAGAGGAATCCCGGCGGCCATGGTCCCCAGACCTTCTGTTGGCACAGGACAAGAACCATCCCCGAAGACAACTCATCAGACATGAAAGGGACTGGTCAGCGGGTGGGAGAGAGACACTGATGAAGAGTGAGCTAATTATATCAGGTGGACACTTGAGATTGTGTTGGCAACTCTTGTCTGGAGGGGGGATGGGAGGATAGAGAAAGAGGGAAGCCGGCAAAATTCTCAGGAAAGGAGAGACTGAAAGGGCTGACTCAAGAGGGGGAGAGCAAGTGGGAGTACGGAGTAAGATGTATGTAAACTTATATGTGACAGACTGATTGGATTTGTAAACGTTCACTTGAAGCTTAATAAAAGTTAATAAAAAAAAAAAGAGGCATTGATAATTATTGATGATTGAAACACAAAAGTTGGAAACAATGAAGAAGGATCAGTAGTTGGAAAATATGGCCTTGATGATAGAAACGATGCTGGAAATGCATGATAGAATTTTGCAAGACCAATGAATTATTGCAGATACCTTTTTCAACAACATAAATGGTAACTACACACGTGAACCTTGTTGGATAGAATACACAGGAATCAAATCAGCTACATCTGTGGAAAAGAACATAAGGAAGCTCAATATCATCAATCAGAACAAGGACAGGGGCCGAATGCAGAACAGATCATTAATTGCTCATATGTAAGGTCAAGTTGAAGCTGAAGAAAATTAGAACAAGTCCACGAGAGCCAAAATACGACCTTGAGTATACCCCACCTTAATTTAAAGACCATCTCAAGAATAGATTTGACGCATTGAACACTAATGACCAAAGACCAGACCTGCTATGGAATGACATCAAGGACATCATACATGAAGAAAGCAAAAGGTAATTAAAAAGACAGGAAAGAAACAAAAGAGAAAAATGGATACCAGAAGAGACTCTGAAACTTTTTCAATGTAGAGTAGCTAAAGGAAATGAAAGAAATAATGAAGTAAAAGAGCTGAACAGAATATTTCAAAGGACATCTGAAGAAAACAAAAGAAAGTATTATAATGAAACGTGAAAAGACCTGGAGTTAGATAACCAAAATGCAAGAACACGCTTGGCATTTCTCAAGCTGAAAGAAATTAAAAAAAAAAAAATTCAAGCCTCAAGTTGAAGGATTCTATGGGCAAAATATTGAAAGATGCAAGAAGCATCAAAAAAGAAGATGGAACGAATATGCAGAGTCACTGTACCAAAAAGATTTGGTCGATGTTCAACCATTTGGGGAGAGAGCATGTGATCAAGAACCAGTGGCACTGAAGGAGGATGTCCAAGCTGCACCGAAGGCACTGGCAAAACACAAGGCTTCAGGAACTGACATGGTGACCCTGCTGGTATTTGAATACCAGAAGCAGCACTGGAAGCACTCACTTGTCTATGGCAAGAAACTTGGAAGACATTATGATAAATGGAGAAAAGGTTGAATTTGTTGAGAATTTCATTTTCCTTGGATCCACAATCAACACTCATGGAAGAAGCAGTCAAGAAATCAAAAAACTCATTGCACTGGGCAAATCTGCTGCAAAAAAAACCTCTTTAAAATGTTAAAAAGCAAAAATATCTCCTTGAAGACTAAAGTGCACCTGACCCAAGCCATGGTGTTTTTAATTGTTTCATATGCATGCGAAAGCTGGACAATGAATAAGGAAGACCAAAGAACTGATGCCATTGAATTGTGGTGGTGGTGAAGAATATTGAACGTACCGCGGACTGCAAAAAGAACAAGTCTGTCTTAGAAGAGGTACAAACAGAATGCTCCTTAGAAGCAAGAATGGAGTGACTACATCTCACATATTTTGGACATGTTATCAGGAGGGATTAGTCCCTGGAGAAGGGCATCAAGCTTGGTGAAGTAGAAGGTCAGTGAAAAAGAGGAAGATGCTCAACAAGATGGATTGACCCAGTGGCTGCAACAATGGGCTCAAGTATAACAATTGTGAAGATGGTACAGGACAGGGCAATGTTTCCTTCTGTTGTACATGGGACTGCTGTGAGTTGGAACTAAATCGACAGCATCCAACAATAACAACAAGGAATTGAAAGAAAACCAATTAAGATGTTGCAACAAATGGAAGGAACTCTGGAAGCGATCACTCGCCTATGCCAAGAAATTTGGAAGACAGGCACCTGGCCAACTGACTGTAAGAGATCCATGTTTATGCTCATTCCTAAGAAAGATGATACAACAGACTGTGGAACTTATCAAACAATATCACTGATATCATACACAAGTAAAATTTTGCTAAAGATCATTCAAAAGCAGTTGTAGCAGTACATCAATAGGGAGCTGCCAGAAATTCAAGCCAGATTCAGAAGAGGGTGTAGAACGAGGGATATCATTGGTGATGTGAGATGGATCTTGGCTGAAAGCAGAGAATACCAGAAAGATGTTTATCTGTGATTTATCGACTATGCAAAGACATTCAACTATGTGGATAATAATAAATTATGGATAACATTGCGAAGAATGAGAATTCCAGAACACTTAAGTGTTCTCATGAGGAATCTGTACACAGACCAAGAGACAGTCATTCAAACAGAACAACCATATACTGTGTAGTTTAAAGTCAGGAAAGGTGTGCATCAGGGTTGTATCCTTTCACCATACTTACTCAATCTTTATGCTGAGCAAATAATCCAGGAAGCTGCACTCTACGAAGAAGAACAGGGCACCAGGATTGGAGGAAGACTCGTTAACAGCCTGTGCAGATGACACAGTCTTGCTTGCTGAAACCTAAGAGGACTTAAAGCACTTACTAATGCAGATCAAAGACTACAGCCCAACATAGAGAAAACAAAAGTCCTCACAACTGGACCACTAAGCAACATCATGATAAATGGAGAAAAGACTGAAGTTATCAAGGATTTCATTTTACTTGGACCCACAATCAACACCTGTGGAAACTACAGTCAAGAAATCACTGGACATACTACATTCAGATAATCTGCCACAAAAGGCCTCTTTAAAGTGTTTAAAAGCAAAAACATCACTTTAAGGACTAAGCCGTGCCTGACTCAAGCCATAATATTTTCAATGGCCTCATATGCGTGTGAAAGGTGGGCAACGAATAAGGAAGACCAAAAAAGAATTGAGACCTTTGAATTATGGTGTTGGCATAGAATATTGTATATACTATGCACTGCCAGAAGAATGAAAAAATCTTTCTTGGAAGAAGTACAACCAGGATCCTCCTTAAGAAGCAAGGATGGCAAGACTTTATCTCATGTACTTTGGACATATTATCAGAAGAGACCAGACCCTGAAGAAGGACATCATGCTTGGTAGAGGATCAGCAAAAAAGACGAAGACCCTCAAGGAGATGGATTGACACAGTGGCTGCAACAATGGGCTCAAACATAGTGATGATTGTGAGAATATATACACACATAGGAGCCCTGATGGTGTAGTGGTTAAGAGTTCAGCTGCTAACCAAAAGATCAGCAGTTCAAACCCACTAGTTGCTCCTTGGAAACCCTATAAGGCAGTTCTACTCTGTCCTATAGAATTGCTACACGTTGGAATCAACTAGACAGTGACAAGTTTTTTTTTTTAGATGCACACACACCCACACACCAAACCCCCTGCCGTCGAGTCGATTCCAACTCATAGCAACCCTATAGGACAGAGTAGAACTGCCCCATAGAGTTTCCAAGCGTGCCTGGTGGATTCGAACTGCCAACCTCATGGTTCGCAGTTGTAGCACTTAACCACTACGCCACCAGGGTTTCCATATATATATATATACGCATGTATATCAAGAAAGTTGCCAGATGTCTGGGTGAAGTATGTTTAAAAGTGCAGGGTTAAAAAAAGTGAATGTGGCGTTTGCAGAAAATGTCTACAGAGGCCAAGTTAAGAGGTTGGTTATTTTGGTAAAAAAATAATCAGTGTCTCCATGTTATATGACCATGAAGCCTTCTTCCCCATAAAACATCACTTGAGATTTATATACACCAGAATACACTTTGCAAAACATCTGTCAAAGTATAATTTTCAGAAGGTTAAAAACACAACTCTCATGTGTTCAACTTACTAATTTGGGAACCAGCAGATGGTAAAACTGGTTCAAAGAGCATTTGAAAAACTAGAGTATCTTTACGCATTTGAATACAATTGCTAGGCTAGGTACAAAATTGATTAATGTCCTCTAGAACGATAATCTTTGGGATTTTCTATTCTGTGGCTCAAAATCATTTGCATCTTTACTGAATACTATTGTCTGAGTGATTAATAGCATCCTGGCTTGGAAGACAAATTACATGTTTACTCTATTTATTAAGTGCATGTGTAAACTCACACAACCTGGATCTTTAATCAAGAGTAAAGAATGAACCCAACAAATGCACGTTCCCCTAAATAGGTTAATAATTCTTGGGTGGGTCTGTTAAATCATAGTCCCATATAACATTGAAGAGACATGTCGCCCTCCATTTCGTTTATTTCCAAGTTTGGGATAATTTTTCTTAACAGACATCCTTATGATCATAAATAACCCGCAAAGATTATTTGTAATCACACATAAACACACACAACCAACCAGTGGTGGGGTTATTGTGTTTAGATCATTTGATTTACACAGATGCAACACAAGGTGTTAACCTCCTTGAGTATATAGAGTCATATAGGAAAAAAAAAAAAAAACTACCAACAAGAGAGAATTATCTTCCACGTGGAAACTTGTATAAGGAATCCAGGATTGGACTTTCAAAAGTCTCTATGCATGTCACTCTTCTATCCAGAGGCTACAAACTCAGCCCAATAAATTTGTCTCCACAGGTTTCACCTGTAGGACCTGTCACAACCAACCACTTGTCACCGAGTCATCTTTTACTCACTGAAACCTCAGGTGTGTCAGAATGGAACTGTGCCGCATGGAGCTTTCAATGGCCAATTTTTCAGAACTAGATCGCCAGGACTTTCTTCCAAAGCGCCTCTGGGTGGACTTGAACCTCCAACCTTTCAGTTAGCAGCCAAGCACATTAACCATTTACACCATCCAGGAGATCCATAGTACCTATTACTGTGGTTGAATTTCTCTCTTTACAAGGTCCCCATAATCTGTTGAGGTTTCCTGGCCTATAAAAAAGTAGCCTAGGGAAGGCAGAGCTGCTCTTTTGTTCCAATAATTCTCCCCTTGAAACTCCTACTGTATAGTGTTGAGCTATTTAAGAAATTTCAAACATACAAAACGAACTGAATTATTTCTAGCATACCTCTTCTAAGAAGGTGAAAGAACAAATTTTGTGATTGCTCTTGGACTGTCTGGGAAGTCTCAACAATCATTTTAGGTGTAAAATACATATTGGCTTTTTTTCCCCTTGAATTTAGAATCGGATCTTGGAAGGCAAAAACAAAAGAGTTATAATAGATTTGATCACTTGACTAAGATAGAATCATAGAGATCTAAAAGGAACAAATCATGGAATATTAGCTGTTCGTTAATGAGAATAAAAATAAAATAGTTTAAATACAACTATAAGAAACTTCAGCTTTTTGGGGAGTGAGGAACATTTTTGTTTTTTAATGATAGTGTGATCAGATATCTACTATCTGACTAGATTGCACAGAAGTTAAAGGATAAATTTTCACTACATCTGTAAAAAGCAGAATATACCAAGACTCATTCAGTATTTTGAAGGAGATAAAACCAAATTCTAGTGTTGCATGAATATAATATTTGGCAGTAAAAGATTCACAAGTTCCTTTTTTAGAAATTACCTTTTGAATATGTCCCCTAAACTGAATAAACTTTGCCAAAATTGTAATGCATTTTATTACTTCTTCTCAGATTCATTATTTGCAGGTATTATAAACCAAGGACATAAAGTTTACTTTCTGTAAACCTTTTATAACTTTTTATAACCATGTAAGTTTTGCCTTTTGCTGTCCTCTTTCATATTATAGACAACCTGGGACTTTACTTAGATCCAAAACTTCTCTCTTTACCCTGATAAAGAAAAACACATCCATTACCTTGATGAACAGTCATACTTCTTTGGCATTATTTTTTCCTAATATAGTCTCAATCCTTCATGTTAATTATAATTATTAGCTGGATGGAGAATAATAGAAATCTCTGTTGGAACAGCAAAATACTACTTACAGCCACACTAATTCCTTTTACACCTTCTTAAAGTGGTAAAAGAAATACATTCACTAATACAATCCACAGATATGTCATTGTCATTAGGTGCCATCCAGCCGGTTCCAACTCATAGTGATCCTATGCACAACAAAATGAATCACTGCCTGATCCTTCTCCATCCTCACAGTTGTTGCTATGCTTGAGCCCATTGTGTCAACCCACCTTGTTGAGGGTCTTCCTCTTTTCCGCTGACCCTCTACTTTACCAAGCATGATGTCCTTCTCCAGGGACTGATCCCTTCTGACAACATGTGCAAAGTATGTGAGACGCTATCTCGCCATCCTTGCTTCCAAGGACCATTCTGGTTGCACTTCTTCCAAGACAGGTTGGTTTGTTCTTTTGGCAGTCCATGGTATATTCAATATTCTTCTCCAACACCACAATTCAAAGGTGTCAATTCCTCTTTGGTCTTCCTTATTCATTGTCTACCTTTCCCATGCATGTGAGGCGACTGAAAACACCATGGCTTGGGTCAGGCGCACCTTAGCCCTCAAGGTGACATCTTTGCTTTTTAATATTTGAAAGAGATCTCTTGCATCTGATTTGCCCAGTGCAATGCATCTTTTGATTTCTTGATTGCTACTTCTGTGGATGTTGATTGTGGATCCAAGTAAAATGAAATCCTTGACAACATCAGTCTTTTCTCCTTTTATTATGGTGTTGCTTATTGGTCCAATTGTGAGGATTTTTGTTTTCTTTATGTTGAGGTATAATCCATACTGAAGGCTGTGGTCTTTGATCTTCATCAGTAAGTCCTTCAAATCTTCTTCTCTTTGAGCAAGCAAGGTTGTTTCATCTGCATATTGCAGGTTGTTAATGAATCTCCCTCCAATCCTGATGCCCCGTTCTTCTTCATATAGTCCAAATTCTCAGATTATTTGCTCAGCATACAGATTGAATAGGTATGGTGAAAGGATACAACCCTGACGCATACCTTTCGTGACTTTAAACCATGCAGTATCCTCTCGTTCTGTTCGAACAACTGCCCCTTGATCCATGTAGAGATTCCTCATGAGCACAGTTAAGGGTTCCAGAATTCCCATTCTCCACAATGTTACACATAATTTGTTATGGTCCACATAGTCAAATGCCTTAGCATAGTCAATAAAACAAACGTAAACATCCTTCTGGTATTCTCTGCTTTCAGCCAGGATCCATCTGACATCAGTAATGATAACCCCGGTTTCACTTCCTTTTCTAATTCTGGCTTGGATTTCTGGCAGTTTCCTGTCAAAAAACTGCTGCAGCCACTTTTGAATGATCTTCAGCAATATTTTGCTTGCATGTGATATTAATGATATTGTTTGATAATTTCTGAATGTGGTTGGGAATAGGCATAAATATCGATCTCTTCCAGTCAGCTGGCCAGGTAGCTGTCTTCCAAACTTCTTGGCATAGACGAGTGAGTGCTTCCAGTGCTCCATCCATTTGTTGAAACATCTCAGTTGGTATTCCATCAATTCCCAGAGCCTTGTTTTTCATCAATGCCTTCAGTGCAGCTTGGACTTCTTTCTTCAGTACCATCGGTTTCTGATCACATGTTACCTCCCGAAATGGCAGTTCTTTTTGTGTATTCCTTCCATCTTCTTTTGATGCTTCCTGTGTTGTTTAATATTTTCCCCGTAGAATCCTTCAGTATTACAACTCGAGGCCTGAATTTTTTCTTCAGTTCTTTCAGCTTGAGAAATGCTGAACATGTTCTTCCCTTTTGGTTTTCTATCTCCAGGTCTTTGCACATGTCATCATAATACTTTGCCTTCTTGAGCTGACCTTTGAAATCTTCTGTTCAGCTCTTTTACTTCATCATTTTTTCCTTTTGTTTTAGCTGCTTGATATTCAAGAGCAAGTTTCAGAGTCTCTTCTGACATTCATTTAGGTCTTTGCTTTCTTTCCTGTCTTCTTAATGACCTCTTGTTTTCTTCATGTATGATGTCCTTGAAGCCATTCCACAACTCCTCTGGTCTTTGGTCATTAGCATTAAATGTGTCAAATCGATTCTTGAGATGGTCTCTAAATTCAGGTGGGATGTACTCAAGTTTGTACTTTGGCTCTTGTGGACTTGTTCCAATTTTCTTCAGTTTCAACTTGAACTGGCATATGAGTAATTGATGGTCTCATCCGAAGTCAGCCACTGGCCTTGTTCTGACTGATGATTCCATCCTCTCTTCCCAAAGATGTAGCCAATTTGATTCCTGTGTATTCCATCTGGCAAGGTTCATGTGTATAGTCACCATTTATGTTGGTGAAAAAAGGTATTTGCAATGAAGAGATCATTGGTCTTGCAAAATTCAATCCTGCCATCTCCAGCATTGTTTCTGTCACCAAGGCCATATTTTCCAACTACCAATCCGTCATTTTTTACTTTTGTGTTCCAATCTCCAGTAATTATCAATGCATCATAATTGCATATTTGATCAATTTCATACTACAGAAGTTGTTAAAAATCTTTAATTTCTTCATCTTTGGCCTTAATGGTTGGTGCGCAAATTTGAATAACAGTCGTATTAACTGGTCTTCCTTGTAGGCATATGGATATTATCCTTTTACTGACAGCATTGTACTTCAGAATAGATCTTGAAATGATCTTTTTGATGATGAATGCAATGTCATTCCTCTTCAAGTTGTCATTCCCAGCATAGTAGACTATATGATTGATTGTCTGATTCAAAACGACCAATACTAAGCCATTTCAGCTCATTAATGCCTATGATATTGATGTTTATGCATTCTATTTCATTTTTGGTGATTTCCAATTTTTCTAGATTCATACTTCATACATTTCAGGTTCCAATTATTAATGGATGTTTGCAGCTGTTTCTTTTCATTTTGAGTTGTGCCACAACAGCAAATGAAGGTCCCAAAAGCTTTACTCCATCCACGTCATTAAGGTCAACCCTACTTTGAGGAGGCAGCTCTTCCCCAGTCATATTTTGAGTCCCTTTCAACCTGAGGGGCTCTTCTTCCAGCACTACATCAGACAATGTTCCGCTACTATTTATAAGATTTTCACTGGCTAATTCTTTTCAGAAGTAGACTGCAGGCCTTTCCTCCTAGTCTGTCTTAGTCTGGAAGTTCAGCTGAAACCTGTATGCCATGGGTGACCCTGCTGGTGTTTGAATACTGGTGGCATAACTTCCCCCACAGTATGACAAACTGACAGATGCATGTAGTGTCCAAAGATATAGCTACCCTATAACGTATAAAGAGGCCAAATATACATATATTAAAACAATCTTTGCTAATTAATATTTTAGCATTCTATTTTACTTAGAGATTATCCGAATATCCCAGATTATCCATTAATCAACTTGATTTAATTTTAGGCCAAGAATTTATAATTAATTAAAAAATTTTGGAAACTATGATTAAGCTGATACACTACAGAACATAATTATTACTGATGTAAAAATTTTGTCAAAATTGTAACTCAGTGTAGTTGAATACATGATTTTATACCTTTTTCTTAATTTTAAATGTAAGCAAAGTAAAGCAATTTAGCTTATCTGATTGGTAAACAGTATAAAAAGTTTAAAGACTTCAGGTTAACTAATTTCTTCGTAAAAAATAAACCCAAGTGTTATTTAAAATAAAATGTATTCTTGTGTTATACTCCACAGTAATAAAAAACTAAAAATAAATAAAAAATAAAAATAAAAACTTTTTTAGTTTTTTATTACTCCACAGTCAGGGGAAAAAAAACATTTATTTTTGAGGCAGAATTATTAAACCACTTTATTTGGTTCAAAGACTCACCTTAATTATATGAACTTGTATTACTACTTAAGATACAAAATATGAGAATATAAATACATTGGAACTTGGGGGAACATAAGATTTATATAAGCATTTATTAATCTCTATAAACAAATTAATCTCTATGAACAACTTCATCTCATGTATTTTGGACACGTTATCAGGAGGCACCAGTCCCTTGAGAAGGGCATCATGCTTGGTAAGGTGGAGGGTCAGTGAAAGAGAGAAAGAACCGCAATGAAATGAACTGACACAGTAGCTGCAACGATAGGCTCAAGCATAGCAATAATTGTGAGGACGGCGCAGGACTGGGCAGCGTTTCATCCTGGTGTACATAGGGTTGCTATGAGTCGGAACTGACTCAACGGCCTGGCAACGACGTCAATGAATCAGAGCAGAGCTCCTTCATTTTGAGTGATTTTATAATTTATTACTATACTTCAGAGATAGGAAAATATTTCATGTTCACATGATGAGCGGGGTTCTGGTTATCTATTGCTGCTTAACAACTCAGTCCAAAATTTAGTGGCTTGAAACAACAGCTATCATTTATTTAGACCATTATCTACAATCTGCCAGGACTTGAAAGGCTCCATGCAGTGTCAGTTGGGGAAGTTCAACTGGGGCAGATCCACTTCCAAAAGAGTTCCCTCACACAGATGGCAAGTGGATGCTGGTTGGTGGCGTGAGTTCAAGGAGGGCTGGGGCCTTGGTTCCTCTCCATGGGGGGCTGTGCACATGAGTGACTTGGGCTTCCTCTCAGCATGGCGGTGGGCTCCAACCATGAGTGCCAACTATGTTGCCTTTTATGACTTAGCCTCATAAGTCACACAGCATCACTTACACCATATTGCCAAGTCTGCTCAAATTCAAGAAGATGAGAAATAGACCCTGTCTCTCAATGCGAGGAATGTCAAAGCCGTGATGTCATAAAAACATGTGGGATGGGAGAAATTTTTGGAAATTACAGTCTGTCAAAACAGGTAAAGGCTTTCTTGAATAAAGTCCAACAGATACACAGAGAATTTGCAATTTCCATTCTAACACCTCAGCCATGGGACATAAAAACAAAACAAAACAAAAACACACACATTTTCCTCAAAAATACACACAAGTCCAGATCTCAATGAGTTATTCTCCTTTCCAGAGGGACTGAAACATTTCCTTAAAGCAATTTGAATTCACAAATAGACAACCAACCAACCAAAGGCTAATCAACCAGATTCACTGTCATCTCTTATCACCTGACAGAGATCATGAATAATGAGACTATAAAACAGATTCCTCATTATTGCTGTCACCTGTGGTGAAGAACTGGCCAGCATTTGCCTCTGAACTACTAAGAGTAATTAGTAGCTTGATGAGTGAAATTTACCTTACCTGTATCCTTAAGAAAATAGACGTTACATTTGGATTTCACAAGTCAGCTTAATTTTCACAAGTTATATTTGATAATAAGAATCTAGTCTCAGCAAATACAATTTTTAAACTAAAACCTATAATCAATGCAAAACAAATATCTGGCCAATAAAAAGCTAACAAGGAATAATATTAATTCATTTTTAGATTATTCTTCCATCTTTACAGACATTGATAGACCTTTGGTCTTTAGCAATAGAGATAAGTGGTTCGAATTTGGGCTCCCCTATGCACTATGTGGTCTTGGGCTTGTCTCAAGTCCTTGGTCTCCTCACAGGCAAAATGGGAAGAGTAATTGTATCTCATAGACTCTTACAAGGGTTAAATAAATAAATTCCAGTAAAACCCTTAGCATGTACCTAGCACAGAGTAAGCCACATAAATGCTAGCTATTATAGGGTCGCTATGAGTCAGAATCGACTCAACGGCAGTGGGTTTGGTTTGGGTTTATTATTATCACTGTTAACAGTAGTTCAGCATCTCTTCCTTCTTCACACCCTACTTGTAAGCTAATGTGATATCAAGAGGGCTTCCCATCAATCTGACCCTCTAGTGACTTGGACAGTCCAAAAATTAAGGTTATAATGATTAATCTGCACCTATTTTCAATATTCCAGCTAAAAACTCTAGAAATGAATGCACTGTCCTCAAATATCTTTCTTTTAGTGCAAGCATATAGGTGGTGCCTTCAGGTTGTGGTTTTCTCATGAATATTAATTGTTTTTTGCTTGAAACTGCTTCAGAAAGAATGAGTCACTTTTGCTGCTGGGGCTTAAGGAATCCTTACTATCTGAAAACAGACACCTGGATACAGCCCCTTATTGGACATGTCATTCATTTGTCTTAGAATCCAATTTGGGGTTTTGACATTTGCAGCCACATAAATGCAAGGCTGATTGCCTGCCCCAACAGGTAGCTACATGTGTACAAGTGGCCTTCTAGCCCTTTCTCCTTGCAGTTTCCTCTTGTGCTTATGCCCAGAAGGGTGGACTCATGCATTCCCAAGTAAAGGCATCATTTTTCAAAAGCCTCTATTTAAAAACTGTAGACGTCCACATGTCAAATCCCCACCCAGGTTCCCACGGCCATTGAGGTGAGGATTAATGAAAGCTCTTCTAAGGAAAGTTGTTAATGGCCGAATATATTGCAACGCTGTCACTAACATCCTTATAGCACTGAGCTCAGGATTTGAATATAAGGAACTCCTAGAAAAAAACAAGGATAATAGGAAAACAAAGACCAAACATTTTGAAGGCACAATGCTATTTTTGATAAATGACCTACTAAACCAAACCCACCCCACTGCTGTCGAGTCAATTCCGACTCATAGCAACCCTATAGGACAGAGTAGAACTGCCCAAGGAGCACTTTGAACTGCTGACCTCTTGGTTAGCAGCCATAGCACTTAACCACTACAGCACCAGGGTTTCCAGTAAACCGAAAAAAAGCTCTTTAAATCAACATCATCATTTTCTGCCCAAGAAGGACGACTAGTGGTCAAACGTTGTACTTCTCACTTAGTCTCATTCCTTGAATTCATAGACACTTTTTACCCCTGGAATTAAATTCAAAGAACATTTTGTTTAGGTTTATCATTGAGAAAAATAAGGTCATGAAAATACCAGTGAGTGGAGCCTCTCTTAGGTCTAATTTCCTTTGGCTGTGAATGCAGTGTAAAATCATTTGTTCGCAGAAGAATTTGTTTTTTTTTGTACAAAGAGGAGCGGTAACCTTACCTTCAAAAACTGAGAACCTTGTAACTTACTTAGTCTTTCTAAAGAATTTTGGTAGATATTTGCCTTAGTTCTGACTAGTTTGAGCCTTATGAAAAGGAGTAGGAGTTATGCATTTCTTTTGGTTTACATGAGGCACTGAAACTTCTCCAACGAAGCTGTTGTTGGACAGATACGGTGTTTTTAAACAAATAACACACACCTTCTGCATTTGTTTGCCGTCCGCACCCTTCCCCCTCCCCCACAAGGCACCCTCACAAGCACCTCACAAGTGCTGTCATGTCAATCCTCTTGTACATGTTCCTGTAAAAAAAAAAAAAAAAAATTAGCATAGGGCACTTAGGAAAATACCTTGGGGGTGGGGGGAGGGTGTAGCCAGCAAACAAACCCAAAGGCACGTGTTATTTGAGGAAAAATATGGTCCTCGGAAATTCGGAAAGCTGTACCAAGATTAAGCTCCCCATTCTTACTCCAGATATCTGAACAAACTCAAGAACCCAATCACCGGAACCCTGCATTCCTCATAACATGACTGAATGTTGACACTCCTGTCTGATTGTGTGCATCTAGGAACAAATGTGTATCAACAAGCTAATCATTTTTGACCAAACTTAATTGTGTTTTGGAAACTTGGAACAGCTAGTAGGTAATGAGTGTGTCTGGAAGTAATTGTTTTAAACTCAGAATTTAAACAAAGATCTCTGCAAATCATCTAGGCATTTGTTTTTCATCATTTAATCAAAGTATTTCTTACTTTTAACACAAAATTTCATGTGGGCAGAAAACTTCCACACAAAAGAAAAAAATACTCAAAGGTGGCTAATATAATAACAGTATAGAAAAAAAGGAAGGGGGAGGAGAAGAACTAAGAAATATTCTCTTGAAAGTGAACTGACAAAGTTGAATTTGTAGCCAAGAAATGTGAAGGAATGAAATAAGTATGGTATTTCTGACCTCCTACTCAAATTAAAGGTATTTTAAATTTCACTTACTTTCTTGTGTACATACTCTGCCTCAACACTGCTCCCCAGAGTAACCACGTTCTTTGGAAAGACCAACAACGGCAGAAGTTCAGAGGATGCCATATTTGCTTTGGGTCACTTTCCTGTTTTAACAACCAAAGATAACCCAACTAAAGCCCAACCCCATTCATTCTCCTCTTTCCTTCCCTAGAGTTAAACATTATCCTAAGGTTGGGGTGTACTATTTCATAAATATTGCATGTGTACTCATAAAAAATTCTCATTTTGTGTTATATAATTAGGATATAGATAAAGTGTTATAACAAAAGAACCCCAAAATACAGTGACTCAAAATTATCATGACCTAATTTTAATAGGGTCGCTATGAGTCGGAATCGACTCGACGGCACTGGGTGGGTAGCAATACAGGGAAGTGGCTGTCCCTGACCTACAATATTGGACAGGACCTAGTTTTCTTCTCTTGTTGCTCCTTCATTACCTTGGGTGTCCTCATGGTTGATATTGATTGTTGTATTCCAGCCTTTGAATGGGAAAAGACAGGTAGTGATGGACAAGGAGCACCTTTTCATATTTACGTATGTTGACCCTGAAGTTGCCCACATAATCCTGCTCACATCACACTGGACAGATTGTCTAGTTTCCTGGCCATGTACTCTGCTGAATCTTGAATGTGGAACTGTTCTCCTATTGTAAGAAAGAAGGCTAGAATGGATCCCAAGTCTCTATGAATGCGAATCGACTGGACGGCAGTGGTTTGGTCTGGTTTTGAGTTTTAAATTGAGAATCAGTTTTATCATGCAGGAAATTACCTTGGTGCAATGTCAGCCTGTAAGTACACCACCAGGCAAGCTATCACAGAGGTACTAGAACAGAAAGTCACACAGATGAAGTTAAAACTCTCAAATCACACATCATTTTAAATCACTTAAAATACACAGTCAGAAGCAAGGGGAAAGAACGTAAGTTATCCCACTTAGGATAAGATACAAGTGGGGGAAAGGATCACACAGCCTGAGTCCTGTCTCTGTCTGCTGCATCAGCCCTCCCTGATGATGATGTGGTTGTGAAGACCAGAATTGACTTTTTGGCAAAGGGGTCCGTAGACAAAAGGTGGCTGAGCCAAGACACATTCTTGCTCTATGAAAGAGGTTTGGGACAGGCATGACTGGCAACAGCTATAGCTTACCAATTTGCCTGATGACTTTACAGGGATCACTCTTGTTTATACCCCGAGATTTTGCCTTTCTTCATTGGGCCCCAGTTAATGCTTCTAACAGGGCAACAACTAAGGCAGTATCCCTCTTCCTTCTTATGTCCTCTTAAGAACACTAGTTTGGTATGCATTTCCATTTTCCTTTAACACTTTTTAAATATCCCCACTGCCTTAAAATTTTCATTTTCCCTTTATCAAAGCCTTGTTGGTTCTGTAGGGTTTCCAGTTTTCCTAAAGAAATTCTTCTTCTTCAAACTTAATTAGCCTTCCTGTTTGTTGCTGTGTTTTTATTTTTCCACTATACTGTTAACCTGAAACATGTTTTTTCAAACCTGTCCAGTTTCTCCCTTGAATTCCTAAGCATACCTGATTCCTAGAGACAGATTACTCAAAGCACATATTTTTTTAGTTGCTTTCCAAGTCATTGATTTGCAAAAATGTCAGTGAGTTCTCTACTTCAACTCCCCCAAAAATGGCACGTCTCTTTAGAATTGGTACCCCGTTCCTTTGTCTGTTTGTTTAATAACGTCTACTAAACTTTTTTTTACTAAACTTGGATTTCAGTTCAGTTCTGGACTTACGTAACGTTCAATTCCAAATCCCAAGATGGTAAATATATAACAACTGACTCTTGGGAGGAAGGGGGGCAGTGGCAGGGAGCCCTTATTTGTAGGGTTTGCCAATTTTGGTGGTATTAATACTCCCACCATGGTCAATTTTAAGCTATCAATGTGATATCAACCACCTTACACAATTACTGAAAATTTGACAAATATCTCTTGTGCTTGTACAAACTGGCTTCAGCACACCAGTTGGTGACACTTTTGCCATGAACAAACTATAAATTCAAAGTTAATGCCTCTCTCTTGTCTTGGAAGCAAAATAGAATTTGAGGCAGCCTTTTTTTTTTTTTTTTTAATCTATGGGTATAAAACTGGGCCTAGTTCCAGAAGGTTACAGCTAGAGCCTCTGCCAGTGTTCTGTAATTCATGCGGAACTCAGTTCTGCCTTGAGCTTAAAATCAATCAGCAAATGCTTTTCTGCTCACCAATGGCTTCAAAGACCTAATCCTGCTTCACTCTGATGTCTAATACCTGGTCCACATGTAGGTCCAACTTAGGCTGCAGAAGTCTGCATTTTCAAGCTCCCACCATTTGATTAAGATGCTCTCTTGGCCTATGTCTTTGCTGAAACTCACAGCCTGCTAAGCAGTTGGCTCTTGCTAAGAGGAGAACAGGGCTAGGTGCTGTTTATTTCAGGCCTCATGTGTGCAATCTGCCTTTCTAAAAACAGTCACATACTTATGGACAAAGCCACTGTAAGCCACAGTAACTCACAAAGGTAGAAATCCCATACAGCTGCAGCCTATCATAGTATCCTCAAAGCATAGATGTACCCACCCTGGCCACGCTAGAAGCCTCTTTGTTCCACATGTACTTTGCTCCCAGTCTTAGCCTGGATTCTCTAGAGAAGCAAAACCAGTGAAAACAAAACCAAAACCAAACCTGTTGCCATCAAGTTGCTTCTGAACCAGAGCAACTCTCTAGCACAGAGTAGAACTTTCTCATGGGGTTTCCTAAGCTATGATCTTTATGGAAGCAGACTGTCACATCTTTCTCACTTGGAGTGGCTGTTGGATTCAAGCCACCAACTTTTTGGTTAGCAGCTTAGCTCAGCTGCTAAATAAAAGGTTGGCGGTTCGAACCTATCAGCTGCTGCTTGGAGACCCTATGGGGCAGTTCTATGCTGTCATATATGGTGGCTGTGAGTCAAAATAGACTTGACGGCAACTGCTGGTGTGCAAATAAATAGCTTATGTCTATCATGAATTGAGTAGCCCTGGTGGCATAGTGGTTAAGAGCTTGGCTGCTAACCAAAAGCTCAGCAGTTCAAATCAACCAGCTGCTGCTTGGAAACCCCACAGGGCAGTTCTACTCTTGTTTTATAGGGTCGCTAGGAGTCTGAATTGACTTGAAGACACCTAACAACAATAGCTTCCTATGGGGAGAAGAACATGTGAAGTTGAACTAATTAAAATCTTCCATCAGAGTCAGAATCGACTCAGCAGCAATGGGTTTGGTTTGGTTTTTGGATCAGAGTAAAACATCATCATCAGTAAGTGTTTCAATTTAACTGTGGACAATTTATTGGTATCTAGTTTTGCACTATTAAAAACAATGCTGCAATGCAAGTTCTTATACCTTTCTCCTTAAGCAATATGCAAGAGAACACTCTTGGAATAAATCTAGGAAAGGAATTGCTGGTGCATATGATATCATATGCTATATACTGTTAAATTGCCCTTCACAGTGGTTGGACCCATCTACACTCCCACCATTTGTGTATATGTTCCCATTGACCTATATCCTTGCTACGGCTTGATATTATTTTAAAAAGAAAAAGAAAAAAGCCAAGATGCTAGGTATAAAATGATATATCAACATGTTTAATTGTATTTTCATTTTCCTGGTGAAGTTGGCTTCCTTTGATATGTTTATTTGCCATTCATATTTCCCTTGATAAAACTTGTTTGTTCATACTTTTGCTCGTACTTCCATTACTTTGACATCTTTGAAATGATTTTTTTAGAGCTTTTTCTTTCTCTTTCAATTCTGAATACAAATCTCTTAATTTTTTATATGTATTGCAAATATCTCTCAAAAAGAGTGTTTTCTGTTTGTTTCCCTACACTGCATTTTAGATGATTTTTTTCTTTTTCGGCTCTATTCTTCTGTTAACTCTTTCTTTTCCTATATCTAATCGTTGTTTAACCCAATCATTCAAATTTTAAGTTATAGCAGCTTTTATGGGAAGAGGAAAGAAGAACTTTACATCAAACACATTGTATACCTAACAACTTTATGAAAATCTGTAGTAGACTTAAGTTCTTCCTTGGCTTTCTTCCTTGTCCAGAACTCCCTGGTTCTATAAGAGCCTTCAGCCCTGGAGAGTCACAGTACATTAAAAACTATTCACCGATGAGAGAAAATTGAGCACGACTATCCTCTACGTTGGAAACCCTGGTGGTGTAGTGGCTAAGAGCAATGGCTGCTAACCAAAAGGTCAGCAGTTCAAATCCACCAGGTACTCCTTGGAAACCCTATGGGCCAGTTCTACTCTGTCCTATAGGGTTGGCATCGACTTGACAGCAATGGAGTTTATTCTCTACCTTAATAGGACATTTAACATCTCTGTCACATCAGCAGCACTATCTCTCTTGACTCACACGCGCATCATTGTAATCATCAAAATATCATCCCCCAAATGTCTCCTGGGGGTAAAAAAACCTCCCCCATCAGAAACACTGTGTCTATAGTATCATTTCCATTAGCCCAAAGCCATTTACTCACCAACTGCTCTCTACCAACTATGGCCCAGGCACTGTGTTTGACACTATAGATCCAAAAATGAATTAGAAAAAGCCATTGCCTTTAAAACTCATCTATTTGCAGAAGAGAAACACATAAACAGATACTTAGAGTAAAAATTTGTAGTCTAAATTTAACCTCTCCAAACAATTGCATACTTTTGGTACACTGGGGGGGGGATACTTTTTCTTAATCATTATAATAGAATATTATGTGTATTTCTAATACACTGTAACTCTCAAATTTCTTAATTTTCTGGAAGATGAGGTTTGCACTACTAGCAATTATTTTATCCATTGTGAATTCACTTTCTAATAAATGCAAATTCAGGAAGGATTTAAAAATGCAAAATTCTATTTATCAAAAATCATCTCTACGGTGATGCCCGTAATGTTCCTAATGGTGGGCATAGAATTTTCATAAAGTGGCCTTTATAGTTATGAAGGCCTATTGTACATCAAAGGAGGCATGTATGAGTGGATTTCAGTCTTTAAACTGGCCAGAAGGCAGGGCTTATGGTGAGTATCTTATGATATCTACAGATTTACACAGAAATTACCAACGCAGATCTTAAATAAATAAATAAGTAAAGCTCCACAAAGAAGGGATAACACAAACAGTCTTTACATTAGAAAAAAATGCAATCAATGTCCGTAACTGATGCCCATCTTCACACTATCTTAATCATTTGCATTGTCTACATTTTTTCATCATCCTTTGCCTTTTTTTCTCACTAGACTGGAACCTCCTAGAAGGCAGTTTCATCAACTGTCCCACAGTGCCTAGCACTAAACTCTCATCTCTTAAGAGGTAGAAGTCAGACAAATGCTCTAACTAGGAGTCCCTGCTTTGTGTCTGTGTGTGTGTGTGTGTGTGTGTGTGTGTGTGTGCAGGTGCATGCGTGCACATGCACGCACGCTTTAGGTGAAGGTTTACAGAGCAGATTAGCTTCCCATTCAATGGTTTATACACAAATGTTCCATGACATTGGTTGCACTTTAAGTGAAGGTTTACAGGGCAAATTAGTTTCCCACTCAATGGTTTATACACAAATGTTCCGTGACATTGGTTGCAATCCCTGCAATGTGTCAGCACTCTCCCGTTACCACACTGAGTTCCTCCTTTCCATTTGTCCGATTTTCCTGCCCTCTCCTGCCTTCTCATCTTGCTTTTGGGCAGATGTTTCCCATTTGGTCTCATGTAGATAATTGTTCAAAGGGGTACTTTTCTCACTGGTGTTATTTTTTCTTTTATATGCTTGTCTATTATTTGGCTGAAAGGTGATCTCCGGGAATGGCTTCAGTTCCAAGTTAGAAGGATGTCTAAGTGCCATAGTCTCAGAAGTTCCTCCAGTCTTTCAGACCAATAAATATGGTCTTTTTTTTATGAAGTTCCTGATATTTTTGTTTCAATCCTGGTGGTTGGCAATAATTCTAAAACTAGCTACCTCCTTCTCTGTGAGAAAAAGCAGCCTTTCAGAACACTATTAAATCTTTCTTTAGTGGTTGTGAAATTTGGTACCACAAGGACATCCTCTAGAACAAATGTCCTTTGCCAAAGTCTTAGCTGTAGAAAGTGTGAAAGGTTGACTTCCTCAGCTTAATCCTGTATGCCAGATGGTTTCCTTAAATTTGTGTCTTTCTTACAAAAGAGGAACATAATAAATAAACTCTGCCTGGAGGCATTAATAATAATAAAAAAAAGAGGCATTAAACCATGGTTAATTCAAACAAAACATTTTGTAAGACCCCAAATTATAAATACTTATAATCTGCTCTTTCTGGGTTCTAATTTTCAGCCTGTATTCAGGAATTAGGGTCACAGACATCATTATTGTTAATGGATTAACTTGTCTATTCTTAACCACCAACTTCTCTCCTAATATGGCCAAATGCTTTCCAAAACATGTGCTAGACTCAGCTGTGGATGCATTCATGCACGTTCATCTTGGTTGCTGAAAAAACTAACAGCTCAATGAGCATGTACTTCTAATCCTTTTTTAATGTATGGAAGAGTATACTAAATATTTTGCCATCTACTTAGCACTAAGCCATTATGTAAACAATTCAATTCAACCAACAGTTATCAAGTATGAACCTACCTTGTGCAAGTACCTGCCATTGACTCTCAGTGTGTTTGAAAGTACTGAGAAATGAGGTCACAAGCCGGCTCTACAGCCCTAACTAGCTATAGACCCTGAGCAGGAGAAAGGAATTGGGACTAACTGCTGCCATTCATTGAAACCAGAGGCAGCATCATGTGTTTTGAGGTCTGACCAGAATCAGCTTCTCCTCTACCTGGAGTGAAATTCCTATCAATAAATTCCACATAAATAGGTATCTATTAAATTAACTTGTTTGCTTTGGTTTTCCTCTAACTAGGTTGTAAGATGCTTAATATTTGCATGAAAGTATTCATAAGTGTCAGTTCAATTAATTAATTAATTATATGTGATTCAAATTATGACCAGAAGGCCCTGTTAAAATCTTACCTGAGGAGTGAAGGAAACTTCAAGTTTCACGGCCTCTCTTTCTTTCACCCACTGAGTCTTTTGAACTTTTCACATCTCTCAGCCTGAGAATCTCAGGGCATCTATTGCCTGAATCCCTATCTTCCCTGAACCTTCAGAATGGACAGATCAACTATCTCCAAAAGTTGGGGCAGCACTGGGAAAAAAACAGTGACGTGTGTAATATTTCCGTTGGCAACTGTTTGCTTCTTTTCCCCTTTCCCTTCTAGTCTCTCATTAAATATTTCCATTGGGTGAGCACCAACTATGTATAAGCCTCTATGACAAGCATTCTGTTATCATGAATTCTAACAATAATTCAGCAAGAAAGACATTATTAACCTTGTCCTACACATGAGAAATATTGAGGCTAAAAGAGAGATTAACTTGCTTAGCCAAGCGCATACAGCCGTGAATGACACAGCCAGGCTTTGAACTGAAGACTGTCTGATTTTAAAGTTCTTTACTTTTTTTTTTTTTTTTTTTTTTTGCTGCTTTTGGGCAATGCCTTGCCCAGGTCTCAGTTTCATTAGTATCTTGAGAATTTTAGATTAGATGACCTCAAGTTTCCTTCCTGGGTGGACCCTTCAGGATCTGTGCTCTATTATCTATTTTCTAGTATCTTCATATGTATTTGGACAATGAGAAAACTGAGACCCAGAGAAGTGAAATGACTTGCCCAAGGGCAGCAGATGACTCATTACAGCGCCAAGACTAAAGCCTAGATTTCCTAATACTCATTCCTAGTCTGTTTAACATTTAACATCTTTTACCTAGTCTACCAGGTAGATCTTCCTAGTTTATTTGAAACACAAATTTAACTGTTGTTGTTGTTGTTAGGTGCTCTCAAGTCAGTTTCAACTCATAGCAACACTATGGGCTATAGAACGAAACACTGCCCAGTCCTGCGCCGTTCTCACAACCCTTGTTATGCTTGAGCCCATTATTTCAGGCACTGTGTCAATTCATCTCACTGAGGGTTTTCCTCTTTGTTGTTGACCCTTTACTTTGCCAAGCATGATGTCCTTCTCCAGGGACTAGTTCTTCCTGATAACATGTCCAAAGTAGGTGAGATGTAGTCTCTCCATCCTTGCTTCCAAGAAGCAGTCTGGCTGTACTTCTTCCAAGACAGATTTAACTGGGCACCCTGTGTTTTTATTTGCTAGTCTGGAAGTCCTACACACACTTCCTGCTGTCTCTCTTCTTATACACTCTCAAGAGTACCATGGGCTTTTCTTTCATAATACTTAACAAAAATTATAATTAATTTTTATGACCCTGTTTACAGATGGTCTCTAAGCCACTCTAGACTCTAGATGCTGTGAGAGACAAAACTGTGTCTACTTTGTTAACCATTATTTTCCCTGCACTTAGCATGGTGTCTGCCACATAGTCAATATTCAACAGATATTTGTTGAATAAAAGAGTAATGAATTAATGGGTGAATAAGAGTTATCTCAGTTTTCTCCATTTTTTTCTTAAGGTGATTTTACATCGATATGTGTGCAATTTATCACGACTGAAATAAATTACTACAACAGGCATTTAGAGGTGGTTGAGCTAGGGCTCAGGAATTGCACCTACATCCAAACCTGCACTCTTTTTTCACTCTCTTTTTTTCCTTTCTCCTTGACTTTACACCAGGGTCTATTTGCATATTTTGATGTGCTTGGAAACTTCTTTAAGTTAGTGAAAACAAACAAGACTTTCTGAACAAAGAACACTGCAACTGGGTTAAAGGATAATTGAATAACAAATTTAAATAGAGACCTAGAGTGTTTTACCTTCCTGGAGCCATTTGTTTACATTCCAGGCTAGTGAAGTAGAGACCTTCACCTCCTCCACACAGAAGATTTCTTTACATTCCAAGGTAAATTCTCCCTTTCTCTGGAGAAGGGAGGATAGAATGTACTCCATCAGCTCCTATATAAGCTCCAAGTTTCATAATTTTAGGGCTTTTCTTGAAAACTCCATTGTACATGCAGGTGACCTGAGGCCCTCACTGTGTCGCCTTGTGAGGAATAAGGGCATGGGAAACTGGTTGTAATATAAATCTGTATTTATGTAAAGCACACTTGTATTATGGCAGGCCAGCTTGTTAGTTTGCAAGCAGGGTAACATCTCAGACCCTTCACAGTTTTGGAGTTAACATTTGTTGTGTGCTAGCCTAGGGTAGTGATGTGAATTAGTGTGGTTACATTTACTATCTAAACACTTTGAGGTCAGAGGTCACACATGAAACTAGACTGGTCAAATGAAACATCTTGAAATGTCAGGCACACATAGATCAGTGTCTTCCAGGGATCAGGTGAGACATTTAGCGCTGAATTGCAAAACATTCCATTCTCTTGTTTTTATACATAGGCCAGAACCACTCTGGTTCCTCAAAACAGGAAAATCTGGGCACATTCAGGTACAGGAAGTGTGAAAATGCCATCTCCACTCAGTTTCATGGGCAGTGGATGTGGACGAGTGAGAGCCAGATCAGGAATGGAAGAACCAAGAAGAGAAATAAGGTGACTGCTGCTGACCTACTTACTTGTGGGTACATGAGAGGCATCCATTTGGGGTACTGAGAAATAACCGAGAACTCCTTGAGTGGCAATAATTTAAGGCAAGCAATATTGCAGTCTTTTAAATAGCTTTGAAACAACATACAGTAATTTGAGTTAAAAAAAAAAAAAAGGTAACTCTTTTGTCACAGGCTAATGAGGAATCCTTCCACTGACCTATTGGCAGAAATATATTTCTAAGAGTTTCTATGATTTTCTTCTCACCAGCTTCAGTCATATTCTGCCAAAGTTGCCTAATTATTAGGAATATTTTTCTCTTCACACCTAAAGATTTCCAGAGGTTAGGGTCATGAAATGTTTTCCCTGTATATCCTTTAAAATTTGCAAAACTTAGTAAACCCCACTAAACCAGATCCTGCAAATCTATTCACTTTTCCCTTACATTTTAAACCCCCACCTCACCCCACCCCTGAGAACTTATTTATTAGCCAAATGTTTCAGATGGTGCCTAAGCTTTAGGCATCCTGACTTCCCCTCACCATGCCTCAGCTGCACTCTTTGAACATAGGGCTTAAATGATGAGAGTTTTTTTCTAAATAAATGCAGTAACTATTGTTTCTTATGCAATGAAACCAAGTGGCATCATGAGGCATTGAGCTCTTACTTACACTGGACAAGGGAGAGATTCCAAGAGATTGAAGAAGAAAGAAGAATGGTAAAGGGAGGGGGAAGTGCACCAAAGATGCACATTGATTTTCCAAATTATACCTTGGTCTGTCCCTTCCTTTCTGTCCATCTGGAGACCAAGTGTAGTGGATTAATTCTTCAATTGTTTCCCTGAGGTCTGGCCCCACTTTGCCTGGAGTAGTGAATTGGCCCCATGACAACCAGGAAAACAAAGCCTGAGAAAGGTTGTGCAAAGCTAAGCCCAGCAGGAGCTGTGCCAAGCAAATACTAGATATTTGCAGCAGCTTTTTGTTCTGCACATGGTTGTTTCCTGTGTACACAGTGCAGGAACTTTGCCATCTACACTTTCTCCAAATACCCTCCCTGTGTTGCATTATTGAAGTGTCAGAACTGTGTTCTACTCCCTGTGCTGTACTGCCTGTGAAGGATTTAGGGGAGGATCCATTCCTGGCCTCTTCCAGCTTCTAATGGCTCTAGGCATTCCTTGACTTGTGACCACATTGATCCAATCTCTACCATCATGGTCACATTGCTACCCCCTTTTTTAAAAGAATATTGTTGTGGATTGCATTGTGTCCCCAAAAAATATCTGTCAACTTAGCTGGGCCGTGATTTTCAGTATTGTGTGATTGTCTACCATTTTATGTGATTGTCCACCATTTTATGTGATTTTCCTGTATGTTGTAAATCCTATCACTATGATATAATAAAATGGATTAGCAGTAGTTATATTGATGAGGTCTACAAGATTAGATAGTGTCTTAAGCCAATCTTTTTTGAGATATAAAAAAAAGAAGCAAGCAGAAAGACACAGGGACCTCATACCACCAAGAAAGCAGTGCTGGGAGCAGAATGCATTCTTTGGACCTGAGGTTTCCGCCCTGAGATGATGACAAGTGCCTTCCTCCAGAGCCAACAGAGAGAGAAAGCCTTCCCCTGGGGCTGAGGCCCTGAATTTGGACTTCTAGCCTACTGGACTGTGAGAGAATAAACTTCCCTTTGTTAAAGCCATCCACTTGTGGTATTTCTGTTATAGCAGCACTAGATGACTAAGGCAAATACATTTAATTTCATTTTGAGCACCCAGATATTCCAGGACAAGCTTCTCGCAAGATCCATGTAAGGTAATATTTACTTTTTTGCCATATGAATTAATATTCACAGGTTCTGTGGATTAGGATGTGGACATATCTTTTTGGGAAACATCATTCAACCTACTACAGATGTTAAGTGATAAATGCTCATAAATACAAAAATATTACTCTATTCAATTTAATTCTACACAACAATCATCTAGTGAGCCTCTGCTCTGCTATACCCTAGGCTTAATCATAAAATGATACAAGTCTTGGTTACCATGCTGAAGCAATTCACAGTCTGATGGAGAAAACATATGAAAGCAGATTAATACTATGCGTAGTGATAGGTGCTATGTGAGAGTCGTAATTCGAGCGGAACTGTGGAAGCTCTTCCGGGGGAAGGAAGAAGGGCTTCTCAGAGGAGGTGAATCTTTAGCTGAGTGTTGAAGAACGATCAGGAAGAGAATTCCAGGTAAGAGAACACCATGGTCAAACACACAGAAGTGTGGAATAGCATGATAATTTGGGAAGCTGTTGTGAAGATCAAATGAGAAAATGCACATAAAGCTATTAGCACGGCACCTGGTGTTCAATAATGTCACCAGTTTTTTCTGGAGTGAGGAGGGGGAAGCATGAGTGAGGAGGGGGAAGCTGAAGACATAAGCAGGGACCAGACTGCACTGGACTTAGCTTGCCATTCTAATCAGCTTGAGCTTCACCTCAAGGGCAATGGAGAACCACTGGAAGGTTTTAATCAGGGGAGTAATGTGATCAGATTTTTGCAAAAATGTTCATGCTTCATTAGCCTTCAAATACGTATTATTAAAATATACCAAAATTTCTATTTTAATGAAAAGATTTTAGAGTGCAAAGGGAAAGGGAGTAAGAAAAAGAGAATATTGCAAAACATCCTCCATGAAGACAGCCATCTATGTGGCTACTCACAAAACATTTGGATCTCTGGTTACGGCCCACCACAATTTCTCCCCTTCAAGAACCTGAGACCTGCATTTCCATCAGGTCCATAAGCCTTGGATGAAAGCACCGTAGACTTGCATTCACCTAAACACTAATATAAGTCATGTATTTGAGAAAATAACAGATACATTGAAATTGTATAGGTACCAGTATACATTTGTCATCCAACACTTTTTATTTTTAAAGCTTGTGTATTTATGCAACCAAATGAACATGGATCAGACAAGCTTCCACAAGAATGGTCTTTAGGATGTTATCTACACACACACACACACAAATTGAAATAAAAACCAGTTACTTTTATCCAGATAGGTGGTTATTTTGGAAGGAAAAAAAATGAATTTAGTCAGTAGCTACTTGATCAATTGGCTGGATTTGTTCATTAAAACACACACAGAATAGTTGGGTCTGTAGATACTTCCATAATATTGGGGAACAATTGTACCACTTAAATGAAACTTAATTTTTTCCCATCATGCCTCCATACATGCCCTCAGAAAATTTATCGAGAGGTGCTATTCCCAGTTTTGAGAGTCTGGCACTTGAAATAGTGCTTTAGAATGCTTGTTTCTTCCAAAAGCCTCCTTCTTTGACAAATGGGCTCATTTTAATGATATTAGCGTGTTGGATGGGGCTGTCAACTGCTCTTGCCAATAAAGCATTTCTCACAAGGTGACCTTCATTTGTAAGGTCTTAGCGTTCATAAGCCTAAATTTTTATAGAAATGATTGAGTTTTCTTATGGCTACTGGGTTTAATAGGAGCTCTGGTGGTGTAGTGGTTAAGCTCTTCGCTGACAGCCAAAAGGTCAGCAGCCACTGTACGGGAAAAATATGTGGCAGTCTGCTCCTGTAAGATTACAGCCTAGGAAACCCTATAGGGCAGTTCTACTCAGTCCTATAGTTGGTACGAGTTGGAATTGACTTGATGGCAATAGGTTTGGATTTTTGGTTACTGGGTTTATCCTTTCGGTCTCAGCTCAAATTCTCCACTGGACACCGTCAGTCTCACCCCTAGTTCATTTTTATCACTGCACTTGTGTCTTACCTGACTAACTCTTTATTTATGTGCCCATGTGTTTATTGTCTCTTTTCCACACTCCAGGAAATATAAATTTCCCTGAGGCCCACACTTCCTCTGTCTTGGTCATTTCTGTATTCTCAAAATACAGAACAGTACCCGGGATATCATAGCATACGATTAGAAACCAATGGTACTGAAGGAAGAAGTCCAAGCTGCACTGAAGGCATTGGGGAAAAACAAGACTCCAGGAATTGACGGAATATCAATTGAGATGTTTCAACAAATGGATGCAGCACTGGAAGTGGTCACTTATCTGTGCCAAGAAATATGGAAGACAGTTTCCTGGCCAACCAACTGGAAGAGATCCATATTTATGCCTACTCCCAGGAAAGGTGATCCAACTGAATGCAGAAATTATCAAACAATGTCATTAATATCACATGCAAGCAAAGCTTTGCTGAAGCTCGTTTGAAAGTGGCTGCCACAGTGTATTGATAAAGTCTTGCCAGAAATTCAGGCTGGATTCAGAAGAGGATGTGGAACCAGGGATATCATTGCTGATGTCAGATGGATCCTGGCTGAAAATAGAGAATACCAGAAAGATGTTTACCTGTGTTTTAATGACTATGCAAAGGCATTCAACTGTGTGGATCATAACAAGTTATGGATAACATTGCAAAGAATGGGAATTCCAGAACACTTAGTCATGCTCATGAGGAACCTGTACATAGATCAAGAGGCAGTTGTACAGACAGAACAAGGGGATACTGAGTGGTTTAAAGTTAGGAAGGGTGTGCATCAGGGTTGTATCCTTTTACCATACCTATTCAATCTGTATGCTGAGCAAATAATCCCAGAAGCTGGACTACATGAAGAAGAACTGGGCATCAGGATTGGAGGAAGATCCATTAACAACCTGCATTATGCAAATGACACAGTCTTGCTTGCTGAAAATGAAGAGGACTTGAAGCACTTACTACTAAAGATCAAAGACCACAGCCTTCAGTACAGATTACACCTCAACATAAAGAAAACAAAAATCCTCACAACTGGACCAATTAGCAACATCATGATAAACGAGAAAAGATTGATGTTGTCAAGGATTTCATTTTTCTTAGACCCACAATCAACACCCATGAAAGCAGCAGTTAAGAAATCAAAAGATACATTGCATTGGGCAAATATACTGCAAAGGACTTCTTTAGAGTGTTGAAAAGCAAAAGATGTCACCTTGAAGACTAAGGTGTGCCTGACCCAAGCCATGGTATTTTCAATTGCAACATATGCATGTGAAAGCTGGGCAACAAATAAGGAAGGCTGAGGAAGAATTGACGCCTTTGATTTGTGGTGTTGTTGAAGAATATTCAATATACTGTGCACTGCCAAAAGAACGAATGAACAAATCTGTCTTGGAAGGAGTACAACCTTAGAAGCAAGGATAGCGAAACTGCATCTTATATACTTTGGACATGTCAGGAGGTATCAGTCCCTGGAGAAGGACATCGGGCTTGGTAAAGTCAGGGTCAGTGGGAAAGAGGAAGACACTCCACAAAGTGGATTGCCACAGCGGCTGCAACAATGGGCTCAAGCATAACAACAATTGTAAGGAAGGTGCAGGACCGGGCAGTGTTTCATTTTGTTGTGCATAGGGTCGCTATCAGTCAGAACACCTAACAGCAACAACCTGGGATATTTGTTGATCAATAAACATTTGTTTGATAAATGAATGAATGAAGAAAGGAGTGAGTGAAAAACTATACTGATAAAGGGACCAGAATTGATTTTATTGTTGTTTGTTGTCATCTAGTTGGCTCCAACTCATGTTGGCCTCATGTACAACAGAACAAACATTGCTCTGTCCTGTGCCCCATCTTACCAGAAAATAAAAAACTAGTGAAATATTCCCTTTTGGAAAATGGGTCAATCTCTTCAGAAAAAGTAGTTTACCACAGGGAAATGTCTGCTTAAAGTGACACTTGTAGGACCAGCTTTCCTGTGGAATTTTTTAGGAAGTTCCCCAATAATTTTACCTTCGATATTTAAGAAATGACCATATTGGCCATGAGGTAAAATTTTATATGAGGAGAAGCAGAACTGGATCTCCCAGGACTTGATCTAATCTTCATAATGCAGTTGAACCTTTCTTCAGGCATTTTTCTAAAGAGATGTCCTCTTACTTGCAAATGACAGAGGCTAAACAGAATTATTTAACTCCCATAAATAATGTTTACCATACTTACTGCTTGAAACTGGAAAAGAGTAAGTTCTAAATTGACTAATAAGATAATAAAGCACTGAGCTCTTCAAAAATGTGTCCAAATCCCTGATTCAGAGGAATTAATCCTTCGGAGACGGACATTTTATGAGTGACTGCCTTAGCAGTGGTAATGGCAATTGTGGAATCTTAATGGCACGTTGGTTAAGCATTTGGCTGCTAACTGAAAGTTCAGTGGTTCGAACCCAACAACTGCTTGGTGGGAGAATGTTGTGGCATTCTGCTCCTGTAAAGATTACAGCTGTGGAAAACCTGTGGGGCAGTTCTACTCTGTCCTATTGGGCCACTATGAGTCAGAATTGACTCAACAGTAACAGGTTTTGGTTTGTGGTTTTTTAATGGCAGTTGAGAATCATGGAGTTGCACAGGGAGAAGAAAACAAATGGCAAACATTGCTCTGGGGAAAGTAATGAATCCCAAGGACAATTCTAGAAAACTATACCCAAAATATACTTTGGGGGTACTCCAAACATAAAATGATGCATTAATATAGATTGATCAAAAATAAAGTCATGCCAGATGAACTTCATTTCCATTTTTTTTAATTTTTTATTGTGCTTTAAGTGAAACTTTACAAATCAAGTCAGTCTCTCACACAAAAACTTACATACACCTTGCTACATACTCCCAATTGCTCTCCCCCTAACAAGACAGCCCTCTCCCTCCCTCCACTCTCTTTTCATGTCCATTTTGCCAGCTTCTAACCCCCCTTACCCTCTCATCTCCCCTCCAGGCAGCAGGTGCCAACATAGTCTCAAGCGTCCACCTGATCCAAGAAGCTCACTCCTCACCAGCATCCCTCTCCAACCCATTGTCCAGTCCAGTGCCTGTCTGGAGAGTTGGCTTTGGGAATGGTTCCTGTCCTGGGCCAACAGAAGGCCTGGGGGCCATGACCACCGAGGTCCTTCTAGTCTCATTCAGACCATTAAGTCTGGTCTTTTTATGAGAATGTGGCGTCTCCATCCCACTGTTCTCCTGCTCCCTCAGGGGTTCTCTATTGTGTTCCCTGTCAGGGCAGTCACCTGTTGTGGCCGGGCACCATCTAGTTCTTCTGGGCTCAGGATGATGTAGTCTCTGGCTTTTGTGGCTCTTTCTGTCCCTTGGGCTTATAATTACCTTGTGTCCTTGGTGTTCTTCATTCTCTGTTGATCCAGGTGGGTTTTCTTAATAGGTTTTATTATGCCAATTGACTTAGATGTCCCCAAGCCCCCTCCCCTGCTATGCTGGCCTATGAAGCATTCACTTTATTCAGGAAACTTCTTTGCTTTTGATTTAGTCCAGTTGTGCGGACCTCTCCTGTATTGTCTGTTGTCTTTCCCTTCACCTAAAGTAGTTCTTATCTACTATCTAATTAGTGAATACTCCTCTCCCACCCTCCCTCCCTCCCCCGTCTCGTAACCATCAAATACTATTTTCTTCTCTGTTTAAACTATGTCTCAAGTTCATATACTAGTAGTCTGATACAATATTTGTCGTTTTGCAATTGACAAATTTCACTCAGCATAATGCCTTCCTATCCATGAGCAAGGCATATTTTTCCACTTATGTAGGCCTCTTTTGGTTTCTTACAGAAGTGTACTGTAGTTTTCTTTGTGTAAGTCTTCTACATCCCTGGTAAGATTTATTCCTAAGTAGTTTATCTTCTTGGGGGCTACTGTAAATGACATTGATTTGGTGATTTCCTCTTCAATGTTCTTTTTGTTGGTGTAGAGGAATCCAACTGATTTTTGTATGTTTATCTTGTATCCTGATACTCTGCTGAGCTGTTCTTTTACTTTCAGTAGTTTTCTTGAGGGTTCCTTGGGGTTTTCTGTGTATGAGATCATGTCATCTGCAAATAGAGATACTTTTACTTCTTCCTTGCCAATCTGGGTGCCCTTTATTTCTTTTTCTAGCCTAACTGCTCTGGCTGGGACCTCAAGCACAATACTGAATAAGTGCGGTGATAAAGGGCATCCTTGTCTGATTCCGGATCTCAAGGGGAATGCTTTCAGGCTCTCTCCACTTAGGATGATGTTGCCCTTTGTTATGCCAAGGAAATTTCCTTCTATTCCTATTTCAATGAGAGTTTTTATCATGAATGGTTGTTGAACTTTGTCAAATGCCTTTTCTGCCTCAATTGATAAAATCATGTGATTCTCGTGTTTTGTTTTATTTATATGATGGATTACATTAGTTGTTTTTCTAATGTTGAACCATCCCTGCATACCTGGTATGAATCCCACATGGCCATGGTGAACTATTTTTTTGATATGTTGTTGAATTCTATTGGCTACAATTTTGTTGAGGATTTCTGCATCTACGTTCATGAGGGATATAGGTCTGTAATTTTCTTTTTTTGTGGTGTCTTTACCTGATATTGGTATCAGGGATATGCTGGCTTCACAAAATGAGTTTGGGAGTATTCCATCCTTTTCTATGTTGTGAAATACCTTTAGTCGTAGTGGTGTTAACTCTTCTCTGAAAGTTTGGTAGAACTCTGCAGTGAAGCTGTCTAGACCAGGGCTTTTTTTTGGTTTGTTTGGAGTTTTTTGATTACCTATTCAATCTCTTCTTTTGTTATGGGTCTATTTAGTTGTTCTACCTCTGTTTGGGAAATCCTGGTGGCGTAGTGGTTAAGTGCTGTGGCTGCTAACCAAAGGATCGGCAGTTCCCGTCTGCCAGGCTCTCCTTGGAAACTCTATGGGGCAGTTCTACTCTGTCCTATAGGGTCACTATGAGTTGGAATCGACTCAATGGCACTGGGTTTGCTTTTTTTTTCTTTTTTTTTTTTTTGACTTCTGTTTGTGTTAGCTTAGGTAGGTAGTGTGTTTCTAGAAATTCACCCATTTCTTCTAGGTTTTCAAATTTGTTAGAGTACAATATTTCGTTGTAATCTGATATGACTCTTTTAATTTCAGTTGGGCCTATTATAATATCACCCATCTCATTTCTTTCTTTTTTTTTTTATAATTTTTATTGTGCTATAAGTGAAAGTTTACAAATCAAGTCAGCCTCTCACACAAAAACTTAAATACACCTTGCTACATACTCCCAATTGCTCTCTCCTAATGAGACAACCCTCTCGCTCCCTCCACTCTCTCTTTTCGTGTCCATTTCACTAGCTTCTAACCCCCTTTACCCTCTCATCTCCCCTCCAGGCAAGAGATGCCAACATAGTCTTAAGTGTCCACCTGATCCAAGAAGCTCACTCCTCACCAGGCTCCCTCTCCAATCCATTGTCCAGTCCAATATATGTCTGAAGTGTTGACTTTGGGAACGGTTCCTGTCCTGGGCCAACAGAAGGCCTGGGGGCCATGACCACCGAGGTCCTTCTAGTCTCAGTCAGACAATTAAGTCTGGTCTTTTTATGAGAATCTGGGGTCTGCATCCCACTGCTCTCCTGCTTCCTCAGGGGTTCTCTGTTGTGTTCCTTGTCAGGGCAGTCATCAGTTGTAGCCAGGCACCACCTAGTTCTTCTGGTCTCAGGATGATGTAGTCTCTTGTTCATGTGGCCCTTTCTGTCTCTTGGGCTCGTAATTACCTTGTGTCCTTGGTTCTTCTTTGGTCCAAGTGGGTTGAGACTCATTGATGCATCTTAGATGGCCGCTTGCTAGCGTTTAAGACACCAGACGCCACTCTCCAAAGTGGGATGCAGAATATTTTCTTAATAGATTTTATTATGCCAATTGACTTAGATGTCCCCTGAAACCATGGTCCCCAGACCCCTGCCCCTGCTACACTGGCCTTCAAAGCATTCAGTTTATTCAGGAAACTTCTTTGCTTTGGTTTAGTCCAATTGTGCTGTATTGTCTGTTGTCTTTCCCTTCACCTAATGTAGCTCTTATCTACTATCTAATTAGTGAATACCCCTCTCCCATCCTCCCTCCCTCCCACCCTTGAAACCACAAAAGAAGGTTTTCTTCTCAGTTTAAACTATTTCTCAAGTTCTTATAATAGTGGTCTTATACAATATTTGTCCTTTCGCAACTGACTAATTTCACTCAGCATAATGCTTTCCAGATTCCTCCACGTTATGAAATGTTTCACAGATTCCTCACTGTTCTTTATGGTTGTGTAGTATTCCATTATGTAAATATGCCATAATTTATTTATCTATTCATCCCTTGATGGGCATCTTGGTTGCTTCCATCTTTTTGCTATTATAAACAGTGCTGCAATAAACATGGTATGCATATATCTATTCATGTAAAGGCTCTTATTTCTCTAGGATATATTCCAAGGAGTGGGATTGTTGGATCGTATGGTAGTTCTATTTCTAGCTTTCTAAGGAAGTGCCAAATCAATTTCCAAAGTGGTTGTACCATTTTCCATTCCTACCAGCAGTGTATAAGTGTTCCAATCTCTCCACAGCCTCTCCAACATTTATTATTTTGTTTTTTGGATTAATGCCAACCTTGTTGGAGTGAGATGAAATCTCATTGTAGTTTTGATCTGCATTTCTCTAACGGCTAATGGTCAAAAACATTTCCTCATGTATCTGTCAGCTACCTGAATGTCTTCTTTAGTGAAGTGTCTATACATATCTTTTGCCCATTTTTTAATTGGGTTATTTGTCTTTTTGTAGTTGAGTTTTTGCAGTATCATGTAGATTTTAGAGATCAGGTGGTGAACAGAAATGTCATAGCTAAAAACTTTTTCCCAGTCTGTAGGTAGTCTTTTTACTCTTTTGGTGAAGTCTTTGAATGAGCATAGGTGTTTGATTTTTAGGAGCTCCCAGGTATCTAGTTTTTCTTCTGCATTCTTAATAATGTTTTGTATCCTGTTTATACCATGTATTAGGGCTCCTAACATTGTCCCTATTTTTTCTTCCACGATCTTTATCATTTTACATTTTTTATTTAGGTCTTTGATCCATTTTGGGTTAGTTTTTATGCACGGAGTGAGGTATGGGTCTTGTTTCATTCTTTTACAGATGGATATCCAGTTATACCAGCACCATTTGTTAAAAAGACTGTCTTTTCCCCATTTAACGGTTTTGGGGCCTTTGTCAAATATCAACTGCTCATATGTGGATGAATTTATCTCTGGATTCTCAATTCTGTTCCACTGGTCTATGTGTCTGTTGTTGTACCAGTATCAGGCTGTTTTGACTACTGTGGCAGTATAATAGGTTCTAAAATCAGGGAAAGTAAGGCCTCCCACTTTGTTCTTCTTTTTCAGTAATGCCTTATTTATCCAGGGCCTCTTTCCCTTCCGTATGAAGTTGGTGATTTGTTTCTCCATCTCATTAAAAAATGTCATTAGGATTTGGATCTGAATTGCATTAAACGTATAGATCGCTTTTGGTAGAATATTTTTATAATGTTAAGTCTTCCTATCCATGAGCAAGGTATGTTTTTCCACTTACGTAGGTCTCTTTTGGTTTCTTGCAGAGGTGTACTGTAGTTGTCTTTGTATAAGTCTTCTACATCCCTGGTAAGATTTATTCCTAAGTATTTTATCTTCTTGGGGGCTACTGTAAATGACATTGATTTGGTGATTTCCTCTTCAATGTTCTTTTTGTTGGTGTAGAGGAATCCAACTGATTTTTGTATGTTTATCTTGTATCCTGATACTCTGCTGAGCTGTTCTTTTACTTTCAGTAGTTTTCTTGAGGGTTCCTTGGGGTTTTCTGTGTATGAGATCATGTCTTCTACAAATAGAGATACTTTTACTTCTTCCTTGCCAATCTCGATGCCCTTTATTTCTTTGTCTAGCCTAACTGCTCTGGCTAGAACCTCCAACGCAATGTTCAATAAAAGCGGTGATAAAGGGCATCCTCGTCTGGTTCCGGATCTCAAGGGGAATGCTTTCAGGTTCTCTCCATTTAGGGCGATGTTTGTTGTTGGTTTTGTATAAATGCCCTTTATTATGTTGAGGAATTTTCCTTCTATTCCTATTTTGCTGACAGTTTTTGTCATGAATGGGTGTTGGACTTTGTCAAATGCCTTTTCTGTATCAATTGACAAAACCATGTGATTCTTGTCTTTTGTTTTACTTATGTGGTGGATTACATTAATTGTTTTTCTAATGTTGAACCATCCCTGCATACCCGGTATGAATCCCACTTGGTCATGGTGAATTATTTTTTTGAGATGTTGTTGAACTCTATAGGCTAGAATTTTGTTGAGAATTTTTGCATCTATGTTCTTGAGGGATATAGGTCTACAAGCTTCTTTTCTTGTGGTGTCTTTACCTGGTTTTGGTGTCAGGGATGTGGTGGCTTCATTGAATGAGTTTGGTAGTGTTCTGTCCTTTTCTATGCTCTGAAATACCTTTGGTAGTAGTGGTGTTAACTCTTCTCTGAAAGTTTGGTACAACTGTGCAGTGAAGCTGTCCGGGCCAGGGCTTTTTTTTTTTGTTGGAAGTTTTTTGACTACCTAGTCAATCTCTTCTTTTGTTATGAGTCTATTTAGTTGTTCTACCTCTGTTTTTGTTAGTTTAGGTAGGTAGTGTGTTTCTAGGAATTCATCCATTTCTTCTAGGTTTTCAAATTTGAGTATAGTTTCATAGTAATCTGATATGATTATTTTAATTTTCAGTTGGGTCTGTTGTAATATCGCTCATCTCATATTTTATTCAGGTTGTTTGCTTCCTCTCCTGTTTTTCTTTTGTCAGTTTGGCCAGTGGTTTATCAATTTTGTTGATTTTTTCAAATAACCAGCTTTTAGTCTTGTTAATTCTTTCAATCGTTTTTCTGTTTTCTCTTTGATTTAGTTCAGATCTAATTTTTATTATTATTTTTTTTTCTGGTGTCTGTGGGTTTCTTTGGTCGCTCTCTTTGTATTTATTTAAGTTGTAAGGATAATTCTTTGATTTTGGCCCTTTCTTCTTTTTGTATGTGTGCATTTATTGATATAAATTGGCCTCTGAGCACTGCTTTTGCTGTGTCCCAAAGGTTCTGATAGGAAGTGTTTTCATTCTCATTGGATTCTATGAATTTCTTTATTCCATCCTCAATGTCTTCTATAATCCAGTCTTTTCTGAGCAGGGTATTGTTCAGTTTCCAAGTGTTTGATTTCTTTTCCCTGCTTTTCCTGTTATTGATTTCCACTTTTATGGCCTTATGGTCAGGAAAGATGCTTTGTAATATTTCAGTGTTTTGGATTCTGCTAAGGCTTGCTTTATGACCTAATATGTGGTCTATTCTAGAGAATGTTTCATGCGCACTAGAAAACAAAGTATGCTTGGCTGCTGTTGGGTGGAGTGTTCTGTGTATGTCTATGAGGTCAAGTTGGTTGATCTTCTGTGTCTTTATTGACCTTCTTTCTGGATGTCCTGTCCTTCACCAAAAGTGGTGTGTTGAAGTCTCCTACTATTATTGTGGAGCTCTCTCTCTCACTTTTCAGTGCTGATAGAGTTTGTTTTATGTATTTTGCAGCCCTGTCCTTGGGTGTGTAAATATTTAATATGGTTATATCTTCTTGGTGTATTGTCCCTTTAATCATTATATAGTGGCCTTTCTTATCCTTTAATTTCACCTTCATATTTAAGAGACAGTTTTGCTGCATGTATGATTCTTGGCAGGCAATATTTTTCCATCAATTTTTTAAATATGTCATCCCATTGCCTCCTTGCCTGCACGGTTTCTGCCGAGTAATCCGAGCTTATTCTTACTGGCTCTCCTTTGTAGGTGACTTTTCATTTATCCCTCACTTCTCTTATTATTCTTTCTTTATCTTTGGTTTTGGCAAGTGTGATTATATGCCTTGGTGACTTTCTTTTTAGATCTACCTTATGTGGAGTTCAATGAGCATTTTGGATAGATATCTTCTCATCTTTCACGATATCAAGGAAGTTTTCTGCCAACAAATGTTTGACAATTCTCTCTGTATTTTCTGTTACCCCTCCCTGTTCTGGTACTCCAGTCACTCATAGGTTATTTCTCTTGATAGAGTTCCATATGATTCTTAAGGTTTCTTCATTTTTTTTTTAATTCTTTTATCTGATTTTTCTTCAAATATATTAGTGCCAAGTGCTTTTATTATCGAGTTCAGAAATTCTGCCCTCCATTGCTGAATTCTGCTTCTCTGACTTTCTATTGAGTTGTCTACTTCTGTAATTTTATTGTTAATCCTCTGAATTTCCGATTTCTGTCTGTCTACAGATTTTTCCGGCTTATTAAATTTTTCAATATATTCCTGAATAATCTTTTTAATTTCTTCAATTGCTTTATCTGCGTGTTCCTTGGCTCATTCTGCGTATTGTCTCATTTCTTTCCTGATGTCTTGAAGGGTCCTGTATATTAATCTTTTGTATTCTGCATCTGGTAATTCCAGGAAGGAAGCTCCCTGGATTCTTTGTTTTGAGAGCTTGTTGAGGCAATCACGGTCTGTTTCTCTATATGACTTGATATTGACTGTTGTCTCTGGGCCATCTGTAAGTTCTTGTATTAGTTTATTTTATGTTTGCTTACTGTGTCATAGCTTCTTGCTTTGTTTTGTTTTGATGTGCCCAAATGGGTTGCTTGAGTGAGCTAGCGTGATTACTTTCACCTTTGAAGCTCTGTAGTCCTGCCCCCAGATGGCTTGAGCTGTTATCCGGTATATCAGTCTAGGAGTCCATTCACTTTTCCTTTATGAATTCAGCTCAGGTATCCAGGTAGCTGATCATCAAGTGTGTGGTACAGGCTCTTTCATACAGTCTTAGAGGGGCAGGGGTGATTGGTGTAGGTACCGGTATCTGGTTGCAGCAGGGGGTCACACTCTGAACAAGGCAGGGGGCTGAGACTCTTCCCCAACGTGTCTCTGAGGAAAGTGTGTCTCTGTTCCTTGGAGTGCACAGGTGGGTGGGTTCTGGAGATGGACCATGGGCACCCAATGTTTTTGGTTGTAAGGACTGGGAGGCACCAGTTATCCTTGGACCCATGTTGTGGGTGGCTGTGTGACCTGAGTGGAGCTACCAGTCCTTAGGCCCCCAATGTGGGCAGGAAAGGACCCTGTTTAATAGGCAAAGTGATGTCAAACATCAAACACTCACCTCTCTACCACACAGCTGAAATGGTTGGAGTGTGCCAACAAGGGCCTATTCTCCTGAAATAGGCCTACACAGGTCCATGCAGAAGGGAAAGGTGCTCAAAGTCCATGGACTGTTTATGCCTGGTCAGGAGCCACTTCTGTCTTGAACTCCCCCAGTTAGTGGAGCTGGCAAATTATCTTTTCCCTTAATTACAAATTTATTCCTTCTCCAAAGCCAGGAGGATGGCTCTATGCGCTCAGCAGGGCCTATCTCAGGCCCACAGAAGTCAGCCACTAAAGCCAGCTTGGGAGCGGGGGGCTGGGGGGCAGTAAAATATCCACAAATACTTAGCTTTTGCCAAGAGGTGCGAGTAGGCTCTGTGGCTGGCTGCATTTCCCTTAGGAAACTGCATCTGAACACTAGTACCAGCCCGCCACAGCTGCTCCTGGGAATGGTGCCTGAGGGCTCCCTGCGATTCAGGTCCGGTAACTCCTCTCTGCTTCTGAACAGTCTCTTCCTCCCCCTGCCCCTCAGTTCATTTTCTAAGCTTGCCTTTGAAGCTCAGGACTCCCAGCTTGTCACAAATATACTCTTTTCACTTGTTTTTTTGGGTCTTTGTTGTAAAGAGGGCTTGCGAAAAGGGTCTGTCTATTCCACCATCTTGGCTCCACCTCCCATTTCCATTTTTAAGAGGGCTACTTGTATCTCTCCTGATACTATACCTTCAAGCCACTGAACTTGGCCCTACCTCCTTGGCTCAATGTCTTCAGGCTCAGTGACTAGACTCCCAATACAGCAAGAGATACTTGAGAAAATCACACTAGGAGGTCAAGCCTTATTTTCATAGGAAGGTCAGCAAGCCATTTAACCATTTCTCATGAAGAGATTCAGGCAAATGAAGACATGTGAACCAGATGCTTATTTGGATTAATTCCTGTTGAGTAAAATCACCACCAAAACATTATCAAAACACCAGATGGTCTCTAATACTGAGTATGAATTTGGCTTTGTTCTGTTTGGTTTTTTTTAGGTCTTAAGTATTTATTTACTTAATTACTTATTTATTTTTATTGTTTCTTTGCGTTAAATATGTATATAACAAAACATTTGCCAACTCAACGTGTTTTATTCGTGTATAATTCAGTGACATTGATTATGTTCTTCCTCAGGTTTTGCAACCATTAATCAAACCAACAACTGTTGCCATGGAGTCAATTTCAACTTAAGTGGATCAGAGTAAAACTGTGCTTCATTGGTTTTCAATGGCTTTAATCTTATGGAAGTAGATCACCAGCCTTTCTTCTATGGAATTGCTAGGTGGATTCAAACCACCAACCTTTTGGTTAGTAGCTAAGTGCAAATCATTTGTGTTACCACTATCCTTTTCCATATTATTTTGCCACCATTAACAGAAATTCAGTGCCCTCTAAGAAAAGCCTGACTCATCCTCCCCTGCCCCCATCTCTGGTAAATACTGATAAGCTTTGGTTTCTATACATTTGCCTGTTTCATGTAAGTGGATCATACAAGATGTATACTTTTTGTGACTGACTTATTTTACTCAGCAGAATGTTTTCAAGGTTCATCCATGTTGTAGCATGTATCAGGACTTCATATCTATTTATGGCTGAGTAATGTTCCATTGTATGTGTTAAGGATAGAATTGGTCCCCCCAAAATGTGTCAGCTTGGCTAGGCCATGATTCTCAGTATTGTGTGGTTGTCCTCCATTTTGTGATCTGATGTGATTATTCTACGTGTTGTAAATCCTAACCTTTATAATGTTAACGAGGCAGGATTAGAGGAAAGGCAGGGCCTCAAACAGCTTTGCAGCAGAATCCTGTTTTCTTGGCTTGGCTGCTTCCCCCACACCTTTGAGGTTATATGTAAACTCTGTTGCACCTGGGTAATATGGTTAAGAATGGGGCTGACATAACTTGTATAAACTCCCTACTTGTAAGGCCTTAAAAGTAACTTTTCCTCTTGCCCCTGGGGAGCAGTCTTGGTGGCAGCAGCCCTAACTGACTCCTTCCCTTGTGCAATGAAATAAAGGTGCTTTTCTGCCTCCCCAATTCAGTCTCTTGTTAATGGGTCAATACAAGTCATGCTGAGCAGGAACAGGAGTTTCCACCAGATAACAGAGACGGCTGTGCTAAGGAAGCAGGACTCAATCTTCCGGATTAGGTTGTATCTTGAGTCAACCTCTTCTGAGATACAAAAGAAAGAATTGAGCAGAGAGGAGAGTGACCTCATTACCAAAAACTAAGAACAGGCAGGAACAGAGCTCATCCTTTGAACTTGGGGTCCCTGTGCTGAGAAGCTCCTAGACTCAGGGAAAGATTGATGGCAAGGATCTTCCCCTGGAGCTGGCACCCTGAATTCAGAGTTCTAGCCTCCTAAATTGTGAGAGAACAAACTTCTGTTTTTAAAGCCATCCACTTGTGGTATGTCTGTTAAAGCAGCACTAGATAACTAAGATGGTATGTATATACCACAACCTGTTTATCCATTCATTTGCTGATGTACATTTAGTTTGTTTCCACCTTTTGGCTATTGTGAATATTGGTGTACAGTTTTCTGTTGTGTACCTGCTTTCAATTCTTTTGGATATATACCTAAGATTGGGGTTTCTGCCTCATATTGCAGTTCTATGTTTAACTTTTTGAGAAACCACCAAGCTGTTTTCCACAGTGGTGATTCAGTTTTGCATTCTCACCAGCAATGGATGAGGATTCTAATTTCTCCACATCCTTGCCATCACCTGTTATTTTCTGGGGTTTTTTGATCATTGCCATTCTAGTGGGGGTGAAGACATAGAAGGTATGCTTACCAATTTTGCAGACACCACAAAACTGGACTGATGTCTTGGGTAATCATCAGAATTCAAAGAGCTGACAAAAGGGCCAAAGCTGAAAAATCCAAAGCTTCAGTGCACAGGAAAAATTCAGTCGCAGAGTTACTTCAGACAACAGCTTTAGCCCCAGTGCCACACCCACATCTTCATTTTAAAATCAGGGATAATACTATTCACTCCTAACTTCCCTTCATATCTGATCAAGGATTGCTGACGAGGGTATTTTCTTTTGAGGGGGAAGAGTTTCCCTGGGTGGTGCAAACGGTTAAGCCCTGGACTGCTAGCTGACATGTTGGTAGTTTGAATCCACCCAGAGGCACTTCAGAAGACAGGCCTGGAGAGCTATTTCCAAAAGGTCACAGCCTTGAAAACCTCCTGGAGCCGTTCTACTTGCACGCAAGGGGTCGCAGGCAACTGACAACAGTGACAAACTTTGTATTTCTCCTGTATTAAGTGCCCTAGAACACTATGGCCAACAGATGGCGCTCTAGCTTCAGTTGTCACGGAAGATGCTCATTAACCCTCAAAGTGCTGTTTTCATTAAGAGAATTAACACATGTGCTTAAACCTCTTTTAGTAGCTAAGATAAATGAACTAATGCTTCTTAATTTCTTTAGAACTTACTTTCAACACAAACATGAGGTGAACATAAAGCAGCGACTTTAAGAACAGAAGCTACACCTGAACGTACAGTGTGTGGCCAGTGTAGTAGCTTTGCAAACAGACACATCTAGATTCTAACCCAGACCCTAGGATTTGCTGACGGTGCTCCCCTTGAACAAATGTTTAATCTCTCTGAATCTCGGTTCTCTGCAAAATTTCAGTTCAGTCTGCAAAAATGTTGACAACTACTTTCCACATGGGGTCACCATGAGTCAAAATTGACAGGACAGCACCTAACAACAATCCTCCACAGGTAGCTGTAACAATTACAAATAATATGCTTGTGAAGTGCTTTGCATATAAAAGCCCATTGGCATCAAGTCGATTCCGATTCATAGCGACCCTGTGGGACAGAGTAGAACTGCCCCAGAGAGTTTCCAAGGAGCACCTGGTGAATTCGAACTGCCTACCTTATGGTAAGAAGCCATAACACTTAACCACTACACCACCAGGGTTCCCACTTTGCATATAGTAGGAATTTAATAAGGCATAGCTATTATTCTATCTAAAGCTGTTGCCGTCGAGTTGATTTTGACTCATAGGGACCCTAAATGACAGAGTAGAACTACCCCATAGGGTTTCCAAGGAGCAGCTGGTAGATTTGAACTGCTGACCTTTTGGTTAGCAGGTGAGCACTTAACCACTGGTCCACCATAGCTCCCTACCTTGGGTCATATGTATTTAAGTGTGGTCCATTAACGTTATTGCATATTAAGGGCTTGAGATATAAAACAAAAGAAATCTTTTGTAATTTTTGTAATTTGTCAGGGCCAGCTGAAAGTCTTAATTGCTTATGCTATCTCCAAATCAAATACTGACATGATACCATATTAACATAGCAGAAAGTTCATATTATGTTTTAGATGGGTGCAAAAACAAATTGCAAAACAGTGTCACGTGTGGTCCAATTTTATTTTAGAAAGCAGTATACACACTGAAAAGTTAATGTTTGCTGTCTGGGTTGTGAAACTATGGTTGCTTTCCATGTTCTGAATACTGTTCTGCATTTTTTACATTTTCCGTGATGAATATGTATTAATTTGTAATTACAAGAAAACTGTTTTCATGTAATACTCTAAAGCTAGGCCCTATGTCAAATATAGAGAACCCAATGCTTACTTTCTGAACCAGCTGAATCCCCAGGAAGATTTAGGGCTCAGTGCTCAAACACAGCGCATCCAAAGCCCTTCCAAGCACTTAGGATTGTCCACGATGGGAGCAGGAGGACAAGCCCAGCTGTCCTTCTGGGTGCCAGTTTCTTAGGCCAGCACACGTAAACAGTATCTAAGAGGTGCTCAAATGATTGATTCAAATGCAGAAAATTCAGTTAGCCTCATTATTTGGGATCATGTCAAACACCCCCCCAAAAATAAAAAATAAGCTACTTTCAATACTTCTTGTTGTTGTTCGATGCCACAAGTAGGTTCAGACTCATAGGGACCCGATATACAACAGAAGGAAATACTGCCCGGTCCTGTGTCATCCTCACAATTTTTGCTATGTTTGAGCCCATTGTTGCAGCCACTGTGACAGTATATCTTGTTGAGGTCTTCCTATTTTTCACTGACCCTCTGCTTTACCTAACATGATGTCATTCTCCAGGGAGTGGTTCCTCCTGATAATATGTCCAAAGTACATAACATAAAGTCTCACCATCCTCCCTTCTAAGGAGCATCTGGCTGTACTTCTTCCAAGACACATTTGTTCACTCTTCCAGCAATCCATGGCCTATTCAATGTTCTTTGCCACATTCAACTGTGTGGATCATAACAAATTACAGATAACAATAGGAAGAATGAGAATTCCAGAACACTTAATCGTGCTCATAAGGAACCTGTACATAGATCAAGAGGCAGTCTTTGGACAGAACAAGGGGATACTGCATCGTTTAAAGTCAGGAAGGGTGTGCATCAGGGTTGTATCCTTTCATCATACCTATTCAATCTGTATGCTGAACAAATAATCTGAAAAGTTGGACTATATGAAGAAGAACACTGCATTAGGATTGGAGGAAGACACATTAACACCTGCAATATGAGGGTGACACAACATTTCTTGCTGAACGTAAAGAGAATTTGAAGTACTTACTGATGAAGATCAAAGACTACAACCTTCAGTATGGATTACACATCAACATAAAGAAAACAAAAATCCTCACAAATGGACCAATAAGCAACAACATGATAAACGGAGAAAAGATTGAAGTTGTCAAGGATTTCATTTTACTTGGATCCACAAACAACACCCATGGAAGATGCAGTCAAGAAATCGAACAGTGCATTGCATTGGCCAAATCTGCTGTGAAAGACCTCTTTAAAGTGTTAAAAAGCAAAGATGTCACTTTAAGGACTAAGGTGTGCCTGACCCAAGCCATGGTGTTTTCAATCTCCTCATATGCATGTGAAAGCTGGACAACAAATACGGAAGAATTGATGCCTTTGAACCATGGTATTAGCAATGAATACCGAATATATCATGGACTGCCAGAAGAATGAACAAGCCTGCCTTGGAATAAGTACAGTCAGAATGCTCATTAGAAGCAAGGATGGCAAGACTTCATCTCACATGCCTTTGGACGTATTATCAGTAGAGATGAGTACCTAGAGAAGGATATCATGCTTAGTAAATGGTCAGTGAAAAGGAGGAAGACCCTCAATGAAATGAATTGACACAGTGTCTACAACAATGGGCTCAAGCATAACAATGATTGTGAGGATGACATAGGACCAGGCAGTGTATTGTTCTATTGTACATGGGGGTCACTGTGAGTCAGAACCAACTTGGCAGTATGTAACAACAATATGTATATAAATGCACAGAAATATTGAAAAGTCTAGACAGGTAAATACTCAGTTATGAACAATGATTACTTCTAGGAAAGGTAGTTTTTTTAAACTTTACCTAGATCCTAATTTGTTTTAATTTCTGTGTTTCACACATATGCATACATACATCATCATCAGCATCTGTTCCCATTGAGTGGATTCCAACTGAAAGGACAGGGTACAACAGCCCCACAGGCTTTCCAAGGCTTAAGTCTTTACAGAAACAGATTGCCACATCTTTCTCCTGTAGAGCAGGTGACAGGTTTGAACTGTCAGCTGAGAGCTTAACCACTGCGCCACCAGAGTTCCTTCACACACACTCATTTTCATTCATGCCTTGGCTAGAGTGAGGAACATAGCCTGTATCTAGTCACATTGATAATAAATAATGGATCAGATTGGCATGGGGAATTCATTCATTCATTCAACAAATATTTGTTGAATATTTACAAGGTGGTGAGTCTGTGCTAGAAACTGTAACTTCAACAATAGTAAGACACAGTTCCTCTTCTGAAAGATTTTCCAGGAAGGTAGGTATACATAGCCTACCAAGAAAACAACAACAACAAAATCAGAATTATTATTTGTTCTTTGTCCTCTGTATTTTTGGAAAACTTATCGGAAACAATGGTTTATTGGTGTTTTGTCGGAAAATGGGCAAAGGTCAATCAGTAACAATGAATAAACAGTGACTCAAGAAGTCACGTTTTTGATTTATATCCCTAAGAGCTGATAAATAGATTCCACACCCACCTCCCAATATACCCATAAAACCCATTGCTGTTGAGTCGATTTCAACTCATTGAGACGCTATAGGACACAGTAGAGCTGCCGCATAGGGTTTCCAAGGCTGTAACCTTTGAGGAAGCAGACTACTACATTTTTCTCCTGTGGAGCAGTTGGTGGGTTCGAACCACCAACCTTTCTGTTAGGAGCCAGGTTCTTTAACCACTGTGCCACCAGGGCTCCTTCCTGATATACACCACTCTCTTATTCACCCTACTAAACCTGTAGTTGAGATGCGAAATCTCTTTGTTATGAATCACAAAGAGACAGAAGGAGAGACATCAATTTTATGTCAAGTCTAAATCCAGTTATCCTCTAAGCCTGTATCATTGCAGCAACAGGGAAGGCCACAAGATGGCAGAATAGAGTCAAAACCTGGAGAGTACAATAGGAAACCAGCAGCCACAGGAGATTCAATCACCACAGCTCTGCAGAGTGAAGAGAGGTTTGGGAGGGCTTCCACAGTTCTGTGAGATGGTGGGCTCACAGCTAAGGATAATTTTGGCACCACTCTTCTCCTTGTCCACATCTCTTTATTGACCCTTTTTAAGGTAGTGTTATATTCAGTCATTTTCACCCTCTGAAAAAAATATGCTTATTCTCTCCTTCCTGTCCCCCATATGCATGGAAGTCGATCATACTTTTCTGCTTTGGCATTTTTCAGTGGTAGAATTTCTTTCTTTCTTTTTTATTATTGTGCTTGAGATGAAGAACAAACTAGCTTCTCATTAAACAATTAGTTTTTACACATACTGTTTTGTGACATTGGTTATCAACCTCAGGACATGTTAACACACTCCCTTCTCAACCTTGGGCTCCCTATTACCAGCTTTCCTGTCCCCTCCTGCCTTCTAGTCCTTGCCCCTGGGCTGGTGTGCACCTCTAGTCTCATTTTGTTTTATGGGCCTGTCTAATCTTCGACTGAAGGGTGAACCTCAGGAATGACTTCATTACTGAGCTAAAAGGGTGTCCAGGGGCCAAACTCTCAGGGTTTCTCCAGACTCTGTCAGGCCAGTAAGTCTGGTCTTTTTTTGTGAGCTAGAGTTTTGTTCTACATTTTTCTCCATCTCTGTCCAGAACACTCAATTGTGATCCCTGTCAGAGCAGTCCGTGATGGTAGCCGGTCACCATCTAGTTGCCCGAGACTCAGTCTGCTGGAGGCTGTGGTAGTTGTGGTCCACTAGTCTCTTGGACTAATTTCTCCCCCATGCCCTTGGTTTTCTTCATTCTCCTTTGCTCACGACAGCATTGAGACCAGTATAGTATCTTAGATGGTCACTCACAAGCTTTTAAGACCCCAGATGCTACCCACCAAAGCAGAATGTAGAACATTTTCTTTATAAACTATGTTATGCCAGTTAAGCTAGATGCTCCCCGAGACCATGGTCTCCACAGCCCTAAGCCCAGCAATTCACTCCCTCAAGGATTTTGGATGTGTCCATGGAGCTTCCATGACCCTGCTCTGGAAAAGTTGTGTTGGCTTCTCCTATGTTATGTTCTGTCTTACCCTTCACCAAATTCTCCACTTATCTATTGTCTATTTAGTGTTTTTCCATCCCCACCTTTCCCCTCCTTCTTAACCATCAAAGGTTGTTTCTTTTTGTGTGTAAACCTTTTCATGAGTTTTTATAATAGTGGTCTCATACAATATTTGTCTTTCTGTGATTGACTTATTTCACTCAGCATAATTCCCTCCGGATTCATCCACGTTGTGAGAAACTTCACAGATGCATCATTGTTCTTTATCGTTGTGTAATACTCCATTGTGTGTATGTACCAGAGTTTGTTTATCCATTCATCTCTTGATGAGCATCTAGATTGTTTCCAGCTTTTTGCTATTGTGAGCAATGCTGCAGTGAACATGGGTGTGCATATGTCTATTCATGTGACAGCTCTTATTTCTCTAGGATGTATTCCTAGGCGCTGGGTTGCTCGATGATATGGTATTTCTATTTCTAGCTTTCTGAGGAAGCACCGTATTGTTTCCCAGAATGATTGTACCATTTTGCATTCCCATCAGTAGTGCATAAGAGTTCCAATCTCCCCATAGCCTCTCCACATTTGTTATTTTCTATTTTTTTGATTCGTGCCAATAATGCCAGGGGGAGATGGTATCTCATTGTGGTTTTGATTTGCACTTCTCTAATGGCTAAAAAAAAAAAAAAAAAAATTTTTTTTTTTTTTTAATGGCTAGTGATCGTGAGCATTTCCTTATGTGTATCTTAGCGGCTTGAATGTCTTCTTTGGTGAAGTGTCCGTTCGTTTCCTTTGTGCATTTTTTAATTGGATTATTTGTCTTTTTGTCGTAGAGGTTTTGGATTTTCCTGTAGATTTTAGAGATTAGAGCTTTGTAGAAATTGCCGTAGCTAAAATATTTTCCCAATCTGTAGGTTCTCTTTTTACTCTTTTGGTGAAGTCTTCTGATGAATTTATGTGTTTAATTTTTAGAAGATCCTAGTTATCTAGCTTATCTTCTGGAGTTTGTGTGTTGTTAGTTTGTATCCTGTTAATGCTGTGTATTAGGGCTTCTAGCATTGATCCTATTTTTTTCTTCTATGATCTTTATGGTTTGGGGTTTTATATTTAGGTCTTTGATCCATTTTGAGTTAGTTTTTGTGTATGGTGTGAGGCATGGGTCCTATTTCATTTTTTTTGCAGACGGAAATCCAGTTTTTCCAGCACTATTTGTTAAAAAGACCGTCTTTTCCCCATTTGACAGACTTTGGACCCTGGTGGAAGACCAGGTGGTTGTAGGTGGATGAATTTACATCCGGGTTCTCAATTCTGTTCCATTGGACAATGTATCTCTCTTACCAGTACCTGTACCAGTACCGGGCTATTTTGACTACCATAGCTGTATAGTAGTGCTTTACTTATGCGGGGCCTTTCTTTTTCCATATAATGTTAATGATTAGTTTCTCTATCACTTTAAAGAATGCTGTTGGTATTTAGATCAGGGTTGCGTTGTATTTGTAGATTGTTTTAGGTAGAATTGACATTTTCACAATGTCAGGTCTACCTATCCATGAGCATCATGCAGTTTTCCATTTATGTAGGCCTCTTTCGGTTTCTTGCAGTAGTGTTTTGTAGTTTTCTATGTATAGGTCCAGTATGAGAATTTCTTGAAAGGGAAAGATCTCATCAGATTTGAGGCTAGGATGCTTCTTCATATAGGCAGGGGACAGACAGCAGATTAACAGAAGTCTGGTGGGACAAAGAGAAACCATATATACACGCCACTGAGGAAAGGACCTTTTCATGTGTGAGGGGACCAGTGTTGAGAAATTATTTCCAATAAGGTTGTGTGTGCGTGAGTGTGTGTGATGGGGATGGGTTGGTTTTGAAGTAATAGTTTTATGATTGTGATTATAAATGAAAGACATGCTTATTGAAAAACATTAGGAGTTATGTTAGGGAATATGTATGTATATGTATACCAAAACTGTAATTTCCTGGACATTGTATTTATACATCTATATAAAACAAAAAATGAATATATTGAGTAGCATATGGAAGTGTAAATTGGTGTAGCTATTCTAGAGAGAAACCAGGCAGTATTTAAGGACATAAAATATCTACATAATCTAGACACATGAGACTATGTAGGTAGCTCCTGTCTGGAGAAGAGATGAGAGGGCAGAGGGGGTCAGAAGCTGGCTGAATGGACACAAAAATAGAGATTGAAGGGAAGTAGTGTGCTGTCTTATTGGAGGGAGAGCAACTAGGAGTGTATAGCAAGGTATATATAAGTTTCTGTATGAGAGATTGACTTGGTTTGTAAACCTTCACTTAAAGCACAATAAAAATTAAAAACAAAAAACTACATAACCTATGACCCAGCAATTCCATTTTTGGGTGCTTATCACAAATAAATTCTCACACGGGTCAATGAGAGGATGTGCACAAAGATTGTTGTGTGCTTTGTAGGTCCGGGGAGCTATCAGCAACTTGGGTGTCCAACACAGGAAGAGTGGATAAGCAAACTGTGGCAGATGTACACTATCATACACAAAAGGGCAAATGACCACGTGGCACACACATGTTGCATCAGCATTCATCTGGGACTCCACCCTTGCCCTCTCTCACTCTTCTCAGTGTACAGCAATCTGGCAGGGCCAGGTGTCTGACTCTCAGAAAGGGGCCTTGAGCCTTGGACTATAGGATTTTAAAGCTACATGATTAAGGCTCTATGGGCCCTTTCAAACCCCAATGTCAATAGTGTATTTTAAGGAAATCAAGATGTTTCTAAAATAATTTACATGGAAGTTCAAAGACCCAAGAATAGCCAAAATGCTGCCAAAGGAAAAAAAAAAAAAAAGGTGACAGTACTTGTTTGATCAAATATCAAGACTTATTGTAAAGCTAGAATAATTAATATCATATTTTATAGGCACAGAGATAGACAAATTGCCCTTCTTCCAGGCACCTCTGAGTGGATTTGAATCGCCAACCTTTTGGTTTGTAACTGGGAACTTAACCATTTTCACCTATAGAAACATAACACAGTAACACTTGTGAAATCCAGAATTTGTGTCAGAGAAGGAAAACTCAAGTATTTCCCACTGATAGAGAGTTACGGAAAAGTGGTAAAACTACACCCTATCAGAGGCAGAAAACTTGTGAGACCCGGAAAGTCAAGGCAGTACCATCGCGTTTCGGCTCTCACAGGAGTCACTGCATGAAGTGAAATATGTAAGTCACAGAAGATTAGATATAGCGTAATAAACTCGTTGCTGTCAATTCTGGCTCATGGTGACTGTATGTGTTACAGAGTAAAACTGCTCCATGGAGTTTTCTTGGCTATGATCTTTTCTTCCACATAGCTACTAGGTGGGTTCGAAATGCCAGCCTTGAAGTTGGTTGTCGAGTGCAAATCATTTTCCCTACACAGGGTCCTTTTTGCATAATATTTATGTTTTGATGCTCAAAACCAAGAAAAATCAATATATACTGATCTCTTCCATTGCCATCAAGACAATTTTGACTCAGCAATGCTATAGGGGAGAGTAGAACTGCCCAACAGGGTTTCCAAGGCTATATGTCTTTACAGAATCAAACTGCCACATCTTTCTACCAAGGGGCAGCTGGTGGGTTTGAACCGCTGACCTTTTGGTTAGCAGCTGAGCACTTTAACTTCTGCACAACCAGGGCTCCTTAGATTAGGAATAGAAATAGGAGAGGAAAATCACAGAAAACATCCAGGTACAACAAAGGCCTGAACAGACAACTTTTGATCTGTCATCAGATGGTAAATTTTTTTTTGATTGGAAAATACTGTATTCCCAGATTCCAGTGGTTCAAGCTAGCCTGCCATTTTGAGGATAGGTTACAATGTCCTGCCATTCCCTAAAAATCTAGCTTGCAACAAGATAAATCTACCAGCCTACAGAGTTGAACATTCTGGTAGATTTGTACATTATGGTCAAATTTGTGTCTATAATTTATCATTCCTCATGATTTCACAAAACTTGGTGAAAATGCTGAAGCACTCCTGAATGAAATGTTCTTGTCTTTGAAGAAGAGAAAGTTTCAATTCTTATTTTGTTTTAGGTACTTAGTAGATTGAGTTCTTATGTTTGACACCTTAGACTTTGCAATTTATGCAAAGATGCCTGTAAACTGTGATCAAAAGCCGCTCGGCTAACTGCATTTTGGTATGATGCCATTCTAAGCCTCATTTGATCCATTTCTTACATCAGGTATTTCTCCTGAGCGTCAGGCCTCTTCAGTAGATACTGAAAAACCAGAGTGTAACTAGAAAGAATGCAGGATTCAGAGTATTAGATATGGGTTCTAGTGTGGCTTACTTAATTAATCAAAAACAAAAAACACAAACGTTGCCAACAAGTTGGTTCCAGCTCATGGCGCCCCCATGTATAACAGAGTAGAACTGAGCTCCCGAAGGTTTTCTTTGCTGTAATCTTCATGGAAACACATTGCCAGGGCTTTCCTCTGTGGTGCCACTGGGTGGGTTCGAAATTCCAACCTTTTGGTTAGTAGCTGAGAGCAAACTTTTTGTGCCACCCAGGGACCAATATTGCTTACTAACTGGGCCAAATTGCTTAACCTTTCTTCAATTTGCTCATCTGAAACATGGAGAAAATATTTGTATTAGGACAATTTTGTTTGCGGTTCAGTTTAATTTATTTGTAAACTCAAAGTTAACGTAAAGGACAAATTCATGGACTTCACATTGTTTGAAGTTCAGAAGGCAATACAATTAGGTTCGGAATGTTAAAAATTTCTTTCTCCATCTCCCTTCTCTGCCTCTCTCCAGATACTGGCTTCCTTAGACAGACTTTCATAAATTGGTGGGAAAAATTACTTCCAATTGGCCTAGATTGACAAACCCAGGAAGGAAAAAACAAAGAAAATTCTCTCTTCCCACATCTAATTGGCCTTGCTTGGGGCATATGCTCACCTCTAAGCCAATCACTGCTCCCAGAAGAATGGGTTATTATATTTGGTCCACCTGGGATCACATGCTCAGCCCTGACAGTGAAGGAACTGACACGGTGATTAACAGACTCACCAGGACCACGTGGATTGGCCAATAGGAGATCCCCATTGCACATAAAACTGGTGTACAGACAAAAATATCAACTTTTCACTGCAACAATAATTCTTCAAGGATCTTGTGAAGACTGAAGACGTGGGGCATGGTGCTCTGTATATGGTAAAATAGTTAGACACAAAATCTTTGATTAAAAGTGATTTTTTATTTTAAAAAATTACATATGAATGAAGGAGAAGAACATATGACCATACAAAAATGAATCAATTGTTTAAAAAAGTCATTTCTTGTATAAAATGGAGAAAGTGGTCATATATTCTTTACAAAGCAACGTATCTACAAAATGAAGGAAATAAATTTAATATAGCTTTTTTTTTTTTTTTTAAAGGAATGAAACCCATTATAAAAACTCCAATGTCTTTATGTGCTCACAATAAGCTAAATGTCTCATTATCTATCAGGAATTAAATGTGCTCAGGGGTATAAAAGTGTCATGATTGCTTAGCTTAATGGGTGTGAAGTAAATGCACTCTTTTCTAAAAGGGAAATCTTTTCTAAAGATCATTGCAACATTTACAGAATTAGGCATATTTTTATAAAATTGGATGGCTGCAAGTGACCTGTGAAGTTCATCAAATCTCTGCCAGTGGCTTTAAAATGACAATCAAAACACTCCAGGGAAATAACTATCTTGGAATAGATTTTGCAAATGTCTTCCAGGGAGTGCCTCTCTGGGGAATCAATGTTTCACACAATAAATCAAAGTCTACCTTCCCCTTCTTCCTTCAGGCGGCCAGAAAATAATCGTGTTACACTATAGCTTTTATGGCAGTGTTCCCAAACCTGGTTACTCATCAGAATCACTTGGTAAACGTTGTAAAATACAAATTTCCGGAATCCACTCTGTTGCTGTTGTTGTTGTTAGGTGGAGTCAAGTCAGTTCCAACTCATAGCCACTCTATATACAACAGCACGAAACGCTGCCTGGTGCTGCACCAACCTCACAATCATTGTTATGATTCAGTCCATTTTTGCAGCCATTGTGTCAGTCCGTCTCCTTGATGATCTTCCTCTTTTTCTCTTACCCTCTACTTTACCAAACATGATGTCCTTCTCCAGGAACTGGTCCCACCTGCTAACATGTCCAAAGTACTCACGACAAATTCTCACCATCCTCCATTCTAAAGAGCATCCTGGGTATACTTCCTCCAAGACAGATTTGTTCACTCGTCTGGCAGTCCATGGTATATTCAGTATTCTTTGCCAAGACCACAATTCAAAGGCATCAGTTCTTCTTCGGTCTTCCTTATTCGCTGTCCAGGTTTAGCATGCCTATGAAGTGATTGAAAACATTAAGCTTGGGTCAGGCGCACCTTAGTCCTCAAAGTGACATCTTTGCTTTTTGACACTTTAAAGAGGTCTTTTGCAGATTTGTTCAATGCAATATCATTTGGTTTCTTGACTGCTGCTTCCATGGCTGTTGATTGTGGATCCAAATAAAATGAAATCCTTTACAAGTTCAATATTTTCTTTGTTCTGGTCCTGTTTATTGGTCCAGTTGTGAGAGTTTTTGTTTCTCTTATTGAGGAACAATGCATACTGAAGGCTATAGTCGTCAATCTTCATCAGAAAGTGCTTCAAGTCCACTTCACTTTCAGCAAGCAAGGCTGTGTCATCTGCATATCATGGGTTGTTAGTAAGTCTTCCTCAAATCATGATGCCGTGTTCTTTTTCATATAGCCCAGCTTCTCAGATTATTTGCTCAGCATACAGACTGAATAAGTATGGAGGAAGGATACAACCCTGATGCACACCTTTCCTGACTTTAAACGGTGCAGTATACCCTTGTTCTGTTGCTAATGAGTGCCACTTGGTCTATGTACAGGTTCCTCAGGAGCACTATTAAGTGTTCTGGAATTCCCATTCTTCACAATATTATCCATAATTTGTTATGATCCACACAGTCGAATGCCTTTGCATAATCAATAAAACACAGGTAAACATCTTTCTGGTGTTCTCTGCTTTCAGCCAGGATCCATCTGACATCAGCAATGACATCCCTCATTCCACATCATCTTCTGAATCCGGTTTGAATTTCTAGCAGTTGCCTGTTGATGTACTGCTGCAACCACCTTTGAATGATCTTCAGCAAAATTTTACTTTTGCATGATATTAATGATATTGTTCAATAATTTTCACATTCCATTGGAGCATCTTTTTTTGGAATAGGCACAAATATGGATCTTTTTCAGTTTGGTTGGCCAGGTAGCTGCCTTCCAAATTTCTTGGCATAGACAAGTGTGTACTTCCAGCACTGCATCCGTTAGTTGAAACATCTCAATGGGTATTCCACCAGTTCCTGATGCTTTGTTTTTTGCCAGTACCTTCAGTGCAGCTTGGACTTCTTCCTTCAGTACCACCAGTTCTTGATCATATGCTACCTTCTGAAACTGTTGACGGTTGACCAATCCTTTTTGGTATAATGACTCTGTGTGTTCCTTCCATCTTCTTTTCATGCTTCCTGTGTTGTTCAATATTTTCCCTGTAGAACCCTTTGATATGCAACTCGAGGCTTGAGTTTTTTCTTCAGTTCTTTCAGCTTGAGAAATGCCAAGCGTGTTTTTCTCTTTTGCTGTTCTAACTCCAGGTCTTTGCACATGTTATTATAATACTTTACTTTGTCTTATCAGGCCATCCTTCGAAATGTTCTGTTCAGCCTTTTACTTCATCATTTCTTTCTTTTTCTTTAGCTACTCTACATACAAAAGCAAGTTTCAGAGTCTCTTCTGACATCCATTTTGGTCTTTTCTTTCTTTCTTGTCTTTTAAATGACCTTTTGCTTTCTTCATATGTGATGTCCTTGAATTAATTCCACAACTCATCTGGTCTTTGGTCATTAGCGTTCAAAGTATCAGATCTATTCTCGAAATGATCTCTAAATTTAGGTGGGATATACTCAAGGTCATGTTTTGGCTCTTGTGGACTTACTCTAATTTTCTTCAGCTTCAACTTCAACTTGCATTTGAGCAATTGCTGGTCTGTTCCACAGTCGGCTCCTGACTGATGATATTGAGCTTCTCCACCGTCTCTTTCCACAGACATAGTCAATTTGATTCCTGCGTATTCCACCTGGAAAGGTCCAAATGTATAGTCATCATTATGTTGTTGAAAAAAGGTATTTGCAATGAAAAGTTTTGCTCTTGAAAAATTCTATCATGCCATCTGTGGCGTCATTTCTATCACCAAGGGCATATCTTCCAACTACTGATCCTTCTTTTTTTAGTGTTTGATACATAAATTTGAATAATTGTCATATTAACTGGTCTTCCTTGTAAGCTTATGGATATTATCCTATCACTGGCAGAGTTGTACTTCAAGATAGAGCTTGAAATGTTTCTTTTTGACAATGAATGAAACACCATTCTCCTTCAATTCATCATTCCTGGTAAAGTAGACCATGTGATTATCTAATTCAAAATGGCCAATACCAGTCCATTTCAGCTTACTGATCCCTAGGATGTTGATCTTTATACGTTCCACTTCATTTTTGACGACTCAGTTTTCCTAGATTCATACTTCATATGTTCCATGTTCTGATTATTAATGGATATTTGCAGCTGTTTCTTCTCATTTTGAGTTGTGCCACATCAGCAAATGATGGTCCCAAAAGCTTTACTCCATCCACATCATTAAGTTCGACTCTACTTTGAGGAGGCAGCTGTATTTTGAGTGTCTTCCAACCTGATGGGCTCATCTTCTGGCACTATATCAGGCAATGTTCCACTGCTATTCCTAAGGTTTTCACTGAACAATTTTTTCAGAAGTACACAGCCAGGTCCTTCTTCCTAGTTTGTTTTAGTATGGAAGCTTCTCTGAAACCTGCGCACCATTGGTGACGCTGCAGGTATTCAAAATACTAGCAGCATAGCTTCCAGCATCATAGCAACATGAAGCCACCACAGTATGACAGACTGGCAGATGAGTGATGGGGGCCCACTCTAGAATTGTGGCCCAAGTATTGGTGTTTTTTAAAAGATTCTTCCAGGAATCCTTATGTAGCCACTTTCATCCATACACGGGCTCTGGGGAATCATAGAGGTCAAGACTAAGAAGATATGTAATCATGACTTTTACTAAAAGGCCTTTGCCAAGAGAAATGTATCTACTATTGCATCAGGTACTGGTGGAGAGGCAAGCAAGGTACTTTAACTTTCAAAACTCTAATTGTATGAAGGAAGTTTATGACTCTTCACATTTTCTAAATTTACTTTCAGAATATTGATGGTAATATTCAGAATACTGATTATTAGATTATTGATATCTTCATCCAGTTCTAAATTACCTATTGGTAGAGACAGTAAGTTCCCTATTGCTTGCTCTGGATGTTGGAAAGTGCTAGACAAAGAGATGAGAAGAAAGAATAAGTAGACAAGCTTCCTTCATTTTGTATTAGAGAGAATTTGCTGCAGTTATTAAGAGCAGCGCCATTCTTTCTGAAAAGGTTATCAGTTCACATCCAAATGATGAACTCTCATGCAGTTATTAAAAGCATGCTTATGAAGAATTTTAATTAGATCAGGCTGTATAAAATGTCATGCATCCCACTCTTTTCTTTTTGCATTACATCATAAGCATTCTCCATGCAGTTAGAATACTTCGTATACATGTCGGCATATGCATAGCATATACGTTTTTACAAAAACATAGTATGTAAATAAATGCATCAAAATATTAGCCCCACAGACTCTCAATAGTGAGATTATGGATGATTTTAACTTCATTCCTTTCTGTATTTTTCAACTTTTTCCAAAAATACATATAAATTACTGTTGAGTCAATTTCAAAATTAAATAATCAGAAGAAAATAGACACTTTAAAAAAGAGTAATAAGTTTTGCATTCTAATTAAGGCTATTGAAACATAGAAAGCACACTCTGACTTAAACATAGAAAAATAAAGTATGAACCTTATCCTCATAGGGAAAGTTTCCAGAAGAAATTAAGGAGGGTCATTCTTTTATCTATTTGTAACTAGAATTTATCCTGGTTGAATCAGCCTCTATAATACTCTTTTTTAGGAATTTTATAAATGAATATATTACTTTCATAAGCAGGAAACACTATTTTAAAAAACTGCAATGCTTTAAAATTTTTTTAATATTTTTAATTAAAATAGTAATTGTTTTAGTATTTTCTAATATTACTAAGTGAATATATTACTTTTATAAGCAGAAAAATGCTATTTAAAACCTGTAAAACCCGACCTTTACATTAGAAGGAACTGTTTTACACTGACTTATTCTCTGTTACTGGAGATACAAAAACAGAGCTGTCTTTTGCTCTTTCTTATTGTGTATTTGGGATATCTTTACATTTCACTTTATCATGTGCTACCTCTCTTTAGGATCTTAGCACAGTTTTACTGGGGTATGCTCCGGAATATAAATTTGAGTCCTACACCCAATATTATCAATCCTTATCAAATTTAACCGGATAATGTCCTAAGAGGGTGCCTTCCTACCCCGTCATTTTGCTGGGAGGTTAAGAGGTAGGTCTTGCTCCTGATGACCAACCAGCAGCCTCAATGTATATACTTGTGGCACATCCAGTGAGCTAATTGCTTAGGGTCTACGATTTGAAACCCTTCAATATGCCCAGATTCACAGTGAGTGATCCAGGGGAGGCATGACTGGTGGGAAGTGCCTATTATCACAGCCTCCCAGGCAATGCCCATTGTAGTTTTGTTATCATCACCATCATCATCATTATCATCACACCCACCACCATCATCATCTGTTTTGTACATCGTTACATCTCAAGTGCCTAGAATGGTGCCTGGTCATAATAGGAACTCCAAAAGATTTGAAATGAGTGATTTAATGAACCACCTGTACATCTGAAATTGAATACGTTCTCTAAGTGTGTTTTCATGATTTTCTGCAACAACGTCTGGCTGGTCAGATTCACTAATACCGACCACCTCCTACCCATTTTCATGAAAGCAATTGATATAAAGTTTGAAGAACTACCTTTTGAATGTCTTTCATGTATTTTGTTTTCTTTCCAGCAAATAGCTTTTTAAGTGCCTACTATAACACATATGGAAACCCTAGTGGTGTAGGGGTTAAAAGCTATGGCTGCTAACAAAAAGGTTAACACTTAACCAGCTTACTAGGGAGAAAAGGAGATAAGGAAAAAGATAAACAACCACCATAGGCAGATTGGGATGTAAGAATAGGCAGTACATACTTCAGCTGTTCAAAAGAGGAAGTGATTAACGAGGGATAAGGATAGCAGGCATGGTTTCCTGTAGAAGATTAAATTTAACTTGAGTTTCACAAAAAGGGTGGGACTCAGACAAACAGAAAAAATAAATTTCATGCAGGGAATGTATTAAGTAAAGATCTGAAATCAGAAATCCAAACATTCTGTTAGGAAACAATAAGGAAATAAGTTTGGATACATAGGTAAGAGCGAGACATAGATTTTGCTTTAACTTTTATTTTCAAAATATAAAACATTTCAAACTAAGAAAAAGTACAGACAGCTACATAACAGACGTCTATGTGTTCACCACAGACTTTGAACAGATGTTGAAGTTTGGCATATGTCTTAGTCATCTAGTGCTGGTATAACAAACACCACAAATGGATGGCTTTAACAAAGAGAACTTTATTTCCTCACAGTAAAGTAGGCTAAAAGTCCAAATTCAGGACGTTGGCTCCTGGGGAAGGCTTTCTCACTGTCAGCTCTGAAGGAAGGTCCTTGTCCTCAATCTTCCCATAGTTGAGGAGCTTCTTAGGCACAGGGGCCCCATGTCCAAAGGACACACTCTGTTCCCGGTGCTTTTTCCTTGGTGATATGAGGTCCCCAACTCTCTGCTTGCTTCTTTTTCCTTTTGTCTCTTAAGAGATAAAAGATGGTGCAGGCCACACCTCAGGGAAACTCCCTTTACCTTGGATCAGGGAGGTGACCTGAGTAAGGGTGGTGTTACAATCCCACCCTAATCCTCTCAACATAAAATTACAATCACAAAATGGAGGACAACCACATATGGCCTAACCAAGCTGATACACACATTTTGGGGGGGACATAATTCAATCCATGAGAGCATACATGCTTGATTGTTGGGCCTTTTTAATGGCATGATTTTGAATTTGGATTCTATGGGCCTGGCCTGGGCTTTTCAAACTTGAGCAAGACAGCAAGTCAAAGGGATAACACAACACCATGGGGTAAATATGAAATGCCTTCTTGGACTCTGAACTGTACTGCGATTGGGGAGGTAGGGGAGAAAGAAGTATAACAATATTCTTGGTAAATATTTTTAAACTTTTTAACATTCTTAAATCCTGACACATTATGGAGGTAAATGAAAGAGTGATATAAACTTTTACAGTAAAATTAAAACATCTAAGAAAATTGTCACCTGTTGTATCCAACCAGGGGCTACATTCCCAGAATCATGCCCGGGGAGAGCTCTTCCATCCCCACAGGAATACACTTCTTTCCCTGTTTTGCTGTTAGGAAGGCACCTGTGAGGAAAGGGGAGATATTCTCTTCTATACCACTGGAGTCACTGAAGTTTTATCTGTTACGTGGGCCTTGACCTTCTAAATACTGATATAAGTATTTACAGCTTAAACTTATCATTGTCAAATTAGTCCATTATCTACAAATTTGCAGAAAACATGGCACCTTCTAAAGTTTTCATCCAAAGGCAAGGAAATATTTGCCTCACTAAATAAAATTTAAAATCATGGCAGGGAGACAAAATAATATTGTGTCTTAATTTCATCATGAATAATATGTGTTCAGGTTGCCAGTTACTCACACGAAATTTTCAAGCAAGCTCTGCTGACTCCTGGTCTTCTCCCTCCTCTGTGAAGACTGTATTCTCTAGGATGATGGAAGAGGCAAGGAGGGAAGATTAATCAATGGGCTTCCCAGATCACACCAATCCTAGGTCAGCTTGTTCATGGTACCAGGCAAGCAAACCTGACTCTGTTTTCTCCCTGTCCACGGTGTATTCCAGGCCCTGAGATCGACTATACAAAACAGATTATACAGTGAGAAAATGCAGTCATATAGTTTATCAATGATAGTGCCCTCCCAGAATCACTGGGGGAGAAGAACCCCAGAAGTTATCCTACTCTTATACTGCAGTTTACATAGAGTGTAATATAATGGTTAAGAATATAGAATCTGGAACTTGAGATCCAGCTCTGCCGCTTACTTGGTGCCTCAATATTTCCTTTGAAAAATGAAGATACTTTATCCTTTAGAGGATTGTTGTGAGGATAAGTTCATTTATATAGTGCATTAAGAGCAGTACATGATTACTACCATGTGCTCAGTTAATGCTAGCTTTTATTATGTACTTATACAAAGCCAAGAGCCCTTCCTTCCAGTTTGCATTTCTTGTGTTGAATCCTATCAGATTCCTGCCCAGTACCACCCACAGCATCACCTACTTTTATGCCCAAATAAGGTCTACATCTCCCCTCCCCATAGTTCCATGCTCTTGTAACATGGTTGGATAATCCGATGGCCTAGACTACCTTCTTTGATGTCCTTGCCCTCCTTCTCAGTGAAAACATTAGAAGTATGTATAAAATATGTATGTAAGGTTTATACCTTGAAATGTTAACCTTGTTCTTCTGTGGATTTTCTCTTGCACTGATACTCCCCCATTAACACTGAAACAAAAATAAAGATTTAAATAAACTGCCAACCTCAGTACCAGATGTAAGTTACCTTCTAAGAGGTATTCTTGAAGGGCTAGTTCTCACTTCTGGGATGCCCCAGGGAAGAGGAAAGAACTAGAGAGGGAGAGTAGTTTGGATAGATGAAGAACAAGAACCTGCTGCCGCAGCATGGAAGGCATACAAAGGATGACCTGTCTTGGAGTGTGGGCTCACATTCATTTGTTGCAGAGCTCCTGCCATGCAACAAACCTGGACGTTGATAACCCCCTCCCTTTAATAGAGAAGACCAAGACTGTGGCAGAGGGAACCTAAAGGAAAATTCTTACATCCTGATCAAGGAGATGCTGAATGGAATTAATAGGAAATTTCCCTATGAGAAGGAGATCGATATTAAGTTTCTGTGGTGAAATTTGTATTTAAGTGATCTCTCTGTCAATTTTACCTTTTGTGCCCATTTTTTTTTCAGTACCACACTATTTTTCCCACAGATGGCATCCTCTTGTTTAAATTTGAATTTGTTAATTTTAATCCTTTTTACACTTTATTATTTTACTCCCAAATAGGAAGTTCATGTGTGGCACTGAAAGGAACAGGATAAAGATTTCAGATCCTCTTCTCCTCAAAATTTACAGGCATGAGACGGAGAAAGAGGAGTTCCCATAGGAGAGAGAATTAACCAAAGTTGCAGAGAACTAGAAAGCACTGGAACCAGGTTGTCAAGTCAGGAGGAGTTGGCTAATCAAGTTGATTGTTTGAAGTAAGAATGGAGGCTAAGGAAAAAAAAAACTTCTGGATTTACCATTCAGGAAGGTGCTAGCAATCTTCAAAGAAGCAGTTTTGATAAAGTGCTGGCAGGAGATACCTGATTGTCTTAGTTGTCTAGTGCTGCTGTAACAGAAATATCACAGTAAATGGCTTCGAAATCTGCATTCAGGGCATCAGCTCCAGGGGAAGGCCCTTTTTCTCTGTCAGCACTGAGGAAAGTCCTCATCATCAATCTCCCCCGGTCTAGGAGCTTCTCAGGTACAGAGACTCCAGGTCCAAAGGACGAACTCTGTCACCAGCACTGCTTTCTTTGTGGTAAGAGGTCCCCATGTCTTTCTGCTCACTTCTCTCTTTTATATCTCAAAAGAGATTGGCTTAAGACACAACATAATCTTGCAGATTGAGTCTCATCAACATAACTGCCACTAATTCCATCTCATTAAAATCACAGAGATAGGATTTACAACACATAGGAAAATCACTGCAGATGACAAAATGGTAGACAATCACACAATACTGGAAATCATGGCCTAGTCAAGTTGACAGATATTTTTAGGAGACACAATTCAATCCATGATACCAGTCGTAAAAAGTGGTTGTTGTTGTTGTTGTTAGGTGCCATCGAGTAAGTTCCAACACATAGTGACCCTATATACAACAGAACGAAACACTGCTCACTTCTGTGCCACCTGTACAATCACTGTTATGCTTAAGCCCATTTTTGCAGCCACTGTGTCAACCATCTCATTGAAGGTCTTCCTCTTTTTCGCTGACCCTCTACTTTACCAAGCATGATGTTCTTCTTCAGGGACTGATTCCTTCTGACAACATATCCAAAGTAAGTGAGACATAGTCTCGCCATCCTTGTTTCTAAAGAGCATTCTGGTTGTACTTCTTCCAAGACAGATTTGTTTGTTCCTTTGACAGTCCATGGTACATTCAGTATTCTTCTCCAACACCACAATTCAAAGGTGTCAATTCTTCTTAGGTCTCCCTTATTCATTGTCCAGCTTTCACATTCATATGAGGTGATTGAAAACACCACAACTTGGGTCAGGTGCACCTGAGCCTTCAAAGTGGCATCTTTGCTTTTCAACACTTTAAAAAAGGTCCTTTGCAGCATATTTGCCCAATACATCATATGATTTCTTGACTTCTGCTTCCATGGGTGCTGATTGTGGGTCCAAGTAAAATGAAATGCTTAACAACTTCAATCTTTTCCCCATTTACCATGATGTTGCTTATTGGTTCAGTTGTAAAGATTTTTGTTTTCTTCATGCTGAGGTGTAATCCATACTAAAGGCTGTGGTCTTTGATCTTCATCAGTAAGTGCTTCAAGTTTTCTTCACTGTCAGCAAGTAAGGTTGTGTCATCTGCATGACACAGGTTGTTAATGGCTCTTCCTCCATTCGTGATGCCCATTCTTCTTCATATAGTCCAGCTTCTCGGATTATTTGCTCAGCATACAGATTGAATATGTACGGTGAAAGGATGCTACCCTAATGCACAACTTTCTTGACTTTAAACTACCCAGTATCCCCGTGTTCTGTTCAAACCACCACCTCTTGGTCTATGTACAGGTTCCTCATGAGCACAATTAAGCATTCTGGAATTCCCATTCTTCACAATGTTATCCATAATTTGTTATGATCCACACAGCCAAATGCCTTTGCATAGTCAATAAAACACAGGTAAATATCTTTCTGGTATTGCCTGTTTCAGCCAGGATCCACCTAACATCAGCAATGATATCCCTGGTTCTGTGTCCTCTTCTGAATCTGGCTTGAATTTCTGACAGTTCCCTGTCAATATACTGCTGCAGCTGCTTTTGAATGATCTTCAGCAAAATTTTACTTGTGCATATTATTGACCCACAGAAGCAGCAGTCAAGAAATCAAAAGACGCATTGCATTGGGCAAATCTGCTGCAAAGGACCTCTTTAAAGTGTTGAAAAGCAAAGACGTCACCTTGAAGACTAAGGTGCGTCTGACCCAAGCCATGGTATTTTCAATTGCATCATATGCATGTGAATGCTGGACAATGAATAAGGAAGACTGAAGAAGAGTTCATGCTTTTGAATTGTGGCATTGGTGAAGAATATTGAATATACCATGCACTGTCAAAAGAATGAACAAATCTGTCTTGGAAGAAGTACAACCAGAATGCTCCTTAGAAGCAAGGATGGCAAAACTGCATCTTACATACTTTGGACATGTTGTCAGGAGGGATCAGTCCCTAGAGAAGGACATCATGCTTGGTAAAGTACTGGGTCGGTGGAAAAGAGGATGACCCTCAAGGAGGTGGACTGACACAGTGGCTGCAACAGTGGGTTCAAGCATAGCAACAATTCTGAGGATGGCACAGGACCGGGTAATGTTCCCTTCTGTTGTGCACAGGGTCGCTATGAGTTGGAAGCGACTCGACAGCACCTAACAACAACGACATGATACTAATGATATTGTTCAATAATTTCCACATTCAGTTGGATCACCTTTCTTGGGAATAGGCATAAATATGGATGTCTTCCAGTTGGTTGGCCAGGTAGGTGTCTTCCAAATTTCTTAGCATAGACCAGTGAGCGCTTTCGGCACTGCATCCATTTGTTGAAACATCTCAACTGGTATTCTGTCAATTCCTGGAGCCTTGTTTATCAACAATGCCTTCAGTGCAGCTTGGGCTTCTTCCTTCAGTACCATTGGTTCCTGCTTATATGGTACCTCCTGAAATGGTTGAACCTCAACCAATTCTTTTGGGTATAGTGACTGTGTATTCCTTCCATTTTCTTTTGATGCTTCCTGAGTAGTTTAATATTTTTGCCATAGAATCCTTCAATATTGCAACTTGAGCCTTGAATTTTTTTCTTCAGTTCTTTTAGCTTGAGAAATGCAGAGCATATTCTTTTGTTTTGGTTTTCTATCTCCAGGTCTTTGCTCATGTCATTATAATACTTTATTTTGTCTTCTTAAGCTGCCCTTTGAAATTTTTTGTGCAGCTCTTTTACTTCATCATTTCTTCCTCTTGCTTTAGCTACTCAACTTTCAAGGGCAAGTTTCAGAGTCTTTTCTGACATCCATTTTGGTCTTTTTTTTCTTTCCTGTCTTCTTAATGACCTCTTGCTTACTTCATGTATGATGTCCTTGATGTTAATCCACAACTCCTCTGGTCTACAGTCATTAGTGTTCAAGGCATCAAATGTATTCTTGAGATGGTCTCTAGATTCAGGTGCAATAAACACAAGGTCGTACTTTGGTTCTTGTCGACTTGTTCTAATTTTCTTCAGTTTCGACTTGAACTTGCATATGAGCAGTTGATGGTCTGTTTCACAGTCAGCCCCTGGCCTTGTTCTGACTGATGATATTGAGCTTTTCCATCATCTCTTCGAACAGACGTAGTCAATTTGATTCCTGTGTATTCTGTCTGGTGAGGCCCATGTGTATAGTCACCGTTTATGTTGGTGAAAAAAGGTATTTGTGATGAAGTCGTTGGTACTCCAAAATTCAATCATGCATTCTCCAGAGTCATTTCTATCACCAAGGCCGTATTTTCCAACCACCAACCCTCCTTTGTTTCCAGCTTTCGCATTCCAATCTCCAGTAATTATCAATGCATCCTGATTGCATGTTCGATCAATTTCAGACTGCAGAAGTTGGTAAAAATCTTCAATTTCTTCATCTTTGGCCTTCGTGGTTGGTGGGTAAATTTGAATAATAGTTGTATTAACTGGTCTTCCTTGTAGGTGTGTGGATATTATCCTATCACTGACAGCATTGTACTTCAGGACAGATACTGAAATGTTCTTTTTGACAATGAATGCAATGCCATTCCTCTTCAAGTTGTCATTCCCGGCATAGTAGAGCATAGGATTGTCTGATTCAAAACGGCCAATACCAGTCCATTTCAGCTCACTAATGCCTAGGATGTCAATGTTTATGTGTTCCATTTCATTTTTGATGCCTTCCAATTTTCCTAGATTCATACTTCATGCATTCTACATCCCAATTAACAATGGATGTTTACAGCTGTTTCTTCTCATTTTGAGTCGTGCCACATCAGCAAATGATGGTCTCAAAAGCTTGACTCCCTCCATGTCATTAAGGTCAACTCCATTTTGAGGAGGCAGCTCTTCCCCAGTCATATTTTGAGCGTCTTCCAACCTAAGAGGCTCATCTTCTGCCACTATATCAAACAACGTTCCGCTGGTGTTCCTAAGGTTTTCACTGAACAATTTTTTCAGAAGTACACAGCCAGGTCCTTCTTCCTAGTTTGTTTTAGTCTGGAAGCTCCACTGAAACCTGCCCACCATTGGTGATGCTGCAGGTATTGAAAATAGAGGAAAAGGGCCATGAGCAAAGGAATGCAAGTGGCTTCTAAAAGTTGGAAAAGGCAAGGAAATGGATTCTTTCCTACAGCCTCCAAAAAGGAACACAGTCCTACCAACGCCTTGATTGTACCACAGTGAGAACCATGTTGGACTTCTGACCTACTGAACTAAAAACAAAAACAAAAACTCATTGCCATCAAGTTGATTCTGACTCATAATGACCCTATAGGTCAGAGTAGAACTGCGCCATAGAGGTTTCAAGGAGCAGCTAGTAGATTCGTACTGCCAATATTTTGATCAGCAGCTCTTAACCACTGCACCACCAGGGCCCCGTTACTGAACTCAAGATAATAAAATTTTATTGTTTCAGCCACTAAGTTAGTGGTATTTTGTTATAGCAGCAATAGAAAACTGATACACATATTAAGTGATTTTCTTACTTATGCTCTGCTCTTCAGTATAAATTCTGCCTGGAGGAATAACACTGTATAAACTCTCTGTATAAATGGCTTTTTAAATTTGAATAGTATTTTATTATGTAAGATTGGCAGATTGTAAGTGAACATTCCTATTTAGAGATGAACAAATTGTGATTAGATTGTAAAGTGTTTTGCCCAAGGTCACAGAGCTGTTAAGCCAGTGGTTGAGTTGGGATGTCAATTGTCTTTTCTGACTCCTCCAATTTTTTTTCTGTGATACCAACACTGTCTTAAGCCTTATTGTTTATGACCCTGTGGATGGATTGAATTGTATCCCCCTCAAAATATGTGTTGTAATCTTAACGCCTATATTTGTGTATGTAATTCCATTTGTAATAAAGCTTTCTTTGCTATGTTAACGAGACCATATCAATGTAGGGTGTGTCTTAAACCTAATCACTTTTGAGACCTGAAAAGAGCAGATAAGACAGAGAGAAAAGCAAGCACAAATGTGGGAAAGATAGATGAGATGCCACATTTGTGGAGATCTCCAGTGAACCAAGGAATGCAGGGGCTTGAGAAGCTGGAACAAGAATTTTCTCCCAGAGCAGACGGAGAGAGAACCTTCCGCTAGAGCTAGTGTCCTGAATTTGGACTTCTGGCCTCCTAAACTGTGAGAAAATAAATTCAATTCTTTAAAACCACCTACTTGTGGTATTTCTGTTACAGCAGTGCGAAGAAACTAAGACACGCTCATATCAACATTTTATGGCAGGAGGAACAGAGACAGATGCCGCTACATACCGAGTAGTGTTTCTTTCTGTTGTACATAGGGATACTATGAGTCGGAACCGACTCGATGGCACCTAACAACAATAATTACTTTTGTGCATCCAGCTGCCTTCATATTTGAAACAATCACGTTTTATAGCAACACTTGTCCCTGAGTTTACCATCTGTATTAGTGGACTTTTATTTTTGGTTTGGTCTGCTTTTTCAATATTAACACCTTGATTTTCCCTTGAAAAACTACCCCTTATGTATTCCCGGTGCCTGTAGTTAGAATGAAGAGCTCCTGGGTAGTGCAAATGGTTAAGCACGGAGCTATTAACTGAAAGCTTGGTGGTTCAAATCCACTCAAAGGCACCTCAAAAGAATGGTCTTGCAATCTACTTCCAAAAGATCACAGCCATTGAAAACCCCATATAGCACAGTTCTACCCTGAAACACTTGTGGTCTTCATGAGTCGGAATGGACTCAACAGCAACTGGTTTAGTAGTTAGAATGGGACAGGACACCTGCTCTGGCTTCAAGACAAGACAAGAGATCCCAAGGTGTCAAATGAGGATGCTGCATTCCCTGGGCCAGAGACAATGAGTGTTCACCCCAGGACTTGCTAGAATGACTGAGAAAGAGAAGCTTTCTTTCCACTGGGTTTATGAATTGAGAGGATTCTTGAGAATAAAATCAAAAGGCAGAAACACGGAGCTGAGAGATCATTGTCTGAACACCTTCAGGCAACTATTCCTCATTCCATTATGGAGTGAATTTGTAATGTGTTAACTTGGTTAAGCTGCACTGTGTCTTTCAGAATTCCCTATATGTATCTGCTTAGGGTGGAACATAGAAGACAGTTTGCATGGAATTTGGAAGGTGAAAGTTAAGGCATCCATATTATTTTTACACCTGAAAGGTTAGGGCAGGGGCACCAAGTACTGTTTCTGTGTATGTGCAGTGTCATTTATCTGCTGGCTTACCTCATTGTTATAGGGCAGCCGCCAAGTTTACGTCTGTTCCATCTTCACTTGGATTCTCTTTCAGCTTCTCCAACTCCTGTACCAGGTGCATATTTAGCTTCATGACAAAGGTCTCAGATTTTCTTCTGCTGCAGGACCCCAACAGTAGTTCAGTGTGGTCTGGAGGTGGTAAAAGACTGACCTGAGTTTCATTGAATCCTCATGGGTTCCAGTTGTCTTCCCTCTTTCCCAATTTACATCCAGCTCCCCTGCCTGACTGCTAGCCCTGAAGACTTCAAGCTCCAGCATAAGAAGCCAAGACAACAACCTTACAGAGATTGTTTAACTAGCTTCCACAATTGCATAGGGTCAAATTCTTGTAATGAATTCCTTACATTGGATTGATTGAATCCTTCTCTGATGAGTCCCTGACTGATATACAGTGCTATCCCTGTACTTTTCTGTTGCATAAATCAATATATTCTTTTTAATGTTTAAGTCAGTGAGAATTTGGTTTCTGTCACTTGCAGCTAGAAGGAACTAATTTTCGGGGTTATGCCTTGACTAAACAACTTGATACCCTGAGGGTAGGATCGGTGCTTCACTCATCCTTGAATGCACAGCACAGAGCAAAATGCCAGGTACTAGTAAGCACTTGACAAACATGTGTTGAATGAACTGACAACAAATGGCTACTGCCTACAAATGCTCTCCTGGGACCCAGAGTTAAAGCCTCACATAATGTGAATCATGTGGAAGATGAAAAGCAGGATGAGGGGGAACTCTAGGCATCTGGAGAAAGCCATGAAGATCCTGGGTCTGAGGAGCAGCTGAGCCTTCCACCTGGCAGCCTGGGGGACAGGGGCAGCACATGTCTGACATTTCATGTTCACCACCAGTGTAACAGGTGTCCTGGGGCCAGCCAGACCTTGGACGGAAATGAGCTTCCTGACAGTCCTGACAAGGATTCGTTAGATGCACGTAACAGAAGTGGAGCAGTAAGATGTTTTTTAAATAGAAAATTTGAAAGCATATCAGGTTCCTAGAAAAGAAAGCTTCTGAGAAAGGTGATTTCACAGTAAGAAGCCCCATGAGTCATCCAAAGATTTTATATCTGTGGTAAAACATAAATGCTAACCATTTTTTGTGCCTGCTTTTTTTTTAGAACACTTTAACAGATCCTGAGGAAGTGAGTGGTTCACAGAAGCCACAAAGACAAATTTCTGAAAAACAAATTCTGTTCAAAATCTCTGGATAATTTGACTGACATTCAGTGTAAGTGAACCAGGCAATGAATCAGTTTATTTGCAAGTACAACGCCACACAGGGAAAAACAGAAAACACACATGTGAATAAAAACGGTGCAAGAGTATGGTAATCAAAAATAGCCTCAAGATATCCAGGCCCTAATCCCAGAAATTGTGAATATGACTTTATATGGGAAAAAGATCTTTGCAGGCAGATTAAGGACCTTGAGATGGGGAGATTAACTTGTTTAGGTGGGCCCTAAATGCAATCACAAATGTCCTTATAAGAGAGTTAGACCCCAGAGAAGGCAATCTGAAGAAGAAGCAGAGAGAGTTTTGAAGATTCTAGTCTCGAAGATGGAGGAAGAGACCATGAGCCAAAGAATGAAAGAAATGCAGATCTAGAATCTGGAAAAGGCAAGGAAAGCCTCCAGATGGTGTGACCCTGACAACACTTTGGTTTTGTCCCGGTGAAATCTCTAAAACTGTAAGAGAAAAAAGGTATGCTGTTATAAGCCATAAAATTAGTGGAAATTTGTAATAGCCATCACAGGGAACTAATACAACAGGCCATTCCACAGAGTGGCAACTTCCTGGATATGGAAAACAGGGAGCAGAGCCAGCAATGGGTCCATCAGTTAACAGGAGTCATCAAAGATCAAAGTACTTACTGAGAAGGGTCCAAACTGGCTCTGCACCCTTAAAAGTACCTTTCTCAAATACTAAAGAACCTGTAGGCACCCTGCAAAAACCTCCCTCATCTACATCAAGCATCTCAGAAAAATGTCTCCAGGCTCCAGGGTTGTCTGTTCTCCTGAACTTTTTGTGGTGACCCCAGTATCTGTCCTATTGTCTCACAACTTGTTTTTATCTCTCGACTGGACTCCTTCTGTCATGGATTGAATTATGTCCTCTCCCACTCCAAAATGTGTGCATCAATTTGGTTAGCCCATGATTCCCAGTATTGTCCTCCATTTTGTGATTGTAATCTTATGTTGAGAGGATTAGGGTGGGATTGTAACACCACCCTTACTCAGATCACCTCCCTGGTCCACTGTAAAAGGAGTTTCCCTGGGGTGTGGCCTGCACGACTTTTTATCTCTCAAGAGATTAAAGGAAAGGGAAGCAAGGAGAAAGTTGGGGACCTCATACCACCAAGAAAGCAGTGCCTGGAGCTGATAACTTGAATTTGGACTTTTAGCCTACTTTACTGTGAGGAAATAAATTTCTCTTTGTTAAAGCCATCCACTTGTGGTACTTCTGCCAGACCAGCACTAGATAACTATGACAGAACTTGGTACTGAGAATGGGGTGCTGCTCTAATAGATACCTAAAATGTGGAAGTGGTTTTGAAATACTTTGAATGGATGAGCTGGGACAGCAGCAGAAGACCAGCACAGCAGAGAACCTGCAGCAGCAGAACCAGGAGACCAGCATGAGACAGCGCTGGAGCTGACCCATAGAGCAAGAGAGCTGAGTGCCTGTGTGCAGGAGGCTTCCCGGTGGAGTGGGGTACCTCTGGGTACTTATCAGTGGAGCTACAGTGCTTTGGAACACTTGCCCCAGCAGGGCAGATGTGGGCATGAGGCCCAAGGAGCCCAGAGGCCAAGAAGCCAGGAAGTAGAAGCTGAAGAGACAACACAAGAAGCCAAGCTGCCTCAGTCTCAAAAGGTATGGCCACGACCTCAGGGGTTTCAAAGCATGGAGCCAGGGCCTCTGGTGTTTCTAAGGGTGGAGTAGCCACTCAGATGGACTAGGAGAATGGTGAGCCTAAAGCTAAGGGAACAGAGTTGCTGTCCCAGTGGGCCTGGAAGGCAGAGCTGAAGCCCAGGGCCAAGGGGCCTCCACTCAGAATCTGGAAAGTGTGGCCAAAACCTAGAGTCCAGAGGGCAGGGCCATTGTGTAAATGGTCTCAGAGAACAGAGAATTATATTCAAGGCATTGAGGGCTAAAGTAATGTGTTCTACTGGCTTGCTTGGTACCTGTTATCCCTCCTTTCCCTCCAGTTTCTCCCATTGGTAATGAAACTGTCTAGCTTGTACCTGTTCTGCCATTGTACCTTTGGAAGCAGACAACTTACATTCTAGAATTCACAGATGAAGAGGAACTTTTGGATTTTGGACATGGAGTTAAGACTTTTGCTATGATATGATGGGATGAATATGTTTTGAGTGTTGCAAGGATGTGATTTTGGGGGGACAAAAGAGTGGAATGTCATGGATTGAATTATGTCCCCCAAAATATGTGTGTGTCGAGTTGGTTGGGCCGTGATTCTCAGTATTGTGTGGTTGTCCTCCATTTTGCATCTGTAATTTTATGTTGAGAGAATTAGGGTGGGATTGTAACACCACCCTTACTCAAGTCACCTCCCTGATCCAGGGTAAAGGGAGTTTACCTGGGTAAAAGAGAATGGAAGCAAGCAGAAATTTGAGGACTTCATACCACCAAGAAAGCAGTGCCAGGAGCAGTGTGCATCCTTTGGATCCAAGGTCCCTGCATGAAGAAGCTCCTAGTCTGGGGGAACATTGATGAGAAGGCCAAAAGAGAGAAAGCCTTGGAGCTGACACCTTAATTTGGACTTTTAGCCTACTTTACTGCAAGGAAATAAATTTCTCTTTTTTAAAGCCATCCTTTTTACTTGTGGTATTTGTGTTATAACAGCACTAGATAACTAAGACAATGTCTTTAGACAGCTTGAGGTTTTCTTCCCCCAGCTCCACCTCAGGATATTGTCTTTAGGGTTTCTATTGGCCACATGTCCCATACCCCATGGCCTGAGCAGATTCATTTCCAGAACCGCAGATAGAATTAAAGACCTAGGCCATCTTACTTTTCTAAGAGGGAAGTGTAACAGACCAGAAGAAAACCGGCCCTGGAGCCAGAGAGAGACCTCCTTTTAGACCCTGGATCTACCTCTTGCTAGTAGTGTGTCCTTAGCTCCACTGAAGAAAAGTCCTTGTCATCAACCTTCCCCTGGTCTAGGAGCTTTTCAAAGCAGGAATCTTGGGTCCAAAGCATGCATTCTGTTCCCGGTGCTGCTTTCTTGGTGCTATGGGTCCCCGTGTCTCTCTGCTTGCTTCTCTCTTTTGTAGCTCAAAGAGATTGGCTTAAAACACTATTTGATCTTATATATTGAGTCCTACCTCCTTAACATAACTGCCACTAATCTCATGTCATTGACATCATAGAAATAGTATTTACAACGCATAGGAAAATCACATCAGATGACAAAATGGTGGACAATCACACAATACTGGGAATCATGTCCTAGCCAAATTGATACATATTTTGGGGGGACACAATTCAATTCATGACACATACCAATGATCATAAAGATGGTGTAGGACTGGGCAATGTTTCATTCTGTTATATGTAGGGTCTCTACAAGTTGGAGGAAATCCTGGTGGTGTAGTGGTTAAGTGCTAAGGCTGCTAACCAAAGGTTGGCAGTTCAAATCCACCAGGTGCTCCTTGGAAACTCTATGGGGCACTTCTACTATGTCCTATAGGGTCACTATGAGTTGGAATCAACTCCATGGAAATAGGCTTTGGGCTTTGGGCTTTGGGCATAAGTTGGAGTCAAGTAGGTAGCAACCAACAACAAAAACAATTGTTATAATCATAAATCAAGTTGGCCGTTATCTTTATTCTTTCCTGTGTCTTTGGCCTGTGGAACATAATGTCCTCCTGAATCTACCTTATGCAAGGTAGTCTCTGTGTATGCATCTTACATACAATTCTTTTCTGCAGATATGAGGATCCTAAGGTATATATCAATGGGTCAAAACTGATGTAAAAATTTAACTTGGGATTTTTGTCTGACCATCTGAGTGGACCAGGAGAGTGGCCTACAAAATCAGACCACCTGAATTCAAATTTGAGCTTTGTTTCTACCTTCCTGCCATGGCACCTTAGGCAACTATTCACCCTCTGTGTGCTACAGATTTCCCATTGTAAAATGCGGGTTATAATAGGGATCAACAACCTAATAGAAAAATTCAGGAAACAGCTGAACAGACACCTCGCAAGATAACATATCCAAATGGCAAAAAAAAATTTTAAAGTGCTTTACATCAAGGAAATACAAATCCAACCTAAAATGAGATAATACTGCATACATAGCAGAATAGCTAAAATAAACATGGCAGCAATATCAAGTCTTGGCAAATTCACCGAGGGTGAGTGCAACACTATCTTCAGATCCAGTCAAGAAGGGCTCCCACTCTGGCCCTGGCTATGCCCTACCCTATACAGTAAGGAGCCCATGGAGCCAAAGGCACATGTCCAACCAGAACCCATGTCTCTTTTTGCCCTAGACCATAATCCAGGTACCCAGGACTCCAGAATTACCTATATCTTCTCCAAGTCTGTTTTTCCAAAGGCAGAACACATTGCTGGTGTGTGCAAATCTTGTTTAAAGGGATGGTCAAAGGGTGGCAGCTGTGTGGACAGAGACTGCATGTGCATATTAGGCTTTTTGCAATGCAGGACAGAGCTAAGGATGAGAAAGAAGAGTGGCAGGCTCTGAAATAGGGGACGAGGACTGGCTCTCCCCTTGCAGCCACTGAAGATAACTTTTGGGCCCAACAACCACTATGGACAATGGATTGACTGTATCTATTAAAACTGAACATACACACAGCTTTTTGTTTTTAGCTGCCATAACAACTCATGAAAACCCCGTGCACAACAGAATGAAATGCTGCCCAGTCCTGTGCCATCCCCATAATTGGTTGTGAATTGAACCATTGTGGTATGTAGAGTTTTCACAGGCTTCAAACTGTAATTTTTTCCTCTCTGGTTATCGTTCTGGTTCAAGAAAATTTTAAAAATTTGGTTCTGTTCTAGTTTCACCATGACTGAACTGGTACAAACCAGTTCGAACCTGTGTTTTTACTCTCTGGTCTCAAATTTATATTCTGCAAATGAAAAACCTGAAGCAAGTTCATCTGAAGAACGATGGCTACCACATTCATTCCTTATATTGCAAATCACTTTGCATTTTTATATTAACTCGAATTTTGTTCATCACAAGATTTTGTAATTAGTTTTGAAAGTAACAATATTAAACTATTTCTTTCTACACAGTTATTAATAATTAAATCTAAAGTGGTATTGATGGGGCAAAGCCGACATGGCACTATAGACAGAAGCACAATGCCGTCTGTCTACAGCAAAGACTTGAAAAACTAAGTAAAACAGATAATCAATCCTGGAACCCTAAGTATTTGAAGGGATAAAGAACTTGATCAAGCACTGTGGAATAAGAAACTGACAGAGAACGAGGAGAGCTAACAAATGGAGGTACCATATCAGCTAATGCAGCATGGATTCCCCATCTTGGACTACATCCACCAAGGAACACAGTCAGGGAGTACAGGAAGGCAACTTCGCAGAGCTCCCAACAGGAGACAGAGAACCTAGTAACCAGGGATACAAGCTTTCCCATCCCCACCCTACTTCCCTGTATGAGGCCTTGGCCACTTTCCAACATGCCACACTCACTCAGCTGGAGAGGTACTAGCTCATAGCCACCAGGATTCACCCTACCCCAAAGGCCAGCTCCTTCAGTGCTATTTTGCTTTTTTGTGTTATTGTGGTTTTTTTTTTTTTTGGCTTTTTTTGTTTGTTTCTTCTCTCTCTTTCACTTCCTTCCTTTCCTATGTCCAGTGCAGCTAAAACAATGTGCTGTCCCCACCCATTCTTGACAGCCTGTGCTGCAAGGCTTGGCTAGACAGTCACCAACACACAATTTCCCCCAGTCCACATCACCCCACCAGCAGGCTCCATTCATACTATTTCATTTCTTTCTTTTTTTTTTTAATTTTTATTGTACTTTAAGTGAAAATTTACAAATCAAGTCAGTCTCTCATATAAAAATTTATATATACCTTGCTATATACTAGTTGCTGTCCTGCTAATGAGACAGCACACTCCTTCCTTCCACTCTCTCTTTTCGTGTCCATTCAGCCAGCTTCTGACTCACTCTGCCCCTCATCTCTCCTCCAGACAGGAACTGCCCACATATTCTCATCTGTCTACTTGATCCAAGAAGCTCACTCTTCACCAGTATAAAAAAAATCCCATAGTCCAGACTAATCCCTGTCTGAAGAGTTGGCTTTGAGAATGGTTCCTGTCTTGGGCTAACAGAAGGTCTGGGGACCATGACCTCCAGGGTCCCTCTAGTCTCAGTCAGACCATTAAGTCTGGTCTTTTTAATGAGAATTTGGGGTCTGCATCCCACTGCTCTCCTGCTCCTTCAGGGCTTCTCTGTTGGTTCTGTCAGGGCAGTCATCAGTTGTAGCTGGGCACCATATAGTTCTTCTGGTCTCTGGCTAATGTAGTCTTTAGTTTATGTGGCCTTTTCTATCTCTTGAGGTCATACTTACCTTGTGTCTTTAGCGTTCTTCATTGTTTTTGCTCCAACTGGGTTGAGACCAGTTGATGCATCTTAGATGGCTGCTTGCTAGCATTTAAGACTGCAGATGCCACTCTCCAAAGTGGGATGCAGAATGTTTTCTAAATAGATTTTATTGTGCCAATTGACTTAGGTGCCCCCTGAAACTGTGGTCCCCAAACCCCTGCCCCTGCTGTGCTGACCTTCAAAGTATTCAGTTTATTCAGGGAACTTCTTTGCTTTTGGTTTAGTCCAGTTGTACTGACCTCTCCTATATTGTGTGTTGTCTTTTCCTTCACCTAAAATAGCTCTTATCTACTATCTAACTAGTGAAAACCACTCTCCCTCCCTCCCTCACTCCCATTTTCGTAATCATCAAAGAATATTTTCTTCTCTGTTTAAACTGTATCATGAGTTCTTATAATAGTGCTCTTATACAATATTTGTCCTTTTGCAACTGACTAATTTCACTCAGCATAATGCCTTCCAGATTCCTCCACGTTAAGAGATGTTTCATGGATTCATCATTGTTCTTTATGGATGCTTAGTATTCCATTGTATGAATATATCATAATTTATTTATCCATTCATCTGTTGATGGACACCTTGGTTGCTTCCATCTTTTTTCTATTGTAAACAGTGCTGCAGTGAACATGGGTGTGCATATAGCTGTGGTGTAAAAGCTTTATTTCTCTAGGATATATTCCAAGGAGCGGGACTGCTGGGTTATATGGTAGTTCTATTTCAAATTTTTTAAGGAAGCACCAAATCGATTTCCAAAGTGGTTATACCATTTTACAACCCCACCAGCAGTGTATAAGTGTTCCAGTCTCTCCACAGCCTCTCCAACATTTATTATTTTGTGTTTTTGGATTAATGGCAGCCTCGTTGGAATGAGATAGAATCTCATTGTAGTTTAGATTTCCATTTCTCTAATGGCTAATGATCATGAGCATTTTCTCATGTATCTGTTAGCTACCCGAATGTCTTCTTTAGTGAAGTGTCTGTTCATACCCTTTGCCCATTTTTTAATTAGGTTATTTGTCTTTTTGTAATTGAGTTTTTGCAGTATCATGTAGATTTTAGAGATCAGACACTGATCAGAAATGTCATAGCTAAAAACTTTTTCCCAGTCTGTAGGTAGTCTTTTTACTCTTTTGGTGAAGTCTTTGGATGAGCATAGGTGTTTGATTTTTAGGAGTTCCCAGTTGTATAGTTTCTCTTCTGCATTGTTAGTAATGTGTTGTATACTGTTTATACCACTTATTAGGGCTTCTAGCGTTGTCCTATTTTTTCTTCCATGATCTCTATCATTTTAGATTTTATATTTAGGTCTTTCATCCATTTTGTGTTCATTTTTGTACATGGTGTGAGGTATGGGTCTTGTTTCATTTTTTTGCAGGTAGATATCCAGTTATGCCAGCACCATTTGTTAAAAAGACTGTCTTTTCCCCATTTAACTGACTTTGGGCCTTTATCAAATATCAGCTGCTCATATGTAGATGGATTTATGTCTGGATTCTCAATTCTGTTCCATTGGTCTATGTATCTGTTGTTGTACCAGTACCAGGCTGTTTCTGCTACAGCGGTGGTATAATAGGCTTTAAAATCAGGTAAAGTAAGGCCTGCCACTTTGTTCTGCTTTTTCAGTAATGCTTTACTTATCTGGGGCCTCTCTCTTCCATATGAAGTTGGTGATTTGTTTCTCCATCTCATTAAAAAATAGTGTTGGAATTTGGATCTGAATTGCATTGTATCTATAGATGGCCTTTGGTAGAACAGATTTTTTTACAACGTTAAGTCTTCCTATCCATGAGCAAGGTATGTTTTTCCACTTATGTAGGTCTCCTTTGGTTTCTTGAAGGAGTGTCTTGTAGTTTTCTTTGCATAGGTCTTTTCCATCTCTGGTGAAATTTATTCCTAAGTATTTTATCTTCTTGGGGACTACTGTAAATGGTATTGAATTGGTGATTTCCTCTTTGATGTTCTTTTTGTTGGTATAGAGGAATCCAAATGATTTTTGTATGTTTATCCTGTATCCTGAGAGCCAGATGAACTCTTCTATTAGTTTCAGTAGTTTTCTTGAGGATACTTAAGGGTTTTCTGTGTACAAAATCATGTCATCTGCAAATAGAGATACTTTTACTTCTTCCTTGCCAATGTGGATGCCCTTTATTTCTTTATCTAGACTAATTGCTCTGGCTAGGACCTCCAGCACAATGTTGAATAAGAGTGGTGATAAAGGGCATCTTTGTCTGGTTCCCCATCTTAAGGGGAATGTTTCAGACTCTCTCCATTTAGGATGATGTTGGTTATTGGCTTTGCATAAATGCCCTTTATTATGTTGAGGAATTTTCCTTCTATTCCGATTTTGCTGAGAGTTTTTATTATGAATGGGTGTTGAACTTTGTCAAATGCCTTTTCTGCATAAATTGATAAGACCATGTGGTTCTTGTCTTTTGTTTTATTTATATGATGGGTTACATTAATTGTTTTTCTAATGTCGAACCATCCCTGCATATCTGGAATAAACCCTACTTGGTCGTGGTGATTTTTTTTTTTTTTTTTTTTGATATGTTGTTGAATTCTATAGGCTAGAATTTTGTTGAGGATTTTTGCATCTAATTTCGTGAGGGATATAGTCTGTAATTTTCTTTTTCTGTGGTGTCTTTACCTGGTTTTGGTATCAGGGATATGCTGGCTTCATAGAATGGGTTTGGCAGTATTCCTTCCTTTTCTATGCTCTGAAATACCTTTAGTAGTAATGGTGTTAACTCTTCTCTGAAAGTGTGGTGGAACTCTGCAGTGAAGCCATCTGGGCCAGGGTTTTCTTTGTTGGGAGTTTTTTGATTACCTTTTCAATCTCATCTTTTGTTATAGGTTTATTTATTTGTTCTACCTCTGCTTGTCTTAGTTTAGGGAGGTAGTGTGTTTCTAGGAATTCATCCATTTCTTCTATGTTTTCAAATTTGTTAGAGTACAATTTTTAGTGGTAATATGATATGACTCTTTGAATTTCAGTTGGGTCTGTTGTAATATTGCCCATCTCATTTCTTATTGGAGTTATTTGCTTCCTCTTCTGTTTTTCTTTTGTCAGTTTGGACAATGGTTTATTAATTTTTTCAGAGAATGAGCTTTTGGTCTTGATAACTTTTTCAATTTGTTTTCTGTTCTCTATTTCATTTAATTCTGCTCTTTTTATTATTTGCTTTCTTCTTGTGCCTGACGGTTTCTTTTGTTGCTCTCTTTCTATTTATTCAAGTTGTATGGATAATTTTTTTATTTTGGCCCTTTGTTCTTTTGGTATGTGTGCATTTATTGATATAAACTGATCTCTGAGCACTGCTTTTGCTGTGTCCCAACGGTTCTGATAGGAAGTGTTTTCATTCTCATTGAATTCTATGAATTTCTTTATTCCATCCTCAATGTCTTCTATAACCCAATCTTTTTTTGAGCAGGATATTGTTCAGTTTCCAAGTGTTTGATTTCTTTTCCCTGCTTTTTCTGATATGGATTTCCACGTTTATGGCGTTATGGTCAGAGAAGATGCTTTGTAATATTTCAATGTTTTGGATTCTGCTAAGTTTTGCTTTATGATCTAATATGTAGTCTATTCTGGAGAATATCCAATGTGCACTGGAAAAGAAAGGATACTTGGCTGCCGTTGGGTGGAGTGTTCCGTATATGTCTATGAGGTCAAGTTGGTTGATTGTGGCATTTAGATCTTCCGTGTCTTTATCGAGCTTCTTTCTGGATGTTCTGTCCTTTACTGAAAGTGGTGTGCTGAAGTCTCCTTGTATATTTGTGGAGCTGTCTATCTCACTTTTCAATGCTGATAGAGTTTGTTTTATGTAACTTGCAGCCCTGCCATTGAGTGCATAAATATTTAATATTGTTGTATCCTCCTGGTATATTGTCCTTTTAATCATTATATAGTGTCCTTCCTTATCCTTTGTGGCAGATTTAACTTTAAAGTCTATTTTGTCAGAAATTAATATTGCCATCCCTGCTCTTTTTAGATTGTTGTTTGCTTGGTATTTTTTTTTTTTTTTTCCATCCTTTGTGTTTTAGTTTGTTTGTGTCTTTAAGTCTAAGGTGTGCTCTTATAGGCAGCATATAGACAGATCTTTTTTTTTAATAATTTTTTTAAATTTTTATTGAGCTTTAAGTGAACTTTTACAAATCAAGTCAGTCTGTCACATATAAGCTTATTTACACCTTACTCCATATTCCCACTTACTCTCCCCCAGTGAGTCAGCCCTTCCAGTCTCTCCTTTCGTGACAATTTTGCCAGTTTCTAACCCTCTCTACCCTCCTATCTCCCCTCCAGACAGGAGATGCCAACACAATCTCAAGTGTCCACCTGATACAAGTAGCTCACTCTTCATCACCATCTCTGTCTAACCCATTGTCCAGTCCCTTCCATGTCTGATGAGTTGTCTTCGGGAATGGTTCCTGTCCTGGGCCAACAGAAGGTTTGAGGACCATGACCGCCAGGATTCCTCTAGTCTCAGTCAGACCATTAAGTCTGGTCTTTTATGAGAATTTGTGGTCTGCATCCCACTGATCTCCTGCTCCCTCAGGGGTTCTCTGTTGTGCTCCCTATCAGGGCAGTCATCGGTTGTGGCCGGGCACCATCTAGTTCTTCTGGTCTCAGGATGACGAAAGTCTCTGGTTCACATGGCCCTTTCTGTCTCTTGGGCTCATAGTTGTCGTGTGACCTTGGTGTTCTTCATTCTCCTTTGATCCAGGTGGGTTGAGACCCATTGATGCATCTAGATGGCTCCTTGTTAGCATTTAAGACCCCAGATGCCACATTTCAAAGTGGGATGCAGAAAGTTTTCATAATAGTATTATTTTGCCAATTGACTTAGAAGTCCCCTTAAGCCATAGTCCCCAAACCCCCGCCCTTGCTCCACTGACCTTTGAAGCATTCAGTTTATTCAGGAAACTTCTTTGCTTTTGGTCCAGTCCATTTGAGCTGACCTTCCGTGTATTGAGTATTGTCCTTCCCTTCACCTAAAGTGGTTCTTATCTACTAACTAATCAGTAAATAACCCTCTCCTACCCTCCCTCCCTCCCCTCCTCGTAACCACAAAAGTATGTGTTCTTCTCAGTTTATACTATTTCTCAAGATCTTATAATAGTGGTCTTATACAATATTTGTCCTTTTGCTTCTGACTAATTTCACTCCGCATAATGCCTTCCAGGTTCCTCCATGTTATGAAATGTTTCAGAGATTCGTCACTGTTCTTTACCGATGCGTAGTATTCCATTGTGTGAATATACCACAATTTATTTATACATTCATCCATTGATGGACACCTTGGTTGCTTCCAGCTTTTTGCTATTGTAAACAGAGCTGCAATAAACATGGGTGTGCATATATCTCTTCGTGTGAAGGCTCTTATTTCTCTAGGGTATATTCCGAGGAGTGGGATTTCTGAGTTGTATGGTAGTTCTATTTCTAACTTTTTAAGAAAACACCAGATAGATTTCCAAAGTGGTTGTACCATTTTACATTCCCATCAGCAGTGTATAAGAGTTCCAGTCTCTCCGCAGCCTCTCCAACATTTATTATTTTGTGTTTTTTGGATTAATGCCAGCCTTGTTGGAGTGAGATGGAATCTCATCGTAGTTTTAATTTGCATTTCTCTAATGGCTAATGATCGAGAGCATTTTCTCATGTATCTGTTAGCTGCCTGAATATCTTCTTTAGTGAAGTGCATGTTCATATCCTTTGCCAACTGCTTGATTGGGTTGTTTGTCTTTTTGTGGTTGAGTTTTAACAGAATCATATCGATTTTAGCAATCAGGCACTGGTCGGAGATGTCATAGCTGAAAATTCTTTCCCAGTCTGTAGGTGGTCTTTTTATTCTTTTGGTGAAGTCTTTAGATGAGCATAGGTGTTTGATTTTTAGGAGCTCCCAGTTATCTGGTATCTCTTCATCACTTTTGGTAATGTTTTGTATTCTGTTTATGCCTTGTATTAGAACTCCTAACATTGTCCCTATTTTTTCTTCCATGATCTTTATCGTTTTAGTCTTTATGTTTAGGTCTTTGATCCACTTGGAGTTAGTTTTTGTGCATGGTGTGAGGTATGGGTTCTGTTTCATTTTTTTGCAAATGGATATCCAGTTATGCCAGCACCATTTGTTAAAAAGACTATCTTTTCCCCAGTTAACTGATACTGGGCCTTTGTCAAATATCGGCTGCTCATATATGGATGGATTTATATTTGGGTTCTCAATTCTGTTCCATTGGTTTATGTGCCTGTTGTACCAGTACCAGGCTGTTTTGACGACTGTGGCTGTATAATAGGTTCTAAGATCTTTTTTTTTTTTTTTTTTAATGCACTCTGCCACTCTCTGTCTCTTTATTGGTGCATTTAGTCCATTTACATTCAGCGTAATTTTTTTTTTCTTTTTATGAGTTTAGTGCAGTCATTTTAATGTCTTTTTTTATGTGTTGTTGACAGTTTCTTTCTCCAACTTAGTTTTTTTGTGCTGAGTAGTTTATCTGTATATATTGCCTTTTCCTCTTATTCGTTGATGTTGATTTTGTTTCTGCTGAGTCTCTATTTCTTTTCTTGTATTTTATTTTGATGAATAGGATTGTTAGTCTCCTTTGTGGTTACCTTAATATACACCCATATTTTTCTAAGTTTAAACCAAAGTTTTATTTCTTTATATCACCTTGTCTTCTTCTCCATATGAAAGATCTATGACTACATTTCTTAAAAAAAAAAAAAATAGTCCCTGTTTATTGTTTTAATGTTGTCTTCTTTTACATAATGACATCGTTGTTTCCCTGTTTTGAGCATTTTTTTATCTTGGTTTATTTTTGTGATTTCCCTTTCTGGGTTGACATCTAATTGCTCTTTCCAGTGTTCTAGTCTTGGGTTGATATCTGATATTATTGATTTTCTAACCAAAGAACTCCCTTTAGTATTTCTTGTAGTTTTGGTTTGGTTTTTATGAATTCCCTAACTTTCTGTTTATCTGGAAATGTCCTAATTTGACCTTCATATTTGAAAGACAGTTTTGCTGGATATATGATTCTCGGCTGGCAATTTTTTTTTCTGTCAATGCTTTATATAGGTCATCCCGTTGCCTTCTTGCTTACATGGTTTCTTCTGAGTAGTCCGAGCTTATTTTTATTGACTCTTCTTTGTAGGTGACTTTACATTTTTCCCTAGCTGCTCTTAAAATTCTCTCTTTATCTTTGATTTTGGCAAGTTTGATTATAATATGTCTTGGTAATTTTCATTTAAGATTTACCTTATATGGAGTTCAATGAGCATCTTGGATAGATATCTTCTCATCTTTCACAATATCAGGGAGGTTTTCTGCCAACAAATCTACAACAATTCTCTCTGTATTTTCTGTTATCCCTCCCTGTTCTGGTACTTTAACCACTCGTAGGTTATTTCTTTTGATAGAGTCCCACATGATTCTTAGGGTTGCTTCACTTTTTTTTTTAATTTTTATCTGATTTTTCTTCAGGTATATTGGTGCCAAGTGCTTTATCTGCAATCTCACCAATTCTTCCTTCCAGTTGCTCTATTTTGCTTCTCTGACTTTCTATTGAGTTGTCTAATTCTGTAATTTTGTTGCTAATCTTCTGAATATCTGATTGCTATCTCCCTATGGATTCTTGCAGCTTATTGCATTTTTCATTATGTTCTTGAACAACCTTTTTACTTTCTTCAACTGCTTTATCTGTGTGTTCCTTGGCTAGTTCTCTGTATTGCCTGATCTCCTTCCTAATCTCACTCCTGATGTCTTGAAGAGTTCTGTATATTAATCTCTTGTATTCTGCATCCAGCAATTCCAGGAAGGTGCCTTCATCCAAAAGATCCCCTGATTCTTTGTTTTGAGAGCTTGTTGAAGTGATCATGGTCTGCTTCTTTATGTTGTTTGATATTGACTGTTGTTTCTGAGCCATCTGTAAGTTATTGTATTGATTTATTTTATGTTTGCTTACTGTATCGTAGCTTCTTGTTTTGTTTTGTTTTTATATGCCCAAATAGGTTGCTTGAGTGAGCTAGCTTGATTATTTTCAGCTTTGAAGCTCTAACATTCTTTCACCAGGTGGCTAGAGCTGTTTCAGGCATATCAGCCTAAGAGTCCATTCACTTTTCTTGTATGAATTCAGCTCAGGTGTCCAGGTAGTTGGTCATGAAGTATGTGGTCAGGCTCTGTTGTACAGTCTTAGAGGGGCAGGGATGATTGGTGTAAGTACTGGTATCTGGTTGCAGCAGGAGGTCATGCTCTGAACAAAGCAGGGGGCTGAGAATCATCCCTCAAGTGACTGTGAGGAAAGCACATCCCTGTTGCCTAGAGCACACAGGTGGGTGGGTTCTGCAGATGGACCATGGCCACCCAATGCTTTTGGTTGTAAGGACTGGGAGGTACCAGTTATCCTTGGACCCCTGTCATGGGTGGCTGGGTGACCTGAGTAGAGCCACCAGTCCTTAGGCCCCTGACGTGGGTAGGTGAGGACCCTGTTTAATAGTCAAAGCCATATCAAACATCAAACACTCACCTCTCCACTGCACAGCTGAAACAGTTGCAGTCTGCCAACAAGGGCCTATTCTCATGAAATAGGCCCACACAGGTACATGCAGGGGGGAAAGATATTCAAAGTCCATGGACTGTTTATGCCTGGACAGGAGCCACTTCTGTCCTGAGCTTCCCAGGTTAGTGGAGCTGGCAAATGATCTTTTCCCTCAATTGTGAATTTATTCCTTCTCCAAGACGGGGAGAATGGCTCGTGGCGCTCAGCAGAACCTATATCAGACTCAGGGAAATAGACAGCCACTGAATCCTGCTTGGGGGCAAGAGTTGTGGTAAAATATATGCAAGTACTTAGTTTTTGCCAAGAGCGCTGTTCTTCTCTGGTTCCAGAGATGTTAGTATGTTGTGCAGCTGGCTGCATCTCCCTGTGGTTGCTGCAGCCAAACACTACTACCAGCCTGCCGCAGTCCCTCTCAGGAATGGTGCCTGGGAGATCCCGGTGATTCAGGTCCAGCAACTCCTCTCTGCTTCTGAACCGTCTGTCCCTCCCCATGCTGCTCAGTCCATTTTCTAAGTTTGCCTTTGATGTTCAGGGCTGCTAGCTTGTCAGAAATATAATTGTCTCACTTGTTTTTTCGAGTCTGTGTTGTAAGAGGGATCACCGGAAGCACCTTGCTACTCTGCCAACTTGGCTCTGCCTCCTCATTTCTTTTATTTTTTCCAGGTATTTTATCTTTCTCTCATTTCTTTCCTTTCCTTTCTCTCCATGTTGCATCCCCACCCCTTCTTGATGGGCTGTACCATACCATTCGGCTAGAGAGCCACTGGCACATGGCCTCCCCAGGTCCAGGTTGCCCCAGCTAGCAGGCTCCTTCAGTGTATTTCTTTTCTATTTGTTTGTTATTGCTTTTCTTTTGTTTCCTTTTTGTTTATTGTTTCTTCTCTCCCTCTACCTTTCTTCCTTTTCCTTCTCCCACCCGGCCCCATGTACTTCTCCTCCCTTCTCAACAGGCTGTGATGTACTGCTCAGCTAGAAAGCATCTGGCACATGAACTCTCTGGGTCTGGGCCACCCCCACAGGTTGATCCCCTCAGCACCATTTTTTAATCTTTTGCCTCCTTCCTTTTCCTTCTCCTTCCCATCTAGGTGCTACCTCCACCCCTTCTTGATGGGCCATGCCATACTGCCCAGCAAGAGAGATATCAGCTCACGTCCACCCCAATTCCATGCACACCCAATAGCCAACTCCAACAGCACTATATTTTTTGTTGTTGTTATTTTTCTTTTAGTTTTCGTTTTTTTCTTCTCTTCCTTTCCCTTCTTTCCTTTTCTTTCTCCTGCCCACCTAGCCATGGGCACACCCCATGTCCCTTCTCGACTCTCCAAGCCGCATCACTTACCTAGAGATCCACCAGCACATATCCTTGCCAGGTCTGCCCCATCCCCACCTGCTGAACCCTACCACATCACAATTTTATTTACTCTTTCTTTTTTCTCTTTTGTTTTTCCCTTCATTTTTCATCTTTTTTTTTTTTTTTGCATCTGTTTCTGACTTCTTTCTCTCACCTACTTAGCTTCACACATCACATCGGCCCCTTTCCTCCTGCCTATCTGCACCACTCACCAAATGCCACACCCCCACCCAACACAGGCATGGGCAACTAGGCTCCACCCTGCACTGCCCCCTAGCAATGCCCTGTCTGCCCCAGTACATGTAACAAACAACCCATCCCTGCCCCTCCAATCTTCTGGACCTGCCCTGCTGTGCACTAGCTTAGTGGCCAGCCATGTCCACCTGGAGAAGGTGGTGAGAAGTATCATACACACAGATGAGCCAGTAACAAAGCACACCTAGCCCACTTGCCCAGATATAAGCAAATGAAACAAAAAATCAGAATGAAACAAACACATCTACAATCAATAAACCAAGAAAATAATTCCTGTATGTCCCAAAGACAGCAGAAATATCAAAACATATTAAAAAAAAAGATACAATGGCTGCAGAAATCAACTGAAATAAAATATCAGATGACTTTCTGGCAGAAAAAAAGGCACTGGAACTAACTGATAGGGAATTCAAAATTCTAACGTTCAGAGCTCTCCAAGAGATGAAGGAAAAAGCAGACAAAAATAGGGGAAAAATAGACAAAATCATGAAAAGAAAAAACAGACAAAGCAATGGAACAATTCAGGAAAATAACACAGGAACAAAATGTCAAAATGGACAAACAACTAGAAATCACACAAAAACAGCAATTAGAAATCCAAAAGATAAACAACCAGATTTCAGAAATGGACAGTCAAATAGAAAGTTTTAGGAGCAAATTTGAAACAATAGAAGACAGGTTCAGCAAAATGAAGCCAAATCCTTGGATACCACTTTGATTAAGGAAAAATCAGAGAAAAGAATGAAGAAACTCTGATAACAATGTGGGATAAAAGCAAAAATTTGCACGTGAGCAGAGTTTCAAAACAGGAAGAAAATGGAAAACACAAAAAAGATCATTGAAGATTTGCTGACAGACAACTTCCCTAATATCATGAAAGATGAAAAGCTGACCATCCAAGAAACTCAATGAACATCATATAGGACAGACCCCAAAAGAAAATCATCAACACATATCAAAATCACACTCACTAAAACCAAAGACAAAAAAAGAACCCTGAGAGCAGCTTGAGAAAAATGAAAAGTCACATACAAAGGGGAAGCAATAAGACTAAGCTCTGATTATGTGGCAGAAACCATGTAGGTAAGAAGGCAATGGGCTGACATAAATAAAATCTTGAAAGAAAAAAACTGTCAACCAAGAATAATATATCCTGCAAAACTCTCACTCAACTATGATGATGAAATTAGGACATTTCCAGATGAGCAGAAATTAAGGGAGTATGTAAAAACCAAACCAAACTTACAAGAATTATTAAAGGGAGACCTTCAGTTAGAGTGCCAATATCAAACAACAACCTGAATCTAGGACACAGGAGAGCATCAGCTAGATGCCAACCTAGGTAATGAACTCTCGAGGATAAAACAAAACTAAAACATTTACAACAGTGAACCAGAGAGAATAATCTGTAAATGACAACAATGTCAGAACAATAAAAAAGCATATAAATGGTGTAGGTATAGAACTTTCAAGTGGAGAGGAAGTCAAGGCAATATCAAGTAATAAAAGACTGGTTCAAACTTAGGAAGATGAGGTAAATTTCAAGGTAAACATGAAGAAAGTTAACAAACCTACTCACCAAAATAAAAAAGAAAAACATAAAGTCTCAGTAAACCCAAAATCTACAAAAATGAAAAAAATAAACAAAAAAATCCACAAACAGAATGAGTTCATCACAGGAGAAATCAGCACCACATTAAAAAAAAAAATCACTACAAAATGCCAGCTATAAACTCACACCTATCAACAATCAAACTGAACATAAATGGCTTAAATGCACCCATAAAGAGACACAGAATGACAGAATGGATTTAAAAAAAAAAAAGTATCCATAAACATGCTCTCTATAAGAGACACACCTTAGAAACAAAGACATAAATTTATTAAAAATTAGAGGATGAAAAAATATATATCAAGCAAACAACAACCAAAAAAGAGCAGGAGTGGTAATATTAATCTCAGATAAAATAGACTTTAAAAGAAAATCTACCATAAAGGACAAAGAAGGGCATTATATAATGATTAAGGGAATACTCCACCATGAGGACATAACCATAATAAATATCTATGAACCCAATGACAAGGTTCCAAAATACATGAAACAAACTTTAACAGCACTGAAAAGAGAAATTGACAGGTCCACAATAATAGTAGGGGGCTTCAACACACCACTTTTGGTAAAAAACAGAATTTCTAGACAGAAACTCAACAAAGATACAGAAGATCCAAAGGCCACAATCAACCAACTTGGCCTCATAGGCATAAAGAATGCTCCACGCAACAACTGCAAATTACACATTCTTTTCCAACATACATGGAATGTTCTCCAGAGTAGACCACATCTTAAGTCACAAAACAACCCTCAACAAAATCCAAAATATTGAGATAATACAAAGTATCTTCTAGGATCACAACACCATCAAAATACAAATTAACAACAGGTAGAACAAGGGAAAAAATCAAATACATGGAAACCGAATAACATCTTGTTTAAAAACCACTGGATAATAGAAAAAATCAAAGATGGAATAATAAAATTCTTAGAGTTAAATGAGAATGAAAAACATCATACCAAAACCTTTGGAACACAGCAAAGGCAGTGTTCAGAGGTCAGTTTATACCAATAAATGCACACATCAAAATAAATAAAGGGACAAAATCAAAATATTAGCTATACAACTTGAACAAACAGAAAGAAAACAGCAAAATGAGCCTGCAGCCACCAGAAGAAAGGAAATAACAAAGATCAGAGAAGAAATAAATTAAATAGAGACTAGAAAAGCAATAAAATCAACAAAACCAAAAGTTTGGTTCCTTGAATCAACAAAATCGACAAACTATTTGCCAAATGAACAAAAGAAAAACAGGAAAGGATGCAAATAACCCAAAAAGAAATGAAATGGACATTACAACAGAACCAACTGAGATAAAAAATATCATAACAGAGTACTATGACAAATTTGAAAACCTAGAGGAAATGGACACATTTCTAGAAACACAGTACCTACCCAAACTAACACAAAATGATGTTGAAAATCTAAACAGACCCACAGCAAGAAAAGAAATTGAATAGGTAATTAAAAAAAAAAAAACTTCCAACAAAAAAAAAGCCCTGGCCCAGATGGCCTCACTGGAAAGTTCTACCAAACATTCAGAGAAGAGCTTACACTGGTGCTACTCAAACTATTTCAGAACATGGAAAAGAAAGGGATATTTCTGAATTCGTTCTGTGAAGCCAGCATAGCCCTGATACCAAAACCAGGCAAAGACACACACACACACAAATTACAACCAATATCTCTCATGAATATAGATGCAAAAATTCTCAACAAAGTTCTAGTCAATAAAATTTAGTATCATATCAAAAAAAAATAATAAACCATGACCAAGTGGGATTCATACCAGGTATGAATACAAGCCAGGTATTCAACACTAGAAAATCAATCAACGTAATCCACCACATAAATAAAAGGAAAGAAAAGAACCACATGATCATCTCAATCGATGCAGAAAAGGCATTTGACAAAGTCCAACACTCATTTCTGATAAAATCCTCAATAAAGCAGGTATAGAAGGGAAATTCATCAACATAATAAAGGGCATCTATACAAAACCAATGGCCAACATTATTCTTAATGGGGAAAGGTTGAAAATATTCCCCTCGAGAACCGGCACAAGACAAGGATGCCCTTTATCACCCCTCCTATTTAACATTGTGCTGGAAGACCTAGCTAGAGCAATAAGGCAGAAAAAGAAATAAAGGGCATCCAAAGGAAGGTAAGGAAGAAGTAAAACTGTCCCTACTTGGGGATGATATGATACCATAGATAGAAAACCCAAAAGACTCCACGAGAAAACTACTGGAACTCATAGAAAGTTTCAGCACAGCAGCAAGGTATGAGACAAACATACAAAAATCAATTGGATTACTAATACCAATAAAGAGAACAATGAAAAGGAAATCAGGAAAGCGATACAACTTATAATAAACCAAAACCAAACCCAGTGCCATCAAGTTGATTCCGACTCATAGCAACCCTATAACTTACAATAAATAAAAAACTTGTAATAGCTCCTAAAAAAATAATAAAAAAAATGCTTAGGACTAAATCTAACCAGAAACGTAAAAGACCTATACAAAGAAAACTACAAAACACCACTGCAAGAAACCAAAAGAGACCTACATAAATGGAAAGCATACCATGCTCATGGATAGGCTGATTCAACATTGTTGTCATGGGTTGAATTGTGTCCCCCCCCAAAATATGTGTCAACTTGATTAAGCCATGATTCTCAGCATTGTGTGGTTGTCCTCCATTTTGTGACTGTAATCTTATGTTAAGAGGATTAGGGTGGGATTGGAACACCACCCTTACTCAGGTCACCTCCTTGATCCAGTATAAAGAGAGTTTCCCTGGGGTGTGGCCTGCACCACCTTTTATCTCTCAAGTGATAAAAGAAAAGGGGAGCAAGGAGAGAGATGAGGACCTCATACCACCAAGAAAGCAGCACCAGAGGGGTAGCACATCCTTTAGGCCCAGGGTCCCTGTGCCTGACAAGCCCCTCGACCATGGGAAGTTTGAGGACAAGGACTTTCTTCCAGAGCTCACAGAGAGAGAAATCCTTCCCCTGGAGCCAAAGCCCTGAATTTGGACTTGTAACCTACTAGACTGTGAGAAAATTAATTTCTCTTTGTTAAAGCCATCCACTTGTGGTATTTCTGTTATGGCAGCACTAGATGACTAAGACAATTTTGTTGACTGAAAATGTTGAGTGACAATTATGAAAATGTAAATTCTACCCAAAGCAATCTACAAATACAATGCAATCCCAATCTAAATACAAATAGCATTCTTTAATGAGATGTAAACACTAATCATTAGTTTTATATGAAAAGGGAAGAGGCCTGGAAAAGTAAAGCACTATGGAAGAAGAAGATAAATAAAGTAGGAGGACTCATAGTAACTAACCTCAGAACCTACTACCCAGCTATATTAGTCAAAGAGCATGGTACTGGTACGACAGATACATCAATCAATGGAACAGAACTGAGAACCCAGATGTGAGTGTATCCACCTGTGGTCACCTGTTCTGTGACAAAGGCCCAAGGTCCATTAAATGGGGAAAAGACAGTCTTTTTAACAAATAGGGCTGGTGAAACTGGATGTCCATCTGCAAAAAAAAAAAAGAGAGAGAAACAGGACCCATACCTCACACCATGCACAAAAACTAATTCATAATTGATTAAAGACCTAAAAATAAAATTAAAAACTATAAAGATCATAGAAGAAAAAAATAAGGTCAATGCTAGAGGCCCCAATACATTGTATGAACAGGATACAAACCATAACAAACAATACACAAACACTAGGAGATAAGCTAGATAACTGGGATCTTCTAAAAATTAAAAACTTATGCTCATCAAAAGACTTCACCAAAAGAATAAAAAGAGAACCTACAGATTGGGGAAAAAAAATTGGCTATGACAAATCCAACAAAGGTCTAATCTCTAAAATCTACAAGAAAATCTAACACGTCTACAACAAAAGATAAATAATCCAATTAAAAAATGGGCAAAGGGTATGAACAGGCGCTTCACCAAAGAAAACATGCAGGCAGCTAATGGGCACCTGAACAAATGCTTTCAGTCACTAGCTATTAAAAACGCAGTGCCGCACTAGCTATTAGAGAAATGCAAATCAAAACCACAATGAGATACCATCCCTGACATTACTGGCACAAATCATAAAAACAGAAAATAACAAACATTGGCGAGTCTGTGGGGAGATTGGAACCCTCATGTGATGTTAGTAGGAATGCACAATGGTACAACCATTTTTGAAAATGATATGGTGCTTCCTTAGAAAGCTAGAAATACCATATAATCCAGCATTCCCACTCTCTAGGAATATATCATAGAGAAAAAAGAGCCGTCGCATGAACAGATGTATGTACACCCATGTTCATTGCACCATTATCCATAACAGCAAAAAGCTGGAAACAACCTAGATGCCTATCAACAAATGAATGGATAAACTATGGTACATACACAATGGGATACTATGCAAAGATAAAGAATAATGATGAATATGCAAAACATTTCACAACATGGATGAATCTGGAGGGCATTATGCTGAGCAAAATAAATCAATCACAAAAGAACAAGTATTGTATGAGACCACTATTATAAAAACTCATGAAAAGATTTACACACAGAAAGAAACAATCTTTGATGGTTACGAGGTTAGGGGAGGGGTACCAAAAACCAAACCAAACCCACTGCCATCGAGTCAATTCCTAGCCACCCTATAGGACAGAGTAGAACTGCCCCACAGAGTTTCCAAGGAGCGCCTGGTGGACTCGAACTGCTGACCTTTTGGTTAACCACTACACCACCAAGGTTTCTGAGAGGGGAGTGGGAAGGGAAATCACTAAATAGATAAGCAGTAACTCTGGTGAAGGGTAAGGCAGTACACAATACTGGGGAAGCCAGCACAACTTGACCAAGGCAAGATCATGAAATCTTCGTAGGCACTTCCAAACTCACTGAGGGACCAAATTACTGGGCTAAGGGCTGGGACCATGGTCTCAGGGGATCTCTAGCTCAATTGGTATAACACAGTTTATACAGAAAATATTCTACATCCTACTTTGGTGACTAGCATCTGGGGTCTTAAAATCTTGTGCACAGCCATCTAAGATACTCCACTGGTGTCACCCCATCTGGAGAAAGGGAGAAGAAAGAAAATCAAAGACAAAAAGAAATATTAGTCTAAAGGACTAATGGATCACAACTACCACAGCCTCCACCAGACAGAGTGCAGAGCAACTAGATAGTGCCCAGCTGCCACCACTGACTGCTCTGGCAGGGATCACAATAGAGGGTCCTGGACAGTTGTTGTTGTGTGCCACTGAGTCAGTTCCAACTCATAGCGACCCTATGCACAACAGAACGAAACACTGCCCCGTCCTGAGCCATCCTTAAAATCGTTGTTATGCTTGAGCCCATTGTTGCAGCCATTGCATTAATCCACTTCATTGAGCGTCTTCCTCTTTTCTGCTGACCCTGTACTTTGCCAAGAATGATGTCCTTCTCCAGGACTGATCCCTTCTGAAATTATGTAAGATGCAGTCTCACCATCCTTGATTCTAAGGAGCATTCTGGTTGTACTTCTTCCAAGATAGATTTGTTTGTTCTTTTGGCAGTCCATGGTATACTCAATACTCTTCACGAACACCACAATTCAAAGGGATCAATTCTTCTTTGGTCTTCATTATTCATTGTCCGGTTTTCACATGCATAGGAGAAGATTGAAAATACTATGATTTGGGTCAGGCACACCTTAGTGTTCAAGGTGACATCTTTGCTTTTCAACACTTTAAAGAGGTCCTCTGCAGCAGATTTACCCAATGCGATGCGTCTTTTGATTTCTTGACTGCTGCTTCCGTGGGTGTTGATTGTGGATACAAGTAAAATGAAATCCTGGACAACGTTAAACTTTTCTCCGTTTATCATGAGGTTGCTTATCCGTCCCATTGTGAGGATTTTTGTTTTCTTTATGCTGTGGTGTAATGCATACTGAAGGCTGTGGTCTTTGATCTTCATTAGTAAGTGCTTCAAGTCCTCTTCACTTTCAGCAGGCAAGGCTGTGTCCTCTGTATAACGCAGGTTGTTAGTGAGTCTTCCTCCAATCCTGATGCTCCGTTCTTCATATAGTCCCGCTTCTGGGATTATTTGCTCAGCATACAGATTGAATAGGTATAGTGAAAGGATACAACCCTGATGCACACTTTTCCTGACTTTAAACCACTCAGTATCCCCTTGTTCTATCTGAACAACTGTCTCTTGATCTATATAAAGGTTCCTCAGGAGCACAATTAAGTGTTCTGAAATTCCCATTCTTCTCAATGTTATCCATAATTTGTTATGATCCACACAGTCGAAAGCCTTTGCATAGTCAATAAAATACAGGTAAACATCCTTCTGGCGTTCTCTGTTTTCAGCCAGGATCCATCTGACGTCATCTTCCGGCACTATATCAGAAAATGTTCCACTGCTATGCATAAGGTTTTCACTGGCTAATTCTTTTCAGAAGTAGACTGCCGGGTCCTTCTTCCTAGTCTGTCTTCGCCTGGAAGCTCAGCTGAAACCTGTGCTCCGTGGGTGACCCTGCTGGTATGTGGATACTGGTGGCATAGCTTCCAGCATCACAGCAACATGTAAGACCCCACAGGACAACAAACTGACAGACCCGTGGGGGATCCCAGACAGAGCTGGAGAGAAATGTACAGCAAAATTTTAACTCACAAAAAAAGATCAGACTTACCGGTCTGACAGAGACTGGAGAAACCCCAAGAGTAGAGCCTCTGGATGCTCTTTTAACTCAGTACTGATGTCATTCCTGAGGTTCACCCTTAAGCCAAAGATTAGACAGGGCCATAAAACAAAACAAGACTAAATGGGCACAGCAGCCCAGGGGCAAGTACCAGCAGGCAGGAGGGGGCAGGAAAGCTGGCAATTGGGAACCCAAGGTTGAGAAGGGAAAAGTGATAACACATTGTGGGGTTGGCAACCAATGACACAAAATAATATGTGTATTTTTAATTGTTTAATGAGAAATTAATTTCCTCTGTAAACCTTCATTTAAAATACAACAAAACAGAAAAATAAATAAAGTGACAATGATGTTTAATTTTAATCACTGACTCAAAACCTTCAACACAAAGAAAATCACAATGTAAAATGTATTATTTTTTTAATTCTATTTTTTTAATATTCTAGAATTCACTGCAGCACTGAGTCACTTTAAAAATAATATTGTGGTAAAAATACTCCTAACATACTGTTTAAACATTAAATTGAAGATTTGAAATAGTTTTTTAGTAGGAAATTCTCAGCTTAATACTATCAAGTACACTGAAAACAAACAGTTTTGATGGAGGTGATGTTTCACTAATACTTAATAGTCACATAAAATTGGTAAGAATTTATTAACAAAGTACTAAAAATACAAAGTGTGCTATCATACCTCATACAACAATACATAAGGGCAAAGCCCAATACAATATTTAATATTTTAATATTTACCCTAGTTCTGAGCTGAAGAATTGTGATAACATTACATAAAATAAACAATTTTACTACAAATATTTAATTCAAATGCAACTATATAGTTCATTTAGAAAACATGACCGCAATAAACCATAATTGCACCAAATTAAAAGAATGTCCTCTAGTATCTTTTCATTAATCTAACACTGTTGTCTCTCAAAATGAATTTCAAACCTGCGAAAGCTCTCTCAACACTGACCTTAGTAGCTGATATACCCAAAACTACCATAGCAATTCATAAAACTGGAGATATTCTGAATGGGTTTCTTCCCAAAATTGAAGCATACTTTTTTTCCTCTCAACTCTTTGTACACCATCAAACCTCGTTAATATAGAGTCAATATTAACAGTGCAGTCATTTGATCTCAATTTAACTTTTTTCTTTCATTTTGAGAAATAATTCCATCTCATCAACATATTTTAAACGAGACTATTTTCTGAATTGTTTTCCTTTGTTACTCTTTCAGCATTGCTCGTTTTTGGATTTTCGATCATTTCCCAAATGCTTTTTAAATGTATTATGGCCTTCACCTTAAGTTCAGAACTAATTAGAGTTTGATATTGAGGATTTAGATAAGCTGCTTCTAACACACTATCATTTTCAATGATAACTTCTTCCTTGACATTAAGTTTTTCAATCAATGTATTTCCAAATGTATTATTAAGAGTTCTTAATTTTTTTTTTTTTTAATTTTAGCTTAGTTTCCACCCACATACCAAAAACATCACTCGTGGTTAATTGTCCACTTTGCAATCTTACCATAACTTTCTTTAAAGGTTTTAAAGTTTCCAAAATTAATCTGACACATGCCCATTTGTTATTAGAAAAGTAATATTTCATATTGTTCTCAGCTATTACACTGCCGAGATTTTTACATCCTAGTTAAGGTTTCTAACACGGTGTATTTACTGCTTCATCTTTTGGGCATTTCAGTACAGGTTTCCTTAAATTATTTTCTGAAAATTTGATAGTGTCAAAATATAAGTATTCAAACAAGTTCACAACATTCTCCTAAAAATTCTTCCAGTTCAGTATCCTTTATTGCATCTTTAATAGCCAATTGAAGTGTGTGTGCAACACACTTTATACCAGTCAATCTTCTCTTATAAACCTTGTCGCTTTCACCGCACTCTGCGATGGTTAATGTCTGCAAGTCAGACTGCACTAAGTCAGCTTCTTCAAAATTATGATTTTACCCTAATATTTGTCATTTGATTTCACAATAATTTCTGAGCAGATCAACAAATTTCAGCATATTAGAGCCATTATCAACGGCTACAGAATAAATCTGTTGTAAATTAATGTTGTACTTCTCTAAAATTTGACACACAGTGTTTTTTACATACTAACTTGTATGTCCTTCTTTTAATTGTTCCATTCCCGGTGTCAACAGATATATTTTACCATCTTGTGCAAATTGAGCGTTAATTCCTAGAATTGACTGACTCTACATACTGGCAACATCAACTTTCAAAGAGAATATTCGGTTTTCTAGAATACTACTAATTTTGGAATTAAATTTTAAGGACAAGTGCAGTATCATTTCTCTAATATTCTCTGAGTTGATTGAAAAATTTTGCCCAGTTGAAGCAATAATTGGATTTAAAGTTATATGGAATCCTCCCTATTCAATTAACTCAAACAACCTCAACAGTAACTAATTGAACAGATGCATCGACAATTGTTTGTTCATCTAATTTCACCTTAAGGCATTCTGGAACAGAAGAGTTGTCTAACATTTTTTGTTGCTTATTCTGAACACTTTTGACACTTTCTTCAATCTTCTTTGTCTTCTTGCTTTGCACTGCATTGTATTCATCCACATGGTGACCCTTTAGGTGCCTCTGTACGTTCCCTGCAAGGTCTGCAACCATATCTGCAACCATACTTTTATTGTCAATCTTTTCATACTTGAAAAATTCTTGACATGGATTTTCTCTGGTTTGTCTCACACTAGAATTTAATGGATAAGAAATAACATTAACATTAGGGCATATTTTATAGTCATTATATTACATGACGAAAAGCAAAGATGTCACCTGGAAGACTAAGGTGTGCCTGACCCAAGCCATGGTATTTTTAATCATATCTTATGCCTGTGAAAGTTAGACAATGAATAAGGAAGGCTGAAGAAGAATTGACACCTTTGAATTGTGGTTTGGGCAAAGAATATTGAATATACCAGGGACTGCCAAAAGAACAAACAAATCTGTCTTGGAAGAAGTACAGCCAGAACGCTCCTTAGAAGCAAGGATGGTGAGACTGTGTCTTACGTACTTTGGACACGTTACCAGCGGGGATCAGTCCCTTGAGAAGGACATCATACTTGGTAGAGTACAGGGTAAGCAAAAAAGAGGAAGACCCTCAAATAGGTGGATTGACACAGTGGCTGCAACAATAGGCTTAAACATAACAACAATTGTGAGCATGGTGAAGGACCTGGCGATGTTTCCTCCTGTAGTGCATAAGGTCTCTATAAGTAGGAACTGACTCCATGGCCCCTAACAACAACAACATATTCAATTACAGTAACATAAAGAGAATAGGATGCATAAATACATTTGTAGAAATGAATTAGAGCCAGTACATATTAAAACCGACTCATAGCGACCCTAGTTTAGCCATGTAGCTTTAACACCCCAAAACCCAGAATAACTTCGATTTACATTCGCAGGGTTTGCCGATTTCTTCCGTTAGAAGTTACACTTTATGACACTCCCGTACACTTATCTAGCATCTTTTCAAGAAAAACCTAACTTCAGAGTAATGCCATCAAGTTATTTGCAGTGACATAACGGAACATCACAACAGAAACATTAATTTTCTTCTCAATTGTTATAGATGTTTGTTAACATTTTGATTGGTGAGATAAATGTTAAATTAAAAAATAAAAGTTCATGTATGATAGTACATTTAAATTGAGATTAAATACAAGAATGGAATCATCAAAAAATTATGCACTATTTTCTATCTCTTAAATTTAAATATCACACTTAAAAAATGTGAATAATGTACCTTGAAAATGTCTACACTCACCTGACAAATCTCCGTTCACATGAAACTCTGTCCAGAACTCAATGCCGTTCAAGCAGCTCTTTCAGATTTCTTCTTACTAGTGCTCTCAATCACAGAGCGTTTCTCACATGCTTGGTGAGAGAGGTCAAGCACAGAGTTGAACTCTGACCGGCCTGTGAATCGTCTAGCACAACACAGTAGTCATCACCTATAGCTGTGGCTGCCCAACGTTGCTTGCCGAAGCAATGAGCTGTGCCCTTACCAGCCATGTGCCAGAGAAGCATTTGGCATATCGGGCTGCCAGACGCAAATCCAGCATAAATGGCCCAGTGGTCTTGCTTACAACTTAAGCATTACCGTTCAATGGAAAATAGCAGAGTGAAACAAACAATGGTTTTCAATTTTGGTTGGGTTCAAAAAAAAACTTTTTTTTTTTTTCAATTCGGGTTTTGGTTTCACTTAGGTGAAAATTTCAGGTTTATTTCTGTTTTCAGTTTCATTTCAGTTCAAAGCCTGGGTTTTCACTGGCTGATTTTCAGAAATAATCACCAGGCCTTTCTTTCTAGTCTGACTTAGTCTAGAAGCTACACTGAAACCTATTCAACTTCATAGCAACACACACGCCTCCACTGACAGACGGGAGGTAGCTACAGATGAGGTGTATTGGCCAGGAATTGAACCTGGGTCTCCAGCATTTTTTTTTTTTTTTCTCCAGCATGGAAGGTGAGAATTCTACCATTGAACCACCCTGCCCCCTTATGAGTTTATGACCAAGCAGTTTCACTTCTACATACATAAACCAATAGAAATAAGCATATTTGTTTATATATGTGTAATATATATGTATACAAATATATACATACACACACATATATGCACATATGCATATATGCAGACATACATAGACACACATACATATTGTTAGACAAAAGTAGCAGAGTCCTTTCTTGAGGTCAAAAACTAGAATCAACTCAGATTTTCTTGAATAGTGAGGTGTGTAAATAAATTGTACTAGACAGCAATGAAAATGAGTGAATAGCTGCTACATGCCACAGCATGGATAAAGCTCACAATATACTACTGAACCAAAGAAGCCAGACACAAAAGAGTACATACTGTGTGATTCCATTCACATAGAGTTCAAAAGTAGCAAAACTAATCTGTGATGACAGAAGTCAGGATAATTAACTTTGGGCGGAGAGAGTAAAGTGGTCACGGGTGGGGAGTGTCTCTGGAGTGCTGGCAATGTTCTGTTTCTTGATCTGGATTATAGTTACACAGCATATTCAATATTTGAAATTTATAAAGTATACACTTTCAATTTATGTACTTTTCTGTATGTATGTTATTCTTCAATTAAATGGAAAAAAAAAAACTTTACTTACCTCATCTGCTTGTTGTGAGGACGAAATAACTCAATATTCACAAAGCTCCTAGAACAGTCCCTGGTCCATAACAAACACTATGTCACTGCTGTTGTTGTCATTACCTAAGGTGTCAATGTTCTCCTTCTAAAACAAATCCTGACTCCTGCAACTCTCAGTTTCAAGACCTGAAGCATCTGCTGATCGTCCTGACATAGCATGGATATGATCGGGCTCGGCAGACAATCGATCAGTAGCAGTTAATGAGCCCCAGCTGGATGTCAGCTACTATGCTTGGTGTCATGAGACATGGTCGTCACATACTCTGATCCCAGTAGGAAGAGAGCTCAGGATCTCCCACCCCAACCCAGTACATGGGCCATCTATACAGAGTCTAAGGGGGAAAGACTTACTCCCTTTCTATCTGCTCCTGTGGCACTGTGTGTGTTCTTTCATTGTAGCTGTCAACCTCCTTAGGTGTCTCCTTCAATGTACCACAGGCTACTTGTGGAAAAGGACTACTGCCTCTTTTGTTTTTATCTTCTCAGTGCTTACCACTGTGTCTGACACATAATTGATTCTCAAGAACCGTGAATTAAGAAAATATTTTTTTGGCCCATAGTAGGCACGTTGTTGTTGCTGTTGTTAGCTGCTGTCAAGTTGGCCCCCTACACATGGTGACCCTATGCATGAAGCAACTAAACTCTGCCAGGTACTGCGCCATGCCCATGATCAGTTGCAGATTGGGCCATGCGATAACAGGGTTTTCACTGACTGATTTTTAGAAGTAGATTACCAGGACTGTCTTCCTAGCCTGGCTTAGCCTGGAAGTTCCACTGAAGTCTGTTCATCATCGCAGCAATACACAAGCCTCCACTAACAGATGCGTGATGGCTACATTGGGAATTGAACCTGGGTCTCCCACATGGAAGGCAAGAATTCTACTGTGTTAATTCCATCTTTCTCTCCTCTTTTTTTCTTTCTCTCTTCCTCCAGTTTCCTTTCACCCAGGGACCTATCTATACTAGACAGAAGTCTTTCAATTTGTTTAGATGAGAACTTTTATTAACAGTGGGAACTATATAGCCTAGTGTCTAAACTGAAAGAGCGATTGATCCTGTCTTTATTTAAAGTAACTGTGTACCCAAAGTGCGTACCTCGGTTTCTCTTTCTAATGGGGCAAACGTTTCCACTGAAGATACACACGATGACTTGTTGCTTAAGCAGCAAACGCCTGTAGTTGATGAGGTCTTTCAGGACGGTGAGTAAATCTTCCAGAGAATTATTCATGCTATGTGAAGTAGAAGATCAACGAACTCAGCAGCTGATAGCACCATAGCCCACTTCATCTAGGGACAAGCAGGTACAGCTAATGCACTTTATGGACTGCCAGGAATGCCTTACTAAATGCCTTCAACAAGAGAAGGAGTGTCAGGAAAGAGGAAAACAGCATCTAAGGAGCACTTGCTGATGGTGCACAAGTACTGGTCTACATTTTTTTCACATGGCATTTTATTTAAACAAAAAAGAAATTACTAAACACTGAGGCATAAGTGGATGTGACTAGAATTTAATTTCTAGGATTTTTTTTTCTATAGGAATATTCACATATCTGCACAATGATATATGAAAAGAAAATTCATGGCATCATTGTTTGGGATAGTGAGAAATTAGAATCAATTGAAATGTTTATTGCTAAGGGAATAGTCAAATGATACTGCATATGCTGCTGTTGAAAAGACCGTTGTTGTTTTTAGGTGTCATGGAGTCGGTTCTGACTCACAGCGACCCCATGTACAACAGAACAAAACACTGTCTCTATATGGACTGGTATGGAAAGGCATTCAAAAGAAAACACTGAAGGATATTATATTTATGTAAAAAGTTTAAATATAGAAGCATGTTTATAAAATGCATAGAAAATCATCAGGAAGGATCCATGCCACAAGGTTAACAGTGATTACCTCAGAGAGAAGGAATTAGGGAAATGTGTTGCTGGAATCTTTCACAATGAATTTGTATTGCTTGATAATTTTTAAACGCTTCAAGGTTTAGATTATTTTGGAAACAGGTTTGGAATCAGTTCCATTGCTTACTTTGAGCATTTACTCAATCTATGTATCAGGTGCTTCAACTATAAAATAGTGATAATTACTACTACTTCATGGAGTAGTAGCAGGGGATGATCTATGTAAAACTTTGAGCGCAGTGCCTAACACTAAATAGAATTTATTTGTATAAAATTAACTATTTCTGTGTAATAAAACATGGCCAACATCAGTGGTTTAAAACAGTTATTATCACTAATAAAGCTATAGTTTTGCTGGGGAGGGTGTCAGCCTTGCTTGGCTGGGCTGCTCTGCTGAGCTCAGCTCTGCTCCATGTATCTCTCATCCTTCTTGGACCACTGGGATAGTCATGATGATGCAAAGAGCACTAATGCTCAGAACTGACACACTTCCGTTTCTACCTCGTTCTATTGACCAAACAAGTTATACAACTAAACTCAACATAAAGGGGTGTGAAAACATATTCCTGTAATGGCAAACAACTGTCCCAATTTTCCTGGGACTAAGGGGATACCCAGGACAAAGGAATTTCAATATGAAACCCAAGAAAACCCTGGGCAAACTGGGACAAGTTGGTCACCTGACATCTCTAGTCCTTTGGTGGGATGAACTTCAAAATCACCCTGCAGAGAGTATGGACAGGCATAGGATGAGAATTGAGGCCAATGATGCAATCTGCTACATTTTTAATACTGTCATCGTCCTCAGCACCTAGAAAAATGAGCAAATGGTAATCAGCCAAAAAAAAAAAAATTATATATATATATATATATTTGGTAGATTGGTTTTAGGTTGGCCAAAAAAAAAAAAAAAAATCAGATATCCCCTAAAGTCTACATCAACACAGTATTTCCCAAAATGTTCTTCTCAAATAAAAGGACACCGAAGATATTTCTGTAGCAAGGCATTGTAGTATCAGAGAGGTGATTAGGCTAGATTCTAGAAAAAAGCATAAGCTATTTCAATCCTGATTCTACCTTCAATCGACCAGGAAGATCAGTCTCTCTAAGGCAAATAATAATCAGTATCAGCCTCCTTTCCTCCCAGGGAGAATGCATTGTAACAGACTATTAGCGAGGACAGGTTTTTTGACTTTTAATCATTTATTTGTATGTGATTGCGAATACTTATTTGGTGCCTTCAGCTTTACTAATCATTTTCAAATGCCAAGACCCATCATGGGAGGTTGCTCACAGAGGTTAAATCCATGAAACGACGGGGAGCTTTGCTCTGCCTGTTGTTTCCTTAAAACTGCCACTTTCCCCTTTCTGTCTGTCTAGGCTGTGTATTTTTCATCAGAAGATAGGCCTTTATCAGATAAGATCAGTGTACAGGCACAAGTCACAAAGAGTGATTTTTGCACCTAACAAACATTTACTTTATCTGAAATATACCAGAGAGAAAAGCCTATTAAAGCCCACAGATGTTTGGGTTTCTAAATCTTTTTTTTTTTTTAAATGTTTTCTAAGGAAAAGCAGGATTCTAGAAATTCCAAATAGGAACGGACTGTTAAGCTATGTCAGGGTTTGTTTTCATATGAACTTGGAGACTAAAACAAGGAAATAGTAATATGGTAACTAAAAGACTTTCAACTGAGACAGCCAGCTGGGAGCTGACTATCAAAAGCATAGGGGGGTCAACATGTCAGGTTGTTTTGTAACTTGGGGGAAAATCAATTAGGCTTTAAGTGACCCCTAGGGCAAGTACCTGGCCACAAAACTCACCACAAATTCTAATCTAGGAGCCAGTAATAAGAGAATTAAACTGCTTAGGGCAATTTTAATCATCAAGCATGTTTATAGTTTAGATGGATTACCTAAATTACAATCAATAATTTTAAAGGAACCCAATAATTGCCTTTATTGCACTCTACCCAGGTTAAGTCAGTGAAGTCAGCTAAAGTACCTTTTTAGCTGCCTACTCTCACTCACAAATGGACACTCTCCCTCCTCTTTGACATTTACACAGTCTAGAGTTCTGAGCAGACCACCTGCTCTAAAAGATCTAGGAGCAATTTAATATGGAGATGGAAGATGTTGTTAATCACTTGGGTGGAACAGACACTGACAAAATCTTTGCTCTGTCTGGGATTCTAGAGCCGCTGGGCACTGAGCACGTTCCCGGGTTACAAATAGTGAAGGCACAGAGCAAGTTGATCTCTGAGAGAAGATTCCTCCTATCCCTTCTTTTGGTTTATTAACTCCCCAGCTCTTCTGCTTTCATTCTTATTTTAATTTGATGAGGCAGGTGGTCAAGAAGTACATTCTTTCAGGAAGATGTAAAAAGGCATGGGGTAAATAATAATCAGGAGTCCCCAGGTGGTACAAACAGTTAAAGTGCTCAACTGCTAACTGAAAGGGTGGAGTTTCAAGCCCATCCAGAGGTGCTTTGAAAGAAAGTCTTGGTGATCTGCTTCCAAAAATCAGCCACTGAAAACCCCACGGAACCCAGTTCTACTCGGACACGCATGGGGTTGCTATGAGTCAGAACCAACTCAATTGCAACTGGTACTGATAAAATAATAATTAACAGTGTTGCTGCCTTCAGCCTTTGTCTAAATGATCTCATATGGCATTATGACTATAACAATAAATCAGGAAACTGAGTTTGGGGGAAAGCTTATCAGCTAACCATGGCTTCCTCTAAGAGTGGACCAACCAACATTTTATTAGAACATGCTGACTAATAAACACGGAAGAGATAAGACAAAGTGATAATGTTTCCTCAGCTTTTTAAATCATCAAAGGAATTAAAAGAAAAAAAAAAAAAAAGCTGCCAGGCAAATATTTAACTTGAATTAAAAGCCACCCAGGGAATAGAGAACATAGAAGAAACTCTTATGCCATAAAAAGGATCTCCAGAGATCTGGGGCATTTCTTCCCCCCCTTAACATGAGCCATTGATTAATGACTTGAGAAAAGGAAATGATTAGGGAGTTAGAGGCTTGTAATTTTATTTCCTTCGGGGATAAAAAGTGCTGAGGGAAAGAAAGCCACCTGAGTAATTAGAATTGGAAGACTTGGGGTTAGGGAAAAACAGAGGATATAAAATTAATGTAGAGAATCTTATAGAAAGAGATGGGACATGTAAAGCCAAGTCTTTAAAGGATGACAATGATAACTGTTACCGAGAACTTAGTCTGGGCCAGGAACTTTCCATGTAAATTCTCCTCTACAAGACAAAAATAAAATAAAAAGAAACCAAACCCATTGCCATCAAGTTAATTCTGACCCATAGTGACCCTGTACGTGTCTCCACAAGGCAGACACTCCCAATTCTAAAACATACACACGCACAACACAACATACAGAAATAGTTTCTTTTTCTTGTTGTTGTTTACATTTTAACCCGGGATTGATATAATTTTAGAATCACCGTGGGCCGGTCTTGATATAATTCTGTTATAACCTGTGAATGTGTAAACTCATTGTTAATGTCTACTGACTTATGCACTTCATTGCCACTGCATATGTTGAATTTAATTGCTGTCATTGGCAGAGCAAGATTATTAATTTTTTCATTCATTTGATGAGTGTCTACTGTCTGTATAAAGTCCCTGGGTGGCAAAAACAGTTTTCTCTCTCCTTCTAACCTAAAAGTCGGCGTTCAGACCCTCCCAGCAGCACCATGAAAGAAAGGCCTCCATAAAGATAATAGCTAAGAAAATCCTATGGAACAGTTCTCTCTCTAACACATGGAATTGCCATGAGTCAGAATCAACTTGACAGTTGACCCTGTTTGTTTGTTTGTATACAGAAGTATAAAAAACAAAGTCCCTGCTCTCATGAAATTTACTTACATTGTTGCAAACAATAAGCAAATTAACAAAGATGTATTTAGTATTTCATACAGTAATACGCTGTGGAGAAAATACAACACACATTAAAGGGAATAGAGAGAGTTTGAGATTGGACAGAAGACTGCTCTTCATTTAGGAGAGTCAGGGAGGGTCTTTCTGATATGGTGACATTTGAGCAGACCATGAAGGAAGACAGTGAGACAAGTGGATATCTGGTGGGGAGGTGTTTGAGGTAATGAGCACAGCAAGTGCAAGGCCCTGATGTAGAAACATTTAAGTAGGAGCCAGCCTGATAGTTGTTGAAGGAAAAGAAAGGAGGCCAGGGCAACTGGAGCAAAGTGAGAAAGTGGAAGTAGTAGGAGATGAGATAAAGAAGTAACAGGAAAAGGCAGATTCTGTAAGGGCTTCCAGATCTTTGTTTTCCTCACTCTCTCACTTTATTTAGTGTACTTCTGTATCTGTACAGTAGACACTCAATAAACAGATGGAAAAGTTAATAAACTTTTCTCTGCCCATGTCAGTAGTCCATCTTTCTCTTTTATTGTTGATTCATGAAATTATAGTAAATTGCCATCCATGGACTATTATTACTAACAAATCAGAAATTCTATTTTTAACTCTATTGGGGGGTGGGGGGGACCAACAAAGAGAGACATTTGTAGAAGAGTGTTTTCTAAGACAGATTCCAGGGCCAAACTATCCAAATTTTAAAGCTGGCTCTACCACTTGCCTATATGATGTCATGAAAGTTACTTAACCCCTCAGAGCCTCAGTTTTGTCACCTGGGAAATAGGGATAATAACAGTATATGACTTACCTCGGGGTATTCTTATAAGGATTAAATGAAACAATACAGGTACAAGGCGTGACATATATTAAGTACCCAATAATATTATCTAATAGGAACTTACTAATAGGAACCATTAAGAACAAGATGGTTCTCAAGTGGAAGAAATATTGCCCACCAAGGCACATTTGGCAATATCAGGAGACATTTTGATTGTCACTCCTTGGGTCAGGGGAGGTAGTGACAATGGCATCTAGTGGGTAGAAGCCAGGGATACATTAACCATTGTACAATATATGGTACAGCCCCTCAAGAAAGAATTATTCAGCCCAAAACATCAATAGTATCACTGTTAAAAAAAAAAAACTTTGATAGAAACGTTTGTTTCAGCATACTCCAAATCCCAATATTCCAGGAAGAAGCAAGAAATGTAAAACTTGTTTTTTTTGTTTGTTTGTTTGTTCGTTTGTTTTTTTTAAACCACCACCACTCCCTCTGGAGTATTGGTGGTAACTTTCTTCCTACCATGGCCTTTCAGAATTCACGGCCAAACAGATGCAGGTGCTGCGGTCCAGACCTCAGGACTCCCAGGTAATTGCCCTTGAGGACTCTTGCGTTTGCCATTGCAGTTCTGTATCGGACCACTAGAGGGTCCAGAAACACTATTAATCATTCAACATTTGGGTGCCAGACGTGATTTTCAGTACTACAAATTTTAATAAACTGCTAAATTAACCCTAGCCCCTAAAATAAAAACTGCCCAGAATGTATTTATTAAATACCTTCGTATATACACAGTTTAAAATGCTGACTCAAGTATTTCATTGTTTCATCAACCCCAGGCTGTGAAGAATGATAGTGATTTAATTCAACATCGTGTATTAATTGTATACTTAATAAACAGCCCATCAATGATATTATGATTATTTTGCCAATATTATGATACTATATTATGACTAGATTGATCAAAACTCTTCATTTAGTGTTTCAATTATGCCATGACTTAAATCATATTAAATAAAGTTATATGATCTTACCCATCAGGATTTCAGCAAAGATTGAACAGGGATTAAAACCTAAATATGAACTCCAAATTGGAATAAATGGTATTATTTTGCTGAACCTTGAATTGAACAGAGCGAAAATATTGATGCTCGCTGTCCTAAAAATATGAACGCTAACTTTAATCTGAATAATTAAAAAAGATGACTGCATCAGAACTAAATATTTAGGTATATTTCAATTCCTCATGTATAAAAATACTCAGGTTTGGTATAGAGGTGTTAAGGAAAAGCTAAAGGGAACGTTGAAGGAAAAATATTTAAAAATTATTTCAGAGTAGAGTGTTCAGTTGTTTTTCCTTTCCACTAGAAATTAACAAAATGGCATAACTATGGCATAACTATGGCATAAGAGCTTCCTAAACTTGCTTCTGTGATATCCCAAGTTGTCCATAATCACTGCTAAAGAGATTACAACTTACACTCCCTTGAACAGACACACAAACAAAAACAACAGAAAACTGCATATGTATTTTGAAATGAAGCCGAAGTGTGAGATGATGCTTTCAAATCTAATAAACCAGAATAGGCATTTACGATTCAGAAATGTTTAAGCATCACACTTGAAACATCAGACTTTAGAAGACTGTATAACACAGTGGTTAACTACGTGAGTCTAACTGGGTAGTACAAGCGGTTAGTTACCATGCTCTGCTGCTAATCAAAAGTTTGGAGGCGCATCTCCACCCAGAGGTGCCTCAGAAAAAAAGGCCTGACAAGCTACTTCCAAAAAAGCAGCCATTTAAAATGCTTTAGAGCACAGCCCTGCTCTGACACACATGGGGTCACCGTGAATCAGAGTCTACATGACGGCAACTAGTTTAAGAGTTCATGGCTTTGGCTGATATATTGTGAAAAATGTAACCAATGTCTCTGAAAATATGTATAGAAATTGTTAAATGAAAACTTAATTTGCTGTGTAAACTTTCACCAAAAACACAGTAAAATCTTTTTTTAATTAAAAAAAAAAAGAAGATAGATGTCCCTAAGAAGTGGTTATCTAGAAGACAAAACATGAATCATACTTAAATGAGTCTGATTTCCCCCCAGACATGTAAGTCTATTAGAGGGAACGTCCTTTTACTTTAGTAGATCAAGAGGGCCAGATTAGCTCTCAGTGGAATTTATAATCAATCCTAAAGTGTGAATCATGATTATTTTCTGATAGCTTGTGTGTAGGCAGCAACATATGAGACTGGTCGAAGAGCATTTTGCGGAACCAGCAAACTTGAGATAGGGTGAAGCCCAGGGCTATGTCACAGGAATCTTAATTTTAGAAGACACGTAGCATATGCTGACTTCTGGAAGGAGTTCAGAGGAAGAAAATGGGGGTATTTCTTCAGCTTTTGTCAATGAGCAAGACTTGTGGCTTGAGTATCTGCCCCCAGAAAATGCCCAGGGACCTTTACTGGAAAAGAGGCCAGGGAGGTACCCCAGATGGTCTCCGGATGCCTATACCCCAAAGAGGGGCTAAGAAAATACACCTCTTGATAATGGGAAGCTTGAAAGTTCATGAACTTTAAGTGGTTAAAAAAAAAAAAAAAGTTAATAGCTTTGAGTCTTTGAGCAAATTATTTTACTTCTCTGTACCTCAGCTGTAAAATAATCGTAAATTATCATTGTAATGCCAACCTCATAGAGTTGTTGTGGGATTACACAAGGGAATAGATGTATAGCACATGGAACAGTGCCTGGCACATTTAACTCTGTATACGTTTTCTATTATTAATTATCACTTCCTTTTTTTTAATAGATAGACCAACTGAAGAAATTATATCTGAACTTGTTCTCCTTTCAATTGGACATATTATGTCTTTATAAACATCACTACATCATTTTATTCTTTAAGAAAAGCAACAGACTGAACATATTGGACTTCATAGACCACAAGAAATAGGAAAAACTTGGCTCAGTTCCTGAGTCATCCCAACACAATAGAGGCAGCCCCTCTTTCTTCTCTTTCCTTTTCCTTTCCGCCATCATGTGCCCCCTCCACCTTTCTTTCCAATACACACCTAAGAGCAGGTGCAAAAACAGGAAGGAGAGGTACTCATTCCTTTTCATTTTATTTACTTTTTCCATTTAACCACCAACCCTCAAGCCAGGAATAAAGGTAATTATAATCTATAACAGAAAAAGCCCCTTAAATAAAACCTCTATGAGTCACCCTTTGGAGCGGTCAAGTGAATTAATAGGAACAGCTTTTTTTCTTTTATCAGGTTCCAGAAAGGTTCACTGAATGATGAAATCTTTTTTTTTTTTTTTTTTTCTTCCTATGACAACTGGTTATCATTAACTTGTGATAAGACCAGATGTAACAGGAGTATATTCAGGAAGTGGGGAATCCAAGGGAAAAGAAGAATGTAGGGCAAACACAGAATCAGAATCATGTCATCATGTCAGACCTTAAATGGTTACTACCCTGACCTGTTTCCATGGAGACAAGATCTCTATGCCATGGCAACACGCGTTTCAGGGGCATAGAGCACACCTCAGCTTGCACGTCGTTCAACTTCAATTAATTTCACTTCATTCAGAAACATCTTCATCTGGGGAGGCCATTCCCAAATCCTAAAAGGCCACCGTGTCAGACGCTCGATATATTAAGGTGTGATTCATTAGAGAAAACTCAAAAACCCATTGTCACAATCAGCCTTTTATCATATCAGTGTATTTTTCTGGGACAGCAAGACCGAATTGTTCAGAAATAGAAACTTAAAATACCCATGCAACCATAGACGTTGTTGTTGTTAGGTGCCCTAGAGTCGGTTCCGACTCATGGGGACCCCATCCACAACAGAACAAAACACTGCCCGGTCCTGCGCCATCCTCACAATTGTTGCTATGCTTGAGCCCATTGTTGCAGCTACTGTGTCAATCCATCTTGTTGAGGGTCTTCCTTTACCAAGCATGATGTTCTTCTCCAGGGACTGATGTCTCCTGATAACACATCCAAAGTATATGAGAAGTAGTTTTGCCATCCTTGCTTCCAAGAAGCATTCTGGTTGTTCTTCTTCCAAGACAGATTTGTTGGTTCTTTTGGCAGCTCACGGTATATTCAATATTATTCACCAACACCACAATTCAAAGGCATCAATTCTTCCGTGGTCTTCCTTATTCATTTTTCAGCTTTCTCATGCCTATGAGGTAACTGAAAATACCACGGCTTGGGTTAGGTGCACTTTAGTCCTCAAGGTGACATCTTTGCTTTTCAACACTTTAAAGAGGTCTTTTGCAGCAGATTTGCCCAGTGCAATGCCTTTTTTGATTTCTCGACTGCCGTTTCCATGGGTGTTAATTGCTGATCCAAGTAAAATGAAATCCGTGACAAACTCCATCTTTTCTCCATTTACCATGAAGTTCCTTACTGGTCCGGTTGTGAGGATTTTTGTTTTCTTTATGTTGAGGTATAATTCATGCTGAAGGCAGTGGTCTTTGATCTTCATCAATAAGTGCTTCGAGTTGTCTTCATTTTCATCAAGCAAGGTTGTGTCATCTGCATAACTCAGGTTGTTAATGAGTCTTCCTCTAATCCTGATGCCCCATTCTTCTTCTTATAGTCCAGCTTCTCAAATTATTTGGATTATATGAATCTCTTCCAGTTGGTTGGCCAGGTAGCTGTCTTCCAAATTTCTTGGCATACAGGAGTGAGCACTTCCAGGGCTGCATTAGTTTGTTGAAACATCTCAACTGATATTCCATCAATTCCCAGAGACTTGTTTTTTGCCAGTGCTTTCAGTGCAGCTTGGACCTCTTCCTTCAGTACCATCGGTTCCTGATCATATGTTACCTCCTGAAATGGCTGAATGTCGACCAATTCTTTTTGGTATAGTGCCTCTGTGTATTCCTTCCATCTTCTTTTGATGCTTCCTGCATCATTTAATATTTTCCCCAGAGAATCCTTCAGTATTGCAACTCGAGGCTTGAATTTTTTCTTCAGTTCTTTCAGCTTGAGAAATGCTGAGCATGTTTTCCCCTTTTGGTTTTCTGTCTCCAGAACTTTGCACATTTCATCATAATGCGTTACTTTGCCTTCTCAAGCCTCCCTTTGAAATCTTCCATTCAGCTCTTTTACTTCTTTTTTTCCTTTTGCTTTATCTGCTTGACGTTCAATAAGAGCAAGTTTGAAAGTCTGTTTTGACATCCATTTAGGTCTTTTCTTTCTCTCCTGTCTTTTTAACGACCTCTTGTTTTCCTCATGTATGATGTCCTTGATGTCACTTCACAATTCATCTGGCCTTTTGTCATTAGTTTTCAGCATGTCAAATCTGTTCTACAGATGGTCTCTAAATTTAGGTGGGATATACTCAAGGCTGTACTTTGTCATGGACTTGTTCTATTTTTCTTCAGTTCAACTTGAACTTGCACAGGAGTAATTGATGGTGTGATTTGCAGTCGGCCCCTGGCCTAGTTCTGCCCATGATATTGAGATTTTCCATCGTCTCTTTCCACAGGTGTAGTTGATTTGATTCCTGTGTATTCCATCTGGAGAGATCCGCGTGTATAGTCACCGTTTATGTTGGTGGAAAAAGGTATTTGTAATGAAGAAGTTGTTAATCTTGCAAAATTCAATCATGTGATTTCTGACATCATAGGTATCACAGTTATTACTATTTCCTTTAGATTTCTGTTTCTTAATATCTTATTGAAATATGTCCTTAAATATTTCTTTACATTACAGATCATAGTTGCGAAAAGCCCACATTCTAGAAACAGATGGACTGGATTTGAATCCTGGCCTTGCCACTTACTAGGTAAAAAAACCTTAATCTAAATATTTAATTTTCTATGCCTCAGTTTCCTCATTTGTAAAATAAGGAGAATAATAATCCCTACCTCATAGGATCATTGTGAGGTTTAAATGAGTTAATATACACAAAGCATTTAGTGCCTCATAGATTGTAAGTACTCTGTAGGTGTTTGCTATAATAAAAATAGTTATTTTATATTAAGATTACTATTATTATTTGACAAGCTAAAAAAAGGAAATATATTGTCTTTCATGCTCAGTTTTTTTGTGTGTGTGTGCTTTAGATGAAGGTTTACAGATCAAATTAGTTTCTCATTAAAAAATTAATACACATATTGCTTTGTGACATTAGTTGCCAATCCCACTACATGTCAACACTCCCCCCTTCTCGACTTTGGGTTCCCCATTACCGGTTTTCCTGTCCCCTCATGCCTTCTTGTCCTTGTCTCTGGGCTGGTGTGCCCCTTTAGTCTTGTTTTGTTTTATCAGCCTGTCTAAATCTTTGGTTGAAGGGTGAACCTCAGGAGTAACTTCAGTACTAAGTTAAAAGGGTGTCTGTAGGCCATCCTCCCAAGGTTTCTCTAGTCTCTGTCAGACCAGTAAGTCTGGTCTTTTTTTGTTAGTTAGAATTTTGTTCTATATTTATCTGCAGCTCTGTCCAGGACCTTCTATTGTGATCCCTGTCAGAGCAGTAAATGATGGTAGCCAGGTACCATCTAGTTGTGCTAGACTCAGTCTGGTGGAGGCTGTGGTAGTTGTGGTCCATTGGTCCTTTGGACTACTCTTTCTCTTGTGTCTTTGGTTTTCTTCATTCTCCCTTGCTCCAAACAGGGTGGGACCAGTGGAGTATCTTACATGGCTGCTCACAAGCGTTTAAGACCCCAGACGCTACTCATGAAGATAGGATGTAGAACATTTTTTTTAATAAACTATGTTATGCCAATTGATGCATACTCAGTTTTTATTTTAATTCATTTTGAAAAACCATACTTGTATTGCTCTAAAACACTAAAACATTACATGTTTATAATATACAATGGCTAAATTAGAGAAGAAAACTTTAAAAGAAGAAAAATTAAATTCACTTACGAGGATTTTCTATTTTCCTTCATTTCATGTTTCTTGGATTCGGTGTAAAGCATTTTGCTATGCCCAATCGCATTTCCTGACAACTCCTAATGAATGAATGAATGATGAATGAAACAGCTTCCTGACCAACCAGCACCCAGGCCCATTCATTCTAATTGTGGGACTGGATTGGAAATTACTTAGCAACCACTTGAGTAAATGATGGGGAAGACTCTGCAGAGTGGCTTCATGGTTGTAATCAAGCAAACATCATTAAAGCCTTTCTCCTGACCTATTTCCTGAGCTCTGCTTATCTGCAAGTCATCAGAATAAACAGGTCCAATTAAGGAAAACATTGGGACATACTGCCCAGATCGTAAAAAAAAAATGCCGAGAAATAGGTGGTCTCAAAGCTCTTGAATGAATGTTTGACAGATCCTTTGCTCTTGTAAAGACAAATGCAATATTATATAATGGAATGTTTTTGATTATAAATCTTTACTAGGACATAGGTTTAGTGTCTTGTGCAAGCATATCTAATCCCTGGGTAGGGTTGGTACATGAATGACAATCCTTCTCTACGTATGCCACCCTTTGATGCAGTTTTGGCTTAGTTCTACCATCCCCATCTAATCTGCTAACAGCCTAGAGTCAGAAGGACCCAGAAGCGGAGTTCAGCCTCCTTGTGGTTTTTCTTATAGATGATCCCAGGCTGCAGGATGAACATTCCCAGTGACAGGTTCTTCCTCCCCATGAGGCAGTTCATCTACTCCATACAAGTTTATTGAATGCATACTAAATTACATATATTGGGATTTGTGTTAGAAATACAAAATTAAATAAAGCTAAGTTCGTGCTTTCAAGAAGCACATTATCTACTGAAAGAGAGAGATGTGAAAAAAAAAAGATCATGACGGAACGGTATGAAGTATTTCTATAGGAGTAAGTACAGGATGCTATGTGAGTATATAATAATAGTTATACTTAATAATAATCAACATTTATTATATATCGGCAGAGTCTCTGGGTGGTACAAACAGTTAAGCATTCGACTACTTGCTGAAAGGCTGGCAGTTCGAACCCTCCCACAGGCTTCTCAGAAGACAGGCCTGGCAATCTGCTTAGGAAAAGGTCACAGCCTTGAAAAACCTATGGATAGAAAGTACTACTCCACACACATGGGGCCTCCATGAGTTGGATCAACTCCATGGCAATTAACAACAACAACATATACCAGGCACTGTTGTCAAATTCTACATGAAGCAACTCTTTCATTTTTGTAAAAGGAAATTGAGGTACAAAGGGGTTAAATCGCTTACTCAGATTCACAATGTAAGTGTTACAGCCAGTTCAAGAGAAACATGCAACCCATTCTGGAGAGTTAGGAAGCCTTCCTGGAGGAAGGAGGGAATATGAGATGATGCTTAAGAGGTACATATGAGTCAATTAGACAATGTAGGAGGAAAGGGCATTGTAGGCAAAAGGGAAAATGTGTGCTAATATTACCCTTAGACCCAGCAAGAGAGCCCCAGCTGAGGGATCATGTAGGGCCAAGCGGACATGCCTATCCAAAGGCCAACCCCCATTCTAGACTATGTTCCAGGAACCAGGACCCCAGAAGGCCTCTTCTCAGTGGCTCCAGGCCACTTTGCAGGGCTTTGTCCTCAGATCCATCTTCCCAAGGGTGGGGCATATTGGTTGTGAGCTCATTGCTTAGGAATGGCCCTTTGTGGGGGTGTGGATGGCACCTGATGTGCAGGCTGGGAGTGCCCATATGCCCCCATGCAAAGCTCTTTGTGGCATAGGACAGATCTAAGAACGGGAGGAGAAACTGATGAGCGGGGGGCTGTCGGTACTCACCTGTGCTGCAACATTCTGATGTGGAACTCCAAAAAGTCTGAGAATTCAAAAGCTAAACCTAGTTTTCCAGGTAGTTATGAAGGTATTTTTTGTCATAGGTGAAGCATAAAACATATTTTATGTGACAATTTGTTAACTTAATATAGGCAATTTAAATATTTAAAAATGTGGTCTGTAGTCTTCATGTGTCCTCTTGCCCTGGGCCCTGCAAATGTTAGAGGTGGGCCTGGTGCATGTGAGGTGTAAAGGTGTGAAAAAGCATGACTTGTTTGGGAAACTAAAAGTACATTGGTAAAGCTAGAGCCTAGTGTGTGAAGAAAAATGAGAGATGGAAGAAGACAAGGTTCAGGAAAGCTTTGTCCCGACTAGAAGTTTGAACTTAATTCTACAGGCAGAAGGGAGTCGTTAAGGCTTCTAAGCTGGAGAGTAAGTCGGTATCAGGTTTAGAGTGCTCAAATGGCATGAGTCAACCTGCTTTGTCCCTGAAAGAAACAGAAAATATTTTTATTCTCTCTTCTTCCCATTTCCTGTTCAAGAAGTAGGAAAGAGAAAGGATGATGATGTCTCTTACAGCCCAAATAGTGAAAGCTGGTGTGGTAGAAGAGCAAACACCCATGAAGGAGAAACCCAGAAACCCCGTCATTCTTATCCGGCCTACACAGCTGGGGAAAGCCTGAAATCACAGACGAGGAGAAGCCAGTCAGATGGCTGCAGCTCATGAGACCACAGACACCAAGGACAGAAATAGGTCAGAGCTAGGTAGGTAATCAAAGAGCAAAGAGACCTAATGCAGAAGAAACACAGAGTTCTTAGAATGAGACTCTCCTCTAAGCCTTGTAATGCTCTTTGGTGCAGTGGAAGACACTCAATTATTGATTGGCTTTCCAGAGCAAGACCTGTTGGGTTCTGGGATTCAGATCTACAGGGTAGGGCTCTCGGAGCATCGGCCATGCAAGGCAGCATCGAGCCATAAATGACTGATGCTGAACATACAGAATCTTCCTTCTATTGGTCCCTGTAGTAGATGTTTACCAAATTTCCTTCCCAAGAATAACCTTTTTACCTCATAGGGAGTTATCCTTTCACCACTGTGTGTGATTTTGGGGAAAAAAAAAAATCCATCAACACTTCCCGTGATGGAAGTCTACAGAACACACTCTTTGTTGACTCTTCCCGTCCCACCTTACAGCCAGGTGGTAGTGAAGTGGCCTAAGCTCAACCTATCAAATACGCACCACAAAACTTTAAGCTGTGAGCCTGTGAGGCGAGAATATGACAACATCTGGGATGCAGCCACCTCTGGGGTGTCATGAAACAGCTCCCACGATGGATAGATTCCTTACCAGACCACCCCAGAAGAATGGCCTTTGAGATGGAAGATGCTGTCCACCCTTTTCCGAATCGTGGACCTCTACCCTCCCTTGAACCCCCTTCACTCTGTCAATAAATGCTCAACTTGCTTGCTCCGATAGAATCAAACAACATCCCTTCTATGGCATGGCCAGTTCTTTTTCCTATGCCAGCATGTTAGTTTAAAGACTTGGAAACTGCTGCTTGAAGTTATTAATAAAAACACAGATTTTCATATAATCTCAGTTTAATCTCGTGGCTTCTCTACTTTCACCTAAGTGCATTTAACAAAATGCTACATTGTACTTCAGCCTGATCCGTAACCTGTCATGGAGATGGTACAGGACCAGGCAGTATTTTTTTCATTGTGCATGCAGCTGCCATAAGTCAAGGCCAATTCAACGGCAACTAACAACACCACCACATTATGCTTCTCCACTCTCCTCAAATCCCAGGAGGTGCTAAGTGTTACAGACCTATGTGGCTATCTACCTACTCTGGGACAGTGGTCTCCAAAGGGAAGAAAGGGGTTTTTTTTGTTTGTTTTTTTAATTTCCCTGGAGCCCTATGGTTCCTGAGGCTATGGCGAACAGTGAGGGGATGCTGACAGGGAAGTCCATTTGCTGAGGCAGAGAGGGAATGCCCCACTGGCTCTGCTCTCTGTACCCAGAAATATTGACAAGCTGGAACAGGGAGCACAAATGAAGACAAAGAGGTCAGCGCGTGGGGGGTCTGGTCCTTAGCTACTGGCTCCCAAGCACACTTGGGTAGGTAGATTTTCATTAAAAATGTCGCTTTGAAAATTAGAAAAGCACTCATACACATATGCAGCTAAACAGATGTTCATATTCCTCCTCCTCTTCCTTCTACAGTATTCACGGGAAACACATGCCCGTGTTGTCCTAAGTCCAGTTACTAATTAGCACGTTTCAGTAGCACATTTCAAGGAGGATAGGGAGGATTTCAAAGGGATTCCTTGCTTTTAAGTTGAGACAGCTGTGTGCTAATTACCAAGCAGGAAAAGAATGTGCAAACAGATCTTTTAAGAAGCCATCAGTGGGGCAGAAGCTGAAGGGGTCTTTCGATTCTACTGTAGAAACTCCCCTCCAGTGGTTGGAAGGGGCTACATATTATCTATGTCTTCACCTTACCCCCAGGAAGCAGCTGTCCTGTTTCATCACCCAGCAAATAGGTAGGAAACGCAGTCCAGAAACATGAACTCAGAGGTCATTTCACAGCGCGCATGTAAATTTCACAGAGATATACTTACAGCTCTTGGGGTAAACCATTTCCTTCTTTCTTAGTCAAAGATACACAGCAAAATAGAAACTGAGCATGGCTTTTCCTTTTTTAACTATTGTTGTGTGCTGTCCAGTTGTTTCTGACTCATCATAGTGACCCTATAGGACAGGGTAGAACAGCCTCATAGGGTTTCCTAAGCTGTAATCTTTCATGGAAGCTGATTATCATTTCTCCCTTGGAGCGGCTAGATGAGTTCAAACCACCAACCTTTCGGTTAGCAGCTGAGCGTTTAACAATTGCGGACATCAGGGCTCCTTTTTAAAAAACTAGCCCAGGGGATTATCGATTTACAGTTTTTCTGTATGATTAGGTGTTGGTATGAAATGAGAGCAGCCCAAACACCCCCAAATGATGCCTGCCAGTGCCCTGTAAAATCCGACCTTGTCAAGGAAAAGAAATCTTGACTCTAGCTTGTTCTTACCTCTAATGGAAAGAACATTAGACCAGAAATCAAGAGCTTTCTTGTACAAACCATTCTCTGACTTTCGGAAAGTTATTTAGTTTTTCGGACCCTCCGGTTCTTACGTGTGAAGTGGGAATAATGGGAAAGACTACATGGAGCAGTATGTGAAAGTTTTACAATGCATGTTTCCTTAGAATCTCCAGGTTAAGGTAAAATGATTGGGATCTTTGGAATGCAATTTCCAGCAAAAGCCAACCAAACTAATTTTAGCCTCACGAAAGCATGTGAACATTTTACACAGGGAGCTGATCATCCTGGGTTCTACAGCTACCTAGAGAAGGACACCTTGTGTGATGACTAACTGGACTTTAGGAACTGACTCAAAGGAGCCCTGGTGGTGCAACAGTTAAGTGCTTGGTGCTAACTGAAAGGCTTGCAGTTTGAACCCACCTAGTGGCTCCACTGGAGAAAAGACCTGGCAACCTGCTCCCATAAAGATCACAGCCTAGGAAACCCCATGGGAGAATTTTACTGTCACATGGGTCTCTATGAGTTAGAATCAACTCAACAGCACCTAACAACAAACAACAGACCAAGCCAGTGCAGCAGAGTGACTAAAGTTGAAGGCTCTAAAATCACACTGCCTAGTTTTAAATTCCGCTGTGTGACCCTAAGCAAGTCCTTTGGCCCTAACTATAAAATAAGGGTAAAAGTAATGACACCAACTCAGGGCTTCATTGTGAGCATTAAATGAGATAATATATGCACAATGCTTGGCAGATTAGAACTTTCATCTGAAAAAAATCAGCATTATTGTTACAAAGACAGTGTTAGCATTAATGAAATCATGCATATTGATCCGCTCACCCTCACAACAACCCTATGAAGTACGCTAGTGAGAGGCAGAGCTGGGATGCAAACCCAGGCAGAAGGCTTCCTCTTAATTACTCTACAAACTAATGTGTGCCAGTGATTGAGGTTGAGGGGAGTTTAACAGTGAACTACTTGCTGCAGTGGTAGTCTGAATAGCTGGATTTGAACCTGACAATTGTTACACATGCTTGTTTGGCTGAATCTGCCCCTTCAAGTCATGACAGCAAATATATTAAGCTACCTCGGCATTATAAAGCAGTCATTTCTTGACATCTCTGAATCATTGGCATTTATTCTTTTTTCTCTCACGTTGTTTCTATTCTCACAGAACAGAAAACATTTTGAAAAATAAAAGAAGTATTCTCCCATTCCAAATATTCTACTTTTAAAGACAAAAATAATAACAGAATAATGGCAAGATAAATCTGATGAATCAAATAGCATTGAAAACCCACTTAACACCCACACTCACTGTCTGGCTGAAAAGTTCCAAGTTCCATCATTTTTAATGAAGCCCAATGGTTTCATTCAGCTCTCTATATCAAAGAAAAAGAAATTTCTGAATCATTACACGTGCTTTTTTAATCAAATACTGAATTTATATGAACAGTGCCTAGACCCATGCCTTGCACGTCATGAAACTCAACAGCTTGTCGATTACTTAAATGCTGGTTAACAGTGTTTGACTGCCATTACACAGTATCTCCATAAAGAGGAAATGTAGTATTTTGTATGCATAGGCTCCTTTGAATCTGGGAAGGCTTATCTAGAAGATAATTAGTTAATAGCTGGCAATGATCACTACAGATTAAATATAAGTCAGTTGTATAAAAGCAGAGAAAGAAACAGCTTCATGTTTAAGACCTACAGAGTTCCTGAGAGACAGTGACAAACAAGGTGCCTAAACGAAGTCTGGAAACTCTGGTGGCGTAGTGGTTAAGAGCTATGGCTGCTAACCAAAAGGTCAGGAGTTTGAATCCACCAGGCGCTCTTTGGAAACCCTATGGGGCAGTTCTACTCTGTTCTACAGGGTCACTATGAGTCAGAATCGACTCGATGGCAACAGGTTTTTTTAAGGTTAAACAAAGTCTGGGGTCATTTAAAGAACAGAGTTCCCCTGAGCACCCTGAGGTCACCCCACTCTGTGTAAAAATCTGCTCTCTTCCCCTCACTGACTGTCACAGATTCCGGTTCTAGTCATGCCAATTGCTTGCCAACCAAGTTGCTACATCCTGCATCTGTGCTCTTATTTATGCTTGGCTTCCTCTCCAACTTTTCTTCCCCTTCTAATAATCTGTATCTTACAATGTTCAGATGCCTGATCAAAACTTATGTACCAGCTCCTAGATTGTAGCTTTTTTTGACTCCAATAAACCCTTACATAGTTAACTGGTACTATATTCATGACTGAAATTAACTTCTTGCTATTTATTTACTGGACCTTCCACACTTAAAATTTTTTTTCTCCATAGCTTCTTGAGAATAGGGTCTGTGGTTGCCACACACTTTTCTCTTTACCAGTGAATTGCTCCTTGTACAATGCATTGCACCTAATATATACTCCATTGCTATGGTTAATTATTCATAATTCTATTGCCCTCAAGTTGTCCATGCCATTGAGATGGCTCTCGTTCTATTAAAAAGGTGAAATTAGTTCTTGGTGTTACTTCAAGAAGTTGCAGAACCCTCAGTATTTTCTCCACCAACATCTGCAGATAACAACCTGAAACCTCTAACTTAAATTCTGGAGACAGAATTTGCAGTAGCACAGTTAATGCATGGAAGTCCAGAAGACGTGATGGTTACGAGCATGTCTTTGGGAGTCCAACAGCCCATTCTCTGCCACTTTTCTAAGCTGGCTGAGCTAATTAACCTGAGTTTCCTCTTCTATAAAATGAAGATAATAGCTTCCATCTCAAAAAATTTTTATAAAGAAGATAAGGCATATAGCAAAGCATGGCACAGATAAAGCCCTCAGTAATAATATGCTATTATTATCATGATGGAAACCCTGGTGGCATAGTGGTTAAGAGCTACAGCTGCTAAACAAAAGGTTAGCAGTCCAAATCCACCAGGTGCTCCTTGGAAACCACATAGGGCAGTTCTACTCTGTCCTATAGGGTCATTATGAGTCAGAAATGACTCTACGGCAACAGGTTTTGTTTTGTTTTTGGTATTAACATGATTAAAATAATCAACCAAGAATACCAATATATTTTAGAAACACAACCAGTCAGTAACTAGTTGCTGTCGAGTCGACTCCTATTCATGGTGATCCATGTGTGTCAGAGTAGAACTGTGCTTCATAGGGTTTTCAGTGGCTGATTTGTAGGAAGTAAGTCCTCTGAGTGGGCTCAAACCTCGAACTTTTTATTTAGAGCTAAATGAATTAACCATTGCCAGGGGCTGGAAATCACAACAGGCTATGGTAATGACACGTTACATGTCCAGACTTGAGATTTACAAATGCATATATTGAGTGTTCAGGTTACTTACAATTAATGACCCTTGATCTCAAAAAGAGTGTGGCATCCAGGTGCCACCTTGGCTTTGTAGTCATTCAGACTTGAATTAGGATTCTAGCTTTCTCACTTACTAGACTAGTTGGCTAATTTCACTAAGTTTCAATTTCCTCGTCTGACAAGAAGAAAAAAAAAAAAGATAACTCCTATCTTGAAAGATGGTTACAATAGCATTTAAGTCCCCTAGCAATCAATGACAGCTGTTATGATTTCTGAGTCCTCCATCTTCCTGATTATCCCAAAGGTCAGCAACTGTGCAAATTTGACATAAATCTGTAGAAAAAAGATATACAGAAGGACACTTTGTAGAGCTCTGGCCCTTCATCTCTCTAGTGGCATTCCTTTAGAATTAAGAGGCGAGGATATCTTTGGGAACACATTCATGTGGGAGAGCTTAGAGTGGGCAATTTGTGGACTCATTTTCTATAGTGTTGGCAGAATGTGGGTTGTCATTATAGGTTGTGTATTGTTTTGCTTCCTGCAGCCTTACAATTGCCACACTGTGGCACATTGTTATTTTCATCTCCATGATGAGCTGATTATAAGGTAAAGCTGTACTGCCTGACCAATGTGCCAGGTGTCAGCTCTAATAACTCCGAGTGTTATCATTTTTTAAAAACAAAAAAGAGCTGTGGAGGGAAAACAAAGAGCCACCAACCAGTAAGCACATCAAACCACACCACAAAGAGACCAGATGTTGCTAGACTGTATTTTGTTTGGACAAGTTCTGCTTAATCTTCCCTGGCATCAAGTGGAGACTTCAGCCAATGCCTGCTTGGGGGCAATAAAGCTGGCAATTATTCAGAACATCTGGAACTGAGGACGGTCCCTTTTTTCTTTTCCCCATTGAGAGGACAGTGGAGAGAAAGCAGAGAAAAGGGATCTAGAGTTCATGCAAAGACCAGACTAAAAACCTAGGTAGGTTAAGTCTTTTTTTTTTTTTCTATATAAATTGGAGTCATTCATTCATGAATCCAACCTTGTATCAGGAAATGTGAAAAATTCAAGGACAAACATAGTCCTTGACCTTAAGATGCTTATATTCTAGAGGTGAAACAAGACAATAATAATAATAAATAAAGGTTGTAAATTGAAATAAGAGAGTTGAGATTTAAAAAAAAACTTTTTTTTTTAAGAGACTCACTCTCTTAAGGGAGAAGGGTTGTTGTTATTACATGTTATTGAGTCGATTTTGACTCATAGAGATCCTATGTGAGAGAGTAGAGCTACCCCATAGGGTTTTCTAGACTGTAATCTTTATAGGAGCAGATGGCCATGGAGCCAATGTGTGTGTGGGTTCAAACCACCAACCTTTCAGTTAGGAGCTGAGCTCTTAACTGCTACACCACCAGGGCTCCTTGGGGTGGGGGGCGGAGAGTACAGGGTACTTATTTCAGAGAGCAGTATCTAGAGGAGTTGCCATTTGTATAAGCTGGTAGTTGAAGGATGCGTGAAAAAACGAAACCCATTGCTGTGGAGTTGATTCTGACCCACAGCTACTCTATAGGACAGAGTAGAACTGCCCCACAGGGTTTCCAAGGAGCAGCTGGTGGATCCAAGCTGCTGACCTTCTGGCTAGCAGCCTAAGGCTTAACTGCTGATGGACAGAGGGATGAATGTTTTGATCTGAGGGAAGAGGATGTGCATAGAACTGAGGGAAGAAGTCACTAAAGAAGAATGAGTAATGGAGAGAGTAGCAAGATGAGGTTGGAAAAATAGTCAAGGGCCAGCTCATGCAGGGCCAAGGATCATGACTCATAATGTTAGGAGAACAGGAACAATTGAGCAGCTTTTAGAAGGAAAAAGACATGGTGTGACTTAAGCAATCTATCATAACAATCAGAGAACAGGCTCTTCAGACAGAAAACAGAGGTTCAACTCGTGCTCAAACATGTATTACCTAGGTGACTTGAGAAAATTATTTTGTTTCTTCATCTGCAAAAAAGAAATAATACTAGTAGCTACCCAATTGTTTTGAAGTTGAACTGAATAATTTCATGAAAACCTATAAAACAGTGCCTAAAGCATAGTGAGTACCCAATAAAAGTTATTATTATAATAATTTTCATTTTTTAAGGTTACCATTCTTGCTGCTATATAGAAAACTATTGAAGAACAGGGAAAAAAAAGGGAAGCAGGAAAACGCACTGGGAGAATGTTTTTAATAATACAGGCGTAAAGACTGAAGATCTAAAATAAGAGGGTGGCAGTGGGGATGGCAAGAAGAGGATGAACCAAGACCTCCTAAAAGATTGGATGTGAAGGTGAGGAAGAGGGAGGTCAAGAACGAGTCTTAGACTTTGTCTTTATCAACTGGATGAAGAGTCGCTCAAGTCAGATGAAGACAAGAAACGCAGAATTGTTTTAGACGTTTGAGATGTTCATAATTTAAAGGAAGATGGCAAGTAATAAAATGGGTATACAAGGTTCTGCTCACAGGAGAGGTCAAGAACTCAAAGCATAAATTTTACACTTAAAACAAGTGAAATGGGTGATATAAGGGGAAAATTTAGACAAAAGAGGAAAAAAAAAACCTAGGACAAGTTCTGAGAAATGCCGACTTTTAGGAAAACCCCACACAGGAGGTCGAAGGGGGAAAGAAATTCCTGAATCTAAGAGATAAGCATGCTCCAAGCAGGTAGAGTGCCAACTCTGTCAAATACTGCTGAGAAGCCAAGTAAGATGAGAGGGGAAGAAGTCTATTGGATTTGGCAGCCTGAAGGTTATTTTTATTTAACTTAGCAAAGAGGGTTTCAGTCAGTAGATGAGTACAACCACAATGGACTGGGTGAAGTTGTTGTTATGTTGTTAGGTGCTGTCAAGTCAGTTCCAACTCATAGCGGCCCCATGCACATAAAGAACAAACAAAACACTACTCAATCCTGTGCCATCCTCGCAATCATTGCTATGTTTGAGCCCATTGTTGCAGTCACTGTGTCAATCCATTTCATCAAGGGTCTTCCTCTGGGTGAAGAGCAGATGGAAAATAAGGAGGTAAAGACAATTGGATTGGATACTCACGAATTTAGCTACAAAGGAAATCAGAAAAATAGGGTTGCAACAGGAACAGGATGTAAGGTTATGTGAAAAAAATTAAAAGATGAAAAATGCTAAAGCGTGTTTGTATGATAATGGGAATGAGTAAGTGAACAGGAGAAGGGACTGCCGAGGTAAGCATGAAAAACTTAAGAAGCAGTGTTCGATGATAAGTCAAGAGGTTATGGAATCCAGAGCACAAGTGAAGAAATGTCCCTTCTGAAAAGAGGGTGAACACTTGCTTCGTTTTGGAGAAAGGAGAGTTTGGAGGCAGATGCAGCGAGTTGACAAGACTGGTAGCGGGAAGATGAGTAGGTTCGCTTTAATGACTTCTATTTTCTCAATGAAGTATGAGTCTGGGTCATCAGAAGTAGGAGGATGTGTGGGAGGTTTGAGGAAGAAGGAGATGATATGCTACAGTCATCTCAGGGAGATGGAAAAACTTAACAGGATTCCCAAACAGCACCGAGTGCCCACTTGGTTTCTGAATTCTGAATCAGTCAGCCTGGCTTTGTGATTTTCTCCAGCAGAGCTGCTCCTTGGGTTTGGGCAAGGGAAAAGCAGGAAAGAGTCCTGCAACCTTAGAATAGCCCCATGATTCACCCGGGACCTATCGTATTCCTCTTCCTGCTCACTAGCTACTAGACACTGAACAGAGTTTAATAGACCCATTTGTTAAATATAGAAAAGGAAAAACATTGGCATCGTGATATTCAGTGTCTGGCCAGCAGCCCAGAGGTAATATGGTTATGTCCAATCCTTGGGCCCCAACTAGCCAAATGCCTTCAGTAAGAAACTCAGTCTTGTAGCCATAGTGACACTGATGAATGGACCAAGATTGCCATGGAAATGACCATATTAAAAAGGCCAAAGTCGTTTTAGGAGTTGTAGTAAAAACCAGTTGCTATAAAGTTGATGCTGACTCATGGCAACCCAGTGTGTCAGAGTAAAACTGTGCCATAGGGCTTCTAATGGCTGATTTTTTTTAGAAGTAGATCGCTATCTAGGCCTATCTTCTGAGATGCCTGTGGGTGGATTCGAACCCCCAAACCTTCAGTTAGCAACTGAGCACATTAACCTTTGGCATCACTGTACAGTATGAGATATAACTAAATTAAAGGATAAATCATATAATAAACAGAAAGAAATATGATTTTGCTTCTTTCACAAGCATGGTATGATCTATCCATTTTAGCCCAAGTTGGAATTGGCTTTATAACAAGTTTGTTTTTGTTTTTTTGGTTTGTGTCAAAATAAGTTCCAAATAAGTGGCATCCAAATTAATTATCTGTTAAAGGAAAGTAGGAGTTCCTGGGTAATCCAAATGGTTAAGTGCTCCACTACTAGCCAAAAGGTTGGCGATTCAAACGCACCCAGAGATGCCTCAAAAGACAGGCCTGGCAATTTGCTTTGGAAAGGTCACAGCCTTCAAAACCTATGGAGCGGCTCTACTCTGCACACACGGGGCAGCCATGACTCAGAATTGACTTGACAGCAAATAACAACAAACATAAATAAGAAAAGCAAAAATAAAGAGCCTGCTAGGTCCCACTGGAACAACTAAAATAAAAAGTAAGATGAGAAGAAAAGGATGGGTTTTAATGGTGTCAGAGAAGTAAAAAATACAAAGGCTTTCATATGGATTAATTAAAGAAGAAAAATTATATCACATGACTCTTCTATGGGACCAAATGAATCTTCTGGGCTCTGCTTTGGGAGTCTCTGCCTTTTGCCACATCACTTAACCAAGCTTGGATGTCTCTGGCTGCCCTTGGACATCTGTCCACACCTACTCCTTCTCCAGGAATCCTCTCTGTCTTCTCCTCATCAGGCTTCAAGTGCCAGTCTAAAGACAATCCCCAGAAAGGTTTTCTCTTATCCCACTCTGCCTCGTTTATGCCTCCTTTTAATGGAGGGCGCTTTTTTTGGAAATGACATTATTATCATCCACCACCTATCTATCATTTTGTCATACCACAGTGGCTTTTCTGTTGCTATGATACAAGAAGCTATGCCATCAGTATTTCAAATACCATCAGGGTCACCCACAGTGGTCAGGTTTCAGTGGAGCCTCCAGATTAAGACAGACTAGGAAGAAAGGCCTGGTGATTTACTTCTGAAAATTAGCCAATGGAAACCTTACGAATCACAACAGAACATCGTCTGGCTCGCTTCCTTTGGCCATGTCATCACGAAGGATCAATCCACTGTAGGAAGACATCTTGTTTGGTGAAGTAGAAGGCCAGCGAGGGTGAGGAAGAGCTTCAGTGAGATGGATTGGCACAACAGCTGCAACTGTGGACTCAAACACGGTAATGCTTGTGAAAATGATACAGGACCTGGCAAATTTTCATTCTTTTATTTATTTTTTTAACAATATTTGATTGTATTTAAGGTGAGAGTGTACACAGCAAATTAAGTCCTCATTTAACAATTTCTACACAAATTATTCAGTGATATTGGTTACGTTTTTCACAATGTGTCATCATTCTCATTCATTCCTTTCTGGTGCAATGCGTCATTCTATTGAACGTAAGATCGCCATGAGTCAGAGTCAACTACAACAGCTATCTATGTCTATTATAAATATAGAGTTTGGGGGGTGGTTGTTGAATATATGTCTATTTCTGTTTACCACTATATCCCCAGTACTTGGCATATATCCTGGCACACAGAGACGAGTAAATAATCATGGAAGGAAATGAAGGGAAAGGGAATAAAAGAGAGGCAGGAAGAGCAATAGAAATGAAAGGACTTCCCTCAATCCACAGAGGTTTTCTCTTTCTTCTGAATTCATAGTATCTTATTTCTGTGTCCTGCATTTAACACTTAAATATTACTGTTTTGACACTTCTCTTGTATTTCTTGCCATGAATATATTGCACACAAAATGGCCACTGAGTAATGATATAAGTGAATAAGATTGATACCATTTATGTATAAGAATATAAGAAGTACGTAATAGTCCTAATAGTGACATCAAACATGTCCCAAAACATGCTGCTAATTTATTATGAATTTTTAGAATTTTGTCTGAAATATTCTTGAACTTGTTCCTTTCCTTGGAATAATGTAATTCTTAAACACCCTAATGCTGAGCAAAGGTACCACAAGATTCTCACTTACTTCCCAGCCCTCACTCTCTGCTTCACATTTTAAGCTCTGGTAATTCTAAACAGTTTTTTGCTCTTCAGAGACCTTTCCTTTTCTTCTGACCGTAATTCTTTCTTCATAGGACCAAATTCTGCTCATTTAAGACTCAGCACATCCTTTACATCATCCACAAAGTCTTCCAAGCATTCCTACAACCACCTTCTTTCTACCTGATTTTCTGTTCTACATTCTTGGGGCTTCACATATGGGTTGAAACCGATAGCTCCTCCATAAACATCCATGGACCTGAACTGTTGTTCATCATGATCTCATAGACTTCATTCAGCCTCCCTGAATCTTCTTTCTAGGTTAGTTATCGTAATTTATAAGATGACCACATTATGAGAGGTATAATACTTACCAGAGATAGGTTTTTCCCATTGGACCATTTCTTTAAATTTGGCTTAGTTATGCAAGCCTATATTGGGTATTTCACAAAATTATTCATTCCTGTAAAAATTACATTCAAGAATATCATACCAATTTTATCTACTGAACGTGACATTGGCTTCTATCACATTATCAAATAAATAGTTTTAAGGGGGCATCTTTAAAATAAAAATGCACGACTTTAATGCAAAGTAAGGTGATACATTTTATTTCTTACCACTCCTTTTCCTTGCTTATTCCACCTGTCCTATGCTTTTTTTCCTCCTCTGTTCTTTTCCAATTCCCCTATGTTTTCCAGCTGCTGATGACATACATGTCTTTCTTCAATCCACAAAGTGCAATCATAGGCATTAAATTCGCTGACTCCTTTTTAGCATGAGGATTTAGGCAGCAGGGAGCGTAAACTGGGAATTTGGGCTTGTGTTCCCAGGTTCTATGTGACACCTCATCAGAAAAGCTTTGCATTTGCAAAACTGAAGAGAGACTCTTTTTATCTTTTAATAACCCCCTGTGCCATCGTTAGTGCCAAATGCAAAAGAAAAGGTGAAGGAAAGGGCAAGGGAAAAGGTAACACCAGGATGATTTTCGGTTGGGCATGACAAGCAGCATGAAGGAAGAATAAATGAATTTTCAGTTCACAGTGCTAAACTTGTTAAAGAAAGCATGGGAAAAGGCAATGAAGGCCATGACAATGCCAACTGAGTATCTGGCAAAGAGCAGGGTGCCCTCCATCTGTTTGGATAGTGCAGTGTCATGGATTGAATTATGTCCCCCCAAAATATTTATCAGTTTGGCCGGGCCATGATTCTCAGTATTGTGTGGTTGTCCCCCATTTTGTGATTGTAATTTTATGTTAAAGAGGATTAGGATGGGATTGTAACACCCTTACTAAAGTCACATCACTGATGCAATGTAAAGGGAGTTTTCCTGGGGTGTGGCCTGCACCACCTTTTATCTTATAAGGGATACAAGGAAAGGGAAGCCAGTAGTGAGTTAGGGACCTCATACCACCAAGAACGCAGCACCGGGAGCAGGGTGCATCCTTTGGATGCGGGGTTCCTGAGCAGAGCTCCTAGTCCAGGGGAAAATTGATGAGAAGGACCTTCCTCCAGAGCTGACAGAGAGAGAAAGCCTTCCCCTGGAGCTGAGGCCCTGTATTTGGACTTCTAGCCTACTGTGAGAAAATAAATTTCTCTTTATTAAAGCCATCCACTTGTGGTATTTCTGTTATAGTGGCACGAGATGACCAAGACATGCAGGCTAAGCCATTCTCACAGGAAAGCCATCCTCAGGGCAACTGTCTGTGACTCAATGATCCTGCCAACAATGACGTGTGGGCAAAGCCAAGAATTACAGTAAAGAAAATGACTACCCAGAATGTGCTGATGATAGCGGCCCCTACTGTCAACTGTAGTCAGAAAGACTCATTCATTCACGTTTTTAAGTGCTATTCATTAGGCACCCACTCTACACAAATCATAGCTCCTAAATGGACATCCTCTTCCAGATTCATACTCAGAGTGTTTCTAAATAATCTCCTTGTCTTCAGTCTCTGTTTCCTTCTACCTTACACAGGTGGCCAGAAATTCTTCCTCCTACACAAGAATGGTTATAAGCACAGGTTCTGGAGTTAAGACCTCCTGAGTTCACGTCCTGACTCAACAACTAACCCTGTGATCTTAGGCAAGCTATCTAAACACTCTGAGCCCAGTCAGCTTAGGCTAAATAGCAGAAACAAATGACCCAAAAATCTTCACAGTTTTAACAATAAAAGTTTATTTCTTGCTCATGTTTATGTCAACTGTGGGTGAAAGGCTAGACTCTGCAACCTCCTCGTTCTGCTATCAAAGCTAACATAGTTCCGGATCACACCAACCAGAGGCGGGGGGAAGCCATGCAGGGATGTTAAACGTTTGTTCAGAGATAGTACCTGTCACTTTCTTTCATATTTCATTGGTGAAAGCAAAGAGGAAGACCTAGTAGGGGTAGCAGCAAGTAAGTTAACAATAATATATTTGACCATACCTAAATTCCTTGTATGCAAAATAACTTCCTCACATTTTCCTTCTTAATGCTGTACTCAGCCTCTTCTTAAGTGCAAATGTTCAGTCTAACAAAACCAAAATGTCATTTGCCACCTTCTGCCCTGGTGGTGCTGTGGTTAGGTGTCCAGCTGCTTACCAAAGGTTGGCAGTTTAAATCCACCAGCAGCTCCTTGAAAACCCTATGGGACTCTGTCCTATAGGGTAACTATCAGTCACAATTGCCTCAGCAGCATGTTTTTTTTTGTCGTTGTTGTTGCTGTTTTTTCAGTCCAATAATTAAGTTTACTGTTTTATATATAGTTGGCTCACTAAATATCAGGTAATGTGCCCGCCCAGGGAGTATAGGACTTTCTACCCCCCCCAAAAAAAAAAAAATTCTGCTTAAAATGAAATCAATCACTCATTGTTACCCTGATATTGAACAAAGTACCTCTAAGACAGAAATAAGATGAGGAAAAACTACTTAAGAATCTTTATATTCTTAAGGAGTATGCCCACACATCCTCACAAATGCTCACATTCCAACCACCTTTACAGATCATCTCTTTCATAAAATACAGCAAAATATAGCATCACAAAGGCTACACTGTATTCTTGAAGATAATGAATAAAAGATTGCACAGCCACATAGAAAAAGGACAACCGGTACATTAGTACATTAGACAGGATAGATTGCTAAAAAAAAAAAAAAAAAATTTCAATGGGTTAACACAACAAAGGAAACCCTGGTGGCATAGTGGTTAAGTGCTACAGCTACTAACCAAGAGATTGACAGTTCAAATCCACCAGGAGCTCCTTGGAAACTCTATGGCGAAGTTCTACTCTGTCCTATAGGGTCGCTATGAGTCGGAATTGACTCGATGGCAGTGGGTTTGGTCTGGTTTTGGTAATACAATAAAAGTTTATTTCTTGTTCCCGTGGGTTGGTGGTGGTGAGGGGGTGAGGGGGTGAGGCTAGAAGGTGTGCTCCACATACTCATTCAGGGACCCAGGCTCCTACCATTTTGGCTCTCCACCCTTTTCTAGGTCCTTGGAATCCTCTCCATTTGGCTGTGAGATAAAGAAAACAGACAATGAATACACTTGGGAGGGTTTTCTGGGAAAGGTGTATATTAGTTCTACCATGCTCATAGACCACAATTCAGACACAAGGCTGCATCTAACTGCAAAGGAGACTAGGAATTACAGCCTGTGTACCAAAAGAAAACCAATTTGGGAAACAAGTAGCCAATCTCTACCACAGTGACCTAGGCTCCATTCTGGCTAGGTGACTAGATCCAGTACACATGCCTTAAAGCCAATGATTAAAAAATGTGAATTTACCACCTCATAAATTGCAACATGTTCTGTATATTTGGCTTCATTTGCCATGTGCAATTGGGGATGACAAAGTCTACTTTGCTATTACAAAGCACCAACTTGATACAAACTGCGGAATCATTGTGTGGAAACTAAGGAGTCTGATCAATGGATTAAAGTACTTAAAAGCTAACAGGTAAAAGAGAATAGCCATTTAAATGCTAACCCACACAGTAAACACACAAACAGGGCACCATCATGCAATGCGTTGTGCAAATGCACAAACTCCTCCCACAGAGGAGAAAGGATATATACACAAGGAATTGAACCAAATCAAATGTTTTAGGATATGCTTGACTACCTGCCCTGATAATGAATAAGATGAATTCATAAGATTTGCCTAGCATCACAATCAATAATTGTTCGAAAATTGTCAGGCCCAAGATGGATGACATCACGCAGGGCAAATGAAGAGCATTTCCTTCTACATTGACCAGCCCTTGGGTTTTGTTTATACCAAAGCTGCCTGGGCCTTGTTGTAAGTAATCAGATATCCTGGGTTTGAAACAGTCTTTCCATTTGCATCACTGGGCAATGAGCACAGCCAACAGGAAGCCCAGTGATTCAGATAACTTGTTTTAATTGAAATCAATACTGACACAAGCAAAACTGTCTGGGATGGCAGTGCTATGCTCTGATGGAATATGTTCATGGTTTCTCCCAATGACAACCATTATCAGGAATGAACTATTAACTTCAACGGTGACTCATACCGCTTTCCAGGAGGAAAAAATCGTCTGTGGACCAGTGAAAGTTTTCAATTAGGGAAAAAAAGAAAAGAAATTTTGCTTGTTCAGGTCTCTATTAGATTTCAGTCATAAAATTAAGTTTAGTTCAGTTTTAGCTTAAGGTTCTAATGTTGTTGTTAGGTGCTGTCGAGTCGGTTCTGACTCATAGTGCCCTAGGTACAACAAAATGAAACACTGCCCACTCATATGCCTTTCTCACAATTGTTGCTATGTTTGAGCCCATTGTTGCAGGCACTGTGCCAATCTATCTAATTGAGGGACTTTCTCTTCTTCGCTGGCCCTCTATTTTACCAAACATGATGTTCTTCTCCAGGGACTTGTCCTTCCTGATAACATGTCCAAAGTATGTGAGACGAAGTTTTGCCATCCTTGCTTCTAATGAGCATTCTGGCTGCACTTCTGGCTGCTCTAGGTTCTAAAGGTTCTATTCAATGGAAGGGGACAATTAGCCAGCCTACTCCCTCTCCTGACAACACTTTCCCAGTCTTTCCTTTCCACTCTCATGCCAGAGTCAAAAAAGAAAATAATTATGATAATATTTTTTGAGCATCTTCCAGGTGGGGGGTGAGGTTCTTGTCCAGGGGTTAGCAAAGTTTGTCTATAAAGAACCAGATAATAAATACCTTAGGTTTGTGGGACATACAGTCTCTGTTGCGACTACTCAGCCTTGCTGATGTAGCACAAAAGCACACATGCCAAGACAAAAAAAAAAAAAAAACTACTGCCATTGAGTCAATTCTGACTCTTGGAGACCCTGTACGACAGGGTAGAACTGCCCTATCTATATAACCTTTATGAGAGCAGACTGTGACATCTTTCTCCTGGGGAGTGGCTGGTGGGTTCAGGCTGCCAAACTTTTGGTTAGCAGCCAAGCATTTAACCACTGAACCACCAGGACAGCTTTAAAGTACCAAACCAAACTCATGGCTGTCATGTAGATTCTGACTCATAACAACTCTACAGGACTGAGTAGAACTGTGTCATATGGTTTCCAAGGTGTGGCTGGTAGATTCGAACTGCCAACCTTTTGGTTATCAGCCAAGCTCTTAATCGCTGCACCAGCAGGTCTCCTTTCACTGAATAGGGTGTTATTGTTTTTGTTTTACTAGGGGGTTAGCCATCCTCGTTAGTATAGCAGTGAGTATACCCACCTGTCACGTGGGAGACTGGGGTTCAATTCCCCGAGGGGGAGGCAGATGCCCTTTGGAAACCTTGGCTGCATAGTGGTTAAGAGCTATGTTAAGGTCAGCAGTTCGAATCCACCAGATGCTCCTTGGAAACCCTAAGGGGCAGTTCTACTCTGTCCTATGGGGTCACTATGAGTGGGAATCAACTAGATAGCAATGGGTTTAGTGAGGTTAAGTGACACCGCAAGCCTTCCCCTCTAGTCATGGATGAAGCTAGGCATGTCTAACACCAAAGCAGCCTATACTTTTCTCACTTTACCTCTCCACTCCCTGGCTGAAGAAGGGAGCAAGGCAGCCTGGGAAAAGAGCAAAAGGCTCACCCCAGGGCCTCATTATGTACAAATGCAGCTGCTAATTTGAAGAATTAGCCAAGTCTTCCCTTTTGTGGGTTGGCGTTGGCCTGACCAAATTTTTCAAAATACAATGTACAAAAGGAGTCAGATGCCTCCTAAAATAAGGACTCTCAGAACGTGTAAACTCCATGGTCCTGAAAACTCCAATCCACATAAAATATCAAGAATTCGGCCAAATTTGAAGGGTACTTGCAAATTAATATGGTGTCTCACAAATAACTTATTTATAATATTCATGAGTTTAATGCCTACCACAAGAATAGGGAGTGTGTCTATATCTCCAAAGCCTTGTACAGCATCTGACAACAAGGAGTTTCTCAAGAAGTATGTGTGCCATGTCTTCATGGACCATAAAAGACAATAAAAATGTCACCCCTGGTCTCCATAAGCCGACACACCAATAAGAAAGAAAACAAATATACACAAATATTGTAGTCTGGATTGCATTATTGCTTAGAATCTAAAGAGAATTAAAAGTGCTGTAGTTGTTCAGAGGAGAAAAGGCCCATCTGCATAGAGGACATAGCACTGAAGCTGGTCCTTGGAATATACGTAGGATTTAGGTAAATGGAGATGTTGGAACAAGGGTTTCTCAGGCAAAGGAGACATGGAGAATAAAGACAGGAAAATAGTGGGCCATCTTCATAGAACAGAAGCTTCTTGGCTTGGCTAGGGAGTTGAGCAAAAGAGGGGGAACAATGAAAACCAAAGCTAGATAAGTAGTCTGGAAGAAAAATGACTTAAATTATAAATAAATAGAAAGGTTTTAAAATAAAAACTACTGGGAAATGCATTTCTGAACAGAAAATATTTCAAAGTTTCCCATATTCTCCAAAAAGCAGAGTTTTTTGTCTAATCTTAGAAGGGCATTAACGGGAAAAAAAGACACCAAGTTCTAATAACAAAATTTAAAAAAATAAAAAAGTAGTTTCAAGGTAGAATAAATGATATCACATAACATCCATCTGTAAAATGATTGTTTATTTGCTAGACGTGTGAGTTTACATCTATTATAATTTAGTATATCATGTCACAGAAGGGACCATAACCTCATGAGGGTCGGGTTCAGTCTATTTTTTCTCACCATTACCTAGACACCATAGCACTATCACTCATATTCATAAAAATGGACATCTTGTTTTGCTTATTTCTTGGTTTGGGTAAATATATGTCAGCTATAAAAAAAAAAAAATTTTTTTTTTTTATGTGAAAGGCAAGTAGTACGTTGACAATAAAAGTTCTATTTAAACATACAGTATGTCAATGAACGTAACTTAAGACCTTTGCCTTGATGTTAGTGTCAATTCAGAAAGGAATCAAACTTAGATTCTTATTTTAAAAGCAGGATCGTTAGAATTTAATCATATTTGTTTTATATTTATTGTATTTATTTTCTCATGGCCACAATTGACTTTAACATAGAAAGAATCATCCTGTCCTTAAATCAAAATAATGATGATCGGCCTCTTACTCTTCTTCCTCCCCATCACTGTCAACCTACCCTGCCCCGGAGATGTCTTCCTGAAGTTCAAGCGCGTGCAAGTATTTTGTAAGCTCAGAATAATGCAGCACTTTAAATTAAAATATTTGCAACATCTTACTGAAATCCCAGCAAAAATTATTACAGCAACATAAGGTAAATTATGGCCTTGAGCCTAGAGGGTTCTCATAGGAATTCCTCTGTCTGTCTGGGCTAGTCTTTGAGGTCTAGTCTAAGGGAAATCACTCCCTTTTCATTTTCTAATTATTGAATCTAAAACAGGATTTTCTCGCCAAGAAAGCAAAAGCATAATCCTTGGAGGCACCCCTGCCTCAGAGTAAGATGATGAAATCCCCAGATGGTGGCTTGTTATTTCCATACGGCACAGGCAAGTATGCAATGTCGATCAGTGACAAAATTGAAGCATGACGTTGGTGGGGAAAAGTGCAACTTTCACAATAAATGCAGGGTTTTGTTATTTTGTTTTGTTTTTGTCATTGGCGATGGCTGCTTACTTTAAGAAAACCTTTCCTGGTGGCAGAGGTTAAGGTGATGGTGCAGTGTTATCCCGGAGCACCGTAGGCGGCAGCTAGCTCCTGAGGTTATTATAGTGGCTCTGCTGAGCAGTGTGGCTTCCAAAAGTGGAGGTGGAAATTAAATGGCACTTATGTAGCAAAGCTGTAGGGATAATTAGTAATTCGACTCACAGCCGTTCAGAGCAAGGTCAACAGGAGGAGTCACATAAGCATCATATGATAACCATTTAATGCGCTGTGTGAAATGAGTGGGTGGTCTAGATTCAGTTTCGGCCAGGTACTGGTTCCCACACTCCCAGGCTCCGAAGAGGGTCTAGAGTTCAATTGCACACAAAGAGTCATACACACAGTTCTTCCTGGGTAGCGTTAGCCATGGAGGCCCCATTAGACCAGAGGCTGCAGCTCCTTCTGGACAAATAAAGTCGTTCAGTGAAGCTGCAAATGTATGACATTTTAAGCACACTGACTTAACTAAATTATACCAGTTGGTATAATTTTTCAACTTGAGTAATTTTTCAATTTCTTTGCCACAACATTGTGAGAGGGACTGGGCAGAGTCATGCTAATCCTGGGGAAAATTAGATGTTTGGATAGAGAAGGGCAGGGAGGCTTAGCAGTGACGTTTTACAAGAAAGAAAAAAGCAAAAATGGCCTTCCATTCATGAAAACTACTTTGGAGTGGCCTGACACCATAGAAATTCACCAGACCATTCAGTGCAGTTTGACCACCTCTTGCTGTCAGGTTTTCAGCCTTCCCTTGCCCACTGGATTTGTGAACACTTCCATTTTTAATGGTACCATCATTTATTTGTGCCTTCTAAGATACAAATCTGTTCTGGAAGAAGTACAGCCAGAAAGCTCCTTAGAAGTGAGGATGGCAAGACTTTGTCTTATATACTTTGGACGTGCTATCAGGAAGGATCAGTCCCTGGAGAAGGACATCATGCTTGGTAAAGGAGAGGGTCAGCAAAAAAAAAGGAAGATCTTCAATGAGATGGATTGACACAGTGGCTGCAACAATGGGCTCAAGCACAACAATGATCGTGAGGATGGCGCAGGACCGGGCAGTGTTTCATTCTGTTATACTTAGGCTCACTATGAGTTGGAACTGACTCAACAGCACCTAACAATAACAACATCACTTATTTTAACAATATCAGTCACATTTCTACATTCAGTGCAAACAAATTAAACAGCATTGCGGAGAAGAGCAAAACATAATGTCTCATTTTACTACAAGTCACTAATTACATTTTTCAACATTAATATTTCACAGACATTTAATTCAACAGACATTTGTCACAAACTTACTGTATGCTATTCTAGGAACCATGTTCACCCACTCTTCCTTCATCCCAGTCTCCATCTCGAAACAGCCCAAGCACAAATAACACATGTAGTTCAAATTATTTAGAACAGGGGTCAGCAAACTTTTTCTGTAAAAGGTCAGAGTATAAATATTTTCAGCTTTGCAGCCCATTTGGTGATGTCTGTCACATTACTTAACTCTGCTGTTGAAATCCGGAAGCAGTCGTGAACAATGTGTAAACAAATCGATGTAAATGTGTTCTGATAAAGATTTATTTAAAAAACAAGCAGCGGGCCTGTGGGCAATAATTTGCTAACTCTCTTCTCCGGAACATATAAAGTCACTTGAAAACCAAGCTGAGAGAGAAATAAAAAATAAGTCAAAGTTTCCTGACTTTTGAAACTATGAACTGACTTCTCTTAATGCAGAAGCAGCTTCATTGACAGAACATTTTATTAATTCATGATTTATACTTCACCTACTTTCAAAAAGAGCTGAGGTGGCTGTCACTAGGAATACACATATCACAAAGATTTGCCTACATGGTGTGATTTAAGAGATTTCCCCCACCAATGGAATTCTAGGTAGGCTCATCTGGAATCAACTAGAAATTGATTTGAGATAGCAATTTGCCTTACTTACTTAAGATGAACTGTGCCAAGCTTGAGCATACAAAGCCAACGAGGAAAGGGGGTTCCTCAGGAAATAACCATAACAGATCATGATGCAGCACAGAAGACACTTTTTGTGATGGAGTATGAGCTGAAGTTAGAGTTAGTCTCAATTCTCAGTGTTCTCTATCAGCAGAGCGGGGGAGAACAGGAAGAATGAGAACACTGACATTTATTAAGGAATTGCTATATGCCAACCATGCTATTAAGAACTGTAATATGGGTTATCCACTTACTCTTTTCAATCCTCTAAGGTAGGTATTTTTAGCCTCATTTTACAGAAAAGAAAAAAAAAAACATTTTAATCTGTAATTTTCCCTAATTTACATAATTAGTAGCTCTTGGGATTGGGATTTGAGCCCAGCTCTAATTCCATAGTGTGTGGGCTTTCCGTCATACAAAACTGCTTCTCGAATATAAAATATCAAGTATTTAACCATAACAGTTATTTCCTCTTAAGTCAGGAATTCTCTTACTTCTTACATCCTCGTACCTATGTCATGCTCTTATTCTCTGTTCATTGTTGAATCAAGTCATGGTCAATATGACCTTAAAAAATACCCAATTCTCATGTTTGAGGTCACTGAGCTACCAGTAATCTAAGAATAGGCCGTAAGTCAAAAACTACTTCCCCTATCCTTCCTCGCTCAGTTATCTGGAGCTGGCTTCCCAATATTCCATAACTCAGGCATTTAGGTACAATGCCAGGCCTGATATAATAATATTAATAGCTAACATTTGCTGAGTACCTCCACCCATCTGCCAATTTGTCATACTGTGGTGGCTTGCATGTTGCTATGATGCCAAAGGTATGTCACTTGGATTTCAAGTGCCAGCAAAGTCATCCATGGTGGACAGGTTTCAGTGGAGTTTCCAGGCTAAAACAGACTAGGAAGAAAGGCCTGGAGATCTACTTCTGAAAATTAGCCAATAAATGCTCTGTGTCACAACAGACCATTGTCCAACTTGCTCACGTCTTCAGGAGGGATCAATAGCTAGAGGAGGACTTCACGTTTGGTGGAGAATAGCCAACGAGTGCGTAAGAGACCCCACGTGAGATCAATTGGCACAGTAGCCACAATGATTGACTCAAATGTGCTGAAGATTGTGAGGAGGATGCAAGGCTAGGCAACATTTTGTTCTTTTGTATATAAGCTCGCCATAAGTCAGAGTCATCTTAATGGCAGCTAACAACAGCATCTATGTGCTGGGCAGTGATACCATTTTATAATCCTTTGATAGATAATCTTATGAGGTGGGTACTTTTATATCTCCATTTTATGGAAACTGTCTCTCACCAAAAGTTAGGATAATTTTCTCTGGGTTACTCAGGTATTAAATTCCCGAGCTAGGACTTCAACCCATATCTGCTTAAATTATTTCTAAATCCAGACCTTCAAGAACATTCACAAGGATACTTTTTCTGCTTACCAGTGACAAGACTCCCAGCAAGGGAGGTAAGCTTCTTCCTATTACTGCCTGGACATACTTTTGAGCTCCAGAAAAGAAGTTTGAAGAGCAATCAGCTCACTCCAGCCTAAAACAGGTGACCTCTCATGCAAATGAGCCACTAACTTTTCAAATCAATCCAAATAATTCCCTTTGTTGAGCTTCTTCCTACAACCTCAAACACTCCTACAGAAATTGGGAGTTGAAAACAGTAAAAAATAAGGGACACGGATTATATGAAGGGAGAAGACATGTTTAAAGGAGAAGCAGGAGCAGTTTAGTAATATAAGGTCCTTTGTAACATTTTTTTTTTTGAAGAATTTAAATTTATGTATGTCTTGATCCAAAAGAGATCACTAGGGAAACTCAAATCCTATTCTTGCCAGAGTCTTTTTACTCACATAGAGGTTTGATTTGTAGAAACCATAAAATAAAGTCAATAAGAGTTCTTTCTCTCACGCTCTTGTTTTTTGTTTTTTTTTTCCGAACAGTCAGCTACCCAGAAAACCCCATAATGGGTTTTCCAATATCACAGGCCTAGGAATACATGACTTTTTTACTGAATTTCAGAAAGCCCCACACTCCATGTGCCTTCACCTAAGGCAATAAGTCAAGTGACAAACTGCATTTTATTCGCAAATAGGGACAATTCAGTTTCTCGGCAGTCGTCACACATATTCTGTCCTTTTACTCTGTCTTCACAACAAAGTCGAAAGATAAATCTCCTTGCCTATATGGAATCCAGATATGATTCTTAACAACAAAGACTGTAATTGTATTAGCAGCACAATGAGTCATCCTATCGCTTATACTCTAAATACACGTGAGATGCATCTGTTGAAATGGAATCCGTGGGCTCCCTTTAATGGGCCAAATGTCTCCAAGGACAGAAGAGTGGGAGGAAGTCATCCAGCTGCTCAGACTGCAAATCTTTTGTCCTTGATGAAAAACCAGGAAAGTATCATGGAGGAAAAAAAAAAGGTACACACTTCACCTTGGGAAAAGATTAACAAGCTGGAACACCGATCATTTGACTGCTTAAGTTTCCATTTATTCCCCTTTCCCTTTAGCAAGGCCACGAAGGAGGTCTGGCCAGGGTGAATTTTGCTCCTTGGTATGGTCCTCAGACCATGGTTTTAAAATTTTGTCATGACTACTTCAGAGAGGCAAAAAACAATATAATCACCTGCCCTGCCAATTCCCATTTCTGCTGCAAAACACCTCACCCAGATGAATGGAAAGAGCAGTGCTGTTGCTGATAAGGCACCAACGGGAGAGATGAGCAAAATGTTCATTTATCTCAAAAACAAAAATACGGATATGAAAATTATTGTATAAAGCAGGGCATCTCAGCTATCAAACCCTGGTGGCGTAGTGGTTAAGTGCTATGGCTGCTAACCAAAAGGTCAGCAGTTCGAATCCGCCAGGCCCTCCTTGGAAACTCTACAGGACAGTTCTACTCTGTCCTATAGGGTCACTATGAGTCGGAATCGACTTGAAGGCTCTGGGTTTGGTTTTTTAGTTTTGGTCTCAGCTATCAAAAATTGCTCAGGGCACACCTGAATGACCTTGGGTAATCGGCAAACGACCTTGGACCAGAGCACGGTTGCTTTGTGGGAAGAAAGAAGACTTTCCTCATGACAGAAAGCTGGCTTAAGGGTTGGGGGAGTTAAAAAAAAAAAAAGTACGTGCCCTGGAGTTGAAAGGGAGCTTGCAAAATACTTTTTCCAAGTCCCCTGTCACTTGCACTGCCCCTGATTTGATCTCACTGATGTAGGGCTAGAAGGATACCATCTACAGCATTGTTCACCTCAGCCCTCTCATGTGTGCCCTGGAAAGACCCAAAACCACTGCCTTCGAGTCGAGAGGGCACCTCAAAGCTCAAAAACACGTTAGAAAAGCTGTGCTTCACAGATCACTGTCTTCCCACTCTCTGTGAAGAGTGCAGAAGAGAATTGGAGGGTTCAGGTTCATTTCTTTTTCCATTATACCAGTCGGTAAGGAGAAGAGAGATCTTAACCCTGCTGGGGAAAGCCATTGGCAGGCGGGATGACAGAGTAGCTCCAGCAAATGCCATGGCAGTTGAATGTATTAACAGCAGTGCATACTTTGGGGCTAGCAGCAGAAAAGATAGCAGGCAAGCTGATCAGCTGAGAGCAGTGGCAGGCCATGAGAGCAAGCAACGGAGTAAAGCAAACTCTGACGAGGATGTGCAGGAGATATCAGAGGCACCACACTCCCATTGCTGGGAGTAAAGATACGGTGGGGAAGTGTACAACAGATCACTTAGGGACTGCACTGTTGAAATTAGCCACGGAGAACCTCTGAAGTTTTGTTAATAGGAAGAAGGTAATAATCATATCATCATAATGAACATTTATTTATCATTTGCTGTGGGGCAGGCATGGTGCTAAGCTCTTCGTATGCATTGTCTCTTTAGTGTCCATAACAACTTTACCAAATCTAGCTAGCAGATACTTCCCCAGCGTGATATCAGCATTTTACAGATAAGGAAGTAGAGTCCCTTGGAAGGTTAAGAATCTTACCCAAGACAGCACAGCTGTACATGGCAGAGTAAGACCTGGTCCTCAGGTCTGGGTACTCCCAGGCTGGCACTGTTCGAACAACACTGATGTACTCCCAGTAGCCCTGCCTTGGCACTCTCCTGAGATTTTTCGTTTATAATCAGAGTCATTCATCCATTCATTCATGCAACGAAGACTTACGAGACCTACTACAAGCCAGGCCCAGTGCTCAGTATTGGGGAAACATTTACGGACAAAAATCAGCAAGGTTCTAGCCCTTTTGGAGCATTCAGTCTAGTGGGGAAAACAGGCATTAATCAAATGAATTAAACATGTGGATGTGAAATTACAACTGTGATAAAAGCTATGAGAGATTTGAAAGCAGATAACAAGGGTATTTGCTTGGTCTGAGGGTTCCCTATCAAAGGCACCCATGAGCTGGTATTGGGAAGGATGAGTAGAAAATAACTAGGTAAAGGATGGTGTTGAGAAGAGCATTTTACCCTAAACTTAAAGCCCTGTGGGGAAAAGAGAACAGAACTCAGTGGAGGAAATAATAAAGAGGGGAGGGAATATTATTGTGGCTACAGAAAGAAAAATAAAGGGATTGCTTTTAGAGAGAGATACAAGATCAATGAAGGATTTTTAAATAGGAGTGTCTTGAATGTGTTTAAATGTTGATAGGAAGGACTCACTAATAATAGCAAACATCTTGTTGACCATATGCAAGACAGCATTGGAAGTGCTTTATATATACTAACTCATTCAATCTCCGCATTTAAGCCTCTGAAGTAGGTATTCTTATTATGCTCATTTTATAGACAAGGAAATGGGAAAAAAAATGGAAGCACCATTTAAATTACTTGCCCAGAAAGTGTCAGAGCTGCTTCAAACCAAAACCAAACCTGTTGCCTTCTAGTCATTTCTGACTCATAGCCACCCTAGAGGATGAGTAGAACCACCCAATAAGGTTTCCAAAGCTGTAATCTTTACAGAAGCAGACTGCCACAAACCACCAACCTTTCAGTTAGCAGCTGGGCACTTAACCATTGCACCACCAGAGCTTCTTCAGAGCTACAGAGACCTTGCAATTAACCATCCCACTTTTCCCTCTTGTAGAGAAGAGCATGACTCTATTAAAGATAGTATAATCCGTAGATAACGACTCTTCAATGGGCTCTTAAGTACCAGTATGCATGAGAATCAGCAAGTGTGCTCATCAAAATTCAGATTTTCATTGTTCCCCTGTGCAGAACCCTCCCCCTTCCCATTCTGAAAAAGGTCTAGCCTTTTTCAATGTGTATATTCCAGGTGATGTTAATGCAGGTGTTCCAGGGGAAAACTTTGAAATTCACTGCTTCGCTTTAAGGACTGGGAAGGAAAGGAGCATGGGTATAGATGTTGGCAGATTGGTATGTTTGGTAAGGGAGATTGGGGGAGTTTCCTTGTGATGGGTGTTGTTAGATGCCATTGAGTGGACTCCAATTCATGGCAACTCCATGTACAACAGAACAAAACTTTGCCCTGTCCTGCTCCATCTTCACTGTTGTTGGTATGCTCCAGTCCACTGTTGAAGCCATTGTACATTTTGAGTGTCTTCCAGCAATGTATCAGACAATATTCTGTTGTGATCCATAGGGCTTTCTTTGGGTAATTTTCAGAAGCAGATCACCAGGCCTTTCTTCCTAGCCTGTCTTAGTCTGGAAGCTCCACTGAAACTTGTTCACCATGGGTAACCTTGCTGGTATTTGAAATGCAGGTGGCATAGCTTCCAACATCACAGCAACATAAACCACCAGAATACAACAAACTGACAGACAGGTGGTAATTCCCTTGGATGGCTTCTATTTATTCTGTGAAGTATAACATGACCCATTGCCCAATGCTGTCGAGTTGATTCCAACTCACAGTGACCCTAAAGGACAGAGTAGAACTGCTTCGTAGGGTTTCCAAGGCTGTAATCTTTATGAAGCAGTCTGTCACATCTTCCTTCTCATGGGTTCGAACCCCCAGCCTTTCGGTTAGCAGCTGATCACTTAACCACTGTACCATCAGGGTTCCTTGAAGTATAACATCAAAATCAAACCAAACCCACTGCCATCAAGTCAATTCTGACTCACAGTGACCCTATAGGACAGAGTAGAACTGCCCCATAGGGTTTCCAAGGCTGTAAATCTTTACTGGAGCAGATTGCTATATCTTTCTTCCTCAGAGCAGCTGGTCGGTTGAAACTGTTGACTTTTTGGTTAGCTGCTGAGCTCTTTAACCATGGCACCACCAGGGCTCCATTGAAGTTGTTGTTGTTGTTGTTGTTAAGTGCCGTCGAGTAGGTTCCAACTCATAGCGACCCTATGCACAATAGAACGAAACACTGCCCGGTCCTGAGCCGTCCTTACCATCGTTATGCTTGAGCTCATTGTTGCAGCCACTGTGTCAATTCACCTTGCTGAGGGTCTTCCTCTTTTCGCTGACCCTGTACTCTGCCAAGCATGATACCCTTCTCCAGGGACTGATCCTTCCTGACACCATGTTCAAAGTATGTAAGATGCATTCTTGCCATCCTTGCTTCTAAGGAGCATTCTGGTTGTACTTCTTCCAAGACAGATTTGTTCGTTCTTTTGGCAGTCCATGGTATATTCAATATTCTTCGCCAACACAACAATTCAAAGGTGTCAATTCTTCTTTGGTCAATTCATTGTCCAGCTTTCACATGCATATGATGTGATTGAAAATACCGTGGCTTGGGTCAGGCACAGCTTAGTCTTCAAGGTGACATCTTTGCTATTCAACACTTTAAAGAGGTCCTTTGCAGCAGATTTACCCAATGCAAAGCATCGTTTCATTTCTTGACTGCTGCTTCAGTAGGTGTTGATTGTGGATCCAAGTAAAATGAAATCCTTGACATCTTCAATCTTTTCTCCATTTATCATGATGTTGCTCATTGGTCCAGTTGTGAAGATTTTCGTTTTATGTTGAGTTACAATCCATACTGAAGGCTGCGGTCATTGGTAAGTGCTTCAAATCCTCTTCACTTTCAGGAAGCAAAGCTGTATCATCTGCATAATACAGGTTGTTTATGAGTCTTCCACCAATCCTGATGCCCCACTCCATCAAAGTATAGCATAAACCAAAAACCAAACCCAGTGCCTTCGAGTCAATTCCGACTCATAGCGACCCTATAGGACAGAGTAGAACTGCCCCATAGAGTTTCCAAGGAGCGCCTGCTGGATTCAAACTGCTGACCCTTTGGTTAGCAGCTGTAGCACTTAACCACTACACCACCAGGGTTTCCAAACTGTAGCATAGTATGTACAAATACTACAAGACAAACATGGGTGTCACCTGAAAGCCTCTCATCAACTGTGAAAGGACTGAGAACAACACATCCCTGGCTTTGAGAACCACTCCTGCAAATTACTGCCTAACTTATTCACTCTCTTCCCAAGAGTGATTAATGAAGGCTCAATGTCTGTTCCTTGAGCTACTGCAGGAAGAAGTGTATATCCTAAGGGAACAAGAGGAAATTCAGGTGATTGAGGAGAGACTAGATGAAAAGTGAGATAAACTAAGTCTGCCAAGGGTGCTGCAGGCAAGAAGCCTTCTAAGAGGGAACCAATAAGATCCTGAAGAGGAAAAGATGTATTTATGGCTGAAAAGGGAAGTACATGGAAGACTTGGTTTATTTACAGTGTCCTTGTGTTTGCAATGGGCATTGTTTAAAACTTCTTTTATCCCAGAATTATTCCCCAGAACTTCCTACCGAGCCTCCCAGAACACTGAGAGTCACATCTGAACAATCAGTGGATTGGGAACATCTGTGATCTTCAACTTACAGAGCTGATGGCCTTTCCCCCACTCTTACATCACCAGAGACCACAAGCCAACACATGCTCTAAGGATGTAACCAGCTGAAGGGAAAACATTCATTATGAGGGAGAATTGCTCAAGTCCTAAGTATTCAACTTATGCAGGGAAAAAAAAAAAAATTCTACTTGATAGAAATATCAGAAGTTGATTTTTCTTAGTTCTTTCACGGGTATTCTCATTATTTATTCTAGCCACTCCGAAGCAGCAAATCTATCACAGGAGTAAGATTTGAATTTCAGGAAACTCCTAATTATCCATAAAATTAGCAATTTATAATCCACATATGGTTAAATACATCATTTAACTAACAATTTCTACTGCCTCCTCCTCTTCGTCGCCCGTATATAACTTCTCTGCTGCTGCTGTTGCTGTCGAGTTAACTCTGATTCATGGAGACCCAATAGGAAAGTGTAGAACTGCCCCATAGGATTTCCAAGGAGCAGCTGGTGGATTTGAATTACTGACCTTATGGTTAGCAGCTGAGCTCTTCACCACTACGCCACCAGGGCTCCTATAATTTCCCTGGCACCTTTAATTGTAGTAAGATGCCTACGTTGTGTTTCACCTTGACTCTGCCCTCCCTTCAGTCTGCTATGGTGAACTGAAATGCCCAACATTCAGGTGTCAAGGAGAGAAGTAAAAGGGAAACCTCCTACTCCATGAAAGTGAACTGGGTACAAAATGCAGCATACCCCCCTCACAACTCCTCTTGAGTTGGAGGGAAGAAGTTGTAGTTCATTTATTAAATTAAACTGGAAACAGAACTTCCCTAGGTAACCAGAAAAAATGTCCATGAACTCAGCCCAAGCTGAAGCTGCCATTCCGGGCCTCATGGGCAGCCTGCCCACCCTTGCGGAAGTGCTTCAGACAGTACTCTGCTGTGTTCCTCCAGGAGGAAGCTTCCTGTAGGTCTCTGTGTCTCCTGCCTTGCAACCACAAGAATAGCCCGAGCTCCCCAGTCAGTCATCTGTCCCCCTCATCCAGGCAGAGGGAATAGTTGTAGATTTCCCATGTAAAAAACCTCAGAACAGCTAATGGAAAAACAGGAAGAGAAAGCGGGGGGGGGAGCTACAGGGGAGCCCAAAGGGTTGTGGAAATCCATTTTAAAAAATACGTATGCATATATTCCCCTCCCTTCCACCCAACACTATTGTCTCTGATTTCACAGTGCCTCAGAGCACAACCAAAAGACTCAAGAGAATTAAAAACACATAGCAGGTTTCCAGCAGGATAGATGGGTGGTTACTGTTGAAACTTGATTTGCAAGACAAGGCTTAAAAGCTGATCCAGCCCAGGGTAGACAGTGCCCTGAGGAAAGAAATGATTTGACAATATCCCTTTGTCTCCAAATACATAAATTCAACAACCTGCACTTTTCCCTTATTCTTCCTCCAATTGGGAAAAAACACTTCTGGTAAGACATCTGTTTTAGTTCCCAAATGCCCTCAGCATCTCCTGAGCAGCCTTGGGACCTGCTGGCTGGGAGGAGGCCCAGGGAGTGAAGGACATGCTTAGTACCACTTGGGTGGCAGGGAGTTCCTTCTCTGCCCAAGGGTACCTGGCCTTTGAAGTCTGGAAAACTTGATCCATGGCACATTGATTTCCATATTCTTTGATGCTTCAAGACTTTCAGAGAGATGAAAATGATAAAATTCCTCTCCCCACCCTCAGGGAAGAGGAAGGAAAAGGGAGATCTGAGGAAGGAGTTATACATATTTTCCTGGCACCACAAACACCAGAAATCATTTGTCCATGAGTGGACTCTGACTAGTGGTGACCCCATGTATGTCAGAGTAGAACTGTGTTCCATATGGTTTTCAGTGGCTGATTTTTCAGAAGTGTGAAATGGAACTCATGAACATTGATATCCTAGGCATTAGCGAGCTGAAATGGACTGGTATTGGCCGTTTTGAATCGAACAATCATGTATATGGACTACTATGCCGGCAATGACAAACTGAAGAGGAATGGCATTGCATTTATTGTCAAAAAGAATATTTCAAGATCTATCCTGAAGTACAACACTGTCAGTGAAGGATAATATTCATATGCCTATGAGGAAAAAAAAAAAAAAATGAGGAAAGCCAGTTAATATGACTATTTATTCAAATTTATGCACCAACCACTAAGGCCAAAGATGAAGAAATTGAAGATTTTTGCCAACTTCTGCAGTCTGAAACTGATCAAACATGCAATTAGGGTGCATTGATAATTACTGGTGATTGGAATTCGAAAGTTGGAGATAAAGAAGAAGGACTGGTAGTTGGAAAACGTGTCCTTGTGATAGATATGATGCCAGAGATTGCATGATAGAATTTTGCAAGACCAATGACTTCTTCATTGCAAATACCTTTTTTCACGAACATAAACAATAACTATATATATATGGACCTCACCAGATGGAGTACACAGGAATCGAATACACTACATCTGTGGAAAAAGATGATGGAAAACTCAATATCCTCAGTCAGAATAAGGCCAGGGTCCATCTGTGGAACACACCATCAATTGCTCAAAAGCAAGTTCAAGTTGAAACGGAAGAATTTTAGAACAAGTCCACGAGAGCCAAAGTAAGACCTTGAGCATATCCCATCTAAATTTAGAGACCATCTCAAGAATAGATTTGACGTATTGAACACTAATGACCAAAGACCAGACGAACTGCAGAATGACATCAAGGACATCATACATAAGGAAAGGAAAAGGCCATTAAAAAGACAAGAAAGAAAGAAAAGACCAAAATGGATGCCACAAGAGACTCTGAAATTTGCTCTTGAATGTTGAATAAAGCAAAAGGAAAAAATGATGAAGTAAAAGAGCTGAATAGAAGATTTCAAAGGATGGCTTGAGAAGACAAAGTGAAGTACTATAATGACATGTGCAAAGACCTAGAGGCAGAACACCAAAAGAGAAGAGCGCACTTGGCATCTCTCAAGCTGAAAGAACTGAAGAAAAAAATTCAAGCCTCTAGTTGCAATAGTGAAGGATGCTATGGGGAAAATATTAAATGATGCAGGAAGCATTAAAATAAAAAGGAAGAAATAGAGTCACTATACTAAAAAGAATTGGTAGATGTTCAACCATTTCAGGAGGTAGCATATGATCAGGAACCGATGGTACTGAAGGAAGAAATCCGAGCTACTCTGAAGGCTTTGGTGAAAAACAAGGCTCCAGGAATTGATGGGATACCAATTGAGATGTTTTAACAAACGGATGCAGTGCTGGAAGTGCTCATTCATCTATGCCAAGAAATTTGTAAGACAGCTACCTGGACGACTGACTGGAAGAGATCCATATTTATGCCCATTCCCAAGAAAGGTGCTTCAATGGAATGTGGGAATTATTGAATAATATCATTAATATCACATGCAAGCAAAATTTTGATGAAGATCGTTCAAAGGCAGCTGCAGCAGTATATCAACAGGAAACTGCCAGAAATTCAAGCCAGATTCAGAAGAGGACGTGGAACAAGGAGTATCATAGCTGATGTCAGATGGATCCTGGCCGAAAGCAGAGAATACCAGATAGATGTTTTTCCTGTGTTTTATTGACTCTGCAAAGGCATTCAACTGTGTGGATCATAATAAATCATGGACAACATTGTGAAGAATGGAAATACCAGAACACTTATTTGTGCTCATGAGGAACCTGTACATAGATCAAGAGGCAGTCGTTCAAACAGAACAAGAGCGTACAGCGTTGTTTAAAGTCAGGAAACATGTGTATCAGGGTTGTATACTTTCATCGCACCTATTCAATCTGTATGACGGGAAAATAATCTAGAAGCTGGACTATATGAGGAAGGACGGGGCATCAGGATTGGAGGAAGACTCATTCACAACCTGAGATATGTAGATAACTTAACCCTGCTTGCTGAGAGTGAAGAGAATTTGAAGCACTTACTGATGAAGATCGTAGACCACAGCCTTCAGGATGGATTACACCTCAACATAAAGAAAACAAAAATCCTCACAACTGGACCAATAACAACATCATGATAAATGGAAGAAAAGATTGAAGTTGTCAAGGATTTTATTTTTCTTGATCCACAATCAACAGCCATGGAAGCAGCAGTCAAGAAATCAAAAGATGCATTGCATTGGGCAAATCTGCTGCAAAAGACCTCTTTAAAGTGTTGAAAAGCAAAGATGTCACCTTGAAGACTAAGGTGCACCTGGCCCAAGCCACAGTGTTTTCAATCCCCTCATATGCATGTGAAAGCTGGATGATGAATAAGGAAGATTGAATTGTGGTGTTGGCAAAGAATATCGAATATGTCATCGACTGCCAAAACAATGAACAAGCCTATCTTGGAAGAAGTACAATCAGAACGGTCCTTAGAGGCAAGGACAGGAAAATTACGTCCCACATATTTTGGACATGTTATCAGAAGGGATCAGTCCTGGAGAAGAACATCATGCTGGGTAAAGTACAAGGTCAGCGAAAAAGAGGAAGACCCTCCACAAGATGGATTGACAAAGTGGCTGCAGCAACAGGCTCAAGCAGAACGACTGTGAGGATTGTGCAGGACCAGGCCGTGTTTCGTTCTGTTGTACGTAGGGTCACTATGAGTTCGAACTCACTCGATGACACCTAACAACAACAAGATTGACAGACCTTTCTTTTGAGGCATCTCTGGATTGTCTCTTACCTCCAACCTTTTGGTTAGCAGCTGAGCACACTAACTGCTTGCACCACCCAAGGATTCCTCACCTACATATCAAATTTAAAAAAAAAAAAAAAGCCCAGTGCCATCGAGTCGATTCCGACTCATATCAAATGCCACCTGCATAATCAGAGCAATCTATAGCAAAGTCCTGTAGTCCCGCACTGAAAAGAAACAACTCTTTGCTTTCCTTATGACAATGACATTACTAATAGAAGTGTGTTTGTGAAGTATAAATCACTTAGGTAACTGAAAGGTACTTTTTAAACTGCAAAATGGCATATTTAACTAAAAGTAAAAATCGCCAGTGCACATCACCAGCATTTAAGCAGTTCTAAATAAATGCGCCCCCTTGATGGGATTGTATTAACGTTAGAGGGTCACTATATCATGACTGGAACTAGCTCAGAAAATAGAAAACATAAAGGCCCTTTGCTACTGGAATACTCATAAATGCCTCTGCCTAACATTTGAGACCCTCATCAATCTGCCTCCGTTTGCCTTTCTAGGCATCATCCCCAGTTCTTCAAATCAGGGGCTCTTCTCCAGTAGTGCCAAGCTTCCTCCTGTCTCCCTCCCAAACCAAACCCACTGCTGTCAAGTCAATTCCGACTCATAGTCTTGTCTCCTTACTCACCATGAATTTACTACCTTTCTGGCTTTTCTCAGACTGGAGCTGTCTCCCCACACTTGCCATCAGGATGCTAACTAGCTTGAAGAACCTGGCTTCTTATGACCTCGGGCCTTTAGACCACTGGATTCTCCCTTCTCTAGCTTCTATAGTACTCTTTTATGCATGCAATTAATTGTCAATTCAAACTACTCAGTTTCCTAGTTATCAGTGCCAGACAACACAACTTTTATTGTTTCTTTGTTGGTCTCTCAATCAATTAGGTCTGTATCTTTCATTTCCTTCAAGAAGATTCATACATTCAACAAATATTTGAGATCACTACCAAGTGCCAGACATATGGAATCCCTGGGTGGTGCAAACAATTGATGTGCTTGGCTGTTAACCAAAAGTTTGACTGAGTCCACCCAGAGGCACCTTGGAAGAAAGGCCTAGCAATCTACTTCTGAAAAAAATCAGTCATTGAAAACCTTATGGAGCACAATTCTATGCTGACACACATGGGGTTGCCATGAGTTAGAATTAACTCGATGGCAAATTGTCTGGTTCTGTTTTGGTAACAAGTGCCAGGCACATAGTGCCATGCTCTTAAAGCTACCATTCTCTTTGGAGAAATAAGCAATTAATATGTAAACAAACAAATCTGATACGCAGTAAGAAGAAAATAAAACATGGTACTGAGTGAAGAAGGAGCCCTGATGTCACAGTGGTTACGCACTCAGGTGTTAACCAAAAGGTCAGCAGTTTGAACCCACCAGCTGCTTTATGGGAGAAAGTCATGGCAATCTACTCCCATAAAGATTTACAACCTTGAAAACCCTCTGGGGCAGTTCTACTCTGTCCTACAGGTTGCTATGAGGCAGAATTCTGCTTGAGGGCAATGAGTTTGATTTTAATAGGTAAATTTAATATTTAATAGGTAAAAGGAGACCAGGGTAGAGGTGAAATTTAAATGTGTAGTCAGGGAAGACATCTTTGAGGAGGAGACATTTGAGATGAATGAAACAGCTGATGAAACAAAAACTGGGGAGCAGGATGTGGAGAATTCCAGACAGCAAGTAAAAAAGGCCTGAGGGAATTAACTAGTGTTTCGGGGCCAAAAAGAAAGTCAGTGAATGATGGAGAGATTGATAAAGATGAGTTCAGAAAACAGGGGGAGATTATGAATATCCGTATTGGCTGGATAAGGAGTCTGGGCTTCATTCTAAGTACAATGGAAAACTTTTGGAAGACTTTAACCAAGAAATTGATATAATCTAATTAATGTTTTTAAAAGGTCTCTCAGGTTGCAGTATGAAGAGACTGAAGAAAGGTAAGACCAGAGGCCTAAAAGCTAAGAGATTTCACCCACTGGGAATCCAGGCGAGGGATGAGAAATGCTTGGCCTAGGGCAGTAGCAATGGAGATACTGAGAAGTGGTCAGATTGTGGACGTATTCTAAAGGTAGAGAAGGCAGGATTTGATGATGATTGAATATGGGTTATAAGAGAAAGTGAGCAATCAAGAAAAATTGCTAGATTTTTTACCTAAGGAACTGGATGCCATATGGTCCTGATGGACCACTCCTTCTATTACATTCCAGTCAGCAAATATTATTATTACGTACAATTTATTGAATATCTACTATGTGTTATGTATATTTTAGCCATTATTTGTAATCCTGGTATAAGCCTGTGAGGTAGGTATTGTGATAAGTATTCAACAGATGAGGAAAATGAGCCATGACAGGTTAATTTGCCCATAATCACATGGCTAAACCAGATTTCAAACCATGGTCTGTGTAACTCCCTACTCTATACTGTTTCCACTCAGTTACAACCCCCTGTGCTTGTCAATGGACTGCTGGAAGCCTGTTAGCACTAAGCCCAGAAGTCCTCCTTTCAAAATTCCTCCTTCCTCTTTGTAGGCATAGAAAAGAATCTGGACAGGAAAAAACAGATATGACCTGCACTTCCCTCTGGATGGTGAGAACCCATAACTTTTTTTTTTCTTTACACATTTCTAAGAAATATTTTTTTGGTTTGTTTGATTATTGCATATATGTGTGTGTGTGTTTGTGTGTGTGCATGTGCATATATATACCTACATATGTCTTAGGCTGGGTTCCCTGGAGAAGCAAAACCAGTGAAGCGTGTAAATATATATAAAGAGAGATTTATATCAAGGAAATGGCTCACACGGTTGTTGTTGTTGTTAGGAGCCATCTAGTTGGTTCCGACTCACGTACAACAGAACAAAACACTGCCTGGTCCTGTGCCATCCTCACATCATTCTTATGCTTGAGCTCATTGTTGCATCTCCTTGAGGGTCTTCCCCTTTTTCACTGATTCTCTGCTTTACCAAGCATGATATCCTTCCCCAGGAATTGGTCTCTCCTGATAACATGTCCAAAGTACATGAATTGAAGTGTTATCATCCTTGCTTCTAAGGAGCATTCGGCCTGTACTTCTTCCAAGACAGATTTATTCATTCTTTAGGCAGTCCCTGATATTTTTAATATTCTTCACCAATACCATAATTCAAAGGCATCAGTTCTTCTTTGGTCTTCCTATTCATTGTCCTGTTTTCACATGCATACGAGGTGACTGAAAACACCATGGCTTGGGTCAGGTTTACCTTATTTTCAAAGTGATGTCTTTGCTTTTGAACACTTTAAAGAGGTCTTTTGCAACATATTTGCCCAATGCAATACATCCTGTGATTTCTTGATTGTAGTTCCCAGGGGCATTGATTGTGGATCCAAGTAAAATGAAATCCTTGACAACTTCAATATTTTCTCCATTTACTAGGATGTAGTGTAGAGGTTAAGAGCTGTGGCTACTAACCAAAAGGTCAGCAGTTTGAATCCACCAGACATTCCTTGGAAACCCTATGGGAATGTTGCTTATTGGTCTAGTTGTGAGGATTTTGGTTTCCTTTATGTTGAGGTGCAATCCATACTAAAGGCTATAGTCTTTGATCTTCCTCAGTAAGTGCTTCAAGTCCTCTTCACTTTTAGTAAGGTTGTATCATCTGCGTAATGCAGGTTGTTAACAAGTCTTCCTCCACACTGTTGTAAAGGCTGGAAAATTTCAAGTTTGTGGAGGCTTCTCCGGACTCATGTAGCTGCAGGGGTAGCAAACCCAGGATCAGCAGTTTAGACAGCAAGCCTCTTGATCACAGGCTGCAGAGGCTGGCGAATCCCAACAGGCAAGCTGCTAACTCAAGTCCCAAGAATGGAAGGTCAATGAACAGGGGCCAGCTGCAAGATCCAGAGCAAACAAAATTCTTCCGAGCTTTGCCAGAAAGTCCATCAATATTGTATGCAAACCACACCCCCAAGGAAATTGCCTTTTAACTGATTGGCTGCTCATAACAGATCTCATCATGGAAGCCATTACATTATATCGGATCTCATTATGGAGGTGATTACATAGTTATATAGCTACCAATCTACATCATAACTGCCAAGCCACTGAAAATCATGGCCCAGCCAAGTAAACATACAACCATTACTATACATATATACATACATAGATATGTATGTGTACATATATATACATTTTTTTTTTCTATAAGGAAAATTGAGGATCTAAAGCCAAGTCTGGAGACAATCTGAATTCAAATTCCAGCCCTACCTCTTGGTATCTGTCTAACCTTCACCAAGTTTCTCAGAACGTTAGTTTGCTACGAGTGTTAGTTTATTCCTCTATTAAGTGGATATATAATATTTATCTTGCAGGGTTGGTGTAAAAATAAAATGACACATGTAGGAAGCATTTAACACAATGCTTGGCAAAGAGCAAGTCCTCAATAAATAAATGGTATCTATTTTTTTTTTTTTTTTTTTTTAGTGGTAGTTTCCAAGGGTGGGTACCAGGACACAAACAACTATCCAAGTCATTATTTTATTCTCTGTAATTTATTTCCACTTTACTTTATAGATGAGGCAACTCAAACAAATGAGAAAGTGACTTGCCTAATAGCCAAGATAAATTAGACTCAAGACAAGAATTCTCATTTCCCAATTCCCTGAACACATCCACTAAATCATCCAATCTCTTGGATAACATGTATTTTTTAAACTGCTACCCGATTGATTGTTCCTGGATTTGGTAGGCATCCAAACCACAGCTGCTATTTATGAATAAACTATAAAGTCATGCAATCATACTCTGAGCAGGCTCTGAAATAAAATTTCTACCAAGGATACACACTGTTTGTCTTCGTTACCTAGCGCTGTTACAACAGAAATACCACAAGTAGGCGGCTTTAACAAGCAGAAATTTGTTTTCTCACAGTTTAGGAGGCTAGAAGTTGGAATTCAGAGTGCTGGCTCTAGGAGGAGGTTTTCTTTCTCTGTCGGGTCTGTAGGAAGATTCTTGTCTCTTCAGCTTCTGTTTCCTGGTTCCTTGGAGATCTTCATGTGTCATGGCATCTATCTTACCCCAACTCTGCTTGCTTCTTCTTCTTGTTGTTAAAAGCTGTGAGTCGGTTCTGACTCATGGTCACCCTATGTACAATAGAAAAAACACTGCTCAGTTGTGCTACCATTCTCACAATTGTTGTTATGCTTGAGCTGATTGTTGCGGCCACGATGTCAATCTTTCTCCCCGAGGGTCTTCCTCTCTTTTGCTCAGCATTTACTTTACCAAGGATGAAATTCTTCTCCAGGGACTGGTCCCTCCTGATAACATGTCTATCTTAGTTATACAGTACTGCTGTAATAGAAATACCACAAGTGGATGGCTCCAACAAAGGCATTTATTCTCTTACAGTTTAGGGAGCTAGAAGTCTGAATTCTGGGTGCCAGCTCCAAGGGAAAGCTTTCTTTCTCTGTCAGCTCTGGGGGAAGGCCCTTATCATCAATAGTTCCCTGCTGTAGCAACTTCTCAGAGCAGGGACCTCTGGTTCAAAGGATGTGCTCCGCTCCTGGCTCCTCTTGCTTGGTGGTAATGAGGTCTCACTCTCTCTGCTCCCTTCTCTCTCATTTTATCTCTTGCATCTCATCTTATCTCCTCTTATATCAGATCAGGGCTATGACCTGAGTAATGGTGTTGCAGCCTACCCTAATCCTCTGTAACATAACCTAATCTTGCCTCATTAACAACAGGGAGAGATTAGGATTAAAAAAACATACAAACATTACATCAAATCACAAAATACAGGACAACCACACAATACTGGGAATCAGAGCTTAGCCAAGTTGACACGTATTTTGGGGGGACACAATTCAATCCACGTCAATATCCAAAGTACATGAGAAAAAGTCTTGCCATCCTCTTTCTAAGGAGTATTCTGGCTGTGCTTCTTCTAAAACGGATTTGTTGTTTTTGTGGCAGTACATGGTATAATCAGTATTATTTGCCAATACCATAATTCAAAGGCATCAATTCTTCTCTGGTCTTCTTATTCATCGTCCACCTTTCCCACCCATATGAAGCCATTAAAAATACGATGGCTTGAGTCAGACGCTCCTTAGTCCTCAAAGTGACAACTTTGCTTTTTAACACTTTAAAGAGGTCTTTTGCAACAGGTTTGCCCAGTGCGATGCATCTTTTGATGTCTTGACTGCTGTTTCCATAAGTGTTGATTGTGAATCCAAGTAAAATGAAATACTTGACAATTTCAATCTTTTCCCTGTTTATCATGATGTTGCTTATTTGTTCAGTTGTGAAGATTTTTGTCTTCTTTATACTGAGGTGTAATCCATACTGCAGGCTGTACTCTTTAATTTTCATCATTTAACTGCTTCTAGTCCTTTTTGTTTTCAGCAAGCAAGGTTGTGTCACCTGCATATCGCAGGTTGTTAATAAGCCTTGCTCCTGTCCTGACTCTGCATTCTTCTTCACACTGGCCAGCTTTTCGGATTATTTGCCCGGCATACAGATTGAATAAGTATGATGAAAGGATACAACCTTGAGGCATACCTTTCCTGATTTTAAACCACGCAGTGTCCTCTTGTTCTGTTTAAATGACTGCCTCTTTGTCTATATACAGGCTCCTTATGAGCACAATTAAGTATTCTGAAATTCTCATTCTTCACAATGTTATCCATAATTTGTTATGATCCACACAGTCAAATGCCTTTGCATAGTCAATAAAACACAGGTAAACATCTTTCTGGTATTCTCTGCTTTCAGCCAGTATCCATCTGATATCAGCAATAATATCCCCCACTGCACGTCCTCTTCTGAATCTGGCTTCACTTTCTGGCAGTTGGTTGTCAATGTACTGGTGTAATCATTTTTTTTTTATTATCTTCAGCAAAATTTTACTTGTGTGTGGTATTAATGACATCGTTCAATAATTTCAGCATTCTGTTGGATCTTTTTTTTCTTTTTTTTAATGAGCACAAATATGGTTCTCTTCCAGTTGGTGGGCCAGGCAGCTGTCTTCCAAATTTTTTGGCGTAGATGGGTGAGCACCTCCAGCAGAGCGTTTATTTTTTGAAACATCTCAACTGGTATCCCATCAATTCCTGGAGTCTTTATTTTTGCCAATGCCTTCAGTGTAGCTTGGACTTCTTCCTTCAATATCATTGGTTCTTAATCTATGCTACCTCTTGAAATGGTTGAACATTGACCAATTCTTTTTGGTACAGTGACTCCATGTATTCCTTCCATCTTCTTTTGATGCTTCCTGCATCGCTCAATACTTTCCCCAAAGAATACTTTAATATTGCAACTTAATGCTTGGAATTTTTTTTTCAATTCTTTCAGCTTGAGAAATGCTAAGTGTGTTCTTCCCTTTTGGTTTTCTAACTCCAGGTCTTTGCACATTTCATTATGATACTTTGTCTCCTTTAGCCACCCTTTGAAATATTCTGTTCAGCTCTTTTACTTCATCAATTCTTCTAATCACATTAGCTGCTCTACATTCAAGAGCAAGTTTCAGAGTCTCCTATGACATCCGTTTTGGTATTTTTTGTCTTTTTAATGACCTTTTGCTTTTTTCACATATGATGTCCTTAATGTCATCCCACATCTCATCTGGGCTTTGGTCATTAATGTTCAGTGCATCATATTTATTCTTGAGATGGTCTCTAGATGGTCTCTAGGGATATATTAAAGGTCACCCTTTGGCTTTCATGGACTTATTTTAATTTTCTTCAGCTTCATCGTGAACTTGCATATGAGAAATTGATGGTCTGTTTCGAAGTCAGTCCCTGGCCTTGTTCTGACTGATGATATTGTCTCTTTCCACAGATGTAGTTGATTTGATTCCTGTGTATTCCATCCAGCAAGGTGCACGTGTATAGTAGCAGTTAATGTTGTTGTAAAAAGATATTTTCAATTAATAAATCATTGGTCTTGCAAAATTCTATGAGGTGATTTCTGGTGTCGTTTCTATCACCAAGGCTACCTCGTGTTTGATCTCTTTTTATAGCTTAAAAGAGACTGACACAAGACACACATTACACTAATCCTACCTCACTAACATAACAAAGACAACCCATTCCTAAATGGGATTACAGCCACAGACATAGAGGTTACGATTTATAAGGCATATTTTTAGGGAACACAATTCAATCCATAAAATTCCACCCTCTGACTTCAAAAATTTGTGTCCTTGCCACATGCAAAACACATTTACCCATCACATCATCCCAACCATCTTAAATCAACTCCAGGTCCCAAAATCTCATCTTCTGATTCATCTAAATCAAACATGACTGAGACTTTAGGCGTGTTTCGATCCTGGCTCAAAATTCCTCTTCTCATCTGTGAGCCTGTGAAATCTAGACTACAAGTTATCTGTTTCCAAAGTACAATGGTGGAACAGGCATGAGGTAGACATTTCCATTAAAGAAGGAATAACAGGCACCAAGAAGTCCAAAACCAAGCAGAACAAATTATATTAGCTCTCAAGTCTTGAAAATAACCCTCTCTTCTCTGAGACCATCTGGGCAACAACCAGTCTGTGGGTGTTGGCCACGCCCTCTGGGTTCTTGTTGGAGGCCCCTCAGCCCTGAGCTTCAGCTCTGCCTTCCAGGCCCACTCTGCTCCCTAGGCTTTGGGAGGCCCCATTCTCCTAGCCCATATGAGTGATAACCCTACCCCCTCAGTCCTGGCAGGTCCAGTTCTTCTGCCCCTTGAGCATGGTGGCATCCTTACCCCTTCAGCTTTGGGCAGTGGCCCCATTCCCCTGGCACTTGTGAATGGCAGCTTACAAGTTAGGATTTATAACACATATTTTGGGGGAACATAATTCAATCCATATCACTGCTGAAAAACCCCTTGCTAGTAGGAAAATTGTCAATGTGGTCTTAAGAACAGTTTTCATTTGGGATACCTACCTGTGGTGTCGAGTCAATTCCAACTCATAGTGACTCTATAGGACAGAGTAGAACTGCCCCATAGGACTTTCAAGGAGCAGCTGGTAGATTCAAACTGCTGATTTTTTCGTTAGCAGTCATAGCAGTTAACCAAATATATTTTCTAATCTATCTTATCACCACCACATTCTATCAAGCCATGCAACATAAAGAATTTTGAAATCTGGAACACAGAGATTTTTCTCCTTAGATCTAAAGCCATTCCTTTTAGGCAATTGCTAGGGTGGAAGCAGTTTTGCTGGCTGGCTGATAATCTAAATCACATGAAGCATATACTAATAATTATAGATTTCTCTATCTCTAAATTCTCAGATATTCTCATCCAGCTAGTCTGGAGTTAAGGTCTAAGGACAAATATTTTTAAAAGCTGCTCATTAGCAATCAAGGAAATGCAAATCAAAGTCATGATGAGATACCATGTCACACCCACTAGGATAGCTAGAAAAAAAAAAAGATAAGCATTGGTGAGGATGTGGAGGAATCAAAACCCTCATACACAGCTAGTGGGAGTATAAAATGGTGCAGGAGCTTTGAAATAGTCTGGCAGTTCCTCAGAGGGTAAAACACAGAGCTACCATATGACCTAGTAATTTCACTGCTAGGCATGTAAACAAGAAAATTGAAAGTGTATGTCTAAAACCTTGTATACGAATGTTCATAGCAGCATTATTCTACAGTCAAAAAGTGGAAATAACCCAAATGTCCACTAACAGATGAATGGATAAACAAAATGTGGTATATCCACACAATTGAATATTTGCCCATAAAAGGGAATGAAGGACAGGCAGTTCCTGGATTACAAACTTCTGATTTACAGGCAACTCGTACTTACCAACGGACTGCCATAAAGCCTAAAAAACAAAAAAACCAAACCCAGTGCCGTCGAGTCGATTCCGACTCATAGCGACCCTATAGGACAGATTAGAACTGCCCCATAGAGTTTCCAAGGAGCACCTAGCGGATTCAAACTGCTGACCCTTTGGTTAACAGCCGTAGCACTTAACCACTACACGGCCAGAGTTTCCCCATAAAGCCTATTATATTGAAAATTGGAGTTAAATACGATGGTTTGTAATAACTCACTACTTTGTGACACTCAAGAAAATACTGCACAGCTTGGAAGCCTGTCTTAAATGTTTCATATGCACAATCCATAAAAAATTTTAAAAAACCCTTTGGGGTTGAGTTGATTCCAACTCACAGCGACCCCATAGGACAGAGAAGAACTGTCCCATAGGGTTTCCAAGCAGCGCCTGGCGGATTTGAACTGCTGACCTTTTGGTTAGCAGCCATAGCTCTTAACCACTATGCCACCAGGGTTTCCTCTATACATAAAAAAAATAGAAAGGTAAAATACATACTATATACTAAGACAAACATTTGACTAGCTGACGCTAAATATGAACTTTGGGTACCTGTTCCGACTTACCTAGCAATTCAACGCAAAGACAGACTTAGGAGCAGATCTTGTTCATAACCTGGGGACTTCCTGTACTGATACATGCTACAACATGTTCTTGTTAGCTGCTGTCAGGTTGGACCCCAACTCATGGCATCCCCATGTGTTATGGAGTAGAACTGCTCCACGGGGTTTTATTGGCTGTAATCATTACTGAAAAAAAAATCACTAGCCCTTTTCTTCCGCAGAACCTCTGGGTAGATTTGAACTGGCAACTTTTCAGTTAGCAGCCAGTCACAAAATGTTTTCACCACCCAGGCTCCTTGCTACAACATGATGAGCCATGAAAACAGTGTGCTAAGTAAAAGGAGACATTCACATAAGACTATACAATGTATGCCTCATTTATATGAAATATTCAGGTGCTCCTTGGATACCCTGTGAGACAGTTCTACTCTGTCCTATAGGGTTTCTATGAGTCAGAATCGACTCAACAGCGGTGGGTTTGGTTTAGCTTTTTAAGGCTACAGGGGTAGGTGGGGTAGTGGAGGGAAGACTGGGAGGAAATGGAATGACTATAAATGAATACAAGGTTTCTTTCTAGAGTGATTATAATATTTTAAAATTGGTTGTGGCAATGGTTGCAGAACTCTGTGGATGTTAAAAACCATCAAATTGTACAATTTATATGAGCAAATTTTATGATATATGAATCATATGTCAATAAATCTCTTGTATTTAAAAAGAAAGAGAAAGGTTGCCCATGTGATTTGGATGTACAGACAAGTTTGAAAACCACAGTTTTGTCCTTGCTACTCAAAATGAGGTCTATGGACCAGCAGGATCAGCACGACCTGGCAGTTGTTAGAAATGCAGAATCTTACTTTTGGGTAGACCTGCGGTTTTACATTTTAACAAGATCTCTGGATAACTGGTGTGCACATTAAAGTTTGAGATATGTTGCTTTAAGTCACTATTTAGAACCTTTTCCAAACATGTTTATTCTATCTCAAATAATCAAACCAGGGACTTGGCCTCCTTAATGCCTAAACTGGATGAAGTTGCTAGCATCAACAGTTCATTCGACTGTGGGAAAATTCACCAAAACAAGCTTGGGGAAAGCCCCGATGAGAAGATTTTCCTCAATAAATCTCCTTGGATGTCTGAGGAGTTTTAAGCAATGTTGCTAGAATCTCACTGGAGAACATAAAAATGTTCCTGCTTATAGTGAAGGAGAGAAGAGGATTTTCACACAATAATCAATCAGAGCAGAGGCAAAGAGAGATTTAAGTAGGTAGAGTTGGGAGCAAGGTGGGTGTTTGTGCAATCTGACATGTAACTTAAGTGTCTTAGTCATCTAGTGCTGCTATAACAGAAATACCACAAGTGGATGGCTGTAACAAAGAGAAATTTATTTTCTCACAGTCCAACAGGTTAGAAATCCAAATTCAGGGCGTCGGCTCCAGGTAAAGGCTTTCTCTCTCTGTCAGCTCTGGAGGAAGGTCCTTGTCTTCAATCTTCCCCTGGACCAGGGGCTTCTCTGCACAGAAACCCTGGGTCCAAAGGATGCACTCCGCTCCAGGCACTGCTTTCTTGGTGGTATGAGGTCTCCCACTCTGCTTGCTTCCCTTTCATTTTATCTCTTGTAAGATAAAAGGTGGTACAGGCCACACCTCAGGGAAACTCCCTTTAATTGGATCAGGGATGTGACCTGAGCAAGGGTGTTACATCCCACCCTAATCCTCTGTAACCACAGGCAGAGATTATGATTTATAACACATAGGAAAATCACAAAATGGAGGACAACTACACAATACAGGGAATCATGGCCTAACCAAGTTGATACGTATTTTGGGGGGACACAAATCAATCCATTGCATTAAGTCGCTCTCATTTTTTGTCTGTAGTCATCTTGATGAAAAAATCATGACTTTTTGCACTGTCACAAGAGAATTGTCACTTACCTTTCACAATCTGTGTTGATCATCTTACATGTTTTATCATATTTCCAACAGTTAACTTATTGTCGTTGTTGTTAAGTGTCATGAAGCCAATTTTTGACTCGTAGTGACCCCATGTGACAGAGTACAATTGCCCAATAGAATTTCCTAGGCTGTGATCTTTATGGAAGCAGATTGATTATTAGGTCATTCTTCCACAAAGCTGCTGGGTGGATTCAAACCACCAACTTTTCAGTAAGCACCCAAGTGCTTAACTACCATCACCGGGTCTCTGAAGCAGTTGAAAAGAAAAAGAAAAAAAAAAACCTGTTGCCATTGAGTTGATTGCAGCTCATTAGAGTACCTTTCATTAATTTAATCCTGCATCATTAAAATATTTGTTGGAACCTAGGGGCTATGTTTTCAAGTTGTTGGGCACTATATGTTTTTTTTTTTTTTTATATGTTTACTTGAGATTCCAATTAACACTACGGGGTCAACTTACTTCAAATTAGCGCAATCAGGTATCCACACAAAATTTGAAAAGGTACAAAACTTTGCAGTAAAGGACCATTTTTATATGTTCTTATTCTATGCATGGTGGCTGTACTGTACGGTGATTGTTAGACCAACAGTTGATCGACCAACTTAGCTTGACTCTCAGGAATACCCTTAAATAGCTGTCTGATTTTATGCAAGCATTTTAAGCTTCAGGGTCCTTTTCTATAAATTGATATAATAGCTCCATAAATTGTTGTAAGGCATAGCATAATACACGTAAAGTGCTTAATACACTTCTTAGAACATAGCAAGCTGTCAATAATGTTGGTTATTATCATTGTCATCAAGATTCTAAAACAGAGATAGCAGAAACATTTGACAGTATATTTGCTCTCAAACCATTTCATGTTCTAATTAACTGCAATTTAGTTTGTAAAACGTGCAATACATTAACAGCAAAACTGAATATCTATAAGGTGAAATGGGTTTGGGTATAGTGTTACAGAATTTTGGGTGAGAAGCCTGAAAGTCAGAGTTAAAGACTTGCCAGGAAAGAGAATACCTGGCCATGTCAATAGGAAGGCTTGGTTATTAATGAAAGTGCCAAATGCTTGGTAGTAAATAATGCAAGCCAATGGTTCTAGATCTTTAGTGTGATTCTGAATCACCTGGAGTGTTTCTTAAAACAGATTGCTAGGCCCCACACGCACAGTTTCTGATTCAGTAGACATGGGAAGGGAATTTGCATTTCTTTTACATTCCCAGGTGATGCTCAGGCTACTATCTCAGGGACCACATTTTGAGAACCACTGGTGAAGGTTTTCAGAGAAAGGAGAGATCCCTGGGAGTTTGAGAGTGAGGGTCAAGGACCTGCCAGGAGTAAGGTCAGAAGAACCCCCCAAGGTCAAATATCCTACCTCCTCAAACGCCTTCAAGCGTCCTCAACCCTACTACCTCTATATCTCATTCCTATTTTTTTTTAATAATAAAATGAGGAAACTATTTTTAAGCAACAGATAGTATTATTTTCAACCATTTTCATGAACCCGGTTGTATCAAATCAATTAAGATAGGGAGCCACTCTTCCATGTCACTGGAAAAGAATCTCCTAATAAACTCTTAGCAACTGAAGGCTAAGACTTCAAGGTGGATCAGAGTTACCTAGGGGAACTAGGACCCACTCTGGACATATTGAAGCAAAATTTCTAGGGGTGAAGACAAAGCAACTGTAGTTTTAACTGGTTCTTCAGGTAATTCTGATGGACACCAAAGATTGGAAAATACTGATTTAGCCCTAGACCATCTCAGAATCCTTTCAATGTTTTTCCGGTATGATACAGTGAAATGACCATGGGCTTTAGACTCAATCTGAATTGAACCTGTGTCCTACCTCTGCTGATAAATAACTGAGTGGTTTGGGGCACTCTCTGAGTATAGGATCTCTGAGTCTCAGTTTACTTGTCTATCAAATGGGGAAAGTTATACCTAAGTTTATTAGCTAATGATTAGCACCAACATACAAAAAATGCTCGAAGTAACAGCTATTCACTAAGAATAAAAGATAGGATCCACAATGCCCCTGGAAACGGTATCTATGATCATTAACTCTTAACCCAAAATAACATATACTAATATATAACACTCAAATCCCTTGCTATACTTGCAAAGTTTCACACACACTGACTAGTAGGTTATCTCAGGTATGTAACAGTGCCTAGAATGTATCAGTATGAGTTGTTGTCAAGTCAGTTCTAATTCATGGCGATCAAGGAGTGTCAGAGTAAAACTGTGCTCCACAGGGTTTTCAATGGCTGCTTTTCTGGAAGTAGATGGTCAGGCTTTTCTTCCAAGGCACCTTCTGAGTGGACAGGAACCTCCAACATTTAGTTAGCAACAGAGTATATTAACCATTTGCACCACCCAGGGACTCCACGTAGGATATAGTAGGATAAAACAATTCTTTATAGTATATACCCTTACCGACATTACAGTATGAACCAAAAACCAATCCTGTTGCCATCGAGTCAGTTCTGACTCATAGTGACCCTACAGTATAAAAAAAAAATAAAAAGTATAGGTGGTAAAAATACAGAATTTAGAGCCAGACTGCCTGGGTTCAGATCCTAGCTTTGCTACTTCATTTACAACTTAGTTTTCTCATTTATTGCATCATGATAATAGAAATTACAATCACAGAGATGCTGAAATATGAAACGAATTAGTATATGTAATGTACTTAAAACGGTACATTGCACTATATACCTCTTGTTTTTTTATTATTATTATCATTACTATTATTATTATTAAGCACATAAATGTTAAGAGGGTGCTAATAAGAAGTCAGTAGAGAGAAACAGGAAAAGCTCTAGGGAAAAGTGAGGTTTGAGCTATTCTCATAAAGAAAAAAGACATAATTGTGTATTGTCCCAGACTAGAAATTTTCAAAGCCATTACAGTAACCACACAGGAAAAGGAAATCTAAGGCCTCTAATGAGTGTGATTACATAGACAATCAACACTGGTAACTAGTGCTCCAAAAAATGCATTTTATTTTCCTGGGGATTAGGTAGCAAGAGAGAATGAGACAAGATTGTCTTTCTTACCCAGCAACCATCACGTTTTTTACTGTTCACTGGGACACAGTCTGGGTCTACTTGATAAATGGGGGTGAATATTCATATATTAAAAAAAAAAATTGTTATACTGTTGATCCTGACTCATAGTGATCCTATAGGGCAGAACAGAACGGCTCCATAGGGTTTCCAAGGAGGAGGTGGAGGATTAGAACTGCTGACCTTTTGGTTAGCAGTCAGTAGGTCTTAACTACTACAGCGCCAGGGCTCCCATTCACACATAACCAAAAAAAAACTTGTTGCAGTCCAGTTGATTCTGACTCACGCTAACCCTGCAGGACAGAATAGACCCGCCCTATAGGGTTTCCAAGCAGTTGGTGGATTCGAACTCCGGAATTTTTGGTTAGCAGCCGAGCTCTAAACGACTGTGCCACCAGGGCTCCCCATCCATATACAAAGAACCAAACCAAACCCCTTTCCATCTAGTTGATTCCAGCTCATAGCCACAGAGTAGAACTGCCCCCACAGAGTTGCCAGGGAGCAACTGGTAGATTCAAACTGCCAATGTTTTGGTTAGCAGCCAAGCTCTTAACCACTGCACCACCAGGGTTGTCTCTTTTTTTATTATAAGAGTGGCTAGATGTAATAACTTATCATTTACCTCAGAAGGGATATATGTTGACATGCCTGAGACCACTGAACCCCTAGACATTTCTCTGTGGTGGAAGACCCCTGAATTTTTGTGGGATTTATTTCTTACCTTCTGGAAGACGAATGGAAACTCTGGTGGTGGAGTGGTTAAGAGTCGGAATCGACTCCACCTCAGCGGGTTTGGTTTTCGGGTTTGGAAGACAAAAGTGTCTTGCCGATGTGTCTAGAGTAGTTGTTGCTTCCTGCTCACCAGGTCCACTCAGCATAACCCTGAGATATCCTGGGGGAGGGATTTAGACTGCATTGCGGAGTCTGGGTGAGTATTTAGTGATGCATTTGCAAAAGGTGCTCAGCCCAGTTCTGTCAGAGTAAACCCTCAACAAATGCTACCTATTGTTGCTTTACTCAAAATCGATCCTGTGCACCAGAATGCTAGGCAAGGGCCGAGAGCTGCCAAGGGAAGCTGCCCCTGGATTTGGCTTCTTTCCTACAACCACCCTGGTTTTCCCTCTTCCTGTTTATCATCAAATTGTTATTCACAAAGAGATGAATGAACGTTTTACGTTACACTCCAATAAATATTTCTCAAATTAAACCACCCCTTAATTGCATCTCAGCAATACTCTCCAGTGACCGCCGCATTAGGCTTAATGAATAATTCATCAGCTTCCCGGGGTGCAGTTCTGCTGGTCTCAAGTACAAGAAGAATTAATGAGATATTGGCCTTTCAGGCCTCCACTTTTTCCTTTTCGTAAATGCACGCGTGCAGCTTCCTTGCAGGGCAAGAGACGCCGCAGGGCAAGCCGGCTGTGGGAGCCCTGTAGGTCACCGCTCGCCGGGTGAAGCCCGAGCCCAGAGCCCCTCTTAACCTCTGCCTTGCGGGGGCGCGGGAAGGCCGTTGGCAGTGCTGGGAGACCTTTGCGCTCCTACACCCTTGAACAGTATCGCAACGTAGTGGGTGCGCCTGGGGTCAGTGGCAGGGGTCAGGGACGTTTCTCAGTGAACCCCATGCACAGGTCAGGCAGTTTGGAATCTACACGCTGCTTCCGTCCGGGGACGCAGTGGGTCTGACTGTCGCAGTGGCAGCTGTACATCTTTCTCCCAGTGGGGCTGCAGAGAAAGAAGTTGGGGGAGTGGGAGAGAAAGGATAAAAATAATTTTCCTTTATCTTTCTGCGATCTTCAATCGATCCCAGGACATCCTGATCTGATTTATTCTTTTTTTTTTTTTTTTACTGTTTCCATGAAAGGCCAAGAAATTCCTTTTACTGTTTTCTTCTTCTCCCATTCCGGAAAGGAAGGCCTTAGAGCTTGCCTATAAGACCCAAAATGTACCCCAAATAGAGAAGAGGGTGTAGACTCTGCCCCTTCACACCAGACTCTGCCTATTCATTCATACTAAAATCAAGATAACAGCACCAACTTTATGTTTACAAGGGTGATTTCATTAATACTCATGAAGTAGGTGTTATTATTAACCTTTTACAGAGGAGGCACCCTTTCACAGATGAGAGCACTGAGGCTTACTGGAGCAAACAAACTTGCCTACGCTACGTAACTAAGAGCAACTGAACTGGGATTGGAACCCAGAGCAATCTGATTCCAGAGCCAGAACATCAAAGCCCCATATTCTCCTCACCCCACCCCACTCCTTAACTGATGTCCTCTCTTTTCTACTCTTTCTCAATTACCAGCTGCTGTTGAGTCAACTCTGACTTACAGCAGCCCTGACCCATGGCAACCCCAGGTATGTCAGAGTAGGACTGTGCTCCACAGGGTTTTCTATAGCTGTGTTTTGTTTGCCTTTTTTTTTTTTTTTGAGGAAAATCACCAGGACTGTCTTCTGAGGTGCCTCGGGGTGGATTCAAACCTCCCACCTTTTAGCTAGCAGCCAAAGACATTAATTATTTGCACCACTCAAGAATTCTTTTCTACTTTTTTGCTTTTCCTTTTAAATTTCTATCTCAGTTTACAACTTGGCCTACGTCAACGTCAAGCCCCGGGTCTTTGTTTGCTCTGTTTGGTGGTAAGAATAGCGAATGCATTGGAGTCAATAAGCTTAGTTCTCTTAGCCTTTAAGTTTTCCTTGTTTTTTGAAATTCTTCTTAGAGTCTTTTTAAATATTATTCAGCACAAACACCAATATGGCCTATATTGTCAAGAAACTCAGTAAAATCATATGCAAGAACTGGTATATCCAGGTAATACATCGGAAGACTTTGGACTTGAACTCGGAATATCAGAATGTTTGGGTTTTAGTGCTGCCTCTAAGGAGCCCTCATGGCACAATGGTTAAAAACTTAGCTGCTAACAGAAAGGTCAGTGGTTTGAACCTACCAGAGGCTCCATGGGAGAAAGATGTGGCAATCGGTTTCCATAAAGATTGCAGCCTTGGAAACCCTGTGGGGCAGTTCTTCTCCATCCTACAGGATCACTATGAGGCAGAATCAACTTGACAGCACAGAACAACAATAACAGTGTTGCCCCTGCTCCATGCTGGCTGAGTGACCATGAGTAAGTCACTTAAACTCTCTGAGCTTAGTTTCCTTCTCAGTAAAATCAGGAAAGTGATAGGATCTACCCCACTAGAGCTGTGATGAAGAATTAAAAAGTTAATGTGTGTGAAGTTATTGCGTGTGCTCTTTGATCTCTACATAACCTCCTCTCTGTCACCTTTCACGAATGCCTTGTAACCCAGGGTAGGAGGTGGCAGTAGGAGGGGTGGGAGAATAAGACAAATAAAGCTGCTGCTAGGAAGACAAGCAGGGTAGCTCTTAGGAAGAGCTGCTGATTCTCCTTCCTTCCAAGGCCCTCACTCCAGCTGTCCCTTCCGCATCACCTTCCCTAAAGAGTTTGGGAGAGGGACACACCCTGGTTACCACAGTTTTAAATCTCAGGTCTAAATCACAACCTATTTGCCTCATTTCCTGGATACAGATAACCTACAAACAAGGAACAGAAAATGTTCACTGCGAGTTCTTCTGTGACACAAAAAGGGGGAAAAAAAAAATGTGCTGCCTGGTTGTGCAGAAAAAGCTAGATGGGGGGGTCACCCTGTGTGTTGCTCCTTCACCCCAGGTCATAATCGGAAATAGAGGCACACAATGGAATTATACCTTCATGGGTTAGTTTGTTTGTGGGTAGGTTGGAGGGAAAGAAGAAGAAGAAAAACAAGACACTTCAGGCTTCTGGAAATCATTATAGCCAAAGAGGATGGATGGCTTTCTTCTCAGATTGGCTCACTTTGTCTCTGGGGAACAACTCTGACCTTTGTTTCTTCACTGCGTGCCTTATTCTCTGCAAAGGAGCCTTGCACTCTTCCTGAAAGTCAATACTGAGCAGCCTGCAGTCTTTCCTTCCTTCCCGTGTTAACAGCTTCCATGGCAGCCTTCACAATCCATCTCTGTCTCTCGGTTTCCCAGCCTCAGTCGCCCTTCTCCCTCTCTCTCTCTCTCTCTCTAGCTCATTCTTTTCACTATTGCAAAGCTCTCCCACATTATGATTGCATTGTTTTCTGGCCTGTCTCAAGTAGGGAGACATTAAAGGCCATAATCAGCACCCTCCTCCACACCTACAGTAGGGCTTTTCCAAGTTTTCTTTTTTCAACATGAAGATCTTTTTACATGGAGGAAAAGCAAAAAACCTGGCAAATTTGTGACAATAAACATACACAAACTGAAGCAAGATGGAGCAGGAGTAGGTACGTGGGAGGGAAGGCCTAAGGCCACCTGTTTGGAGTAGATTCCCACCCCCCAGGAAAATGTGCAATTTCCAATTTCTTACTCCCACCATTTTTTGAAAAGAGAGAGTAAACAGAGGCAGACATGAGAGCAGATGGGGACAAGACTATCTCAGAGGAGGATGAAGTATTTGATGGTGCACATAGGGTGGTCTGTACTTTTTTACACACAGTGGGAGAGGACAGCTGCAGGGCCCACCTCTGCAGAACAACTGCCTAGTGACCTGGAACAACAGAAGTTTTATTTTATGGGGGTGCCCAGCTTTCCTGAGATAGAATTTATCTGCTCTTTTAGGCTAGTACCCCATAGCACAGTGACAGTATTTCCTGAGTCAAAAAGGCAAAACAGTTTAGCTGAACAAGGACTTTTGTAAGCGGTAAATGCATTTATAAAGTTACGTAAACACATTTATATAAGAATTTCACCATCCAACTGTCAGTTTGACTGTGGTGGCTTGTATGTTGCTATGATACTAGAAGCTACGCCACCAGTATTTCAAACACCAGCATAGTCACCTGTGGTGGACAGGTTTCAGAGAAGCTTCAGGACTAAGACAGACTAGAAAGAAAGGCCTGATGACCTGTTCCAAAAATTAGCCAATGAAACCCTATGGATCACAAGAGAATATTGTCCAATACACCCACTCCTCACCGATCAACGTGGTTAGGTTCCAAAGACCAAGTCGCTTTGCAAAAATCAGCATTACGTGAAAATGGAGGGTGATCACGTCAGATCAAAAATAGAGGGTAACTACATCATTACATAACTGCCAAATCACTGAGAATCATGGCACAGCCAAGTTGACACAGAGTTTAACCACCCCATCAAACATTATTCTTGCCTCGCTCCTTAGCATTCGTTACTCCCAGATGTACATGGTTAATGTGCAAAATAGTTGGATAGTAGATTTTCTACTATTGTCAAACATGCAAAATGCCAGATAACAAAATAGCCGATAAGTGAGGAGCACGTGTGTAGGCTGGAAGATAAGCCTCCTAAGTTGGAAGTCACTCAAAATACACAGTGGCTGCAACAATGGACTCGAGCATACCACCAATCGTGAAGATGACACAGGCAACGTTTCATTCTGTTGTAAATAGGATCACCGTGAATTGGAGTCAACTGTGCAGAAGATAACAACATATGAGAATTAAGTGATTTCATTAGAAAATAATAAAGTTATATAAAATTAAGACTGTTCTAGAAAAATCTGGAACAGGTATGTGCTGTCCCATATTTCTAATCACTGTTGTTTCCTTCAGGCATGTGATTACATGCATATCGCCACACATGCATTCACACACACACTTCCTAGTCTAAAGGCCGAAAACCTTTCTGGTTTTCAAAGTGTCATCCACTTATCCTGATCACTGATGCATTTTAATTTTGTCCTCCTAGAGGGTATTCTATGAATCAGAATCAGAGCGGATAAATTCTATCAGAATCGACTCATAGTGACCCTAAAGGACACAGTAGAACTGCCCAATAGGGGTTCCAAGGAGTGGCTGGTGGATTTGAACTGCTGACCTTTTGGTTAACAGCCCTAGCACTTAACCACTGTGCCACCAGGGCTCCACTAGTAGAGCAATGGTTCTCAAAATTTATTACACATAAGAATCACCTGGGTATCTTATTAAAATGTAGATTCTAATTCTGTGTACCTGGAGTAGAAATACAAATTCTCAGCAGGGGTTTGAACAGTGACAAACTAGTTCAAAGCCCTGGATGGCAGTCCTTGTTCTAGCGCCAGCCGAGAATGATGTGGAGGGGGTTCCTGCTGGAGCTGCAGTCTGGCTGCTTCGAAGATCTGTTTTCAATCTGAGACTCTGGCATTTTGGCAAAACTCTATTCCTAGTACCAAAACAGTGACCAGACAAATAATTTCACCAATTCAGCTATGACTGATTTATATAGATGAATTAGTTCTTTAACTTGGGAATTTGGGAAACAATAAGGGTAATTTACCAAGAAAACTCAGAAAAGGATGAAAGAACAGCTTTAGCTAACAATCAACATGGAATCATTTACTAAGATCTTTAAGCGTATGTCTATAGGCACACACGCGCACACACACACACACACACACGCCTACATAGGTATATTGGGCATATTGATGGATGTATCATTCATTTCCAGCAATTTCTGTTACTGCATATCAGGCAGAAGTTGGGGCATTCTAAACCTTTGCCTGGATGATGATTCAACATAACATAGCAGCCAATTCTTGACTTCTGGATTTGAAGAAATAAAAATGAAACTCAGAACAGAGACAATTATACGAAGAAAAAAAAAAATAGTGACGCTCCTGAAGGACTCTGAGCGTGGTATTATTTTTAGCTCTTAAAGAATAGATATGTAAGAATGATTCTTATTGTAAGAGTACCTCACCCATCCCAGCCTCCACCCCAACCTACAGAGTGAGGAAAGAGGGAGAAATGCGTCAGTGAAAAAGCAAGAAGTCTAGATGCTGGTAAATGTCTCTGAGAAGTGGCTGTGAACCTAGCCTCCTCCCCCAATCTAAGTCAGGGCAATGAGAAAACAAGACAGAAATCCTAGGTTAGCTAGGGATTCCGAGAACAGAAGAACACGTGCCTTGTTTAACAAGTAAAGCAAGGGGGAGAAGGAAAGGCTTCAACCAGCATAGCAAGATGACCTGGAATATCAGTGGCTGTGGGGTATGTATGAGCAGAAGGGCCTATGGCAGCTTCCCACAGTCCCTGCACGCTCCCAGTGACACAGCAAGCAGCCAAGACCATCACAGCTGTGGCACTGGGTTGCAACGGCTCGGAGAGGCCCTGCAGTTGGGGGAGGGGAGCACTACAGCTAATTCCTGCTGCTTTGATTATGTTTGACCCCAAAATGTAAATGTAAAATCAAGAAGAAGAAAACAGGAAGGAAAAAAGATCACATTTACCCTACAAAGCTTAAGATGATATCACTTGTTAAATAAGGGATTTTGTTAGACATGAAGTTCAATCATAGAAAACTAGAAAAAGCAACTCACAGCCTGAGTTTGTGTCTGAGTATCCTACCTGATTCACCTAAACTAAGAACTCCAGGGGATTCTTTTTCTCCCAGTGAATTCTTGGCTACAGCCTAGTTAGTTACCTTATTGCCTTATCTCTTTTCAGTCTTGCCGACTACCCACCACTGTGCTATGCTGATCACCCTGGCTGGCTACACAGTTGAAATGGACCTCACACAGGCCACAACAGTTTCTTGGACTGCTCCATTAGTACATACATACATGTGTCCTCAGATAGGCCCTCTTATCATTGTTACAAGAACCATTTATCTGCCCCTTACTTGGGATGAAAGAAATGAGTTTGTAGTAGTTTGTCATTATTTTGAAGAAATTTTGCTATTTTCCTTTTAAAAACTCTTTCCAATCTTCCCATCCACACACACAAATACTTCTTTTAAAATACACATTTCCCCCAATAGTCAGACACAAACATCCTGATCTTTGCATCCAAATGTCCACCTAAACCAGGAAAGATAAACACAAAACAAAACCATCAGCACTACATCACGACACAAAGCTTGGAGTACCCTTAGAGTCCTCTAATCGCCCATTACCTCTAGACATACGCTATAAATAAAAAAAGTGCATTCTCTAGCCCAGTCCTGTAGAATGTGAGAAAAGGAGTTGGTGAGGCCAAGCTAACATGCAAGAGAATATACGAAGGTGTCTTTATATATAAAAATGTTTGGCTCGAGAGATTAGCCCCCACTGGCCCAGGGAAAGAAGATCTAGTGAAGGAAGCAGAAAGGACTATGGCACATAGTCAAAACTTCAGGAGCAATCATTGGAAGCAGCCAAAATGGAAATTAAGCAGAAGTGAATTCGACTTGAGTAACGCTTTTGAGAATTTCAATTCCACTAAGTGCACCAAAGTTTGTGTAATATTTTATATGTTATTAGAAATTTCACCCTGAGAGAGACGAACAGACAATGTAGTCACATTATATGAAAAATGCATCTTTTTTATTCTTCTTCTTACTCCAGGGTGTCCCTTGACACTCCGCAGAAGACTTATGCAAATATCCAATGGCCTCTAGTTTGACAATAGAGCTCTACAGTAATTCTAGCATACAAGTAAAATTCAACATTCGTTCTATAGAAAATTTCCAAGCATCATGGGAGTCTTGGGCTGTATATTTCATTGATGGAATGCTAGTGTTTTATTAGTCTGGTAATTATGGGCCAGATAAATTTGAGCCAAGAAGGAACACTTAGAACCTGTAGTACTTATCACTCTGCAGTGTAATTGCTTGTTTACTTGGCAACTTGCACAACTAGAATGTCATCTCCACTAGGCCAAGGACTCTTGTTCTTTACAGTATGTCCTCAGTCCCCAATTTTTATTAATTGAGTAATAAGTGAATGAGTTTCTTAGAGTTTTCAAGATCTAAGGTGATGACAAGCTGAACTCAGGAGATAGCGGTGGCAAAATTTCAATATTTTCATTGAGGTCACCTCCAACAGGTTCAGGATGGGAGCATACACACGCATCACAGCCATGTGAGGTCTCCAATTCTGGACAACCTGGTAGGGATGAGGGCCAGGATCTGCAAACCTTTGATGAAGGTAGGTCCAACCTGCATCACAGACTTGACCAAAGTCAGCACATTGAGCGGAGTTCTGAAAAAAATAACTAAGAAATAGATCACATTCCAAGGAGTTACGTGTGTTTACAGGTACAAAGCCCTGTGTCAGTGATTGTCAGTAAGGTGGTTGACCATTTAATAGCAGAAGGATCTGGAAATCCTCAATGCCAGTGTGTAGTACACAATCTGACTGTCTGATACATGTCAGACATGTCATATAGTAGTCTCAATCTTTTCTATCTTTCTAGCTATATATATAAAAAAAGGACACATTACAGAGAAAGGTAAGATCCCATTTAACCGCTGACTACCCCAAGCCATACCTCTTTACCTCTCTCTCTATCGCCTCTTAAGGTAACCTGTTAAGAGTTTGATTTTTATTAATTCATATTTTTCTATGGTTTTCGTTATTTTTATTATTTTATTACCATGTATTGTTTTATTGTTGTTTTGGGTGTTTTGGTTATTTGGGGTTTGGGGTTTGCTTGTTTTTCATAAGTGAAGCTTATTTTACCCATAGTAAAGTGAACAAATCTCAAGAATTCAATTCAGGAAATTTTTACACATATGTGCAGTTGTGAAACCACCAATTAGTATTTTGAAATTTTCTACATTTTAGTCTCCCTATGTCCTTTCCAAGTCAGTATCTCCCTACCCTAAAAAAAAAGGTAACCATTATTCTTATTTCTATTACCGAAACTGCCAGATCGAATTCTTGGACCTAAGGCTCCTCCTCATCACTGCCATTTGTAGATGACAGTTTTTCAAAGAATATGAAGAGCAAAATAGACTGGTTGCAAAATGATTTAGGACATTTTTATGTGGTTCAGAATACCTTTGCTTCAGGGTCAATGTGGTTAGGAGGCAAGGGTGATCGCAGGGCAAGTATGCAGATGACAGAGATTTCCTGAATTATTAATACCTTCACTCTCCGATCCACAGATGGGAGGTCAGTTTGCCTTAAACCCAAAGAGAGAAAAAGTCTTTTTAAGTTTCCAGAGGATTGAGAGGGCAGCGATTCATAAGGAGAAGCTGGGGGGTGGGGAGGAGGAGAGAGAGGAAGATTGTTTCAAACCATTCTTAGGAATCCGCCTTCATGTGTGTAGCCTGAGGAATTAGAAAGAGGGCTGCCTTTGGTTACCTGGACTGCACTACTAGTTGTGTAACATCCAAGTCAGGATCTCCCCACAAACTCCAGTGGGGAGCAAAAGAGACATATCAAATGTTTCTCTATGCTATGATGCTATGACACTATCCCAGACCCCTGGGGATGTTCAGGCTGTGTCCACTTGGGACATTATCCTGACAAACAGTATTTAATGAGCATCTACCCTAGGCCAATCAGATAGGAGGTGGTTTATATATATCATCCTAACTGATCCTCAAAAATGACCTCATTTTGTAGGTATTACTACTGTTAGTATTGTTATTACCCTCACTTTACAGATAAAGACATCATGAGTCAAAAAATGAAGCGATTGCCACAAAAAAAAATAAAATAAATTGTTGGCTTACACGGAACCCAGGTCCGCCAAACTTCCGGCTTGGAACTCTTCCTGCTGGAATAGATTGATTGTAATAACGGCCCCAATTCTTCACCCTTCCCTAGTTCTATGCCCTTACCATGTGTTATGGATTGAATTGTGTCCCCAAAAAATATGTGTCAACTTGGTTAGGCCACGTGTGGTTGTCCTCCATTTTGTGATTTTCCTGTGTATTATAAATCATAATCTCTGCCTGTGGTTAAAGAGGATTAGGGTGGGATGTAACACCCTTGCTCAGGTCACATCCCTGATCCAATGTAAAGTGAGTTTCCCTGGGGTGTGGCCTGCACCACCTTTTATCTCTCAAGTGATAAAAGGAAAGGGAAGCAAGCAGAGAGTTGGGGATCTCATACCACCACGAAAGCAGCACCAGGAGCAGAGCATGTCCTTTGGGTCCCTGCAACTGAGAATCCCCTTCACCAGGGGAAGATTGAGGACAAGGACCTTCCTCCAAAGCCAACAGAAAGAGAAAGCCTTCCCCTGGAGTCGATGCCCGAAATTTGGACTTGTAACCTCCTAGACTGTGAGAAAATAAATTTCTCTTTGTTAAAGCCATCCATTTGTGGTATTTCTGTTATGGCAGCACTAGATGACTAAGACACCATGTGTGCAGTGCCTGCCTGTTCTGACTCTGTGCTCACCCATGTGACTTGCTTTGGCCAATGGGATAACACAAACTGAGACTTGGAAAGCACTTTCACAGTTGGGCCTTCCTGCTCTTACTCCTCTGTTGTGGCCTGAGAACATGTGTGGACTAAATAGGAACAGTGCCAAGTCACTCCAATAGTCCCACTGAGGCCATCTTAATAAGGCAACAGCCAACTAACTCCCAGACATGAATGAATTCAAACTGTCGATTTTTTGGTTAGCGGCCATAGTACTTAACCTCCACACCACCAGGGTTTCCGTCCCCTAAACTTGTGAGTTAAATAAACCCTTCTCTTTGTGAGCCACTGAGGTTGTATGAATGTTATACAGAATTGTTTTGGCAATAGATAACAGATACACTGCTCTTCTAGGCAGGCTTCATGGGTTTGAATCCTAGATCCAACATTAGCTGGGCAAACTTGGGAAGTTACTCAACCTCTCTGAGCCTCAGTTTCCTCAGCTGTAAAAAGGGGATAATGATCGTATCTATTCATGGGACTTTTCTAAAAGTTTAAAAACTTTTTATGAGGTATAAATTATACAATACATTGCACAAATCTTTAGCATTCATCTTGATGGGTTTTTACATACGCTATATATGCGTATATATATGCATATACTCATATAACCAGCACACAGATCAAAATATATTCAGACCTCCAAAATGTCCTCTCACCCCTTCCTACCAATAACTCCTCAAAGGTAACCACTATTCTGACTTCTAGCATGATTAGTTTTGCCTGTTTTTGAAATTCGTATAAAGGGGATCATACAGTGTGTACTCCTTTGTGCTTGGCTTGGAGAAGAAAGATGTGGCAGTCTGCTCCCATAAAGATTTACAACCTCGGAAACCCTATGGGACATTTCTACTCTGTCCTATAGGGTAGCCATGTGTCGGAATTAACTCAACAGCAGTGGGTGGGTTTGAGAGCTTAGCTTCTTTCCCTTAATATTATGTCTGTGAGATCATTATTTTGTGAATAGCAGTGGTGAGTTCCTTATCATTGCAGTGTAAATTACATTGTGCGACTGTAGCACAATTTATTATCCATTTTACTGTTGATGGACATTTGAGTTGATTCCAATTTGGAGCAATTATAAATAAAGCATTATGGACATTTTTGTACATGTCTTTTAGTGGATAAAAGATCTCATTTCTGTTCCACTCATACTTGCACGAGTAGAAATACTGGGTCATAAAATTTAAAAACATTTAGCTTTAGCAGATACTTTATTATTACTTATTGTGGGGATGGTGCAGGACTTGAAAGCATTTTGCTCTGTTGTGCATGAGGTCACCATGAATTGGGGGCCCACAGAATAGCAGCTAACAACAATGGGATTGAACGTCTTTTCATGCTTTTATTGGCCATTTGTATTTCCACGTGTATGAATTGCCTCTTCACTTTTTTGCCCTCTCTTTCTGTCAGCTGTATATTTTTCTTACTAGCATATACTGTGAATACGAATCCTTGGTCCATACATGGGTTACAAGTATTTTCTTCCAACCTGCTATTTTCTAACTTCTTTATTGAACTTTGCTATACAGAAGTTTATAAGTTGTGATTCAGTAAAACTTATCAATATTTTCATTTTTTGTTTCTTACTATGACAGCTTTCCCTATACTAAAGAGCTCTTACAGTTTTGTGTTGTATTTATGTTTTTAATCCAACTAGAGTGAGAGAGGAGTCTGATTCCCCAACCCCTCCAAGGGAGAGCCAATTTATTGAATAATCAACTCAACTCTTACCTAAAAACCAATGCCACAAAAACATATCAAAATTTATATAAGAGGATATATATTTTTAAACTCCATTTTGTTTCACTGACCCACTTATCTATCTGTACCAGCAACACATGGTTTTAATTACTATAGCTTTAATTTATTTTCTAACAGGTGCCATAGTAAGACCCTGCTTTATAATTCCTTTTCAAAATTGCCTTAGCACTCTCACGTAATTTTTAGAATCATTCTTGTAACTTTCATTTTTATAAAAATCCTATTTATATTTTGATTAGGATTGGATTTGTAGATTATTTGGAGAACTGGCATTTAAAAAATATTGAGTATTTCTATCCATAAACATGTTCACTTCTTCCATTTATTTGGATCTTTTTTTATATCCTTCAGTAAAGTCTTACTGTTTTCTCCACGAAAGTTTTATGGAGTATTTTTATGTTATTTTAGTTTTTGAATGGAATCTTTTTCTTTTGTTATATTTTCTAATGAGATTTTACTGGTGGAGGTAAATTCATTTTCTTTTTATGTAGCATTTTCTAGTAAATGCCTTAATGTACATTTTCTGTTTTCCAGATATTACCAGTTAGTGGGAAAGAATGAAGGAAATATGTCGACTAACAGTATTTTACAAAATTAATTACCTGTGGAAACTCACATGAAAATACCTTAAAATAAGGATTACATAATAAATACAGTATAAAATGAGTCCTTACTAAATCTTGTCCAGGAAATATGTTTCTCCAATGTTACTGTAATGTAGACATCACCACCTATACCATTATCTGATATCACATTTCATATGCTCCCTCACCCCCCAGCAATTCTAAGCTTCTAAAACAAGTCCTTACTATCACCACTTCCCTACACTTTCCCTCCTCAATTTGTTTTCTTCCCAATGCCTGCCCCTTCTATTCCTCATCTCCTCTCTCCTTCTCTCTAGATCAGTGGTGCCATTAATCATGTAAGAAACTGTTCTTTTTTTTAGCTGAGTAAAATAAGAGAGAGGTTACATTGCCCTTTCCCGTCCTAACAACATCTAAGTGCTGGCTGTATCATTAGCAGAATTGAAAAAAAAAAGGGCGGGATGAACCAAAGATAGAGATGAGTTTTAAGATCCTCTCCCCTGATTTTCTCTAGTTTCATATTCAGAGTAATAAAACTAATTATAATTACTGGTATTTATTGAGCACTTAGGAGGCTTGATGGCTGCAAACCAAAAGGTCAGCAGTTAGAACTCACCAGCTGCTGCGTAAGGGAAAGATGCGGCAGTCTGCTTCTGAAATGATTGCAGACTTGGAAACCCTATGGGACAGTTCTACTCTGTCCTATAGGGTCACTGTGAATTGGAATTGGCTGAAAGGCAATGGGTTGTTTTTTGTTCTGTTTTGTTTTTTGGTTTATTGAGCACTTACTAGATGTCAGGTGCTGTGCCAAGCACTATGTATACATCATATTTAAGGCTCCCAAAGATGTGGAAGGTCCCAAAAAAGAGGTAGATGCTATTATTATCCCTACTGTGTAGAAAAGGAAACATAAGTCCCTAGAGGATAAATAACTTTCCAAGTTGTCTAGGTACTGAGATGGGCTAAGAATTAGCCCCAGCAATCTGACCCAGCCCCTGTTCTCAACCACAACTCTAATCCGTAAACAGTGTGGGAAGGATGTATGGCACAAAACTATAGCAATGATGATTCCGTCTCACACTTATATAGCTGCACTTGGACCACTAAGCCCTAAAAGAGTTTACACATTTTATTACTCAGCACAGTAATCACTATTTTAGCTATGAAGTACACCTGTTATTTCCAGCTAACTCTAGGACAGAAAATATAGGATCTTGGTTACGTGGAAGTACAAATTTGTAGTTATGATCCTCCAAAAATGCTCTTTGCTTTATGACTACAGAGAAAGAAGAGCACAGATGGGATTATAATATTTTAACATATCCATCTTTTGCAGGATTTTAGGAACTTCAGGCCATGTGATTTTGGGCAAGTCACTTCATTTCTCTATACTCAGTTTTCTCAGGGGTAAAATAGTGATAATAATAGCATTTGTCTGATATTCATCTACCTATCTACTTATCTATCTACATATATTCCTTTTATCTATTTAGATACTTTTCAGAGGCATGCCTAGGTACATTTTATGTACCACTTAATGACATGTTTTTATAATTAATTGCCAACATTCTTAGATCCTTCATAATATCGGATAACAAGCTCAATTATACTTTTATTCCAACATTTCAGACTCACTTTCAGCAGAGGGAGTGACATGGAGATCCAAATATTTGAGTTTCTCAAAAGCTTTTAGAAACTTTCTGCCCTCTATTTTCAGATTTATACACTTTTCAAAGACAGCATGATGTATTTATTTCTGATTCAAGGAAAAGGATATTTGTTTTACTTCATTTCCCTCCTGAAAGCAACTTACTATCGAGGTCTTCTATAAATCTTTTAGGAAAATAAACACTTTCTAAAGACCTTTCCTTAGAAATAGAACACGATGTTTTGATCAAGTACAAACCTTCAACTGTATAGCCATCCATGCTCTGAGTCTGACCTTCCATGGCTGAAGGGGCTTTGCTATCATCTCTAAGCTTGTCTCTCAACTGGCTCACCAAAAGCCTGGCTAATCCTCAGTCCCTACCTGTCCCATTTCAGCCAAGTGAATGCGTTGTTGGTTCTCACCTATACAATCTAGACCAAACCTGCTGGGATGGATTTCTGCCAAACCATGCCTGAAGAAAACCTCAGAAGCAAGAACAGGAAGCCTATTCAAAGATTGAGTTTCCTTGATACCGATCTGTCCTTCTGATTTGCCCTGCCTAATCCTTCACCCATCTTTCATGCCCCTGCTCCCTCTGGCTTTATCCTGACTTGATCCTTTGACTTAGGGTGCCCTTGAACTGACCCTCTGTTATTGCAGTAGATTTCCGGTTTGCCAAGGCCATCCTCCTCAGGGACTAACCCCCAGCTCACCCAGACTGCCTGCTACCTTTGGCTTTGGACAGTTGTCTTTGGTTTGGAGTAGTGACTTCAGCCACCCAGGGCTGACATATCCCAGGCTTTTTCCTTGTACGTCCCCGTGAAATATTTTGCATCCTAGCCAAGGGAGCTCACTGCACAAGGAGACTCAGTAAGATTTTTTTATTCTACCAGGATGCTACCAAAGATATTTCCAAGCCAGAGAAAGTATATTCAGAGGGCCCTGCATAATCTTGGTGTGTTGGGGTTTCTAAAGCCAAAGAATAGGATTTACAAATATTATTTGAAGAAAATAACTCTGATATTCTCTGTCCATTAGTAGATGATTTCATCAGTTTCAGTACCACCATATATGTGATCAAAGGACTGGAAATCACACATAATCTAGAGACTGATATTGATAGCATTCTTGTAGCACTGACTGTGTGACTTTGGACATATCATCAGGAGAGGCCAATCTCTGGAGAAACACATTATGTTTGGTAAAGTAGAGAGGGTCAGCAAAACAGAGGGAGACCCTCAAGGAGATGGGTTGACAAAGTGGCTGCAACAATGGGTTCAAACATAGCAATGATTGTGAGAATGGCACAGGGCCTGGCAATGTTTTATTCTGTTATTCATAAAGTGGCTATGAGTTGGAGCTGACTCAAGGGCACCTAACAAAAACAACTGTGTGAGTTTGGGCAGTCCTTTAATTCCTTCACCTCAATGCCCACATATAAAATTGGGGCCCCAAAAATTCACTAGACTATGTTCTTTGAGATTATGGAATGTGTCTTATTGTTATAAGACTCTTTCCCAAAAGCTAGTCCAAAGAAAGTCCTCAAAAATAATTATTTAGTACAGCTGATAAAAGAATCAAATAAATAGAAGTATGTATAACCACTTTGAAAATTTTAAGATATTATACTAATATGCATTTTTTATTATGAGTAGGTTGCCTACCAAAAGTTTTTAAGGAATTCAGAAATATTTCCTCCTAAATCCATACTGCAACCCCAATCACCCTTGAGATCTCAAACAGATGTGATTTGAGATGAAGCCTTCCCTGGATCCCCTTTAGTGCCCCTCTTTTGTGCTTCATCTAACTTGTCTGTCCCCTTTATAGTAAGTACCTCCTTGTCTGAACTCTCTACTAGAAGTCCCTACTCCTCAACTGCTTGAGGGCAGAGCCATGTGGCCCATGTGTGGGTCACAGTAGATATTAATAATATGTAAAACACTTAAATTATGCTAGGCTTCACACTAAGTGCTTTACATATATTAACTCATTTAATTCTTATCAAAATCTTATCAAATAGAAGTTACTGTTATCCCTATTTTACAAATGTGGAAGCTGAGGCATGGAGAGGTTAGGTGACCTTCCTAAGCACACACACAGCTGAGATTTGAACTCAGACTAGTGCCAGAGCCTATGCTCCTAACCACTATGATATATTGCCTTGGTTGGTGTCTTAGTCATCTAAGGCTGCTGTAAACAGAAATATCACAAGCGGATGGCTTTAACAAAGAGAAATTTATTCTCTCAGTCTAGGAAGCTAGAAGTCGAAATTCAGGGTGCCAGCTCCAGGGGAAACCTTCCTCTCTCTGTCGGCTCTGGGGGAAAGTCCTTGTCATCAATCTTCCCTTGGTCTAGCAGATTTTCAACGCGGGGACTCCAGGTCCAAAGGACTCACTATTCTGGCTCTTGTTTCTTTGTGGTATGAGGTTGCCATGTTTCTCTGCTTGCTTCTTTCTTTTATATCTCAAAAGAGATTGACTTAAGACAAACCTAATCTTGTAGATTGAGTCCTGCCCCCAAAATACCATTATTCCCACCTCATTAACATCATAGAGGTAGGATTTACTATACATAGAAAAATGACATCAGATAACAAAATGGTGGATAACCACAAAATACTGGGTATCATGGACTACCCAAGTTGACACACATTTTGGGGGACACAATTCAATCCATGACAGTTGGATAAGTGGGTCTGTGGGTAAATGTTTCATTTATTATTTGTGCTTTATCATCTGTAACCAAAACCAAACCAAACCCATTGCCATCGAGTTGATTCCAACTCATAGCAACCCTATAGGACAGAGTAGACGTGCCCCCATAGAGTTTCCAAGGAGCACCTGATGGATTTGAACTCTGACATTTTGGTTACAGCCACAGCACTTAACCACTACACCACCAGGGTTTCCTTATTATCTTAAGTCATAGATAAAACAATAATGTAAAAAAGCATGAAGACCATGATTAAATATTCATGAGATATCAGAATAAATTTCTCTACTCAAGCTATAAATGCTTCAAAGAAAACATTGCCATCAAGTCAATTTTAGCTCATAGAGACCCTATAGGACAGAGCAGAGCTGTCCCATAGGGTTTCCAAGACTGTAATCATTATGGAAGCAGGCTGCCACTTCTTTCTCCCCAAGAGCGGCTGGTGAGTTTGAACTGCAGACCTTTTGGTTAGCAGCTGAACACTTAACCACTGCACCACCAGAACTCCTATAAATGTCTTCCCCTCCCCAAAAAACCCCAAACTTATTGCCATCGAATTAATTCCCACTCCTAGCAACCCTGTAGGACAAAGTAGAACTGCCCCATAAGGTTTCCTAAGAGTGGCTAGTGGGTTCCAACTGCCAACTTTTTGGTTAGCAGCCATAGCTCTTAACCACTGTGCTACTAGGGCTTCATAAATGCCTTCAGTGGAAGTCAAAACCCGGATGATTCTCTAACCAACATTTCTTTTCCCATTTCCAATCAACCAAAAATGTGGCTTAATTTTCCAGATGTAAATAACAATCATTGACTATGTTTAAATAAGTTCTCTTTCTGCTTTTTAACAGAGTGTTAAATTTGCTATTGAAAATGTATTTTAAGGATATGTAAATATTTGTATGATATATACAGTGAGATGGAAAGAGGATAGAAAATGACTATACTTCTCTCCCCCAGACTTCTCTGATATGCCCAGGGTCTAGATCCTCAAAGGCTAAGATTTTGAACCTTACTCTCAGTAAGCTACCCAAGGGATTCTGGTCAGCTTGGAAACCACAGCTTCAAAGCAAAATTGGCTCCCAGCAACAAAGACACATGTACCCCTTCTCCCTGCCCCTTACACAACTCTCACCGTAACCCTGGCCACCACCACCTCGCCACACACACACACACACACACACACACACACACACATATTGACTATGCACTAGATATGCTATTAGTCCAGTCGGCTTGCTGTGTGCTTCTCTCTCTAGGTATCTCATTTACCCCCATGATTTCTAAAAAATATCAACTCTCGTACTTTTTGTCTAGTTCAGTTCTAAATATTGAACTGCCTACCAGATATTTTTATTGTATGTTTTATAGGCATCTCAAAATCAATATCTCCAAGACAGAACAAATGAGTTTCCATTTCAAATGTCTTTCTTCTAAGAGTAAATGACACTACTCTGACCAAGTACTCCAGCCAGAAACCAGGAAGTCAAGTTGATCGCCCCCATCTTCACATCCTGTACCTAGTCAATGATTCACAAACTCTACCAATTCTACCCTATAAGTATCTTAAAGCTCCACTCCTACCACCATAATCCAAGCCACCACATTTCTCACGTGGATATCCCTTAACAGATATCCCACTTCCAACCTTTTCTAACTCTAAAGATTCAGAAAAACAAAATCTTTACTGGGGCCCACAAGACTCTGCATGATTCTCTTCCCGCCTACTTCTACAACTTTATCTCATGCCCCTTTTCCCCTTGCTTGCTAACTTCCAAACATATAGGCGTTTCATGAATTCCTTGAATGTGAAGTTCTCTCTTGCCCCTTCCAGGCCTTTGCACGTGCTGTTCTCTCTGTCTGGAACTCTCTTTTTCCCATTTACCACTTAGTCAATTTCCATTCATCTTTTGGACCTCAGCTTAAATGTTACTTGAGTGGAGAAGCCCTGCTTGAACTCTACTTGCAGACTAGGTACAATTTATTTTTTCTTTATAGCACTTCATTGCACAATGCATTTTCCTTTATTGACCTTATCACAGTTTATTATTCATACAATTATTTGTTGGTCTTTTTTGATAGACTAAACATTCTATGAGGGCAGAGTGGTTCAATGTTAAAATTCTTGCCTTCCGTCCTTGATACTATGGTTGGAATCCCAGCCAGTGTACCTCTTGTGCAGCCACCACCTTTCTGTCAGTGGACACTTATGTGTTGCCATGATGCTGAACAGGTTTCAGAGGAGCTTCCTGACTGAGATGGACTAGGAAGAAAGGCCTGACAATATACTTCCAAAAATCAGCCAATGAAAACCCTATGGATTACAATAATCCAATTCCCAACTGATCATGGGGGTGATCCATGGCGCAGAACCAGGCAGTATTTTGTTCTGTTGTGCGCGGGATATCCATGAGTCCAGGGCCAACTCAACAGTAGCTAACAACAACAACATAAAATCCGTGAGGGCAAAGATCAATCTTGTCCGCTGCTCTGTTTACAGTGCCTGTCACACATCCTTAAATGAATAAATGAGTGAATGAACTAATGTCATTCTTACAGTTTGAAAGATAATAACAGTAATAGACATTTTGGTGTTGTTTTTTTTCTTTTTTTCTTTCATTTTACTCTTATAGCAACTGTATGAGAGGACATTATGATTGCGTTTTCACAGGTGTTGAAGCCAAAGTTCACAGAAGTAAGGTTTCTTGTCCAGACTACACAGGGCAAGGCTGGGATACAACTCAGATCAGTTTGTGTCCAAAGACTACCCTGTTTTCACTGAGCAATGCTGCCTCCCTAGTTATTGTAAAATTAATTCTTCCAGGAAGTGGGACCATTGTGATCACTTCACATCCAAGAAGTAATTGCCTACTAATAAATTTTTTCAGGAGTTTTGTCTTTCATAATTTGTAAATGGTATTAATATCTATTTGACATTACAAAAGACAAAACTGCTATAGAAACTTAGTATGCAATTACTTGTTCTTGGAAAACAGTATTAATACCTAAAAAGTTTTGATATTAATACTATTAATTAAATACTATTAATAGTATTACAATTAATGTTAAATAGTATTAATATCTATTTGGCTTTTCCAGTGAGTTCTACATGATAAGCAAAAAAACAGTTACCACCACTTTCCATTTAGAGAAAAGCCCACTGAAACCTTTAGGGAAAGCCCTGATAAATTATGAAGTATTTCAAACTCACCGAGAAAGGAGCTGGGTAGGTTAAAGCAAATTAGATAGAACAAGGAAGTTGGTATGATAAAGGCAGGGACAGACAGAATGGATGAGATAAACAAAGAAAGAAGAGATAAGCATACAGACCCAGGGAAACAAGGAAAGAAAGACAGAACTCTCAAGTCATTGGGAGAGTGCAGAATAGCTCACAGCAGGTCAATATGGGGTTTCTGCTTTGAACTCAAATAGTGGTTGTTTCCGAGTGTGCAAGCATTTACTAGCAAATAGAGTATCTGATGGCTCCCTGGATTGCTCACTCCAAGATTTTATCGTTGTCTGGACAATCAATGTCAAAATAATATTTTCCATTTGCTCCTAATGCATTTGTATTTACAATATGGGTGAAAGTTAGGGGAAGCTAGAGGAATAGGATTTCATCTCCTAGCCTAGGCCACGAGGCATGGGAGGTTCAGTGGTAGAATTCTCACCTCCCATGCAGGAGACTCGAGCTTGATTCCCAGCAAATGCACTTCATGCACAGCCGCCACCTAGCTGTCAGTGGTGGCTCGCATGTCGCTATGATGCTGCACAGGTTCCAGCGGAGCTTTCAGACTAAGACAGACTAGGAAGAAAGGCCTAGTGATCTACTTCCATCCAATGGATTGCAACAAAACATTGTCTGATCCACAGCCATCCAACTGATCATGGGGATGGGGCAGGACCAGACATCATTTTGTTCATGGTGCATGAGGTTGCCATGTATCAGGCCAACTCAATAGCAGCTAACAACAACATCAACCTAGGCCAAAATGTATCATTTGTTCCAAACTCTTATGCTCTGTTCCCCTACTGGCACCACACCGAAATTTGCTCTGGTCCCCTAACTGGGTTCTGCCATGGGCCAGTCATGTCACCTTGGGCAAATCATTTTACTTTTCTGAATCTGTTTCTTTATCTGTAAAGTGGAGGTAATCATTCCTGGATGGTTTTTGGCTCACAAAATCTCAGTGGTAGAAAGGAAATGTAGATTCCAGTGTAACGGCAAACTGGAAATGTGAATCTTCACTGCATTATCCCATCCAACCACCATCTTTCATTTGCTCCCCTCCCCTCACCTTACAACACTTTACATTTTAGACTTTTGTTATTACTTACTCTATAAAGTAAGGAGCCCTGGTGGAGCAGTGGTTAAGCATTCAGCTGCTAATCAGAAAGTTGGCAGTTCCAGTCCACTACCCACTCCTTGGAAGCCTTATGAGGCAGTTCTACTCCATCCTACAGGGCCACTATGAGTTGGAATCAACTCAACAACAACGGGTGTCTATAATGTTTTCTTGAATTATACTTGTATTACTTGAAAGATCTTTAGAAAATAAAGTGGTGAGGTTTCAATTTTATGCATTACGTACAAGGAAATATAAAGCAGGGATAAGTGAAAATGACATTATCAGATTTGAAAAATATTTTGTTAGGGAATCTAGATTTTTGGTGTTGTTTGAGAATCCAAAGGGGAAAAGAGAAGTAAGTCCTAAAGGTTGATCACTGAGGTCATTCTCTCCCTATACCAGTTGTCAAAAGGAGGTTTATTTAGACAAAAGATTCAGGAATCAGACAGCAACAAACCAAAAGTGGAAAGGCACATCTCTGAGTGTGGACAGTGAATGGCTTTTATTGACAAAATATGAAACAAAAGAAGCTTATTTCTGATTGACTTACACAATTTACTATTGAAGCACCGGCAGGATCTCATTGGTCAACATGGGTGGTCTAATTTACAGGAAAGCCAGGCAATTACAAGAAGTTGTATTAGGCTTAAGTTTCGATAAAGACAAGTCTTAGGGGCATTGCCCACTTAACTACCGATGTCTTTTCTGTCAGCCACCAGGAAAAAAAAAAAAAAAAAACCCTTTCCCGTTGAGTAGATTCCGACTCATAGTGACCCTATAGGACAGAGAAGAACTGCCCCATGGAGTTTTCAAGGAGCAGCTGGTGGATTCAAACTGCCGACATTTTGGTTAGCAGCCAAACGCTTAACCACTGCCCCACCAGGGCTCCATTTTTAATTCACTTAACATAGTGATTCCTAAGGTGTGGTCCCAGGACCAGCAACATCACCCGGAAATTTGGTACAAATTCAAAATCTCCTACTCCATTCCAGACCTACTAAATCAGAAGCTCTGAGGTCTGAGGGTGTTTTTTTTTTTTTTTTTTTTTTTTTTAACAAGCTCTGTACATGGAAGTTTGAGAGCCACTGGGAGGAGGGAGTATATAGAGAACAGAGCAAGCACGGGAGAACACATCCAGGACTTGGTGTTCTGGCTTTTAGTGTCAGAGAGACCTGATTTCAAATGCCATCCCACAGTACTTACTAGCTGAGAGTTACTTAGCCTCCCTGAGCCTGTTTTTGTCATTAAAAATGGAGATATTACGTTGAACCACATGTTGATAGTCCTTTTTGAAGTTCATAAGATACAACATATGATTCAACCTAAAAATGTACAGTTTTAGGTATTATTATAAAAGTCAGAAAAAAAGTGAAAAAAACTTTGACAGAGGCTGGTATATGGAAGTTCAGTAAACATTACCCAATCAGCGGCTCTAATCTCAGAAACAAACTTTAAAGTAATTATCAGATTTGCGTTCCAGTGCCTAAGAGAGATCAATGGCAGACTGCTTGCCCTCGCATTCACCAGAAGGAATTGTGCTATTAAATGTAGAGAGTGTCACCAGACCACATGCCTTATAAGTAGTTGTCCCCCTTCAATAACTAAGCCAGTCAAGGAAAAGCAACGACTATATGTTTGCCTACATATGCCTCTGGGCCAAGTTAGCGACTAGATTTGCTCCCATCCCTTGCTCTTTCAGGTGTATGTCCCTTCCTAAAAGTTCTTCCCTGCCAGCTACTTATATGAGTTACTTTCTTGTAAAATAACTGACTTTTAGCATGAGATGGAAATGAACACAAATCTTAACAACATTTCTGAAGCAAATCATGAATATAAAACTAAAACTCTTATCTGATATGTTAGTGCAAACAAAGAGTGAGTCTCAGGTTTCTCCTGTCATTCTGGGTTTGTCGGTAAACATGTTGTAATAGGCTGTTATTGGAAATAGCCTAGAATGAAAAAGAACACACCTTCTAACCAATCTATGTACCTAGATGAGTAATGGTGAGTCAGAATGATTAAGCTAAATGTACTTTACAATCTTTGAGATCTTCAGGCAAACAGGTAGAGATCAGGTTGTAGGGAGAGGAAGAAGAAGGAGGGAAATGGGAAAGGAGACAGAATGATTTTTCAGGTATATATGCCCTCTTCTCAAATTAGATTGAAAGTGCTTAAAGGATCAGAATTTTGTCAGGTATCTTTAAATAGGGTCCTTTTAAAGATCATCATGATGGAGGCAGTCAATAAATAGTCAATACTAAAAAATGAATATAGAGACCAAAAGAGAAGGCAATCCATAGATCACTTTACTGTATGGTCACTGGGTATGTGCTTCACCAGGTGCCTCACTTAGTGAAGATCCTTTAGCCATTGAAATTTTAAAATAATAATGCCCATCCTTACCATCTGCCTCTCAGATTGATGATATTATGATCAAAGAACCTGCTCATATTGGAAATAATTAAGATGCTTAAGAGGTCACTTTTATGTGTAATATTAGCTCCTTGCCTTTTTTTGTTGGCTTTTATTGTTTGGGGAAATGAATCCATCCTACTCAATTCATTCCCATCATACACCATCAGATGAATGGTATGGGTTAAAAAATTTAATACCCAAAGAATTTAGTCTTTGTCCTTAATTCCTGAGAGATAACATCTAAAACCTTGGAAATTCCCCAGTGATTGAAGCATCTTTGATGAGTTTGATGATGCCTCCAAACCACACCTGAGGGTTTATGGTAATGAAGTGCCTCAAGGGTGGGGGACCGACCAGGCTAGAAAGACCCACAGCATGACCTGAAGGGAGGGGAGGTTGAAGGTTGAGTTTAATCGATCATGCCTACATAATGGGGCCACAATAAAGGTGCTGGACCCGGAAGATCCATGGTCTTCCTGGTTAGTGAAAGACATCAATACACATGGGAGGGTAACACATCCCTTTTTGGGACGTGGAAGCTTTGCATTAGGAACCCTCCCAGACTTTGCCCTGTGTATCTTATTATTTGTATACTTTTTGCTATAATAAAACTGTGATTCTAAGTATAGTACTTTCATGAGTCCTGTGAATCATTCTAGTGAATTATTAAACCCAAGGGAGTACTGGAAGCCAGCAGGTCACAAGTGAGGGAGGCTCCAGGGACCCCTGAGCTTATGGCTGGCTTCCTGAGGGGGTAGAGGAAACACTGAATTTGTAGTCAGCAGGTCAGAATCTGGGGTAGGACTGGGGGCTTCCAAGCCTGCAGCTGGCATCTGAAGTTTTGGGCAGAGTTAGCAGTCTTGCGGACTATGCCCTTTAGCTCAAGACTTGACCTGGGTCTGGTGATTAGGGTCAGAGGAAGAAGCGCTGCACGTGCACTTGGTGTTAGAACAGAAGTGGAACAGAGGGGAACAGAATTAATAATCTGATTTGAATGTATCAACCCATTTGGTATCAGAAAAGTGAGATTTGATTACAGTGCACTTGGGAGTTTGTAGTTATATGTTCTCTTCCAGATGACAACCTTAATCTTGCATCCTAATCCAAGCCATTTGACCCCAAACTTTCAGATCCACCACTTGATAACTGAAGGCAATGCCACTTAGTAACCATTTCTGGTATGACATGAGCACTGTAGCTTATAAAGAGCCTGGAGATCTTGAGATAATTGGCACGAGGTCAGGGCAATATGTTATATATTCTATTCTTCCTTAATTATTCTCATGCACCCTCCATTGCGCAGGCAATTTTGTTTTGGAAGTATATGTGTATCTGATTTTACAAAGAAGAAAAAAGTCTAGTTGTCATTCAACGTGAACCAAAGATATTTTCATTAGGTCAGTTCTTTCTGTCACCTAAGTACTAAAATTATATTCCACTCTAAATAAGACAGAAATACTTTTTTTCCATTAACTATAAAAGCCTGAAGGTCTTTTTAAAGTTCTGTTTCAACTTAGCTTTTCTGACATAGCCAAATAAGTTCTTGAGAAAGATGTAAAGGTACATAAAGCAACATGTGATCAGTTTAATTCTTTACACACACACAGACACACACATATGCATAATTAGTCTTTATTTCCCCCAAGAGGACCCAATTGTGGTGGCTTTCCTTCATTTCACCTCACTCTAGCTCTTTAAGAGTTGCTAGCCCAAAACACTGGCTAGCCCAAAACACAGCATAAGGGGATCTTGTCAGAGAGGTTTAAGAGAGCACGTTCTCTGCCAGCTCTCACCAGCGCACACTTCATTCTCCCTGCTTGTATCTGAAATCTTTATCGTGTAAGTGCCCTTAGCTTTCTCTCTAGTCCTCCCTCTTCTAGAAATGAAGAGAGAAAGAGGGGAGATGGAGAACACGTGACTAACTCCCTTCAGAAGAGCAGACTGGAAGATAAAGGACTGCTGTCTCTAGGAGCTGTGTGCAGGAGGAAAAAGTGGTGTATTGGCGCTGTGAACAGAACAGAGGAGAGAAGAATGGAGCGCAGGCCATTTACTCAGAAGACACTAGAAACACAGTGACTGGGCTGTATGAACTATTCTGGGGCTTATAGAAATGTCTGGAAGTTGAAAACGATTGTCTTCAAAATATGAAAAGAAAACAGCAAAATGGTAATAAATGTTTAAATTTCTGTAAAACTTAACATTATGTTAACTAGTCAACTGGTCAACTGCGACTGACATCCACTGTCATAGAATTCATTCATTCAGAGTGACTCCTATGTGCCAGACACCATTCCAGATGTTGAGGATTTATGAGTGAACACATCAGACAAAATCTCCATCACTATGGAGCTTACATGTTAGTGGCTGAGAAGGAAACAGAAGAAAAATCAAGTGAATTATATATTAGAAGGCAGCGAGTGCTATGGGGAAAAATAAAGCAGAGAAGGTGAATCGGGAGAGCCAGGAAAGAGGTTGCAATTTTAAATAGGTGTTCATAGAAGGCTTTGCTGCGGCATAAAGGCTTCAAAGAGATGAGGGAATTAGCCATGCAAATATTTGATGGAAAAAAGTTCCAAGGAATGAGTAAAACAGGGGCAAAGACCCAGATGCAAGAGCGAGCCTGAAGTACTGTAGTAAATGCAACAAGGAAGGAGTCACAGAAAATGAGATTTAAATAGGAGGCTGTATAGTGTAGGGCCTTCTAGGCAATTGAAAAATCTTTGATTTTTACTCTGAATTGTAGAGGGAGCCACTACAGGGTTCTGAGCAGAGGAGCGACATGAACTGACTCAGGCTTTAAAAGAGCCATCTTGTCAGCTGGATCGATAGCAGATGATAAAAACAAACAAACAAACAAAAACCAGTTGCCATCAAGTTGATTCTGACTCATGGAGACCCCATGTGTGTCAGAGTAGAACTGTGATCCATAGGGTTTATAATAGTTGATTTTTCAGAAGTAAATTACCAGACCTTTCTTCTGGGACACCTCTGAGTGAACTAGAACCACCAGTTTTTCAGTTAGCAGCCAAGCACTTAACCATTGACAGTTGTTTCTCTTATTGTTGTTATCAGGTACCATTTTGTTGATTCCAACTCATAGCAACCCCATGTGACACAGTGGAACTACTCATAGGGTTTTCTTGGCTGTAATCTTTACAGAAGATCCCCAGGTCTTTCTCCTGTGGAGTGGCTGGGTAGGTTCAAACTGCCAACCTTTCAGTTAGCAGCTGAGTGCTTAACAGTAGGGGAGGAGAAAAAGGTAGAAACAGGGAGACCAGTTAGGAGGCTACTGCAATAATCTAGGCAGAAGTTGTTGGTACTTGGACCAGGTTGGTAGCAAGCAGAGGTCTTTATAAACTCTGATTAATGTGGAATATGAGTTGGAATCGATTCGACGGCAACTAAGGACAACAGCATGAGTAAAATTTATTGTGTTTGATATTATTATGGACTAGAGCCTTTACAAGTAAGCACACCTAGAATCTAAAATGACCGTAAAATGACCTCAGGATGGGGAGAGGCCAGTGTGGATCAGTAATTTTGAATAGGATATAAGAATGAAAGGGAGCCAGGAGTTTGCAAATGCTAAATAATAGAAGACGACACAGGATTTTAATGGAATTGCTGCAGATTAAGCTCTTGGACTATCTTCACAGTTTGAAAGTGACATGAATAAAGCTTGACCCTGTATTTGTAAGCAAAAAATTCTCAAGTTAGATGATGATTGCTTATGGCTCTGTAGATACACATATAGTTTATGACTTTATGCACATCCTTAGAGATAAGGATGTGACTAAAGGTATGATATCTGAAAATAAAGGAGACACAAGATTAGATCACAGGAGACAGGGTAATAGAGAAGAGAGGTCACAGTTTGGAACAGGGCTTCAAATCAGGTTTGCTCTGTTTTGAACCCCTGAGGACAATTTGCATTCTAACAAGTTCATGGGAAGTTATACATAAGAATCACCTGGTGATCTTATTAAAAATGTAGATTCTGATCCAGTATATCTGGGGTAGAAATGCAAATTCTCAGCAGAGGTTCAAACTGGAATAAGCCAGTTCAAAGCCCTGGTTTGGAATCAGATTTGAAATCAATTCCTAACTCCACGTTTGATTTGGAATGTCACCCTAATCAAATTCCTTAACCTCAAAAGGTAAGTGTACCTCACAAGACTACAAAAAGTATCCGTTGTAATTACATTTATAGACACCTAGCCCCTCTAATAGTGGTTTCATTAACTCTTTGATTCCCCCTTTCTTCATGAAGTCTTAGGACACACAGCCCACCAGCAGAGTTTGCTAGGCAAGTATAAGATTATCACAGCCCTGGTAGTGCAGTGGTTAAGAGTTTGGCTGCTGACCAAAAGGCCAAAAGTTTGAATCCACTAGCCACTGCTTGGAAATCCTGCAGGGCACTCGTATTCTGCCCTATAGAATCACTATGAGTCAGAATCGACTCAACATCGATGAGTTTGGTTTTTTGCATATGGACATAATAAAAAAAAAAAATAACAAGATAGATTAAAATACATTTTCTCATATGTATTTTCAGAATGATCCTCTTATGCAGGATTGCTTTTCTTTTTTTTTTTTAATCAGGAGGAACAATGCTTTACCCAAAAATTTGAACTGTAAAGTGATGATTTGTAACAGAAGAGAGAAGAAGCAAAATATCATTGTTGGATCATTAGATAAATCACAGAAAGGCCAGATTTCAGCAATGTTGGGGTGTCGAAGAAATTATAATTTTTCATGAAAAGAAATGAGAAGAAAACATATATGAATGAATGTGGGTGGATGGATGGATGGGGCAGAGCACCAGATAATTTAAGACATAACTAAATGATTCTGATCAAGAAAAGGTAACTTATCTGCCTGAGACTTACCCAGAAAAGCAAGACACAGAAAATATGTAGCAGCCCTTCCACCCACAAAGATTCACAGAAAAGAGAAGTGGTCAGTAACTTAGAAATGACTAGTACCAGTAACATGCACATCAGTGTTCTGTTGTCAAAAAACAAGCAGTTCCTTTTATGTGAAAGTGATGTAGGGTCAAATAATTACGTCTAGCAACAAAACCACTAAAAATGTACAGGATTTCCCAGAGCCTGTATATTTGATTTTCTAATAAATGTCTTATCATTTTTATCACATAAAATATGACCAGTTTTCATTGTAGCCAATTTCATGCTACATGGTAGATAAGGTTAACAGCTTTAAGATGGTAAACTGAGGGGATTATAAATAGAGCCTCTCAGCTCTAAAAGGAAAAGAGATGAGCATTCATGAATACCAAGGTTTAGCAACCTGGGAAGAAAAATTTTTGCAGATATAAGCAGAGATGCATGAGGTCTCTTTGGTCACTCAAACCAGAGTCAAACAGAGAACTACACCTCCATGTGCTCCTCCTTTTAATATTGATGAAAGGGACCATCCTAGCATATAGCAGAGATTTTGCCTTATATTCCTATTTTCTTAGCATATAACAGAGATTTTTCTTTATATTCCTATTTCCTGTTTTCTTTCCCTCCTTTTCTTTCGCATATCTTTCTCGTCTCCTCATCTTTTTCTTCTCTATCTCTTCCTTGTGTTATCTCCTTCTCCCTCTCCTTTTTCCTTTTTCATCAAGAATTTTTTTTACTCCCCTGCCAATTTCCATTTTTATAAGGAGCACGCTTATCTCCATGTGATTGGCATAGATTTATAAAATGATAAATGTACCCAATAATGAAAAATAGCCAACAAACCCCAATTCCACAAATGGCAGAAAGTTAAGCTTTCTCTGGGGAGAAAGATACTCAAATCTTCTCCAAATGACTATCATCTGTTGTGAACTTCAATCACTAAAAAAAAAAAAAAAAATCCCGTAACATTGGGGTTTGGCTTCTCAAATAATTTCCAAGTACCTTATGAGAAGCAATCTTGGGTTGAGTTTCTTCCCTTTAAAATAATGAGTAATTAGCAATTACTGTTTTCCATTAGCTGAATGGAGTTTTCATGTCTGAATATATTTGATCAAAGAAGGATGACAGCAAATGAAAGATGTTGTAAAAGAGGCCTTTCTGGAGAGATTGAGATGAAGCTCCTTTTAGGGCTCATCGAAGTCTGCGAGCCTGAGACTGTATTGCCTCATGTAATCTACAAAATAACGGTAGAGAAGACAATGTAGACCCTTTTGAATTGAAACGTACAGAGGATTTTTATCCAGGTATCCATGGGCTACATCCCTGATCTCCAGATGCTTTGTCCGATGTTCTTCCTACTGCACCAGAATAATACCCTTACACAATATTTTTTCAGTTACTGCAGAAAATATGAAAGAATGATGACAATGAAAATGTGGATCAGGAGTGCAAATTGAAATCAATGCTTTCCAGTTCAGTAGAGCCAAAGAATTTTGCTGTGAGACCTGGTGATCATTTACCCCAGTTAGGAGAAAAACTGCTGGACTCAAACAAATAAAACTGGTTGTGAAATCCTTGACTACAACTGATGACATTTCACCCTAACCAAAGATTAACTCAGTGAATGGTGCAACTAAAATGACTTGAAGACATGCCTTGGAAATACTAAAACCCAACGTTGTTCAAAGAGATTAATCTTAACAGCATGAGAGAAAAACATGATTCTGGCTTACTGAAAAAGCTAACCTGGGAGTTTCTCTTGATTACAGTGGCTATCTCATGCAAAATGTCACAGTAGCAATCAGAGAAGGAGTCTCTGAAATGAGCAATGAAAAAGAGTTGTAAAAGGAAATGGGTTTAAACGTGAGACTAGTAAACAATACAATTTAGTCTTCGTGTAAAAGGACTCAGAAGAAATAAGAGAGCGTCTTTGAGAGGTTCCAGAAATTTCAACAAAGGATGAGTAACAGAGACTTTGTTGCATTTTATTCCATGTCCATCACCTCAAGGGCTACTCATCCTCTTTTCTTCCCTACCCTCCCACCCCAACAGACACACACAGTCATGAACAATCTGAACAATAAAAAAAAAAACAGAGTCATCCCTCCATGGACTAACCCAATCAAGTCTGCTCCAGTATTAATTTGAGGTAAGTAAGACATGTAATGGGAAAAGTGTGTACATTTCCATAACACATAGAAATATGTGGGCATCACTTAAAATAGAAATTATTTTATCAATATAATTAGATAGTACTTAGTGTACATCGGAGCCCTGGTATGCATTGGAGCCCTAGTACACAGTGGTTAAGCATTTGTTCGCTAGCCAAAAGGTTGGCAGTTTAAATCCACCAGCTGCTCCTTGGAGACCCTGTGGGGCAGTTCTACTCTGTCCTACAGGGGCCCCGTGAGTTGGGATAGACTTGACAGCAACGGGTTTGGTTTTTGGTTTTTTAGTGTACATCAGAGCCCTGGTGGCACAGTGGTTAAGTGTTTGGCTGTCAACCAAAAGGTCAGTAGTTCGAACCCACCATCTGCTCCTTGGCAACCCTAAGGGGCAGTTCTACTCTGTTCTATAATACGGTCGCTATGAGACGGAATCGACTCAACAGGAACAGGGGTTTGGTAGTGCACATCAGTGGGGGTGGGAATGAGGGTGGACAAAGGCCAAGGTAGAGGAAGATTATAAAATGAAAAATAAAAATAAAAATTTTAATAGTATAGTATAACTCAAAGAAACAAGCATTTTGGTTGTATTATAAATATGAATGAGGAATATGAAGGATATTTCAACAAATGGAAAGATATAAATAATAATGGAAATGTGTGTTTTTTTCTCCATTGGCATTACAGGCAGTTTCCAAATTGAAACTGGTAATGTTCCAAAGGTAATTTGAAAGACACTTATTTGGAGTTCAGAATACACGTTCCCATAGAAACATTGTTGAAAAATGTGAATTAGGTTCCTAGGTTACCCAGGAATTTTGTTTAAACCAAATACATAGCTAAAACACTGTTCGTTTGTATTTTAGATTGGTAGAAAACAATAATGTTGCACTGGAACCAAAATTAGTTATAGGAAGATGAGACAGTTGAAGAAATAACTTTATGAGCTCCTGATAAAGGGCTTCTGAGAATTATCAAGAGGTTTAGATGTTGATAGCACCAGCATTTATTTAGGTCCATTTTCACTTCTTTCTTCTCTAGCTGCACCCTTTCTCTTAGTGATCTCATTCAGTCTGTGGCTTTAAATACCTCCTCTATGCTGAGATTTCCCAAATTTATAACTCTAGCTCAGACATCTCTGCTGGACTCCAGACAAGTATACAAGTATATGCAATGCCGTCTTGTCTGATAAAAGCAAAGCAAACCAAATCCGTTGCCATTGAGTTGATTCTGACTCATAGTGACCCTAAAGGACAGAGAAAAGCTGCCCCACAGGGTTTCTAAGGAGTGACTTGTGGTTTCGAACTGCTGACCTTTTGGTTAACAGCTGAAGGCTTAACCACTGCACTACCAGGGCTCCTCTTGTCTGATGTTGTTGTTAGGCCCTATCGAGTCGGCTCACGTGCCCTACGTACCACAGAATGAAACACTGTCCAGAGCCGTGCCATCCTTACAATCGTTGTTACGCTTGAGCCCATTGTTGCAGCCACTGTGCCAATACATCTCATTGAGGGTCTTCCTCATCTAGACTCTGACCTGACCCTGTACTTCACCAAGCATGATGTCCTTCTCCAGGGGCTGGTCCCTCCTGACAACATATCCAAAGTATGTAAGAGGCAGTCTCACAGTCCTTGCTTCTAAGGAGCATTCTGGTTGTACTTCTTCAAGGCATATTTGTTCACTCTTTTGGAGGTCCATTCAGTATTCTTCACCAACACCACAATTCAAAGGCATCAATTCTTCTTCGGTCTTCCTGATTCGTTGTCCAGCTTTCACATGCATATGATGCGATTGAAAATACTGTGGCTTCAGTCAGGCACACCTTAGTCTTCAAAGTGACATCTTGTCTGTTAAAACTAAAAAAAGACATCTCAAATTTAACATGTCCCATATTAAATTTCTGATTCCTCCACCCACTCTACCACCATTACCACAACCTAACCTGGCCCTCCTGCTGCCCTCCCCATCTCAGTGAATGACAGTGCTATCCTTCCATTCCTGACTCCTCTTTCCTCTCACTCTGAATACAGTTCTTTAGGATAGCTTGTCAACTCTAGCTTTAACATGCATCCACAATTCTACTACCTATTTCTTTCTTTTTTTTTTTTTTGCTCCTACCACATTGGTCCAAGGCACCATCATCTCTTAGTGATTGCCTCCTAATTTGTCTCTCTGCCTTACTTTGGTCCACCAAAGTCAATTTTCAACCTACAGCCAGAGAGATTCTGTTAAATTATAAATTAGATCATGTCTCTCATCTACGCAAAACCCTCTAATTGCTGCCATCTCACTCAGATTAAAGTCAAAATGCTTACATTGCTTACTCTGTGGCCATTCTCCCTCCCCACCAACCTCTCTGTCTTATCTGCTACCATTTTTTGCCTTGCTCATATGGCTCCAGCTTGACTTCTTCGCTCTTTCTTGAGCATTCCAGTTCTGATGCTTTCTGGGACCTTTGCTTCTGCTGTCCTCCCTACCTGGAATGCTCTTCCCTAGGTGTCTACACAATAAAGTCACTCACATCACCTCCACTGAGTCTTTGCTGAAATTTTATCTTTGGTCAGAACTTCCCTAGCCATTCTTCTTCTTTTTTTTTTTTTTTAAGATGTTTTGTTTTAATTCCAATCCCCACTGCCATCCTTTGCAATGTCCCATCTGTCTTTTATTTCTCTTCTTTTTTTTTTTTTATAATCATCATCATCACCACTAACATGCAATACATTTTATTTATTTGTTTATTGTCTGCCTCCCCCATTCCAGAATGCAAACTCCATGAAGCAGTGGCTTTGGTCTCTAGCATCTAAAACAATGCCAGGCATACAGTAAGCACTCAAATTTTTGTTGAATAAATTAAATGAATTGAATACATGAATGAATGAATAAGTGGCTTTTTAAAAATTTCCAAGTGCTCCATTGGCATGCTTATTTACTCTTACTATCCCCTTAAATTTACCACAGCCTTAATTATACTCACCCTTATCATCAATCTTAGGGATACTGTTTTTGGTTTTTTTATGGATGACAAATAGAAAAGTCAACAGCATCATATTTGGTCTCTCCATCTTCAGTTTCGCCACCCTTCAATTAGTTTTCCCACCCAGCAATCACAGTGATCTTTCTAAAACACAAATCTGCTGAAACCCTATCTATGGCATTTCATGACTTTGAAGATAAAGTCCATCCTTCTACCTTGGCTTATAAGCCTCTTCATGGTCAACCTCCTGCATGTCTTCTGGTTTCACCATGAGTTAACGATGTCTCTGATAGGGAAGAATTGAGGCAGTAAAGAGACTCTGAATCAGGGATTACCCCTATAGGTCAATGAATGTTGATGCTGGACCGGGGTACATGGCGACTGTTAGGAATACTTTACCAGTTGGCCACTTGCCATTCTTATGTATGGGGCAATCCCTAAGTAACTGTTCATATATCTTTTATGGTTATTATGCATTGGTTTATCTATTTTTTTTCTTGAATTAAATTTCATACACAAACTTATTTTGTACATATACATACATATATATACATATTTTTTTTTTTAAGTGAAGGTGTTCTACTTAAGGAAATAGGGGTTTGAGGGGATAGGGGCTTAAGCCCTGACACTCAGCTCCTGTATCCCCTGGCCTGGCCCCTGTATCCCATCTGCTAGTGAAGCTCCAAGCCATACGAATGTCAAGCAGCTGCATAGTGTACCAACACACAGTAGAAAGCCTTTCCAAATGGCTACATCTATCGGTTATTTATAAAAATTGCCCAGGTAACTGCAATGCGCTTTGCTATCCTCTTCTCCTCTGTTTAGTGTGTGACAAATGGTAACATTCCTGATTGGCAGAAAACAACAAGAGAAATACGTCAACATCTATTCTGTGCAGGAGATAACATTATGCAGGTTTTCACATAATGACTGGCTCTCAAGGGAGTCATTAGGACTTCATGCACTTCTTACTGCCCCTAACTTGGCTTCTCTGCCAGCGGATTCTGAGAAAGGTTTGTTGTTTCAGTTTCAAAATTGCATTTTAGGCCGACTTGTTGAGTAGAGTGCATGTAGGGACAAATGGCACGAATGTTTAGCAAGTGATGCCTGTATTCACCTTCTGACTCTGTGCCTCAAGGTCCATGACAGGTTTATTTTTCAAAGTCTAATAAAAAATTGATACAAAGAAATTTAAGATGGAGTTTTCAATATCCAGAAAATACAATCTTTATTTTGGAAATATTAGGATGGAGGAGCTTCAAAGGAGGCCGCGGGGATTCTTTATCATGTCATTTATGGATGGGCACATTTATTTCCAAATTGAAAAATCGGACCCTATATAAATTTAAAGACCTAATTTGGACCGAACAAAATCAGCCTGAAATATTAGCCCACTTTGAAAAAGGCTTGTTGCCAATGCAAATAAAATAATGTCTCTGCCTTGCAATGAAAAACGTATACAAATTATTCATTACTCTACAGCTTTTAAAATTTCCACAGTGCTCCCCCCTTCCTCCACCTCTTTGCATTATACACCAGCTCCACAGTGGACAAAGAAAGCTATTTTAATTAACCAATTAGGCATTCCTGTCCACAAGCTTTCATGTCTTTGGAAGAATCTAGAAAAAGGAGCAAAGTTATTTCTGGTATACTATTGTATCCTAGCTGGACAGTGAAGTAGGAAAACCAAACAAGAATTGATGCCTTTGAATTATGGTGTTGGCAAAGAATATTGAATATACCATGGACTACCAAAAGAACAAACAAATCTGTCTTGGAAGAAGTATAGCCAGAAAGCTCCTTAGATGCAAGAATGGCGAGACTTCATCTCACATACTTTGGACATGTTATCATGAGGGATCAGTCCCTGGAGAAGGACATCATGCTTAGTAAAGTAGAGGGTCAGCAAAGAAGATGAAGATCCTCAATGAGATGGACTGACACTGTGGCTACAACTATGGGATTGAGCACAACAGTGATCGTGAGGATGGTGCAGGACAGGGCAATGTTTCATTCTGTTGTACACAGGGTTGCTATGAGTCAGAACAAACTCGACAGCACCTAACAACAACAACATTATATTTAGCTTATTTCAAGACAGAGTTACTTGGAAAAATGTTTTGAATAGTCCTGCAACAAATCTGGGACTGTTGTTAGGTGCCCTTGAGTTGGTTCTGTCTTATAGTGACCCTATATACAATAGAATGAAACACTACCTGGTCCTGCATCATCATGATGATCATTCTTATGCTTGAGCCCATACTTGTAGCCACTGTGTCAAATCATCTCATTGAGGGTCTTCCTCTTTTTCTTTACCAAGCATGATGTCCTTCTCCAGGGACCGATTCCCCCTGATAACATGTTCAAAGTATGAGAGACATAGTCTCGCCATCCTTGCTTCCAAGGAGCATTCTGGTAGTACTTCTTACAAGACAGATTTGTTTGTTCTTTTGGCAGTCCATGGTATATTCAGTACTCTTTGCCAACACCACAATTCAAAGGCGTCAATTCTTCTTGGGCTTCCTTATTCTTTGTCCAGCTTTCCCATGCATACGAGGTGACTGAAAACCCCATGGCTTGGGTCAGGCACACCTTAGTCTTCAAGGTGACACCTTTGCTTTTTAACACTTTAAAGAGGTCTTTTGCAGCAGATTTGCCCAGTTCAATGCACCCTTTGGTTTTTTGACTGCTGCTGCCTTGATTGTGGATACAAGTAAAACGAAAGCCTTAACAACACCAATCTTTTCTCTGCTTATCAGGATGTTTCTCATTGATCCGGATTTGCGGATTTTGGTTTCCTTTATGTTGAGGTGCAATCCATACTGAAGGCTGTGGTCTTTGGTCTTCATTAGTAAGTGCTTCAAGTCCTCTTCACTTTCAGCAAGCAAGGTTGTGTCATCTGCATAACGCACGTTGTTAATGAGTCTTCCTCCATTCCTGTATGTCCCGTTCTTCTTCATACAGTCCAGCTTCTCGGATTATTTGCTCAGCATACAGATTGAATAGGTATGGTGAAAGGATACAACCCTGATGCACACTTTTCCTGACTTTAAACCACGCAATATCCCCTTGTTCTGTCCGAACAACTGCCTCTTGATCTACGTACAGGTTCCTCATGAGCACAATTATGTTCTGGAATTCCCATTCTTCACAATGTTATCCATAGTTTGTTATGATCCACACAGTTGAATGCCTTTGCATGCTCAGTAAAACACAGGTAAACATCTTTCTGGTATTCTCTGCTTTCAGCCATAATCCAGCAGACATCAGCAATGATATCCCTGGTTCCACACCCTCTTCTGAATCCAGCTTGAGTTTCTGGAAGATCATATCTATGTGCTGCTGCAGCTGCTTCTGAATGATCTTCAGCAAAATATTACTTGCATGTGACATTAATGATATTGTTTGATAATTTCTATGTACAATCGGATCATCTTTCTTTGGAATAGGCATAAAAATGAATCTCTTCCTGTCGGTTGGCCAAGTAGCAGTCTTCCAAATTTCTTGGCATAGACGAGTGAGCACTTCCAGTACTGCACCAATTTGTTGAAACATCTCAATTGGTATTCCATCAATTCCCGGAACCTTGTGTTTTGCCAATGCCTTCAATGCAGCTTGGACCTCTTCCTTCAGTACCATGAGTTCCTGATCATATACGTTACCTCATGAAATTGTTGAATGTTAACCAATTCTTTTTGGTATGCTGACTCTGTGTATTCCTTCCACCTTCTTTTGATACTTCCTGCATCATTTAGTATTTTCCCCATAAAATCCTTCAAAATTGTACCTCAAGGCATGAATTTTTTCTTCAGTTCCTTCAGCTTGAGAAATGCCAAAGCATGTTCTTTCCTTTTGGTTTTCTATCTCTAGGTCTTTGCATATGTCATTATAATACTTTGTCTTCTCAAACCACTTTTTGAAATCTTCTGTTCATCTCTTTTACTTCATCGTTTCTTCCATAGGCTTTAGCTACTCTATGTTTGAGAGCAAGTTTCAGAGTCTCTTCAGACATCCATTTTGGTCTTCTCTTTCCTGTCTTTTTTTTTTTTTCATGTATGATGTTCTTGATGTCATTCCACAACTTGTCTGTTCTTTGGTCATTAGTGTTCACCACGTCAAATCTATTCTTGAGATGGTCTCTAAATCCAGGTGAGATATACTCAAGGTCTTACTTTGACTATCATGGAATTGTTCTAATTTTCTTCAGGTTCAACTTGAACTCGCAGATGACCAACTGGTGATCTGTTCCACAGTCGGCCCCTGGCCTTGTTCTGACTAATGATACTGAGCTTTTCCATCATCTATTTCCACAGGTGTAGTCGATTTGATTCTTGTGTATTCTCTCTGATGGGATCCAGGTTTATAGTTGCCATTTGTGTCGTTAAAAAAAAGGTATTTGTATTGAAAAAGTCGTTGGCCTTGCAAAATTCTGTCACGCGATCTCCTGCATTGTTTGTATCACCAAGACCATATTTTCCAACTACCAATCCTTCTTTGTTCCAAGTTTTGCATTCCAATCACCAGTAATTATCCACGCATCCTGATGGCACGTTTGATCAATGTCAGACTGCAAAAATTGGTAAAAATCTTCAATTTCTTCATTTTTGGGCTTAGTGGTTGGTGCATAAATTTGAATAATAGTGTATTAACTGGTCTTCCTTGTAGGTGTATAGATATTATCCTATCACTGACAGTGTTGTACTTCAGGATAAATCTTGAAATGTTCTTTTTGAAGATGAATGCAATGCCACTCCTCTTCAAGCTGTCATTCATATGATTATCTGCATAGTGGAATATATGATTATCTGATTCAAAATGGCCAAAATCAGTCCGTTTTAACTCACTAATGCCTACAATATCAATGTTTATGCATTCTATTTCATTTTTTGACAATTTCCAATTTTCCTAGATTCATACTTCATAATTCCACATTCCTATATTATTAATGGATTTTTCAGCTGTTTCTTCTCAGAGTCATGCCACATTAGCAGATGAAGGTCTTGAAAGCTTTACTCCATCCACATCATTAAGATCCACTCTACTTTGAGGATGCAGTGCTCCTCCAGTCGTCTTTTGAGTGCCGTTGAACCTGAGAGGCTCATCTTCTGGCACTATGTTAGACAATGTTCTGCTGCTATTCATAAAGTTTTCACTAGCTAATTTTTTTCAGAGGTAGGCAGCCAGGTCCTTCTTCCTAGTCTGTCTTAGTTGGGAAGCTCAGCTGAAATCTGTCTGCCATGGGTGACTCTGCTGGTATTTGAATACCGGTGGCATAGCTTCCAGCATCACAGCAACATACAAGCTCCTGCAGTACAACCAACTGACAGATATATGGGAGGAATCTGGGACTACTAAAGGAAAATTGCTATATATAGCTATGTCACATACCATACACACGCACACACACACCAATATGCATGACATTGAAGCACCCATTGCACACACATATACATCACATACCAAACACACATCACACAAACATAACAATACCTCCTATACATATACCACATACCACACACATGCATACATACACACACACAACACATACACATATGCACACCACATACATACCACACATAAGCACATATCATGTACATATGCACATATATATGTTACATACATACACACTACAACATCACACACTTGCACACAGACAACACACATACTCACACCCCACACCACTTACAAATGCACATACCATATACATTCACACACCACATACAAATTTATCACACATACACATACATACAACACAATTTCACTACATACACACCAGATACATGCATACACAAATACACGCCACACGTATACATACACACCACACACACAACCACACAACACATCTAAGCACGTGCACATATGTGTCATATATGCACAACGTATACAAATTCACACACCACACACAAATACGTATAGTCACATATACATCACAAATACAAACTCAAACCATGCATACCATACTCACCATATATACATGTGGGGGCAGATTACTCAATAAGCAAGGTATGCATTGGCTTACTCGTATTTACTTACTCACATGTGCACAATCTTTGATGTGTGATGAAACCCATGTGAAACTCCGCACTACACATTAGTAAGTAAACACAAGTAAGCCTGTGCATACCTTACTCACTGTAAGCCCATGCATACCTTGCTTATTGGTTAATCCACCCCTGCATACACGTACATACCACACACAGCCACATGCCACCCAGACTACATACAATACACATACCACACACACTGCATAACACATGTGTGCACACATGACCAACACGCCTATACACATACCCCCACCACTTACAAATACACATACTACACACAAATTCGTCTCATCTTGGAACAGAGATCCTAGGGGGATGAAGGAGAGAAAACATAGAGGAGAGAATTAAGATTTTGGGGCACAGTGTTTCAGTTTTGAATCTCAGCAACCTGACTTCAGAACCACATTAAACTGCTGCTATAGTCACTGTAGCTTTTAACCATGTATGTCATGGTTCAGAAACCAGATCTTCCAGCATCTCCTATGTTACCAAAACACACCAGCAACTGCTTGGCTCGCGCTGCTTACTTCATTGGCCCGCTTGTTGACATAACAAATGCACCGGCAGAGAAAGTTTAGAAAAGGGGTTTTCCCCTTGAAAGACATTTTTGTTTCTCCTATAAATACTAGAACCTGCAATTAAAAAAATAGCTCCCAATTTCCAAATCATTGCCCAATCTGCAATAAATAAAGTCATTTCTAAGTTATCCGTATTATTCCCTGACTTTCACAGACCTCTTTCAAGGCCTCACTATATGAAAATAATTGCTGCAGGTGCCTGGCATTGAGCACCATTCAGTTTCAATGTTGTCGTTAGGTGCCATCAAGTAGGTTCTGACTCGTAGTAATCCTATGTACAATAGAACTAAACCCTGCCCATTCCTGTGCCATCCTCACAATCATTGCTGTGATTGAGCTCATTGTTGCAGCCACTGTGTCAAGTCATCTCATTAAGGGTTTTCCTCTTTTTCACTGACCCTCTACTTTACCAAGCACGACATCCTTCTCCAGGGATTGATCTCTACCGGTAACATGTCCAAAGTATGTGAGACGAAGTCTTTTAAGGAGCATTCTGGCTGTAATTCTTCCAAGACAGGCTTGTTCATTCTTCTGGCAGCCCATGGCATATTCATTTTTCTTCACCAACACCATATTTCAAAGGCATCAATTCTTCTTTGGTCTTCCTTATTCATTGTCCAGTTTTCACATGCATATGAACTGACTGAAAATACCACGGATTGGGTCAGGTACATTTTAGTCCTCACAGTGAAATCTTTGCTTTTTTACACTTGAAATAGGTATTTTGCAGCAGACTTGCCCAATGTAATACGTCGTTTCACTTCTTGACTGTTCTTTCCATGGGCATTGATTGTGGATCCAAGTAAAATGAAATCCTGATGGCTTCAATATTTTTTCCACTTATTATGATGTTGCTTATTGGTCCAGTTGTGAGAATTTCTATTTTCCAAAACAAAAGGTGTAATCCATACTGAAGGCTGTAGCCTTTGATCTTCATCACTAAGTACTTCAAGTCCTCATCACTCTGAACAAGAAAGGTTGCATCATCTGCATATCACAGATTATTAACAAATCTTCCTCCAAACCTCATTCATATAGTCCAGCTTCTTAGATTATTTGCTCTCTAAAAATGATGCCTTCCACCTGTGATGACTGATCCTAGAACCAGAATATGAGTCCAAGTGAAGTACAATAGGCCATCAAATGAAGAGTCCTTGCTTAATTCAAAAGCAGCACTTGATGAAACACTAGACTTTTCCCACTGATCACAGCAGAGTTAGTTTACACATCTATGTGAAAGATAGGGCTGCATCACTTGACATTCTACTTTTGGGTACAAAAGGAAATGCTTGCTCCAAATATATGCTGTAAGGAGGCAATGTGGAGTGGTGGTTCCAAATGATGGTTCTAGAATCAGCCTTTCAGGGGAGAAGCTGAATCCGGCTCCCTTGTTGAGTTGCTAACCAGCTGGGTGTCCTCAAGCAAGTCACTTAAGCTGCATTCCATCTATCAGTTGAAAGTATAGCTAGTACCTAGCTCATGGAATTGTAATGAGAATTAAATTATGCTCAGACAGTGACTGGAAAATGGTAAGCTGTCAATAATTGACAGCAGTTATTAATAGGAAATAAGATTACAAGAGAATTGGGGGGTCCTGTGCAAGAGGATTGGGAAACCCTGGTGGAGCAGTGGTTATGTGCTATGGCTGCTAACCAAAAGGTCGGCAGTTCAAATTTACCAGGTGCTCCTTGGAAACTCTATGGGGCAGTTCTACTTGTCCTATAGGGTCGCTATGCGTCAGAATTGACTTGATGGCAAAGGGTTTGGTTTTTGGTTTGGTATGCAAGAAGATTGAGTTGTTCACAGTTATTAGACATTTGTGTGTGCATGTGTGTTTTAGGTGAAAGTTTACAGCTCAAGTTATTTTCCCATACAAAAATTTATACACATATTGTTATGTGACCCTAGTTGCAATCTCTATAATGTGACAGCACACGCCCCCTTTCCACCTCAGGTTTCCCGTCTCCTTTCAACCGGCTCCTATCCCTTTCTACCTTCTTATCCCACCTCCAGACAGAGCTGCCCATTTAGTCTCGTGTATCTTCTTGAACTAAGAATCACACTCTTCACGAGTATTATTTTATGTTTTATATTCCAGTCTAATCTTTGAGTTATTAGACATATTTTTGAGGCTGGGCTTTGGCTTTCCACAATCCTGTGGTGTTAGGTATTATTACCACCATCTTTTAGATAAGGAAATTGATGTCCAGAGACATCATAATAATTTTCCCAAGGTCACACAGTAAGTGACAAACTTGAGATTTGAACCAAAATTGGAATAATTCCAAAGCCGTCTTTCTTTCTAACCCATTACCACATAATGCATGTTCTGAAGAACCTTTTCTCACTACCCTGTAGAATCATTATCCTACCTAAAGGTTAGGCTGATAATATCAGTCCATTCCTGACAAAAGAGAGTCAGTCTAGTGTGGAAGCATGCTATTTCAGAGTGATATGGAAAAAGGATCCAAAGCCATCTTGACTGTGAAATTTATGGTCCACTCTGTAGGAAGGAGGGCTTTCAGACAGTTCAAGTTCCTGAGTTGCTACCTAAAAACAATCTCACCAGGATATTCTGAAACGTAGAAGCAGGTCAACAAAAAAATTAGACTTTTTCATGGTGGCACATGTAGAAGAAAAAGGAAAACCTGAGAGAAAAATGCATAGGAAAAAATGAAGGAAGGGAGGGAGGGAGCAAGGACAGCAGGAAGAATGGTAGGGAAGATGAAAGAAAGTGAACAAAGGAAAGGGAGATTTATTTCATCCAAGAACAATTCTAAGAAGGAACACAAGGTCCTATAAATTGATATGGTACATCCAAAGTATACCGTATGTGATGGGTTCAGAAAGCCAGGCTGTGGACAAGGTCAAATATCCTGATAGCACAGTAGCACACGCCCCTTCTTTCTGCTGTATTCTTCATCCAGCCCAGAGTGAAAAAGTCTCAAAAAATCAGCCTCTTAGGGGAGGAACTGAGAGATCATTTTCTAGATATTCCAGAAGAAAGATAAGTTTATTCAAGGTCATAGAGAGACACTACCTCCTGTCCAATACCAAGGGTTCTACTTCTTCCACAGGCTGCAGAAGTACAGGCCTAGGAAAGTCAGGCAGGAGTTCAAGAATTGCTAGGAAGGCCAGAAGGTGACCTGGGATGACAAGGACCCCATCTCCCAGGAGCCTACTCAGTGAAAGTCTGGGATTTCAGTACCTTCCCCTACTTCTGCAGATTATCTGACTTTTAATGCTTCCATATCAGGTAAGAATACTTGTTTTCAGTTCCATAGTAGCCAGTGATCTCCATATGTCCATATTCCACATTCCTTATGTAAATAAGCTGAGTTTGTGATGATAATTCCATGTTCATGCATTTGGAAGAGAGATGGTACTGTTTAGGGAGCCAGGAAAAAACACTATAGAGGAAACACAATTTACAAATGGTTAAAGCACACACACACACACACACACACTCTCTACACGTATGCAGAGGTGCAGAGAAAAGACTCAGCTCTATGATCACGAAACCTTGTCAATGAATGAGACAGCTAAAAGCCAGGAAAGTGAACTCACCTTTGGGACTGATAAGAGTCATTGTTTAGCTTTCATTTGTTTTTTGTTTTGATGTAACACTGCCTCTCCTATCACTTTCTCCCTTGACACAGTCTCTCATTGTCAGCACTGAGACTGAAGAAAATTGTTCATATCATGTAAGAGCAATACACTCCCTTCTTTTGTCTTTCTCAAGAAATTAGTAGCTCATGTTCCATTAACTAGAGTGTTTTGCCTTATCTCAATCCTATAAGTGAAGTGGGAACTTCAGTGCCGTAACTTAGAATTATTCCGTTCAATTGATCCTAAATGGATTCAGTTCTCAATGCAACATTTATCTCTAGACTTCACTAAAGATAATATTCAGGCTCACATATAGGCCCACAGTTGTCCTCCCTTTGGAGCTGAAGTCTTTGGAAACACAATGAAATGTGACAGGCTTTTTTTTTTTTTTTTTTTTGAACTGCACTCTAGAAACTGTCATTTTAATAGCCAAATGGATTCCTTGCCATTTTAGAAGGCAATCTCTACATCGTTTTACAATTTATTTTACCAAAGGACTTGGGAAACTCCAGAATTTTTAAATAGACAACAGTCGTTCATTGTTTCAGAACAGTCTTACAGAAATTTGTTACTTTTCTGATATTTATTGGAAACTAGAGGTCTAAAAATAGCATCCAGTCATTGGATGGTAGCTTCAATATACTCTTTCATGATGCAAGTACCAAGGGTGAGGATGAATACCAATGATACAGGCTAATGGGGATATTGCGGTTTTTACTGCATATAATTCAGTTACAAGAGAAAGTTCATAGATCTAAAAGCTTAGTGATATTCTGCCAGGAGGCACCAGTTTAGCTAATCCAGTTTTTCATGACCGACTTCTATTCTGATTGGTCAGAACCTGTGCTATGCGATGGCTGAATATTTTACCATCTAGTTCAATTCCTTATTTTAAAAATAAGACAACAAAGTCTCAGAGAAGTTAAATGATTCATTCAAAGTCAGATAGATAGCAGATAGTCAAGACTAGGTCAGGTCTTTTGAATTCCACTTCAACGCCCTTTTCTCTAGCTTGCATGATCATCCAAATATGTGTAACCATGAACTGTGCTCTAACAAGACTCCACTGTTTCAGTAACTGAAAGGGGGCCTTACAATTCAATATACTAGCTCAATTATGCTACAGCATTTAACAGTACTCTAAAAATACACGTATTGTTAAAGCTTATAATAAACACAAATTTCTTTTCTGTGACCATAGCATGATAGAAACCAAGCTGAGAAGTGTCCAGTCTGGGGCAGTAGAAGGAAAATGAAATTTACCAGGTTCTCTGGACTATAATCCTGATTGTCATCAATAATTTTGTGACTTTGGGTAAGCTTTTAGTTTTCATATGTAAAATTGGGCAAGCCTACAAGATAAACACTTCATTTGGGATTCTCAGGTAAGTGGGTGGACTAGGTGACAAATGAGATCATTTCGAGCCTGATAATCTACCATCTCCTGATCTGTTTACTAGGAAATTAGTTTAGTTTAATACTCCCCTCACTGACTCTTTTTGATATGGAGAAAAAAAAAAAAAACACGATTTCTGATAAACTATTGTAGCAAAGGTAGCTAGCCATCCACCAACATCCATTCTCTTTATTTTTTACAATTTTTTTATCGTTGTGAAAATATAGATAGCACTACATTTGCCAATTCAATATTTTCATGTATACAATTCAGTGAGATCAATTACATCAATCATGTGCAACTATCACCAATATACTTTGCCAAATTTTCCATCCCCATAAGCAAAAACTCGATAAACAGTAATTCCCCCCATCCTCCCTCCCTCCCTCCCTCCCACCTCTGGTAACCACTATTAAACTCTGCTCTCTATATATTTACCTATTTCATGTACTTCATATTTGTGAGATTATTCAATATTTTGTGATTGACTTATTTCATTCAGCAAAATTTTTGCAGTTCACCCGTTTTGTGGCATGCATCAAGATTTCATTTCTCTGTATGGCACAGTAACATTCCATTGTATGTATATACCACATTTTGTTTATCCATTCATCTATTGATAGGTATTTGGTTGTCTCCTTTTACGGATAAAATACCTGACTCACTGTTTGCTGGGTACAAGGCCTTACAAGTACAGATGACCGTTCCTATCCTTCCTTATAACTAGGTGTGGTGCTGTGACTAAGTTATGACTAAGGACAATGTGAGCCAGAAGTGATATGTACCACTTCTAAGCTTTACCCTTAATAAGGAGAAATCCTTCCCCACTTCCTTTTTTCCCCTTCTCTCTGAGAGAGAATTGCTATAGCCACCTTGGACACAGAGATGGAAGTTTTATGTTAAATATTACAGAGTTAATACTACAGAAGAAACAGGTCTTTGGTTTAAAAGGAAATATATGTTAGATATAGAAAGACTTTATAAATGAAATCCTTTTCCCATATAAAATGGTAAAAAGCTCTAGCAGAAGGAGCATTATGCTGGGAATATGGACAATTGGATTCAAATCTTGGGTTTTTAACTAAAAATTAAACAACCTTGAGTTAATCAGTTAACTTTTCCAGACTTCTGTTTTCTCATTTGTAAAGTGAAGAAATGAGATAAAGTGTTCTCCAACACTCACAAACTTTATTTTCTATCAGTTTCTGGACTGATAAAATCCATTGAACACCTGAAAGGCCGAATGTAATATTTAACACGTGTCGAGAATCACCAATATGCTGTAAATATGTACAAATGAACTTGTATGCATCTTTTAGATTATTGATGACTTTGACAACACAGGAGACTTTAAGATAGCGTGTGTGTGTGTGTGTGTGTGTGTGTGTGTGTGAATTAAAAGCTTTTATCTCCTTCCAAAATTCAAGAATTGAGACTCATTCGCATTCAAAGACTGAGGCAGGTAGTAATTACAGTTGGGAAAACCACCAAATTATATCCCTTAACAATATATGGAAACATTGCAGTACTGACAGGAGATTGTGTCTGCTCAGTCAGATTGGAACTTTTAAAAAGGAAAAAAAAAGTCATTATACATATTATTGAAGTTCATATGCATGGGGAGAAAGAGGAGGGCTTTGCCTCCCTATGGAACAATGGGGACAAAACGCTAGTCAGCGAATGGATCTTCTGAACCTGGAAATGCAAACACATCGCAAAACTAAAAAATAATAAATTAATAAAGACAGTACAGTGAAAATTTGTGCCCTTTGAAAGCAGAGACTGTATTTTCTTCCCACTACCTATCCTGACAGGTAGTATACACTTAGTAAATATTTGGGATTGAATGAATAGAGATTGAAAATAATAATATTTTACCTCTTTGTATTCAATCATAAAAAGCAAGTTGCTTTACTTTTAAAGGCCTAGAATATAATTTCTTCTTTCACATTTTTGCAGTGCCAGTGGAACGGGCATGAAATTTTCATGCAAGTTTTATTGTGTTGAACCTTACAAAGTTGCTGATATTAACAGCTTTGGCTTATAAAAATGACAAGTTCATATAATTCAACCTAATATTTTCTTTGGTCTAGGAGACATCATCTCTTTATAAGCATTGTATCACAAAAAGTTAATCCCGGCAGTAGAAGGAATGGAAACAATACGTAATATCAAGGCCCTCTTAAAACATATGAATACCAGTTTTCTACAGAGTAATTTCAGAGCATTTTTTTTAATATAAATAAAAGATAGTGTTGTTTCAACAATACCAAAAGAAAATATTTAGAAAAGAGTCTTAAAAATCAAAGGTTTTAAAATTAGATCGTGGTGATGATTGCACAACTCTGCGAATATATTAAAAACTTACATCTCGATAAAGACATTATAAAAATAGGAGAAACTAGAGCTATAGAGAATGCAAGTAAAAACGCAATATGTGGACCTTTTCTGCAGCTCCAAGGAGGAGGAACATATCACTGCCAAACCTAGACATCTGACTGGTTGCTAGCCAGACTTCACAGTATCATCTCTGCAAAGACTGCACCTCGCAGTTCACACCCTTGCCAAGTCATGAACGTAAATATCCAGGCAGCATTAATAGCCTCTGGTATTTCCAACACCATGCTTGGAAGGGATCCCCCGAACATTCCTAAATTGATGCATGGTGAGAACTGTCATCTCTGCAAAATGCCATTTAAGTCTTCAGGGGAAGGATCGGTTTTCAAATCCTGTTTGTCCAGTGAAGCTCATACAGCTGGTTCGAGGAAGAGTTACCTATAAGCAGTAACTCAATCTAGAGAGAGGGTGTTCATGAATCTGAAGTGAATGGAATGGAGCTCAGAAAAATGCACATATTCACAGACAGAATTTTACGTACAACGTCAGAGGGTTCAAGGGCCTCTGAATCGTTTCTATGGGCTCCACATTAAGAACCCTTGGTCTATGTACAGCATAACCCCTCTGAATTCTATTAGAGAATTTCAGTAAAATTTAACATTGAAAACTTAATACACAAATCTAAGAGAGGCCCTAATGATGCCATTCCCTTTCTATACTATCTTAAATAATGGTCTGATTTCTTAACTAGAGCCCAGGGCTTCTAATGGCATGCAAAAGACACTGGACAATGGAGAGAACCTGGTAGAATGAAATCATGATTTCCTTCTATTTTCACTGCCTTTGGTTTCTGTTTTTTTGTTTTGTTTTGTTTTTCCCACTTGCCATCACATATGGTATTCCATTCCCATGTTTCCCTTCCATTGTATTTTACCCCAATATCTGGCCAGGTGTACAATATAAAAAAAAATTGTTTAAATGTTCTATTTTTAGTAATACCCATTTCTATCAAGTAGCAGTAACAATTCTAATCGACAGCGAGACTTCTGAATAGACCAAAAATTCAGCCATCTCTCACAACTATTACTAAGCTCTGATCATGCTGAGTGAGAGTCCCAAGACATGATTTTCAGTGTATTTAAAAAGCACCCCTTTTTGAAAGGGTTGGAATCAAAAGTAACAGGAATGTATTAAGCATCAATTATATCCTTAGTATTGTGTCTAAACGCCATGGAGAACGCAAAGGAAAATTAATTTCTTCCTTCAGAGAACTTACTACCAGTTGAGAAGAAAAGACAAACAGGTCAATGAGAAAATGGAAGAACGATTAGTTCTAAGTATTCACATTCATGAACCATAAAATGAAGAAAAAAAGATGTTTTAATAGTAGAAAAGTGTTCTGTGTTCCACTCTCTGACTTGCTTGTCCTAAAAACTGAATTCTTTATGAATGCTGCCCAGAAATAGCAAAATTCTGGGGAAAAAAAAGAAAAAGACATGTCAACAATCACCACTAAGCATTTATTTCCTGGCACCACAGTTCCATGCTATAGAATATGTACATAGCAAAATTAAGAAGTCACGGCTATTGTTCATAAAAAAAATCATAAGTTGCATATAATCCAGGTTTATGTTTCCCAAATGAAGAGACACGAAAATGCTTTTTTTCCCCCTTACTTGAGGTTCCAACAGGAACTGTCAAAGGAGAAATCTGCACTTGCAAGATTCTCAACCAGAAACAGAGACATTAACATCAAAAATAGAGCAAAGAGTCTGCTCTCCTGAGATTTCTAACCTAATTAGTCAGATGAAAACATCTTTCAGCTATTCCTCTGCTCATATGTTTGGAGACGATAAGACATCATTGAATATATTTTCTCCTTTACTATCTATAGAGCACAAGCTGTGTCCCTTGAGGTAAAAGGAGGCTGACAGAAACATATTTCCAGGTCATACAGAAAGAGAGCAAGCTGGAATGAAAATACAGGTGTTCCAACTCAGAGATTCTCAGCCAATTCTCCTTTAAGTTATAGCAATGCCTGGTAAGCTTTATTTCTAGAACCCTGGGTGGTGCGAACAGTTAAGTACTTGATTACTAGCTGAAAGGTTGTCAGTTCAAACGCACCCAGAGAAAGACAGGCCTGGTGATTTGCTTCTGAAAGGTCACAGTCTTGAAAACCCCATGGGACAGCTTTACCCTGCATACATGGGGTCGCCATGAGTCGGAATCAACTCAATGGCAAATAACAAACAATTTTTGTTTTTGAACCAAGTTGCAATAAGACTAAATGGATAGCCTTGAGAATGGATGAAGTTAGAGAAATCAAACAGGATTTCATTGAAAATTCTTTCTGTGTGATAATCCTGCACCACAGTTGATCAAAGATGTTGTGTGAACACATCCAGTGCACACACTGTGCTCATAGCTGCTGGTACTGGCTACCCTCCAAACAGCCAGGCCCACTTTAGCACATTAGGCATTATATATAACACGCCATGGAAAGAGAATATTATCAGCAACCCCAGAAGCCTCTATCTGTACCTCTCCTCTAGAGATAACTACTGTCCTTATTTGTGTTCATCATTTTCTTGCTTTTCTTCATTGTATTACTAATTATGTATGCATTCCTAAACAATAGAGCTTGATTGTTGCCTGAATTTTAAATTTATAGGAACTGAATCATAATGTCAGCATTCTTTTGTACCATAATTCTTTCATTCAACGTTATAATCGTAACAATTTACATGTATAATCGTAGCAATTTACATGCTGTTCCCTGCAACTGTGGTTTGTTCATGTATATTATGATCTAGTATTCCAATTTATTTTTCCATTCTACATAGATCCTGGGGCACATATTCAAGTGTTTCTCTAGGATATATTCCTTGAATTGCTGTGTCATATGATATGCATATTTTCGACCTCCTCCGTAATGCTAAGCTTCCTTTCAATATGATTTTACATCCTAATTTTAGCCAAACTGGTTAGGGTGTATCCATATCTCAATTTATGACATGGTAATGAGGCTGAGGAGTCCCTGAGTAGCTCCAACAGTTAGTTCTTGGCTGCTAACTGATAAGTTGGAGGTTCGAGTCTACTCAAAGAAGAAATCAGCTATTGAAAACCCTATGGAGCCCAGTTCCAGTCTGACACACATGGGGTTGCCATGAGTCGAAATAGACTCAACAGCAATTGGTTGTTTTTGTTTGTTTTAAATGAGATCGAACACCTTTTTCTATGTCTACTGGCCTTCATCATTTCTCTTTTTTTTAATAGCTTTATTGGAAGGCAATTTACATACCATACAATTCACCCATTTAAAGTGTACAAGTAAATTATTTTTGGTATATTCACAGATGTGTAAAACCATCACTAATGTCAATTTTAAAACATTTTCATCACCTCAAAATTAAACCCCATAAAATCACAGAGGTACCACTTCACCCCTACTAGGATGACTATGATTCAAAAAAAAAAAACAAAAACGGAAAGTAACAAGTGTTGGCAAGGATGTGAAGAAATTGGAACCCTCACCCGTTGCTGATGGGGGTGCAAAATAGTACAGCCACTGTGGAAAACAATTGGCAGTTCCTCAAAAAATGTAAAATAGTACTACGTTATGACCCAGGTATACCCAGGTATATACCTATGTATATACCTAAAAGAATTGAAAACAGGAACACAAACAGAAACTTATACACCAATGTTCATTGCAGCACAACTCACAGTAGCCAAAAGCTGGAAACAACCTAGCTGTTCATCAATGGATGAATGTATAAACAAAATGTTATACACACACACACACACACACACACACACAATAGAATTTTACTCAAGCATAAAGAGAAATGAAGTCCTGATACATGCTACAATGGGAATAAACCTTGAAAACATTATGCTGGCTGAAATAAGTCACCACAAAAGGACAAATATTGTATGATCCCACTTATATGAAATAAAAAAAACAGGCAAATGTATAGATATCAAAGTTTATTAACAGTTACCTGGTGTGGGAGGGAGGGGATAAGGGGGAGTCATTGCTTGTTGTTGTTCTTAGGTGCTGTCAAGTCACTTCCAACTCATAGTGACCCTATATACAACAGAACAAAACATTACCGGGTCCTGCACCATCCTCATAATCATTGCTATGTTTGGGCCTATTGTTGCAGCCACTGTATCAATCCATCTCATTGAGAGTATTTCACTTTTTCACTGACCCTCTACTTTACCAAGCATGGTGCCTTCTCCAGGGACTGATCTCTCCTGACAACATGTCCAAAGTATGTGAGAGAATTCTGACCATCCTAGCTTCTAATGAGCATTCTGGCTGTACTTCCAAGGCAGATTTGTTTACTCTTCTGGAGCCCTGGTGGCACAGTGGTTAAGAGCTCAGCTGCTAACCAAAAGGTCACCAGTTTGAATCCACCAGCTGCTGCTTGAAAACTCTACAGGAGCAGTTCTACTCTGTCCTATAGAGTCACTATGAGTGGGAATCCACTCAAGGGCAATTTTGGTGGGGGGGGAGTAGTTCATGGTATATTCATTATGCTTCACCAACACTGTAATTCTGTGTGTTCCATCTGGCAAGGTCCATGTGTATAGTCACCGTTTATGTTGGTGAAAGAAGGTATTTGCAATGAAGAAGTCGGTCTTGCAAAATTCTATCATTCGATCTCCGGCATTGTTTCTAGCACCAAGGCCATATTTTCCAACTACTGATCCTTCTTCTTTGTTTCCAACTTTCGCATTCCAATCGCCAGTAATTATCAATACATCTTGATTGCATGTTCAATCAATTTCAGACTGTAGCAGCTGATAAAAATCTTCTTTTTCTTCATATTTGGCCTTAGTGGTTGGTGCATAAATTTGAATAATAGTCGTATTAACTGGTCTTCCTTGTAAGTGTATGGATATTATCCTATCACTGACAGCATTGTACTTCAGGATAGATCTTGAAACGTTCTTTTTGATGATGAATGCAACACCATTCCTCTTCGAGTTGTCATTCCCAGCATAGTAAACTATATGATTGTCCTATTCAAAATGGCCAATACCAGTCCATTTCAGCTCACTAATGCCTAGGATATCAATGTTTATGCATTCCATTTCATTTTTGATGATTTCCAATTTTCCTAGATTCATACTTTGTATATTCTAGGTTCCAATTATTAATGGATGTTTGCAGCTGTTTGTTCTCATTTTGAGTCATGCCACATCAGCAAATGGAGGTCTTGAAAGCTTTACTCCATCCACGTCATTAAGGTCAACTCTACTTTGAGGAGGCAGCTCTTCCCCAGTCCATCTTTTGAGTGCCTTCCAACCTGGGGGGCTCATATTCCAGCACTATATCAGACAATGTTCTGCTGCTATTCATAAGGTTTTCACTGGCTAATGCTTTTCAGAAGCAGACTACTGGGTCCTTCTTCCTAGTCTGTCTTAGTCTGGAAGCTCAGCTGAAACCTGTCCTCCATGGTTGACCCTGCTGGTATCTGAATACAGATGTCTACCTGTTTTCAGATTATGTATTCAGATGTTTACCTCTGTTTTATTGATTATGCAAAGGCATTTGACTGTGTGGATCATAACAAACTACAGATAACACTGTGAAGAATGGAAATTCCAGAAGACTTAATTGTGCTCATGAGGAACCTTTACATAGATCAAGAGGGAGTTGTTCAGACAGAACAAGGGGATACTGATTGGTTTAAAGTCAGGAAAGGTGTGCGTCAGGGTTGTATTCTTTCATCATACCTATTCAATGTGTATGCTGAACAAATAATACGAGAAGCTGGACTATATGAAGAACAGGGCATCAAGATTGGAGGAAGGCTCATTAACAACCTGCGTTATGCCGATGACACAACCTTGCTTGCTGAAAGTGAAGAGGACTTGAAGCACTTACTAATGAAAATCAAAGACCACAGCCTTCAGTATGAATTACACCTCAACATAAGGAAAACAAAAATCCTCACAACTGGACCAATGAGGAACATCATGATAAACAGAGAAAAGATTGAAGTAGTCAAGGATTTCATTTTACTTGGATCCACAATCAACAGCCATGGAAACAGCAGTCAAGAAATCAAAAGACGCATTGCAATGGGCAAATCTGCTGCAAAGGACCTCTTCAAAGCGTTGAAGAGCACAGACGTCACCCTGAAGACTAAGGTGCTCCTAACCCAAGCCATGGTATTTTCAATCACATCATATGCATATGAAAGCTGGACAATGAATAAGGAAGACCGAAGAAGAGTTGACGCCTTTGAATTGTGGTGTTGGAGAAGAATTTTGAATATACCACGGACTGCCGAAAGAACAAACAAATCTGTCTTAGAAGAAGTACAACCAGAATGCTCCTTAGAAGCAAGGATGGCGAGACTGCGCTTTACATACTTTGGACATGTTGTCAGGAGGGATCAGTCCCTGGAGAAGGACATCATGCTTGGCAGAGTACAGGGTCAGTGGAAAAGAGGAAGACCCTCAACCAGATGGATTGACACAGTGGCTGCAACAACGAGCTCAAGCATAACAACAATTGTAAGGATGGCTCAGGACCAGGCAGTGTTTCGTTCTGTTGTGCATAGGGTCGCTATGAGTCAGAACCGACTTGACGGCACCTAACAACAGCAACAACAACACTGTAATTCAAATGCATCAATTCTTCTTCAGTCTTCCTTATTTATTGATCAGCTTTCACGTGCATGTGAGGTGATTGAAAATACCATCACTTGGGTCAGGCGCACCTTAGTCCTCAAGGTGACATCTTTGCTTTTTCACACTTTAAAGTGGTCTTTTGCTTAGGGGACATTAACAGTGGTGGAATGATCTGTAAACAGATAGTGGCGATAGTTGCACAACATGAGCATAATCAATGTCATTGAATTGTAAATGTAAAAAAGGTTGAGTTAGAAAAGGTTTTGTTATACGTATTTTTACCAAAATAAAACAATTCTAAAAATGCAGTTCATACTCTGTAACTATCACCCAACTCCCTCATCTCTTAATAATCAACATTCGCATTATAGGCCACATCCTTGTGCACCAAGTAGCCTCACCAGCTTCCAGACAGCTTGCAATGACTTAGCCTTTGTGATGATGAAACTGTTGTATCAACAGTGCTTCCATTCCCCTCAGCCATTGCTTCCGTTCTCCTCAGTCATTGCTTCCATTCTCCTCAGTCATTGCTTCCATTCTCCTCAGTCATTGCTTCCGTTCTCCTCAGTCATTGCTCCCGTTCTCCTCAGTCATTGTTTCCATTCTCCTCAGTCACTGTTTCCATTCACCTCAGTCATTTCTTCCGTTCTCCTCAGTCATGGCTTCATTCTCCTCAGTCATTGCTCCCATTCTCCCCAGTCATTGCTTCCATTCTCCTCAGCCCTTGAAACAGTCTGTAAAGGGTGGAATGCTTTTTGAAATTTTTTTTAATCTACTGCTTGTGTTTTAAAGAGACACTTTTAAGTTTCAGTTTCTATTTAGTCTTTAAGCTAATCGTGGCGAAGCTGTACAAGGATAAAGGATGAAACTAGAACTCTTCTTCCACAAAAGGCAGCCTGTTTAGCACAGAAACTGAGGACCTAAGATCCATCAATGCAGGGCATTCTGACAGTAGCTTATTGAGTTGGTTTCTATTTTCTGAGTGAAATTACAGACTTTAATATTTAGGGTAACACTAGCATTCTCTCTTCTTCTAACTGAAAGAGCCCTGGAATTTCACAGTAGGAAAAATGCAATGTGCTATTTTGTTTCTTATGGAGGCATTCATTAACTATTTACCTCACATGTCCCAAATGGTCAAGGGCAACCCGCACAATCACTGATAAAGGGCATTTTCTGAAAGCATCTCTATTTTTGCAGTAATATGGCCTGATCTGCAGATCCTTGGGCCTGCAGAGCAGAGAGGCTCCCTGTGCTTGGCGTTAATCTTTTAATCCTCTTAGGCCAGTTGGTTTATTGTCTTAATCCACCTGTTTTCATTGTCTATGACAAATTAAGAAGGAAATCTTTTCAGCAAGTGCTAGAAAATGTTTTTATAAAAGACACTTTAGACTATTGATTTTGACAGATAAAAACTTCAGTAAAATGCAGTGCTTATTTTCATTCCTTTCTCAAATTCCATGAGAACATATCTTGCAGGTCCTTCTTTTTTATGAAACAAAGTTTCTAAGACCTATTCATAAAACAAGCATACTTCTTTAAGTATGTAACTACAGACGGTACACATGAATATAAAATTATTCAAAACCGTCTTTGCATAAACAGCAAAGAAAGTTCAAAGGCATACAGCTTTCTGGAGATTTTTGTTTATTTTGCTTTTTGTCTTCCTTTTCAGAGTGAATACCAGACCTACTGTGGAGCACTAGAGGCAATATTAAAAAAAAAAAAAAAACCTAACCCCCTACTGTGGAGTCAATTCCAACTCATAGCAACCCTATAGGACAGAGTAGAACTGCCCCAAAGGGTTTCCAAGGAGCATCTGGTGGATTCGAACTGCCCACCTTTTGGTTAGCAGCCATAGGTCTTAACCACTATGCCACCAGGGTTTCCAGGTTCAGTATATGAAGGAAAAATAACTTGAGTGAGACACAATGTAAAAACAGCTAATCAATTGTCACTCACTTCAAAAGAAAATCAATTGTTTAACTGAAATGAGTAGTCGATTCAGTCAGAACAATTGCTTAACATCGATATTGCCTTGATTTCTTCAAGAAGCATGTTATACGTCTATGATAACTTTGAATATGTCAACATACATACTCTTTATCAAAGGAGAAATTTTTCTAAAGGGAAAATACTGCTAGATTTTTAGGAAGGATTTCTGACAAGAAAATTTTACTCAATTTTATATCAAAATGTATTAAAATATCCTCTTCCCATTGAAATCATGTAAGAAATCATATATACATATGACATCATTTTCAATGTAATATCCCTAGAACTTAGCATGGAGTCTTTGGGTGGTACAGTTAATGCACTCAGTTGCTAATCAAAATGTTAGAAGTTCAGGTCCACCCAGAGGCACTTCTGAAGAAAGGGCTGACAATCTGTTTCTAAAATTTCAGCCACTAAAATCTTTATGGAGCACAGTTCTACTCTGAGACACATCGGGTTGCCATGAGTTAGAATCAACTCAGCAGTTCTGATTCTGGTTCTTAGTGCTTAACAGAGTATTAACCGTTTAGTAAATACGCAAACGTTTGCTGAAATAATAAATGAAACTACTTTTTGTGGCCTACAATTTACTTCATTTTGAAGGCTCAATTTGAAAAGCAAGGTATACTCATAGTTTTAACTAAAAAAAGGTACATAAAATTTCCAATTTAGTCAGGTTAAAGCTTTGCAGCCAAAACTGAGTGAAAGAATTCTCCTGACACTTCCTCTTCAACAGCTGGTGTAAGTTTCAACAGCCTAATCAGTAAATTACAAATTTTGAAAATAAGAACTGAAGCCTTGTCTCTCATAATCATTCAAGGTGGAAAAAATTTTCCCAATAACATTAAGAGTCAGCTAAATTTAGCACCCTTCTCCAGATAGAGCATGGTATAATGAAGAGAACATGGACGTTAGCTCCATTCGTATTCGTTCAACAAATACCTGTTGAGAACCTACGCTAGGCACAGTGGTATCACTAGGTGGGAGCAAGGGGTGCAGACCACACCCACTGACCCTACCAAAGGGGGTGACACCAAAATGACTGTCTATAAAATTTTTGTGCAGTGTTTCAGCAGAAAATTATTATTTTTTATAAAAATATCCCTGTAGTTAGTTATAACAACAAAAAAATTTTCATAAGCCCAGCTTACATGTGTCAGTATACCTACAAGGCTAAAGCTCTATGCTAATTTACTTTTTGAACCTTCTAATGAGTTCTGATCAGAGTTGTCATCATTACCCAATTACAATGATGCTTTGAATCCCATGGTTTCATCTGCACGTGCTATAAGCGTGCGCTGTTGTTTTCATTCCTGTCAGTGTTTTCATAGTTGTTGATTTGTCAAATTTTCTGGTGTTTTAGCTATACTGTGGTCATTAGCATGGGTTACTGCTCTGGGTGACACCAACCCTAGTGATGCCACTGTGTCAAAATGAAGAAAACAGAAAACAAACAAAAAACAAACAGTTCTCACGATTCTTACTTTTATTTGGGGGTGTTCCAGTCAGACCTGTGTTCAAATATCATTTTTACCACTTAACTGACTTTGAACAAATTACTTAATGTCCCAAAGCCTCAATTTCCTCACCTCTAAAAATTAGGAAATTTTCACCTATTTCTCAATATGCTAGTAGAAGAGTGAAATGTGGCAGTGCATACATACTGACTAAACCCATGGTAGACCATCAACATAGGTTAACTCCTCTTATCTGCTCCCCTCTCACCTGCAAACAACCAGTCACATGAAAAAGAAGCCCAAGATATTTACATATTCATAATCTCATTTATTTCTTTAAGGTACCTCTAAATGAAGGAACAACTATAATACCAATATTTTTTTTTTGATAGGGGAATTGAAGTTACAATACCACATTTATTACCTGTATGTTTAGATTTCTCCTTCTGTCCTTTGTTTACTAAACTGCCCATAATGATTTTTTTATCCTCAAGTGTCACCACGGGAGTAAAACAAAAATGCCCATAGAGTCTGCTGGATGTACAAGAAAATAAAAAGGTAAAGACGGTGTGAATGTAGGACTGAAATAGAGGATGGGAGAGGAGAGACAAAAAAAAAAGCTGTAATACCTCATAAAACAAACAAGCTGGTTGCCATCAAGTTGATTTTGACTCAAGGTGACTCCATGTGTTGCAGAATAGAACTGTGCTCCATAAGGTTTTCATGGTTGTGACTTTTTGGAAGCAGATCACTGGGCCTCTTCCTAGGCTCCTGTGAGTAGCTTCAAACCACCAACATTTCAGTTAACAGCTGAGTGCTTAGCTATTTTCGCCGATCAAGGACTCCCAAAATACCTCATTAAAAAAAAAAAAAAAACCTCATACCAACCTCAAATTGCTAATTTGACTAACAATACTAAAGAATTTAGTCAATCTAAAGATTGATGTGGAGTCCCTGGGTAATGCAAATGATTAACACACGACTAAGCAGCCCTGGTGGCTCAGTGCTAACCAAAAGTTTGGCAGTTCAAATACACCAGCCGCTCCATGGGGGAAACATGTGGCATCCTGTTTCCGTAAAGATTTATAGCCTTGGAAACCCCATGAGGCAGTTAGACTCTGTCCCATAGGGTCACTATGAATTGGAATCGATTTGACAGCAATTTTTTTTTTTTTTTTATGCTACCCTTAAAGTTAGAAGTTCAAGGCCAAACAGAGACACCTGGAAAGAAAGGCCTCGTGATCTACTTTCCAAAAAATCAGCCATTGAAAACTCTAAGGAGCAGAGTTCCACTTTGACACACATACGGTCATCATGAGTCAGAACCAACTCCATGGTAACTGGGTATTATTTTACACTATTAAATTTTCTAGCAAATGTTACTAAAAACAAATTCATCTCTGCAGCTTGACATGATCAAAGTGAAAAAAAAACAGAAGACCGGGGAATAATAAAGTGTATCAATGACAAATTGGAGAAAACATTTCCCCAATGTAGAAAATATTAACATTCATAATATATAAAGAATTATCACAAATCAAGGAGAAAAAAAGAAAGAGCCCAAGAGAAAATAAAAAGGCAAGAGAGCTGAACATGTAATTAGTAGGAGAAATATAAATGATCAAAAATATATAAAAAGATATGCAATCTCACTAATAAGGAAATATTATTTAATACACTAAGATAACATTTGCCCCTATCTGATTGATACTCTGCAGTTTTCGTAATGGAGTTTATAAATACAAATTCTCTTAGGGGGTTATTAGAAATATAAATTCATGTAAAATTTATGAAAGTCAAGTTGACAACACCTAAAAATATCTAAAATGTATATACACTTTGGCCAAGCAATTCTATATCCTATGGTATAAGTATGTAAATATACAGACTATAACAATTGTTTACTGTAGTATTTTTTATAATAGCGAAAAGGTAAAAACACCCTAAATGTCTTTCATTAGAAAACTGTATTAAAAATTATGGCTCATCTATAAAATGTAATACAATGTGACACAAGCATTTTTAAAAATGATATGGATACATCTGTATGGCTTGGCAATGTGGCCCCAACTATATTAAGAATAAAAAAGTAAATTAGACAAAAAAGTGTACTTTTTCTTCCAATTAGTATAAAAAAATTATTATACATGTGTATTTATATCTTTGCCCTATTTTTACTCAAATAACACACACCTTCTGCATTTGCTTGCTGACCATGCCCTCACAAGCACCACCATGCCAATCTTCCACATGTTGTTGAAAAAAAAATTAGGAGGTGGGCCCAAAATGTCAAAGTAGTCAGATGCTTCCTGTAGTCCCTCTTAAAACAAAGACCTGAAAAAACAACCAAATTGATTATATATGACAATCTAACAGCCCTGAACATCAAAGACAAAGTTAAGGAATTGGACTCAGCAGCAGCGGAGGGAGAAACAGGTTCAGAAGTAGTGAGGAGTTGCCAGAACTGACAGATAGGAAAAAATAATCTGCCAGCTCCCCTAAGCCAGGAACTCAGGCAGGCACAGCCCCTTTTTTCTAGGCACAGGCACAAGGGTCCACAGTTGGCACAGTACAACAGGTATATACCTGAAGCCTATTTTCAACTGTATCAGCTATAAGGTAGAGTGACAGATTCGTGATGTTTGACACCACTCTGCCCATTAAGCAGGGTCCTCACCTACACACATGAGGGGCGTAAGGACTGGTGGCTCCACCCATGCCACCTAGCCACCCACAACAGGGGTCTAAGAATAAGTGGTGCCTCCCAATCCTTACAGCCAACAGCGTTTGTTACCCATAGTCCAGCTGCAAAACCCAACCACCTATGCACTCTAGGTAACAGGGGCATGCTTTCCTCATAGACGCTCAAAGGCAGCCATCAGCCCCCTGCCTTGCTCAGTCCATGATCCCCTACTGCAGCCAGATACCTGTGCCTACTGCAATCACCCCTGCCCGTCTAGGACTGTAGGTGAGAGCCTGTACCGTACACTTGGTGACCCACCACCTGGACACATGAGCTGAAGCCATACAAGAAAAGTAAATGGACTCACATACCTAATACCAGCCCTAACGACCTAGTGACAGGACGTGAGAGCTTCAAAGGGGCCAATAATCAAACTAGCTCACACAACCAGCCTATTTGGACATATCAAAACAAGAAGCTAGGACACGGTAAGCAAAAGTAAAAAAAAAAAAATTACCATAATAAATCATTGATGGCTCAAAGACAACAGTCAATATCAAATCACATAAAGAGGCAGACCATGACGGCCTCAGCAAGCACCCAAAAAAAGAATCAAGAAACCTTCCAGAGGAAGAATCTTCTTGGAATTACTGGAGGTAGAATTCAAAAAGTTAATAGACAGAGCTCTTCAAGAGATCAAGAAGGAGATCAGGCAAAACACAGAACAAGCCAAGGAACACACAGACAAAGCAATAAAGGAACTTAAGAAGGTTATTAAAGAGCATAATGACAAATTTAACAGGCTGCGAGAATCCATACAGAGGCAGCAAACTGAAATTAAAAAGATTAACAATAAAATTTCAGAATTAGAGAACTCGACAGAAAGTCATAGGAACAGAACTGAGACACTGGAAATCAGAATTAGTGAGATTGAAAATAAAGCACTTCACACCAACCTATTTAAGGAAAAATCAGATAAAAATTTTTTTTTAAAAAATGAAGAAACCCTAAGAATTATGTGGTACTCTATCAAGAGGAATAACCTCCCAGTGATTAGAGTACCACAACAGGGGGGATAACAGAAAATACAGAGAGAATTGTTGACGATTCGTTGGCAGAAAACTTCCCTGATATTGTGAAAGATACGAAGATATCTATCCAAGAAGTTCATTGAAGCCCACACAGGGTAGATCCCAAAAGAAAGACACCAGGACATATTATAATCAACTTGCTGAAACCAAAGATTAAGAGAGAATTTTAAGAGCACCAAGGGATAAAAGAAAAGTCACCTACAAAGCAGAGTCAATAAAACTAAGCTCAGACTAGTTAGCAAAACTCATGAAGGCCAGAAGGCAATGGGATGACATACACAATGTCTTGAAGGAAAAAAATTGCCAGCCAAGAATTATATATCCATCAAAATTCTCTCTCAAATATGATGGTGAAATTAGGGCATTTCCAGATAAACAGAAGTTTAGGGAATTTGTAAAAACCAAACCAAAATTACAAGAAATACTAAAGGGAGTCCTTGGGTTAGAAAATCAATGACATCAGATAATAATCCAAGATTAGAACACAGGACAGAGCAACCAGATATCAACCCAGATAGGGAAGTCACAAATAAAGCAAAGCTAAAACACTGAAAATGGAGAAACAGAGACATTAATATGTAAAAGATGACAACATTAAAAAAAAAAAAAGAGGGACTAAGTAATGTAGTCATAGATCTTTTACATACAGAGGAATTCAAGGTGATATAAAGAAATAAAAGTTTGGTTTAAACTTAGAAAAGTAGGGGTAAATATTAAGGTAACCACAAAGGAAACTAACAAGCCTACACATCAATATGAAAAACAAGAAAAACATAAAGACTCAGCAAGTATAAAATCAACAACAATGAAAAGAAAATACGTAAAGAAAAAGGGCTCGGCACAGAAAATTAAAAGGAACAAAGAAACTATCAACAACACACACATACACACAAAATCAGAAAATGACAGCACTAAACTCATACCTATCAATAGTTACACCAAATGTAAATGAACTAAATGTACCAATAAAGAGACAGACAGCGGCAGAATGGATTAAAAAAAAAAAGGTCTGTCTACATGCTGCCTACAAGAGACACACCTTAGGCTTAAAGACACAAACAAATTAAAACTCAAAGGATGAAAAAAATATATATCAAGGAAACAACAGCAATCAAAAAACAGCAGGAGTGGAAATACTAATCTCTGACAAAATAGGCTTTAAAGTAAATTCTGCCACAAAGGATAAGGAAGAACACTAAAAAATGATTAAAGGGTCAATACACCCGGAGAACATAACCATAATAAAGATTTACGCACCCAATGACAGGGCTCCAAAATACATAAAACAAACTCTAACAGCATTGAAAAGAGAAATAAACAGCTCCACGATAATAGTAGGAGGCTTCAACATACCACTTTCAGTAAAAGACAGAAAATCGAGAAAGAAGCTCAGTAAAGACATGGAAGATCTAAGTGTCACAATCAACCAACTTGATCTGATAGACATGTACATAACACTCCACCCAACAGCAGCCAAGTGTACTTTCTTTTCCAATGTACATGGTACTTTTTACAGAATAGATCACATATTAGGCCGCAAAACATCGAAATATTACAAAGGATCTTTTCTAACCATAAAGCCATAAAAGTAGAAATCAGTAACAGTAAAAGTGAGGAAAAAAATCACACATGAAACTGAACAAGACCTTGCTCAAAAACTACTGGGTTATAGAAGAAATTAAGGACAGAATAAAAAAGTTCACAGACTCAAATGAGGATGAAAACACACCATACCAGAACCTTTGAGACACAAAAAAAGCAGTGCTCAGAGGTCAATTCATAGCAATAAATGCACACATCCAAAAAGAAGAAAGGGTCAGAATCAAAACATTAACCCTACAACTCAAACAAATAGAAAGAGAGCAGCAAAAGAAGGCCTCGGGCACCAGAAGAAAGCAAATAATAAAATTTAGTGCAGAATTAAATGAAATAGAGAACAGAAAAACAATTGGAAGAGCTAACAAGACCAAAAGATGGTTCTTCGAAAAGATCAACAAAATCAATAAACCACTGGCCAAACTGACAAAACAAAAACAGGAGAGGAAGCAAATAACCCAAATAAGAAATGAGATGGGCAATAACACAACAGACCCAACTGAAATTAAAAGAATCAGAATGCCATGAAAAATTGCACTCCAACAGATTTGAAATCCTAGAATAAATGGACAAATTTCTAGAAACACACTACCTACCTAAACTAACACAAAAAGAGGTAGAAAAACTACATAAACTTATAACAAAAGAAGAGATTGAAAAGGTGATTTAAAAACTCCCAACAACAACAAAAAAGCCCTGAGAGAGAATCTGGAGAATCTACCAAACTTTCGGAAAAGAGTTAACACCACTACTACTAAAGGTATTTCAGAGCATAGAAAAAGTTGAAATACTCCCAAAAAGATTCTATGAAGCCAGCATAACCCTGATACCAAAACCAGATAAAGACATCACAAAAAAAAAGAAAATTGCAGACCAATATCCCTCATGAACATAGACACAAAAATTTTTCAACAAAATTCTAGCCAATAGAATTCAACAGCATATCAACAAAATAATTCACCATCACCAAGTGGGATTCATACCAGGTATGGAAGGATGGTTCAACATTAGAAAAACAAAAACAATCAGTGTAATCCATCATACAAATAAAAGACAAGAACCACATGATCTTATCAATTGATGAAGAAAAGGCATTTGACAAAGTCCAACACCCATTCATGATAAAAACTCTCAGCAAAATAGGAATAGAAGGAAAATTCCTCAACATAATAATGGGCATTTATGCAAAGCCAACAGCCAACATCATCCTAAATGGAGAGAATCTGAAAGCATTCTCCTTGAGAACAGGAACCAGACAAGGATACCCTTCATCACCTCTCCTATTCAACATTGTGCTGGAGGTCCTAGTCAGAGCAATTAGGCTAGAAAAAGAAATAAAGGTCATTCAAATTGGAAAGGAAGAAGTAAAAGTATCTGTATTTGCAGGTGATATGATCTTAAACACAGAAAACCCTAAAGAATCCACAAGAAAGCTACTGGGACTAATAGAAGATTTCATCAAAATATCGGGATAAAAGATAAACATACAAAAATCAGTCGGATTCCTCTGCACCAACAAAGAGAACATTGAAGGGGAAATCACCAAACCAAAGCCATTTACAATAGCCCCCAAGAAGATAAAATACTTAGGAATAAATCTAACCAGAGATGTAAAAGACCTATACAAAGAAAATTATAAGACACTACTGCAAGAAACCAAAACAGACCTATGTAAGTGGAAAAACGTACCTTGCTCATGGATAGGAAGACTCAACATTGTGAAAATATCTATTCTACCCAAACTATCTATAGATAAATGCAATCCCCATCCAAATTCCAAGAGCATTTTTTAATGAGATGGAGAAACAAGTCATGAACTTCATATGGAAAGGGATGAGGCCCTGCATAGGGTAAAGCATTACTGAAGACGAAGAACAAAGTGGGAGGCCTCACCCTACCTGATTTTAGAACCTATGATACCATCATGACAGACAAAACGGCCTGGTACTGGTAAAACAACAGATAACGTAGACCAATGGAACAGAATTGAGAATCCAGACATAAATTTATCCACCTATGAGCAGCTGATATTTGACAAAAGCCCAAAGTCTGTTATATGGGAAAAGGCCAGCCTCTTTAACAAATGGTGCTGGCATAACTGGATAGCCAACTGCAAAAAAATGAAACAAGACCTGTACCTCACACCATGAACAAAAACTAACCTAAAATGGATTAAAGACCCAAATACAAAATCTAAAACGATAAAGATCATGGAAGGAAAAATAGGGACAATGCTAGGAGCTCTAATACATGACATAAACAGAATACAAAACATTACTAAAAATGCACAAACACCAGATGAGAAACTATATAACTGGGAGCTCCTAAAAATCAAACACTTACACTCATACAAAGACTTCATCAAACGATGAAAAGACAACCCACAGGCTGGGAAAAATCTTTGGCTACAACACATCTGATAAAAGTCTAATCTCTAAAATCTACAAGATACTGCAAAACCTCAACAACAAAAAGACAAATAACCCAGTTAAAAAATGGGCAGAGGATGTGAGCAGACTCTTCCTTTAGTACCATCGGTTCTTGATCATATGCTACCTCCTAAAATGGTTGAATGTCAGCCATTTCTTTTTGGTACAGTGACTCTGTGCATTCCTTCCATCTCCTTTTGATGCTTCCTGCGTCATTCAATATCTTGCCCATAGAATCCTTCAAAATTGCAATTCGAGGCTTGAATTTTTTTTTTTTTCCCAGTTCTTTCAGCTCGAGAAATGCCGAATCTGTTTTTCCCTTTGGTTTTCTAAATCCAGGTCTTTGTACAGTTCATTATAATCTTTGTCTTCTCGAGCTGCCCTTTGAAATCTTCTGTTCAGCTCCTTTACTTCTCATTTCTTCCATTCACTTTAGCTACTCTACATTCAAGAGCTTGTTTCAGAGTCTTGTCTGACATCAGTTTTGGTCTTGTTTTTCTTTCCTGTATTTTTAATGACCTCTTGCTTTCTTCATGTGTAATGTCCTCAGTGTCATTCCACAACTCATCTGGTCTTCGGTCATTAGTGTTCAATGCATCAAATCTTTTCTTGAGATGGTCTCTAAATTCAGGTGCAGAAGGTAGGGTTATAAAAATGGAATACGTGTCTACACCCAGATATTATTAAATTAGATTGTAATATCTTTTCAAAGAACTTTAATCTGGTTGGTTTAGTGATAAGTGTTTATATAAGTTTAGTAATTCTAATATTCCCAAGAATTTATGAAAGTGAATTCATTCTGACAAAAGTTTTTATGTCAACTTAAAAGCAGCTTAATTTTTTCTTAAAGTAAAAACCTGGTAGTTTCACATGGAGGAACCCGGAAGGCATTACGCTGAGTGAAATTAGTCAGTCGCAAAAGGACAAATATTGTATAAGACCACTATTATAAGAACTTGAGAAATAGTTTAAACTGAGAAGAAAACATTCTTTTGCGGTTATGAGAGGGGAGAGGGCGGGGGGGTGGGAGAGAAGCATTCACTAATTAGATAGTAGATAAGAACTACTTTAGGTGAAGGGAAAGACAGAGCACAATACAGGGGAGGTCAGCACAATTGGACTAAAACAAAAGCAAAGCAGTTTCCTGAGTAAATTGAATGCTTCAAAGGCCAGTGTAGCAGGGGCAGGGGTCTGGGGACCACGGTTTCAGGGAACATTTAAGTCAATTGGCATAATAAAATCTATTAAGAAAACATTCTGCATCCCACTTTGAAGAGTGGCGTCTGGGGTCTTAAATGCAAGGAAGCAGCCATCTAAGATGCATCAATTGGTCTCAATCCACTTGGATCAAAGCAGAATGAAGAATACCAAGAACACAAGGCGATTATGAGCCCAAGAGACAGAAAGGGCCACATGAACTAGAGACTACATCATCCTGAGACCAGAAGAACTAGATAGTGCCTGGCTATAACCCATGACTGCCCTGACAGGAACACAACAGAGCACAATAAAAATTATATATATATATATATATATATATATATATATATAAAACCTGGTAGTTCCAGAATGAGAAAAAGGGAAGCATAAGGCAAACCTAGATGGAAAAAAGTTAGCTAAGATCTCATGGATTTATCTATAAAGAAAAGTTAAGGAAGAGAAGGCTAAACTGCTTACCAAGAGAATAGTAAAGAAAAAACCACAGGACTCCTCCCAATGGTATGTAGATCTTTTAAAGGTATTTTAAAAAATAAATATAGTGGACATTGAAGTTAAAACAGGACAAACGCTGTTTTAGTACAGTTACCAGAAATTGAGTGGATGCCCATCATTAAAAAACCATAAACAAACACTGCATTGTAGAGGTATTTTTAAAAGCCAAATGATAAAAATCACATTGAGAACACACCCAAAGTGGGGAAAATGTTTCCACCCCTAGCCAGAAACTTAAGGTTTAATCTGTGTCCATTGATACAGAGAGCATTAATTGACTGTTCTATAACCACTATGATACCTTTAGCTGCTGAAATTGGTTTAAACTGTATAATACCTATATATTTGTGTGTGTGTGTGTGTATATATGTTTAAGGTCACAGATGATGTTAGACAAGATGACTCTTAATAATCTAGGTGATGCTACTCTCTGAAATAGCACAGAGAAAGATAACTACATCATAAAATAGATTAGCTCTTGATTCTTTACCTGCTTTCCAAGGAGCAATTTGTACTTTGGAAAAAGCAAATTGTTGTGCATATATTAATGACACCTAATTGGAAGCATATTGAGACATAATTTTAGCAGAAATTCAGGCTAGGCATGCGACACATGCTACAGATTCTTCTCTTACATTTTCTTGCAACTTGTTTTCATGGTTAGGAAATTGGGGCTTGTGGGCCAGACAAGCCTTTCACACCGTTGGTTTACCTGTTGTATTCATTTTGACCTTTTATATTATTATTAAGCTACTAAGCTGTTTGGTATCTGGTGTCTTAAAAGCTTTCCGAGTGGCCATCTAAGATACAGGAAAGAGTCTTCTTCCAACTAGACGAACAATGAAGAAAAGAAGCTAAGGAACCAACAGAAATGACATATAATTACCGAGACTGAAAAAAACTTAGATGGTGCCAGGCCAGTACTTAGCTGATCAAAGATTCTTACTGAATCATGATGGGAAGGGGAGAGATGTCAAAAAGAAAAACTAAAAACAGACATCTTACTTTAATTTTAAGGCTTTTTTTTTTCACCCAATGAAACCAAATATTAACCTTAAAAAGCCCGACCCAAACTTCTAAAGCATTGACTTTTTTTTTTTTTAACCAGAAGCTGCTCTACAACAATGTACATTTGTCTTTTCCTGCTAAAAAAGGATAGTCAGCAACAAACCCATTATGTCATGATCTAATGAAAAAGACTCTAGACTTACTTAATTTCAACTTCAAAAGGTCTCAGGGCTTCAAGTGGGTGGAGGGCCAAATTTTAGCAGCCAGGCTAGAGACCACCTGGTAACCTGATATCAGCTAATCTCAGTAAAAGATAGAGGGCAGGCTTCTATCCATCGCATTAAGATTAGCCAATGGTTGGTCTTCTATTCTTCTCCCTCCTCTCCTTTTGATTGTCCTCATTGTAACTAGACTACTTGAAGCCATTTGTTTTGTTTTGTTTTTTAATCAGAATGGTCTCCCTATACGCATGTACAGTAGCTCTCAAATAAACCTTATGTTTCAATTTCTTTGAGTTTTGATTATTTTTCTAAAAGAAACTAAAGCTTGGTGGTTCAAACCCACCTAGCGTCACTGCAGAGGGAAGTCCTGGTGATCTGCTTCTGTAAAGATTACAGCCAAGAAAACCGTATGGTCATCATGAGTTGGTATCAACTCGACAGCAATGCATTTGGGTTTTTTTTTTTTTTTTTTAGTGTCCAAGATAAATTTATTAAAAAAAAATTTAAACACTGTGTACAGCCAGACAAAACACAGTTAATGATAAGATTTGGCCTGTGACTGCTGTTTGGACCTCTACTAAACATCTCCCCTGAAATAACCTTGTGTGTGTGTGAGCAAATCAATGGCATAATGGTATGTGGAGCAGAGAAGAAACAGAAAAAAGAGCAGTGTTAAAATTTAGTTCCGCTAAAAGTTGAGTTTTATACATTTCCTGGCTTCCTTTCCCTAACCTCTAAATATAAGTTAATTGAGATCATTTGTAATTCTTGGAGTAATTTTCCTCTTTATGACTCTGCCCATGGTGATTTTTTTTAATTTATTACCTATATCTACTATATATGACTTTGGCAGGTCTAAACTTCTCAAAACCATATAAGAACACTAAAAAATCACTTACAAATATTTAGATGCTGACATTGAGCTTAATTGTTTAGTGGTAGAAGGGTTCCTTTTCTAAACTAAATATATTGCAGATCAGACTGACTCTGTGTGATTACTCAAGGAAGTTTGCCAATTTCCTGTCTCCCAGATTGCATTGCCTTATGTAGTAGACATCGAAATCTCATCTTCATCAGTGTTTCACTCCACTACTCTTTAAAAAAAAATCTTTACTGTATTTTTACGCAAATAACACACAACTTCTACATTTGCTAACCGCACCCTCCCCTTGCAAGGTATTTTCATAAATACTGCTATGCTGATTTTTCCACATGTTGTTGTAAAAATAATTAGCATGGTGTTCTTACAAAAACACCTTGCTGGAGGAGGGCACAGTTGGCAAATAAGTGTAGAAGGTACGCACCATTTGTGTAAAATACAGTAATTAACTTCTGGTTTAAAAGGGAAATGTTTACAATTTTTCTTTATACAATCTTCTTATACTTCCATTTAAATGAAACTTGGTGCTTAATTTACCCTTCTTTCCAATATCTGATCTGTTTTTAAACTTCATTGAGTCTAATACTTCACTAAACTTGACTACTGAAAGAACAACTCTAGTAAGATTGGCCATTTGTAACTACCCTGCCAACTGTTTAAAAGTATGTCAAAATAACTCAAATCAATAACTTGTAAAGTGATTTAACAACTAGGATTCCTGGAAGCCCACAAAGAATAAAAAGATTTCTTTTCTTGATGGTCACACCATGTCTGTGCAGTGGTGAAATGGGAAGGGTTTTGATGACTCTGCATTGTAAAACACCAAAGAAAAGACAAATGAGCACAAGAAAACTAAGTAAGACCTACAAACTTCCTTATTTCAGAGAAGCAGAAGCACTGAGAAACGGAAGCTAATAAGGCCCATACCCTTCAGAAAGGGCTCTCAACTCTCTGATCTTCCAAGTCAGTGTTAGCTTTTTTATATTGATGATATTATTCATTAACTTCCAATATAACAAACCCTGAAATGAATGGATCAAGGTGACATGAATAAACCAAATGGGAAATTATCAATAAAATACTGAAAAAAGGATGCATTTGACTTTGGCAGGAATTTCTTGATTTTATGTAGTAGCTTCCTATTTCCTTTCCTAATCAAGCGTGGATTAGTTGGGATCAAAATTAGTATGTGTTCCCTGAGCCACTAAAAGCAGAGAGAGATGGCTTAAAACAACCATCTGGCCAAAATGATTATAGCTTAACCAAGAGCAAGCCACACTGAGATAATCTGGGGCTCAGTTTAACACATATTCTGTGTGGGAGAAATCCAACATTCATGACTAACAGGACTGAACCCAAAAGCAATAGAATCACCTCCCTCTTATCCTGCCAAGTGAAAATAAACTAGAGAAAGCCCCGAAACAGTGAGTGCTAATCATTATAGTTATCATGCCTCTTTGGGAGGAAATGAGAATTAATCCAACACCTGTATATGCCTGTTCAGGAAATGGATCATCTGTCTAATTAAGCTTTTCTTTCTTCAGAGCTTTGTGAATACGTTCTGTAGACACGTTGCTTCCAGAAAACCTTCTCGCCCTCTTTTGTTGGTCATTGAAAATTTCTGATGTGATAAACTCTCCTCAGAGCGGAGGTTCTATCACTTTGTACTGGTCACCAACTAAACTTCATTAACACTTGGTTAGAAAGTATCATTTCCTAAGAAGAATTTTTGAAAGAGTATAAATTAAAAAATCTTCTGAGAATACACAGGTGAGTTATGACCTTGCCACTAACCTAGAACATCTAACTGAACTGCTCAAAGACTCCAAGTTTACAGGTGCTCAGGCAAGAATGTTCCAGCTTGTTTATTTGTTTTTCCAGTGGAATAGCTGCTGTACTTTGGCCTCTGCCCCTTTCATAAAACACCACAGGGAACCTGCCCCTGTGCCCTGCCTTCCACTAATTAACCTTGCTTTAGTTCCTGTCCTTGCAAACTTAGTACAACCTCATTTCACTTCCACTGCAATAAGGTACCATTTCCTTCCTTCTAAACCAGGTTCTTCATTTCTGCTTCGATTAAAGAAAAATATAACAAACATTTATGGAGTCCTGTGTTAGATCCTGGGGACATAAAACAAAATAAGGCAAAGTCCTTGTCCTTAAGGAGTTTGCAATCCAGTGGGAAGAAAAATACAGAAGTAATCAAAAAATATGTCCAACGATAAAAAACCAGTAAGAGAAAAAGAAAAAAACCCCTCACACAAACATATGAACAATATATTAAAGAAACAAAGAGTAAGAAAAAAGCCTTTGTTCTTTTCTGTACCCAGGAAAACATCTATTAATTGGTGTCTTGAAATGCTGCTATACTTTGCAAATAATGTTATTCAACTATGTGGCCATATATATGTAGATGGAGGAAGAGGTGGTTAGCAAACACTTTTATCTTCTCCCACTGACCTGTTATACCTAAAATATAAAGAAAGAAACAAAGGTGATATCTTTGTACTTGAGGTCTACAAAAGCTAAATTAATCCCCCTCCCCCTCAAAAAATATAATATAGCAATAATAGAACAGGCCTGGAACCCAAGTCTCATTCAGTTTTACCATCTTCTTAGCCCATCTCGAATCAAAATTATACAACTTCTTAGATCTGTTGAAAGGTCTTACGATGGAGGTAATTATAAGCCTTCAAGCAGGTCTTCGGATTGGAGATTTAACATTCCAGTGATTCTGGAATGCTTTCAGCTCTATTCATGCACACCAAAGTGGTTAGAAGAGTATTTAGTTGATGATCTATGGGCAGTCCAAAGTCTGTAGGCTCCCAACAACTACTACATTTATAGGCTGAGAACTGATTCAGGCAAGATGAATTTGACTCAATTCAACAATTATTTTGAGCCCAGGGTGTCCTTGTTATTTGAACTCTCATTACTCTTCACCCCACAAGTACAGGGCTGCCTAAGGGAAGAAAAATGCATAATAACATTAAAAAATATTCACAAAGGGACCAACTGGTCTCTTATAACACTGTTTTTCTGTGCCATCAAGTTGATTCTGACTCATAGCGACACTGTATGACAGAACAGAACTGCCCCAGAGGGTTTCCAGAGCTGTTATCTATTCTTCTGGGGAGCAACTGGTGGGTTTAAACTGCCAACCTTTCGTTCGCTTAACCATTGCACCACCAACACCAGTCACCAGTTATCCACTCCACTCAGCAATAGCTTGTGTTCCTATTCATCACATCAATATCAACGCTGATGATGGTGTAAATATTAGATGCAACAGATTGCAAATACAACGCAACAGATTGCCAAGTAAAACAACAAAGATTGTAAAAGTTGTAGATTATCAAAAAGTTGATGAACGTGATGTTGGGAAACTTACTGGATCATGAGAAAATCCAAATGAGGAGCTGGCAGAGGTGAACCTGTTAAAAATTAATGAATAGAAAATCAACAGGGTGCTGATGTGATAGGCATAGTAAAAGAGAGCTATTTGAATAACAAAGGATTTTAAAAATCCTTAGGAAAATTAAAGAAGTCCTCACAGTAAAAATAACTCTTTTAATGATATCATCATAAAAACCATACATACACTGAGTAAAGATTTCCAGTATTGCTATTATACAATTTTATTTAAATATTAGGCCAAGAAAAACAAAACATACAAAAAAGTATGATCAAGATTTGATTTACCTTTGTTTGATTAAAGCACTAACTATAATTTTAACCTAAATATATTTAAACATAAGAATAAACAAATTATCCCCATGATGCTTAGTTTCCCGTGGAAGATAAAGACCCAAGCACACTTCTTTTGATTATTTTCTATTAAATTTGGCACCATTTAAAGCGGATTCACTTTAAGAATATGCAAATATATACACACATACACATAAACATCAATTTTATCTTGAATAATGAGGACCCCATTCACTGTTCCAACCCAGCTTAGCAGCAGGTAGGACACAAATGAAGTTTATGACATGGTCCTTACCTCAAAGAAGTTTACAAAATCCTGCTAAAATACGTTACCTATTAAGCCATAGGTGAGCACCATAACATCAATGTTTGTGGAGGGACTCAGCTGAAACTTGCACACACATATCCATGGTCAATTAACTTGGTGCTGATGAAAAGGTTTTGCTCCTTTCATCAAAGGCATTTCCTTTGATGAAAAAGAAGAGCCTAGCATACTAATTTCACTTTCCTCTGACTAACGAAAGAACATCCATCAAAAAATAAAAAGAAGTCTGTCAGGGCTGAATGTTGGCGTATGTATCTCAGGTGGCGAAAAACGCTTAGTTGGAGAGATCAACTGCAATTCCATGAGGCATATGTGAGCACAAGAGAGTCCTGACCCAAATCGACCTTGCATATGGGCAGAGCAAACACAGCCCCTCCGCGCATACCCCATACTCTCCTCCCCCCATATCCCAACCGTCCTCCTCCCCTCCTCAGTCCTCACTCTTCATGGCAAATTTGCTGGAACTTTATTCAAAAAGCACTGCTCTCTCTACTGTAAGCTACAAAGCCCTCAATGTGAAACAATTTTAACTCATCCCTTTTTTTTTTCTGAGGAGATTGTTGTTGTTAGGTGCCCTCAAGTAGGTTCCGACTCATAGCAACCCTATGCGCAACAGAACAAAATCCTGCCCAGTCCTTCACCATCTTCTCAATCATTGCTGTGTTTGAGCCCATTGTTACAGCCACTGTGCCAATCCATCTTGTTGAGGGTCTTCTTCTTTTCCGCTGACCCTCTACTTTACCAAGCATGATGCCTTCCTCCAGGGACTGGTCCCTCCTGAGGAGGTAACTTGGTACAATATAAGGAACTCAGATATTTTGATGTCAGGGAGCCTAGACTTCAAATCTCAGCTTTGCGTTTCCTAGTTGTGTGATTTGGGCAATTCCTGCCCTTTCAAGGTCTCAGTTTCAACCTCTGTGAAATAGAAATAATAAAACTCACCTCACAGAGTTGCTAAGAGACTACAAATGAAACAACAACTCTAGAATGCTCAATAACGTGCAAGTTTTATAGGAGGCCAAACCCATTGCCGCTAAGTCAATTCTGACTCACAGCGACCCTATAAGACAGAGTAGAACTTCCCCACAGGGTTTCCGAGGAGCACATGGTGAATTCAAACTGCTGATCATTTGGTTAGCAGATGAACTCTTAACCAGGGCTCCTTATAGGAGGCACATTCTCAAAACAAAATGTTAAAAAAAAAAAAAAATGTTAGTTCTCATCCCTTCCTCCATGACAAAAAAGACTGTAGGGAAGCATACACTCTCTGACACCTGGTGGGAAAAGAGGAACTGAAAGGGGATAAAGGGAGTCTAAGAGGAAATACAGACGGTGACACAGACTAACTTCAGCACCGCCCCCACCCCCACCCTCCTATTGCACCCAGGGTGATCCTAATCTCACAGGGAAGTGAGGGATAAGATATCTGTGTGTCAGACAGAAAGTACAAATTCAGTGCATCTGACTCAGAAATGAGGCACAGCTGCCCAAAGCAGATAATAAGTATAATCACCCTGATCTAGTTCAGACTAAGGCCCCAGGGTTCGGTCACCTCCAGCTGAGAAGTCCTCCTGTCATTGCAAGGAAGCCTACTCTGGCCTACATGTGACAGTTGCTAATGGTTTTCTAATCTTAGTGTCAAATATGATCATCTTATGAATGAGAGTTTTTTTATTTTTATTTTTAAGACAGTATATGAAAGGAGTACTCGACCAGCACTCTCAAAAACAGAGATAGTCAACCCAAAATTGGCCAGTGTTCACATTAGTCTTCAAATCTGGTCTGAGCATGCTCGTCTATAATTAGTCACGAAAGATGTATTAAGCCCTGAAAATATTTATTGGGTCAGGTATGTGGATGCTGGAGGAGAGGTAGAGAGCATGATTCCACTTTCAAGGAATTTACAACCAGTTAGCACACACAAGACCTACCCATAGGAAATAACTGGCGAATGGGGCAAATAAAAATATCTATGCTCCAGTAATAACATACGAGAATGTCTCCTGCCTCAGAGCTGTGAAGCTCAAATACAATGATACACACAAAGCTCCTAGCACATGCCAATGTATTCCCCTTCCCCCTCAGAGAAAAACTAGGAAAGAGCAAATTCACAAGCTTAGGGAGCGGGGAGTTACAAGGGGAAGGAGGTGAGCAACAGCAAATGCTGTTGACAGATTTTGACAAAAAGGAAGTCACTACTGACCTTTTAGAGAAGTGTTTCTGGAGTGTGATGAAGAGCAAAGCCAATTAGTTGCAAAGAGTTAGGAAAGGAAGGCGTATCTAGGAAGTGTAGCCAACAGGCACGAACCAGGCATTTGAGAGGCTCTGGAGTGCCAAAAAGTGAGAACTGTAGGGTCAAGTGAAGGCCATTCTGCTTATTTTTTAAGACATAGAGATTTGTTTAAATAACAGGTTTCTCTACAAGGAAGGCAGGATTGAGAATGCTCTAGGAATGCCTACAGCCCGAATCTGAAGCCAACAAGCCAACCTCATGGCCTCATGCCTCTAAGGCACTTAAAGATAAGTAGAATCAATTCCTTTTTGTCTTTTTAATCCAATAATTCTAAAATAATAATAGTAATGTATCCCTCTAAGGTTTAAAAATAAATAAATGCCCTTGTTTATTTCATATGAATTCTGCATAACAAGGTACAACAAGATGGAGGCTGATTAGTTTTATCTCCAAGAAAAAGAGCTAAAAGACTGTTGCCCAGGCTTTTGCTAATCCCTGTTATAATTATGAAGTGTTGGTTTATACTTCAAGGCTATAAACACTGACTTGTTATATTGGCTTATTATAACCCACATGTCACTGAGTAAATGTTATAAGAGATATAAAGATGTTCAAGACAAGCTCTTCACCCTCATTTCTGTCTGCCCCATTGACTTGAAGAAGACTTCAATAGAGAAGACAGAAAATACATATATAACTTGAATATAAAGGCCACTGTGATTAATTAAATAAAGGGCTAAAGATATTCATTAAGGGAAGAAAAGAAAAAAAGAGGTAAGTTCTGAAACAGGAGAACTGAGATGTTTTCTTGGAGGAAAGATGGATTTAAGTTGGGCTTTAAAGAAACCCTGGTGGCGTAGTGGCTAAGAGCTATAGCTGCTACCCAAAAGGTCAGCAGCTCGAATCCACCAGATGCTCCTTGGAAACCCTATTGAGCAGTTCTACTCTGTCTTACAGGGTCACTATGAGTCAGAATCAACTAAATGGCAACAGGTTTTTGGTTTTAAAGAAAGCATAAGAGTTTTTCCTAAGCAGATATGGCAGGGCCAGAGAGTAGGGTAGGAGAAGGTACTGTTTCAGTTGGAATCCAGGCAGAAGGAAAAAAATGATCAAAATGAAGTATAAAGAGACCATAAAATTTTTTTTTAAAAAGCAATTTCCACAGAGTTGATTCCAACTCGTGGCGACCCCATGAGTGTCAGAGTAAAACTGTACTCCATAGCATTTTCGATGGCTGATTCATCAGAAATAGGTCACCAGGCCTGTCTTCCAAGACACCTCTAGATGGACTCGAAGCTCCAATCTTTAGGTTAACAGTGTAGCAACTGAGCGTGTTAACTGCACCACCCAGGAAGTCCTGCAAGAAATCCTGTCGTTGTTGTTAGGTGCTGTCGAGTCAATGCCAACTCATAGAGACCCTATGTATAACAGAACAAAATACTGCCTGGTCTTCATATGGAGATTGTTGCAGAGAAGAGAAACATGCGGAAGTAGCGGTGGTAGAGATTTCTTTTTAATACAACAATTCTTAAAGAAATACTAAGCAGCCAAAAAAGACTGTCCAAGTATCCACTGTACCAAGATGGACTTTACTATGTCCAAGCCTTCTAGATGGAAGAGCCCTGCCTTTAGGCCTTTCCGTCTAGTTCATTCTTATACTATTATTCATGCCAGTATTTCCTAAGTTCAATATTTCTGCTCTAGGGCCTATTTTTTTTCCCATTGTACTCATAATGCAGAAAGAGGAAATAACTCATCCAGCGGTGGGGATTTCTTAGTAGGGTTTTGAAGAGAGATGTTGGGGGTGGCTGACTCTGCCAAAATGTTTCCTTTTTCTCTTGCTGTTTGTCAGATATTGTTATTGAGCAACCCTGGCGAGTGTCATCAACATGCAATCTCATCTGATTTATCTTCCTTTACTCACTCAAACTCAGCCCTTTGCCTTCTTTTTTCTCTGGTTCATTTGGAGTTTCACAACCTCTTACCTTTAAATGCTGAGTAAGTGCAAAACATTTGTGGATCCAGCATCAGATATCATAATCTCCAAGAGAAACCGTTGGCAGTCACAGAAATGGAGCTGCCTCAGATGCCTTAATATTTTGCTTTGTTATTATTTCATTTAAAAATTGCATTTCTAATTTTCTCACAAATCCAGATTCCAAACAATTTCTCATGGCAGCCTTTACCTCTACGTCCCTCCCTTTTGAAATGCGGGTGATTGAAATAGGAAACATTCTTATGAACTCTTCAGAGTCCAGAATGGCAGTCTCTGCCAAAGACTCATAAAAAGATTCCACAGCAATACACCACTGATGTGAATATACATGGGTTACATGAGTCCAATGGGATCTTAAAGTGAACCTGGATGGCTCAAGCATTTTACAATTGGCTGTGAACCTAAAGGTTGGGGGTTCAAACCCACCTGACAGCTTTGTGGAAGACAAGACCTGGCTATCTGCTTCCATGAAGACTACAGCCAAGAAAACCCTACGGAGCAGTTTTACTCTGTCATACACGGGGTCACTATGAGTAGGGGTCCAGCTCCCCTGCAGCTAACAACCATGGGATCCCAAATTGGACTTTCAATCACACAGATAGAGTAAACTAACTGGATTTGTAGGCCAAAACTTTTACAATGTTCTAGAGGCAGGCACACTGTGGCTACTTCCTCCCCCCGGCTATCACAGACACAGGGCCTTTATAGTTTATCCCCAAATCAACCTGCCTTCCCTCCTGCCAGCGAAGAAAACTTCCTTCCCACTCCCACCCCTCATCCTCTCACCCCTCTACCCATCCCACCCCTCACCCCCCACGCTACCTTACAAGTTTCTCTTCTCCGAAACAATCTCCATATAAAGAAAAATCGTTTGAAGTTTGTTGGAAGTTTCCGGAGCAGAATTCCATATCTCATTTTAAAATAAATATGTACTGTTTTATCCTAGTGAGGCACATGACTGCACTAAAAAGGCTTTAAAAAAAACGGATTAGAAAAACGAGGCAGTCTATAAAAGCTATCATCAAACCTTGCCCTTCCACACTGGCACCCAGGCTTTTACACTGAGCCTAGAGTCACAAGCAATGGGTAAACAAGTATTTTAAGGCATTCAGTTGAACTAGGAACAGCTGTAAATGCATTTTAAAAAGTTTCTAGGACCTGTCTCCATTCTCATAGATACACCCTCCCCTGAAACTATTATCTTTTTATGTAAATATCTTCTCCTGCCCCCATATCCTGAATGGGTCAAACCCTGGGAAGCCACTTGTTGGCTTTGTCAACATACAAAGGAAGCACCTGTTGTGAGATATTTCCTGCCTGAAACCATCCTCACTTCCAAGTTTGCTGCTGTATCTGCAAAGCCTTCAGTGGTATTTGGGGCTTAGTAGGAGCTCAGTAAATATTTGTTGAATATTGAATGAATCAACAAAGAGAAAGGTCTCATTGGTGAAGTGTTCTCTTACCTGCCTACCACCAGCTGCTGTCTAGTCAATTCTGACTCATGGCAATCCCATGTGTGTCAGAGGAGAACTGTACTCCATAGCGTTTTCAATGGCTGAAAGGTATTTCTGGGTGGATTAGAACCTCCAACTTTTTGGTTAGCAGCCTACCACATTAACCAACTACTTGCACTACCCAGGGACTTCCTTCACTGCCTATCTTGCCATAATCCTGGCTTACCTTCATCACTGGTCTCTTTGTTGCTTTTTATTTCCATTTCGGCTTCCAATATTTTGAGCCTTAGCCTGGATTTGGCCCACAAATGCCAAGCAGATTAACAATTTTCCTGGATATCAGATTCAGGCAGTTTGTTAAAATGACTTCACCGCTTCACTACTTGGCTTACCTTGGTTCTCATAGTTCTAAATTCCAGAACTACAGTGACAAAAGTCTATATATATATAGCAGGATGATATAAGAGGGGGAAAACTTGAAGGGTTATTAATTGTGGCACCCAGTCTTCAAGATGGCCCCCAGTAAACCATGCCTCCTGGTATCCATGGTTTTGTATAATCCCCACTTCTTGAATGTGAACTGGACTTCGTAAAATGCTTCTAGAAATTAAATAGGAAAGACGTGATAATATGTCACTTCCAAAGTTAGGTTATAAAAATCTGTGGCTTCTGGCTTACACTTTCTCTCTCTCTTTTTGTTGGATTACCTGCTCTGGGGAAAGCCACCTGTCATGTGGAGCTGCCCCATGGTGAGGAACTGAGGCCTCTGACAAACAGCCAGCAAGGAACTGAGGTCTGCCAACAACCACCTATGTGAGCTTGGATATGCATGCCTTGAGATGACTTTAGCCTGGCCAACTGCTTGACTGCAACTTCATGAGAGACCCTGAGCCAGAATCATCCAGCTAAGAGAGCCTGGATCTCTGCCCCACAGAATGTGAGATAATAAATGTTTGTTGTTTTAAGCTGCCAAATTTTGAGACTATTTGTTACATGACAATAATAACTAATACCCTAAGCTAGTGGTTCACAGACATTTTCTTAAAGTATCAGATAGTAAATATTTTAGAATTTTGTGGGCCATACAGTGCCTGTCACACTACAGAACTCTGCCATGGTTGTTCAGAAGCAGTCACAACCAATACATAAATGAATGGACCTGGCTGTGTGCCTATAAAACTTTATTTACAAAAAGAGGAGGCCAGCTCACAGGCTTCAGTTTGCTGTCACCACAATGGACTCAAACATATCAACGATCATAGATACGAACAGGACTCGGTAATGTTTCGTTTTGTTATATATAAGGTCTCCGTGAATCAGAGCTGACTTGATGGCACCTAACAACAAGAACACTAAGCCAGCTGATTTTCAGTCTTTGTAATTCCTAATCTCTCATTGTCCTACAGCTACCCTATCAAGACCCCAACCCAGAAAGTGAAAATTCTATCACTGAACCACCATGCCCCACAAAAAAAAAAAAAAAAAAAAAAAACCATTACCATTGAGTCAATGACCCAATATGCTATAAAAAATAATGAAGCTATATTTCCTTTCAATTTGTGTCACCACTGAATTTGGAAACTTGATGATAATTTTGTAATTTATAAACCCTCAAAGTCCAACACAGTCTTCATAAGAAGTGAATTCCTTAACCTTAACTAAGCTCGAATTAAAAATTCAGAAGAAAAAATATATAAATTATGTCTACTTGAGGCAACAATCTCACCTAAGAAAAATTCAAGGGCTCTAACAAACATTTAGAAATGTTTTTAACAAACATTTAAGGAGGCTTAGCGGCTCAATGGTTAAGTACTCAGCTGCAAACAAAAAGGTTGGCAGTTCAAACCCACCCAGCAGCTCTATGGAAGAAAAGACCTGACGATCTGCTCCCTTAAAGATTCCAACCTAGGAAACCGTATGGGGCAATTCTACTCTGTCACCCTGGATCATTATGAGTCAAACATTAACTCCATGGCACACAACAGCAACAACAACAAACATTCATCTAACCAAAATCACCTTGTGCTACCAGAAAGGGAAAGGCAAGAGTCTTCAGTGAACAGGTTCCTAAACTCCCTGAAGCACTAGGTTCCTTCAGTTACAACATAACTAACCAGTATGGTCTGTCATTAATTTAGGCAGTCATTAATTTTTTAATGGCACCAACCACATTAATCATAGAGGAGAGTCCTACTAGATTAAGAATAACACTTAAAGTGTGTGCATTTTAAATGAACTAATACCATTAGTATTAGCTTTACGTTGATATGTGCATATTGCTTGAAAGCTTTGTGTTAATTTTGTTTGTCACACTGAGGTGGGCCTTTTTTTTTTCACTTACAGATGAAGAGCATTACTGAAATTAATTCTGTATATGAGAAATATCACAGTTATTCTCTCTAGCTTTCTCTTATTACAAGAATTTTTAGAAACTATGTTCGATAATCAGTTATTTGTTTAAAAGAAACAAATTTATTTTGCATGTTACTGTCTTACCTTAAGTTTTTTAATATAGGGGTTACCATAAAAAAGGTGAGGTCTAGGAATTACCATAACTAGATAAGGTCCACAAAGATGTTTCAGGTTTAGAGAAGGAAATAACATGTCTGGTAATGAACAGGTTATAAAAATTTGGAGAAATTAAATGTTTTGGGTATACATTGGTTGTGGTCATCATTGAGGCTATATACATTGGCAGCATTGCACTTTTCCAGGGTCTTTAAGCCACTGAAAATAAGCCCATTTTCTCTGTTATAAAATATTCAACTTAATGCCGTCACATGAAGGCCTAGGCCCAATATATTTTTGAGTATTAAGGGAAATCCATTCAGTCTATTTCCAAGCTTTCTTTCCAGGCAAATTTTTACCTGTTCTACAGAAACTATCAGTGTACTTCAGCATAAGGGAAAGAACTAAAACATTATACTTGTTAATTATTGCTACATTTTTGTTGCTGTTTACCTTCTGTTTAGTCTTGTTACTTGAAAACATACAAAGAATAGCACAATCAAGTCATTCAACAAAAACTAGTCACCTGCAATGAATGAGATGGCATTGGGCAGAAATTTATTGTGCATAAGGCATCCTCAAGAAGCTAAAGCAAACATGGACATAATACAAGAGGAAGAGTATAAAGGGACATAAGAGCTGTAAAACTGAATGCCATGTAAATACCAAAGATGGAGAAATCATCCAGCTGGACAGATAAAGAAGACATTCAATGCAAGGATGTGACATTTGAACTGAGCTGTGAAGGACTGGGAGGCTGTAATGATTTGAAATACTGGTGGCATAGCTTCCAGCATCATAGCAAAACATAAGCTGCCACAGTGTGACAAACTGACAGATAGGTGGACTAAAATAAACTAGGAAGCAAGGCCTGGAGATCTACTGCCAAAAATTAACCAATAAAGCTTTATGGATCACAATACAATATTATCCGATGTAGTGATGGAAGAAGAGCCACCTAGGGTGGAAGGCACTCAAAATGCACAGTGGCCGCAAAAATAGACTTCAGCATACCCATGATTGTGAAGACGGCATAAGACTAGGCAATGTTTTTTATGTAGTTCATGGGGTCACCATGAGTCAGAGCTGACTCCATGACAGCTAACAGCAACAACAAGTTTACTAGTCATCAGGAACAACAATAGGGATTCTTGTTTTGCAGAGAAACATGATACACAGATGTCTCCAGTCTTAGCAAAATGTAGCAGACTACACAAAAGTGGCGGAAAGAGCACAAGGTTTGGATATAAAAAGACGTGGAGACTGACGGCGGCGGGGGGGCGGGGGGAGTCTGATCATCATGTGATCACTTATTCATTTTATTACCTTCGGGAATTTGTTTAACCTCTCTGAGCCACATTTTAATGTTCTGTAAACATCGAGACTGATAAAAACAAGTTGTCAGGGTTGTTTGTATTTGTATCCAAGAAGCATAGCTACTAGACCAACATGATATGTGTTTAAAAGAATGTGAATTATTTTATTATTATAAAGTTTCTCCATAACAAAGATACCACAGACCTAAATACTTCCTCAAATGTAGATAAATTCCCTCTTTTAAGGTTACTCTGCATCTAACTTCTAAATTTTCTTTCTAAAATTAACTCTGGGATCTGGAGACTAGAATAATAAAAACCTCACATGACATTTCTCCCGGAGCAAGCTAGTGAAAACCTGCTAAATATAGAATATGCAAAAAGGAGGGAAAAGGAAAATTATGGACATATAGGAAAATTATGGCTATAAAATTTCAATACAGTCATATTGGAAAATTTCATGTGCCAGAATTTCCTATAAAAGCTTAATTATATTTATTTTAGGAGGAGAAATATTTTGGGAATGCTCAGTTTGAGAAGTCCCTCACATTTTGGCCTACTACTTTCAATTATGTTGGAGCTTCACTACCGGTCCTCACACTCAAGATATGTCGTTATCTAAACAATCATTTCTATTTCACAGAAATCCCAGGGCTGTTTTTCTGACAATTGAGCCATAACAGTGCCGTTTCCATGGTTACCAAGAGTTCTAATTTCAGTTCCTCAATACGCATTTTATCATATAAGATCGTACCAGACTTCAGAATAGGCCCCTCTTAGTTCCACAGGCTCATCTTTCTATTATTTTTCTCCAAGTTTCTCACACCCAATCCCCATTTTAACTTCCTGTTTTGCTTCTTTTTTTGGTAAGATAAAGATTGTGTACCCAGCCGCTACAGTGATCTTGTTTCTAGCCAATAAATTCAGGGCAAAGAGGCAAAGTTAAAAGACAGCGAGCTGGGCAAAGATTAGAAGAATCTGGTCTTCATCACTCTGCATGACCCCAAGTTAAGCTCCATAACCATGGTGGTAAGGTAAAGAGCAGCATGAGTTCCAGCCTAGGAAATCTGCAATGATTCAGTGATTTCATTTTACCTCAGTTTGAATTTCTTAAGCAGCAATACATACATAAAATATATATATATATATATATATATATACATATATCTTTTTTTTTTACCACAGGATTTCACAAATTCTGTTGTAAAAGATTTTGATGCCCATGGATCTGGAAGTTGCTTTTTCTAGAGACTGGGCTTTTACAAAAGTTTCACAGAAGAGACTTCAGGGGAGCTCATTAAGTACCTGAAATTCTCTATAGAGGTGTGTGTGTGTGTGTGTGTGTGTGTGTGTGTGTGTGTGTGTGGTATCACTCCATGTGATTGAGGGATTTCGCTGTGCTGGGGGAGGGGACCAGAGTTTTCATCAGATTCTCAAAAAAGGGATCTCTACACCAAAAAAAGTTTTTAAAAAAATGTCTTGGACAAGATCTGTGTTTTAAGAAATACTTCTCAAGGACCAAGTTGTTAATAAAAAATAGATTGGGTAAAATTAGTATTATATCTTCTGTCATTAAAGAAGTATTAAAATTTAGCTGTACGTTTTTGGAAAATCAATACGGCCATGTGTAAGAGGAGCCATAAAGATGCTCTTCTTAGATCCAGTAATTGCACTGCAAGGAATGCATTTTTAGGAAACATTTTGGGGATGAGAAAAAAGTAAAGAGGTTCATTTTGACATTATAATATTCCTAGTAGTAGGAAAAATTTAGAACTCAATATTAGACACTGGTGAAGCAAATAATGTGACATCAATACAATAAAACATCACAAGCTCATAACTGCAAGTGATATAAAGGAAATATAAACAGTTATGATGTAAAATGAATTATGAGTATATATCAGATAAGTAAAACTATAAAAATATATAAATACTTAAAATTGTTTTCAAAAATAATTATATTAAAGTAATAGAATTTGTGTAATTTTGCTATTTTAAAATCCTTCCAAATTTTAATATTCTATTAAATACTGAATTAAAAGTAAAACACAAGCTTCTATTTAAACATGACAGTCTGGATGTATGTTTTGATCTTCACTTCCTCCCCATATTCCACTAAAATGACACTAAAGATATGAAACAAAGACATAAATCTAAAGGGAAAATGGGAACAGAGAAGGAAATAACCAATTCAAAATTTTGGAATCCAGAAAGCAAAATGAACAAAAATCAATAACTTATTAAAGTGGGAAAAAGTTAAACATAAACCAACAGTGAAGTAAGATAAGGAATAAGCTTATTCACGTCAAAGACCCTTGGAAAGTTCCAGGAATTGAAGACATCTCTTCCCTCTAAAAGAGACGGTAAGGTTGTGGCTGAAACAAGTACATATTGGAAAGCAACTTCTGGATCAAAACCTGCCCCCTGCCAGAGCCACCTCTCTCCACTTCTCAGCCAGGGAGTTTCCTCTTTCCCATCCAGCAAAAGACTACTCTATGGAGAGACTGAAACAAAGGGATCTTACATTGAGAATAACTGAGGTCAGAGGTGACATACTAAAAACAGATGCTTAAGTGAAGGTCGACATACTGGATAGCGGAATCCCCTCATCCCCACTCAGCTTCCAGAAAGCATCAGCATCCAGGTTAGGACCTACTGTCACCCTCCCCCACTGCCACCTGCCACATATACACACCAAGTTTCACTTCCCCACCCCTGCCCTGTGCAGCTCTGGAAAAACTGATTGGCCTGTGAGAAAAGACCTGTGTTGTTGCTGTTGTCAAGTCAATTTTGACTCATGGAAAATTCATCTGACAGCCTAGGATTCCTGGGCTATAATCTTTATGGTAGAGGATTGCCATGTCTTTCTCCTGAGGACCTGCTGTGTGGGTTTGAACCAGCAACCTGTCAGTTAACAGCAAAGAGTTTAACCGTTGCACCACCAGGGCTCCTAGAGAAAAGACCTACAGATACTGAAATTTGTAGATCTACCAGTGAAACCAAAAAACAAAAAACCAGACCCATTGCCATTGAGTCAATTCCAACTCAGAGTAACCCTACAAGACAGAGTGGAACTGCCCCACAGGGTTTCCAAGGAGCGCCTGGTGGATTCAAACTGCCAACCTTTTGGTTAGCAGCATAGCTCTTAACCCTACACCACCAGGTTTTCCACCAGTCAAACGTTCCAACTCAATCATGCTGGACTAAAGCCCATCAGAACTTCCTGTCAGCCTTTTAGGCACCCAGAAAGCACAAGACAGTTGAAGAAAGCCTCTAACACAAGGGACAGTAGCCAAAACAAATTGACACTAAAGAGAACTGGAAGGGATGAGACAGTGTAGAGGCAGAAAAGTCTTCCCCAAATAAATCAATGTCCTCAAGAGATAAGGGAAGATACTACAGCTATGGAACAGAGAGCAACAAGCTATTTTTAATGGCACATTAAGAATACAAGAAACAGCTCTTGAAATTAGAAATATAGTATGTTAAGGTTATGATTGTGTATCAACTTGGCTGGGCCATGATTCTCAGTATTGTGGCAATTGTATAATGTTGTGATCACTTCCCTGTTGAGATTCTACATGAGATCATCCCCATGATGGGCTCTGCTGTGAGTAGCCTATCAGTTGTAAGGGAGTTTCCTTGGGTGTGTAGCCTGCAACAAACATAAGTGGACATTCTAGAAATGGTTGGGGGCTTTTTGCTTATGCTGGATCCTGCAGCTGCCTCCTATTTGTCTGACCTTCAGTTCTTGGGCCTTGAGCTAGCAGCTTACCTGTGGTCTTGCCTGCCAATCTTGGGATTCATTGATCTTCTCAGCCTGTGAATAAGAGCCCTGCTGTCTGACCTGCCAATCTTGGGTTCACCAGCCTCTGCGGCTACATGAATCAGGAGAAGCCTCTATCCTGACCCACAGACTTGGGACATTCCCACTTCTATAATAGCATAAGCCATTTTCTTGATATAAATCTCTCTGTATGTATTTATACACTTTACTGGTTTTGCTTTTCTAGAGAACCCAGCCTAACACATAATATCAGAAATGTAAAGTGCAATAGAAAGATGAGAAGGTAAAATGGCAACAGAATTCCAGAAAGTAAAACAAAAGACAAAAACTTAGAAGACAAGAAAAATAGCCTGGCGTGTCCAACATCTGACCAAGAGAATTTCCAGATAAAAAGAACAGAGAAAACACAGGAGGAGATTTTGTTCAAGAAATCTTCCAAGAACTTTGCTCAGAAGTACCCACCAGGTGCTAAATACAATAAATGAAGAAAAATACACAATAAAGCACAAATTATGAAATATCAAAATACCAAGAGTGAAAAGGTCCTAGATCTTCCCAGATCGGAAAGAAAAATAGGTTATATACATGAAGCCAAAAATCAGAATGACTCCAGATTTGATTTCCCAATAGTGATCCTGGTGGTGGAGTAATGCTTTCAAACTTCTAAGGGAAAATGGCATCCAATATTGAACTCTCTATGCAGACAAATTATCCATCAAGAGTGAGAACACACTAAAAATATTTCAGACATAAAAAGTCTGAAAAAATGTACCTCTCATGTTCCTTTTCTCTGGAACTATGGAAGGAGTAAACCAAGAAAGAGGAACAAGGAGATGGGAGGGAACCAAGAAACAGGGTAGATTTCCAATACAAGAGTGAGTTGAAGGGAATTTCCATGATGATGATGAAGGGAGATTCCAAAGAAGCAACATACAGAAGGACTACAAAAACAGTTGCTGTAGAGTTGATTCCAACTCATGGTGACCCCATGTGTGCTCCATGGGGTCTTCAATGGCTGATTTTTTTGGAAGTAGATTGCCAGGCATTTCTTCCAAGGCATCTCTGGGTGGACTCAAACCTCCAACCTTTCAGTTAGCAGTCGAGCGCTTTAACCATTCTTACCACCCAAGGACTCCAAAGCAAGACTAAAACCAAACCAAACCAAACCTGTTGCCATAGAGTCAATTCCAACTCATAGCGACTAAAAACCATTGCTATCAAATCAATTCCGACTGATAACAACTCTATAGGACAGAATAGAACTGCCTTACAGGGTTTCCAACGAGCGGCTGATAGATTCGAACTGCCAACCTTTTGATTAGCAGCTAAACTCTTAACCACTGTGCTACAAGAGCTCCATAGTGACTAGGGAGAAACAGATTCACCCATCTAGGAGGGATGATTCCAATGTTTTAAAATGAATATAAGGTATTATTTGACAGATTTGAATACAATAAAAGAATAGTTATAATTCTGGTGAAAAGCTTGTAGTTGAACTGATAGGTACTTGAAAAATTCAACAAAAGAAAAAGAGTTAGTCAGTGATGAGTCTAGGAAAAACAAAATTTATACACAAAAGGAAATGATATCAGAGTACACTATATAGTTCATCTGATAATAAAGTATGTATAGTCATAAAATATATAAACTCTGAATACTGATTTAATTAAAAGAGTGAGAAGATTATAATTGGAGAATGGGAGAGCAAAATGTTTCAGTGAGGAGGAGGGAAAGGCATGTACAAGAAAACTGAATCCTTGGCTTTAAAGTAGAAAGTTAGTAGGTAATATCTAAAACTGGGAAAAAGAATAATTGGCAGTATAAACATGTTATATTGCAATATAGAAGCAAATACTACAAGAAACAGCTAAAAGAGTTTAAAATAGAAATGTAAATGGACTTTTCTTTTTAAACCAGTAGTTCTATGCATAGCCAAATTATCATTCCAATTCAATGTAGAATAAAAGCATTTCAGATATACAAAGACTCAGAATGTTTACTGTTCATGCATCCTCCCTTAAGAAATTACTTAAATGTGTTTTCCATGAAAACAAGGGAGGAAACCAGGGGAGGAGGACTCAAGCAAAGATATGGGAGACACAAACCAGAAAAATAAGAATTATCAGTCCCTGGATGAAGGCTGAAAGCAGTTCAGGAGCAGCAAGATACCCAGGAAAAATACGGATCCATCTGACATTCTCCTTGTTGTTGCAGTTAGGTGCCATTGAGTCCATTCTGACTCACAGTGACTCCACGCACAATAGAATGAAACACTGCCCGGTCCTGTGCCATCCTCACAATCATTGCGATGTTAGAGCCCATTGTTGCACCCACCACGTAATCCATCTCACTGAGGGTCTTCCTCTTTTACACTGATTCTCTACTTTATCAAGCATGATGTTCTTCTCCATAACGTGTCCAAAGTATGTGAGATGAAGTCTTGCCATCCTCACTTCTAAGGAACATTCTGGCTGTATTTCTTCCAAGACAGATTTGTTCATTCTTCTGACAATCGATTTGCCAACACCATAATTCAAAGGCATCAATTCTCCTTTGGTCTTCGCTCTCATTATCGGTTCACTCTAAGACATACAAGGAAGAAGCACCTAGGGATCTACTTCTAAAAAAACTGGCCAGTGAAAACCTTATGAACAGCAGCAGAACTCTCCTTAGCAAATTGAAATAACTTAAGAATTTAATAAAGGCAGACCATGTAAGTTGGAAAAAAGAAATTAGAAATACTAAGAAGAGTAAAAAAGCCATTTAGGTATGCAGATTAGCACACAATTTGATATGCTGTATTTTAAAACTATACCAACAGCATTTTTTTATGTAAAAAGTTTAGATGCAGCCTATATACCAACAGTCACAAATTGGTTGCCCAATTGGGCCACATCCATCTCCTAGAATTTTGTTTGACCAGCAGTGTGTGTGTGTTTTAATTGAATGAGTTTTCAGCACTGTTAAATAAAAAGATTTCACACAAAAATCTAGACTACCAGACTTCTCTTAAAACACTAGAAGATTCTGCAGCACTAGGCCCGCACTGATGCTGGCAACATTCAGCGTGCACTTGCACTTGCACCATGGGACAAGTCATTCCCTTTAACTCATGCCTCATGGCTGCCTGGTCTCTGCAGCCTTTGAAGTTTCAACACCTCCTATTTGTAGAGCACAAAAGGCCTAATTACAGGCATGAAATAACAGAAACATATTATCAATCTTGACAATATAAAAGTCTCCTAGCCCCGTGACTGAGCCTAGGAGTTGAAAAGTTAAGGTGGATTGAAGGTAAAAATAGAGATGCTAATAACTTCATCTTTCAAATTGGAAAATTGAGAATTGATGGGATAAGATATAAATGTTTAGGCATATTATTTAAAGTTATAAAATTAACAAAGGAATTAAAAATAGTAATATAACTATACTGTGATGGAGAAAGGGAAGTGAGAGAATTCATGTGTCCTAAAACCTCACTGGTTACAGCACAATGTCTGCAGATGTATAAAACTGGCAAACCAAGAACTAGCCATATAAACATTTTAATCACTAATATGCTGGTCCACCATGCATCTATCAGTTTGTCATACTATGGTGGCTTGCATGTTGCTGTGTAACTGGAAGCTGTGCCCACAGTATTTCAAATACCAGCAGGGTCACCCTTGATGGACAGGTTTTAGTGGAGTTTCCAGGCTAAGACAGACTAGGAAAAAGGACCTGGCAGTCTACTTCTTAAAAAATTGGCCACCAAAAACCTTACGAATAGCACTGGAACATCGTCTAATATAATGTCGGAAGATGAGGCCCTCAGGTTGTAAGGCAATCAAAACACGACTGGGGAAGAGCTACCTCCTCAAAGTAGAGTCAGCCTTAATGACATGGATGAAGTCAAGCTTTCAGGACCTTTGCTGATGTGGCATAACTTAAAATGAGAAGAAACAGCTGCAAATACCCATTAATAAAAGGAATGTGGAAGGTATGAAGTATGAATTTAGGAAAATTAAAAGTGGTCAAAAATGAAAGGGAACACATAAACACGGATATCCTAGGTATTAGTGAGCTGAAATAGACTGGTATGGGCCATTTTGAATCAGACAATCATATGGACTACTATGCCAGGAATGACAAATTGAAGAAGAATGGCATTGCATTTACTACGAAAAAGAACATTTTAAAGAAGTACAATGCTGTGTCAGTGATAGGATAATATCTATACAACTACAAAGAAAACCAGTTAATATGACTATTATTCAAATTTACGCATCAACCACTAAGGCCAAAGACACAGAAGTTGAAGATTTTTACCAATTTCAGCCGTCTGAAATTGATTAAACATGCAATGAAGATGCATTGATAATTACTAGTGATTGGAATGTGAAAGTTGGAAATGAAGAAGGATCAGTAGTTGGAAAATATGGCCTTGGTGAAAGAAACAATGCCATAGATTGCGTGATAGAATTCTGCAAGACCAATGACTTCTTCATTGCAAATACCTTTTTTCCAACAACGTGAACGGCAACTATACACATGGACCTTGGCAAATGAAATACACAGGAATCAAATCGCCTATGTCTGCAGAAAGAGATGGTGGGAAACCTCAATATCATCAGTCAGAACAAGGCCAGGGCCCGACAGTGGAACAGACCATCAATTACTCACATACAAATTCAAGTTAAAGCTGAAGAACATTAGAGCAAGTCCATAGGAGCCAAAATACGACCCTGAGTACATGCCACCTGAATTTAGAGACCATCTCAAGCATAGGTTGGACTCACTAGACACTACTGACCAAAGACCAGACAAGTTGTGGAATGGCATCAAGGACATCATACATGAAGAAAGCAAGAGGTCATTAAAAAGACAGGAAAGAAAGAAAAGATCAAAATGGATGTCAGAAGAGACACTTGCTCTTGAATACAGAGTAGCTAAAGCAAATGGAAGAAATGATAAAGTAAAAGAGCTGAACAGAAGGGTTCAAAGGGTGGCTTGAGAAAGCAAAGTAAAGTATTATAGTGAAATGTGCAAAGACCTGGAGTTAGAAAACCAAAAGGGAAGAACACACCAGGCATTTCTCAAGATGAAAGAACTGAAGAAAAAATCCAAGCCTCGAGCAGCAATACTGAAGGATTCTATAGGGAAAATATTGAATGATGTAAGAAGCATCAAAAGAAGATGGAAGGAATACACAGAACCACTGCACACAAATGAATTGGTGGACGGTCAAACATTTCAGGAGGTAGCAGAGGATCAAGAACCAATGATACTGGAGGAAAAAGTCCAAGCTGCACTGAAGGCATTGGTAAAAAAGAAAACAAGGCTCCAGGAATTGGTGGAATAATAATTGAGATGTTTCAGTGAACAGATGCAGTGCTGGAAGTGCTCATTGTTCGATGCAAGAAATTTGAGACACAGCTGCCTGGCCAGCTGACTGGAAGAGATCCATACTTGTGCCCTTTCCAAAGAAAGGTGATCCAACAGAATTCGGAAATTATTGTGCGATATCATTAACATCACACACAACTAAAATTATGCTGAGAATCATTCAAAAGCGTTTGCAGCAGTATGTCAACAGGGAACTGCCAGAGATTCAAGCTAGATTTAGAAGAAAATGTGGAACGGGCGGTATCATTGCTGATGTCAAATGGAACCGGGCTGAAAGCAGAGAATATGAAAGATTTTTACCTGTGTTTTATTGACTACGCAAAGGCATTCAACTGTGTGGATCATAACAGATTATGGATAACATTGTGAAGCATGGGAATTCCAGGACACTTAATTGTGCTCATGAAGCACCTGCACATAAAACAAGAGGCAGTTGTTCATACAAAACAATGAGATACTGTGTGGTTTAAAATTAGAAACGGTGTGTGTCAGGACTGTATCCTTTCACCATACTTATTCAATCTGTATGCTGAGAAAATATTCCTAGAAGTTGGGCTATATGAAGAAGAATGTGGCGTCAAGATTGGAGGAAGACTTATTAACAATCTGCAATACGTAGATGATATAACCTTGTTTGCTGAAAGTGAAGAGGACTTGAAGCACTTACTGATGAAGATCAAAGACTGCAGCCTCCACTATAGATTGCACCTCAGCATAAAGAAAACAAAAATCCTTACAACTGGACCAATAAGCAACACCATGATAAATGGAGAAAATATTGAAGTTTTCCCTTTACTTGAATCCGCAATCAATGCCCATGGAAGCAGCAAACAATCAAAAGACATAGTGCATTGGGCAAACCTGGTGCAAAAGACCTCTTTTAAGTGTTAAAAAGCAAAGATGTCACTTTGAGGACTAAGGGGTGCCTGACCCAAAATATAGTGTTTTCAATCTCACTGCATGTGAAAGTTAGACAATTAATAAGGAAGACCGAAGAAGAACTGATGCCTTTGAATTACGGTGTTAACAAAGTATACTGAGTGTATGACAGACTGCCAGAAGAATAAACACATCTGTCTTAGAAGCAGTACAGTCAGAACTCTCCTTGGAAGCAAGGATGGCAAGAATGATACAGCAGAGGGTCAGTGAAAAAGAGGAAGACCCTCAAAGACATAGATTGACACAGTGGCTACAACAGTTGGCTCAACCATAACAAGGACTGTGAGGATGGTACAGGACCAGGCAGTATTTCCTTCTGTTGTATATAGGGTCCGTATGAGTCAGAACAAACTTGATGTCACCTAACAACAGCAATGTGCTGCTGACCTCTGAAAAACTAAAAAACATCACTTAAAGAATTCAAATAATTTCCTCTGATATTAAGACTGTAGCGTGGGGTGGGATAAGGGATTGTTTCTTTTAATTTGAAATCATTACCGTATTCAAGTTCTTAATATATGCATATAGTGCTTTGATAAATGGTGAAACACACACATATTAAAATACATGTGGAAGAATAAACCGGATAGAACAGTGAAGAAAAAATATTAATGTCTTACATGCTTAAAACAATTCAAATAGTGAAGTTGTACAGTCCTGACATAAGAATCAACTGCAAGGCAATAAAACAAAATACACCAGCATATATATAAAACAGAATTTTATAATGTACCTATTATGGATTGAATTGTGTCCTCCCAAAATATTTGTTGGAATCTTAACTCCTATATCTGTGGATGTAGCCTAGTGTAAATTAATTTCCTTATGACTGCTATAATTAGTAAGGAAGATCGAAGGAGAATTGACACCTTTGAATTGTGGTGTTGGAGAAGAATATTGAATATACCATGGATTGCCAAAAGAAAGTACAAATCTGTCTTGGAAAAAGTACAACCAGAATTCTCCTTAAAAGCAAGGGTGGTGAGACTACATATCACAAACTTTGGACCTGTTATCAGGAGAGATCAATCCCTGGAGAAGGACATCACTCTTGGTAAAGTAGAGGGTCAGCGAAAAAGAGGAAGACCCTTATTGTAGCTGCAACAATGTGCTCAACTATAGCAACAATTGTGAGGATGACGCAGGACTGGACAGTGTTTCCTTCTGTAGAGCATGGAGTCGCTATGAGTCAGAACCAACCCAACTGCACCTAACAACAACAACACTGTAGTGTAATCCCCTTCAATAATTCAATCTAATGTAATATAATCAATTAATTGGTTGAAGTCATACCGGTGTAGGATGGACCCTAAACCTAATCATTTTTTGGTTACATCAAGTGCAGCATAGACACAGAGGGGAGGACAGAGGCCATGCGAGGATCACTAAGAAACCAAGGAATACCCAGGAATAACAAAAAGAAAGAAATAGACACTGTTAGACCCTGATTTGGACTTTTAGCCTCCAGAACTGTGAGAAAATATGTTTGTTCTTTAAAGCTGCACACTTGTGATATTTGTGTTCTAGCACCACTGGGAAACTAAGACAGTAACTTTCCACATTATTTCAGTTTTAACTAAGCAATACAATAATACCATTTTACCAAAGCGATTCCAATGACCAAACTAAAGGATTTCCAAAGGTTGTGGGCCCAAACCCGCCCCATCATCATATACTATGTAAGAAGAGACTAAGAAATCAATTAAAGAGATTAGAGAGAAAGGATTTCTTTGGGGATAAATCTAGTTGCTATTGTGCTATGAATACATGCATCTTTTCCTATTACTTCATGATGCTTACTTTTGCTAAGTAGTATATGTTTATATGTTAAATCTCTTTTTTGCAGGAAGTGAAATGGGCTTTTTAACATCCAGTCTAGCGTAATATCAAAGATCCTAACTTTATCGAATACAACGTTCATCCTGGCTTAGGCCTAAATTAGGCCGTGAGATCTGCAGAGGAGACCTGGGGCATCGTCAATTCCTCCTCTTCTCCTCGCTCACCTCTTCCCCCACTTCTTAGCTTCCTCCACTGAAATCAAGGAGAAGCACTTACTGATGAAAATCAAAGACCACAGCCTTCAGCATGAATTACACCTCAACGTAAAAGAAAACAAAAATCCTCACAACTGGATCGATAAGCAACATCGTAATAAGTGAAGAAAAGACTGAAGCTGTCAAGGATTTCCTTTTACTTGAATCCACAATCAACACCCATGGAAGCAGCAGTCAAGAAATCAAATGACGCATTGCAGTAGGCAAATCTGCTGCAAAAGACCTCTTTAAAGTGTTAAAAAGCAAAGTGCACCTGGCCCAAGCTGTGGTATTTTCAACCGCCTCATATGAGTGCAAAAACTGAACAGTGAATAAGGAAGGCTGGGGAAGAATTGATGTCTTTGAATTATGGTATTGGCAAAGAATATTGACTATACCATGGACTGCCAGAAGAATGAACAAGTCTGTTTTGGAGGAACAGCCAAAATGTTCCTTAGAAGCAAGGATGGCAAGGCTTTGTCTTACATATTTTGGACATGTTATCAGGAGGGACTGGTCCCTGGAGAAGGACATCATGGTTATTAGAGAGTCAGCCAAAAAAGAGGAAGACCCTCTATGAGATGGATTGACACAGTGGCTGCAACAATGGGCTCAAACATAGCAATGATTGTGAGGACGGTGCAGAACTGGGCAGTGTTTCATTCTGTTGTACATAGGATCACTATGAGTTGGAACTGACTCGATAGCACCTAACAACAGCAAGGTCACAGTTCAGAACAGTGGAAAAGTTAAAGGAGAAAGGCTAACTAGAATGACTGCTTGGTGGCAGAGCAAAGAGAGAGAGAGCTGTATTTTCATCGGCAGTATGGCCAAAGTGGGAGCCCTGGTGACATAGTGACTAAGAGCTTGGCTGCTAACCAAAAGGTTAGCAGTTTGAATCCACCAGCCACTTTCTCTGTGGAAGCCCTATGGGGCTATTCCACTCTGTCCTATAGGGTTGCAGTGAGGCAGAATCAACTGGACAGCAATGGGGTTCTTTGGGCCAAACTGAGTTTCCCAGAATGCTATGTGTGTACAAATGTGGACCCTGTAGAAGGAAGTTGATCTTGAGCATCCTGAAACATGGCCTCCACTGTAGAGGATCTGAATGAATGAAGCAGACTGGTGACCTAAAAGAAGCTGAGGTGCTGAGGAAAAATCAAAAGCAGCTAACTAAAGGCCTTCGAGAATTCAAAAGAAATGGAATTGAATTTCCCAGCTACAAAAATCTCTGATGAAATGCAAAAAAGAGTGACTCACAAGAAAAATATTTTTATATATGATTTTTTAAGCATTTTCTATGTGTCAAGCACTGTTCTGAACATATTACATACATTTATTAACTTAATTATCACACCAACTCAACATGATAGAGTCTATTATTATTCCCATATTCCCACCCATTGCTGTTGAGTCAATTCCAACTCACAGTGATCCTATAGAACAGAGCACGTTACAGATTATAAAAAATGAAGCACAGAGAGGTTAAATAACTTGGCCAAAGTCACACTGCTAGCAACAAGAAGAGCTGTGATTTGAATCCAGGAACTCTGTCTCCAGCATCATGGTTTTTAACTGCTACACTAAACAATCCCCCTGAAAAATAGAAAGTGATTGTTTATCAACAACACAAAGGCCCCAAAGCCAGGCTACAATCATGTCAGCTATCTTAGCTTAGTATAGGTGCTGTGTTGGGCAATGAGTTTCTTTATATGGCCTTTCACCTTGGTTCTTTGGAAAAACAGCTTGAGAGATTTTCCCCCTAGCCCTGAGGAGTTACCTTTGCCCTAGTTTTCTAACCTAGAGGGCTTATTACTTTTGTCCAGGTTTATTGACATTTCCTGGGTAAGTTGTAAACAACTTGTGATTTGATACTTTTTGTCTGGTCCTGGGCTGCAGTCTGCCCTGAGATTGGTATGCATCCTGCAGGAATTGGTCAATACACTATGCAAATTAAATATCTGTGGCCTACCATAAGGGAATTGGTCAGTTTGTGGCTCCCACTAGAAGAGTCCATGCCTTGAAACTGACAAGGGTTGTGTATATATACAGCTAACCACACAGAGGTTTTTCAGACCAGAAGCAGAAGGAAGAAAAAAGAGAGAAGAGGAGGCAAGCAACAGTCTAAAAGCTATAACATGGATCAAAGACTATAACACTGAAGATAGTGAGAGGCCCTGTGGCAGAGTCAATAGCAGGGAGACAGAAGACATAGAGGCCTGTCCTGAGGGGCCTGACAGGAGGTATGCAGTACTGAGATGAGCTGAGAGAGCTGTCCTGCACTGAAGAAGGGAGACTTTGCCTACATGCTTCCTGACTCTAATCTTGATTTGTAGCCTCTTGATTCTGATCCCAAGTTGTCCTGTTACTTCCTTAATAAACTATTAACTGTAGGTATGGTCTAGTGAGTTCTGTATGACCATTTCAATGGATTATCCAACCTAGCAAAGAAGTAGAGAGTGATGTGGGAGGGACAGCTGGTGTCAGAACTGGTAAAAAGTTTAGAGAGTAGAAGTCTGACTCTCTAAATTTTTTCCCTCATGGAAATCAGCTTTGGGCTGATCTGGGCATTATCCCCTCTGAAATTACACAGGTTCTGATGCTACTTCTACTACTACTTCGATTTTATATGATGTAACACAAATACCACAAGTCAACGGGTTTAAAGAAGAGAAATTTATTTTCTCACAGTTCTGGAGGCTAAACATCCAAATTAGGGTTTCAGCAATACCAGTTCCTTTTTTATGTGTTCCTTGGTTCCTTGGTTTGTAGACAACCCTCACATCACATCTGTCTTCCCTGTGTGTTCATGTGTCTCTGAGTCTATGTTGCTCTTTATATTATTCAGAGTAATTAGGTGTAGGATTGACCCTACACCGGTATGACCTCAACTGATTGATTATATTACATTAGATTGCCTTATGGAAGACGAACATTCTTTCTCTGTTGCTGCCAACCCTTTGGTAGCAGCCATAGCTCTTAACCACCACATCGCCAGGGTTTCCTATTCTCTGTTAGCTGAGCATAAACACCCCTGTAGTCAGAAGACAGGACAATTTTAAATACTACAAGTATTTAAGATTTAATATCACTTTTAATATTTTAATATTGTGTTATCTCTGAGTCAATACCTTCAAATGAATGAGTGGAAGTTCCATTTCCCACAATCTTCCTCCCTCTTTTTTTTCTTTAATTGAGCGTTAGGTGAAAGTTTACAGATCAAGTTAATTTCTCAAACAAAAATTTATACGCATATCGTTATGTGACACTAGTTGCAATTCCTGTAACTTGACAACAGACTCTCCCTTTCCACCCTGGGTTTCCTCTGTTCATCCAACCAGCTCCTCTCCCTTCCTGCCTTCTCATCCTGCCTCTGGACAGGAGCAGCCTATTTGGTCTCGTGTATCTGCTTGAACTAAGAGGCACAATCTTCACGAGTATTATTTTATGTTTTACACTCCACACTAAAGTTTGTCTGAACAGTGGGCTTCAGGAATGGTTTTAGTTCTGGGTTAACATCGTCTAGGGGTCATGGCTTTGAGGATTCCTCCAGTCTCAGTCATTAAGTCTGGTCTTTTTACAGGAATTTGGGCTCTGCTCCACACTTTTCTCCTGCTCTGTCAGGGACTCTTTGTTGTGTTCCCTATCAGGGTGGTCGTTGGTGGTAGCCGGGCACCATCTAGTTCTGGTCTCAGGATGACGGACTGTCTGGTTTATGTGATCTTTTTGTCTCTTGGGCTAATATTTTCCTTATGTCTTTAGTGTTCTTCAATCTCCTTTGCTCCTAGTGGGTGGGGGTCAGTTGATACATCTTAGATGGCTGCTCACAAGCTTTTAAGACCCCAGATGCCACTCACCAAAGTGGGATGCAGAACATTTTCTTAATAAACTTTGCTGTACCAATTGACCTAGATATCCCCTGAAACCATGATTCCTATCCCCAGCCCCTGCTACTCTGACCCTCGAAGTATTTGGTTGTATTCAGGAAACTTCTTAGCTTTTGGTTGAGTCCAGTTGTGCTGACTTTCCCTGCACTGTGTGTTTTCCTTCCCTTCACCTAAGGTGGTTCTTGACTACAATCTAGTTTCCCTTCTTCCTCACCCTTGTAACCATCAAAGAATGTTTTCTTCTGTGTTTCCACTTTTTCATGAGTACTTATAAGAGTTGTCTCATACAATATTTGTCCTTTTTTGACAGACCAATTTCACTCAGCATAATGCCTGCCAGGTTTATCCGTGTTGTGAGATGTTTCATGGATTCATCATTGCTCTTTATTCCGTTGTGTGTATGTACCATAATTTGTTTATCCATTCATCTGTTGATGGGCACCTAGGTGGTTTCCATCTTTTTGCTATTGTGAACTGTGCTACGATGAACATAGGTATGCATATATCTATTCCTGTGACTGTTTTTATTTCTCTAGGATATATTCCAAGGGGTGGGATTGCTGCATTTTATGGTACTTCTACTTCTAGCTTTTAAAAGAAGCACCAAATCGATTTCCAAAGTGGTTGTAACATTTTACATTCCCACCAGCAGTAAGTGTTCCAATCTCGATACAATCTCACCAACATTTATTACTTTGTGTTTTTTGGATAGTGCTAGCCTCGTTGATGTGGGATGGTATCTCATTGTAGCTTTGATTTGCATTTCTGTAAAGACTAATGATCATGAGCATTTCCTCATGTATCTGTTAGCCACCTGAATGTCGTTGGTGAAATGTGTTCCAATCCTTTGCCCATTTTTTTAATTCAACTATTTATCTTTTTGTTGTTGAGGTGTTACAGTATCTTGCAGATTTTAGAGATTAGACCCTTATCAGATATAGCATAGCCGAAAATTTTTTCCCCGTCTGTAGGTTGTCTTTTTACTGCTTTGGTGAACTCTTCTGATGAGCAAAAAATTGATTTTTAGGAGCTCCCAGTTATCTAGTTTCTCTTCTGATGTTTTTCATTGTTTGTTATGGTTCGTACTCTGTTTATACTATGTAAGGCTCCTAGCGTTGTCCCTGTTTTTTCTTTCATGACCTTTGTTGTTTTTTATTTTATATCTAGGTCTTTGATCCATTTTGAGTTATTTTTTGTGCATGGTGTGAGGTATGGGTCTTGTTTCATTTTTTTGCAGATGAATATCCAGTTACACCAGTATCATTTGTTAAAAAAACTGTCTTTTCCCCGTTTAACTGACTTTGGACTTTTGTCAAATATCAGCTGCTCATAGGTGGATGAATTTACCTCTGGATTCTCAATTCTGTTCTATTGGTCTATGTATCTGTTGTCGTACCAGTACCAGGCTGTTTTGACTACCGCAGCAATATAACAGGCTCTAAAATCAGGTACTGCTAGGCCTTCCACTTTCTTGTTCTTTTTCAGGAAAGTTTTACTTATCCATAACCTCTTTGCATTACATATGAAGTTGGTGATTTGTTTCTCCATCTCGATAAAATATGTCATTGGAATTTGGATGGGGATTGCATTGTATCTGTAGACTGCTTTGGGTAGAATTGACATTTTCACAATGTTGAGTGTTCCTATCCATGAGCAAGGTGTGTGTTTCCACTTAATGTAGGTCTTTTTTGGTTTCTTGCAGTACTGTCTTGTAGTTTTCTTTGTATAGGTTTTTTACATGTCTCGTTAGATTTATTCCTAAGTATTTTATCTTCTTGGGGGATATTGTAAATGGTATTGATTTGGTGATTTCCTCTTCGACATTCTTTTTGTTAGTGTAGAGGAATCCAGCTGATTTTTGTATGTTTAGCTTGTATTCTGGTACTTTGCTGAAATCTTCTATTAGTTCAATAGTTTTCTTGTGGATTCTTTGGGGTTTTCTGTGTATAAGATCATATCATCTGCAAATAGAGATACTTTTACTTCTTTCTTACCTATATGGATGCCCTTTATTTCTTATCGAGCCTAATTGCTCTGGCAAGGACATCCAGTACAATGCTAAATAAGACTGGTGATAAAGAGTATCCTTGTCTGGTTCCTGTTCTCAGGGAGGAATGCTTTTAGACTCTCCCCATTTAGGATGATGTTCGCTGCTGGCTTTGTATAAATGCCCTTTACTATGCTGAGAAATTTCCCTTCTATTCCTATTTTGCTGAGAGTTTTTATCATGAATGGGTGTCAGACTTTGTCAAATGCCTTTTCTGCATCAATTGATAAGATCATGTGGTTCTTGTCTTTTGTTTTACTTATGTGATGGATTACACTGATTGTTTTTCTAATGTTGAACCATCCCTGCATCCCTGCATACCTGGTATGAATCCCACTTGGTGATGGGAATTATTTTTTTGATATGTTGTTGAATTCTATTGGCTAGAATTTTGTTGCGGATATTTGCATCTAAGTTCATGAGGGATATAGGTCTGTAATTTTCTTTTTTTGTGGTGTCTTTAGCTGGGTTTGGTATCAGGGATATGCTGGCTTCAGAGAATGAGTTTGGGAGTATTCTATCTTTTTCTATGTTCTGAAATACCTTTTAGTAGTAGTGGTGTTAACTCGTCTCTGAAAGTTTGGTAGAATTCTCCAGTGAAGCTGTCAGGGCCAGGGCTTTTTTTTGTTGGAAGTTTTTTAATTACCTCTTCAATCTCTTATTTTCTTACAGGTTTATTTACTTGTTCCACCTCAGTTTGCTCAGCTTAAGTAGGTAGTGTTTTTCTAGAAATTTGTCCATTTCTGCTAGGTTTTCAAATTTGTTAGAGTACAATTTTTCATAGTATTCTGCTAAGATTCTTTAAATTTCAGGTGGGTCTATTGTGATATTGCACAAATCCTTTCTTATTTGGGCTATTTTTTTCCTCTCCTGTTTTTCTTTTGGCAGTTTGCCCAATGCTTTATCGATTTTGTTGATCTTTTCAAAGAACCAGCTGTTGGTCTTGCTGACTCTTTCAATTTTCTCTCTATTCTCTATTTCATTTAATTCTGCTCTAATTTTTATTATTTCTTTTCTTCTCGTGCCTGAGAGCTTCTTTTGCTCCTCTCTTTCTATTTGTTCAAGTTGTAGGGTTAATGTTTTGATTCTGACCCTTTCTTCTTTTTAGATGTGTGCGTTTATCGCTATAAGTTGACCTCTGAGTGCGGCTTTTGCTGTGTCCCAAAGGTTCTGGTAGGATGTGTTTTCATTCTCATTTGATTCTGTGAATTTCTTTCTTCTGTCCTCAATTTCTTCTATAACCCAGTAGCTTTTGAGCAAGGTGTTATTCATTGTCCATGTATTTGATTTTTTTTTTCCTTGCTTTTTCTGTTATTGATTTCTACTTTTATGGCTTTATGGTCAGAAAAGATGCTTTGTGATATTTCGATGTTTTGGATTCTGTTAAGGCTTTCTTTGTAGCCTAATATGTGATCTATTCTTGAGAATGTTTCATTTGGATTGGAAAATAAAGGACAATTGGCTGCTGTTGGTGGAGTGTTCTGTGTATATCTATAAGGTCAAGTTGGTTGATTGTGGCATTTAGATCTTCCATGTTTTTATTGAGCTTCTTTATAGATGTTCTGTCCTTCACTGAAAGTAGCATGTTGAAGTCTTCTAGTACTATGGTGGAGTTCTTCCTCTTTTCAATGCTTTTAGAGCTTTTTTAAAAATGTATTTTGGAGCCCTGTCATTCGGTGTGTAAATATTTATTATGGTTATGTCTTCTTAGTGTATTGATCCTTTAATCATTACACAGTGCCCTTCCCTATCCTTCCTGGAGTATTTTGCTTTGAAGCCTATTTTGTTAGAGATTAATATTGCCATTCCTGCTCTTTTTTGATTGTTGTTTGCTTGATATGTATTTTCCCCATCCTTTGAGTTTTGGTTCTTTTGTGTCTTTAAGATCTGTCATTGTAGGCAGCATATAGATGGATCATGTTTTTTTATCCATTCTGCCACTCTCTGTTTCTTTATTGGTGCATTTAGTCCATTTACATTCAGTGAAATTATTGATAGGTAGGAAGTTTAGTGCTGTCATTTTGATGTATTTGTGTGTGTGCGTTGTTGACAGTTTCTTTGTTCCACCTAATTTTCTACGCTGAGTCATTTTTCTTCACGTATTTTCTTTTCATCTTTTTCTTTGTTGTTGATTTTGTATTTGCTGAGTCTTTATGTTTTTCTTGTTTTTTAATTTTGACATATAGGTTTGTTTTCTTTGTGGTTACCTTAAAATTTACCTCTATTTTTCTAAGTTTAAACCAATTTTTTATTTCTTGGTATCACCTTAACTTCCTTTCCATGTGAAAGATCTGACTACACTATTTAGTCCTTCTTTTTTGTTTTAATGTTGTCATCTTTTACATACTGACATCTCTGTTTCTCTATTTTCAGTGTTTTAGCTTCTACTTACTTTTGTGACTTCCCTATCTGGGTTGATATCTGGTTTTTCTGTCCTGTTTTCCAGTCTTGGGTTATTACATTATTGATTCTCTAGGCAGAGGACTCTCTTTTGTATTTCTTGTAATTTTGGTTTGGTTTTTACAAATTCTCTTAACTTCTGTTTATCTGGAAATGCCCTAATTTCACAATCATATTTGGGAGAGAATTTTGCTGGCTATATAATTCTTGGTTGGCTTTTTTTTTTTTTTTTTCCTTCAAGGCTTTATGTATGTCAACCCATTGCCCTCTTGCCTGCAGGGTTTCTGCTGAGTAGTCCAAGCTTAGTTTTATTGACTCTTCTTTGTAGGTGACTTTTCTTTTATCCCTCGCCATCCTCAAAATTCTCTATCTTTGGTTTTAGCAAGTTTGATTATAGTATGTCTTGATGACTTTCTTTTGGGATCTACCCTGTGTGGGCTTCGATGAGCTTCTTGGATAGATATCTTCACATCTTTCACAATATCAAGGAAGTTTTCTGCCAACAGATCTTCAACAATTCTCTCTGTATTTTCTGGTATCCCCCCTGTTGTGGTACTCCAATTACTGGTAGGTTATTCCTCTTGATAGAGTCCCACACAATTCTTAGGGTTTCTTCAATTTTATTACCTCAAATAAATTGGTGTCAATTGCTTTATCTTCAATCTCACTAATTCTTACTTCCATTGCCTTAATTCTGCTCCTTTGACTTTCTATTGAGTTGCCTATTCTGAAATTTTATTGTTAATCTTTTGGATTTCTATTTGTTGCCTCTGTATGGATTCTTGGAGACTGTTAAATTTGTCATTTTGCTCTTGTATAGCTTTCCTAAATTCCTCTATTGCTTTGTCTGTGTGTTCCATGGCTTGTTCTGTGTTTTGCCTGATCTCCTTCCTGATTTCTTGAAGAGCTCTGTATATTAATCTTTTGAATTCTACCTCCGGTATTTCCAAGATCTTCTCTTCCTCTGGAAGGTTTCCTGGTTCTTTGTTTTGGTTACTTGCTGGAGCCATCACGGTCTGCCTCTTTATGTGATTTGATATTGACTGTTGTCTCTGAGCCATCAATAAGTTATTATATTTATTTATTTTATGTTTGGTTACCAAGTCCTAGCTTCCTGTTTTGTTCTGTATTGATATGCTCAAATAGGTGGGGTGTGTGAGCTACTTTGGTTACTGACATCTTTGAAGCTCTTACATCCTGTCACTAGGTGGTTAGAGCTGCTACTAGGTATGTGAGCCCAGGAGTCCATTTACTTTTCTTGTGTGGATTCAGCTCAGGTGTCCAGGTCATATGTCACTGAGTGTGTGGTACAGGCTCCCACCTATAGTCCTAGATGGGTGGGACTATGTAGGGGTGATTGGAGCAGGCACAGGTATCTGGCTGCAGTAGGAGGTTATATGCTTAGCAAGGTAGGGGACTGACAGCTGTCCCTGAGTGCCTAGGTGGGAGGCATGTCCCTGTACCTTAGAGTGCATAAGTGGGTGGGTTTTACAGCTGGACTTTGGGCACCCAGTGCTCTTGGTTGTAAGAATTGGGGGACACCACTTATTCTCAGACCCCTGTGGTGGGTGGCTAGGTGGGGTGGGTAGAGCTACCAGTCCTTTGGCCCCTGAGGTGGGTAGGTGAGGACCCTACTTAATGGGCAGGGTGAAGTCAAATGTCATGAATCTGCCACTCCCCCTTAGCTGTTGCAGTTGAAAATAGGCTTCAGGTATATACCCTGTTTACTATGTTAATGAGGGCCTACGCTGTTGAATGGGCCCACACAGGTCTAGGCAGGGGTGAGAGGCATTCGAAGTCTCTGGACCCTTCTGCCTGTGTCTAGGCAAAGGGCCTGTGCCTGCCTTAAGTTCCAGTCTTAGGAGAGTTGGTGGTTTCTTTTTTTTCTGTTTGTTCATTTGTTTGTTTGTTCACCTCCCAAGACAGGAGTCTGGCTCAGGTGCAAAGGGTCCCATTCCAGCCTAGGAGGCATGGCAACCACTGAACACTGCTGAACCAGAGCTGGAGCACAGTAGGGATGGGGGAGGTGAGGGGAAGAGAGGCACTTCCCAGAGGGAGAAGGGTTATTTTGATCCCATGCAGTAGGTTAGACACTTGTACTTAACTTTTGCAGATCCAGCTCCACTTTCCCCTGGCTCCAGAGGCTTGTGTAGACTCTTTGCCACTTGCTTTTTCCTGATGTGGAAAGTGCATCCCGAGCACTTGCTTGCCTCAGCCTGTGTGCACCAGCTGATCTAGTTTGCCAGGTGCCAGCCAGGTCAGGTCTTGCACTTCCTCATTGCTTCTGAACGATCTCCCCCTCTCCCTGTCACTTGATCTGACTCCTCAACTTTGTTTTTTATGTTTAGGGCTCCTAGATTGTCATATATAACTGATTCACTTGTTTCTTCCGGCCTTTGCTGTAGAGGGCCCACAGGAAGCATCTGACTGTTCTGCCACCTTGGCCCTACCCTGCCTCCCTCTTTCTTATTTATCCTTAAACCATCCTCCAGATTTTCCATATACATCCTATAGTCCAATTCCATTCTGGTGGCATTCTAGGGGGTCAAAGTCAGGAGTCCCTTTGCCTCAAGCTCCACTGAGGAAGAATAGAGTGGAATCTTGCATTAGCCCTCCATAGGAACAGGCTTACAACTTCAGAGTGAAGCATCTACAAGGAAACCAAACCAATTCCTTGATAATATAATCATTCCACATGGCATAAGGATGATGTTTTATTAAAAAGATAACTTTCCAATTGTAGGTAAGAAAATGAAGAAACAAAGAGTATGAGAAATACATATATATAGATGAACTTTTTACAATATTGTTGACATTAAAAACTTGTAAATAACTTAATTCCCAGCCATAGCAGAATTTTAAATACATGCTAAATAATCGACCTTCCCTGCCAGGTTTTTATGTGGCTGATTCCTTCTCATCATTTTTTAGGAAGGCCTGCAGTGACTGCAACTCACCACCATACTCCAATAATTACTCATTTTCCCATTTTCATGTTTTATTTTCATTGTAACTCTTCTCATCATTTCAATATATCTTTTTAAGAATTTGTCTCCCTATTTATTATCTGTCTTCTCCTATCAGGCTGTAGCCTCCATGAGGTCAAGGGCCTTATCTATATTGTTCACTACTGTATCTCCTGTATATAAAATTGAATCTGGCACAAAATAAATGCTCAATAAATATTTGCTAAAGGAATAAATAAATGAATCACTTTCAGGTATTAAAATTAGAAATCTAAAATAAATAACTAAATGGAAACATTCTATATTCTGGAGAAATAAGAGCCGTCACATGAATAGACAAATGGCTCTCCTATGTCCATTGCAGCATTATGCACAAAAGCAAAAAGTTGGAAACAATCTAAGTGCCCATTAACAGAAGAATGGATAAACTATGGTACATATACACAATGGAATACTATGGAACAAAAATGAATCTGTGAAACATCTCACAACATGGATGAATCTGGAAGGCATTATCCTGAGTGAAATAAGTCAGTCACAAAAAGGGCAAATACTGTATGAGACCACTACTATAAAAACACATGAAAATGTTTCCACACAGAAAGAAACAATCTTTGATGGTTATGAGGGAGGGGAGGGATGGGGAAGAAAAAACACTAACTAGATAGTAGCTAAGTGGTAACTTTGGTGAAGAGTAAGACAGTACACAATGCCAGGGAATTTAGCACAACTTGACCAGAGCAAAGTCATAGAAGCATCACAGGCATACTCAAATGTCATGAGAGACAGAGCCTCTGGGGGACCATAGTTTGGAAGACATCTAGCTCAAGTGGAAAAACATAGTCCATAAAGATAATGTTCTATATCTGACTGTGGTGAGTAGTGACAGGGGTCTTAAAAGCCTGCAAGCAGCCATCTAATATACATCCACTGGTCCCATTCCAGCCAGTGCAAAGGAGAATGAAGAAAACCAAAGACGCAAGGGAAAGATTAGTCCAAAGAACTAACGGACCACAACTACCACAGCCTCCACTAAACTGAGCCCAGAAAAACTAGATGGTGCCCGGTTACCACCACCAACTGCTCTGGTAGGGATAACAATAGAGGAACCCAGACCAACCAGGTGAAAAATATAGAATAAAATTCAAATTCACAAGCACAAAAAAAAAGACCAGGCTTGCCAGTCTGACAGAGACTGGAGAAACCCCAAGAGTATGGTCCCCAGACACCCTTTTAACTCAGTACTGAAGTCACTCTTGAGGTTCACCCTTTAGCCAAAGGTTAGGAGGTCTATAGGGACTTGCCTCATAGATCAATAATGTATACAATACTAATAGGCACACCAGCCCAAAAGCAAAGATGAGAAGGCAGGAAGGGACAGAAAACCTGGACAAATGGAATAAGGAACCTGGGGTGCAGAAGGGGAGAATGTTGACAAATCACAGGGTAGGCAACCAATGTTACAAAGCTATTTGTGTATTAACTGTTTAATGAAAAACTAATATCCACTGTAAACTTTCACCTAAGTCACAATACTGAATAAATGGAAACATTCTTGTGTTAAAATTGCTTAAAAATAACTATGATTTTAACATTTAAATTATTTTGACTATGAGATAAAGAAACAATTATAAGAGCTTAATTTAATGAAGCAGAATGATTAAGGATACATTTTTCTTACTTTTCTTATTAGTTACTTTAATACCATTTAAATATCATTTATGAATTTTTAATCACTCTGTCTAATCTTGCTTATAGGTATGAAATAACCTAAAGAAGCACCTTGGCTTTCATGGTGAAAAAAGCTAGTGAACTGTAGTATAAACTTAAAGCCTTGAAATGCTCACAGACTAGGTTAGATACAAGACTTAAACTGATGACCTTAAAAAATACAAAATACGAGGGGCAGGGCCAAGATGGCAGAGTAGTCAGACCCTTCCTGTGGTCTCTCTTACAACAAAGACCCCAAAAACCAAGTGAATCAATTATATATGACAACCTAGGAGCTCTGAACACCAAAGTCAAAGTTGAGGAACGAGACTGAATGGCAGGGGGAGGGAGAGACAGTTAAAAAGCAGCAAGGAATTGCCAGAAATGACCTGGCTGGCACTGGCACCCTGCAGTCTGGCTTGGATGACATATGCGGGGTGAGGCAAGCAGCTGCACTCAGGATGCATTTTCCACATCAGGAGAGACCAAGTGGTGGAGAGTCTGCTCAAGCCTCCAGAACCAGTGAGAAGCAGTGGCCAATCAGCAAAAGATAAGTACAACCATCTAACCTACCATGAGGATCAAAAAAAAAATCCCTTTGGTAAGTAACTTTCTCCCATTTACCTGCCCCCTCCCCATTCTGCTCTGGGTCCCAGTCCAGCTGCAGTGATTGCTGCGTCCCCTGAGCTGGAAATAGGATCTGTCATACGTTCTGAGCCATTCTTCTGGCTTTGGAGAGTGAACAAATTAACAAACAGGAAAAAATAATCTGCCAACTTCCCTAAGCTAGTAACTCAGGGCAGGCACAGCCCCTTTGTCTAGATACAGACATAAGGTTCACAGACTTCAAATGACTTTCACCCCTGCATAGACCCGTGTGGGCCCATTTCAACACCATAGGCCCTAATTAACACAGTAGAACAGGGTATATACCTGAAGCCTATTTTCAAATGCATAAGCTATAAGGGGGAGTGGCAGATTTGTGACATTTGATACCTCTTTGTCCACTAGACCAAAGCCCTCACCTACCCAATCAGGGGCCTAAGGACTAGTAGCTCCACCCACTTTACCTACCCACCCATGACAGGGGTCTAAGAATAAGTGCTGCCTCCCAGTCCCTACAGCCAACGGTATTGGGTGTACATAATCCAGCTGCAAAACCCACCCACCTATGCAGTCTAGGGAGCAGGGACATGCCTTCCACCCAGACACTCAGGGGCAGCCATCAACCCTCTGCTTTGCTCAGCACATGACCCCCTACTGCAACCAGATACCTGTGCCTACTCCAACACCCCTACCTGTCTAGGACTATAGGTGACAGCCTGTGCCACACACTCACTGACCCACTACCTGGACACCTAAGCTGAATCCACACAAGAAAAGTAAACAGACTCCTGGGCTCACATACATAGTAACAGCTGTAACCACCTGGTGGCAGGATGTGAGAGCTTCAAAGCTGCCAATAATCAAACTAGCTCACACGACCAGCTTATTTGGACATATCAAAATGCAGAACAAGCCAAGGCACACACAGACAAAGCAATAGAGGAACTTAAGAAGGTTACACAAGAGCATCATGACAAATTTAACAGGCTGCAAGAATTCATAGGGAGCAAACTGAAATTCAAAAGATTAACAATAAAACTTTAGAATTAGACAACTCAAAAGAAAGTCAAAGGAGCAAAATTGAGGCAATGAAAGTCAGAACTAGTGAGACTGAAGATAAAGTACTTGACACCAATCTATTTGAGGAAAATCATAAAAAAGAATTTTAAAAAATGAAGAAACCCTAAGAATTTTGTGGGACTCTATCAAGAGGAATAACCTACCAGTGATTGGAGTACCGTAACGGGGGGGATAATAGAAAATACAAAGAGAATTGTTGAAGATTTGTTGGCAGAAAACGTCCTTGGTACAATGAAAGATGAGAAGATATCTATTCAAGAAGCTCATCAAACACAACATGAGGTGAAAGATTCCCAAAAAAAGTCACCAAGACACATTATAGTCAAACTTGCCAAAAAACCAAAGGTAAAAAGAGAATTTTAAGAGCGGCTAGGGACAAACTAAAAATCCTCTACAAAGGATAGTCAACAAAACTAAACTCTGACTACTCAGCAGAAATCCTGCAGAAAAGAAGGCAATGAGATGACATACATAAAGCTTTGTTGGAAAAAAATTGCCAGCCAAGAATTATATATTTAGCAAAACTGTCTCTCAAACATGATGGCGAAAATAAGGCATTCCCAGATAAACAGAAGTTAAGGGAATTTGTAAAAACCAAACCAAAATTACAAGAAATATTAAAGGGAGCGCTCCAGTTAGAAAATAACAACATCAGATAGTAACCCAAGGCTAGAACACAGAACAGAACAATCAGATATCAACCTAGATAGGGAAGTCACAAAAATAAATCAAAGCTAAAACACTGAAAATAGGGAAACAGAGATGTCGTTATGTAAAAGTTGACAACATTAAAACAAAAAAGAGGGCTAAATGGTGTAGCCATTGATCTTTCATATGGAGAAGAAATTGAGGCAATGTAAAGATATAAGAGATTGATTTAAACTTAGAAAAATGGAGGTAAATGTTAAGGTAACCACAAAGGAAACTAACAATCCTACACATCAAAATAAAAAACAAGAAAAACATAAAGACTCCGCAAATACAAAATCAACAACAATGAAAAAGATGAAAAGAAAATGCATAAAGAAAAATGGCTCAGCACAAAAAATTAAGTGGAACAAAGAAACGGTCAACAACACACACACACACACACACAAATCAAAATGACAGCACTAAACTCATACCTATCAATAATTATGTTGAATGTAAATGGGCTCAACGCACCAATAAAAAGACAGAGTGGCAGAATGGATTAAAAAAAACCATGATTCCTCTATATGCTGCCAACAAGAGATACATCTCAGACTCAGAGACACAAACAAACTAAGACTCAAAGGATGGAAAAAAACATATCAAGCAAAAAAGAGCAGAAGTGGCACTATTAATCTCTGACAAAATAGACTTTAAAACAAAATCCACCACAAAGGATGAGGAAGGACACTACATAATGATTAAAGGGTCAATGTACCAGGAGAACATAACCATAATAAACATGTATGTACTCAATGATGAGGCTCCAAAATACATTTAAAAAAACAACAAAAACTCTAACATCATTGAAAAGAGAAATAGACAGCTCCACAATAATAATAGGAGACTTCAACACACCACTTTTCGGTGAATGACAGAACATCCAGAAAGCTCAATAAGGACATGGAAGATCTAAATGCCACATTCAACCAACTTGACCTCATAGACATATACAGAACACTCCACCCAACAGCAGCCAAGTATACTTTCTTTTTCAACCCACATGGAACATTCTTAAGAATAAACCATGTATTAGGCTACAAGGCAAGCCTATAAAGAATCCAAAACTTACAACTTGAACAAGTAGAAAGAGAACAGCAAAAGAAGCCCTCGGGCACCAGAAGAAAGGAATAATAAAAATTAGAGCAGAATTAAATGAAATAGGGAACAGAAAAGCAACTGAAAGAGTTAACAAGGCCAAAAGCTGTTTTTGTTTTTTTTTAAAAAGATCAACAATATCAATAAACTGCTGGCCAAACTAACAAAAGAAAAACAGAAAGGGAAGAAAATAACTGAAATAAGAAATGAGATGGTCAATATCACAACAGGCCAAACTGAAATCAAAAGAATCATAACAGAATACTATTAAAAATTGTACTCCAACAAATATGAAAACCTAGAGAAAATAGACAAATTTCTAGAAACACACTACCAACCTAAACTAACACAAACAAAAGTAAAACAACTAAATAAACCTATAGCAAAAGAAGAGATTGAAAGGTAGTTAAAAAAAAAAAAAAAACCCAACAAGAAAAAGCCCTGGCCCTGACAGCTTCACAGGAGAAGTCTACCAAACTTTCAGAGAAGAGTTAACACCACGACTACTAAAGGTTTTTCAGAATATAGAAAAGGATGGACTACTCTCAAACTCATTCTATGAAGCCAGCGTAATCCTGATACCAAAACCAGGTAAACACATCCAAAAAAAAAAAGAAAATTACAGACCAATATCCCTCATGAGCATAGTCACCAAAATCCTCAACAAAATTCTAGCCAATAGAATTCAACAACATATCAAAAAAATAATTTGCTATAACCAACTGGGATTCATACCAGATATGCAGGAATGGCTGAACATCAGAAATACAATTAATGTAACCCAGCACATAAATGAAACAAAAGACAAGAACCACATGATCTTATCAATTGACGCAGAAAAGGCATTTGACAAAGTCCAACACCCATTAGCGATAAAAAAAAAAAAAACCTCTCAGCAAAATAGGAATAGAAGGGGAATTCCTCAACATAATAAAGGGCATTTATACAAAGCCAGCCCTAAATGGGGAGAGTCTGAAAGCATTCCCCTTGAGAATGAGAACAAGATCGGGAACCAGACAAGGATGCCCTTTATCACCACTCTTATTCAACATTGTGCTGGATGTCCTAGCCAGAGCAATTAGGCTAGAAAAAGAAATAAAGGACACCCAAATTGGTAAGGAAGAAGTAAAAGTATCCCTATTTGCAGATGATATGATTTTATACACAGAAAGCCCCAAAAAGCAGGAGAGAAGTGGAATGCAGAACTCAAATTCAAGTTAAAAGACCAGATTTAAGGGTCTGGCTGAGACTGGAAGAATCCCAGAAGAGATGGCCCCCGGACTCTGTTAACCCAGAACTAAAACCATTCCCTAAGCCAATTGTTTAGACAAAGATTAGACTGGACTATATAATACATAAAATGATACTCGTGAAGAGTGTGCTTCTTAGTTCAGGCAGATACACGAGACTAGATATGCAGCTCCTCTCCAGAGGGGAGATGAGAAGGCAAAAGTGATAGGAGCTGGTTGAATGGACAAGGGAAATTTGGGGTGGAATAGGGGAGTGTGCTGTCACATTATAGGGTTAGCAGCTAGGGTCACATAACAATGTGTGTATAAATTTTTGTATGAGAAAATAACTTGAGCAGTAAACTTTCACCTAAAGCACAATTAAAAAAAAAAAATCTAATAAATCAGGGATAAAATTGACATGTCATTCTAAAATGTAGATCCTGCAGTCTGAATTAAGCATATAAGAGTGTTTGAGATTGTAAATAGTAGAAACTTAATCATCTTGATTATTGCACAGGAGGTAATAACTATCTACAAAAGACTTGTTTCTGGGTAACTGGTTTCACCATGCCAAAGAAAAGGACAATAAAATACCTGTTGCTGTTGTTAGGTGCCATCCAGTTGGTTCTGACTCATAGCGACCCTACATACAACAGAATGAAACACCGCCCAGTCCTGTGCCATCCTCGCAATCATTGTTATGCTTAAGCCCATTATTGCAGCCACTGTGTCAGTCCACCTCCCTGAGGGTCTTCCTCTTTTTCACTGACTCTCTTCTTTACCAAGTATGATGCCCTTCTCCAGGGACTGATTCCCCCTGACAATATGTCCAAAAGTATGTGAGACAAAGTCTCGCCAGCCTTGCTTCAAGCAAGGATACATCACCTAGTTTTTTTTCCTTAAAAACTCAAGCTCCAGGCTGCATGGTGTATGTATATCCATTATTACAATTATCTTGTTACTTTGTCATTGCTTGTTTACATAACCGTCTCCCCCATCAGACTATAAACTCCTTGTGGGCAAAAGAGTAGATGATCGCAAGTTATTCGTTGCATCAAAAATATAATAATTACCTAAATAAATGGAAAGACATCCATGTTTATGGATCAGAAAACTTAATATTTTTAAGATATCAATACTACCCAAAGCAATCTACAGATCCAATGCAATTTCTATCAAAATTCCAACAGCCTTTTTTGTATAAATGGAAAAGCCAATCCTCAAATTCATATAAGAATTACAATAGGCCCCAAATACCAAACTAATCCTAAAAAAAAAAAAAAGAACGAATAGGAAGACTCACACCTTCCAATTTCGAAACATACTATAAAGCTACAGTAATCAAATTTAAAACTTTGGTGCATCAAAAGACTTTATGAAGAAAATGAAAAGACAACCTACAGAATGGGATAAAATGTTTGGAAATCATACATCTGATAAAGGTTTAATACCCAGAATATAAGGAAATTCTACAACTCAACAAGACAAACAACTCAGTTAAAAAATGGGCAAAGGACTTGAATAGATATTTTTCCAAACAAGTTATACAAATGGCTAGTAAGTACATGAAAAGATGCTCAAAATCATTTGTCATTAGGGAAATGCAAATCAAAACCAAAATGAGATACTACTTCATACCCACTAGGCATGTCTTAGTTATCTAGTGCTGCTATAACAGAAATACCACAGGTGGATGGCTTTAACAAATAGAAATTTATTTTCTCAGAGTTTAGGAGGCTAGAAGTCTGAATTCAGAGTGCCAGCTCTAGGTGAGGGCTTTTTCTGTCAGCCCTGGGGGAAGGTCCTTGCCTCTTCGACTTGTTTCTGGGTTCCTTGGAGATCTTCATGCGTCTAGGCATCTACCTTATGGGATCTCTGCCTAATCTGCTCCTATTGTCTCTTGTAAGAGATAGGCTCAAGACACATCCCACTAATCCTGCCTCATTAACATAACAGAAAACTTACTCCCAAGTGGAATTATAACCACAGACATAGAGTTTAGAATTTACAACACATATTTTTGGGAGACACAATTCAATCCATAACATTTCACCCTTTGGCCCCCCCAAAATTCATATCCTTGCCACGTGCAAAACACATTCACACCATCACATCTTCCCAAAAGTGTTAAATCAACTCCAAGCACAAAATCTCATCTTCTAAAGCATCTAAATCCAATATGGGCAAGACTTGAGGCATATTGCACCCTGGGGGAAAATTCCGCTTCATCTGTGAACGTGTGAAATCTAAAATAGACTGTACTTCCAAAGTACAATAGTGGGACAGGCACAAAGCAGACATTTCCACCACAAATGGGGGAAATTGGGAAAGGAGGGATAACAGGCACCAAGCAAGTTCAAAACCCAGCAAAAGAATTTACACTAGCTCTAAAGGCTTGAAAATAATCCTCTTTTCTCTGAGATCATCTAGGCAATGACCATGCCCTTCAGACTCTGAGTGTTGATACCTTTGAATTACGGTGTTGGCGAAGAATATTGAATATACTGTGGACTGCCAGAAGCACAAACAAATCTGTCTTGGAAGAAGTACAGCCAGAATTCTCCTTACAAAAGCGAGGATGGCGAGGCTTCATCTCACGTACTTTGGACATGTTATCAGGAGGAATCAGTCCCTGGAGATGGACATCACGGTTGATAAAGTAGCAGGTCAGCAAAAGAGAGGAAGACCCTCAGGGAGATGGCTGCAACAATGTGCTCGAACATAGCAATGATTGCGAGGATGGCACAGGACCAGGCAGTGTTTTGTTCCGTTGTAAATAGGGTCTCTGAGTGAGAACTGACTCAGTGGCACCTAACTATAACAAGGATTTCTACTACCAAAAAAGGAAAATAACAAGTGTTGGTTGAGCGTGTGGTGCAATTTGGAACTCTTGTGCATCGCTGGTGGGAAAGTAAAAGGTGTGGCCACTGTGGGCAACAGTTTGGTGACTCTTTAAAGAGCTAAACATAGAATTACCATCCTAAACCCCAAAACCACTGCCATTGAGTAGATTCCGACTCATAGCAACCCCATAGTGTTTCCGAGGCTGTAAATCTTTATGGGAGTAAACTGCCACATCCTTCTCCTGTGGAGCTGCTGGTGATTTCGAACCACAGAGCTTTCGATTAGCAGTAGAGCGTCTTAACTACTACCCATTCGACTACTGAGTATGTACTCCAAGGACTTAAAGCAAGGATTCAAACAGATACATGTACACCAATATTCATTACCCCATTATTCACGATAGCTAAAAAGTAGAAGCAAAGCAAGTGTTCATCAACAGGTAAATGGATAAACAAAATGGTATACAATGGAATATTATTCAATCATAAAGAGAAATAAAATTCTGATGCCTGCTATGACGTGGATGAACCTTGAAAACATAATGCTAAGTGAAATAGGCTAGACACAAAAGGGCAAATATTGTATGATTCCACTTATGTGAAATATTTAGAACAGGCAAATGCATGAAGACAGAAAATAGATCAGTAGTTACCAGGGGCTGGGGTGAGGGAGGAATGGGAATTTATTGCTTAATGGGTACAGAGCTTCTGTTCGGGGTGAAAAAATTTTTTGCAAATAAATAGCGGTGACAGTTGCACAACATTGTGAATATAATTAATGCCACTGAATTGGATGTTTAAAAATGGTTCAAATCATTATGTTACATATATTTTACCACAATAAAAAATGTAATAATTTATGCTTGAAATTAAAACGCTTCAGATATTAAAATTTTGCAGGAAATTAGTTTTTCAGATATAAAAACTATGTCATTTACTTTGTGTATTTGCTCTCAAACATGATCTGGAGGCATATGAGGCAGTTTACAGTAAAGAAGGATACAAAATAATGGTGGATTATAACTCAAAATTTTGGTAGATTATAATTCAAATTTTTTTTTTAATTCAGGGAAAATATGAATTTGAATGTATAGTTAAAACAGGAGTGATTATGGGACTGAAGCAAATCTTATATTCATGGGCCATAAATGGCAACATAATTGCTAAAGTTGAAGCTCAGATTTGGTGCTACTATTTCCAGCAGCCAAAGCAAAAAAGTAGACACAGTCAGTTATAGATATATAAATATATGTATATATATATATATAATCAAACAGACAGGGGAAGGAGCAAATCACTTCCTAGATCTTAGCCCTGGAAGAAATATTTTATGTGAAATACTGATTTCATCTTGTGAATTATATTCTTAGTGGCATCCTAAGAGCAAATGTAATACAGAATTTCATAATGTTGTTTCTGAACTTCTTGCCCAGTGAATGCTTGGAGCAAAATAACACATAATAATCCAGCAAAGGCAATAAATAGCAATTCATACCAAGATAACATTGTCCAAGGATGTAACTCTCGATCCTTGAAACCAGAGATGAGCAAACTATGGGCTCCAAGCCAAATCTGGCCCATCACCTGTTCCCTTATAAATAAAGTTTTATTGGAATGCAGCCACATCCACTCATTTACTTATTGTCTATGACTGCTTTCATTAGCCAAGAACAGAGTTGAACAGTTGCAACAGACAACATGGATTGTGAAGCCTAAAATATTTACTACCTGGCCCTTTACAGAAAGTTTGTTAACCTCAACTTTAAACAAAACCTCATTATTATCACTTTCATTCACAGAACTTTTGATAAGAGTTGGAAAGTAAATAATCTGTTGATCTGAGCTGCATTCATACATTAGGCAGAACCATATGACAGTGCCAACATTCAAACATTTTTGATCTACAAAGCGTTGATTTCATTTTTTAGAAAAAAAAAAGATTAAAATTTTGTTATAAAAATAAAAGAGCTAAACAAGACTTTTACTTGTATGGGTAACAACCCTCCCATATAGAAATGAGACATGAAATATCATTAAACAAGGATATTTCTAAAAAAGTAATTCTAATCTCTCTGCAGCATAAAACCAGAACTGAAGGTATTTCAGTTTTAGAAAGCTACCATTCCAAGCAAGAGAAGGGGACAATATCAACTACCCCAATCACAAACCCAGTTTAATGACAAACGCAGCAATGATAGCTACCCATTAGCATGATGGTTTCTATTCAAAAACTGTTTATAGTATGTGAAATAGTTCCACAAAAGACTTACCATTGTACCCACAGAATTATCCCAATCCTGGGGACATAGTGGATATTCAATATACGTTTGTAAATTAGTTAACAGTAAACACACTAGTTAAAAATTAAATTGTGTATAAAATAAAATTTAAAATAAAAATTTTAGGAAACAGCAAATCAAAACCAAGTGAGATACCACTTCACACCCACTAGATGACTATTACCAAAAAAAAAGGGAAAATAACAAGTGCTGGTGAGAATGTGAAGATGCTGGAACTCTTGTGCATTGTCGGTGGGAATGTGAAATGGTGCAGCCACTGTAAAAAACAGTTTGGTGGTTAAAAAAGTTAAACATAGAATTACAATAAGTCAAAAAAAAAAAAATTAAACACAGTATACCATGTAAAGTTAAACATACAATTGCCATGGAATAATCCAGAAATTCTAGTGCACATTTAAAACAAAAATGTGGGTAGATTCATCTACGCACTTAAAGTAGTATAGTTGGAAGCATCTGCAGTGTCTTCCATCAAGTAAATTATAAATAATAGATGTTTATTTGAGAATAAGTTCATACATTCCTTAAATGTATAATCAATACGTATGTTATTATTAAATTTTTACTGTGCGCACACTGTGTTAGTGGCTATCAAAAAACACACAACTCAGTTACTTTAGGTAAGGGACTTTAAATCTAGCTGGTGAAACACATATTAAAAGGATAGAATGCAAGCCAACAAGGCACATTCTAAAAAAGGGCTAAATGAATAGAACTGACAATATGTGCACCATTATCATATTGTGAACTCATTCTCCATGAAAAATCAAACAGGAAAGAGGTCAAGAGGCCCAGATTCCAGTCCTGGCTGGGACATTTCCTAGCTAGAATGTTAATTACATTATTTAACAATGTTAAGCTTGTTTATTTTGCTGGACTGCACACTCCTTCGTTTTTGAGAAGCCTGAAATCATTACCACATTACCATTAACAACTCATAATGTTCTCTTCAGCCCTAGGTTTCTGTGGGAGAGCTTCAAGGGTTTCACAGATGTTGGGCTTGGTTTTCACTTGAAGAGTTTTTTAAAGATATTTTAAATATCGTAATATTTAAAACACTCAAAGGAGTTATATGCCAGAAGTTAACACACTGGAAACCACGAAGGCACTAACTTGGGTTTCTCGTCTGGCTCATTTTTAAATGGGCCTCAGAGTAAAGGCTTCTCCTACAAGAGTCTCCTGAGATTGCAAGGTGATCTGCTAAAAGCCTTCCATTTGCAACTAATTTTTTTTTTTTTTGGGTTAACCAGAATTTTCTTGATAATATGAAATCAAAACAACATACTGAAATCAATTTGATGCTGAGGATTATATAAAATCAGAAGTGTCACACTATTGCTCTGGTTCCAAGTTTTTTTAATTAATCAAAACAACCCCAATGATTTTATTGATTGACTATACAGTAAGTTATGTTCAAACTGAATTGAAAAATTATTTTTACTAATAAAATGTTCGTTATTTTATATAGTAGAATTCCACTTAAGGTCTCATTTGAAAGGAGTTATTTCAGGGGTGGGGGGGAATCCACTTGAAGCAATGACCTGAAAAATCTCTTCCAAATCAAACAGTGTAGGGTCCTCTGAGCAAAACTCCGCTTTACAACAGAAATGTAAAATAATTACCTTGGGTCCTGTGGTTTTATATTATCACACACTATATACATCATATAAAAGACAACTACCGGAATATACTTACTGGTTATAAAATATTTGCTCTCCCCACTTGGTTTTACACAACACTTGCAATTTAATCAGGATGTTTTTGGGTGTGCCTGTACTTCCCTGTCAACATTTCAGCCTTGGGCAAATGCCAACCTGTAAGAGATTTCCATCTTGAGACTGTTTCCCTTCTTGCAACATCGGTTGTACTATTGCCAAAAACATCAACCTACTAAGAGAACATCCCCTTTTACTCACTCCCAGCCATTTCTGGACTCAAATAATAAACACTTAGTGCCTACATTTAAAACAAACATTTTCTGGCCCTCTCATTAGTAATTCACCTAAAACAATCCCACCAACCTCGAGTCAATTATTCTTCCACATGTCCTTAATACCCTAAGTACTATGTTACTCCTTATTTTTAATTTTTGCTTTTCTTTTGTTTTTCTGCTAAGAGAACTCTCATAAGATTTGAAACTGCCAAGATATCTATTCCTTCTTTCTAAGAGAACACAGCCCTCTAATTCTGCACAGGAGTAGAAAAGTTATTTCTGTTTCTACCCACCGTGGTATTTTAAAATGTTAACCTTCTCACTACCTACATACCAACAAAGGGCTTTGTCCTTGCTGACATGGTGGACATTCCCAGTTATGTGTAATCAAACCCTGGAGCCAATTTCCTAGTAAAATGAAACACTAGGGGAGACAGTCCTGATCACCGAACAATGACTCAATGTGTTAAAAGGGCAAACCTAAATGAAACAATCCTGTTGAAGTGGAAGGCATGACTTTTTTTAAGAACAAAGTTTAAGGACAGAAAGTTATATTTATCTAGAACTGGGTCTGCATTCTGCTTCAGAGGCTTTTTTCCATCACTACTGCAGTTTTAATATCAGAGCAAACTATGACTGCTGAAATTGCTCATAAGATGTTAAATATTTATACTTTCTCGGAAGTCTTAAGGTCAAGAGGAAAATGTACCAATAGAAACAATATGCTGGAGTGGTCAATGTGCCTGTTTCTAACTGTGGTAGATGGACAATATTATTCAATCTGGCCAATTATTTAGGCCTGGATGTTTTAAAGAGCAGAAATATTTGATAACTAAATTTTAATACACAATAAATATCTGTTGAATGAAAACAAACTATTATGATTTTTTTTAAAGAAACTATCCTAAGTCAGTCCTCCAGGTACATGAAGGTTCATTGCTTAGGTAAAGTACAAACTAGAAGAAAGTTTGTCTACAAATATCTAAAAAGTAATAATAATGAATGAGATAAACAAAGCCTTATTGGTAGATCTGATCGTGTTGCTCCCTTGCTTAAAATCTTCCATTACATTGAAGAATAAAATTTAAACTCATTGCTATGGTCTCTAAAACACTTCCCCAGACTTAAAACCTTTTCTCCTTAGCTCATCACTCATAAACCACCCTGAGCTTCTTTCAACTCCTCAACATAACTAGTTGCATACCTGCTTAGAGACTTTCTACCTGCCATTCCTTTTCCTGGAATGTTCTTCCCCAATTTCTCATATGACTTAACCTCAAAAGCGGGGACTTTTAAAAGCAGACACTCAGGAGCCTGAACCCCAGGACATGGTGAATTAATGTATGTGAATGGCTATAACTAAGAACTCACTAATTATTGATCATTATTGTTTGGTTTGTTACTGTTATCTCTGGTTGTTATTGTTACCTGTTCTTAGCTCAAATATTACCTCCCCAAAGAGGTCTTCCCTGAACATTGAATGTTGAGTTTCTGCCGCCCTTCCTGCCCCAGTCTGGTCACTCTGATGTCACATCATCCTTTCACTTCTCTCCCTGCAAATGAGTAGCATTTGATATAAAAATTAAGTTCTGTATGAATTAGCTTTATTTTCCCATGTTGATTCTGTCACAGTGATAGTCACAAAAAGTAAGCACTTGTTTTAAAATGAGTGAAATGACAGTGTCAATGGCATTATAGCACTGTGACTTGTTTATGGGAAAAGGGGATAGCCTAAGGAAATCATGACAATATATAACAGGTTCCCTTCCTTCTGGAGCACCCTGGTGGTACAGTGGTTAAGAGCTATGGCTACTAACCTAAGAGTCAGCAGTTCGAATCCACCAGGTGCTTCTTAGAAACCCTATGGGGCAGTTCTACTCTGTCCTATAGGGTTGCTATGAGTTGGATTTGACTCGATGGCAGTGGGTTTGCTTCTTCCTTCTGAGGAAGTCGAGGCAGTCATATCTCCTAAAAACAGTGTCTGGTAAGTAATAGGAAGTATCTTCATTCTTATTTTCAAATCTGAGATACTTTCATTGGGTCATTTATTTTAATGTGGGAAGGGTGGTTGGGAAGAAGATTGTGAGTGATATTACAGCCTCCTCTCAAAGGTCAAAATTCTTCTCTATCATTTCTAGAACTTTATGAAAATCATCACCCAAAGATACAATACTGGCTGAAAATAAAAGTCCATTTGAGAAAACATTACATAAAATCTTGCACACTAGGTCCAGGGAATCACTAGTCTAATACTGGCTGAAAATACAAGTCCATTTGAGAAAATATTAGATAAAATCTTGCACAACAGGTCCAGAATACCATAGCATTCATCCCTTACCTTTTGAAATGATCCTTCTTGGAGACAAACCAAAAAGGCAATGCCCTTTGGTGCTCATGTGAGAAAAGTCCTGGGCGCAATTGTTATGTTGCTCTAACCACTGCATCCCCAACATGAACAGCCTGATATTCTGATATTCATTCTTCCCATCCCTTTCTCAGGTAGTCTTTACCCCTCCCCATCTTCAGGCCAAATGAGAAAGAGAAGAAACATTGCCAGCATAAGGTGGAGTTGAGTCACAATATTTTGGAAGAATCATTTCTGCTCCTCTTTTTCCCACACTTTTATCTCCAATCTAAGATCAGCCTGTTAGAGATGCTAAGGGTCCAGATTTCTTGATTTCCCTGACAACCATCTTCCCACCAAACACTTTTCCAGCGCCACTCACCATTAACACAGCTCCAGTCATCACAAGCAACCCAACTTTGCCATTTCACAGTCATTTGTTTTACAAACAAGAAACCTAAAGCCAAAAGTGAAAAACTTATCAAGTTTATTCTAAATCAGCAAAGAAGATGGTATCAAAGCTCATGCCAAATAATTTTCTTCACTCATGGGTGATGTGAGAGACAAGTTGCCTCATTTCATGCTTTGAAATAGCCGAGTATTTATTCTCAAGTTTGTTTTATAAGGGCTCCTAGGATAAAGAGCAGACTGACTCTTGCATAACTATTTGGAGTGGGAGAAAGGGAAAGTCATGTCCTGTGAGGGCGGATGGGAGGCAATTAGGAGAGAGCGGGAAGGGTGGAGTGGGCGGGAGGCTAAACCATGGAAGGGCACTGCATGGGCTATGAAGAAACAGTAGATCGTTGGGCCAAACGGCCTGACTCAGCTCCAGGAAGCAGATCATTATCATAAACTTTGTCTTTGCAAAGGAATGGTTAGAACTACAAATGAATATGCAAGCACTTGCTAAACAAGTGAAACATATCTTCATGTTTATATATGTGTATGATTTATTAAACATTCATCCTATATGCTCTATGTAATAACCTACACTGAGCTTTGACTGCATTATCTCATATAATTCTTATAAGAGCCTAGAATTAAGAAAGCTATCACTGTCTTCATTTTGGAGTCTCTGGATGGAGCAAACTGTTAACACGCTTAGCTGTTAACTGAAAGTTTGGAGACTAGTCTAGAAAGAAAGGCTTGGCAAACTACTTCTGAAAAGTCAGCCATTTGAAAACCCTAGGAACGCAGTTTTACTCTGACACACGTAGGGTTCCCAAGGGTCGGAATCAACTGGACGGCAACTGGTATCTTCCTTTTAGGACTCAAATAAGGCTCAAAAAACCCATTGCCATTGAGCCAATTCCATCTCATAGCTACCCTATAGAGAAATTAAATAATTTTCCCAAGGTCATATAGCTTCTACATAGAAAAACCAAACTACTAACCTAGCTCTCCCTGATTCTAAAGCCTGAAACAAACAGCTAAGCCTCCATAGCATAAGAAAATAAAATTCTATACTTCTTTAGAGTTACATGCATGCCTATGTACATGCCTGGCTTTACCACGGCACGCTTCATGAAAGCACAGATTTTTTTTTCATACCTACTTCTTCAAAGCAGCCGAGAACAAAATCTGACATATATTAGGTATTCAATAAATATGTATTTTGTGTCTCTGTAAACGCTCACATTAGCAAGGGGCTAGTTGTGGTAAGGGGCAGTAGTGGTTCAGGGGCAGAATCCTAACACAACGTGCAGGAGATCCAGGCTTGATTCCCATGTACCTTATGCACAGCCACCACCCATCTGTCAGTAGAGGCTTATGTGTCACTGCGATGCTGAACAGGTTTCGGTGGAGCTTCCAGACTAAAAGAGGCTAGGTAGAAAGGACTGGTAATATACTTCTGAAAATTAGCCAATGAGAACCTATGGATCACAATGGTTCTATTAGAAACTAATCATGGGGATGACACAGGACCAAGCAACACCTGTGCATTGGGCCACAATGAGTCAGCAGTCTACTCAACAGCAGCTAATAACAACAGTTGTGATAAATAATAGCAACAGCTAAGTAGCATCAGTAAGATCTCTTGATGCCACACTCACTCCCTTATTTCCAGAGGATCATGGGCAAAGCTGTAAGAGACTGCTTTGAGAGTGGTCAGAGATGAAGGAACAGTCGGAAAAAGTATCCTTCAAAGATCCATAGGGTAGTATGCCCATTCTATTTTCACTGTTAACTATTTGACCTGTAAGGTATGGGCTGTGCTATTATGAATATCAATTTAAAGACCTTTTTGGGAACTCTGAGGTCCATCACTTTTCATATATTACACAGAATACCATTGTGTACACACTTTTTTTAATTTTTTATTGTGCTTTAAGCAAAAGTTTACAAATCAAGTCAGTCTCTCATACAAAAATTTATATACACCTTTTTATATACTCCTAGCTGCTCTCCCTCTAATGAGACAGCACACTCCTTCCCTCCACTCTTCGTTTGCTTGTCCATTCGGCCAGCTTCTGACCCCTTTTGCCCTCTCGTCTCCTCCCCAGGAGGAGATGCCCACATAGTTTCATGTGTCTACTTGACCCAAGAAGCTCACTCATCACAGTGCCATTTTCTATCCCATAGTCCAGTCCCATCCCTGTCTGAAGTGTTTGCTTTGGGAATGGTTCCTGTCTTGGGGCAACAGAAGGTCTGGGGACTATGACCACCGGGGTATTTCTAGTCTCAGTCAGACCATTAAACCTTTTTACAAGAATTTGGAGTCTGCATCCCACTGCTCTCCTGCTCCCTCAGGGGTTCTCTGTTGTGTTTCCTGTCAGGGCAGTCATCGGTTGTAGCTGGGTGCCATCTAGTTCTTCTGGTCTCAGGCTAATGTTGTCTCTGGTTTATGTGGCCCTTTCTGTCTCTTTGGCTCATAATTACTTTGTGTCCTTCGTGTTCTTCATTCTCTTTTGCTCCAGGTGGGTTGAGACCAATTGATGCATCTTAGGTGGCTGCTTGCTAGCGTTTAAGACCCCAGATACCACTCTCCAAAGTGGGTTGCAGAATGTTTTCTTAATAGATTTTATTATGCCAATTGACTTAGATGTCCACTGAAACCATGGTCCCCAAACCCCCGCCCCTGCTATGCTGGTCTTCTGTATACATTTTTTTTTAATTAATTTTTATTAAGCTTCAAGCGAACATTTACCATTCCAATCAGTCTGTCACATGTAGGTTTACATACATCTTACTCACTTCTCCCACTTGCTCTCCCCCTATTGAGTCAGCCCTTTCAGTCTCTCGTTTCGTGCCAATTTTGCCATCTTCCCTCTCTCTCTATCTTCCCATCCCCCCTCCAGTCAAGAGTTGCCAACATACTCTCCAGTGTCCACCTGATTTAATTAGCTCACTCTTCATCAGCATCTCTCTCCCCCCCACTGACCAGTCCTTTTCATGCCTGATGATTTGTCTTCGGGGATGGTTCCTGTCCTGTGCCATCAGAAGTTCTGGGGAGCATTGTCTCTGGGATTCCTCTAGTCGCAGTCATACCATTAGGTATGGTCTTTTCATGAGAATTTGGGGTCTGTATCCCATTGGTCTCCTGCTCCCTCAGGAGTTGTCTGTTGTGCTCCCTGACAGGGCAGACATCGATTGTGGCCGGGCACCAACTAGTTCTTCTGGTCTCAGGATGATGTAGGTCTCTGGTTCATGTGGCCGTTTCTGTCTCTTGGGCTCTTAGTTGTCGTGTGACCTTGGTGTTCTTCCTTTGCCTTTGCTCCAGGTGGGTTGAGACCAATTGATGTATCTTAGATGGCCGCTTGTTGGCATGTAGGACCCCAGGCGCCACAATTAAAGTGGGATGCAGAATGTTTTCATATTAGAATTATTTTGCCCATTGACTTAGAAGTCCCCTTAAACCAAGTTCCCCAGACCCCAGCCCCTGCTCCACTGACCTTTGAAGCTTTCATTTTATCCCAGAAAGCTCTTTGCTTTTAGTCCAGTCCAATTAGGCTGACCTTCCTTGTATTGAGTGTTGTCTTTCCCTTCATCCAAAGCAGTTCTTATCTACAGATTGATCAATAAAAAGCCCTCTCCCTCCCTCCCTCCCTCCCCCCTTTGTAACCACAAAAGTATGTGTTCTTCGCCATTTTTTCTGTTTCTCAAGATCTTATAATAGTGGTCTTATACAATATTTGTCCTTTTGCAACTGACTCATTTCGCTCAGCTTAATGCCTTCCAGATTCCTCCATGTTATGAAATGTTTCAGAGATTCGTCACTGTTCTTTATCGATGCGTGGTATTCCATTGTGTTCTGTACACATTTTAATAAGTCCTCTCTCAGCCCCTTCTCCCATCCCCACTATCACCATGTTCCCTTCAAAATGCAACCAGCATCTCTAAATCATGAGAGGAACAGTTAGAGGCTTAAAAACAAACACATTGAATTCCTTCAACCTCTCTTTATTAAACCTATACACTACAATAAATTATATATGCATCATAAATTATTCTAGGGTTCTTTACAGACTGCCTTCGCAAACTCATGTCAGAAATTAGTTTATGCACATGATCTATTTTATTACATGTAAACAGATTATGGAAGAAATCACTACCAATAACATCTGTCTTTTTCAAACTTTCTCTCCAAAATGACAATTTTTTCAATTAAGTACTCAAGCAACATTTATTGAGAAATTGCTGTGTACCAAGTGCTACTAGATGATTCTGAGAATTCAAAGAGTGTAAGAAAAGGTCCCTGCCATTGAGTTTAAAGTCTACGAGGAGAGAAAAGAAACATCACATATCAACAAAGGCAGGATTAAGGACAGGATGAGCAAATTCAGATGAGTAACAAGTACTGCAGAAGATGAGTGGAGTAAGGGAGCTGCCTTTTGCCTCAGGTAATCAGAGGAGATTTCATGAAGGAGATAGGGCATGATCTAGAACTTGATGGACTGGTAAACAGGAAAAAAAAAAGGTTTTTATTAACTCCTCTTAATAATTACACTATGATATTTCTTCCCTGTTTTGTGATATTTTTCTCAAATCTTCTTCCCTCAGTTGCTCCTGAAAACTAGAAGTCATCTAGGACTGCCCTTTCTCCCTCATCTCCCTATCAATCTAATAATCTCCCTCATCTAATCTGTCAATGGGATCACAAATAAATCTCACATGCAACCACTATTACCCATTTCCACTGCTAAGATGCTAGCCTGTAAGCTCACTGCCTTAGCTTCTTATCTGCTCTCAGGCCACTGGTTTTGTCTCTTTCCAAACCATTCTCCTGACAGCAACTAATGTGATCTATTATGAAACATAAATAGCATTACTTCTTTGCTATGGCTCTTCATATTACTTACCAAAAAACCAAAAACCAAACCCACTACCATCTCGTTAATTCTGACTCACAGCAACCCTATAGGACAGAGTAGAATTGCCCAATAGGGTTTCCAAGGCTGAAATCTTTACAAAAGCAAGACTGCCACATCTTTTTCCCACAGAGCAGCTGGTGGGTTCAAACTGCTGACCTTTTGGTTGGCAGTCGAGCTCTTAACCACTGCACCACCACGGTTCCTTATAAAAACCAGTTGTCACCAGGTCCATTCTCACCCATGGCTGGTGATCCCATGTGTGTCACAGTAGAACTTTTTTCCATAGGGTTTTCAATGGCTGATTTTTCAAAAGTAGATCACGAGGCCTTTCTTCCATGGTGCCTCTGGGTGGGCTCAAACGGTCAACTTTTTTTTTTCAAACCGCCGACTTTTCAGTTAGCAGCCAAGCATGTTAACCATTTGCATCACAACATAAAGCGTACTTAACACCCTCCACAAGGCTGGGCATTTCTGATCCTTGTTGGCTTCCACAGCCTCATACTCTACCATTGTCTAAGCTCAACAAAAATCAACCAAGTGGTCACTGTAGACTCCTAAACTCACGATGTGTTTTCTGCCCAAAGTGTTCCTGAATATTCTTACCCTCAATGTTCACTTGGTTGATTTTGAATTATCTGTTATATCTTAGATTAAACGTTCTTTCATAATAACCTTCTCATAACTCAATGTAAATTACACCACCACCCCATTCCTGACAGTAGCTCTTAAAATGCCCTATACTTTACAGTCATAGATTTAGGGTTTCACTTGAAGTGTTTCACCATTAGTCTCTAGGCTCAATGTTAACAAAGACTGTGTATATTTTATTCACTACTGTATTCACAATATCTAGTTCCCCCAAAAAGAAAATTACATGAATGAATAATTTATCCATTTTAACACTCAAGTTAGTTTCCATTCTTTTCCTCCAATGTCGTTCCACAATTTACTGTAAGTATCAAAGCAAATATCATGCTTAATAAGTCATTCAAGTTTTTCAACAACCAGTGATTACATATACTTTCTTATTAGTCAATGTTACAAGATCTGCCCCTCCATGCTTCCAAACCTGAAGAGTAAAAAAATAAGTCCTATGATTCATGCCCCCACACATCTGTCAGATTGTCATACTGCGGTGGCTTGCATGTTGTTGTGATGCTGGAAGCTATGCCACTAGTATTTCAAATACCAGCAGGGTTGCCCATAGTGGACAGGTTTCAGTTGAGCTTCCAGACTAAGACAGACTAGGGAGAAGGATCTGGTGGGGCCTACTTCTGAAAAAATTATCGAGTGAAAAATCTTCTCTTGGAAGAAGTACAGCCAGAATACTCCTCAGAAGGAAGGGTGGCAAGACTTTGTCTAACATACTTGGGACATGTTATCAGGATAGATAAGTCCCTGGAGAAGGGCATCACACTTGGTAAAGTAGAGGATCAGTGAAAAGGAAGAAGACCCTCAATGAGATGAACTGACACACTGCCTGCAACAATGGGCTCAAGCATAACAACAATTGTGAGAATGGCACAGGACTGGGAAGTGTTTCGTTTTGTTGTACATAGGGACACTAAGAGTCAGTACTGACTCGACGACATCCAACAACAATAATAACAACAGGATTTATGTAGCTTAAAAAGCACTATATTTTACATCTTAATATATGTCTTTTTTAAATCCCGTCTGTTTTTGCTTCTGAACTTTTTTCCAAGCAAGCAAAGTGTAATCATAAACCAGGGGATATCTGCCCTTTCAAAGTCAAGCTGTAGAAGAGAGAAAAGCAAATCTTCCTAGAGTTCTCAGATGGGAAGAGAGAGAAAGGAGAACACATTACCAAGAGATATGAGAAGAATGGAGCAACAGTAGCTCATTTGGTAGGCCAGACTCAACACCTAGGATCCTCTTCTGTTCCCAGGGCTTCAAACATGGGCTCTTCCCTTCTCTGACCTAAAAACCAAATGCAAACCCCTTGCCTTCGAGTCAATTCCAACTCATAGCAACGCTATAGGATAGAGTAGACCTGCCCCAGAGGGTTTCCAAGCTGTAATCTTCACGGAAGCAGAGCAGCTGGTAGATTCAAACCACCAACATTTCAGTTAGCAGCCAAGCTCTTAATCACTGTGCCACTTGGGCTCCTTTCCCCTGGCCTAACTACTAAGATTTTGTCAAACACAATCATGTATTTTATCAAACACATTTATGAGTTACAATTACAAAAAAAAAAAAAAACTGTATCCTCTCTAAAAATGAGTCCCAAATTAGATAATTTTAAATTAATATGATAATAATTAATTGAGTGCTTACAATGGGCTAGCCACTTTTCTAAATGCTTTTCCAATATTAAAGTACACAATCCTCCACCATAATCTTATGTAATGGGTGTTATTATTATTATAAATCTGAGGACTCTAAAGGCCAAAGAAGGAAATAACTTGGTTAGCTTCACAGATCTATCAAGCATTTGTAGTTATTGTGACATGCCATCAAGTCAATTGCAATTCATAGGGACCCCATGTGACAGAGTTGAACTGCTCCAGAGGGTTTTCTAGGCCTTAAATATTAATCTATGGAGAAGTTCTACTCTGTCATATGGGCTTGCTCTGAGTTGAAATTAACTCAACAGCACCTAACAACAAGTGCCTAATAACTCTGTGAAGCTAAGCAAGTTATTTCCCTCTTTGGGCTTACTTTCCTCAGGCTTATGATGATAATAATGCCCACTACATAGGGATTTCTAGGCTGCAATCTTTGAGGCTCTGTACATCTGTCAGTTTGTCGTACTGTGGTGATTTGTGTGTTGCTCTGATGCTAGAGGCTATGGCACTGGTATTCAAATACCAGCAAGGTCACCATGGAGGATGGGTTTCAGCTGAGCTTTCAGAGGAAGACAGACTAGGAAGAAGGACCTGACAGTCTACTTTTGAAAAAAACTAGCCAGTAAAAAACTTACAAATAGCAGCTAAACTTTGCTGATATGGTGCTGGAAGATGAACTCTTCGGGTTGGAAGGCACTCAGAAAACAACTGGGGAAAAGCTGCCTCCTCAAAGTAGAGTGGACATTAATGATGTGGATGGAGTCAAGCTTTGGGACCTTCACTTGCTGATGTGGTACAAATCAAAATAAGAAGAAACAGCTGCAAACATCCATTAATAATAGGAACACAGAATGTACGAAGTATGAATCTAGGAAAATTGGAAGTCATCAAAAATGAAATGGAACACATAAAGATCCATATCCTAGGCATTAGTAAGCTGAAATGGCCAGGAAATAGCCAGTCCTAATCAGACATTCATATGGTCTACTACGCTGGGAAAGACAAAATGAAGAGGAATGACTTCACATTCATCATCAAAAAGAACGTTTCAAGATTTACCCCAAAGTACCATGCTGTCAGTGATAGGATAATATCCATATGCCTACAAGGGCAACCAGTTCATAAGGACTATTATTCAAATTTACGCACCAACCACTAAGGCCAAAGATGAAGAAATTGAAGATTTTTACCAACTTCTGCAGTCTGAAATTGATCAAACATGCAATCAAGAAGCATTGATGATTACTGGTGATTGGAATGAGAAAGTCGGAAACAGAGAAGAAGGATCAGTAGCTGGAAAATATGGCCTTGGTGACAGAAATGATGCCAGAGATTGCATGATAAAATTTTGCAAGACCAACAACTTCTACATTGTATAGACCTTTCTTCAACAACATAAATGGTGACTATACCCGTGAACCTCACAAGATGGAATACATAGGAATCAAATTGACTACATCTGTAGAAAGAGACAATGGAAAATCTCAATATCATCAGTCAGAGCAAGGCCAGGGGTGGAACAGACCATCAGTTGCTGATATGCAAGTTCAAGTTGAAACTGAAGAAAATTTGAACAAGTCCATAAGAGCCAAAGTACGATCTTGAGTATATCCCAACTGAATTTAAAGGCCACCTCAAGAATAGATTTGACACTTTGGACACTAATGATCTAAGGCCAGACAAGTTTCCAAGGACATCATACACGAAGAAAGCAAGAGGCCATCAAAAAGACAGAAAAGACCAAGACAGATGTCAGAGGAGACTCTGAAACTTGCTCTGAACACAGAGTAGCTAAAGCTACCTGAAGAAATGATGAAGTAAAAGAGCTGAAAGAAGATTTCAAAGGGCGGCTCAAGAAGACGAAGTATTATATTGACATGTGTAAAGAACTGGAGTTAGACAACCAAAACGGAAGAACGCACTCGGCGTTTCTCAAACTGAAATGATTGAGAAAAATTCAAGCCTCGAGTTGCAAAACTGAAGGATTCTACAGGCAAAAGAAAGTATTATATTGACATGTGAAAGACCTAGAATTAGAAAATCAATAGGAAAGAACACACTTTGCATTTCTCAAGCTGAAAGAACTGAAGAAAAAAATCAAGCCTTGAGTTGCAATATTGAAGGATTCTATTGGAAGAATATTAAATGACACAGGAAGCATAAAAGTAGAGGGAGGAATACACAAAGTCACTAACAAAAAGAATTGGTTGATGTTCAACCATTGCAGGAGGCAGCTTATGATCAGGAATAGGTCCAAGTTGCACTGAAGGCATTGGTGAAAAATGAGACTGCAGGAATTGGCTGAATACCAATTGAGATGTTTCAACAAACAGAAGCAGTGCTGGAAGTGTTCACTCATCATCTATGCCAAAAAATTTGCAAGACAGTTACATGGCCAACCAAATGGAAGAGACCCATGTTTATGCCTATTCCACAGAAAAGTGATTCAATCAAATAAGGATATTATAAAAAAAATATCATTAATATCATACACAAGTAAAATTTTGCTGAAGATACTTCAAAAGCAGGTGCAGTGGTATGTCTGAAAGGAACTGCCAGAAATACAAGCCTAATTCAGAAGAGGATGTGGCACCAGGGATATCATGGCTCATGTCAAATGGATCCTGGCTGAAAACAGAGAATACCAGAAAAGTTTACTTGTGTTTTATCGACTATGCAAAGGTATTCGACTGTGTGGACCATAACAAATTATGGATAACATTGCAAAGAATGGGAATTCCAGAACACCTAATTGTGCTCATGAGGAATCTTTGCATAGACCAAGAGGCAGTCTTTCGAACAGAACAAGGGGATACTGTGTGGTTTAAAGTCAGGAAAGCCGTGCATCAGGATTGTATCCTTTCACCATACTTATTCAATCTGTATGCTGAGCAAATAATCTGAGAACCTGGACTATGTGAAGAAGAATTGGGTATCAGAATTTGTTATGGATTGAATTGTGTCCCTCCAAAATGTGTATCAATTTGGCTAGACCAGGATTCCCAGTATTGTGTGATTGTCCACCATTTCGTCATTTGAGTCCTGCCTCATTAACACAGCTGCCACTAAAAAGAAAAAAAAAAATTTTTTTTTTTTCAGTGGCAGCTGTGTTAATGAGGCAGGACTCAATCTACAAGATTAGAATGTGTATGAAGCCAATTGCTTTTGAGATATAAAAGAGAAGCAAACAGAGAAACAGGGGGACTTCATACCACCAAGAAACAAGAGCCGGGAGAATAGCATGTCCTTTGGACCTGGGGTCTCTGCTCTGTAAAGCTCCTTGACTAGGAAAGATTGATGACAAGGACCTTCCCCCAGAACCAACAGAGACAGAAAGCATTTCCCTGGAGTAAGCACTCTGAATTTGGACTTCTAGCCTCCTAGACTGTGAGAAAATAAATTTCTTTGTTAAAGCCATTCACTTATGGTAATTCTGTTATAGTAGTGCTAGATAACTAAGACAGGATTGGAGGAAGACTCATTAACTTCCTGTGATAAGCAGATAACACAGCCTTGCTTGCTGAAAATGAAGAGAACTTGAAGCATTTACTGATGAAGATCAAAGACCACAGCCTTCAGCATGGATTACACCTCAACATAAAGTAACAAAAAATCCTCACAACTGGCCCAATAAGCAACATCATGATAAACAGAGAAAAGATTGAAGCTGTCAAGGATTTCATTTTATTTGGATCCACAACCAATGCCCATGGAAGCAGCAGTCAAGAAATCAAATGACACATTGCAGTGGGCAAATCTGCCTTAAAGGATCTATTTAAAGTGTTAAAAAGCAAAGATGTCACTTTGATGGCTAACGTGCACCTGACCCAAGCCATGGCGTTTTCAATCGCCACATATGTATGTAAAAGCTGAACAATGAATAAGAAAAGCAAAGAAGAATTGACGCCTTTCAATTATGGTGTTGGCAAAGAATATTGAATATACTATAGACTGCCAAAAGAATGAAAAAATCTGTCTTGGAAGAAGTACAGCCAGAATGCTCCTTAGAAGCAAGGATGGTGAGACTTCATATTTCTGACTTTGGACATATTATCAGGAAGGACCAGGCCCTGGAAAAGAACATCATGCTTGGTAAAGTAGAAGGTCAGTGAAAAAGAAGACCCTCAAGGAGATAGATTGACACAGTGGCTACAATATGGGCTCAAATACAGAAATGATTGTGAGAATGGCGCAGGACCGGGCCATGTTCTGTTGTACATAGGGTCGCTATGAATCGGATCCAACTCAACAGCACCTAACAACAACAATCGTTAAAGGAGCAGATCACCAAGTCTTTCTCCGAGGGAGCTGCTGGGTGGGTTCAAACTGTCAACCTTTCAGTTAGCAACCGAAGGCTTAACCATTGTCTTTCCAGGACCCCCTTATTAAGCTATACCTGTTGCCATTGGGTCAATTCCGAGTCATAGAGACCCTATAGAACTGACTAGAACTGCCTCATAGTGTTTCCAAGGAGCAGCTGGTGGATTTGAACTGCCAACCTTTGGTTAACAGCCAAGCTCTTAATCACTGTGCCACCAGGCCTCCTATTGAGCCATAGGGCCACTTTTTCTGCAATAAAGTTGTATTAATCCACTCTTGCACCTTGTTGTCCTTGTGACTCACACCAGGTATTTCTTAAAAAAAGGCTAAGTGAGTTCTGCAGAAATGATTCATTCAAAGCTGTGCTGGGCTCTGGAGACTCAAGGGTGGTGACTAAGTCATCATCCTTGTCCTCCTAAAAAAAAAAAAGAGATTACATGTCAATAAAAAGACAAAATCATGGGTAACATGGAGATTTATTTATCACGTGAGAGGCATCAGAGCCCCAAGGGGGAAATGGCGATGTCTGTCTGTGCATATCATCTCAGAGAGGGCACATTTGAATTGGCATTGTTGTTTGGTGTTCAGTTGATTCTAGAAGTTGAATTGGGTAATGATGAGTAATTGGCATCACAGGTAAATATGGATGATTGAACATACATACTTATTTCTGAGATCTCTCAAAACTCCTTTAAGATTACATAAAATAAATGTTTAAACTAAAAAGTTACCCAGCAGAAAAAAGAGGATATTGGGTGAGGAGGTGAGAGATAGAAAGAAGGTACAGAGGTGGTGAGGAGCTGAGCAGAGAGGAGAAGGCCAGAACCTACTGCTGCAGTGGGAGCATGCTGATGGGAGTTGCACAGATTTGTCCCATAGAACCCCAAAAAGGCTCAGACACTAGAACCACTAATTACCTCTAAGAGCCAGTGTGTAGATGTGGGCTGACAACAGAACTGGTTAAAAACCTCTATGGAGCTATAAGACACCACCACTCTGCACTCCATTCCCCTCCTCTAGCCTGCTGAGCCGGGAAGCTACCCCTCCTCAACTCTGGGTGGAAGACAGGAAGTTTACTCCCAGGAAAAGCTGAACCTGAGAGGCTCTTGACTCAGACCCTAATCTCGCCTGAAGGCAAGGACAAGATGTCATGTGAAGACAGGGAGATGAAGTGACAGAAATTGCATACTGGATGGTGAGAGCCTCTGTCTTTCCTAAGTCAGGAGTTATACCCACCAAGTAGGAAATTGCAAGATTTCTCTCTGGGGAAACAGAGCAGTTCAAGAAAGAAGACCTACAGATACTGACATTTGGAGGTCTCATAAGGAAAAAGTTGGGTCTCAGCCTACTGGAGGCAGGCAGCCAGCGAGTGTTGCCCCGGCACCCAAAGCTTCTAAAGAGCTTTTCAGGGTCCCTCTCTAAAGTATGCACGAACAGTAAAAGTTTTCCAAATATTTGAGGCAATCCTCTAACACAAAAGACAGAGATCAAACCAAACAGAAAAAACAGAAGGTGGATTGGACTTAGAAGAATTAGAGATCAATATAGTGAACAAGAAAAATCTTGAGACTGAACAAAACATCTTCAATTAATAATTTTATTTCAGAAGATGCATATTTATAAAACAAAACCAAGAAATTAAAATAAAGTAATAGTATATTTTAAGCACAAGGATTTTTTTTGTATTTTTCTTTATACTATTTTTTATGACTTAACTACACTTTGATAAATTTGGAGGGAGGAAAAAGAATAAAGCTAACCAGATCCAAATTGAAAAGCTTTATTACTTGTAAAAAAAATTATTAATGTTCATATACTTCAATGGAACTTACGAAAAATGATCAGAAAACAAAAAAGTGTGCTTGAAATTAAAATGATAGCAGGATTAAAAAAAAAGTCAAGAGACAGATTTTTAAGGCAAAATTGAGGTCTCTCCCAGCAAATAGAACAAGAACATGAAGAAATGGAAAATAAAAAAAGAAAATAAGGGAATTAATTTAGACATTTCCACATCGGAATATGAGGATCAGAAATACAAATAGAGCTTCAGCTACCACCCCACTTCTCTTCTTCCCTTTTTAGCTAAATTTCTTAAAAGAGTTGCCTTTTAAGAAAACATCCACTGTTTCCAATTCCTCCCCTGTCATTTCTCCTAACCTACCTCCATCTGATTTTTGCCCTTACCACTTCACTGAAACTGTTCTAATCAGGATCACCAATAAGAAGGTCATTTTTCAGTCCTCATCTTAGTTTGTGTTAAAAAAGCAAAGATGTCACTTTGAGGACTAAAGTGTGCCTGACCCAAGCCATGATATTTTCAATCACCTCATGTGCATGAGAAAGCTGTACGATGAATAAGGAAGACAGAACATGAATTGATGCCTTTGAATTATGGTCTTGGTGAAGTACTGAGTATACCATGGACTGCCAGAGGAACAAACAAAGCTGTCTCGGAAGAAGTACAGGCAGAATGCTCCATAGAAGCAAGGATGGTAAGACTTTGTCTCATATACTTTGGATATGTCATCAGGAGGGACCAGTCCCTGGAGAAGGACATCATGCTTGGTAAAGTAGTAGGTCAGCAAAAGAGAGGAAGACCCTCAAGGAGGTGGACTGACACAATGGCTGCAACAATGGGTTCAGACACAGCAACAATTGTGAGGATGGCTCAGGACCGGGCAATGTTTTGTCCTGTGGTATATAGGGTCGCCCTTAGCCGGAACCAACTCGACAGCACTGCGCAACAACAACATCTTACTGTGCCTATCAGCAGCATTTGACAGAGTAGATCAGTCTCTCCTCCTTGGAAAATTTTCTTTACTTGGCTTGTGGAACTCCACAAATGCTTGATTTTCCTCCTACCTTCCCGGCCACTTACTTCCTGCCAGTCTCTTCTGCTGTTTCTTACTCATCTCCATGATCTCTAAATATAGGCAAGTCCCAGACTCAGCCTTTAGATCTCTTCGTAATCCACACTTATCTCCCTGTGCTATCTTCTTGAGTCTCATGGTCTTATTCAATAAAATATTGTAGATAAGTAGGATTTTCAATGACTGATTTTTCAGAAGTAGATCACCAGGCCTTTCTTCCGAGATGCCTCTGGGTGGACTTGTAGCTTCAACATTTTGGTTAGCAACTGAGTGCGTTAACCATTTACACCACCCAGGGACTCCTCATGCTCTTATGGACCACCTACATACTGATGACTTCCACATTTATGTCTTTAGCCAAATACCTCTTCCTGACCATGCAAATCTAACTATCAAACTGACAATTTACATTTCAATTTGAATATATAAAAGACATCTCAAATTTCCAGGGCCCAATTCCAAACTTCTAACTTATGCTTGCCTCCAAAAAAATAAAATAAAAACAACTTGCTCCTCCTATAGTTTTCCATATCTCAGTTTTGGCAACTTATTTATTTATTTTTTATGCTCAAGACAAAACCTTGATGTCCTCTTTTTTTTTCTTTTATTTCACATCAGAGATATGATGTGGTCTGTCAGCAAATCATGACACTTCCAACATCAAAACATGAGGAACTCAGCCACTTCCCACAATCCTCACTGCCACCCTCCTGGTACAAACCAACAGTCTCCTAAATGGTACCCCTGCTTTTACTCTTACCCTCTTTCAGATTATTCTGAACACAACAGCCAACGTGACCCCATTTAAACATGTCAAATCGTGTCTCTCCTATGTGCAAAGCCCCAGTGGCTTCCTCCTTACCCAAAAGGCCTTGACATGGTCTGAGCCCCAGTTGCATTTAACTTCATCTCCTCCCACTCTCCCACTTGCTTCCTCCACCATATTCACACTAGCTTCCTCACTGTTTCTTAAATATATGAGTACTTTGAACTTGATATCCCTTCTCCTGGAAGGTTCTTCACTCTACCTTCCACTCCCCAGAGACCTACATGACTAACTGCCCTACTTCCTATAGTCTTGACTCAAACTTCACCTTCTCAGGCAAGTCTTTTCTGGCTCCTGTATCTAAAATTGCAACACCCCTCCCACATACACACACTAAACATTTTATAATTGCTCTTCCTTATTTTTTTTCCTTAGCACTTATCACTACGTAACATACTTTTTATATTATTTATTCAACTTACTTATCTTTGCCGTTAGAATGTATACTCCACAAGGGCAGGACTTTTTAAACTTTGGGTTCATTGCTATAATCCTAGAGGAATGCACAAATGTAGCAAATATATTTACAGAATAAATAACATAATTAGGAGAGTTGTTTGTTGTTAGGTGTTGTCTTGGCTATCTAGTACTGCTATATCAGAAATACCACAGTGAATGGCTTTAACAAAGAGAAATTTATTCTCTCACATCTAGGAGGCTAGGGTCCAAATTCAGGGTGCCAGCTCCAGGGAAGGCTTTCTCTCTTTCTGTTGGCTCTGGGGGAAGGTCCTTGTCATCAATATTTCCAGGTCGAGGAGCTTCTCAGCGTCAAGGATTCTAGGTCCATTAGATGGACTCTTCTCCTGGCTGTTATTTCTTGGTGGTGTGAGGTCCCTGTCTTTCTACTCAATTCTGTCTTTTATATCTCAAAAGTGATTGATTTAAGACACAACCTAATCTTGTAGATTGAGTCCTGTCTCATTAACATAACTGCTTCTAATCTTGCCTCATTAACATCATAGAGGTAGGATTTACAACAGGTAGGAAAATCACATCAGATGACAAAATGGTGGACAATCACACAATACTGGGAATCATTGTCCAGCAAAGTTGACACACATTTTGGAGGGACACAATTCAATCCATAACAGGTGCCTATGTATACAACAGAACAAAATGCCGCCCAGTCCTGCACCATTCTAAAAATTATCAAAGAAATAATTCAAGAAAATTTCTTAGAACCTAAGGACATGAGTTTCTAAAGTGAAAAGGCCCACTCCAGTTACTCTGTTAAATAAATTTAAAAAGACCCACACCAAGCACATCATTATGAAAACCAAAATGCTGGAGATGAAAAAAGACCCTAAAGCTTCCTGAGAGAAAGTAACTGCTCATATACGAAGAACTAGGAATTAAACTCGTATTAAACCTCTCAGTAGTAATGTACTATACTAGGGGGAAAAAAAGTGTGGCATCTTTAAAATTCTAAAAAAAAAATTTTATTTTCAATCAAAAATTCCATATCCAAATAAACTATCTTCCTGAAGACCCAGTACCCAGTGCCATCGAGTCGATGAGTCGGAATCGACTCGACAGCACTGGGTACTGGGTCTTCAGGCATTGACTTCTCATGTAGCTTTTGTCTGGAAGCTACTAGAGAATGTGCTTTACCAACATGAGGGAGTAAACCAAAAGAGAATGCTGCATCCAGGAAATAGAAAATACAAAGAGGAGACACACAGAAAATTTGAAGAATTGTGTCAAAAGATGTCGGGTCTAAGGAACAGCAATGAAATTGGAACAAGAGAACACAAGACTGCAGTAGGAACCTCAAAGATAAAAGGAGCACTGGTAGGTTACCTGACACTTTTGGCCAGTAAGGTAATTTTATACTTTGAGAAGGTTTCTATTCTATTTTTGCAGAATTAATGATAGGTGCATAGGAAATTAAGTAAACAACAACAATAGAAAAAAACAATCCATTGCAAATCTAATCTCCAGGAAAAATAAAATTTCAGGAAAAAGAAAGTAAAATCATGCCTTTTGATTTTTCTGGGATATGTAGCATTTATATAGTCTTAATAATTTAAATTCTGAATATTGAATTAACCAAAAGCTACATATATATGCAAATAATATTGAATATGCAAAGAATGTATGAAGAATATGGCAAAGAATATTGAATATATACCAACTCATAACAACCTTATGTATAACAGAACAAAACGTTGCCAAGCCCTGCACCGTCCTCATGATCATTGCTACATTTGAGCCCATTGTTGCCACCACTGCATCAATCCATCTCATTGAGGGTCTTCCTCTTTTTCACTGACCCTGTACTTTACCAAACATGATGTCCTTCTCCAGGGACTGGTTCCTCCTGATAACATGTTCAAAGTATATGCAGTGAAGTCTTGCCATCCTTGTTCCTAAGGAGCATTCTGGTTGTACTTTTTCTAAGACAGACTTGTTCGTTCTTCTGGCTGTCCGCGGTATATTCAATATTCTTTGCCAACACCGTAACTCAAAGGCATCAGTTCTTCTGTCTTCTTTATTCATCGTCCAGCTTTCACATGCATATGAGGTGATTGAAAATACTATAGCTTGGGCCAGGCGCACCTTAGTCCTCAAAGTGACGTCTTTGCTCTTCAGCACTTTAAAGAGGTCCTTTGCAGCAGATTTACCCAATGCAATGCGTCCTTTGATTTCTTGACTTCTGCTTCCATGGCTGTTGATTGTGGATCCAAGTAAAATGAAATCCTTGACAACTTCCATCCTTCCTCTGTTTATCATGATGTTGCTTACTGGTCCAGTCTTGAGGATTTTTTTTTTTTTTTTATGTTGAGGTGTAATCCATAATTAAGGCTGTCGTCTTTGATCTTCATTAGTAAATGCTTCAAGTCCTCTTCACTTTCAGCAAACAAGGTTGTGTCATCTAAATATTACAGGTTGTTAATGAGTCTTCCTCCAATCCTGATGCTGTGTTCTTCTTCATATAAGTCCAGCTTCTGAGATCATTTGTTCTGCACATAGACTGAATAAGTATGGTGAAAGGATACAACCCTGATGCATACCTTTTCTGGTTTTGAACCACAGCATTCACTAGGTATGCTGAATCTCATGTTCTGAGAAGTGGAGATTCATCTAAGTCCAGACATGGTAGCAAAAGCCAGAAATTTGGGGCGTGACGTTAGTTGCCCCAGCTGTCCAGCTGCCAGCCAAGAAGAAGGGCCCAGCACTCTCAGATCAAATAATTAGTTGTCTCCTTGAAGCAGCAACATAGCCTGGGTGATGGGCAATACCAGAGAAATCTGAGGAGGCACATAAGACTTGTACCCAACAGAGAGGGTGAATGCATATTGCAGAGAGGGAAATCAAGGGAACTAAACCCTAATTTTCTAGAGTAGTATTTTCAGATAATGTCTAAAATTTAAAAATCAGAAATATATATATGTGTGTGTGAGCACATGTGCGTGTATAGAGAAAGAAGGAAAAGAAATACCAGAAATATATGAGGTGAAACACAAGGAGCAGAGTAAAGACAGCCTTGAAGTATGGTTTGCATTATTAATCTACTTTCATGCATTAAAAATTACAATGAGGTTTAAAGTAGAATAAGTGGAAGCCTTACATGCAAAGAAAAAGCAATGACATTCTCAGCAGAGACGGCAGCCTCTGGAACAGCAGGGTATATAGAGGTTGAAAATACAGACAGGAATGGTTGGAGATAAGGCTGGGGAAGCTATGCTGATAACTATGGACTTGATCTGTGGGACTTAAAGGGTCAGCGAAGAGTTTAAAACAGGAGAGACATGTGATCATATTTGTATTTTAGAAAGACTATCCTGGCTGCACCGCAGAAACATCAAATGGGAAAAAGCCTAGAAGTAGAGAGTCCCTTTATAAATGCGACGCAATAGCCCCAGAGAAAGATAAAATTCTGAACTAATTATGGTGTAAACAGAGAAGCAAACGGACATGTCAGTTGTTTAGGACCTGTGGGCCAATTGGTTATGAGGTTAAGGTTGAGAGAAGTAGAAAGAAGCCAACTGTCCCAAATAGAAATCAAGCATATGGCGTTACTCTTGAGAACGTCATCCTACCCACCTTTCTATGTCATCTAGTGCGAAACTCTCCAAAAGAGGCTTCTACTGCTGTGACAAATCTAACACACAGTCTACCAACATCAGTCACAGTTATTTCTTGAATATTTTAAGTGAACATTTATGATGATTGCAATCGCACCTTTCTAAATTACTAAGTGGGAGTAAGTTCCTGTGAAAAGTGACCTCTTAAAGGATGGAATATTTTTAAATGTTAACTCCTCCTCATGCGACATTTCTTCCCTATAAAAAAGTCTTACTCAAGACAGCCTGTGCTGAGAGGGCTGTCTGTGGCCTACTCATCTCCTGCTGAACGTCAGTATTCTCTCTCCTCTTCTATACTTGGTGGTTACAGTTTCTTCCCCTTTCATTCCATCATGCACGCTGCCAACAAGTCTCTCTTCTAAAATTCTATTCCAGTCATATTATTCATTAAGCAAAAATCATCAGGCTTTCTTTCTTCCCTGTAGTATTAATATATACACTCTATACAGAGCATTTTCTACATCAATGTCACCATTAATCATCTCAACAATTGAGAAACAAGGTACCATCCCTGTCCATGTTCTATAGATAAAAGTGTCAAAGGGGAAATAGGAATGTGTAAATCAAAACTGAATGTCTTTCTACTTTTTTTGCCTTATTTCCATTTAGTCTGCTATCTAAGAAACTCCAAAATCTACCCCTCCAAGGCTCTCTTCCTATTACCATCTCTTGAAAAATGGTTCTTAAATATAGGGATCTATGAACCCCTGTGGGTTCCATTCCGGTGCCCATGGATCAGCTGTGTGTGTGTAACCATAATACCTCCTCTGAACTTTTATCACCCACATCCTATATAACAAATGTAGCAAATAATGATAGACAGCCTTGTGGCATCACTTGCATTTTTGTATTTCTTGGTTATTAAAAAAAACTATCCAAGCCCTTTGCCATTGAGTTGATTCCAACTCACAGTGACCCTGTAGAACAGAGTAGATCTATCCCGTAGGGTTTCCAAGGAGCAGCTGGTGGATTCAAACTGCCAAACTTTTGGTTAGCAGCCACAGCTCTTAACCACTGCGCCACGAGAGCTCCACTTGGTTATTGGATAACCCTATTTATCTGTTACTTCTGTCATCATTTAGATTTTAAGAATCTATCATCTTAGATCTCCTCATACTCTTCATAGCGTCTTGCCCAGAGCTCTGCACAGCATGCATGTTCAATAAATTTTGTTGGTTTAGTTTAAGACTACGAGCAACATCATGATAAATGGAGAAAAGATTGAAGTTGTCAAGGATTTCTTTTTATTGGGATCCACAATCAACAGCCATGGAAACAGCAGTCAAGAAATCAAAAGACACATTGCATTGGGCAAATCTGCTGCAAAGGACCTCTTCAAAGTGTTGAAGAGCACAGATGTCACCCTGAAGACTAAGGTGTACCTGACCTAAGCCATGGTATTTTTAATCGCATCATATGAAGGTGAAAGCTGGACAATGAATAAGGAAGACTGAAGAAGAGTTGACACCTTTAAATTGTGGTGTTGGAGAAGAATATTGAATATACCATGGACTGCCAAAAGAACGAACAAATCTGTCTTAGAAGAAGTACAACCAGAATTCTCCTTAGAAGCAAGGATGGTGAGACTGCGTCTTACATACCTTGGACATGTTGTCAGGAGGGATCAGTCCCTGGAGAAGGACATCATGCTTGGCAGAGTACAGGGTCAGTGGAAAAGAGGAAGGCCCTCAATGAGGAGGATTGACATGGTGGCTGCAACAATGAGCTCAAGCATAACAACGATTGTAAGGATGGCGCAGGACCGGGCAGTGTTTCATTTTGTTGTACATAGGGTCGCTATGAGTTGGAACCGACTCGACGGCACCTAACAACAACAAGAACAGTTTAAGACTAGCATCTTACTTTCCATAAAAGTAAAAGCATTATTTAAATGTTTATTAAATGACTATAATGTGCCAGGGCCTATCATGGAAGTGTGTCAGTGGGAGTGCTCCCCCGCCTGAGGCAGCAAGAGGATCCTTTGGCTAGGGCCTCACACTCACAGTGGACCTCATAGAGCATCTGAACAAAGGGCCGGGGTCATGATAGAAGGGCCATACTCCATGCGATGCTTAAGAGGTGCCAAAAGCAAGACTTGGTGACCCACTGTTTGAGAAAAGTAGGGGAAAAGGAGTTGAGGATATGAGGAACAGAAAGAAGCTGACTGCCACACCAAAGGATCAAGCACATGAGGGAAATGATGCTAATCAGTGTTCTCTTGATGATGTAAAGACAAATCTCAAAAACTGTACACTGCGTTGGCTTGTGATCACTCAACAAGTATCCTTATGAGGTTTATTATGAGGCATAAAGATACGCAGAGGACTAATATTTTTTAAAAATCACAGTTCTAACATACTGCTTGTTATGGATTGCATTGTGTCCCTCCAAAATACGTGCTGTAAATCCTAACCTCTATGCCTGTAGTTATAATACCATTTGGGAATGGGTTGTCTTTGTTATGTTAATGAGGCAGGATTGGTGTAGGGTGTGTCTTAAATCAGTCTCCTGAGCTTTAAGAGAGATTCAACTACCAAGGGAGCAAGCAGAGATGGGAGAATAAAGATGTCAAGCCACACGAAGATGGCTCAGGAACAGGAGCTCAGAAGAGACAAGGCCTTTCCTCCAGAGGCAACAGAGAGAGAAAGCCTTCCCCTAGAACCGGCACTTAAATTTGGACTTCTTGCCTCCTAATTGTGAGAAAATAAATCTCTGTTTCTTAAAGTTAGCCACTTGTGGTATTTCTGTTGTAGCAGCACTAGATAATTAAGACACTGATCACCTAAAAAATGGATGTTTTAGAGCTCCATTTCAACCTCTGTGAAGGCCACGTCAACTGCATGCCATGCTGATGGCTGGGCAGAAGAATACGACACGCTCTCTATCTTCAAGTTACTTCAAATCTAGTTGATGTAACAAAGTTAGATACATAAACATGGACCAACAATATAGTAGATATCAGGATGTTAGACAAGGAACAAAGATGCTAATTATCTGAATGTATTGGCTATTTCTTGTTAAAATTCAGCTTTCATGATATGATTAAAAAATTATTGTGAAGAGAAATGCCAAATTTCTAGATTATATCTAAAAGGAGAAATTCATCAGAAACATTTTTGAGTATTAATTAGCATCCCCTCCATCAAAATGATGGTAAGATGAAAAATCATACCAAATCAGCAGAGAACACATTAACCCTGCCCAATACATAACACAGACGCTTAGTACTCAAATTCACAGACAATGATGATATTCGATGAGCTAATCTAAATTGTATTTCAGGTTACATGAATTTTTTAAAAAAGTGTCCTGAGGCAATGTTTTCATTGTCTTAGTATTAAGAACCAAGCCCAAACCCGCTGCCTTTGAGTCATTTCCGACTCATAGCGACCCTACAGGACAGAGTAGAACTGCCCCATAAAGTTTCCAAGGCTGTAATCTTTATAGAAGCAGACTGCCACATCTTTCTCCCAAGAAGTGGCTAGTGGGTTTGTACTGCCAACTTTCCGGTTAGCAGCCAAGTGCTTAACCACTGCACACCACCAGAGTTCCTTGTCTTAGTACTAAAAAAAAAAAAAAAAAAAAATCTTAGTACTAAAAAAAATAGGAGTGTATTATTAGCTAGACTAATTTTGCTGGAAATGCATATTTCAAATGGCACTATATAAATAGGTCTTTAATTTATTATTCTTTATGAAAGCTACTTTTTCTGAAACAGCTTTAATGTTCTAAGTACACTGTCAACAATTGTTTGCCTTTGGATAAAAACAGTATTTTTGTATTCTTCTTTTAAAAAGATTATTTTTTAAAAAGTAACAAATGCTCACTATAAAAACTTCGGAGCACTGGTGGCACAGTGTTTAAGAGCTATAGCTGCTAACCAAAAGTTCGGCAGTTCAAATCTACCAGCCCCTCCTTGGAAATTCCATGGGGCAGCAGTATGACGAAAACGCATAGAGTATGAAGTAAAATGCTTCCCTTAATATCTGGCTCAACTGGCATAACAGAGTTTATAAAGAGTATGATCTACGTTCTCTTTGGTGAGTAGCATCTGGGATCTTAAAAGCCTGTGAGCGGCCATCTAGGATACTCCACTACTCTCACCCCTTCGGGAGGAAGGAAGAATGAAGAAAACTAAAGACATAAGGGAAAGATTAGTCCAAAGGACTAATGGACCACAGCTACCACGGCCTCCACCAGACTGAGTCCAGCACAACTAGATGGTGCCCAGCTATCATCCCTGACTGCTCTGACAGGGATCACAATAGAGGGTCCTGGACAGAACTGGAGAAAAATGCAGAACAAAATTGTAACTCAAAAAGAAAGTCCAGACTTGCTGGCCCGACAGAAACTGGAGAGACCCTGAGAATATGGCCCCCAGACACCCTTTCAGCTCAGTAATGAGGCCACTCCTGAGGTTTACCCTTTAGCCAGGGATTGAACAGTCCTATGGAACAAAACAAGACTAGAGGGGTGCACCAGCCCTGGGGCAGGGACTGGAAGGTAGGAGGGAACAGGACAGCTGGTAATAGAGAATCCAGGGTTGAGAAGGGAGAGTGTTGACATGTCGTGGGCTTGTTAACCAATGTTATACAACAGTGTGTGTACTGTTTGATGAGAAACTAGTTTGTTCTGTAAACCTTCATCTAAAGTTCAATAATAATAAATGTTTCCCTCATTCTCTAGCTCCGCCCCACCACTGCAGCCCAAATGCAATTCCCTGGAAATAACCAAAATATCATCTAGTCTTAGATATATTATCTATGCAAATACAAAGCATATATGTATATTCTTTTTTCTACCCAAATGGGATCATATTGTGTTTATTCCTTTATAATTTTATTTTTCACTTACCAATATGCCTTGATCATCTTTCCATATCAGTAGACTACAGGTGAGGAGCTCTGGTGGTGCAATACCTAAGTGCTCCTCTACTTATGGAAAGGTGGGTGGTTCGAACCCACCAGCTTCTCTGTGGGAGAAAAGACCTGGCAATCTGCTCTCATAAAGACCACAGCCTAGGAAACCCAATGGGGAAGTTCTACTCTGTCCTACAGGGTCACTATGAATTGGAATCAACTTGCCAGCACACAACAACAGACTAGAGGTGCTTACTCTTTTAATGGCTGCATATGTTCCATTGCTTGAAGTACCATGATTTTTAACTAATCCCTTGTGAATGAATATTTATTTCAAATTTCTTAATTACGAATTTAAGAATCATTGATAATCCTTGTACAAATATCTGTGCTATTTTGCATATGCATCTTTTAGGTAAATTTCAAGAAGTAGGCTTGCTATAAAACACTCACAAATGCATTTTAAATTTGGATAGATTATTGCGAAAATGCCGTCCATAGTTATTGTGCCAATTGACAGTCCCACCAATAGTAAAGAGGCCCTGAGCAATAACAATAACCCCATCAATAATGTATGAGAGCCCTTGAATAATACTTTTTTTAAAACTCAAATCTGATTATGTGGTTCAAAAATCTTTACAATTACCCTGTTCCGAGAGAATAAAGTTCAAAATCCTTAGTGAAAGGTTCATGGCCTTTCCCAATTTTACCTCAACCAAATTTTTAAAAAATGTATCAGTTTCTACTTGCTCAAGGTAAAATTGAGCAGGGCCATAAACCTTGGGTAAGGATTTTGAACTCTCTTTAGTGTATTAGTTTCCTAGGGCTGCCTTAACAATTGACCCCTGGTGGTGCAGTGGTAAAGAGCTACAGCTACTAACCAAAAGGTTGGCAGTTCAAATCTACCAGCAGCTCCTTGGAAATCCTATGGGGCAGTTCTAATCTGTCCTATAGGGTCGCTATGAGTAAAATAACAGAAATTTATTTTCTCACAGTCTGGAGGCTAGAAGTTCACACTCAGAGACTCAGAGTGTTGGTAGGGCCATATGCTATCTGAAACCCTTAGGAAAAGATTCTTGTCTCTTTCAGCTTCTGGTAGCCCCAGGAGTTCCTTGCCTTGTGGCAGCACAACACCAATCTCTGCCTCTGTCTTCGCATGGCCTCCTTCCCTCTATATGCCTTTGTGTCTTTTCTCCTCTTTTTATAAGGACACAGCCACATTGGATTAGGGTCCACCCTACTCCAGTATGATAGCACGTAAACTTAACTAATTATGTCTGCAAAGACCCTATTTCCAAGTAAAGTCACATTAACAGATACTGGAGGTTAGGACTTCAACATATCTTTGGGGGGGACATAATTCAATCCATTGTTGTTGTGTGTCGTCAAGCTGATTCTGACTCCTAGCCTCCCCATAGGACAGAGTAAACCTGTCCCATAGAGTTTCCTAGGCTGTAATCTTTGCAGGAGCAGATTGCCAAGTCTTTTCTCAGTGGCTTTGAACCACCAACCTTTCAGTTAGTAGCTGAACGCTTAACCATTGTGCCACCAGGGCTGCTAATTCAACTCATAACATCTAGGGAAAGTGCGCTTTTTTCCTCTAGTTACAGCACTTCAAGAAAGCATTATACTTTCTTGCCTTCATGACTTTGTTATTTCATTTTCCTACCATTCATTCCTTCCTTCATGATCTACAAAGCTCTACGTGATTTGGTATGGCTACCTCTCCAAATGCATTGTTCCTTGCTACTCTACAACACATCAACCATGCTCCCATCTCGTGAACTTTGGACTTGGTAGGTCTTCTACCTAGAACTTCTTCCCGTACATAGCCACATAACTCACTTTCTTCATGCCTCTGTACCAGTGTTCCCTCCTCAGGGAGACCTTCCCTGATCAAGCCATCTAAGATAATGCTCTTAGTCCCTCTCTAAACTCTTACTCTGCTTTACCTTTCTACATGGCACTTGCCATTACCTGGAATTTTTATTTATCTTTTGACTTAATTGTGATAGTTGACACACCTTTTTTGTATGTGCGATCATCTTATGATCCAAAAACAAAAAACACTGGAACATAAGCATCATGAGAACAGATTTTTTTGGTTTAATTTACTGTTGTTTACTAGTGCTTAGAATAATGCCTGGAATGTAGTGAGTGCTCAGCAAATGCTGAATAAGTGATTTGGCAAATACTTTGAGCTTTATATTACCCCAGAGGGAGCCCTGGTGGTGCAACAGTTAAGCAATCAGCTATTAACCAAAAGTTTGGCCATTCGAACCCACCCAGTGGCTCCGCAGGAGAAAAACCTGGTTATCTTTCTTCATAAAGATTACAGCCAAGCAAACCCTATAAGGCGGTTCTACTCTGTCACACGATATTATTATGAGTCAGAGCCAACTCAACGACACAAAACAACAACATATTGTTCCAGGCATTATTCTAGGATGGGAATAATGTGATGAATAAGACTGATCCATGGTCAAAACAAACATGTAAAAATTACTGTGCAGTGTGATGCATGTCACAATATTGGTTTAAAAAAAAAAAAAAAAAACTAAGCCTATTGCCCTCGTGTCGATTTTGACTCATGGCAACCCCATGTGTTACCAAGTAGCGCCTGTAGGGTTTTCTTGGCTGTAATACTTAAGGAAGCAGATCACCAGGCCTTTTTTCTGCAGTGCCACTGGGTGGATTCAAACCACCAATCTTGAGGTTAGTAGCCAAGTGCAAACCATTTGTGTTACCCAGGGACCTAAGAGAGGTAAAGAGGGGAACTATTAGAGGACAGAGGAGGGTGAGTAACCTCTGGGGCTAGGTGGGTCATCAGGGATTGCCCCAAAGGGAAGAGGATTACCCTTTGTTCCTTCTTCCTGCTAGCTCAAATGTCAACTCCTCTGTGAAATCACTTCCATCTGATTTCCAAGACACATCAGGCCATCTCCAGTCGCCCTTCTTGACATTATTTCCTCTGTCTCCATCTAGGCAAGATTTATCACTTCTTTGTATTCATATAGCATTTGTTCATGCAACTGGTAGAGCACTTCACACATACAGGTGTCTCGTGCTATCTGAATCTTCACTACCCATATATTTACCCCAGTGAATGGCAAATGTTTTTACACAAAATTTGCTGTCTAAATACAAAATCCACTTCAATGAATCTGCATGGCACACTAGTGAAAATGTTCAAGCTGCACAAGACTTTAGGCGAGAGGATCGGTTCTCAGCTATTTCTCCTGCTCACTCTACTCACTCCTGTTGTGCACTGCACAATCATCTTCCACATTTTTAAACAAAAATGTTTTCTAAGAACATTGAAAAGCCTGTAAAGAAAGTGGGTGAACCTAAGGGATCTAGAAAAGCCATACATCTGAAGAAAAATTAAAACGTAAACCCACACGTATCCAAACACAAGCTTGGCCACACGTGTGTCATCTTTACCACGTTACGGTTTTTCTAAGTGTTGTTAGTTTTAGAAAGTTTCCTGATGTTACTCAAGCACAATACGCTATTTTCTTAGAAAGAAGAGAAATACTTTGGTTAATGGATTAATTGTCCTCATAGTACACCATTGAGTAGCAAGGTAAAACAGAAGAAGGCATTGAACATCCTCAAGAGTCAGACAAAGAAAAGAATGAATGAAGGAAAGGAGGGAGGGAGAAAGAGAGAGAGGAAGGAAATGATTCAATGAAGGAGGGAAATTTGAAAGCAAGTCCACAGCAAGTCCAAAGATTTAAGAGTCTGCATAATTTGGTTTTGCATAATTTTAAGATCATGGGTAAAGCAGAGTCCACTAATAATGAGGTTGCAATTAAACTGTTTATATTACAGACAAATTTTTCAATGGTGATGAAACTGAACCATTTTGGAAAGGAGTGTCACACTCATTTCAAAAAAAAGGACATAATACATACGAAGATAAGATTTTAGATGAGAGTTGTGAAGGTGATATTCAGCTAAAATCTTCAAAAAAATCCCAACATCCTTGGAGAAATGCTGAAGAGTGAATTTTATGGCATACAAATCATAAAGTAAAGGTGATAAAGGAAATATTTAATGACTGCACAGGAGAGAGCTGACACCATTGACCAAAGCGTAAACAAAGAAGGAAAATCTTGAAAACAAGACTATTTTCATAATAAACGATGCACTCAGACATCGTTTTAGTGCTGTTAATTATAGTAATAACCTTTTGGTTGTCTTTTGCCTACCAATACACTGTCATTTCTGTAGACTGTCATTCAATGCACTGTCTCAACATATACTATCAGGTGCAAAGGCCTGACATGAATAACACGTCTTTGATCACGAATTTATGAAAGAGTTTTGGTATCTGCTTTAGCCTGGATTACCTAGAAAACAAAATCTGAACCACAGACTAGGTGCTAATATATCGGGGGACAGGGGGAGAGGTGCAGTATCAGGACAGCATGAATGAGGGAAAGGGAAGCGAGGCAGTGAATGATCAAAAGCAATACTAGATGATGTGTGACCATGCTACCACAGCTGTAAAATGTGCTGCAAGAAGACATAGCAGTTGCTAGGCAGATTCACACATTAGGTCACATAATACGGTCCTGGACAGGGTGTGCTGAGTATCGGATGCATTGGAGTAGTTCATTGGAGAGAAGAAGTAGGTTGAATTTATTTTTCTAGTTCCTTTCTGTCTCCTGTCTCCCATTGGACTTCTGGGTTGTGTCACTTGTCCACATCACATGGGAAGACAGCTCTCTGCTGCACGGTGTTCATCAAGTCCTAAAGCTTTATGAAGACATGCAGCTGGTCAGTTTCAGGCAGAAAAATGATGTGGCACATGGGAAAGAGGTCTGGCCAAGAGAATCTGAGGAAACACGTGAGATGTGTCCCATGCAATATCAAAAAGACTCTTAGATTCCTCAGTCAGGCTTGGAAAAGAAAACCTCAATAAATAAGGAGTGGGTATATAAGAATCGCAAAAATCTTAGATCATGCCAAAGTAATTGAATATAGTGGTCAGTGCAAATATTGAAAAACTGTTACCATCACAAGAGAAGCACTCATCCAAGCCAGTGCTCATCATAGGTCGTTGGTTGGGGAAGGAGGAGCTATGAATATCCAACACTAAAATTGAATAAGAAATATTAGACCACATAAGCAAAATAATTGCAAGTGAATGTGGTCATGACGTGCAGAAGCATTGCATACAAAAAGGCAGTTGAAGGCACAGTTGTAGGGTATCAGGAGCTGCCCGTACCAATCAACGTCCAATCTGAGTTTGTTATTCCGTACCATCACGTCATCTAAGACTTCATATGGTGGTTCACAGTCATCCAATTCCAGAGTTTCAAGTGCCAAGAGGAGATGCCCATCTACCAAGTCCTTGACTTGACCGTAGATAAACCTCAGGCATTTTCTGTTCCACTCACTCCGTCCCTAGCACATTCTCCCTTCCCCTTCACTCACCACCAAACAGCAATTTTGACCACGGTCTCTATTTTTCTCCTCTGCTTTCACCACTAACTGGGCTCAGACAACTCTTTAATCAGTAAGTAACTATTTTTTAATTGACTACCTTATTTTATTTTGCTAGATGTTATTTGAATTTATGTAACTTTAACATATTATTTCATTGCTTTCTACATTACAGTGCATGTCCATTGCAGAAGGAAATTATAATTCGTGTCTGATACTGCACATTATCACTGCGTCATTCAAACATATACACTAATGAGTCCGTTAATTATTACATAATACAATCATTAGTTCTTTAAGTGTTTTATAGCTTGCAAAAATCCCCCAGAGGTTATTATATAGGTGTTTATGGCTGTTGCAGCATTGTTTGGGAAATGGGATGTGCCAGGAATGCATTATTTTTCCCAATTAAAGTAATGAAATATAGGCTTTTGTTAAACAAAAATTATTATGCCACATATCAAAAATGAATTTTATTTTAATAACAAAGGATTCCCATTTGGTGTGTGTATGATTCATATTTATGTGGATGTATGTGTTTATGTACGTGCATGTATGTGTATTTATATGTATATAAATATATTTTTTATGTAAAACCAAAAAACCAAACCCACTGCTGTCGAGTTGATTCCGACTCATAGCGACCCTATAGGACAGAGTAGAACTGCCCCATAGAGTTTCCAAGGAGCACCTGGCGGACTTGAACTGCTGACCCTTTGGTTAGCAGCCATAGCACTTAACCACAACGCCACCAGGGTTTCCATAAATATGTATACGCTTATATAAATTTTTTTTTTTTTTCCAGCATTCTGGGATGAATCAGAGTGTTGGAGGCAGACGGACTTAGCATTGAATTCCATCTTCCCCACTCACTGGCTGACCCTCAGGTTCTTATTTGGAAAAATGACTATTCAATTTACTATCTATCTCATAATCTTTCCATAAGGATTAAAGGTGATAAAATATGTGAATGGACTAGCAAAAAGTCCAACAGATATTTAGGCAGTTGTCTTAGTTATCTAGTGATGCTATAACAGAAATACCGCAAGTGGATGGCTTTAACAAAGAGAAATTTATTCTTTCACAGTCTAGTAGGTTATAAGTCCAAACTCAGGGTGTCATCTCCCGGGGAAGGCTTTCCCTCTTTGTCAGCTCTGGAAGAAGGTCCTTGTCCTCAATCTTCCCCTGGTCAAGGTGCTTCTGAGGCCCACGGACCCAGGGTCCAAAGGAGGCACTCTGCTCCCAGTGCTACTTTCTTGGTGGTGTGAGGTCCCCAACTCTCTGCTTGCTTCTCTTTCCTTTTTATCCCTTGAAAGATAAAAGGTGGTGCAGGCCACACCCCAGGGAAACTCCCTTTACTTTTGATCAGGGAGGTGACCTGGGTAAGGGCGGTGTTACAAACCCACCCTAATCCTTTTTTTAACATAAAATTACAATCACAAAATGGAGGACAACCACAGAATACTGGAAATCATGGCCTCAATTGATACACACATCTTTGGGAGGACATAATTCAATCCATGACAAACCTATTGAAAACCTATTTCCGTCAAGACAATTCTGACTCATAGACCCTATAGGACAGAGTAGAACTGTCACGTAGAGTTTCCAAGGAGCACCTGGTGGATTCGAACTGCCAACCTTTTCGTTAGCAGCCGTAGCACTTAACCACTATGCCACCAGAGTTTCCCAATCCGTGACAGCAGTCAATAAATTTTAGCTTCTTCCTTGCATATGCTTGGAATCCCTGGCTGGTGCAGTTAAAGCACTTGGCTGCTAACTGAAGGTTGAAGGTTCAAGTCCACCCAGAGGTGCCTTGGAGAAAAGGCCTGGTGAACTATTTCCAAAAAATCGGCCTATGAGGCAGAGTTCTTCTTTGACACATATGGAGACTACATGCATCGGAATAGATTCACTGGCCACTGGTGGTGGTGGTGTATATCCTTAAGACTCTCTCCTACTAAATTGTGAATTTCTTGTGGCCAAGCCAAGATTAGGCCCAGTTCATTTTTATGTTTTCAGCACCTACCATATAAAAAACCAAACCCTTTGACATCAAGTCGATTACAACTCATAGAGACCCTGTAGGACAGAGTAGAACTGCTCTATAGAGATTGCAAGGAGCACCTGGTGGACCCAAACTGTCAACCTTTTGGTTAGCAGCTATAGCACTTAACCACTACGCCACCAGGGTTTCCATCACATAGTAAAAAACCCACAGCCGTCTAGTCGATTCCGACTCACAGCGATCCTATAGAGCTGCCCCGTAGTTTCCAAGGAGTACCTGGTGGATTCAAACTGCCAAGCTTTTGGTTTGCAACCACAGCACTTAACCACTATGGCACCAGGGTTTCCGTCACATAATGAGCACTCAGTAACTGTTTGTTGAATACAATGGAATTATAATGAGTGCTATTAAAACCTAAAGTACTAGTCACTAAAGGGTATTTGAGAATTTCTGGTTTTCTTCCATTGCATCTGAAGTCAATGTTGTACCTGTTGTTGTGTGCCATCGAGTCAATTCCCACTCACAGCAAACCTTAATTTAAGGATGTATCGAATCTTTTCGATAAGACTCCACAGAGAAAAGTTTTCCTTTTCCTAGGCTTTTCAAATTTATTTTCTGCCTAATTCAATCTTCCAAGTAAAACTTACTGCTGTTTGCGGTAGTCTTATTTTGTATAATATCCATTAAAAGAGAATTACCTGTTTTGTATTTCCATAAGATCATAAAAAAAATCTAATTTAAATATGAAGTAGATCTTGGAACTAAATAAAATTTTTCTGATTTGATCTTTTACCTTTATAATTTATCACAGGAAATACTTATTTCTTATTCATCACTCAAAATTTTATATTGTCAATTTTCATCACTGTAATTTGTATTTAGCAAATTAGGCCTTTAATTCCTTTCCTATTCACGAGTCTTTGGTGTACCTGACTTCCCATTTTAATGCAGTATTTGTCAGGAAAATAGGCAGAGGATGCCATTGAACTATCATATGTTCCTCAAACTTAGGCCTTAATTTCAATTATACCCGTGCAAAGACAAAATAAAACCCTAGCAAATATGAAACATCTGATCATTATAGCTTTGAGACTGGCCAGATTGCAATCAACTGGAACTTCCTTCTACCTAATTTTAATTCCATTTGAGAATTACCCATGATAATTTGACCCAGGTCTCCTCACAAAGTAACATTATCTTAGAGTTTACAATTTCGTTAACCTCTTGTGATTAGAAAAGGAGGTATTTCAAACCTCCCACTTGATTACTCCCAGCTATAATGCCTTCCTTTGCAAGGGCTAAGCTTGTCATACTTGTATTTAACATGGCAAATTCAGTGTGACCAATGCTACTTCATGCATTGCCCTCACAGAAAACATACCATGAATAATCCCTGTTTAAATAAAACTCTGCAGTAGACTGGCAGAACATTGATTTTCAAATCAAAACACCTAAGTTAACTGAGGTTATTTTGAACAAATTCAAATAAAAAGATGAATTCATTAAAAATCCTTTTAAAACCTACATGATGCTGACTTATCTGATTGACTAAGCCTTAACAGCTTAACCAAACTTACTCTCTTATAATCAGAGGATGAAAATTATTACAATCAAATCTGGTAATATCTTTTCAAATCTGAACTAGAGCTCAAAGTATAATAAATAAGTAAACAAACCAGCAGATAAATAAATAAATAAATAAAATTATTTTCTGAAGTTTTTGAATAAAATGTTCAGAGGATCTGAAAACTTGAAATAAAGTTCATATTTAAGTATGATGAAGATATTTTGTACCTCTTAAAAAAAAAAAAAAAAACTCATTGCCATCGAGTCTAGCTTGTAGCAACCCTATAGGACAAAGTAGAACTGCACCATAGGGTTTCCAAGGAGTGCCTGGTGGATTCAAACTGCCGACCTCTTAGTTAGCAGCTGTAGCTCTTAACCACTATGCCACCAGGGTCTCCTTAAAAGTTAAACGCAATTCTTTTATCACTAAGACCATAAGCTCTAAGAAGGCAAGGCCATGTCTGTGTTGTTTATGTTGTTTACAGCTGTATCCCCACCAACTAGTGTAATGCCTTAATGCCTGACTCATACTATGTCTAAAATTAATACTTGTTGAATGGGTGAGTAATCACATATATGTCACTAATATTAATTGTTATTAGGTGCCATGGTGTCGGTTTTGACACATAGCGACTGACAACAGAATGAAAAACTGCCCAGTCCTGCTCCATCCTCAAAATTGTTGCTATGTTTGACCCCATTGTTGCAGGCACTGTTTCAGTCCATCTTTTCATTGACCCTCAGCTTTACCAAACATGATGTCCTTCTCCAGGAACTGGTTCCTCCTGACAGTGTGTCCAGAGAATGTGAGACAAAGTCTTGCCACTCTCGCTTCTAAGGAGCATTCTGGCTGTACTTCTTCCAAGACAGAGTTGTGCATTCTTCTGGCAGTCCATGGTATATTCAATATTCTTTGCCAACACCATAGTTCAAAGGAGTCAATTCTTCTTTGGTCTCCTTTATTCATTGTCCAGCTTTTGCAAGCATATGAGGTGATTGAAAATTTTATGGCTTGGGTCAGGCACACATTAGTCCTCAGACATCTTTGCTTTTTAACACTTTAAAGAGGTCTTTTGCAGCAGATTTGCCCCATGCAATATGTGGTGTGATATCTTGACTCTTGCTTCCATAAGTGTTGATTACGGATCCAAGCAAAATGAAATCCTTGACAAAGTCAGTCTTTTCTCCATTAATCCTGATGTTCTTTATTGGTCTAGTTATGAAGATTTCTATTTTCTTTATGTTGAGGTGTAATCTATACCGAAGGCTGTAGTCTTTGATCTTCATCAGTACGTGCTTCAAGGCCTCTTCACTTTCAGCAAGCAAGGTTGTGTCATCTGCATAACGCGGGTTGTTAATGAGTCTTCTGCCAACCCTGATGCCGTGTTCATCCTCACGCAATTCAGCCTCTCAGATTATTTACTCACCATGCAGACTGAATAAGTGTGGTAAAAGGATACAACCCTGAAACACAAGTTTCCTGACTTTAAACCCTGAAGTATCCCTTTGTTCTGTTCGAAAGACTGTCTCTTGATCTGCGTACAGGTTCCTCATAAGCACAATTAAGTGTTCTGGAATTCCCATTCTTCTTAATGTTATCCATAATTTGTTATGATCTGCACAGTCAAATGCCTTTGCATAATCAATAAAACACAGTTAAACGTCTTTCTGGTATTCTCTGCTTTAAGCCAAGATCCATCTGACATCAGCAATGATATCTGTCATTTAACACCCTCTTCTAAATCTGACTTGAATTTCTGGCAGTTCCCTGTCAATACACTGCTACAACTGCTTTTGAATGATCTTCAGCAAAATTTTACTTGTGCGTGTTATTAATGATGTTGTTCAACAATTTCCACATTCTGCTGGATCACCTTTCTTTGGAATGGGCATAAATATAGATCTCTCGTAGTCAGTTGGCCAAGTAGCTGTCCTCCAAATTTCTTGGCATAGATGACTGAGCACTTCCATCATTGCATTCATTTGTTGAAATATCTCAATTGGCATTCCGTCAATTCTTGGAGCCTTGTTTTTCACCAATGCCTTCAGTGCAGCCTGGACTTCTTCCTTCAGTACCATCAGTTCTTGATCATACACTACCTTTTGAAATATTAATATTAATAACAAAAATAATAGATCCTATTAATTCACTAACAAAGGCTCCCATTTGTTCAGTCTTTCAATGTTAAAGTATTTGTTGAGGGCTTCTTTGTGCCATGCTCTGTTCTAGTCAATAAGGGTACATCTGTGAAGAAGGTGGACCAAAACAAAAAACCAACAACTACAAAAAAAAAAAAAAAAAAGCAAAAAACCACAATGGAGCTTATCTTCTAATTGAGGGAGACAAACAATACCCCAGACCCAGTGCCGTGGAGTTGATTCAACACTGTAATTAAAATATATATAGCAGGTTAGATGGCGATAAGTGTTTAGTAGGAAACTGAACAAGGAAGGCAGATAAGGGGTGTCAGGTCAGGGAAGAGCTCTCTGGAAATGTCTCAGGTACAGAGAAGGAGAGGCCAGTATGGCTGCAGCAAAGACAGCCAAAGGGAAAAGAGGAGGAAACAAGATTACAAGAAGGTGAAATTGAAAACATTTTTCAATAATTATTATAAGGCTTTTACTCTGAGTGAAACGGGGGGCCATTGGAGGGCTTGAGCGGAGGAATGACACAATCCAACTTACATTATAACAGTATCAACTGGCTGCTCTGTGGAGAATAGAATGAGGCAGAGCTGGAGCTATTACAACTATCTAGGCAAGAGATGATGATGCTTATTATTTTTTATTATTGATTATTGATTTTATTATTTATGATTATTATTATTGCTCATCATGTGCCAGGCAGTGTGAGAATTGCTTTATATATTTAATATTTGCTTATTTTATTGTCTAGCGATCTTCACGAGACAATGAAGTAACTATTACTGCCTTTTTGTACATCAGGAAACTGAGGCTAACAATGCAAAGCTAACTTGCCCAAAGGCTCTCAAATCTAGGTGGCTGATTTGGGAGACTGTTAGCTTCTCCCACTGCACTGCCATCCTGTGTTTTCATGTATGTTTTGAAAATATTTGGTAATAATTGCCATCAGTGTATCCAGAGATAGTGATACCAGATACTTCAGGAGTTAAACGGCATTAATAATCCTTCCAGCTCTAGTCTCCTTCTTCTCTATGCCACGAACCCTCCACATCAGCCAATTCAATCACTTTATAACCTCCTATACATTTCTTGAATTTTCCTAGCTATCTTATAATTACAGGCTTTTAAAATTTAAAGGAAGCTTAGTTTAACCCACCACTTGAAACAAGAGCCTTTACAATAAGCCTGACATTGGGTCATCTAGTCTCTGAATATTTTCAAGTGACAGAAAAGGTGTTCATTGTTGGCTGTACCTGTTCATGTGTCCACATGAGCTAGCCCCCAGGGAATCCCAGAGATTCTTGTAACAGACCATGCAAGGAGTTGTGTCCCCACATTAGCAGTTTAGATGTGGGGCAGTAACTTTCCCATTTATCTTTTGAGTACCTTCCAACCTGGGGAGCTCATCTTCCAGCACTATATCAGACACTGTCAGACGATTTTGCTGAAGATCATTCAAAAAAGGCTGCAGCAGTATATTGACAGGGAACTGCCAGAAATTCAGGACAGTTTCAGAAGAGGGTGTGGAACCAGGGATATCATTGCTGATGCCAGATGGATCCTGGCTGAAAGCAGAGAATACCAGAAGGATATTTACCTGCGTTTTATTGACTATGCAAAGGCATTCAACTGTGTGGATCCTAACAAATTATGGATAACATTGCAAAGAATGGGAATTCCATAACACTTAATTGTGCTCATGAGGAATCTTTACATGGATCAAGAGGCAGTTGTTTGGACAAAACAAGGGGATACTGATTGGTTTAAAGTCAGGAACTGTGTGCATCAGGGTTGTATTCTTTCACCATACCTATTCAACCTGTATGCTGAGGAAATAATCCAAGAAGCTGGGCTATATGAAGAAGAACGGGGCATCAGGATTGGAGGAAGACTCATTAACAACCTGCGTTATGCAGATGACACAACCTTGCTTGCTGAAAGTGAAGAGGACTTGAAGCACTTACTAATGAAGATCAAAGACCACAGCCTTCAGTATGGATTGCACCTCAACATAAAGGAAACCAAAATCCTCAAAACTGGACCAATGAGAAACATCATGATAAACAGGGAAAAGATTGAAGTTGTCAAAGATTTCATTTTACTTGGATCCCCAATCAACAGCCATGGAAGCAGCAGTCAAGAAATCAAAAGACGCGTTGCATTGGGTAAATTTGCTGCAAAGGACCTCTTTAAAGTGTTGAAGAGCAAAGATGTCACCTTGAAGACTAAGGTGTGCCTGACCCAAGCCATGGTATTTTCAATCCCATCATATGCATGTGAAAGCTGGACAATGAATAAGAAAGACTGAAGAAGAATTGATGCCTTTGAATTGTGGTGTTTTGAATATTGAATATACCATGGACTGCCAAAAGAACAAACAAATCTGTCTTGGAAGAAGTGCAACCAGAATGCTCCTTAGAAGCAAGGATGGCGAGACTGTGTCTTACATACTTTGGACATGTTGTCAGGAGGTATCAGTCCCTGGAGAGGGACATCATGCTTGGCAGAGTACAGAGTACAGGGTCAGCAGAAAAGAGGAAGACCCTCACTGAGGTGGACTGACACAGTGGCTGCAACAATGAGCTCAAACGTAACGATTGTGAGGATGACACAGGACCAGGCAGTGTTTCATTCTGTTGTGCATGGGGTCACTATGAGTCAGAACCAACTCGACGGCACCTAACAACAACAACATTCCCGTTATAGAACATAGCCTATCAGCCAGGCCTCTTAATTATAAAGAAATGTGGTATTAATAAGAACTGGGACTTGGAGTAAAAAAAGTAAAATTCTGCTTCTATTGCTATTAGAATGCTAAGATTTCTTAGCTTATGTACAAAATATAATATTTTTTAAATTGTGGTTAATTTTCACTTTCCTCTGTTACTTATGAAGAAAGTCATTGTTCTGGGGACAGGAAATAGAACCACGAGTTTTAAGATTAGAATCTCAGTCCTGAATTTACTACCACCCAGATGTGGACTTCAGGAAGTGGCTGTCAACTAGATCATATTACCACTGTGGACAATCCGTCTATTCTATGTCCTGACATACTACACACAACCTGGCGGAATGGATTAGGATGGGAAGAAGAAGAGAAAATAGCAATAGATGGGGCACTCTACTGGAAGCTCTGCTTAATGACCTGGCATTGTGGAACTCTACTGGGGTCACTGGATGGAGACAGACAAATCTCAGCTATCAAAACTATTACCCCAGAATTTGGTAAAAATACAATTCAAAAGGCTGGACAAGAGATGTGAGAAAGTTGCTTTTGGCTGTTCTATTTTTCATAGTGCTTCAGACAAGGACAATGGAATTATGACTACAAAAGCTCTCGCATTTCTTAAAGTTCCATTTTGCTCCATAATCTGGCTCTAATGGCTAGATGCCAAAAGTTTAGGAATGACAGGATTAGTGCATAATTAACAGGTGAAGTTGGACACAAAATCTTGTAACTATTGTCTCCACCTTAACCACATCAAGTGCCTTAGGAAAGCAAGTCAATTGCCCATTGTCTTAGTATCTTCTCATATCAACCTAAAATTAAAAGCATATCCACTTATACGTAATGATCTTATAATTTCATTTCCACATCTTTCCTGTGCATTAGCATGAAAAGCTGTAGGAATAATGACTTCAAAACTGAACAGAAAAAAGAGTCCTGACTAGAGAAGAGAATTTCAAATTCTCATGGATTTTCTGGAGCCATGAAGGATAGATGAACCCCTGGAACTATCCCCTGAGATAATCTTTAACCTTCAACCAAAAATATCTCCTGAAGTCTTCTTAAAACCAAACAATAGCTTAGCTTAACTAGTAAAAAAAAAAAAAAAAAAAATGTCTGCCTTAGGTATTACATGCTTTTAAGAACTATCTATATGGGATCAAACTGACAACAGCAACTCGAAAGATTAGATAAAAACCTTAGGGGGCAGTGAGTTTATGTTAAAGGAAGAGGAACAACTCAGAAAAGGAGGGTGAGAATGGTTGCATACCTTGAAGAATATAATCAATGTCACTGAATTGTACATGTAGGAACTATCGAATTGATGCATGTTTTGCTTGTATATTTTCAACAACTACAAAATAAATAAAAATTTTTAAAAAAGAAAGAGAACTCTGTGGAGTACAGTTCTACTCTGACACACATGGAGTCACCATGAGTCAACTCCATGGTAGTTGGTTTTGTTTTGGTTTAAAGCTGTTAACAATAAAATATTTTAAAAAATCAGCAAGAAGAGTCCTGACTAAAAATCTAAGGGACTAAAATAAAGAGTTCTATGTGGTGGTTTCTCGCATTGTTATTACAACAATGTCATATAACAGCTAACTCCTTAAAACTCCATCCCAGGCTATTGCCTGAGTCATGAGTAAAAACACCAATGTGTTCCTCAGGCCAGCTCTGAGGCAACTTCTTTGGAACAGGATGTGCTTCTTCCTTGAGGTGACAGGTTACTTACTGAGAGCTTTTTTTTTTTTTTTCCATCCGTATTGAAAACATCTCATTTGCTGCCAAACTATATGTAAGGGAAAGAAATAAGGTCTGCCCTCAAAGGCTCCTTGGAGACTGAAACCAGAGAATAGCCGGACATACATGCAGTATGAAAAGTCTAAATTAAACAATGGCTTTACAAGAGCACCTTCCCATGTGACTTTGAATCAGAGTAAAGGGAAGTTCACAAAAATCAAAGCAGTAAAAGGGATCTTTATTTGGAAAGTACTCATTAACTGAGCAAAGCCAAGCTTTAAGAATCAGATCTGTGAGGAAAATCCTCCTGGCAATAAAACCAGGGCTTTGATTTCTACTGGCTCATAAAATAAAGAAGAATATTCAGTTACTGTTCTATATTACCTTTCAGTTTACAAAGCACTTTCCCATGCATTATTTTCTCTTCACAACATCCTTGCAAGGTATTGAGGCAAGGTTATTCCCTTTCATGGGTTAGGAAATGAGGCTCAGTGAGCAGACAGGATTTCCTCAAGGTCACATGGTCATTAAGAAGCAGAGCCCAAACTAAGATTTCAGTCTCCAGACTCCTATTTAGGAGCTCCTTCCTTTGTTGCATCTCTAAAGCTCGCAAATGATAATTCCAGATTATCACATCTCACTACGCATTCATTAGAGAAATTCTAAGAAGCCCTCAGCCACCCAACGGCCTGAAAAAATAGGCCAGACGTGGAAGAAAGCATATTGTCAAGCTGTTTTATGTATGTTCTCTGTGAACCATGGTAAGAATCCAAGGTACGTTTTGAAGATAAACTTTAAATGAACTTTATTTTTTAATTTCATGATAATAATAATATCAAGGGCTAAAATTCCTACATCCATCAGAAGCTCTGTCAATGAGAAAAAAAACCTCCCTGATCAATTTACAAACTTAAAGTAAGATTCTCTATGGTTCCCTCAACTGAATTAAATGCTGTGTTTTGACATATTGAAAATATTTTAAACTTGCCTCTAGTACCTAGAGTTGAGTTTTCCTTTGTAACAATGTGAGACAGCAATAAAGCAGAGAGCTATAGTGCAAGGCCAATGGTTTGGCTGCCAGAGTGGCCAGGCTTTGCATCTTGGTTACAGTTGAGTGACCTAAACAGTTTATTTCACTACTGAGAGCTTTAAAAAATAGAAGCAGAACTATTATTGCTTGGTTTCCACCCTAGAACAGAGGCAACCTGGAAATATAAGGCAATCAGAAACAAAGAAGCACTATTTCAAATTAAGGAGGGGTACGACGTAGTAAAGATCACTGGAGCCCAAAAATCCTAAATCACCACAATTGGTCATAATCTGTCAGTTAGTCCTTTTAAAATAATCAAGAGTACTGACTAGGATGCTGTGGGAGAATGTTCCACCTGGAATGGCAATTGCTGCCTGCTGCCAACATATCAGAAACCCTGGTGGCTTAGTGGTTAAGAGCTGTGGCTGCTAACCAAAAAAGTCAGCAGTTCAAATCCACCAGGAGCCCCTTGGAAACTCTATGGAGCAGATCTACTCTGTCCTATAGGGTCGCTATGAGTCGGAATCAACTCAGCGGCAGTGGGTTTGGTTTTGGGTTTGGCCCACATATCATTCTCAGAAAATTTGCCTTGTTCATACCAAAGGACAACTATCACCTAACCTGATGGACAAGTAGCTACCCTAGGAGAATTCACTCATTATCTGGCTGAGCCAATCAAATTCTCTGGGAATGTAGAATTTAGGCCTAGTAATTGAGATAGTGAGACGAGGGTTGGTTGGGCTGTTTGGTGTGGAGGGCACTTGACAGGTGTAGAACCAATGCCAGGACTGGACCCATTCAAGCAGAACTGACATCCAAGCAGAAGTTAAAGGGGAGCAGAGCAATCATGAGGAAGCTGGCAAATATGAAAAGCAGAATTGAGCTCTTGAGCAGAGAAAAGCAAAGGCAAGAGGGCCAGTAGTTCAGTGAAAGAAGGGAGTAGACTCAGATATTGATACTGTAGTCCCTGACCTGTGACCTGGTTGTACTGCCTTTCCTGCCTCCAAATATTTCTGAGATGCCCTGGTATTCTTACAACAAAACTCTCTTTTACTAGAAATAGTCTGAATGGCTTTCTGTCCCTTGCAACTAAAAAGCCTTGAACTTCATAAATACAAAAGAAATAAAGGACTTGGGAGATTGATTAGACTAATTAAAAAAAAAAAAATGTCAAAAGACCAAAGAACTATCTAAATCAACAAGGGTGAGGGTTGGGTGAAACACAGAAAGAATGTACATGCAATTAATGTTTAGTGAGGTCAACCAGAGAACTCTCCAAAAAAAGGCACAAACTGAGCTAGGTTTGGAAAGAAGGGAGGTAGAATGCTTGTGATGAGGTAGGTGCTTATCTAGGAAAATTACCTACAAAAAGACAATCAAAAGCCAACACTGAAAGCGAATTCAAAAGCTAGCTAATAAAACGGTCTTCTTTTTCAAAGAAATGAAGGTTTTTAAAATTAACTTCATTTTGAACACTGTATCCTCTAAGCTAGTAAGGATTCTTAAGTAATTAGATTTCTTTGAAACTCACATTTTCTTCACCTCAATAAAATATTTTTTTTTTACTTTTGCTGTTTTTAAGTCCTAAATCAAGTATGTCCTTAGTATCTGGTCCAATGCTACATATCAATTTTCAGTGAATCAAGTTCTTATACTGTTCAAGTTCTGTTTGTGGGACTTAACACAGATCTTCTAGTGAGTGATTTAGTTATGAAAGCAAAAAATTTTCTTGTGATAAATATTCCACCATTTTTAATGCTATTGGTTAACAATTTAACTTGGCTATTATTTATTATCATTAGCCCTTAAAGGGTTTTTTTTTTTTTTAGCCCTTAATTCTAACATTTGTAAGCGTTAAAACATCTTGCCATTAAAAGATATATATTGTTTGTTTTAAGTTCATAGTGTTTCTTTTAGCCTCAAAGAAATTATAAGCTGCTCATATTGGGAGTCTGTCGCAATGGATTATCTGAAGCATCACATCAGATATTAGAGCCCTGACTTTGACACAAATGTTATATGTCACCAGCATGACCAGAGAGTCGTCAGATCAATCGATAGTACCGGAAAAGTAAGAACAGGTGACTGTAATAGAAACAACAGAAAATGAATGAGAACAGCTGTTGTATGGCAGGGTCTTTCCCATTAGGGTTGCCATAAAAAAATCATAAAAGCATCAAGAAGAACAAATGCCACTGATAATATCTAGCTATCACCTTCTTAGGAAAAAGTTCAAACTTATTAACTTAGTAGTTGAGATCATTCGTTTGTTTCGCAAATATTTATTGAGCTTCTATCATGTGCCAAGCTCTGGGTGTACACTGCTGAATAAGAGAGTCCTTCATTGCGGCATTTATGATCTAAGGAAGTACAGGATCTCTTACATACAATTGATTCAATGTGTACTACTCATTCATGCCTCAATGCCTTCCAATCTGCTGTCCCCAAACTGAGGTTGTTCCCATAAAGAATATAGGCAAATATTCACTAGGTCACACACATGCACATCTCCCTTGTCTACTATTTCTTTTTTTTATTATTATTGAACATTAGATGAAGGTTTACAGAACAAACTAGTTTCTCATCAAAGAGCTCGTACAAGCATTGTTGTATGACATTGGTTAAAAACGCATTGTTGTATGACATTGGTTAAAAACCCCACCACATGTCCATGCTCCTCCCTCTCAACCCTGGGCTCTGTATTACCAGCTGTCCTGTCCTTACAGTTCCTGCCCCAGGGCTGCTGGTGCATCCCTTTAGTCTTCTTTTGTTCCATGGTCCTGTTCAATCTTTGCCTGAAGGGTGAACCTCAGGAGTGACCTCATTACTGAGCTGGAAGTGTGTCCGGGGGCCATACCCTCAGAGTTTCCCCAGTCTCTGTTAGGTCAGCAAGTCTGGTCTTTCTTTTTGAGTTAGAATTTTGTTCTACATTTTTCTCCAGTTCTGTTGGGGACCCTGTATTGTGATCCCTGTCAGACCAGTCAATAGTGGTAGCTGGGCACCATCTGTCTAGCTATTTCTTATTCCTCAACCCTCAGTACAAACATCACCTACACTTGCAGTTCATTGCTAATTTTCTTGCTTCTGACTTAAATGTCCCACCCCTTGTGCTTCCACAAACCCTGTTCATGCTTCTTCAAAGCCCTTATCATGATGTATAATCTGGTATTATTGCTGGTTTATTGTAGGCATCACCTGTGAAGGTAGGGACTGGGCCTAGCATGATACCTGATACACAATATAAAATAAATAACAGTTATTGTCAATTCTATTTCAATTCATGGAGATCCTATGTGTTTCAGAGTAGAACTGTGCTCCGCAGAGTTTTCAATGGCTGTGTTCTTTTGGAAGTAGTTCACTAGGACTTCCTACCAAGATGCCTCTGGGTGGATTCAAACTACCAAACTTTCAGTTAGTAGTCAAGTGCATAACCATTACCAAAACAATACAATAGATGCCCTAAGTGTTTCTTAAAAGAATAGATAAGTGAACTACCCAAAAGCAGATAGTTGTGGCAAATAGAATGGGAAAGAAAATTATCGTGCCTATTGAAAATAGTTGTTTTAGCCAAAATAAAAAAGATTTCGATCTGTAAACAGGAAAGAAAGTACTATTCATCTCACGTTGTCTTAAGAGCTTGGGAAGGGTTCTATTTAAAAATACCTCAATATCCAGGAATGTGCTAGTCTGCTCTTCACCAATTCAGCACTTTGATTTAACAAAAGTCTGGGAGTATAGTCTGCATTCTTTGACCCTGATTGGCCTAACACACGTGGCAAGCATACACACAAACCCACACATGCAGGGTACGTCTTCTCCTTACGTGAATTCATTGGCTGCATCAGCTCACTTTTTGGATATAACATACACAAGGTATCACACAACAGATGTTCCACTGAGGAATTATTTAAAAAAAAAAAAAAAGAATGCTTTAATTTCAGAGGAAAAAAAATCTATTTTAATAGTCCCACGGGGTGAAATTTTAACAGATGGTGCTAAATAAACTCTATGGGGCAGTTCTACTCTGTCCTATAGGGTCGCGATGAGTCAGAATCAACTTGACGGCACAGGGTTTAGTTTTTTTTGGTTTGGTGCTAAATAACTTATCACATCGCTGGGAACTGGCTTATGCCACATTATGTTGGGAAGCAGCTGAGCAGCCAGGTCCCCTGATTCAAATGCAACCCAGAGATCTATCTGGTATTTTTTTTGAAGTTAAGTGAGACCCTTTAATGCATGCTCCAGTTGCTGTTACCCAACCTCAGCTACAAGTGAACTAAAGAATATCTGTAGCGTTCTGTCACTGTCATTATAAAGAAGTCTTAGTGGAACAACTTGTAGAAGAAAGTCCTGCTTCTCTATCCTAACAGGTTCTTTGCAAATTCCAAGTATTTTGGATTTAGATTATGGACCATCAGCATGAAAGTAGCAGAGGAGACTGGGAAAGTGTGTCTGTACAAACGAAAAAAGCCAAGGAAGAGTCTAAAGTTTGCAAAGCCTCCAGCAGAGCTTTGAAGATGGGCAAAGGTAGTAAGTTCCCTAAAACTGGGCTTCTCAATCTATGTGGCAAAGAACTAGGACATGACTACTACATGGCACATATCACATGCCACCCATCACGTGAGTCCAACAACACCCCACCAAAATGGTCTATATCCTGTTCAATGGACAAGTCCACTGACCACACATTTGGAAGCTGGGCAATATCAAATTGCTGTAAAAGTTTCTAGATGCTTACTTGCAATTCCTGTACTTATTTTATTGTAGAGAAATAAGTAGTCAAGGCAGTCTGATGTCAGTCTATGGACCACACTTTGAGTAGCATTGTTCTGAAATTCTTGGAACTTTTCATGCTGTTTTTTGGGTTCGCTACAAGGATCTATGAATTGGAATCAATTGTACTACACACAACAGCAAGAACACAAGGACCAAGCAAAGCAGTCAAAGGTAATTGGTAATTATTTGCTCATAGTCTGCTGGTAGTGTGACCACTATTGTATTTAGTCTAATGGATGCTAAGAGCAAAAGAGTTCAAAAAGTGACTGGCTTTAAGAATGGACTGCTTTAAAAACCCAAAAAACTAAATCCATTGTCATCGAGTCGATTCCTACTCATGGTCTCATATCTACCCTATAGGACGGGGTGGAACTGCCTCATAGGGTTTGCAAGAAGCAGCTGATGGATACGAACTGTCGACCTTTTGGTTAGCAGCCAAATGCTTAACCACTGCCCCACCACAGCTCCCTTAGAACCTCTGAATGTAGGTTGGGGGATCAGCAGACCTACCTGTTTAAAGGAGCAGGGCCTTTTCTTAAAAATGCTTATTTAGGGAGCTATTAAGAAGGAGAACACAAAAAATGCAGATCTAGCTGAGAAACTATACTAAGATGTGTGATAGCTGCAGGGATCACATGAGTAGCAGGAAGTTTACCTCTCTCTGTTATTTATCTTCTCTGTCCGCCTTCAACTTCCTGAATTCAAATACCAAGAATAAAAATTACTAATTCAAAGAACTTGAAGGAATATTTGTGGAGATAATAGATGTGCAAATGGTTTTTGCAGCCTATCCCAACTCTCTACTAAAATACTACTTGAACACAGAAAATGACAAAAGGCAAAAGCTATTACATCTCCAAAAACTAAAACTGACACCCCAGTGCAAGAAGCTACTGGGGATATCTATTAAGTCTAACAATTGAGCTAGATTTTTAAAAACTGTCAGAAGCCTACTCACACTTAATCTGTTGGGACAGAAGAGCTCAATCACCTAAAAAAATGAAGAAGGAAAAAGTAGGAGTGCTCTGTTCTTCCCCCAGTCTCTTGTCTCTGACTGAGGGACCCATAGACTATATCCCATGACTGCATGACACTTTGAGGCAGCTAAACTCCATCAGTTCCTCACCTTGCATCATCTTCCAACCATTTGGACATTAGTACCAAGAGGAAAATAGGTGACCAGAAAGTATTCTAGTCATTCTTTTTTTTTTTTTTTTTTTTGGCGTTGCAGACTGTTCATTTTGTTTCTGAAGCAAAGTTCACAGAAGAGTGGCACAAAAGGACTTCCGAAAAGGGTTTGTTGACAAATGATCTGGGGGAAGGATGCATAGCTACTTCATTGGTGTTCACAGTGCACATAACAATTTTGAGGCATTCTGCAGGGAATAATCATGTTTAATTTTTTATCCATAGAATCCTTTTGCTTAGAAAATTCTAAGTCCTTTTGCCTAGAAAAAAAAGTTCTCATATAACAATTCTTAAAATCCCCCATAACAAGTATTTTGCAGAAAACACCCTTAGAAAAGCTTGCTAGAGAACCAGAGAAGTAGAAAGTGGGGGTAAGACCAGATATCTCTTTTGTACACAGAATTATTTTAGATGAATGTGTGGTTGATCCTGAGTAAGAGAGCTGCTCATCAGTTACTAATGTCATCAAATTACCCTCCAGTTTTGATTTGAGAATTCACCTAGCAACAGAAGAGTCAGCGAGCAAAGCCAAAGACAACCCAAAAGCCCTGTCTGATCTCAAACACTGGGTTAAAAGAGACTTCTCTCTATTTCAGGATGAGTAAAGAGAAGACAATTTTAAGTCTATAAATTAGGGCAGAAATAGAGAAAAGAAACAACGACTGGAAGACTCAAAAGAAGATCATTGTTTAGAAATAATTCTATGTGCCACTCCATTTTTTAAACTTAAAAATGTTAGTGAAATAAACATTATCAATCAAATGGTGTCATAAAACTTCCTGGCAGCCTAAATAGATTTAATAGACCTAACTTAAATTGAAATATTTATCAAAAAATTAGTTTTTCAAAAGAAGTCTTCAGTGTTAAGCCTGTAGTATAGTTGTATTCTTTTATGAAATAGTTATCACACTATATAAACAACTCCAAGATATAAAAAAAGACACAAATCCTCCTCAATTACTTTACAAAGCTGACATAATCCTTACATTAAAACCATACAAACCACATACACACACACAACTATTACTGCTACTGACACACAGCTACTGACAAATATCAGTAATAAGCATGAATGTAAAACTCCTAAATAAAATTCAAATATATATTAACGTCATAATCCACCATTAAAAAGTAAGATTTGTAGCATTTATGCTACAATACTAAACCACAAGGATGGTTTAATATTTTTTAAAAACTCTCTTTTTTATTAATATATTATAGAACGTAAATAAATCAAACAGCATAACTATTGATTAGGTCATGAAATGTCAAACAGGTATTTAAAAATAGTCAACACTCATTCCTGATTTAAAAAAAAGTAAAATAAAAATACAAGTGTGTTTACTTACAATAATAAAAATATCTGTCTTAAAACGGCAGTTAGCATTTTACTTAAAGTAAGGTCTATATGCATGTTAACACCAAGAACAAAATTTTCCTCTACAGAAAAAAAAAATCAATTAAAAAAATACTACAGCTGATATAAAATTTAGTGAGGTGGCCAGACACAGGTGAGAAATATGGAACTATATAATAGGAAAATGGGAAATACGAAATTAGAATTAACTTGCCCTCCCACGTCAATCACATACGTCTCAGTTGTACATCTCACCTGGAGCCATGGTCAGGACTAGAGAATCCAGGTACAAGATCCAGGGGCATACAGGCTACCTCCTACAAGGAGCAAGAACACACACACCTGGATCCTGCTGTGCTCCCTGGGCTTCTGTTTTACTGGCTGCATTTTGGGCATCGGCATGGGCTCTACATTCCTTTTTTTTTGTTTGTTTCCTATGCCACTTAAGGAGCCCTGGTGGTGAGCAGTTAAGAGTTTGCCTGCCACCAAAAGATTGGCAGCTCAAATCCACCATCCACTTCTTGGAAACCCTATGGGACAGTTCTACCCTGTTCTATCGGGTCTCTATGGAATAGTGTTGTCAAGGCCAGGTCAAAAGCACGGATGAGGATTGTTTGAAGCAAGCATTGAATTGGGTTATTGAAAATGTCTAGGCTAGGACTGAGAGCAATCTTGAGGGTATTTGGGAAAGATTTCTGGACTTGGATAAAAAAACGGAACGCAAATCTTACCTGACATCAACCTCTGTATAACACATCGTTCCTTGTACCCTTGTATTTCTATTTTGTTGAAGTTTGTTTTTAAACATTAAATGGCACACCCTTTGCCGTCGAGTCGATTCTGACTCACGGTGACCCTATAGGACAGAGTAAAACTTCCTCATAGAGTTTCTAAAGAGAGGCTGATGGATTTGAACTGCTGACGTTTTGGTTAGCAGCCAGGTTCTTAACCACTGTGCCACCAGGGCTCCATTTTTCCTCAGTAGAGCTAATTTGGGAATCTTCTAAGGCAAAACTTATCCATTTTCAACTTATAAAGATTGCAGAAATGACAAAGAGTAAATATTTAGAGAAAAACAATGAAACAATTTTTTTAATAATTTATTTTATTTGTTGTTGTTGAAAATATACACAGGAGAACATACACCAATTCAACAATTTCTACACATACAATTCAGTGACATAGACTTCATTCAAGTTGAGCAACATTTCCACCCTTCTTTTCCAAATTGTTTCTATTAACATAAACTTACTACCCCTAAGCTTCCTATCTAAGCTTTCAAGTTGCTGTTATCAATTTAATCCCATATACAAGGTTCTTCAAAAGAGCACAATGCTCAAGGCAGACATTTTTTACTAATTCAGCAAAACCGTTGTTTGGAAACTAAATTTTTGTGCTGTGCACTTGTAGGTATGGTTTAGATGTCCTGCAAAGTGATGACATGTATTGAAGCTTCATAAAAATCCTGACTGATGGGCACCTCCCAGACTAGAGCCATCTGCTAGCAATTCAGATCATAAACCCTAAAAAAGCTCCTTTTCTGGACATCAGGATATCTATAGATTTAACCCAAAACTTACCCTGAGTCATTGGAGATCTGTACTTTTAAAAAAAAAAGAAATCAAAAAAATTATATTTACTTTGGGATGCTGGTGTGGGGCATGATGTGGGAAAGGCAAATGTTTTTTTCATTTCTTCCATCTCATCAATATTGTATTCCCTCCCACTATAGAAGCTAAATGTCTAACCAGAGAGATCTAGGCATAAATTTATACCATCAACTCTCGGATAATTAATGTTTGATTACAGTTTATGGATTTTCTAGACACATCCTCAACTAAAATTCCTCGTCTTATATCTTATAGCCCATTTTATGTCCTGTAATGAAGGGTCTTTTGTCTTCCCTTCACCCTTCCCTTTTTTTTGACAACAACCTCATTCTCGTTTTCATCTTCGTTTGGATTCCTCCGCCACACCGCAGCATTCAGGGCTGATTACCCAATAAGCAAGGTATACACGGGCTTACTTGTTGGTACTTACTAATCTGTAGTGGACAATTTCACCTGTTTTTTTTACCGCATCAACCCATGTAAAACTGTTCAATACAGATTAGTAAATAAACCCAAGTAAGCCCATGTGTGCCTTCCTTAATGTAACCCGGTGCTGTACCTTGCTTACTGGTTAATCTACTCATGACTACATGGTTCAGATGGGAACTACAAACCATAATAACCCAGGTCAGAGAGGCATGCCTGTGATCCAAGCTGGACCTTCCCTGGGCTTTTTCAAATTGAAATTTAAAGAAAAGGGGCAATCCCTCTTTGGTGGCAAGGCTTAGAATCTAAGTCTTAGAACATGATAACCTTGTGGACAAGGCCTATAGGAAGACATGTTGAAATGAGTAGAAATGAAAGCTAGAAGAGAGACTTGAAGGTACCTGAATCCCTCTTTCCGGTGATCCTGGTTTCAGTGATCCTTCTCACTTCCCACTTGCCTAAGTTAGTTTGGGTTGCATTTCTGACACTTGTATCAAAAGGGTCCTAATTACTATGTTGTCATTAGTTGCTGTCAAGTCGATTCCAATTCAAGGCGATCCCATGTGTGCAGAGTAGAACTTCCCCATAGGGTTTTCAAGGCTGTGACCTTTTGGAAGCAGATTGCCAAGCCTTATTTCTGAGGTGCCTCTGGGTGGGTTTGAACCACCACCCTTTGGTTAGCAGGCCAGCACTTAACCATTTGTACCACCCAGGGACTCCTCCTAATTACTGTAGACCCTCTCATAATCCCTCCATTAGTGTGGGGAGGGTGTGAAGGGGGGCTTGTAAAGAGAATAAAACCCAGACCAATCCATTTTTCATTTGATTAGCAAGTCTGGTAAAAAAAAAAAAAAAAAAAAAGTTTACTTCTGGAAGAACCTGAACCATTGGCCAACTGAAATTAGAGGTGAGAGGTGGAAGAGGAAGGTATACGTACACTTCCATCATATTAAACAGAATTGGGTGTTGTCTCCATCAAGTGTGCAGCACTGTGGGCACCGGCAGGCAGATCCACACATGCCACAGCTCTTCCTTGCCCTTCTGGCGCCAGAATCCACATGAGTTCACCAGCGTGATCTCACTGGGGAGAGCTTTCAGATGAAAGGAAGTGTGATGTAGGTGAGTCAAGGGCAGAGGTGAGATTCTCTCCTCTCAAGTTTCCAGGCAGAGAAAGGCAAAGGGAGCAAAGATTTCAAAACAGGGCTTTGAACACTGTTCAAACCCCTGGTGAGAATTTGCATTTCCACCCCAGATATATAGGAATCAGGATCTACAGTTTAACAAGATTCCCAGGTGATTCTTAGGTGTAATAAATTTTGAGACCCACTGCTCTACTAGTGATTCCCAGAATTTGTCCCGAACCAGCAGTATTAACAATCTCTGCGAACTTGTTAGAAATGCAAATCTCTTAGCAGGGGTTCAAACCGGAATGAACCGGTTCAAAGCCCTTTTCCAAAACCAGCTCACTGTTTGGACTTTGTTCCCTGTGGAAAATTAGCCTGAAGGCCCTGGACTGACTCCACAAACAGCTCAGCCACTCCCCCACAGCGCTCCTATTTTCTTGCTGCAATAACAGCCACTCCTATCTCTGATTTGGGTCCAACAAACAATCCCTCCCTTCTCCTCTAATGCCAGCCTCTCTGTGGTGAGCTCATGTCCTCCCTCTCTCTCCCTCTCCCTCTGACTCACAGTGTTCAGAGCTTTAAGAAATAAAAACCTGTTAGATCAGCCAGACTGGAATCACTGAGCTGCCAATGGGCCAGTCCTTCTGTGAAAGGGAATCTCACTTTCATTGTTAGCACCAAGGCTGAGTTACTTAACTTGGTCAGGAAAAACCCAGAACTCAACTCAGTCTTTCACCAGCAAAAACAATAGTGTTATGTGTCTTTAAAAGAGAAAGAAAATATGCCTTAGGTAAAACAAAATGACTCTGCCACTTCAACATCTCATAAGAGACCTCATTTATGTAGTTTTAAAACTGAACAATGAGGTGATGCCTTCTTGTGATATTTTTGAACATAGCAATTTCTGGCTAAGATGCAAAATGTTTTATGTTCAGTCTCCCTCAATGGAGGGGACTTGACCACATTTATCTTTATTCATGAAGGATCTTTATACATGCTGTTTATTGCAAATTTTTCAATAAATATTTATGGAATTTATTATAGTTTGTCACTGGAGAAGTAAGAATCAGAAATAAAGATTATCACCAAATATTTTGAAGGTAAGGGAGTCACCATAGTCTAAACCAGAAAATAATTTGCTAGATCTCAAATTTCTCAGAATTTTCAACAAAAACCTAGATTTTTAATCAATTTTGCAGGAAAAACGAACAAACAAACAAACATTGTCTTAAGTATCAGGACAAACAAAAACACTTTATAGGGGGTGGGAAGGAGGGCTAGCTCCCTCCCTTCTGAGCAATACCCTTATAATCAAGTTGGTATTTTATTACTAGCATCTCCTAGACCACAACTTATTGAATCTAGCAATTCTTGACAAAAGACCCAGGTTTTTTGCTTCCAACTCAATGGGCGATGTGTTTTTGAGGGCTTGGTACATACTTCTTATGATAAGTGTGCAAAGAAACAGGGGAAAAGAAATTGTTGGGGGAAAAAATATCTCGGCACTGGATTTGAACCTGCACTAATCATCAGTCTATAAAACAAGGTATAATTGAATAAATTAAGCATAGCAACATTTTTCAGCATTGTTGTTCTAACTGGCCAGCCAGCTTTGCGGATAGTTTTAAGTGGTTTGGCTGGTCTTTGCTGGAGAGTAGTTATCCATGAAGAGATAATTACCTTTCAATTACATGTAATGAATACTCACTCGGGTTTCTTTGCCCTGCCCTTTTGTCTCTTTGGGGGAAAAATACACTCAACTTCCCAGACAATTAACTCTCTATGAACTACCTACCCCAGTACTAGACTAAAAGAATAATGACAAGGAAACACAATTGACTGATTAGTTGCATTGGTATTTTGGTGAGTTTTCGGGGAAAAAAATCCCCAACAAGTATGATAGGTCCTTTTATTGGAAATGCCCTGGCAACTGCCAGCCAAAGAAAGATTCAAAGAGAGTTTATGATTCACAACATACTTTGAGTCCTTAAAGAAAGACACTGTAGAAATATGATGTATCAGCCAGCCTACTGGATGTTAGGCCTTCCTGTATTATGAAGCGAGAGGCAACAGATTCCTTAATCGTCTTTAAAAAAAATTGCCGTTGAGTCAATTCCAACTCATGGTGAACCCATGTGTGTCAGAGTTGAGCTGTGCTTCATAGGATTTTCAATAGCTGATTTCTCAGAAGCAGATTACCAGGCCTTTCATCCTTGGCTCCTCTGTATAGATTTCAACCGCCAGCCTTTTGGTTAACTGCCAAGCATGTTAACTATTTCATTAACACCCCCCCCAAAAAAACCAAAACCAAACCCGCTGCCCTTGAGTCGATTCCGACTCATAGCGACACTATAGGACAGAGTAGAACTGCCCCCATAGAGTTTCCAAGGAGCGCATGGTGGATTCGAACTGCCAACCTTTTGGTTAGCAGCTGTAGCTCTTAACCACTACACCACCAGGGTTTCCAGGGACTCCTAATTAGCTTTTACTTTAAAATTCACTGCCATGGTCCTTCCTGCTGTGGTTCACTAGTAAAGAAAAACCAGGCAAAATCGTAACTGAGGACAAGAGATGTTAATGTGCTTAACAAAGGTTGCACAGTTAGGCAGCGACAGAGATGGGATTTTAAATCCAGGTCTCTTTAATCCCAGAACCCAAGTGCTGTTTTGCATCTCATGAGATTATATGGATCAAATGCATATACAAAATCTCTAAATGCTTTTTAGCCCCTCTGATTCCTTTTTTTTTTTTTCTTTTTAAGATTAATGAGCAATTTATACAGCCACTGCTCAATGTTTTAGTCAAGCACACAGGAACAATCCTTTATGAGAACCCAAGGAAACTAGTTTTCAACTTGTCTTGGGTCGTTCAGCTCTCAACTTTCCATATCCATGTAAAGTGGCAAAAAGTCTGACAATCTATTCATCTCTGGAATGTGTTTTTGTATTTTGAGAATGAGTGCTTCTCATGTTCCAGTAATTCACACTAACTCAAATGTTTTAAATGAAGCCAGGCTGTGAAGGAACTCAGGAGGAAGTAGAAAACTGCCCCTGCTTGCTCCAAACTCTTCCCTGCTCACTCCATTCCATAAACAGCTGGCCTGAACACAAAGCACTGTCCCAAATTTAGTATATAATGCATTTTAAAGAGGGTTTTTTTTTCCCATGTCCTATCACAACCAAGCTATATAACAACATGGACTTTTAATTTCCTTTTTTTTTTCTTTTTAATTCACACTGTCCAAAAATTAAGTCAAAATGTTTCTTCAGAATCTCCTCGTCACTTTTTTTTTTTAATTTGATAAAGCTAGCAGCTTGTATCTACTCATCAAAGTGGTGAAAACAAGACGGGAAATGAATCTAACTGCTATTTCTATACAGCATCGCAACATGAGCTGTGTTTTCTAAGTCAGTGGAGAAGGGATGCAATCTTGGTGAGTACTAAAATGCTAACTGTTTTCAAATTTCCCTGTAAAAGTTTTCTGTATGTTATTGTCTTATCTTTTAAAGAGAAAGATAACACTTCAACCCCAAGAAAATCATAACTTAAAATATTTAAATGTAATTTAAATGTAATACCCTAAGAGGTTTTAAAAGTTAACAAAGAATATCACATAGCAATAAAAAGGATCAAACTACTGATATGCACAATAACATAAGAGAATTTCATAGGCATTATGCTGAATGGAAGAAGCCAGACACAAAAGATATATGATTCCATTCATATGAACTCATTCATAGAACTCAAAATGGCGATTACTTCAGTGTAGGGGCTGGGAAGGGCACTGACTGGAAAGGAACCCAAGGGAACCTTCTGAGTGCCGGAAGTGTTCTATATCTTGATCTGGGTGGTTATCTTGATCTGGGTGGTTACACAGGCATATTTGTTGTTGTTGCTATTAGTTGCAATCGAGTCAATTCTGACTCACGGTGACCTCACATGTGTAGAGTAGATCTGCTTCATAGAGTTTACAAGGCTGTGATCTTTCGGAAGCAGAATGCCAGGCCTGTCTTCTGAGGCACCTTTGGGTGGGTTCGAACTGCCAACCTTTTCACTAGTCCAACTCTTAACCATTTGCACTACTCAAGGATTCCCATACAGGCATATAATACGTACATAAAAATTCATCAAGCTGTGCTTTAAGTTCTTTATTAAATGTGTATTTATACCTCAATTTAAAAAGTTTTTTAAAAATTTAGCCAAGGTGTATACCTGAGAGAAAGATTAAATAATTCATATACACATCGAACATTACTGAAAACCCTGTTTCCTTTGGCAGACTTTTTAAATTATACTTAAAATTCTACAATTCTTTACCTGCAGTTATGAAATCCAAAAAGCTTTGAAAACCAAAAGTTTTTCAACTGGCCTGAACTGATAAGAGACTACTTAATTAACGCCTTTGTTTATTCCGTATTCTATCTAATGCAAATATTTATTATATGCCTCATTGTGGAAATGTTAATGTTTGACTACAGTCCTATTATATAGTACTCATTACCTTTCTAAAGTCCAAAAATATTCTAAGTTTTGAAATGCATCTGGGTCCAAAGCTCCCAGATAAGGATATCGTTAAGCTTTATTTATTTCAAAGTACAGTCAAAAAGATTTAAATAGCACATCAAATCTATGATTTCACAGATATTATTTCTTAATATGAGGCTAAATTTAAGTAAACTGTGAGCTGAATTACCAAAAAAAAAAAAATTTAAGTAAATAATAAGGTGGTTTACAGTTGTAGGGTTAACTTTACCCAAAGATTTAGGTTTCGTCCAGGGTTCCTGAGAGATAACCTCCAAAACCTTGGAATTTCTGGAGTGACTGAAGTGTCTTTGAGGCCTCCAGACCACACCTGAGGATTCATGCTAATGAGGTGCTTCTTGGGTGGCAGCTGGTGAGGCCAGGCCAGAAAGACTCACTAGTCAGCTGACTTCAGGTGAGGTAGGCTGATTCAATCAATCTTGCTTATATCATTAGTCCTCAATAAAGGCTCGTGACACAGAAGCTCCATGGACTTCCTGGTTGGTGAAAGACATCGGTGCATGTGGAAAGGTTAGGGACATGGAAGCTTTGCCTCGGGAACCCTCCCAGACCTCACCCTATGAGTTTCTTCATTTGTATCCTTTTTGCTATAATAAAACTGTAATCCTGAGTATAGTACTTTCCTGAGTTCTGTGAGTTGTTCTAGACAATTCTGGAACTCAAAGGAGTAGTGGAACCAGCAGGTCAGAAGTGAGGGGGCCATGGGGACCCTTGAGCTTATGGCAGGTATCCTGAGGGGGTAGTGGGAAACCCCCAAATTTGTAGCCAATAGGTCAGAAGTGAGAGTGTCGTGAGGACCCCCAAGTTTGCAGGTAGCATCTGAAGTTTTGGGCAGATTTAGCAGTCTGGAGGACTGTGTCCTTATTTGAGAAATAGATTTGATTTGATTGATCCTTCCAGTTTGGTGTGAGAAGTGGGAATTGATTTGATTTTCAAGCAATCAACAAAACTGGAAAAGTTATATGGGAAGGACTGAAGTTTGAGAAACATCTTTCCAGCATGTTCAAAAAGATTCCAACATGTCCCTGTTGTTGTTATTGCTGTTGTTAGGTGCTGTTGAGTCTATTTCTACTCATAGCAACCCCATGTAACAGAGTACAATTGCCCATAGGGTTTTTTAGGCTGTAATCTTTACAGAAGGAGCCCTGGTGGCACAGTGGTTCAGACCCAGCAATCATTCTATGAGGGAAGGATGTGGCAGTCTGCTTCCATAAAGATTATTGCCTTGGAAACCCTAAGGGGGAGTTCTACTCTGTCCTATAGGGTTCTATGAGTTGAAATCGACTCGACAGCAGAGATTTGGGTTTTTGGTTGTTCATCCTCACAGGAACAGAATGGCAGGTTTTTCTCCCGTGGAGTCACTGGGTAGGTTTTGAACTGTCAACCTTTCGGTTAGTGCCAAGCACATAATTGTTGCATCACCAGAGCTCCTTCAGCATGTCACTGCAGAAGGCCAAATCACCCACATAAGACAAACAGCAAGGGCAGTGCCTCTCTCTGTATCTTCCCCAGCACCAAGTAGGACCTTGCATGTGTACCTCAGCAAAGGTTTGTGGTGTTGACATTTGTCCCTCACCTTTTGACTTCTGTTACACCCCATACCTGAAAAGGAAAATTGAAGATTTTTTAAATAAAGTTTAAGACCATTGAGAAGTAGCTGTTTGGCTCCTTTTAGTTGATTGTAACAACCACTAGAACTACATATTGGTTTCTACCTTTTAACTTTAGAGCATGTCTTTACTTGAAGCCCTCAAAGACGCAAAAAAAAAAAAAAAAAAAAAAACCCACCAAATCCCTGCTGTTTATTTTGTTCGTCCAACAACAGAAATCTTACAAAGAGACCACATAAAATTCACCACTGACTTGGATTTACTCTGGGAAAAAATGTTCACTTTGTTTTTTTTTTCTGTCGATTCTACTTTGCACCATAATTTCTGAACTACTGCTTTTGTATTCCTCCCCTTTATTCCTTCATGTTTTTCCCCAAGGAGAAGAACTCACTGTCTGTATTTTGCCCGTATACATTCCAAAAGCACTGTACGTGTTTGCCTCATGCTTCTGTATCAGTTTCAGGGCGGTCATAAATCAGGTCTGTGGATGAAGGGGCTCAAACCAAAAACATGCCTTTGAAAGCGTGTAGCATCACTCTCAACCAGCAGCTGCAGCCTTTTATTAATGGTTCAGGAGTCTTTCACACCTCCTTTTAAATCCAGGGCATTCGAAGTAATAAAACAGGGAGCAGTTTATAGACAGGAAATATTAAAATATTTAATTGCTTTTTTTTTTCTTGGCACAAAGCAGACTGCCTCAAGGTTTCTATAACACATGAACAAAGGACACCTGTCCATGCCTGAATAGACATGAAATGGGGAATTGCTAAATTGGATACATCTGTGACCAAACCTCTGCTTCTAAACCCACATCAAGTCATTTTTTTTTTTTTATTAGTTTTCTTACTGTTTCCCTCCAATTGCTTTTTATTTTCTTCTTCCTTCTCATCTAGGTTACAATCAATTAACAGAAGAGAGTAGTAAACTAATATCATGCCCAAGATGATCCCTTAATCTATCTCGAATAGCAATGGTGTACAATTTGAACCTGAAAATTATTCCTATTGTCCAATCCTATGGGTTATAACCCAGCCCTTCAAACCCTTCTCAGAGTAACAGCTAAATGTTAAAATTGTTAATCAAATCACTAAGCCTTTTGACAATTTCTCTGTCTATACGGTGGAGTAAGACAGCCTCTGGTCAAGTTCTAGCTCTGCTATTTGCTAGTTGAGTGACTATAAACAAAAATACCAAGCCTGTTGCCATCGGCCCTATAGGACAGAGTAGAACTGTCCCACAGGGTTTCCAAGGAATGGCTAGAGGATTTGAACTGCGAACCATGACTACGGACAGGTTATTTAGCTTCTTTGAGATTCAGTCTCCTCATCTGTAAATGGGGATAGTCGATAGTGCATCTTAAAAGGGGCAGTTGCAGACATTAAAGAAGATATTATTCATCAAGTACTTGGTGTACGGTATTTGGAACATTTGAGTCCTAGTGTTAGTTATCCTTCTATTAAAATTTAGTCTAAAAAAGAATCGTTCATAAAGCAGAAGAGGGCATGACTAGCACTCTTTTATGAACATACAATAGTACAAGAGTATCTTGCTGAAATCTACATTCACTTTCTATTGCTACATAATAAATTACCACAAACTCAACTGCTGAACAACATCCGTTCATTAGCTCATGGTTCTGTCAGCCAGAAGTGCAACAGAGTGACTGACTGGGTTCTCAGGGTTGCACAAGGCTGAAATCAAGATGTTGGCCAGACTGAGTTCTGGTTTAAAGACACTGTGAAATAATGTTTTCATAGTCACATGGTTGTTGGCTAAATTCATTTCCTTGTGGCACTGAGTCCCCATTTTCTTCTGGCTGTCATCCAGAGGCCTCTCCCAGTTCCTAGAGGCCACTCTCAGCCTCTTTTCATTTGAATCTTTCCATCTTCAAAGCCAACAACAAAAAATTTCTTTTGCATAGACGACCTCTCATGCTTCTATTCCCTCTGACTTCTGCCACCAGGCAGAGACAATTCTGCTTTTAAAGAGGTCATGTGATTATGTTAGGCCAACCTGGGTCATCTTTCTATCTTAAGGTCAGTTGAGTAGTAAACTTAAATTTTATCTGCAAAATCTCTTTTGCCATGGAACAAAACATAATCGTGGCAGTAACACCAGAGAGAGGAGATCGGGGGGCCATCACAGAACTGACTAACAAAATATTAATAATAGGAGTTGGGATGAAAACCATGTATTTTAAGACAGAGCCAAGAAGGAATGTAGCAGCCTCCAAACCACTGTTTCTGGCCTCCATCCTTGCTGCCCTCAAATCCAACCTTCATAGAGCTACCTGCATTAGTTATCTAAAAGCAAACCTTATTGCCTACAAGATCAAGTTTAAACCCTTAACTTGATCCACAAGGCCCTCCGTGATTTGTCAGATTTCTCAAAACTATCTCTCAAGCCTCTTGCTAATTCCATGTTCATGCTTTATGACTCAGAAACACCAAACTGCTGGTAGTTCCCTTCATTTACCATGATATTTCATACCTCTCTGGTTTTATACAAGCTGGACCCTCTACCTGAAATGCCCATCATATTTTCACCACTTCTTTGCCTAGGTAACTCGGGTCCTTCCTTTAATTTTTCTCAAGCATCATTTATCTCATTTACTCATTCATTCATCCAATGAGGAAATATTGAAGATCCATTCTAAGCCATAGACTAGGGTACAGTGATGAAATAGACTCACACAGCCTCTGCCCTCACAGAGTATACATTCTTGTTAGGCATATAGGCAGTTAAACAAAGAATTACAGTGCACTGGTAAACACAGGCAGTCCCTGGATTACGAATGAGTTCTTTCCCTAAATCTGTCTTTAAGTCATATTTGTACATTAAGTCGAAACAGTTAGGCAAGTTTCGTTTCTAACATCAATTAGTCAAATGTTTGTGTTATTATATGGTATGTGGTGTATCTTTGTATACATAAAAAAACTTTAAAGAAACATTTCCAGATAAATTAACACATCTTTAACATAATAATATAGTAATAATAATAATAATGTGTTGATGCACATTGCAAAGTAGTGCAATAGTTTATTATGAACCGTTGTGTGTACCTCAAATTTTTAATATAATAGGCTTTAAGGGGGTTGGTTTGTAAATACGGATTGTAGGTATGTTGGGTGTTCATAACCTGGAGACTGTCTGTACCAAGACTGGAAAAGCTCCAAAACACCTCCAAGAGGCACTTAACCAGAGAAGGAAGTGTTCTAGAGGAAGTGACATTCAAGCCAAGACCCAAAGCATGAGTAGGAGTTAGCCAGGTAAATGGGGTGGGGAGTAGTTTTCAGATGAGGAAATAGAACACAAACATCTGTGTGTTAGGAAGAACATGATTTCTTTGAGGAACTGAGAATAGCTGAATCTGACTGGAGAACAGGGTATTGGGGGCAGTATAGAGTCTTTCCCTGGGGCAGTGGGAAGCCATTGAAAAGTTTAGGGTTAGATTTGTGTTTTAGAGAGATCTCCCCCAGCTGACCTGCAGAAAATAGATCAGAGGAGGGACAGGCAACAGGAAAGGAAACCAGCAGAGAGGTTGGAGCAGTTATCCAGATCAGAGGTGACAGTGGCTGGTTTTATGTAACAGCAATAGCGCTAAAGGGAAATAGATATGAGAGATATGACAACAACAAGAACTTGGTAATGAATAGGATATTGGGGGTGAGAGAGAACACGGACCATGTTTCTAGTTTAGGCAATGGGGTGGATGCCAGTGTCCACCACTAACAGAACATGGGTGGAGGAGCATGTTTGTGGGGGAAGATAATTGTTGCCAAATGGTTTTTAGAATAACCAGTAATTTACAGAGCCTATTTCAATTCGTCCTAGCCCACCTGTATGATTCATCTACATTAAGCAAGGAAAGAGCCCCAGTTGTTGGGTATGTGAGCAAGAAGGAAAAATATATAAATGGCACCAGTCACTTGTTCCCCTAATTATCCACCACTGGTCCTAGGGTCGAAGGTTCTCATCATCTGGGATTTCTTACTCAGCATAGGCGAGAATGATGGAGAATGTTGGTGATGACCCATCGCTGTTTCCACTCAAGTTGACTACTTCCCCCAGGCATCTGCATGGCTCGCGTCATTCCTTTCTTCAGTCAGGTCTCTACTTAAACATTATCTTATCAGAAAGGACTTGATGACCACCCTTTAAAAGGGCAAAATCTCCCACCCACTTCCCAGCATGTCCTAGTTTGCTTTATTTTTCTGCATAGCACTTATCACCATCTGACAGGTGGGGTGTGTGTATGTGTGTGTGTGTGTGTTTGGTACACACAGGACACTAGTAAATATTTGTTGAATGAATGCAGGAATGAAAGTCTGTTGCTCAGGAGAAAATCAGATGGGATTATAAAAGTGGTATTAAACTCAACAAGAAAGAAGAAAAAAAGAAACACATGAAATGGTATTAAGTTCATGCTGTTGTTGTTAGCTGCTGTCAAGTTGGCTCTCGACTCATGGCAACCTAATGCACAATGGGATCACATCTTTGTGATCCATAGGGTTTTCATTGGCTGATTTTCAGGAGCAGATTTCCAGGTCTTTCTTCCTAGTTTATCTTAGTCTGGCAGCTCTGCTGAAACCTGTTCAGCATCCTAGCAACACACAAACCTCCACTAACAAAAAAGTGGTGACTGTATGAGGTGCATTGGCTGGGAACTGAACCCAGGTCTCTCACACAGAAGTTGAAAATTCTGCCACTTAACCACCACTGCCCTCTATTAAGCTCATAGGAGGAAATGAATTTTCTCAGAGAGAATATAGAGTTAGAAGAGACCCCTAAAGAATTTCACATTTACTAACTTTTAAATGATGAGCTGCAGAAGAGTCTACAAAAGAATGAAGTGCTCGTTTTGGCAGCACATATGCTAAAATTGGTACAATGTAGAGATTAGCATAGCCCCTACACGAAGATGACACACAAAAAAGTAGAAGGAGTAGTTAGGAAGGCAGAAGAAAACCAGGATGGAGGAGAGCCAGAGAAGCCAAGGGAGGAGGGTGGTCATGAAGGAGGTGTCAGTAGTGGCAAATGCAACCAAGAAGACAAGAAAAGGGCTGGAAAGTCTCCACTGAATTTAGCAACCAAGATGTCATTAATGGCAGTTATTGAGAGCAATTCAGGGGAGAGGTAAAGATGAGGGCCAGATTTCAGTGGACTTAGGAGCAAAAGGCAAGAGAGAAGGGATAAGAAAGGAGTAGGTGAGGGAGGTAACTGAAGGGATGCAGAGTTGAGGAGAGTTGTTTTTCTTAATACACTAGAGGTCAGAACAAATTTCAAGGTTGGTGGGAAAGATACAGTAAAGAGGAAGAGGTTTAAGATAAGAGAGAGCAAAAAGATAATCAACACCGGGAGATCTCTGAAGTACAGGAAAGGAGGCTTCCTTCTTCCGGAAGCCTCCCCTGACCTCCCTATGACCCTTCTGCTTTCCATCTTCCCCAGCACAGCCTGGATCAAGTGGGTATAGGTCTATTATTGTACCTATCCAGTGGAATGGTAATTTTGTTTATGTCACTATCATTCCACTGGGTTAGGAGCTTAATTAGGAAATGGGTCACTTCTGATTCATCTTTTTATCCCCAAGAATTAGCACAGAATCTGGTACATAGTAGATAATAAATATATGATAAACGAATGAATGAACTAATAGACAAGAAGACATGTGGACTGATGGATTCAATAAGTATATCTTGACTGCCTACTGTGTGCCAGGCTTTGCTCTGGGATCTGGTAATGAAACAGCAGAAAACAAAGCCCATGAACAAGTGAACTGAGGGGAGGACACAAAGAGACATACAGAGGAAAAAGGAAAAAAGCAGATAAATGAAACAGGAAAAAGCACTTCATAAATTCCAAAATGCTTATGCTTTTGAAGGGACACCATGCCTCTTCATAGCCAATTTTTTTCATGTATGAGGGGAGGATTTACTTACCATTTATTAGAATTGATCATAGTCTTGCTTCTCCGTTTTTTGCTTTTCATGATATTTGTAATCTGTGAATCACTTGCTTGAATTTGCCTTTCCCAAAGGTGGATTACACTGGTTTACTAGTCCTTTATCAAAAGAGAGACATAGCCCCAAGTTTCCAGAGTACAGTAGGGTTAAAGCCCCTACTGTGGATTATTCCAATGTGCCTTCCCACTTAGGACCACTGGTCATCATTACGTTCTTCTGCAGAGATTAATCAGAAAAGAGAAAAGACACGATGTTCATGGCTGTCAGTTTACCTACTGTGGAGGTCTGCATGTTGCTGTGATACTGTAAGCTATGGCACCAGTATTCAAATACAAGCAGAGTCACCCATGGTGGACGGGTTTCAGCTGAGCTTCTTGACTAAGACAGGCTAGGAAGAAGGACTCAGCAGTCTACTTCTGAAAAGCATTAGCCGGTGAAAACCTTATGAATAGCAGCAGAACATTGTCTGATATAGTGCTGGAAGATGAGCCCCCCAGGTTGGAAGGCACTCAAAAGATAACTGGGGAAAAGCTGCCTTCTAAAAGTAGAGTTGACCCTAATGACATGAAGGGAGTCAAGCTTTCAGGACCTTCATTTGCTGATGTGGCATGACTCAAAATGAGAAGAAACAGCTGCAAACTTCCATTAACAATCGGAACTTGGAATGTACAAAGTATGAATCTAGGAAAATTGGGAATCATCAAAAATTAAATGGTATGCATAAACATCGATATCCTAGGCATTAGTGAGCTGAAATGGACTGGTACTGGCCATTTCGAATTGGACAATCATATGGTCTACTATGCCAGGAATGACAACCTGAGGAGGAATGGTACTGCATTCATCATCAAAAAGGACATTTAAAGCTCTATCCTGAAGTACAACACTGTCAGTGATAGGATAATATCCCTACACCTACAAAGAAGACTAGTTAATACGACTATCAATGAAATTTACACCAACCACTAAGGCCAAAGATAAAGAAATTAAAGATTTTTACCAACTTCTGCACTCTGAAGTTGATCGAACATGCAATCAGGGTGTATTGATAATTACTGGTGATTGGAATGCAAAAGTTGGAAACAAAAAAGAAGGATTGGTAGTTGGAAAACATGGTCTTGGCAATAAAAATGATGCCAGAGGTCGCATGACAGAATTTTGCAAGACTACTGCCTTCTTCGTTGCAAATACCTTTTTTCACTGACATAAATGGTGACAATACACCTGGACCTTGCCAAATGGAATACATAGGAATCAAACTGACTATATCTGTGGAAAGAGATGATGAAAAAGCTCGATATCACCAGTCAGAAGAAGGCCAGGGGCCGAATGCGGAACAGACCATCAACTGTTCATGTGCAAGTTCAAGGTGAAACTGAAGCAAATTAGAACAAGTCCACTAGAGCCAAAGTACAACTTTGAGTATATTCTCCTGAATTTAGAGACCATCTCAAGAATAGATTTGACGTGTTGAACACTAATGACCAAAGACCAGACGAGTTGTGGGATGACATCAAGGACATCATACATGAAGAAAGCAAGAAGCCATTAAAAAGAAAGAAAAGACCAAAATGGATGTCAGAAGAGACTCTGAAACTTGCTCTGAATGTCAAGTAACTAAAACAAAAGGAAGAAATGATGAAGTAAAAGAACTGAATAGATTTCCAAGGACAGCTTGAGAAGGCAAAGTAAAGTATTATAATGACATATACAAAGAGCTGGAGATAGAAAACCAAAAGGGAAGAACACGCTCGGCATTTCTCAGGATGAAAGAACGGAAGAAAAAATTCAAGCCTCAAGTTGCAATAGTGAAAGATTCTACAGAGAAAATATTAAATGACACAGGAAGCATCAAAAGAAGATGGAAAGAATATAGAGTCGTTATACCAAAAGTAACTGATTGATGTTCAACCATTTCAGGAGTAGCATATGATCAGGAACCGATGGTACTGAAGGAAGAAACCCAAGCAGCACTGAAGGCATTGACAAAAAACAGGGCTCCAGGAATTGATGCAATACTGATTGAGATGTTTCAACAAACGTGTGCGGTGCTGGAAGTGCTCATTCGTCTATCCCAAGAAATTTGGAAGACAGCTACCTGGCCAACTGACCAGAACAGATCCATATTTATGCCTGTTCCCAAGATAGGTGATCCAACTGAATGTGGAAATTATTGAACAATACCATTAATATCACACCCAAGTAAAATTTTGCTGGAGATCATTCAAAAGTTGCTGTTGCAGTATATCAACAGGGAACTGCCAGAAAGTCAAGTCAGATTCAGAAGAGGATGTGGAACCAGGGATATCATTGCTGATGTCAGATGGACCCTGGCTGAAAGAAGAGAATACCAGAAAGACATTTAACTCTGTTCTGTTGACTATGCAAAGGCATATGACTGTGTGGATCATAACAAATTATGGACAACATTGCCAAGAATGGGAATTTCAGAACACTTAATCGTGCTCAAGAGGAAACTGCACACAGATCAAGACGCAATCTTTCGAACAGAACAAGGGGATACTGTGTGGTTTAAAGTCAGGAAAGATGTGTGCCAGAGTTGTATCCTTCCACCATACCTATTCAATCTGTATGCTAAGCAAATAATCCCAGTAGCTGGACCCTATGAAGAAGAATGGGGCATCAAGATTGGAGGAAGATGCACTAACAACCTGTGCAATGCAGATGACACAACCTTTCTTGCTGAAAATGAAGGGGATTTGAAGCACTTACTGATGAAGATCAAAGACCACAGCCTTCAGTATGAATTACCCCTCAACATAAAGAAAACAAAAATCCTCACAAATGGACCCATAAGCAACATCATGATAAAGGGAGAAAAGACTAAAATTCTCAAGGATTTCATTTTCCTTCGATACATGGTCAACACACATGGAAGCAGCAGTCAAGACAAAAAAAGACACATTGAGCAAATCTGCTGCAAAAGACCTCTTTAAAGTGTTTAAAAGCAAAGAAGTCATTTGGAAGACTAAGGTGTGCATGATCCAAGCCATGGTGTTTTCAGTCGCCTCATATGCATGAGAAAGCTAGACAATGGATAAGAAAAACCAAAGAGTTGATGCCTTTGAATTGTGGTGTTGGTGAAGAATATTGAATGTACCACAGACTGCCAAAGGAATGAACAAATCTGTCTTGGAAGAAGTATGACCAGAATGCTCTTTAGAAGCAAGAATGGCGAGACAGTCTCACATACTTTGGCCATGTTATCAGGAGGGATCAGTCCCTGGAGAAGGACATCATGCTTTGTAAAGTAGAGGGTCAGTGAAAAAGAGGAAGGCTCTCAAAGAGATGGATTGACACAGTGGCTGCAACAAGGTGCTCAAGCATAACAACGATTGTGAGGCTAGCACAGGAGTGGACAGTGTTTCATTCTGTTGTACATGGAGTCGCTATGAGTTGGAACCTACTGGATGACACCTAACTATAACAACAACAGAGATTAATCAGAAAAGAGGGGAACAGAAGTGGGGAAACAGACATTTCCCTACAGGTCAACAGCCACTAAAAGCACAGCTTTAGATGTTCCTCAAACATTCCCAAACAGGAGTACCTACATATGAGTCATTAGTGTACACCCCAGGAACACTCTGGGCCCCATAGATGGGACCGATTGAGTGATTTGGGCAACATCATACAATAACACTACAGTGATGCCAAGAAGCTACCTTAGATCACTCATGCAAGTGACAAAAAATTTATCCAAACAAGTGTAAAGAGAACATGGCAGTCACTTGGAATATTTAAACAGGGGTGTACTAGGGTTGGTGTCACCCAGTGCAGTAACTCATGGTGTTACCTCCCCACCCCGCATCCTAACTACCACAATATTGGAGCTAAAACACCAGAAAATTTGACAAAATCAGCAACTATAAAAACACTGGCAACAACAAAATCAACAACATGCTTGTAGCTTAAGCAGATGAGAACACATGATTCGAAGCATCACTGTAATTTGGTAATAATGAGAGCTCTGACTGGACTGCATCAGAAGGTTCAAAAAAGTAAATTAGCATAGAGTCTTAGCATTGCAGATAAATTGATACATGTAAGCTGGGCTTACAAAAAAAATTTTGTTGTTATAACTAACTACAAGGATATTTTTATCAAAAATAATATATTTCTGACAAAACACTGCACAAAAATTTTATAGACAGTCATTTTGGTGTCATCCCCTCTGGCAGTGTTACCCAGTGAAGTCTATACCCTCCGTACCCCTCTAGTGACACCACTGCATTTAAGAATTCACATCCTGAAGGCTCTTGGATATCAGAAGCTAATCAACACTTGTTTTCCTTTTACTTACTTCCCTTACTGTAGTCATATATTCAAAAGAATAGAATCCTTTGATGGCTCTTTTTACTCCGAAACCCAGTTTCTAACCTTGGTTTGGCCCTTTACTATTGTACACTTATGCTCTTTCCCCAGTGATGTTACCCAATTGAACAATCACTTCTACATTGATTGTTCCCAAGTTCTTGGCTTGGAGCACAGACCTACATTTCAATATTCCAGTCCAATATCTGGATATCCCCCTAATACCACAAACAAACACGTTCAAAACCAAACTCATCCTCTTCCTTCACAAAACCAGTTCTTCCACCTGACTTCTTGGCTTCTATTAATGATGCCAATCTTCTGCCACAGGAGAAAGATGCGGCAGCTTGCTTCCACAAAGATTAAAAAAAAAAAAAAAATTTTTTTTTTTTTTTTTTTTTTACATCCTTCAAAACCCTGTGGAGCAGTTCTATTTTATCCTATAGGGTTGCTCTGAGTCAGAATCAACTTGATGGCAATGGGTTCAGGTTTTTTGGTTTTGCCATTCTACCAGAAACCTCAGTCATCTTTGACCCCTTCCTCTCTTTTATCCTTCCCTTGCATCTCTTCTTAAATTCCATTGCTGTTTTCTAGGACCCATTTTTAGCATGTCATTCCCACCCATCTGTTATTCAACTCCATCTGTTATTCCCATTACCTCCACCCTAGTTCAAACTCTTATTTCTTCTCGTCTGGACTATTGCAAGGAATCCTGGTGGTGCAGTGGTTAAAGTGCTCAGCTGCTAACCCAAAGGTCAGCGGTTCAAACCCACCAGCTACTCCACAGGTGAAAAGATGTGGCAGTCTACTTCCGTAAAGATTTACAGCCTTGGAAACCTTATGGGGCAATTTTTTTTATGAGTTAGAAATCAACCAAATGGCAGTGAGTTTTTGATTTTGGACCACCACAAACACTTTATTGGGAAAAGAAAATTTTACAACCAGAGAAATTAGGATTCAAACCCTGGTTTCATCCATGTCTAGTTGTGTGATTTGGGCCAATTTTCCCAAATCCACTAAGTTTTCATTTCCTCATAAAAATGATGGTTCATTTCAAGATTATGTAACATAATGTCTGTTAAAGAGCCTAGCACATAATCGCACTCACCTAATGCTATTTTATTTCGCTCATATTTACATACTCACCCCAACCTGATACCATAACTGGTCTCTTTTCCTTTTTAGTTCATTTCACATATCACTTACTGCTCAAAGGATCAATGACTCTTCCCTCAAAGAGTGGTCTCATGATGTCTTTTCTGTACTCATAAGCCTCTAATAGCTTCCCTTTTTCTACAAAAACAAGACCCAGTTCCTTCCTTGCCTTCCACAATATCACCAAGCTACTTCCTCATCCTCCATCTTCCAAACTGGTCTTCTCAGCCTTCCCTAAACACCCTCATGTTTTTACCATGCCAATCTTTTGACTTGGTATGTCTTTGTAATTAATCTCTACCAGCCAAAATTCTACCTATCCCTTAAGAAGGAACTCAGATGCTACACCTCTCATGATGCCAAATTCTGATAACTACATAGAATTTCTTCTGCTTTTGAATCCCACTTCACTATCTCAATATCTATATTACGGTGTCTGTCAAAATCTACTTCATACTATGGTCAATTGCATACTTGTCTTAATCTCGTGTAGGACTGTGTACTGTCTAACTTACTGATTATCTCTAAAGCCTACGACATTTCACTTACTCAACATTCAAGAAATGAGCAAAATTGATTTTAAGATGTCCCTAGTAATAGCACTCATCTGTTAGAATAAACACTCCACAAGGGCAGTAATTTTTGTCTATTTTAATCACTGATAAATCTCAAGCATCTTAAACAGTGCTTAAAATATAGTGAGTGCTGAGGAGGCGGAGCCAAGATGGCAGACTAGACATGCTTCCAGTGAGCCCTCTTTACAACAAAGGCCCAAAAAACAAGTGAAACAAGTATATTTATCACAGGCTAGGAGCCCTGAACATCAAAAGCAAGCTTAGAAAACGAACTGAGGGGCAGGGCGAGGAAGAGGCAGTTCAGAAGCAGAGAGGAGTTTCTGGACCTGAATAGCGGGAGTTCTCAGGCACCATTCCCGGAGCCCCTGTGGTGTGATGGTACTAGCCTTCAGCCGCAGTTTCCTCAGGGAGAAGCACCAGCCACACAGCCTACTCAAACCTCCGGAACCAGAGAAGAATGGCATTCTGGCAAAAGCTAAGTACTTGCATATATTTTACTGCGCCCTGCCTCCGAAAGCCAGCTTCAGCGGCTGACCTCCCTGGGCCTCAGATAGTTCTGGTTGAGCATCTAGAGCCATCCTCCCAGTCTTAGAGAACGAATAAATTTGCAATTGGAGGAAGATATAATTTGCCAGCTCCACTAACTGGGGGAGCTCAGGACAGAAGAAGTACCTGTCCGGGCATAAATGGTCCATGGACTTTGAGTACTTTTCCCCTCAGCATGGACCTGCATGGGCCTATTTCATGAGAATAGGCCCTTGCTGGCAGACTTCAACCATTTCAGCTGTGTGGCAGAGAGGTCAGTGTTTGATGTTTGACATTGCTTTGCCTATTGAACAAGGTCCTCAGCTACGCACATCAGGGGCCTAAGGACTGGTAGCTCCACTCAGGTCATGCAGCCACCTGCAACAGGGGTCCAAGGATAACTGGTACCTCCCAGTCCTTACAACCAAAAACACTGAGTGCCCATGGTCCGTCTGCAGAACCCACCCACCTGTAAACTCTAGGGGACAAGGATGCACTTTCCTCAGAGACACATGGAGGATGATTCTCAGGCCTCTGCCTTGTTCAGAGTGTGACTCCCTGCTGCAACCAGATACCGGTACCTACCCCAATCACCCCTGCCCCTCTAAGACTGTAGGACAGAGCCTGTACCAAACACTTGAAGATCAGCTACCTGGACCCCTGAGCTGAATTCATACAAGAAAAGTGAATGGACTTCTAGACTGGTAGATCTGATAACAGCTCTAGCCATCTGGGGACAGGATGTCAGAGCTCCAAAGGTGAAAATAATCAAGGTAGCTCACTCAAGCAACCCATTTGGGCATATCAAAACAAAACAAAGCAAGAAGCTATGATACAGTAAGCAAACATAAAATAAACTAACACAATAACTTATAAATGGCTCAGAGAAAACAGTCAATATCAAGTCACATAAAGAAATGGACCATGATCGCCTCAACAAGCTCTCAAAACAAAGAATCCAGGGAGCTTCTGGATGAAAGTGCCTTCCTAGAATTACCAGAGGCAGAATACAAAAGATTAATATACAGAACCATTCAAGGCATCAGGAAGGAAATGAGGCAATACCCTGAACAAGCCAAGGAACACACAGATAAAGCAACTGAAGAAATTAGAAAGATTATTCAGGAACATAATGAAAAATTTAATAAGCTGGAAAAATCCATAGACAGACAGCAATCAGAAATTCAGAAGATTAACAATAAAATTACAAAAGTAGACAACACAATAGAAAGTCAGAGGAGCAGAATAGAGCAAGTGGAAGGCAGAATTGGGGACCTTGAAGATAAAGCACTTGGTGCCAATATATTTGAAGAAAAATTAGATTAAAAAAAAAAAAAACTTAAAAAAATGAAGAAACCTTAAGAATGATGTGGGACTCTATCAAGAGAAATAACCTACGAGGAATGGGAATACCACAACAGGGAGGGGTAACAGAAAAAACAGTCAGAATTGTTGAAGATTTGTGCACAGAAAACTTCCTTGATATCATGAAAGATGAGAAGATATCAATCCAAGTTGCTCATAGAACTCCACATAAGGTAGATGTTAAAAGAAAGTCACCAAGAGATATTATAATCAAACCTGCCAAAACCAAAGATAAAGAGACAATTTTAAGAGCATCTAGGGATAAATGAAAAGTCACCTGCAAAGGAGAGCCAATAAGAATAAGCTTGACATATATAGAACACTCCACCCAACAGCAACAAAGTATACTTGCTTTTCTAGTGCACGTGCAACATTCTCTAGAATAGACCACACATTAGGTCATAAAGCAAGCCTTAGCTGAATTGAAAATATTGAAATATTACAAAGCACCTTCTCTGAACATAAGGCCATAAAAGTGGAAATCAATAACAGAAAAAGCAGGGAAAAGAAATCGAACACTTGGAAACTGAACAATACCCTGCTCAAAAAAGACTGGATTATAGAAGACATTAAGGATAGAATAAAGAAATTCATGGAATGCAATGAGAATGAAAACACTTCCTATCAGAACCTTTGGGACACAGTGAAAGCAGTGTGCAGAGGCCAATTTATATCAAAAAATGCACACGTTCAAAAAGAAGAAAGGGCCAAAATCACAGAATTATCCCTACAACTTGAACAAATAGAAAGAGAGCAACAAAAGAAACCCACAAGCACCAGAAGAAAACAAATAATAAAAATTAGAGCTGAACTGAATGAAATGGAAAACAGAAAAGCAATTGAAAAAATTAACAAGACCAAAAGCTGGTTCTTTGAAAAAATCAACAAAATAGATAAACCATTGGCCAAACCGACAAAAGAAAAACAGAAGAGGAAGCAAATAACCTGAATAAGAAATGAGATGGGCAATATTACAACAGACCCAAATGAAATTAAAAGAATCATATCAGATTACTATGAAAAATTGTACTCTAACAAATTTGAAAACCTAGAAGAAATGGATGAATTCCTAGAAACACACTACCTACCTAAACTAACACAAGCAGAGGTAGAACAGCTAAACAGACCCATAAGAAAGGAAGGGATTAAAAAGGTAATCAAAAAACTCCCAACAAAAAAAAGCCCTGGCCCAGATGGCTTCAATGCAGAGTTCTACCAAACCTCCAGAGAAGAGTTAACACCACTATTAGCAAAGGTATTTCCGAGCATAGAAAAGGACAGAATAGCCCCAAACTCATTCTATGAAGGCAGTATATCCCTGATACCACAAAAAAAGAAAATTGTAGACCTATATCCCTCATCAACTTAGATGCAAAAATCCTCAACAAAATTCTAGCCTATAGAATTCAACAACATATCAAAAAATAATTCACCGTGACCAAGGGGGATTCATACCAGGTATGCAGGGATGGTTCAACATTAGAAAAACAATTAATGTAATCCATCACATAAATAAAACAAAAGACAAGAATCACATGATTTTATCAATTGATGCAGAAAAGGCATTTGACAAAGTCCAATACCCATTCATGGCAAAAGCTCTCTGCAAAATAGGAATAGAAGGAAAATTCCTCAACATAATAAAGGGAATTTATACAAAGCCAGTAGCCAACATAATCCTAAATGAAGAGAGCCTGAAAGCATTCCCCTTGAGATCGGGAACCAGACAAGGATGCCCTTTATCACCACTCTTATTCAGCATTGTGCTGGAGGTCCCAGGCAGAGCAATTAGGCAAGTTAAAGAAATAAACGGCCTCCAGATTGGCAAGGAAGAAGTAAAAGTATCTCCATTTGCAGATGACTTGATCTTATCAGAAAACCCTAAGGAATCCTCAAGAAAACTACTGAAACTAATAGAAGAGTTCAGCAGAGTATCGGGATACAAGATAAACATACAAAATCAGTTGGATTCCTCTACACCAACAAAAAAGAACATCAAAGAGGAAATCACCAAATCAATACCATTTACAGTAGCCCCCAAGAAGATAAAATACTTACGAATAAATCTTACCAGAGATGTAAGAGACTTATACAAAAAAACTACAAAAACACTGTGCAAGAAACCAAAAGAGACTTACATAAGTGGAAAAACATACCTTGCATTATAAAAATGTCTATTCTACCAGAGGAAACCCTGGTGGCGTAGTGGTTGAGTACTACAGCTGCTAACCAACAGGCTGGCAGTTCAAATCCACCAGGTGCTCCTTGGAAACTCTATGAGGGGGTTCTACTCTGTCCTAAAGGGTCACTATGAGTCAGAACCGACTCAATGGCAGTAGGGTTTATTCTACCAAAAGCGATTGATAGATACAATGCAATTCTGATCCAAATTCCAATGACATTTTTTAATGAGATGCAGAAACAAATCACCAGCTTCATATGGAAGGGAAACAGGACCTGGATAAGTAAAGCATTACTGAAAAAGAAGAACAAAGTGGGAGCCCTTACTGTACCTGATTTTAGAACCTATTATACCGCCACAGTAGTCAAAATAGCCTGGTACTGGTGCAACAAAGGATACATAGACCAATGGAAAAGAATTGAGAATCCAGACATAAATCCATCCACATATGAGCAGCTGACGTTTGACAAAGGCCCAAAGTCAGTTCAATGGGGAAAAGATAGTCTATCTAACAAATGGTGCTGGCATAACTGGATATCCATCTGCAAAAAAATGAAACAAGACCCATACCTCCCATGCACAAAAACGAGTGCAAAATGGATCAAAGACCTAAAAATAAAATCTAAAATGATAAAGATCATAGAAAAAAAATAGAGACAATTTTAGGAGCCCTAATACATGGCATAAACAGTATACAAAACACTATAAAGAATGTAGAAGAAAAACTAGATAACTGGGAGCTCCTAAAAATCAAACACCTATGCTCATCCAAAGACTTCACCAAAAGAATAAAAAGATTACCTACAGACTGGGAAAAAGTTTTTAGGTACGACATTTCCTATCAGCACCTGATCTCTAAAATCTACATGATACTGCAAAAACTCAACTGCAAAAAGGCAAATAACCCAATTAAAAAATGGGCAAAAGATGTGAATAGACACTTCACTAAAGAAGACATTCAGGTAGCTAACAGATACATGAGGAAATGCTCACGATCATTAGCCATAAGAGAAATGCAAATCAAAACTACAATGAGATTTCATCTCATTCCAACAAGGTTGGCATTAATCCAAAAAACACAAAATAATAAATGTTGGAGAGGCTGTGGAGAGATTGGAACACTTATACATTGCTGGTGGGAATGTAAAATGCTACAACCACTTTGGAAATCGATTTGGTGCTTCCTTAAAAAGCTAGAAATAGAACTACCATATGATCCAGCAATCCCACTCCTTGGAATATATCCTAGAGAAATAAGAGCCTTTACACAAACAGATGTATGCACACCCATGTTTATTGCAGCACTGTTTACAATAGCAAAAAGATGGAAGCAACCAAGGGGCCCGTCAATGGATGAATGGATAAATTATGGTATATTCACACAATGGAATATCACACATCGATAAAGAACAGTGAGGAATCTGTGAAACATTGCATAACATGGAGGAATCTGGAAGGCATTACGCTGAGTAAAATTAGTCAGTTGCAAAAGGATAAATGTTGCATAAGGCCACTGTTACAGTAACTGGAGAAATAGTTTAAACAAAGGAGAAAATATTCTTTGATGGTTACGAGAGGGGGGAGGGAGGGTGGGAGAGAGGTATTCACTAATTAGATAGTAGATAAGAACTACTTTAGGTGAAGGGAAAGATAACACACAACACAGGCGAGGTCAGCACAACTGGACTAAACCAAAAGCAATGAAGTTTCCTGAAAAAACTGAATGCTTCAAAGGCCAGTGTAGTAGGGGCAGGGTTTGGGGACCATGGTTTCAGGGGACATCTAAGTCAATTGGCATAATAAAATCTATTTAGAAAACATTCTGCATCCCACTTTGGAGAGTGGTGTCTGGGGTCTTAAACGCTAGCAAGTGGCCACCTAAGATGCATCAATTGGTCTCAATCCACTTGGATCAAAGGAGAATGAAGAACACCAAGGACACAAGGTGATTAGGAGCCCAAGAGACAGACAGGGCCAGATGAATCAGAGACTACATCATCCTGAGACCGGAAAAACTAGATTGTTCCTGGCTACAACCAATGACTGCCCTGACAGGGAACACAACAGAGAACCCCTGAGGGAGCAGGAGAGCAGTGGGATGCAGACCCCAGATTCTCATAAAAAGACCAGACTTAATGGTCTGACTGAGACTAGAAGGACCCCGGTGGTCATGGCCCCCAGAACTTCTATCGGCCCAGGACAGGAACCATTCCCAAAGCCAACTCTCAGACATGGGTTGGACTGGGCAATGGGTTGGAGAGGGAGGCTGGTGAGGAGTGAGCTTCTTGGATCAGGTGGACACTTGAGACTATGTTGGCATCTCCTGACTAGAGGGATGATGAGAGAGTAGAGGGGGTTAAAAGCTGGTGAGACAGACACTAAAAGAGAGAGTGGAGGGAGGGAGTGGGCTGTCTCATTAGGGGGAGAGCAATTGGGAGTATGTAGCAAGGTGTATATAAGTTTTTGTGTGAGAGACTGACTTGATTTGTAAACTTTCACTTAAAGCACAATAAAAATTAAAAGGAAAAAATTATATAGTGAGTGCTCAAAAAATATCTAATGAATGATTTTATAATCTGAGATTTTCCTTAGGGCCAAGAAAAAAAAATCCTATATAATCCATTTTTTAAGGATATGCCGGTTAGTAGCACCCAAGCTCTACATGGAGCCCTTGTGGCACAGAGATTAAGAGCTCAGTGGCTAACCAAAACGTGGGCAGTTTGAATCCACGAGCTGCTCCTTGGAAACCCTATGGGGCAGTTCTACTCTGTCCTGTAGGGTCGCTATGAGCTGAAATCGACTCGACTGCAATGGATTTTTTGTTTTTTTCAGCTCTACACAGTCTCGTAATCTCAAACCAGGGACATCATATCCTGTATCACTGACAGGAAATGGACACCAAGTGTTCACCCAGGGAGTGCACCAAAAGAAAGGGAGCCCTATCCACATGCCCTCGGGTGCCCTTGCTCAAGCAGGTTTCTTCATAGCTGCCTGATACCCTCCACTTGCCCAGTATACACCTCTCTGTCTGGGTTAGACACTGGGCCTGCAATTTGGCAGAGGTATAAATTAAAACCCAAGAGAACAATCACAGGAATGCTGGCCTCTGGAGTCAAGGCCAGCCAGCAGTATGATTCAGGCACTGAATGTCACCTCCCTTGGCTTCAGTAAGAATCCTGTGAGGAATCACTCACAAGCCCAGTCAGGGTCAAAAAGACACTGCTGAGTTGGTCAGGATCCACAAGCAAGCTGCAGATACCATTTTGCTAGCTCTGACCAATCTTTAAACCATGTCTGTAGATCCAGCCTGTTCACTCCCAGTTGTGGTGGGTTGAGAGCAAAAAGGGAGTGGGGAGAACAAAACCTTTAAAGTCAGACAGACCTGGTTCTGAATTCTTACTCCACCATTAACTAGCAGTAAGGCTGTGTGCATATTATCAATCTCCCGGGCTTCAGACTTCTTACCTCTAAAATAGGACTAATAATACCTTCCTTACAGCATTGTTGTAAGAATTAATAATATATATAAAGCATCAGGCCCACAGCTACTGTTGGTGTTATTACTATTATTAGAATAGAAAGTCGAAGGAAATAATCACAGAGAGGAAGCCTGTATTCCTAACACAATCCTAAGAATTCATCTTTAAAAATTCTCTCAAATATGGGTCATTTTGTCCCTTTGCAGAACAATGACAGATTTCTAAGAAAAATAATCAAGTGTCTATACTAAGCATTCTAAAACCTGATCAGCAAGAAAAACTCTCAAATGAATTATTGGAACTTAGCCCCAGCAAGGAAACCCTGGTGGCATAGTGGTTAAGTGCTATAGCTGCTAACCAAAGAGTTGGCAGTTTGAATCTGCCAGGCGCTCCTTGGAAACTCTGTGGGGCAGTTCTACTCTGTCCTGTAGGGTCGCTATGAGTCGGCATCGACTCGACGGCACTGGGTTTGGTTTGGTTTTTGGTTAGCCTCAGCAGAAAGTTCACTGCCTTGTACTCATTTTCCCCCTTCCCTTGTACCACAATTTTCTTAACTAATGATGGAAGTTCCTGCATCTCTAAGTCGCTGCCACTCACAAGGATTTCCCCGCTCCTGGCAGTTTGCCTGTTCTCTGTGCCACATGCGCACACACCACATATAGTTCAGACTCCCTCAGTCATCCTGACCCACCCTCCACTCTCACATCCACTCTCATCCATATCCCATGGCTACCAGACTCAAAAAAAAAGGTTGGGGGGGGCTAAAAGAAGGGATTTTTTTTTCCACGATAGCGACAATCTGCCAAAAATGCCAACAAGCTTGGCAGTCACAACAACTACACGTGCTTACTCAACTGTCACTCATTTTTTTTCACTTATAGGATAAATAAAATCCTTAGTCCAATTGCATCTGAAATACATACTTTGTAAGATTTATCTTGTATCCCATATCTTACAGATATGTACATCCTATGTATGTAAATCACACAGATTACTAAATATTGTATTTCCCCTCCTTGTGGGCCATCCTGGATGATGTAGCCGCTTACTGAACTGTCAGATTCTCTTTTGAGCTCAACTAACTGTATAATACTGCCACTAACACTGATTCTGGAACATCCTTCCCACTGGCTTTGAAAGGCAGCATCTTAGCCATTCAACTCTATAATCCTGGAGTCTAGATGCAGATGGCCTCTGGAACCTAAAACTGAAATAGAGAAGTTGTTCAAGATTATCTTACCATGTGGTATAGCATCTACTTTATTCCCAACATTTATAGAAGTTTCTCAAAATCTCTTAGCTTTATTCAGTCACTGCTTCTCCTTCTGGCTTCCATCCACCCAATCTAGGGCCCTATCATCTCTTATTTCTCAATGGCAACCACCTCTTAACTCTCGTATCTGCCTCCAGGCCAACACCACTTCTGCCCCATTCCCTTCAAAAATGCATTTTTTAACACAGTGATTTCTCTTGATGTATACTCTTTCTAAACTACTCCACTGCCCAAAAACACTTATTGGTTTCTGTTGTCGTATAAAATCCAACTCCTAGGAGTATCCCATAAAGCCCTCTGTGATCTCATCCCCACTAGTCCCATCTCTTGCCACACTCTCACTCTATCCTGAGCTAACTATGAACACATCATGTTGTTTCATTTCTTCATCCCTGTTACCATGCTGCTTCCTCTGCCTAGAAAAGAAACATTCTTCCTTACCTATCTTCCAAACCTAGAAAACTCTTAATCCTTCTTCAAGAATCTGCTCAAGCCTGACCTCACCAGTTAGAGTTGACAACTCCGTCCATTTCATCCCCACTTTTCCTCATTCATTTATTTATCCTATTTTATCTATTAGGAGCCCTGGTGGCGTTCAGCTGCTAACCAAAACGTAAGCAGTTCAAATCCACCAGCCACTCCTTGGAAACTCTGTGAGGTAGCTCTACTGTGTCCTATAGGGTCGCTATGAGTCAAAATTGACTGCACAGCAATGGTTTTGGCTTTGGGTACTTTATCAATTGGGGAATCCCTGATGGTTCAATGGTTAAGCACTTGGCTGCTAACAGAAAGGTCAGCAGCTTGAACCCACCAGCAGTACCATGGGAGAAAAGACCTGACGAACTGCTCCTGTAAAGATTACAGCCTAGGAAACCCTATGGGAGAGTTCTACTCTATCACATAGGGTTGCTATGAGTCAGAATCAGCTCGATGGCACACAACAATATTATAACTGTCACATCGAATGACCTTTATTGCTTTGTTTTTTGCCTCAACTACAAGGCTATGAGCACCTTGAGAGTGGGAACAATATTTCACTTACCTTTGACTCCCTAGTGACACACAAAATGCCTGGCACATAGAAGGTGCTCTATAAACATTTATTGCATTGACCTTTCCCACTCCTCACAGAAGTCTTTTGACAAAAATGTGTCCTAAAATTACAGAGGCTTGAAAAGGCCAACATTGAAAATATCTTCCTACATTAATTGGTCAGAGTATCATTTCATATTCTAGGGACCCTGCAATATCTCTTTTTAAAAAACAATTTTTCTTAGAAAGTCATCTCATTTTGCTGGTTTGAACAAGCCTAAAAACTTTGGTGTTTGTTTTGAAATAAAAAGTACCTTAAAAGGCACTTTGGGTTGAGAAGAGACTCAGAGAGATGATTAAAGGTTGGAAAATAGATCATGGGAACTGGAAAGAAAGGCTAAAAACAATTTAGCAATCGACGTCAAACATATGAAAAGTTGTTATTACCAAGGAGAGGGATGGGCCAATGATGTCCATACCTTCAAAGTGGAGAGCAATAGGAAATGAGGCAAGCCGCAGCATTGAAGACTTGGGTTAGCTAGGGAGGAACTTTCCTGGCCAAAGCATTGCTAAATACTGAAGGCTGGAACAAAAATGATACCTTAATATCTCCTTCTCCAGAGTTAAACAAACACAGGAAAGGTTCCCAACTATCTGGAATGCTCCATGCAAAATATCGCCTAAACACAGGAATAAGATTTTACAGTTCTAAGGGACAGTTGCCAGATGACACATAGATAGGTTGCACCCTGGGCACACAGGACCTGTGTGTCTTAGGCTGGGTTCTCTAGAGAAGCAAAACTAGTGAAGTATGTAGATAGTATGTGTGTATATATGTGTACATATGTGTGTGTATATGTATATAAAGAGAGAGAGAGGTTTCTCTCAAGGAAATGGCTCACACAGTTATAGAGGCTAGCAAGTCCCAAGTCCATAGGTCAGAAGTCAGGCTGGAGGCTTCTCTTGACTCATGTGACTGCAGGAGCTGACAAACCCATGATCAGCAGGCAATATGGCAGGCCATTGGCTCAAGTCTGAAGAGCCAGAGGTCAGATGACAACAAGCCCCTTCTCTATTCCCTTTACCCTCAGCAAGCACCTCAGCGAGTCATAGTTCTTTGCCTGGTACGGTGACCGAAATCTTCATTCCTGAAGGGTCTGGGCCATTAGTAGTCGTGTCAGTATTTGGTTGCTGTAGTTTTCCATTGACTTTAGTCACAGGGCATCGTAGCACTAAGAGACATCCTAAGGGATCTCCTGTATTCCAGACATACTCTTCTTTACCTACATTATGTAATAACAATTTCCCCTTGGTAATCAGGATCACGACACCAGGCAATATGGTAACTCCCTCTTTACCTATTGATCCAGAGGCGTGAGGAGCCCAAAATGGCTGGATAGTATTCTTAACTTTCAGTTCAAATGGAATCAGTGTTGTGTCCCCTGCTGGGAGCATTTCTCCTTTTGGACTTAAGACCTCTAGACCCACAGATCATAGAGTCACAGGGACAGGAAGCAAAATTTTGTGAGTGGGTCACTAGGGGTAATAGTAAGTGCTGCCACTCTCATTTCCACCCCTTGATTCCTGGGCCCATGAATTCTGGCTATGGGAGAAATATCACCAGATATTCAACGTTGGTTTAGAGCATATGCGACCTCCTGGAGAACATTGTCCCAGCCCTGTGAGGTATTACCACCTAGCTGGTGACATAATTGTGTCTTTAGAAGGCCATTCCATTGTTCTATCAAGCCAGTTGCCTCAGGATGATGGGGCACATGGTAAGACCAGTGAATTCCATGAGCATGGGCCCACTGTTGCACTTCATTTGCTGTGAAGTGAGTCCCTTGATCTGAAGCATTGCTGTGTGGGATACTATGACATAGATAAGGCATTCTGTAAGTCCATGGATGGTAATTTTGGAAGAAGCATTGTGTGCAGAGAAGGCAAATTCATATTCAGAGTGTCTATTCCAGTAAGAACAAAATGCTGCCCTTTCCATGATGGAAGAGGTCCAATGTAATCAAACAGCTACCAGATTGCTGGCTGATCACATTGAGGAATGGTACCGTATTAAGGATTTAGTGTTCGTCTCTGCTGCTGGCAGATTGGGCCCTCAGCAGTGGCTGTACCTAAGCTGGCCTTGGTGAGTGGAAGTCCATGTTGCTGAGCCCATGCATAACCTCCATCCTGGCCACTTTGTTCATGATCCCATTGGGCAATGACAGGAATGGCTGGGGAAAGATGATGGCTAGTTTCCACAGAACGCTTCATCCTATCCACTTGATTGTTAAAATCCTCCTTTGCCAAGGTTACCTTTTGGTGAGCAAGAGACACAAATATCTTCACTTGTCTGGCCTATTCAGAGAGATCTATCTACATACCTCTTCCTCATACCTCCTTGTGTCCAATTTTCCAATCATGTTCCTTCCAAGTCTCTGACCATCTAGCCAAACCATTGGCCATGGCCCACGAATCAGTATATAATCATACATCTGCCATTTCCCCTTCCAAGCAAAGCCTGGACCAAGGTCCTTCCCTTAGTTCTTTAAAATCTGAGGTCCATACCATTTGGATCTCACAAACTTATCCCCTACGAAATAATTACTGGGAGACCCATCGTCCTTCCTTTTGTTGCCTGCACCAATGCTAACCTTGTTTCATCTGAATTACTGAAGAATTGTCAGTCTTTAATCTAATATTCTAAAGAATATCTTTCACAGGTTAAAGAAGCCTTTGGTGAACAGAAACTGGATTCCTGAAGTCTGCCTAATGTCACCCCAGGAGAATATGTACATTGGAAGAGACACCAAATAAACAACTCATTAGAGCCTCATTGGAAGGGACCATACATAGCCCTCCTCACCAATCCATGTGCAGCCAAATTAGAAAGAACAAAACCTTGGATCCATTTGTCACAGTTAAAAATAAGGCTAAGACTACTCTTTGCACTAGCCAACCCACCAGAGAATTGAAGGTTACATTTAAACCTCCCTGTGGCCAGAAGCAGATGACATCTCAGACAGATGGCTGACAAAAGACCCTGGACCAGGCCTGAAAATGCACCTCTTTATCTTTTTTCTTTTTACTTTTGTCACAGACATGTCTCTACTAATGTTTTCCTAGATTGGGCAGATGGTTATGCTCACCATTTTAGAAAGTTTAATTGTTGGATATGTGGTACCCTTACAGCCTCAAATCAGTCTGGCCTTCCCTAGTGGGTCTCTCTACCATAGGGATCTGATTGGGTTGTTTTTGATCTATGGGGTACAAGAAAAATGGAGAAATAGCTCATTACCTACAGGAAATCACTATTACTAGATTTTCCATTCATAAATGGCATCTTTTTGGATCTGAATGAAACTTGCCCATAACTTTACCTTTAGTCTTAACACAACCCTTACTTTACTAAATAATGTCACCCAACAAGAGCTAGCTAAAGAATCTTCCAAACCCACAAACAGTACTCTTCATATTGTAGGTCCATATAAACAACTGTAGAATGGATTTATCTGTTAACTCCCCAAGCAGGGAGGCTAAATCAGGTTGCTGCCCTTTGCTGGGAACAATCTAACCACACGCATATGAGTAACCCAGCCATCACCAGACCTAAGGGGTGGATTCCAACAACTGAATGTGCATCAATTATAACCTTACAAGATATTGACTGGTTCACCATTGACTGGCTACAACCCTCAGGTATATATTGGTTACCCCCTAATGGCATCTTTTGGCTATGTGGAAGCAACCTTTGGCCTGGGCTCCAGCCAGGCTGGATTGGAAGATACATTCTGGGCCTGAGCTGGACTCAAGGATGTATTTTAACTGAACACCCTTTACCAGCTAATATACTCATATTAAGAGCTTCATGGTCTTGATTGGTGTTACAGTGTTATTTAGCAGCAGTATCTGCACCTCAGATAGTACTTGAAGATGTTATAGCACATGTAGAAATATTAACCAAATATACACAAATTTCCCTAAATGAAAGTGCCCATGGGCTTCAAGAGATAGATACCAAAATAGCAATGATGAGAAAAGTAGTATTTCAATATAGAATGGCCCTTGACATTCTCATTGCAGCCCAAGGAGGTACCTATGCCATAATAAAATCTGGTTGCTGTAACTATAGTCCTGACAATAGTGCTAATATTACACTCCATGTTAATCATTTGTAACATGTAATATCTAGCCTTATCAATTCTATTCCTTCTTAACTTATAAGTAATTGGTTTTCCTCTTGGGTTGAATGGTGGAAAAATTGTGACTTTATTTTGGAAACTTTACAACCCTAATTGTTTCTATTATTGTAATTATAATTTTTTTTTTTTTTTTTTTTTTTGCTTTATTTCAACACATTTTAACCATGTAATGCTGTACTTCAAAACAATTTGACCCTTCATATAAAATCATGCTGGTTTCACAGGCTTTCACCAATGGCATGTTGTTTAATCACCTCCCTTTTACCTCCCTGAGTATATTTCATCTTGACATCTAGCATTCTTTCCTGACTATGAAATATTCCTCAAATGTGGCCTTGTTCATTAACATGGTCCCCATAAAACCTACTCACCCTGAAGATGAGACCTATTAGCTCAGCAAAGTGAAGAAAACAATTTTTATTAACCAAAGCTCCTCAAGAAAGCAAAGTCTTTGCAGAAGAAAGGCTATTCCATTTTGGGTGATCAATAACCCCTAGTGAAGACTTGATCAAAAGGGGGAATGCGAACGAAAAGTTTCAGACTGGAGGCACTCGTGTCAGATGTAAGAATGACAGGGCCAACATGCATTCCCAGGAAGCAAAAGGTCAGGATGTGAACCATTTGTTCATAGGAAGAACATGTCAAGATGTAAATAATTTGTTCCCAGGAAAAATGTGTTCGTGACTGCAATCATATATAACCAAACAGGGTGACACCACTCACGTGGGTGGTAACTCCCTCCATCCTGCCAAGTAACTGACTTTTACATTTCAAAGGACTTCAAGCTGAAGCTGATCTTATCCATAGTCAGTCATTAATCCCCTGTCTTTCCTTCATTCTCTATGTATATAGACCCCTCTCTCCATTTGAATAGCAGAGTGCTTTGCATTTTTACTTAGTGCTGCCCAGCTTGAGCTGTATTATTCCTCAATAAAACTTTTCTTTCACACCTAACAGAGTACATAATTTTCTTCTCTGACATCCTTCTACCCTAGGGCCTGGTTAAGTGCTTGGCTTCTAACCAAGAGGTGTGTGGCTCAAACCCACCCGGCCACTCTGTGAGAGAAAGACCTGGTGATCTCCCCCTAAAGATTATAGCCTGAAAACCCTATGGGGCAGTTCTACTCTGTCACATGGGGCCACTATGAGTCAAAATCAAATCAATGGCACCTAACAGCAATAACAACTCTAGTGTCAAGGAACCCCTGGGTGGCACAAACAGTTAAGCACTGGACTACTAACAAAAAGGTTGGCAGTTCAAACACCACCCAGAGGCACCTCAGAAGAAAGCACAGACAATCTGCTTCCAAAAGTTCACGGCCATGAAAACCCTTTGGAGCATAGTTCCATTCTGCAACACATGGTGCCACCATGAGTCAGACTTTACTCAATGGCAACTGGTTTGGTTTTTAGTTTTGCCTTAGTGTCAAAGTCCTAGAAAAGGGTCTAACTGGCCAGCCTTAGGTCCCATGACCAGCCTGTGTCTACACTAGCGTAGGGAGAGGAGTACCACCCATTTCCAGCTTCCCAAGTGGGAATCGGTCACTGCACATTACCCTCCCACTAAGGAAATTTTAGTTCCACTAAGACACATAATGTTGTCATTGTGTGCCGTTGAGTCAATTCCAACTCATACTGACCCTATATGACAGAGTAGAAGTGCCCCCGTAGGGTTTCCTAGGGTATTATCTTTATGAGAACAGATTGCGAGGTCTTTTCTCCTGCGGAGTCACTGGCTGGATTCCAATGGCTGACCTTTCAGTTAGCTGCTGAATACTTAACCGTTGTGCCAGCAGGGCTCCTTAGACACATAATGGAAGGTAGGTAATACTCTCCCCAACAACAACAACAAAAAAAAAATTGGAATACAACAGAAGAGAAAATGCTTGCTAGGGGGCTTTGTCTTGCACTCAATGGTATAATCTTTAGTTTTCCTGTCTGTGGTCTTAACAAGTCTGTGCACTCCCTGAAGACAGGAATTGCATCTTTCATCCCAAGCTTCTACACCGTTGGGTAGAGAATCAGTGATCAATAACCTCCTAAAGATCAGACTCATATTTATTGAATGATACACGAAGGTAGGCCAAGGCAGTGTTCACCCCTGTGCCTGCCTACACCAAGCACAGTGCTTTTTCCACAACATCACAATGTTAGCAGGAATGCTGTGGTCAACTTTATCCGACTGTCAATTTCTTAACCTAAGGAGCATGTTGTTGTTGGTTTTCTTAATAAATTGAGATTAGCCCTATTCTTATCCCTCATAAGAGTCGTGGTTATAACTGGCAAAAAGAAAAAAGTCTCAAAATATTCACAAATTGAAGCCCATGCAATGTGCAATTGCTGTTCTTTTAGGCATCCATTTATCTTTGAGTCAAACTACAGCAACCATCAAACTTCTCTGACAATACTACCCAGTAACTTCAATTTTTACCTAATTAATGGTGGCTATGTTTTTGTTATGTTTTTGTTTGTTGTTGTTATTTTCCATCAAGTTGCCTCTAACTCATGTGACCTTATGTAAACAGAATGCAACATTGCCTGATTCTGCACTATTTTCATGATCGTTGGTATGTATGACCCCATTGTTGCAGATGTTGTGTCAATTAATCTGATGAAGGTTTCCCTCTTTTTTCTTGATCCTCTACCAAACATGATGTCCTTTTCTAGCAATTGGAAAGGTAAATAATATGGAAAATTGTGCCTGAAGGTTGGAAATACAATAAATAGTTTCATATAATAAAACTTAATGCATGAATGTTTTCATAGTCCCCATCAGGCAGGTAGGTGTGACTGGCTTGGTAAATCCATTTCAATACCATCAGTGTTCTTTTGACAGGGTCTATGGCCATTCAAGCCTGTGATTTTGCATGGTTTGTTTAATCCAATTTCAATTTCATTCTGAATCATACTTGGCTGGACACTGGGTATTGCTTTCATTGAGATGAATAAATGCACACCTTGTTCAAAAGAAAAAAGGGCCTCTGGGAATTCACTGGCAGGATTTCAAAAGTTCAAGATTTAGATCTTATAGATGACTAAGAGGTAAGTTGATCTTAAAAAGCTTTGAGGGCACATTGTCATGGACATTGACGGTAGTTGTCAGGTGCTTGGCAACGAATTAACAATGCATTTGGCTTTATGTGGTATCAATTGCCTGAGGTTTTAAGTCATCAATATTATGCTAAGAGAAAAAAAAATTGCTTTGAACTCCAAAAGCATGTAGAGAGAGCGCTCGTCCAGAGATAAGTCTCTGGATCTTTCTTCAGTACATATTTCATAGGAACTTTACATATTGTCCACTTCTTTCCAATATCACTAAAAAAAACCCAAGCCCATTGCCATCGAGCAGATTCCAACTCACAGCAATCCTACAGGACAGAGCAGAACTGTCCCAAAGGGTTTCCAAGGAGCGTCCGGTGTATTCAAACTGCTGACCTTTTGGTTAGCAGCCAAGGTCTTAACCCCTGCACCACTAGGGTCCCATCACTTTAAAAGATATGCTATATAATGAGAATTCTGCATATTCATTTGGCTGGGTTTCATTCAGTTGTCTGCGAAAATAATTCTTGCCAAAACTAAGCAGTAAGATACTAGCAAGGCTGTTATACATCCTTGAACTTTGAAGGGTTTGTCAGTTGAGGTACATTTTAAATTCAAATTCAATATCAAACTAGTATATAGAAATAACGTGTGTATGTTTATTCTAAGACTGTTCCCTTTCCATTCCATAGAACTACACTTAAAAATCATTTAAAAGGCAGGAGGGTTAGAACTCATCGGTCCAAGATTGAATTTAGAGGTTAGCTGCCATCTGGATATGAAGGACCTGAAAGAAACTGTCAACGACTCTAGAAGTATTTTGAAGCTGCTTCTGCTGATGGGAATCTATGATGGTGGACCCCTTTTGCAGCCCTGAATTGTTTTTACTGCAGCTGTAGGTTACCTGTGGTTTCAGTGGACTACTGTGTATGCTTTGTTTATTTCATTCCTTCCTCCTGTTGGAAAAACAGCTGGAGAACAGACATCCTGCTGTTCTAAGCCTGAGGCCTTGGAATATTAACAGGAAGCCACAATAAGCATCTTCATTACTTCACCTGTGGCATAAATGGCAGGGAGAATGGAGCCCATCAGGAGGAAATGATTTAAAACAGAATGAAGCAGTTTGTGGACCAGATGTCTGAACATCCAAGAAACTGCCACTAGCCTAATAAATTGGCTTCCTTCATGTAGGGTGAAACCAGGGGAAGGAGAAAAAGTCAGTTTCCTATAAAAAGGGATAAACGCATACCTCGATAGCCTGTGGTAATGACTGGAATGAAAATATTTGGTGCATTAGACCAAGAAGTTGCATCACCTAATTTATATTGGTTGCTTTTAGCTTTTAACAAAAGATGTGGGAGTGGATGATAGGGGTATGTGGGTGGGAAAGGGAGAAACTAATAGTTTCATAAGATACTTTCATGTGTTTTCCATCATGTATAATTACTCATCCTAAGGCAAGAGGAATATTGCACAAACATCATTTCAAATATCTTCCCAGGTTTTTTTGGTTGTGGGTTTTTTGGGGGGTGGAGAGTGGAGGCATGAATGAGGAGGGGAAATAAGTATAAGCATCAATGTCCCTGTTCTCCAGACAAGGAGTTAGGGCAAGAGAGGTTATGCGACCTGTCTGAGGCTCTTTTTTTGTAATGTCCAATGTTATAATGGGTCAGAAATAGCCCTGGAAGTGGAATTCCATCTTCTTGGTGCAGATCCATTCCCTCTGTAGACAGAGGCTATGGAAAAAACATAATTTTATTCTGGGAAATGCATTTCCCCTCTAAACATAAAAATGAGCTACTGAACAGAAGGACAAAAAAGAGAATAATAATCTTAACATTCATTATTGAACACACACTGGAATCCTCATTCCACTGTACCTAGTAAACACTTATACACCTATACCAAATCAAGCCCATTGCTGTCAAGTCCATCCGATTCATGGTAATCCCGCGTGTGCCAAAGTAGAACGGTGTTCCACAGGGTTTTCAGTGACTTTAATTTCATGGAAGTAGATTATCAGGGTTTTCTTCTGCAGCACTGCTGCGTGGATTCAAACCATCAATCTTTTAGTTAGTAAACAAGCACAAACTGCTTTTGCCACCCAGGGACCTGCTATTTGCCATCAAGTCGATTCTGACTCATAGCAACCATGTAGGACAGAGTAGAACTGTCCCATAGGGTTTCAAAGGAGCACCTGGTGGATTTGAACTGTCAACCTTTTGGTTAGCAGCCATAGCTCTTAACCACTATACCACCAGGGTTTCCAATTCAACTGTGAAAAAAAAAACCAAACCCACTGCCGTCAAGTCGATTCTAACTCATAGCAACCAACTATAGGGTACTTAATTTCTTCTGGCCTTGCATCCATTCAATGTACCAAGTATGCTAACTACACTTAAGAAGAGGAATGCAGCAGCATAAACTCAGACACTATTTCTTATTACAGTCCTCAGGACAGGGATTCTAGAAATCCATAATACCATGTAATCACTATGAGTCCATGAATCAGATCTCGGCTCAAAACCCAGTTATCCCACTTTTAGTTACATAAACTTGGGTAAGTTACTGTGTTGTCATTGTTAGGTGCCGCTGAGTTGATTTCGACTGATAGCAGCCCGATGTGACAGAGTAGAACTGCCCCATAGTGTTTTCTAGGCTGAAATCTTTATGGCAGCAGATGGTCAAGCCTTCCTCCCATGAGGCCCGTGTGTGGGTTTGAACCACCAACCTTTTGTTTAGCAGAGGAGTGCTCAACTATTGTGCCACCTGGGCTCCTTTAAGTAACTGTATGTTCCTGAATGCAAGGAAGTCCTGCATTCTCCCAAGTAAAAAATTGAAAATTCTTTTTCTACCAGTTGGAATTATATAAAAATTTAGGAATATAGAGGAAATTATCAAATGCCTACTTATGATACTTAATTTACTAATTTGGTCACATATAAATATTTAAAATCATATAAAATATCGATTTAGAAAACTTTCTACTCTCATATTTTATGAAACATTTTCTTCAAATTCCTAATACACATCGTTGGCATAGGTGTCCCCTGGCATGTCTGCACTGTGCGTCATCTCCATTTCTGCATGGGTGGTTTAATGCTGCTAATGGAAATTTTATTCCAAACCACAAGTACCCATTCGTATAACATTAAGACAATTGCTTTGTTCATTCATCCTGTAGGTGAATATTTGTGTTGTTATGTTCACTTACTGTAATATAATCACTGATGTATTGCTTTTGAAAGACCTCATTTTAACGAGTGTTTATGATGACATCCAACCCTCGTAATTATGAAGCCACCACCCACACCACCCTCCACCCCAAGAATAGTAAATTTCTGTTGAATTTCTTTGTCTCTTTTTTTAGCGATTCTACAGGTGACCTCTAAAAGCATCTGAGACCAGCATTTTCTGAGGTCATTTCAGGCTAATGTGGCTTTAGAATTTGAATAAGCACCCCATAATTTCAGGGACTTTATAAAGATTGAACTATTAGGTAGCCCCCTTCTTCTTGAGGGATAGGTTTGGAAACTATTTCTTCTTAAATTTTAACACATATAGTAGTAGTTAATTTCTCTAAGCCTCTGTTTCCTCCATTGTTGAACAGAGCTAATAACAGTGCTTTATTCGCAGAGTGGTGATGAGGACTAAATGAGGTGAAGCACCAAGATGACTCTTAACACAATGTTAAGCACCTAGAAAGTAACAAATATTACTACTCGCTACTGTCCCAATCTGGAACTCTACAAATGAAAAATCCAAAATTTGAAGAAATGTATCCAAGAAAACTCACAAAGATCTAAGATGAGACATACGGGAATACATTAAAGGAACTTGGATTATTATTCCAAAGGGAAAAAAATGAGTCATATATCAAATGAGTTTCTAAAACAGAAAGAGCTCTTAAACAAAGAATAATAAGTATTTCTGTTCTCTTTCTCCCTCAGTAAAATAGTCGTGGTGCGGCTCCAAATGACATCATAAAGACTTATGTCATATAGAAGGAAGACTTTCTATTTAGTGAAGGATGTGAAAAAATCAAATTCCTTTGTGACAGAGGCTGTAAAGTACTTTAAAAACAAGAGATCACTTTGGTATGTTTTCGGCTAAAGGAAGTGTTGTTGATGGGATGATTTTTTAAGGTCCCGACTACAACTATGCATCTACACATTGAGATGAGCAACAGTAGGAGATGGAAGCATGAGAATATAACACTGATAGTAGAGCACGCACGTAGGCCAGGGCAGAGGTGGCAACTGAAAAGATGGCATATTTTGCTGAATACCTTGAATATCAAACAAATTTATTTTTTATTGTCCCTAATCAGGGAATTTGTTTCCCTGCATAGACTGTCACTACTGTGAGAGAAAGTATAAATCTTAGAACTACCCAGACCTGGGTTCAAATCCCAGTTTTATCTTTGCTGTGTAACCACCACCCATCTGTGAGTTTGTCATATTGTGGTGACTTATGCTTTGCTATAATGCTGAAAGCTATGCTACCAGTATTTCAAATACCAATAGGGTCATCCATGGTAGACAGGTTTCAGCAGAGCTTCCAGACTAAGATAAACTCAGGAAAAAAGGCCTGGCAATCAAATTCCAAAAATCAGTCAGTGAAAACCCTATGGATCATAACAGAAACTGTTAGATATAGTGCTAGAAGATGAGCCCCCTAGGTGAGAAGGCACTACATAATAGGCACAACAATGGACTCAAACATACAGATGATCATGAAGATGGCACAGGACCTGGCAACATATTGTTCTGTTATACTTAAGGTTGCCATGAGCCGAAGCCAACTGGGCAGCAACTAACAATAACAAACGTAGCTTTGAACACACTTCTTAAATGTTTCATCATCTACAAAACATCAATTGCCGAAAGCAGTCCACAGAGGGCAATTTATAGCAATAAATACAGACATAAACAAAGAATGGGACAAAATCAAAACATTAGCCCTACAAGCCAAACAAACAGAAAGAGAGCAGCAAAAGAAGCCCGTGGGCACCAGAAGAAAGGACATAATAAAAATTAAAGAAGAAATAGAGAAGAGAAAAACAATAGAAAGAATCAACAAGACCAAAAATTGGTTCTTTGAAAAGATCAACAAACCATTGACCAAACTGACAAAAAAAAAAAAAAAAAAAAACCCACAGAAAAGGAAGCAAATAACCCAAATAAGAAATGAAATGGGGTACATAACAACAAACCCAAATGAAATTAAAAAAAAAAATCAAAACAGAATACTGCGAAAAATTATACTCCAACTAATTTGAGAACCTAGAGAAAATGGATGAATTTCTAGAAATACACTACCTACTGAACTAACACAAACTGAGATTAAAAAACCTGAACACACCCATAGCAAGAGACAAGATCAAAGAAGTAGTTAAAAAAACAAAAAAAAAAAAACTCCCAACAACAACAAAAAAAAGCTCTGGCCTGGACAGCTTCACTGGAGAATTCTACCAAACTTTTAGAGAAGAGCTCACACCAGTACTACTCAAACTATTTCAGAGCATTGAAGAGGAAGGGATATTCCCGAATTTGTTCTATGAAGCCAGCACAACCATGATACCAAAGCCAGGCAAAAACACCACAAAAAAAATTACAGACCAATATCTCTCATAAATATAAATGCAAAAATTATCAACAAAATTCTAGCCAATAGAATTTAGTATTATATCAAAAAAATAAAATGCCAAACCAGGTATATGAGGATGGCTCAATATTAGCAAATCAATCGACATAATTTACCACATAAATAGAACAAAAGAAAAGACTCACATGATCATCTCGATCAACACAGAAAAGGCATTTGATAAAATCCAACACTGATTTCTGATTAAAAAAAAAAAAAAATGCTCAATAAAACAGGAATAGAAGAGAAATTCCTCAACACGAAAAAAAGTCATGCATATAAAACCAGAAGCCCTAGTGGCAGAGTGGTTAAGCTGTCAGCTACTAACCAAATGTCAGCAGTTCAAATCCACCAGCCGCTCCTTGGAAACTCTGTGGGGGCAGTTCTACTCTGTCCTTTAGGGTCACTATGAGTCAGAATCAACAGAAACAGGGTTTTTTGTTTGTTCATTTGTTTTGCTATACAAAACTGTCTTAGTCATCTAGTGCTGCTGTAACAGAAATACCACAAGTGCATGGCTTTAACAAAGAAAAATTTATTCTCTCACAGTCTAGTAGACTAGAAATCCAAATTCAGGGTGTCAGCTCCAGGGAAAGGCTTTCTCCCTCTGTCAGCTCTGGAGGAAGGTCCTTGTTATCAATCTTCCCCTGGACTAGAACCCTGTCGGCACATAAACTCCTGTCCAAAGGACACAGTCTGCTTCCAGTGCTACTTTCTTGGTGGTATGAGGTCCCCCAACTCTCTGCTTGCTTCCCTTTGCTTTTACCTCTTGTAAGTTAAAAGGTGGTACAGGTCACAACCCAGGGAAACTCCCTTTACATTGGATCAGGGATGTGACCTGAGCAAGGGTGTTATATCCCACCCTAACCCTTTTTAACCATGGGAAGAGATTATGATTTATGGCACATAGGAAAATCACAATCAGAGGACAACCACACAATACTGGGAAACATGGCCTAACCAAGTTGACACATATTTTGGGGGGACATAATTCAATCCATGACAAAAACCAACAGCCAATATCATTCTCAATGGAGAGAGAATGAAAGCATTCCCCCTGAGAATGGGAAGAAGACATGGATGGCCTTTACCACCACTTCTGTTTAACACTGTGCTGGAAGTCCTAGCTAGAACAATAAGGCAAGAAAAAGATATAAAGGGCATCCAAATTGGAAAGGAAGAAGTAAAACTATCCCTATCACAGATGATAGGATCCTATACATACAGAACTCCAAAGATTCCACAAGAAAACTACTGGAACTAACAGAAAGAATCAGCAGTATAGCAGGATACAAGATCAACAAACAAAAATCAATTGGATTCCTATACACCAACAAAGAGAACTTTGAAAAGGAATCAGGAAAACAATTCCACTTATAATCCACTCCACCCACTTATAATAGCCCCTAGAAAGATAAAACACTTAGGAATAAATCTAACCAGAGTCATAAAACACCTGTATAAATAAAACTACAAAACATATTGCAAGAAATCAAAACAGACCTACAGAAATGGAAAAACATACCATGTTCATGGACAGGAAGACTCAACATTGTGAAAAATTTCATTTCTACCCTAAGCAATCTACAGATGAAATACAATCCCAATCCAAATACCAGCAGCATTCTTTAAGAGATGGAAAAACTAATCACCAACTTTATATGGAAAGGAAAGCTCCTAGACCAGGGGAAAATCAATGACATGTTCTTTCCCCAGAACAGACAGAAAGAGAAAGCATTTTCCAGGAGCTTGCACTCTGAATTCGGACATCTAGCCTCCTAGACTGTGAGAGATTAAGTTTCTGTTTGTTAAAGCTATTGACTTGTGGTATTTCTGTTATAGCAGCACTGGATAACTGAGACACATGGCATAAATACAATACAAACTATAACCAACAATGCATAAACACCAGAAGATAAAGTAGAAAACTGGGAGCTTCTAAAAATTAAATTCTTACACTCATTAAAAGACTTCACCAAAACAGTAAAAAGGGAACCTACAGATTGGGAAAATTTTACGGCTATGACATATTTGACAAGGGTCTAATCTCTAAAAGCTATAGAATATTTCAACACCTCAACAACAAAAAGATAAACAATCTAATTTAAAAATGGGCAAAGTATATGAACAGACACATTCAGGAAGCTAACAGACACATGAGGAAATACTAAAAAAAAAAAAAACAGAAAATAACAAATGTTGGAGAAGTTGCAGTGAGATCGGACCCTCATACACTGTTGGTGAGAATATAAAACGGTAAACACTATGGAAAATGATATGGCACCTCCTTAAAAAGCTAGAAATAGAAATACCATATGACCCAGTAATCCCACTCCTAGGAATATATCCTAGAGAAATAAGGGCTGTCATACAAATAGACATGTGCATAGCCATGTTCATTGTAGCATCATTCACCATAGCAAAAAGATGGAATTATTGTACCTACACACAATGGAACACCACCCAACGATAAGGAGCAACGATAAATCTGTGACACATCTCACAACATGGATAAATCTGAAGGGCATTATGCTGAGTGAAATAAGTCAGTCACAAAAGGAAAATATTATATGAGACCACTATTATAAAAACCCAAGAAAAGGTTTACACACAGGAAAAAAAAACAATCTTTGATGGTTAGAAAGGAAAGGAGGAGTGAGGAGGGAAAATCACTAACCAGATAGTAGACAAGTGACAACTCTGGTGAAGGGAAAGGCAACACACAATATGGGGGAAAGCAGCACAACTTGGCCAAGGCAAAGTCATAGAAGCTTGCTAGACATATCCAAACACCTTGAGGGACTGAGTTACCAGGACTGAGGGCTGGTGATCATGGTCTCTGGGGATATCTAGGTCATTTGACATAATATAGTTCATAAAGAAAACACTCTACATCCTACTTCTGCAAGTAGGGTCTGAGGTCTTAAAAGCTTGCAAGCGGCCATCTAAGATACATCTATTGGTACCATCCTGTCCAGAGCAAAGGATAATGAAGAAAACCAGAGACACAAGGAAAATATTAGTCCAAAGGACTAATGGACTGCATGAACCACAGCCTCCACAAGCCTGAGTCCAGGAGAACTAGATGGCGCCTAGCTACCATCACTGACCACTCTGACAAGGATCACAATAGAGGGTCCCAGACAGAACAAGAGAAAAATGTAGAGCAAAATTTAAATTCCCCAAAAAAGACCAGACCTTATTGATCTGACAGAGACTAGAGGAACCCCGGAGACTATGACCCCTGGACATCCTGCTAAATCAGCCAAAGATTAGGCAAAAAAGATTAGACCATCCTATAAAACAAACGGGTGTAGCACTGGAGGTGCTCACTTGTCTATGCCAAGAAATATGGAAGGCAGCTTCCTGGCCAACTGACTGGAAAAGATCCATATTTAAGCCTATTCCCAAGAAAGGTGATCCAACCGAATGTGGAAATTGTAGGAAAATATAAAATAAAAAAAAAAAAAAAAATTTTTTTTTTTTTTATCATTAATATCACACACATGCAAAATCTTGCTGAAGATCATTCAAAAACGGCTGCGGCAGTATATCAACACAGAACTGCCAGAAATTCAGGATGGTTTCAGAAGAGGACGTAGAACTAGGGATATCATTGCTGATGTCAGATGGATCCTGGCTGAAAGCAGAGAATACCAGAAGGGTGTTTACATGTATTTTATTGACTATGCAAAGGCATTTGACTGTGTGGATCATAACAAATTATGGATAACATTGTGAACAATGGGAATTCCAAACACTTGATTGTGCTTATGAGGCACCTTTACATAGATCAAGAGGAAGTTGTTCAGACAGATCAAGAGGATACTGATTGGTGTAAAGTCAGGAAAGCTGTGCATCAGGGTTGTATCCTTTCACCATACCTATTGAATCGGCCTGCTGAGCAAATAATCCAAGGAGCTGGGCTATATGAAGAAGAACAGGGCATCAGGATTAGAGGAAGACTCATTAACAATCTGCGTTATGCAGATGACACAACCTTGCTTGCTAAAAGTGAAAAGGACTTGAAGTTCAAAGATCAAATGAAGATCAAAGACCACAGCCTTCAGTATGGATTGCACCTCAACATAAAGGAAACAAAAATCCTCACAACTGGACCAATGAGCAACATCATGATAAATGGAGAAAAGATTGAAGTTGTCAAGGATTTCATTTTACTTGGATCCACAACCAACACCCAAGGAAGCAGAAGTCAAGAAATCAAACGACGCATCGTGTTGGGTAAATCTGCTGCAAAGGACCTCTTTAAAGTGTCAAAAAGCAGGGATATCACCTTGAAGACTAAGGGCACCTGACCAAAGCCGTGGTATTTTCAATTGCATCATATGCATGTGAAAGCTGGACAATGAATAAGGAAGACTGAAGAAGAATTGATGCCTTTGAATTGTGGTGTTGGCAAAAAATGTACCATGGACTGCCAAAAGAACGAACAAATCTGTCTTGGAAGAAGTACAACAAGAATGTTCCTTAGAAGCAGGATGGTGAGACTGCATCTTACATACTTTGGGCATGTTGTCAGGAGGGATCAGTCCCTGGGGAAGGACATCATGCTTGGCAAAGTACAGGATCAAAGGAAAAGAAGAAGACCCTCAACAAGGTGGATTGACACAGTGGCTGCAACAATGAGCTCAAGCATAGCAACGATTGTAAGGGTGGCACAGGACCAGGCACTGTTTCATTCTGTTGTGCATTGGGTCGCTATGAGTCGGAACCAACTCGATGGCACCTAACAACGACAACAACAATAAAACAAACAATAACACACATGAGGAACTTGCTTCTTAGCTCAATCAAGTCTACAAGACCAAGTGGGCAACACCTGCCCAAAAAGCAAGATGAGAAGGCAGGAAGGAACAGGAAAACGGGATGAATTAACACTGGGAACCCACGGTGCAAAGGGAAAGGGGGAGAATGCTGACACACTGAGAGACTACAACTAATGCCATGAAACAATTTGTGTAAAAAAAAAATTTAATGAGAAACTAATTTGTGCTGTAAGCTTTCACCAAAACTCAATAAAATAAATCAATGCCATAGGGAGGAAGTGTGAGATGGTTAAGATCAGAATCTGGCACACTTTATTGCTGTTGTGTCCCATGGAGTCCATCCCAACTCATAGCAACCTTATAGAGTAGAACTGCTCCCTGTAGGGTTACCTAGGTTGTAATCTTCACGGGAACAGATCACCAGGTCTTTTCTCTCAAGGAGCCGCTGGTGAGTTTGATCCAGCGACCTTTCAGTTAGCAGCCAAGTACTTAACCATTCGATTCATTTAACCCAAACTGGGCTTAGGAACAAATTCTGGTTTTCAGGGAAACACAGAGCTGAAGTCATCATACTGGTTTGGAACCCCTACAACAGGAGGATGTTCATCCCTAAATACAAAGCCACATCTTGGCCTGTTTTATTTTCAGGTAATAAATTCTCTGAAGGTGAAACTGGACAGAGGTGAGCAAACACCTGCTGAGTCTGTGAAGTTGTTATAAAGTTTCTCATTCTGCAGTTGTATTGAAAATGGTTCTGCTGCTTAGACATGGTCTTGAAGGGAAACTCATTATTGATCACAGTGCTTCCGGATAATTGCTACTAATGTCTCCACCCTTCCTCTTCACCCAGGTATAAATGGTTTAGAATGGCTTTTAGCAATCCATCAACATATGTTAATTAGGATAATGCTTAGCTGATGTAACAGAAAGGTCCAAAAATACAGAGACTTAAATAAGACAGAAATTATTTCCTTCTCACATAACAGCTGAGAGTTAAGTGGTGCAGCATTGCCATTCTCAAGACATGGTTTCCATCTCTGGATTCTAGGCAACTCTCATACAAAAAGCAGGGGAGAAAGAGTCAGTGGAGTTCACCTACGTACATTTCTAGGTGCACTACCCTTAAGAAAAGAGACACACATATTTCAGCTTACAATCCATTGGCCGAAATATAGTCATGTGGCCACACCAGCTACAAAGGAGACCGGGAAATGCACCTCATGCTGGGAGCCATGTGCGCAGCCAAAGCTCAGGAAGAAGGGAATAATGAACATGGAGAAGACAATTAACAATGTGTACCTCACAAAACTGAGGCAAGAAAGTTGTCTAGATGGCTTAACTCTTTATTGAAAGATCATCTAGATTTTTGGAAAGTACAGACAATACACCTTTTAGCCTGAAACTTGATATGATAGTTATGGATTAAGGGCAATGAATAAAGACCCTATCAATATTAATTGAGGCAACAAGTACAAACCTTCTTATTTATATAACAGAAACTTGAGTCATCGAGTCTCACTAAGGCCAAGCTACATCTGGGAAAATCTGAATATGCTGACCCAGAAAAGTGTTGGAGTAGAGCTGTGTTGGAACAATGACAGTGCTTAGCCTCAATCTTTTAAAAAATCAAAAGTTATGGGGAGGGCCCCCTGAACAGGCCTGGGCTAGCCTGGAGAACTCCAAAAGAAGAAAGAGTCTCATTCTGACGCAGAGTTTATGGTTTATGAAACATCAGGTCAGATGAAGTGACAACATCCCCATTTGACTGTGAGAAAATATCTCTGGGGCCAAAGAATGGTAATTTCTATTTGCAGTCAAGAATGGATTTACCAGATGCCCCTTTACAAAGTCTTATGGAAAAAAAAAAATCTTTTCTAGCCTATTTGAGAGACTTTAATATGCTATTTTATTTAGTTGTCTGAGCTCCACATTTATTTTACCCTTGCAGGAAATCCAGAATATTTCATCATTAAGTGCTTAAAAGAGAATGTCCTAATCTTATAAACGTGCTCATTAACAACTGGTTCCCTTCTCTGACTATTCATCTGGCAAAAACCTCCACGATTTGCAAAGCAAAGAGAGTTTTCCCCCATCGTTTTTCAACAATAATAAGAGAATACATAGGAATTTTTTTAAGTTCTACAAGAATAAAGAAAACCAATAAAACACAAGCAAACCAAAAAGATTAGTTCCAATCACTTGTTTAAAATCAATATAACTAAGAGGAAGTATATCCCTTGAACTGCTTGACACAGGAACTAGGGAAATTTGCTATGAAATTAGAATAAACAAATCACTGCCAATTTTTAAAATGTTTAGGGAAAAAAAAAAAAAAAGAAGAACTTCATGGCCTGATAAAGAAAATCCTAGACCAAGAAGCCAGGAAATTCAGTTCTGGTCCCAGGTCAGTCAATCGGTAACTATGTGGCTTGGGCAAATCCCATAATGTCTCTGGACTTCAAGGTTCTCATTCATAAAATCAGGAAGTTAAAAGATTCTTTCTCAGGTCTTTTTTAATTTCAATAGTCTATGAGTTTATGAAACTGCTAGTTACTGAATTTTTTAAAAATTCCAACATCACAAACGTCACAGAAAAAAATTTAATTTTCTTTTCCCACTTCACACACAAATTCCCACCAACAGTTAGGGGGAAATCCAGATTCTGAAGACATCTTGTAGTGCTGAAATTTTTACAGGAAGAAGTAAACTGCCCTTCCAAAGAGCTCTCTATCTAGCCTTTAGAGATGCTTGTGTCACTTTATTGATGCTTTGCACCAAAAGGTATTCGGATAAGGTGGCTGGTCCCTTCAAATTTAGATTGTCCATGATTCATATCCTGCTGCCAGTTAAATGTTTACAGCAAGTGATATCCCCATTAACATTAGTTTCAAAGGATTAAAGCTAGTTATGACATTGGTCTTGGATTACACTTATGCCAACCTAAATTTGCCCCAGAGTGACATTACAGTGAACCCACGACTCCATTCTCATCTCCACAGCACTGCCCCATCCATCTTCCACACAGCCACTAAGACTCTTCCTAAAATGCAAGTCATAAAACTCTTCAGCAATTCCACAAACTTCAGTTCATGCCGTATGAATTGTGCCATAATCACTTCATTATTTTGCAAGTGCAACACCCAATACCTACAGAGTTGGTTCCAAGGCCTCCTCTTGGCTATAAGGAAGCTATATGGAAATCAAATCCAATTCAAATATATTCAATCTATTCAACATCTCTGACATCAACTAAATTGAAGGAGCTCAATTCCAATTCAACTTAAGTCAACTACACATGCAGTATTTCTTCCTCTGAATCTAGCCACCAGAGCTAGGTCAGATCTCAAGTTAAAGGATGCAGTCCTCCAGACTGCCATCTCTGCCCAAGACTTCAGATGCCAGTCCTAAGCTTAGGGGTTCCTAGATCCCCCCTGGCTACAAATTTGGTGATTCCCTCTACCCACTCAGAATGTCAGCCATAAATTCAGAGATCCTCAAGACTTCCCTCACTTCTGACCTAGTGAATCCCACTACTTCCTTGGGTTTAATAATTTGCTAAAATGACTCATAGAACTCAGGAAAATGCTACATTTATGATTACAGTTTTATTATAACAAAGAAGAGACACAAAGTGCAAGATCTGTGAGAGTTCCCAATATGGAGCGTCCATGTCCCCAAAAGGGACATGTTACCCTCCTATGTATACCAATGTCTTTCACCAACCAGGAAGCCCATGGAGCTTTCATGTCCAAAGCCTTTACTGGGGCCTTACTACATTGGAATGATTGATTAACTCAAACTTCAGTCCCCCTTTCCTGAGGTTGGACTGATATCACCTGGTGGGTCTTTCTGACCTGGCCCGTCCCCACCCCTGGGTCTCTCATACCTGGCCAGGCCCCACCTCATTAGCATAAACTCTTAGGTGTGGTCTGCAGGCCTCATCAAATATACTTCAATCACTGGAAATTCCAAGCTTTTAGAGGTTACCTCTCAGGAACCAAGGACAGAGACTAAATTCTTTGGGTAAAGTTAAATTCTTTATCCCAAAGAGCATTGACACAAACTCTCAAAAGACTTCCCTCTGGGCAGATGCATTCCTAGGGGTCAGGCTCAGTGAGTGAAAGAAAGCTTTTGCAAAGAAAAAAGATGCCTCTTCCTTTGGGGGGAAGCTGTCCTGGCCCAGAGTGTGGCCTAGATTTTAGGGCAAAAACTACAGAGTTGTACCAGGTAGCCTGGCTCTCCCTTCTCCTGCCTCCCTCCCCACCTGCCTTGTAAACCCTAATAATCTTTAAGGATTGATTTAAATCTCACCATCTCTGGATTAATCCACTATCTTCTCCACCTTCTCCACAGAGACAGAAGTTTTCTCCTCTGCCTACCATCTCCTGTATCCTATTCTGTTGTCACTGAACCCCTGTTGCTCTGTTGTATCCCTTAGTCCCCTTTTATTGGGATTATTGTTGGCTTATTATTTCTCCCCAATAAACCATAACTTCTTTATGGGCAATTAAATCATATTCATCTCTATCCTATTTGCCCAGTACAAGGTCTGACCAGTGTAAATACTTGGTAAATCCTTATTTAAAGGAAAGTTTGTCTTGATGTTAAAGCAGTTATAGCAATAGTCAATCAAACAGGATAAGAGTAGTATTAAATATTGGCTCATGTTCCAAACTTATCTGTTTTCCTCATCACCCATTTTCCTTCTCAAAAAAGATAGCAGATTAATCATTTATGCTATTTCCTTTTTAATTTGGATGAAAATTTTATTCTCCATTACAAAATTCAAAAGTACAAAGTATAAAATAGTTGATCTTCAAATGTTTTGTACTTATCTCTCTGTAAATTTCCTTGCTCCTACATCTTCAAAAAACTCACTCTTTTCCCCAAAATTTAAATCTACTATCTTCTAAAATGAAGAACTGATCCCTATTGAATAAGAAAGTGTCAGTTCTTTTTACAGGAAAGGAAGTCCCCTATTTCCAGAAATTAGCAATTTAAATGGCACAAATGATCCATTATCATTTAGTAGGTGAAGGGTACATCAAATATTCTAGGTAAATGGGCCTGATTCAGGGTGTCCCAAACTCTTCACCAATGATAATTGGGGCCAGAAAAATTCTTTACTTGGGGGCCATCCTGCACATAGTATGTTTAGCAGTATCCCTGGCCCCCGCTCTCTTGATGCTGGTAGCATCTTTCCAGTTATGGCAACTGTCTTGGTTATCTAGTGCTGCCATAACAGAAATACCACAGTGTAGATGGCTTTAACAGAGAGAAATTTATTTTTTCACGGTCTAGTAGATTACAAGTCCAAAGTCAGGGTGTCTACTCCAGGGGAAAGCTTTTTCTGTCAGCTCTGGAGGAAGGTCCTTGTCTTCAATCTTCCCCTGATAGAGGAGCTTCTCAGACGCAGGGACCCTGTGCCCAAAGGATACACTCTGTTCCTGATGCTACTTTCTCAGTGGTATGAGGTCCCCAACTTTCTGCTTGATTCCCTTTCTTTTTATCTCTTGAGAGATAAAAGGTGGTGCAGGCCACACCCCAGGGAAACTCCCTTTATGTTGGATCAGGGAGGTGACCCAACTAAGGGTGGTGTTATGATCCCACCCTAAACCTTTTAACCACAGGCAGATTAGGATTTATAACACATAGGAAAATTACAAAATGGAGGACAACCACATATGGCCTAACCAAGCTGATATGTATTGGGGGGGACATAATTCAATCCATGACAACAAACAAAAATATCTCTAGATATTACCAAATATCCCTTGGTGGGCAAAATTTTCCCAGTTGAGAACCACTGCTCTTAATATACTCAAGTGGCAGATACATCGGGCTTTAGAGCCAGTCGGACAAGTGGGAAACACCAGCTCCACGATTTGCCAGCTTACAAGCTTTAGTTTCTTCATCATGAAAATGGTGCTAATAGGATCCATTTCAGACTAAATGGAAAAATATATGTAAAGGGCTTAGCATGGTACCTGATATATTACAAGCTCTTAATAGCTAATGTTTATTATTGTTACTTATTATCATACATCAAGTATTGATTTTACTGAAATAATATATAAAATACAGTTTGACTTTTCAAGAGTTCAGGACTAATTCAGGCTCTTGCTGTTCCTTGGCAGCCTTAGTGTGAGCACCAAAAGCTTCTGTCCAAAAGTTGAGAAAAGCACGCAAAAGTTTAAGGTGATAGAATTAAAAAAGAAGCAATATTTCCAGGTTATGGAAGAGACTCTTATTCTCCAATACCTATTCTCCCTTATTGTTCAATGATAAGAATCTCAAAAATTTAGCAAGCCCAAATATAGTCACATTTCCCAGGCTCCTTCACAAGTAGGAAGGACCATGGGACAAAATTCTGGTCAATGGGATATACACAGAACTAGTATGTGTAACTTCTGACAAGTGTCCCCCTCTATCTGTCCCTGATTGTAATATAGATGTGATGATTGGAGAGCCAGCTTCAACCTTGACAGTGAAAACCATGCCAAAAGGAAAGGAAAGTGGAAAGTGGGAAGAGAGAGCCTTAGTCCCAGATATCTGTGGTATTGGCACTGCAATACCAGCCCTGAACTGCCTACCTCTGGGATTTAAAGTAAGAAAAGGCAAAAAGTTTCTGTTTATTATATAAACCACTATTATTTTGAATCTCTATTATTCATAGTCAAGCAGATTTCGTGTGAGGCACTGGGGCCCCATGTTATGCTATGGCATGTTTGGTAAAATTGTCTCTTGTGATATCCAGCCAACTGTACCTGTACAAATTTCAAAATGGTTGGTAAGTGGTGGCTGCTTCTTGCCGCTTGTAACGAAGAATTATGAAAGAGATTACTTCTACCTAGAACTAACCAATTATAGAAATGGAAGTGAATATGGTTCTGCCCATGGATTGCAATAAAGTGATTGTAGAGGTCTATTAAACCTGGGGCCTTTAAGAATGAAGAAGCCTTTGAGTTCTAAGCTTAACCCTTTTTAAATGAAATGCTAGACTTAGCAGGAGATAAAACCTCTTTTCAGCCACTGTCCTATGAGAGTGTTCCATCCAACAATGAGAGCCAGCCTAGCAGCAAAGATTGTACTTAAGGTCCTGCCTTCCCACCCAAGCCCGTTTCCTGGATGGATATGAGGGGTAGGCAGAGTGGTAAGCAGAACTACAGGGGTCAATAAGCAAAAGATAGTCTTGGTTTAAAAACCATGTCTAAATGAGAACCTCAGCCTTGCTTGCTCAAAGGGGTACTAACCAGAAACAAATAGACCAGACACTTATTAATCTTTTGTGGCAATTGTATTGCCAAAGAAACCACAAGCCTGGCCTGACAAAGCCTATGATCTTTCAACCCCTAAAGCAACCCCTGGAACCCAAATCCTCTACCAGCAGGAAGGAGGTTGAGAAAAAGGGCAAGCTGTCCAAGCCCACCTTAAGATGTGGTCAGGGAGAAGAATGGAAGAAGAGAGCTGTTCCCTGTGTGTAGAACCAAGTGATGCCAGATGCTCTAAGCATGAGACATACTCCTCTGCCAGGACAGGGGTTCTTCCCAATTCTGGTCTAACAGGATTTGATAACTGTTATAGGTAAGAGACTGAAAGTGTCTGCATTCTCTCCTTTCCCAAATGGGAGTTTTTACTGCAGTTGTTATGTTACCACTACATGGAAGTAGATTGGATAAGTCGGAGGCAGAAATTGTGGATCTAAAAGGAGGTCTATCCTGACCTGACAGAAGGGACCGAAAGTCACCCAGAGATCCTAGAGTTTGAGCTAGTTTCAATAAGGGGATGGAATTTTGGAATTGCCTTCCTTAAGGAGGAGATGAGTGTATTCTATCTGTGGGAAGAAGATACATATATTTAGGCCTCCATGTGGACGGACTTATGGTAGAGATTGTTGGATGTCTCTAAGTTTGTTCTCCAATTCTTCCTCATTATCAAAATCCCAAATTTAAGTGGATACATAGCTGCCCAAATTAAAGACACTTCCCAGCCTCCCTTGCAACTAGGTATGGCCACGTGATTAAGTTCTGATCAATGGACATAATCGGACATAATGTAATTTCTGGAATGTGTCCTTAAAGAGAAGGGCCACATCCTTCTTTCCTATTTTTCTATCCTGCTACATGAAACTTTGGAGCCCTGGTTGCACAGTGGTTAAGAGCTATGGCTGCTAACCAAAAGGTCAGCAGTTCGAATACACCAGATGCTTCTTGGAAACAACTATGGTGCAGTTCTGTTCTGTCCTATAGGGTCACTATGGGTCAGAACTGACTCGACGGCACCTAACAACAACAACGACATGAAACTTTAATGTTAGAGCTGGTGCACCATCTATGAGAATAAGGATCATGTACCCAGCTCACCAACCTTGGTGAGATGGAAACTGGAAGCAACCTGTGTCCCACATGACACGGAAGCCACCACTTAAGCTGGAATTCTTTACATCTATGCTTTTACGTGAGAAAGAAACAAAAATGTCTTGCTTAAGCCAGTGATATTTCAGGAACTCTATTACTCACAGCAGAACCTGTAGCCCATCTAATAGGCTGATCTCATGTGTTTCCTTTTATCTGCAGACCTCACGAGAAAGAAAAGAATAAAAGCAGAGAGCTATCATATGACTCTTAATTCTGATTCCTCTGACTCTTTGAGGAAATGTGTCACTCATATCCTGCCCTACATGTACAGCAAATGAGTCTGAGAAAAAGCAAAGAAATAGAGTGGGAAGTTGAAGTCAAAGTGGAAGAGATGTACAGAGGCTGGGTGAATGGTTTGAAAGTAGATCAGCGTGACTCACCTCCCTGAATGCTGTCCTTAGAGTGAGTCAAAAGGAAAGATACCAAGAAAGGAGGAAAAGAAATTCAGATATCTATCATGGAAATGGGCTATGTTAATTTTCCCAATTATCCAGGTCCATCTTTCTCCATAAATGATTTCAAAGTGAAATGATGACTTTCATAAATTCTTAATTTTTTCCTAAGGTAAAGAAAGGGAAATGGCAAAAAGAGCTGCTCAGTGCTCACCCAAGAGGGCTCTGGTTCTCGGCCAAATGATTTCCATTTCTGTTGATGAGGATTGTGATGATAAAACTCCAGCCATCCCATTCCATCCTTTTGTGAGCCTACTGGCCTGCACAATGCTTAGAAAGCCATCTTGGGGATACCACAGCGACTGTTAAAGCAAATAGCGTGTGTATTCATCCATAATAGACTTTCATTATCATTTTCATAGACTCCAATAGCCAAAAAATTTTGAGAGACACATTGTTTAGCCAAGCAGTTTGGTAATAACCAACCAGGTGCCATCAAGTTGATCCCAACTCATAGTGACCCTACAGGACAGAGTAGAACTGCAGCTGGTGGATTCGGACTACAACATTTTGATTAGCAGCCGAGTTCTTAATCACTGCACCACCAGGGCTGTAGTAACTACACAAACCAGTGAGTATTTGAGTGTGAAGTTTCAGGGTTCTAGGTAAAGAGAAAAGAAGCATGAACTAAATTGGAAGTCACTGCAATGACCCAAATGAACATATATCTTAAATCTAGCCCACTACATTGACCATGTTACTTTTTGCCCCCAGGAGCAAGGCTAGTTACAGCCTAATTTAAATCCCTTACACATTCTAATTCTCTACTAAATGGGATAAAGAGCACATGGTTTTAGTCACCTGCTAAACATATGACGTGAGGTGTAAATTCACTTATTTGAACCTTTATATTAAAGGACTTTCTTGAATTTAAATTGTCCAGTCTCTAGCTATGACTTCAATTCAAAACAGACAAGCCCTAGGGAGTTGAGACTTTTTTTCAAAGACAAAGAAGGCTTCTAACCTGCTCACAATTAGCCATTACATGCTACTAAGGGGTTGTTTAATTGAGACTGCCACTCTCAATTAATCAGAGAGGAGTGAATAGAAGAGTAACCAAATTTAGATACACATGTTACCAATTATTTCCATTAAGGGTTATAATGAAATTGTATGTTTTGCTTTGATTTTTCTTTCATCTCTAGCTCTCAGAAGTTATAGAAATTGAACTGGGGAGGAGGCAGAGTTTAAACTTACCTTTTCCTTCAGAGTGTAAAAGAACCACATGTGTCAAAGGTCCTGCAGTTCTTTAGCTATGATATTCCCGTCTGACTTTTGCATTTGTTCTGCATTGAGACTGTTCAGAATTCTACCTGAGGGCCTCCACACTAACCAGATGAGGCTCTTTGTCATTCCAACATGAGCCTCACTCTTCTTTCTCTTTTGTCATTTAGCAATAACAGGGAATGTTAGACAAAATACCCTTCTCATTCATTAAAAAATAAAGACTATTTAGCTCCTCTGTTGTGATTCTGATTAGTAGTCCTTTAAAAAGTATTTTAGTGGGTGATGGAAGGTGATGGAGGAAGAGCTCTGTATATAATGATGATACACTGAGCTAAAAAGATCCTCAGCTTAGATCTACATTCAGAGCTGGTTTAAATAGCCGTCCCCCAGAACTGCACATCAAATTTGAATTTCCTGGACCTCACATCTTTAAATTTCATACTTAAATGTATAAATTTAAATACATAACTTAAGTATGTATGTGTATATTTAAACAAATTTTGTAAAATTTTTGGATTATTCATGACATGAACTGAGCATGAATAATAGACTTTAAAGAAAATGTGTTCCTGAGTGTGACCCAATTACCATTAAATATTAACTTTGTTTTACTTTTTTTTAAATAATTTTTATTGAGCTTTAAGTGAACGTTTACAAATCAAGTCAGTCTGTCACATATAAGCTTACGTACACCTTACTCCATACTCCCACTTACTCTCCCCCTAATGAGCCAGCCCTTCCAGTCTCTCCTTTCGTGACAATCTTGCCAGCCTCTAACCCTCTCTACCCTCCCATCCACCCTCCAGACAGGAGATGCCAACACAGTCTCAAGTGTCCACCTGATACAAGTAGCTCACTCTTCATCAGCATCTCTCTCCAACCCACTGTCCAGTCCCTTCCATGTCTGATGAGTTGTCTTTGGGAATGATTCCTGTCCTGGGCCAACAGAAGGTTTGGGGACCATGACTGCCGGGATTCCTCTAGTCTCAGTCAGGCCATTAAGTACGGTCTTTTTTGAGAATTTGGGGTCTGCATCCCACTGATCTCATGCTCCCTCAGGGGTTCTCTGTTGTGTTCCCTGTCATGGCAGTCATCCGTTGTGGCCGGGCACCATCTAGTTCTTCTGGTCTCAGGATGAAATAAGTCTGTGGTTCATGTGGCCCTTTCTGTCTCTTGGGCCCATAGTAATCGTGTGACCTTGGTGTTCTTCATTCTCCTTTGATCCATGTGGGTTGAGACCAATTGATGCATCTTAGATGGCCACTTGTTAGCATTTAAGACCCCAGATGCCACATTTCAAAGTGGGATGCAGAATGTTTTCATAATAGTATTATTTTGCCAATTGACTTAGAAGTCCCCTGTTTTACATTTTTATTTATAGTAAAAAGAACTGCAATAACCTCTCTTTGAGAGGAAGTGGCATTTGCATGACTTGAAACTCTTCGTGGAGCATGGAGATACCATAATGTGCAACTGATCTAAAAATTAAATGGCTCTCTATGGCTCATCCCTTCTTACACTTACCAAGAGTGCTGAGAATTTGAGTCTTCCAATTATGGACAGTGCTCCACTGCTATGCATAAGGTTTTCACCGGCTAATTCTTTTTAAAAGTAGACTTCCGGTCCTTCTTCCTAGCCTGTCTTAGTCTATAAGCTCAGCTGAAACCTGTCCTCCATGGGTCACCCTACTGGTACCTGAATACCAGTGGCATATCTTCCAGCACCACAGCAACACGCAAGCCCCCACAGGACGACAAACTGACAGACACAATAAGCCACATCATGATAAATGGAGAAAAGATTGAAGTTGTCAAGGATTTCATTTTACTTGGATCCACAATCAACACCCACAGAAGCAGCAGTCAAGAAATCAAAAGACTCATTGCATTGGACAAATCTGCTGCAAATGACTCTTTAAAGTATTGAAAAGCAAAGATGTCACCTTGAAGACTGAGACTGAGGTGTGCCTGACCTAAACCATGGTATTGTCAATCATATCACATGCATGTGAAAGCTGGACAATGAATAAGGAAGACCGAAGAAGAATTGATGCCTTTGAATTGTGGTGTTGGCAAAGTATGTACCATGGACTGCCAAAAGAATGAACAAATCTGTCCTGGAGGAAGCACAACCAGAATGCTCCTTAGAAGCAAGGATGGTGAGACTGTGTCTTACATACTTTGGACATGTTTTCAAGAGGGATCAGTCCCTGGAGAAGGATATCGTGCTTGGTAAAGTACAGAGTCAGCAGAAAAGAGGAAGATCCTCAATGAGATGGATTGAAACAGTGGCTGCAACAATGGGCTCAAGCATAACAATGACTGTAAGGATGGCACAGGACCAGGCAGTGTTTTGTTGTGTGGTACAGAGGGTCGCTATCAGTTGGGACTGACTTGACGGCACCTAACAACAACAATTATGGACAAGGTCATATCAAGAGTTCATGTCTCCTCCAAGCAAAGAAATAATTATGTAGATCAGGGGTCCACAACTTTTCTATAAAGGCCAAATAGCAAATTATTTTAGGCTTTGTGAGCCATAAAGTCACCATAGCAATTACTCATCTCTGCTGTTATAGTTCAAGCAACCACAGGTGATATGTAAACAAGTGGGTGTGGCTGTGTTCCAGTAAAACTTTATTGACAAAAATAGACTACGGGCCAGATTTGGCCTCTTAGGGCATAGCTTACCGACCCCTGTTTTAACTCTAAAACCTCTGATTCTCTCCTATCACCTGAAATATTCCTTCCCAACCAAGAAAATCGAAACTTTGGTGTTGGGGAGCAAGAGTTCATCATTGACATGAATGATCTAGAACCATTCAGAGAGCTCATCATATGAATTTTTTTCATATGATCATCCCTCTCAGATGATTCTGATTCAAAGGCATATTTGTGATTCCCTGGTCTAGATAATAGGAGCCCTGGTGATGCAGTGGTTAAGAGCTATGGCTGCTAAACAAAGGTCGGCAATTCAAATCCACCAGCTGCTCCTTGGAAATCCTATGTGGCAATTCAACTGTGTCCTTTAGGGTCGCTATGAGCCAGAATTGACTCAACAGCAATGGGTTTGGTTTTGGTTTGGAGTCTAGACAATGGCCCCAGCTTCTCCTGTAACTTTCTAAGATTAGGCGTATTACCCACTATATTAATTAATGCTAGCTGCTACTGTAGCAAATCCCAGATCTCAGTGATTTAATCCAGTAAAAATTTATTTCTATCTCACATAGCCCTCCTCCATCTTACAGCTGTGCCATCTGGAATTCTTAGAAAAAAAGATGGAGGAGTAACATTTAAATGTGAGGAAAGGAAGGTTGAGGTGACCCATACAAGCTATCGCCCTTAGATGCTCTTTGAACCTTGATCCTTAGGAAAATTGGCTTAAATCAAACAGTAGTCTAGATTAATTAGTAAAGAATGTTTTACCTTGGGCGTTGTGTTCTTTTAAAGAATTAACTATGTGTAGTTTTGACAACAGAAACCCCAAGGTCAGACTAAAGGTATCTTTTAGGGCAAATCAGTAACTATCTGAACCGATTGAGAAAATGTTGCATGTCCGTGAGTTATTACTTAAACATCATCCTGGACCTTTTTCCATGGCAATGTATAATTACTTGCAGTAAGACTGGGTATAAGAACTTTCTGAAGTTCTTTCTTCTTTGGAACATTTTGACTCTCTAGTCAGAAATGTTACCCCAATTTACAAATCATACATTAACTAAACCTCAATCCATTTCTATTATTTGTTTAATAGGACTTTTGTTTTAGCAGCTACTTTAGCACAGAGGGGCCACACATGGCACTTCTGCTGACATTTCATTGGCCAAGCTATTAATGTGGCTCCAACCTAACTGCTGGAGAGGCTGGGAAAGGGAAAGGAGCACACTAATATCTGGTGAACTCTATCAGCCTCTGGAAGCCCTTGTAGTGTAGTGGTTAAGAGCTATTGGAAATGAGCCTTGTATGTAAGCTTTCTGTAACTGCAAGATACAGATGCTACAGACATATAAATATTCTAACGAAGGGATCAAAAAATACTCCCATCGTACTGAATAAGGATGCCCTTTCTAGCTTAATGCCCTAGAAATCTTATTCGACTGTCTTTAAAAGGCATTGGTTGAAGATTTTGAGGAAGCCATTGGTTGGCAGTTCGAATCCATGAGGTGCTCCTTGAAAACTCTGTGGAACAGTTCTACTCTGTTCTATAGGGTCACTATAAGTCGGAACCTACCACAACAGGTTTGGGTTTATGGTTTTTTTTTTTTTTTTTTTTCTTTATCAGCCTCTGAGAAACCCTGGTGGTGTAGTGGTTAAGAGCTAAGGCTGCTAACCACAAGGTTGGTGGTTTGAATCCACCAGGTGCTCCTTGGAAACCCTATGTGGCAGCTTTACTCTGTCCTGTAGGGTTGCTATGAGTCAGAAACCATGCAACGGGTTTGGTTTGGTTTTGTTTTGTTTATCAGCCTCTGACACACCTGCCATATTGTTATCTGTCTTCTCATCTGTAAATCTACCACCTGCCTCCTCCAGATGACACAAAAAGAGCAGATGCTCAAAAAATTCTTGGTTGTCAATTAAACTCTAAGCAACTCTGGAATGGGCAGCTTAAAAAGCAAAACTATCATTCATGCCTAGCTTTTTGCACAGGTGAGATTCTTGATATTCTAGAGTATAGCTGATTAGGTTAATTATTAACCAGAAAGTCATTGTGTGAAATAGGGGCATTTGTACCCTCTAGCTTCTCAACTGGATACAGAGAAAGGTGTCAGGGCAAAAAAAAAAAAAAAACAGCAATGAAGCAGATTCATAAATCCTCCTCATGTTTGCAGCTACAAGACTGGGTGTTGGTGTGGTTGGAATGGATGCTGTGTGTATCCATGACACATCATATTAGAAGATCAGGAAGAGATGTGGAGATTGCCAGTGGCCAGAGCAGTTGATTCCCTGTTCTGAAGGGTGGGGAAAATATCTCAATGGGAGTCCTCTGCCTGGATAGTTAGGGACATAGAAATCATTTCAAAAGTTATAGCCCCCTTTAAAAAAGAGGAAGAGACCTCCCCTACCAAAAAGAAGATAAAGGAATGTTATAGACCTTTAAGCTCCCAAGAGGCTAAACAGAGGTTTCTACTAAAGTAGGGCAGATTTTATCTAGACATCTGGAAAATTTCCTAAATATTAGGAAAGATTGTGGCCTTCCCCACCCAGAACTGAGGTAGCATGTAAAACTGTTGACTGAGGAAGCTTGAGGGTTCTGCAAGGAAGGACTATAATTTCATTTACCAATGATGGCTTATTGTTTATAATTATGCACACATACAGTCTGCTTCTTCAAAGTAAAAAAAAAAAAGGCTAATCAATAAAAGGTATTGTTCTTCAGGGCACAGCCTTTACTCAGTGTAAGTGGTGGTCTTAAGTATTAACACAAGAGTGGTTTATTGTCACAGAACTGTCTGTGCTAACCAAATAAAGTTGCTATTGAAGCCCTGCCTCTTAACCTTTCTTCTCGGAGCTTGTAGCTGAATCCTTTGTTTATTAACTTGATAACTCTCTCACCACAGCTTATCTTTGGGTTGGTACAGCAGTCTCAGTCTTTCTAAATAACCAGTCACTTTGAGAAAGCACACAGTACTAGCTCAGCCCACTTGGTAGTATTTTGGTATTTCTCCATTCCTAAGGTATCTTGGTGTATGTACAACTATGACAAGGCTGCCTATAATAATTTCATCCAAATCTTATCCAAATACTGAAAACTCTTTCATAATTATACAAAAAAAAAATTATACAAGGTAACTGGAAACCCTGGTGGCATAGGGGTTAAGTGCTATGGCTGCAAACCAAAGAGTCGCAGTTCGAATCTGCCAGGCACTCCTTGGAAACTCTATGGAGCAGTTCTACTCTGTACTATAGGGTCGCTATAAGTCAGAATTGACTCGACGGCACTGGGTTTGGTTTTTTTTGTGGAGGGAACTACAAACTGGCATAACCCGGCAGATTAACCACCTTTGCAAATACAATGAATGATATTCTCTCTAATCCATTCACAGGGAACTATATGTTACAAATAACTGTTACAGTGCCATGGCTTTGAGCCAGCGGCTTCCTCAAAACCTTCAACCAATGCCTTTTAAGGACAGTCAAATAAGATTTCTAGGGCATTAAGCTAGAAAAAAAAAAGAGCACCCTTATTCAGTACAATGGGAGTGTTTTTTGATTCCTTCTTTAGAATATTTATATGTCTGTAGAATCTGTATCTTCAAGTTACAGAAAGCTTACACATAAGGCGGCTCATTTCCAATATAAAGCAGGTCATAAACTTTTCCATAGACAAGGATTTGAAATTGTGAGAAATTATCTAATAGAAGTTTTTAAATTAAATTTCTAATTAAGAATAATTCAATATGCATACCAAGCAGAAATCAGAAATTTATCATTCATATATCACAAAAAAAAAATTTTTTTTATATCACAAAGTTTAGAAGTATATTATAATTACATAGGTTAGAGGCATAATTTGTTGCTTAAAGTGTATTACAAACGAACAGCCTTTCCCCTGATTTCAAGATCAACAGGAAGATTCTGAGATTGTACCAATTACTTAATGTCATTGGGTTTATAAATCATAGAAATCAAGAGCAGATGTGATTTTGAGGGATTACCTAGCAGCAGCTACATTTTATGGATGGAGAAACAGATGCCCATAAAGCTTAAGGACTTGGGAAAAAGACAGGCCAGACTTCTCCAGTCTGACTCTACCTGGTTCTACTCTTGTTGGTGCTGTTATTAGGTGCCATCCAGTCAGCCCCCAACTCATGGCAACCCCATGCACAAGGGGATTGGACCACTGTGATTGATAAGGTTCCAATTCGCTGATTGTCAGATGTAGATCACCAGGTCTTTCTTCCTAGTCTGTTGGCTCTGCTGAAACTTTTCAGCATCGCAGAAACACACAAGCCTTCATAGATGGGTGCTAATTGTGCATGAAGTTCATTGACCAAGAATCAAACCCAGGACACCCTCATGGAAGGCAAGAATTCCACCACTGAACCACCACTGCCCTGGGTTCTACTCCTACATTTTCCATTTTTGAGCTGCATAGCAATAGCAGAGAATGGTTTTCCGTATATGCTTTGAGAAACTGATAACTAGAAAGATGTTTAAATAACAGGCCTTCATAAGCACTCCTAAAGGAAACCAGGGATTGTAATTCTGGCTTCAAATAACCCAACTGCTATTCACAAGTGACGAATGACAATTTTTTGCTCATCTGTTACTATTTAGTTGCCATTAAAAACAAATGAACAAAGACATTTGCCACTTGTCCCTAATTCATTCTTGTTAACGTGACAAATGACTCATTGAGAAATGACTTTTGACAGCTTCCAAATGCCTGATGGGTTATTATAACTGCCTTTTATTGGGTCAAGGGGCAGCCATGCTTAACCCACTGGGGCCATTATTATGTGTAAACTCTGTGGCAACTGTACTTGCAACATCACGGAGTTAATTGTTTTGAGCATAAAGCCAGGTAGACCTAAGTTAACATGTTCACACACTAGATGCCTCACCCCAAGCAGGAAAGAGAATTGCCTGCCCTTGACTCAAGGAAAACCACATAACAAAGTATTAGATGGATGGGATACTACAGCTCAATCCCAAGAGCATGACCTACAGACAAGGGATCCCTTGTGCTTTCATTTCTTCATACAGAAGCCTGCATATATATTTCTAAAGAAATGTTCCAAATATAACCAAAAACTATAAAGATCATAGGAGAAAAAATAGGATCAATGCTAGAGACCCTAATGTATGTCATTAACAGGATATAAAACATAACTAACAACATACAAACTCCAGAAGATAAATTAGATAACTGGGATCTTCTAAAACTTAAACACTTATGCTCATCAAAAGACTTCACCAAAAGAGTAAAAAGAGGATCTACACACTGGGAAAAAATATTGGGCCATGACAAGTCCAACAAAGGTCTAATCTCTAAACTCTAAAAGAAAATCCAACAGCTCTACAACAAAAAGACAAATAATCCAATTAAAAAATTGGCAAAGGAAATGAATAGACACTTCACCATAGAAGACATTTAAGCAGCTAACAGGCACATGAAGAAATGCTCTCGATCACTAGCCATTACAGAAATGCAAATCAAAACCACAATGAGATACCATCTAACCCCGGCATTACTGGCACAAATAAATAATAATAATAAACAAATGTTGGAGAGGCTGCGGGAGGATTGAAACTCTTATGTGCTGCTGGTGGGAATGCAAAATGGTACAACCATTTTGGAAAACGATATGGCACTTCCTTAGAAAGCTAGAAATAGAAATATCTTATGATACAGCAATCCCACTTCTAGGAATATATCCTAGAGAAATAAGAACTGTCACATGAATAGACATATGCACACCCATGTTCACCACAACATTGTTCATAATAGCAAAAAGATGGAAACAACCTAGATGCCCATCAACAGATGGATAAACAAACTATGGTACACACACACAACAGAGTACTATGCAACCATAAAGAACAATGACGAATCTGTGAAGCACCTCACAACATGGATGAATCTGGAGGGCATTATGCAGAGTGAAATAAGCCAATCACAAAAGGACAAATATTGTATGAGACGACTACTATAAAAACTCATGAAAAGTTTGCATACAAAAAAAACCATCTTTGATGGTTATGAGGGAGGGGAAGAGTAGGGGTGGAAAAACACTAAATAGACAATAGATAAGCCGTAAGTTTGGTGAAGGGTAAGACAGTACACAATACTGGGGAAGTCAGTACAACCTGTTCCAGGCAAGATCTGTAAGCTCCAAACTTCCAGAGGGACCAAATTACTGGGCTGAGAGCTGTGGGGACCATGGTCTCAGGGAACGTCTAGCTCAATCAATTGGCATAACATAGTTTGTAAAGAAAATGTACTACATTCTACTTTGGTGAGTAGTGCCTAGGGTCTTAAAAGCTTGTGAGCAGCCATCTAAGATACTCCCCTGGTCTCACCCTGTCAGGAGCAAAGGAGAATGAAGAAAACTAAAGACACAAGGGAAAGATTAGTCCAAAGGACTAATGAGCCACAACTACCACAGCTGTCAGCAGACTGAGTCCAGCACGACTAGATGGTGCCCAGCCACCACCACCAACTGCTCTGATAGAGATCACAATAGAGGGTCCTGGACAGAGCTGGAGAAAAATGTAGAACAAAATTCTAACTCATAAAAACAGACCAGACTTACTGGCCTGATAGGAACTGGAGAACCCTGAGAATATGGCCCCCAGACATCCTTTTAGTTCAGGAATGAAGTCATTCCTGAGGCTCGGCCTTCAGCCAAAGATTAGACAGGTCCATAAAACAAAACTGGGCTAAAGGGGTACACCAGCTCAGGGGCAAAGACTAGAAGGCAGAAGGGGACAGGAAAGCTGGTAATAGGGAACCCAAGATCGAGAAGGGAGAGTGTTGACATGTCATGTGGTGGTAACCAATGTCATAAAAGATGTGTACTATTTGACAAGAAGCTAGTACGTTCTGTAGGCCTTCATCTAAAGTAAAATTTAAGAAAAAAGAAAATATCCCAAATAGAATCCTTTGAGTCACAAGATTTTAGAGATCAGCCACATTGTTTCATAGGTGAGAAAAGAGATCCAGGAAATCTAAAGTATTTACTCAAGGTCCTAGAATGAGTTAGCAACAGAATTGAGAGAAGAACCCACTTCTCCTGATAGCTATTCTAGTGTTCTCTTCATCACACAATTCCTAAGGACTTTTTAACACTTCAAACACATCCGTGTGTTAAAATCATCTCGCATGATGGCAACATTCAGATTTCTAATTGGATTCAAATCTATTCCCAAAGAGTCTCTATATGAAAAGTATTATTGTTGCTTATTACCATAACATCTCCTTTTTTTCCCTTCACTAAGGAGTTTAAAACAGAGTGACAAAATTATCACCATGCCCAATTGCATTAATAATGCCTGGACTAAAATAAAAATCATTTTGTCAGAGTGAAAGGGATATGAGGGAAATATTTTTAATTTTCTTTTGTAATGTTTTACAGATGGTCTCATTAATGATTACCTTTTGAGATATTGCTTATGCTCTCACTTTGAAAATTATTATGGGGGTCTGTCAAAGGAAAAAGGAGGACCTGAACTAAAGATTAACTTTGAGTTAAAAAGAAAAACAGAGAGATATGATCAAAGGCAAAATCAACCCTAAGGGCTTCAGGGTCTCTGAGGAAAATTGTTCTCTTCCCAAACATCTCATCAGTGAGAATAAAGCAAACCTACTGTTCTTTACCCCAGACAGCTACAGTCAAAACATTACCTCCTCTATCAATCCAACAGGAATTTCCATACATTGATAAAAACAGCCTGTTCTGACAGAAGGTCAAAGGTCCTTTTTAAAAGTTTATTAGAACTTCTAGTAAAATTTTCTCTTTTTTTTATTTCCAAAAAGGAGGTGATTAAGACCATAATGTTAAAGAAAAATATCCCACTGAGTCACAAAGCTAAGAACACCTAGAGTAGCTATGCTAATACGTTTGCTTCCCCCTGCCCCCTCCTCCCACCGGGAGCCTTATACCTATGATGATTCACAACTTCCCACACATGCTACGGAGATGAGGGGAAAGAGGTATCCGCCTCTTCTAGCTAACTGTAAAACGCATGAAACAAAAAAAATAATAATACTAACAAATAAACCTCTTATGGTTCCTTCAGAAATGTAGGAGCAGTTAGGCTCTTTGTATTAACAGAAATTGAGAGGCTTCCAAGTAAATATATTTTAGAATGAGTCACTGATCGGCTGGGGAAAGATAGCACTGTAGAGAGAATACTCCCTCCGATTTTATATTTTTAAACGTGACAAAAACAAAGGCAAACTAAATTGCACAATTAAAGATTATCCCAACAGATGAGCTAAACTTACAAATTATGACTCCCCCACCCAAAAAAAATGAATGACAACTGGCAAGTAGACCCAGCTGGGATGAACATTTAGACATAATAGGGTGATTTTCTGAATACTATGCTCTTTCCTTTTTTTTTTTTTTGCTCTTTCCTTTATAAGCAGCAATTTCTCATAAGGAAAGGGGAAGGGAAACTAAGATTTATTGTATGTCAGATGTTTTCACACATACTGGAGGAATCCTTTAAATCTCATTGTAAGCCTGAAACGTATGTTCCCCCGCCCCGCCACCGCCCCCCCCCCCCACTTTATACAGATAACGACAGCCCAGACAGGAAAAAGGGGAACGAATATATACTAAAAGCAAAAAAACCAAACACATTGCCATCAAGTCTATTCAGACTCATAGCGACACTACAGGGCAGAGTAGAACTGCCCCGTAGGACTTCCAAGGAGCGGCTGGTGGATTCAAACTGTCGACATTTTGATTAATAGCCGAGCTCTTAACCACTGCGCCATAATAATAATAATAAAAAAATAGGGCCCCAATATTTTTATACACACATATATAATGTATAAAAACTAACTACCTATTATATATATTCACTCAACAAATATTAATTAATTGATTCATGGATTGATTGCCTGGGTTAGAATTAAAAATACTGTAAGTTTGCTTAAAATGAAAATAACAAATTTGATACATATGACTTGGAGATATGAGGACTAAGAGAAATACAAAGATTCACTTCAGTTTACCTATTAGAGAGCACCAAGTTTTATTGATTATGCATAGCATATGTGACAATGAACTAGTTATTCAGAATCCATATTTTTGTATGAAATTCTCTGACATTCTGTGCTGTCCATTACAGCAGCCACTAGTAATAAGTGGCTATTTAGTTTAAGCTTAAACTAAATAAAATTAAAAATTCAGTTCCTCAGTTACAGTAGCCACATTTGAAGTTCTCAATATAACCCTTGCTGTCAAGTCCATTTTGACTCATAGTGACCCTGTAGGACAGAGTAAAAATGCCCCCACAGAGTTTCCAAGGCTTATAATCTTTATGGAGGCAGACTGCCACATCTTTCTCCCACAGAGTGGCCGGTGGGTTTGAACCACCAAGTGCTTAGCCAGTGTGCCACCAGGGCTCCTTTTCTACTGGATTAAAAAAAAGAAAAATCACTGCCATCAAGTCAATTCCGACTCATACCGACCCTGCAGGACAGAGCTGAACTGCCCCATAGGATTTCCAAGGAGCAGTGGATTCCAACAGCTGACCTTTTGGTTGGCAGCCAAGCTCTTAATCACTGCACTACCAGGGCTACTTTCTATGGATAGCACTGTTATACTCCTAACAGTCTACATTAGAGAAGGAATTTAATATGTAATTTAGTGTCAGACATTTTTGGAAAACATACTACTTTACATTTATGTTGCACTTCATGGTTTTCCAGTGACTGAAAGAGGTTATTTACCTGATCCATGCTAAAATTATCCCCATACTTTAGAGAAGGAATCTGAAACGTAGAGAAGTTAAGTGACTGCCAAAGTCCTATATTAGTACATGAGGACAGGGAGGACAACTCTAGTCTCCCAGTACCACCACATTTTCAGGACATGGTGTAAAAGCACATACTTGAAGTAACACAAAGGTGGCTTTGAATCTCAGCTCCCATGTACACTAGTTCTGTGACATGAAACAAGTATTTCACTTTTCTGAGCTTCAGTCTCTTCATCTGAAAAACTGTGATGATCCTGACAACCTCCTATAAGGTAACATCAATAACCAGATGGTAAACTGGGTATACTACCCAGCTGTGGCAGCAGCCCTACTCCTCAACACTGAGCAGGGTTTTTCTTTTTCTTTCTTAATCTTAGTAAAATAACAATTTTAATTTTATATTCTACAAATAGAATCAACAGAAGTGGCTCACAATTTAGGAAACTGATTTCAAATACGATGACATTTCCAACTGTTATATATACTCTCCTCCCAACTGCTATATTTGTGATACCTCAGAGTTGTTGTCAGAATTAAATGAGAATTTAAAAAGCACGTAAAATCTGCCATGTAGATGTTCAGTAAATGCTAGATCTCTCTTCACCTTCCTTCTCTTCCCTAACTCCCTTTAAGGCTGTCTGGTCTCTACCTCTGATACCACAGGATTTAGTAAGTCTAGATTCTACCCTGAGTGGATAAATGACTCAGAAAGCTTATTTACAATCCAAAAGTGTAATAGATATTTTCCATAAGAATACATATTACACGTTATAATAGAAAGCAGTAGGAAAATCAGATTAAATATTCAGAAATGTACTTTATAAGAAAAGCTTTAAAAATATCTATTCCAGATACTGATTATCTAGCTAATAGATATATTCTGAATTTTTTTTAACCTTTGGCTTAGGAAAGCATCACAGGATAATCCTAACGCAGGCATACCTTCCTAACTGTGTTTGGTTCAAGAGATTAAACTCAACCTACATACCCTAGGTCAATGACTTATAATTCTAGATCAGCGGTGGGTTCTTTGGGCACTGCTGTTTTAATTCACTTTAATTTTTCAGAATTATATTTATACTGTATTGATTCTCAGAAGTGTTCTGAAATAAAAAAATGATGAGAGAGCGGTCCGTCCCAACCCCATGTGTGTCAGAGTAGAGCTGTACATCATAGGGTTTTCAATGGCTGATTTCTCAGCGGTAGATCACGAGGCCTTTCTTCCTAGGCAACATTCAACATTTCAGTTAACTTCTGAGCACATTAACCATTTGCACCACCCAGGGACTCCCTGTTGCATAGAAGATGGGCAATATCTAGCTTAACAACATATGGTGCTGAGCGGAAGGGGAGAGGCTTCCATTAATAGTAAGCTCAGTATAAGTCCATGGTATGATTTGACTGCCAAAAAAATTAAAAAAAAAAAAAAACGCAGCCACAGAATGACTTAGTAAAAGGTCTAATAGTTGAAGCAGTGGGGTCTGTAGTGTCAGACACACAATGGTTCATTTCCAACTTTACCGTTTCCTAGCACGTGACCTTGGGAAGATCACCTTTGTCTGTGCCTCAGTGTCCACACCTATAAATCTTTAGACAGGGATTGGACCAGACTATAGGATAGGAAATGATATTGGTGAGGGGTGAGCTTCTTGGATCAAGTAGACACATAAGGCTCTGTGGGCAGATCCTGTCTGGAGGGGAGATGTGAAGGCCAAGGGGGACAGAAGCTAGCTGAATGGACACGGAAATACAGGGTGGTGAGGAGTGTGCTGTCTCATTAGGGGGAGAGCAACTAGAAGTATATAGCAGCAAGTTTTTGTATGAGAGACTGACTTGATTTATAAACTTTCACTTAAAAAATTTTTTTCACTTAAAGCACAATAAAAATAAAAATTAAAAAATGAGAATAATATCTGCCTCACAAGATGTTTGAGGGAACCTCAAGACATAATGAATATCAAATGCTTAGCACAAAACCTGGCAAGAAGAAAACAACAAATGAAGGCCACTGTTTTAGTCTTAGTATCATCCTTACCATCACAATTGGAAGATCAGAGTTTCATTCTGCTTGGAAATAATCAGTCATATCCGGGTATTGGTTTTGACTCTTCAAACCCCACTTATACAAACTTGATGATTAAAAAAATAACAGCAAGTACCGTTTATTGGAGTGTTTGCTCTGTGTCAGGTATCATATTCTACCTCTTTAGCTTAATCTTCACAATTCCCTTTTAAAGGACGTGTCATTATCAACACTTTCCAAATGAAGAATTGAAACCGAAACATCAACCCAGTAAGTGGTGGAGTCGAGTGTGTCTGACTCCAAAGGATTTTCTCTTCTTCTTCCTCTGTGCTCAAAGTGACAGGACTTGAGACAATATTTAATAAGATACTCATGAGAACACAGCACTGTTTTTAAATACTGTAAACCCTGCTACTGAGACCCAAATCAGTAGACTCAAACCTAGGGGTGAAGTTACAGAGGGCAACGGCACACCTCAGCATAGAATTTTTTAGTAATCAATAGCATCCATATAACCACTTTGCAGGAATGTTGCAAAAGTTGTGTTCAAGTGACAGCCAAGCAGTTTTAATGAGTGACTTTTGGGTCTTTAAGACCTAAAAAAAAAAAAAAAATCTTTTTAGATCCACGCATCAGAGATGTATAGACAAAAAGAACAGTGAGAGCAGAGAGATCTAACAACTTGCATTTACTGAGAATGCTAGGAAAAAGGGATCAGCAAGAAAATGTATTTAGATATACAACCATAGGGGTTAAGACATGGGATCCCAGTCCTAGGGGAATTGGAGTTCTAGACAAAGAACCTAGGAAGGCATCAACATGAAGGAGCACGTTCTGTTGTTCTGGCTATTGAGCTACAAGCCTTAGGCAGAAGAAACAAAATAAGGCCCTGTCTGAAGCTTTGTGTTCATGGCTTAGAGTAGTGAATGGCAAAGATTTAAATTCCTGTCTCACCACTGACAAGCCGTGGGTCTTGGCCAAGTCATATAGTGAAAGTTCACTAAATGCTAGTTCACGTTATTATTGTTCCTGAATATAGATCTTGTCCCAGGATATGGGGCAGGACCAAAGCTAACCATAAGTGACCCCTTTTCGGAAAATTATAGCCACACAGAAGTAAGGATTTCAGTAAACCATAGCAACTCTACTTTTAAACCAGAAATTGTTTTTTTAAAAAAAAAAAAAAAAACTCTACTTCTGAGAACTGATACCTACTTATGGAAGTTTCTGAGCTTAAGAAAGGATTAATCTTAAATTGCGGTTAGAGCTTCCTGCCATGGTTCTTCCTTTAGGTAACATAGTTTATATGTGTAGTTCAATTCAAAGCATATTTGAGAAAAAGCTCTGCAGCCATAATCCCTATGTTCAAATTACATCTGGATCACTACTAGTTGGATGATCTTGCCAAGTTATTTAAGCACTCTGAGCCTCAGTTCCCTCATATGTAAAGTGAAGATGATCATAGCACCTACTTCAGAGGGCATAAGGATACATAAAGTACTTAAAACATTCCTACGTCCATGGCAAGGAACCCTGGAGGCAAATTAGTTAAACGCTCGGCTGCTAAAAGGTCAGCTGTTAGAAGCCACCAGCCACTCTGTAGGAGAAAGATGTGGCAGTCTGCTTCCGTAAAGATTACAATGGCCTTGGAAACCCTATGGGGCAGTTATAATCTGTCCCATAGGGTCTCTATAGATCAGAACCACCTCAACAGCAATGGCCTACATAACATAACAAGAGTAACCTAAAATTACAATTTGGTTTAACTCTAGGAACAGGAAGGAGCCCTGGTGGCACAGTGGTTAAGTACTTGGCTGCTAACCGAAAGGTCAGCAGTTCAAACTCACCAGCCACTCTGCCAGAGAAAGATGTGACACTCTGCTTCCGTAAAGATTACAACCTTGGAAACCCTAAGGGGCAGTTCTACTCTGCTGTCTTAGGCTGAGTTCTCTAGAGAAGCAAAACCACTAAAGCATATAAATATATAGAGAGGGATTTATATCAAGGAAATGGCTCACGTGGTTGTACAGTCTGAAATATCCCAAAGTCCGTGGGTCAGGATACTGGCGTCTCCTGATTCACTTAGCCACAAGAGCTAACGAACCCAAGATCAACAGGTCAGAGAGTAGGGCTCTTGCTCACAGGCTGCAAAAGATCGAGGAATCCCAAGACTGGCCGGCAAGACCACAGGTAAGCTGCTAGCTCAAGTCCAGAGAACCGGAGGTCAGATGAACAGGAGCCAGTTGTAGGATACAGAGCAAGCAAAAGCCCATGAGCCCTGTCAGAATGACCACTTATAGTCAATCCAGACCATTCGGCCAAGGAAACTCCCTTTCAACTGATTGGCTACTCACAGCAGATCCCATCATGGACATGATCACATTATACCAAATCTTTTCATGGAAGTGATCACAACATCATATGACTGCCAAACCACTGACAATCATGGCCCAACCAAGTTGACACACAACCTTAACCATCGCAGTCCATCCCTTGTCAATTCAGCACCTGTACACTTCTCCTTAAACCATACATAATCTCTGAATAAAGACAATTATAAAGTCATACTGGGGCCTAATGTTATACAATGAACATACATACAAACAAAAATGCACTAGCCCTGTTTGCATCTTATGTTTTATAAATGAAAAAAAAAAACTGATGCATACATACAAAGCAGAAATACTCATAACAATTATAGTCATCATTTCTGCAACTGGTCACATGATCTTAACTGGTGTTTAGAGCACCTTCTTTCACCACCCATTCCATATTTCCTTTGCCCTCAGCAAGCATCTCAGCAAGTCATGGTTCTTTGCCTGGTGGGGTGACTCAAATCTTCATTTCTGAAGGGTCTGGGCCATTAGTAATCATGTCAGAATTGGGTTGCTGTAGTTTTCCACTGACTTTAATTACAGGGCATGGTAATACTAAAAGATGCCCTAAGGGATCTCCTGCATTCCAGACATGCTCTTCTTTCCTTCCATTACATAATCAATCCAATTTCCTCTTCACAACCCGGATCAGTCACACCAGCCAATATGGTAACTCCCTTCTTTGCCTATTGATCCAGAGGCATAAGGAGCCCAGAGTGACCAGGTGGCATTATTAGCTCCCAGTTCAATGGAATCAGTGGTGTGTCTTCTGGTGGGAGAACTTCTCCGTTTGGAACTAAGACCTCTAGACCTACAGAGCATATGCTGGTGGGGACAGAAAGCAAAAATTTTGCTAGTGGGTCACTAGTGAATGGTGCCACTCCCATTTCTACCCTTTACTCCTGGACCCATGAATCCCAGCTGTGGGAGAAACAGCACCAGACATTGAATGCTGGTTTGGAGCATAGACAGCCTCCTGAAGAACGTTGCCCCAACCCTACCAGGTATTGCCCCCTAGCTGGCACCATAATTGTGTCTTTAAAAGGCCATCCCGTCATTCTATCAAACCAGCTGCCTCAGGATGATGGGGAACATGGTAAAACCAGTGAATCCCATGAGCATAGGCCCATTGCCACACCTCATTTGCTGTGAAGTGAGTCCCCTGATCAAGGCGATGCTGTGTGGGATACCACGATGTCAAAAAGGCATTCTACAAGGCCATAGGCCATGAATGGTAGTTTTGGCAGAAGCATTGTGTGTAGGGAAGGCAAACACATATCCAGATTAAGCATATATTCCAGTAAAAACAAAATGCTGCCCTCTCCATGATGGAAGTGGTCCAATGTAATCAACTTGCCACCAGGTTGCTGGCTGATTTACCTCAAGGGATGGTGCCATATCGGGGCCTCAGTGTTGGTCTTTACTGCTAGCAGATTGGGCAGTCAGCAGTGGCTATAGCCAAGTCAGCCTTGGTGAGTAGAACTCCATGTTGCCAGGCCCATGCATAACCTCCATCCCTGCCACCATGGCCACTTTGTTCAAGAGCCCATTGAACAACAACAGGAGTGGCTGGGAAGGAGGATTGCTGATTTCCACAGAACACATCATCCTATTCATTCGATTGTTAAAATTGTCCTCTGCAGAGGTTGCCCTTTGGTGAACATTCACACAGGACACAAATATCTTCACTTCTTTGGTCAGTTCAGAAAGGTCTACCCACATAACTCTTCCCCGTATTTCCTTGTCTCTAATTTTTCAATCGTGTTCCTTCCAAGTCCCTGACCACCCAGCCAAACCATTGGCTGTAGCCCAAGGAAACTCCCTTTCAACTGATTAGCTACTCACAGCAGATTCCATCATGGAGGTGATCACATTATATCAAATCTCGTCATGGAAGTGGTCACAACATCACATGACTGCCAAACCACTGAGAATCATGGCCCAGCCAAGCTGACATGCAACCTTAACCATCATATCCGTCCTATAGGGTCCTATGAATCAGAATCGACTCGACAGCAGGGGGTTTGGTTTTTTGGTTCAGCTAGGAACAGTGATAGGCATAGAAGACACAACTATAAATAAGGCATGGTTCTTGATCTTAGAGGAGTTTCTGAGTTAGTGAAGAAGACAAATTCTAAAGCAGAATTCCACTAAAACTTTTCAGGTGCAGTGACAGCCTAATCTACCAACAGCTTTGATTGGTAGAGAGGAGAGGTACCTAATTTAACCTGGGAAGGCTTCCTGGAGGAAAGAATATATGAATTAAGTCTTCAAAGATGAGTAGATGGCAAAGTTCTGATGAAATCTTTAAAATCTTTAAGTCAAAAAAGATTTTACCCAAAATATTAGCAAATAAAATCCTTTCTAAATGCCTGATTTTAAAACACAATAAACCATCCACAGATTAAAATGATTTGATCATATAAATTGAGACATGGAAATCATTGGCTAATGTCTAGTTAGCTGTTGTCCAATGAGGAGCCCTTGTGGCTCAATGGTTAAGAACTCATCTGCTAACTGTAAGATCGGTGTTGAAACCCACCAGCCAGTCCACTGGAAAAAGATGTGGCAGTCTGCTTCCAAAAAAGATTACAGCCTTGAAAATCCCATGGGACAGTTCTACTCTGCCCTACAGCATCGCTATGAGTCCGAATTTGCCTCATCAGCAATGGGTAAGGGTTGTCCAAGGATTATGTGAACATGTTTCGTTGAGAAACATTATCTAAATAATTGAAAAGAATGATGTCGCTTGAAAACAAGTGTTAAAGCTCACATCCAGAGTACTTAAGAAAGGAAAGAAAATACAAAAGAAGGCAGTTTATAAATGGGAAAAGAAAAGAAATAACCGAGAAGTTATCCTTACCATGCCAGTGACCTGGGTCCTCTTTAAGGGTAGAGGATGTCTCTTATTGCCTTTTTAGCTGCAGCTCCTAATGCAGGAAACCCTGGTGGCATAGTGGTTAAGTGCTACAGCTGCTAACCAAAAGGTCAGTAGTTCAAATCTGCCAGGTGCTCCTTGGAAACTCCTTGGGGCAGTTCTACTCTGTCCTATAGGGTCGCTATGAGTCGGAATCGACTCAACAGCAGTGGGTTTTTTTTTGGGTTCTCCTAATGCAATGTTTGGCAAATAAATACTTGATTAATTAACATATGAACAAAAAGATGTAAACTACTCACTTTAAAAAAAAATACAGCGTGATCATCTTTGAAATAAACAAAATAGTAACCACCAACTTTTATTGAGCGTTTATTATAAGTCAGGCACTATATAAGGCTGAATATGGATTGTCATAATTTAATATTGTGAAGTCAAAAACCAAACCAAACCCATTGCTGTCAAATCGATTCCAACTCATAGCGACCCTACAGGACAGAGTAGATCTGCCCTGTAGAGTTTCCAAGGTTGTAAATCTTTACAGAAATAGACTGCCACATCTTTTTCCCATGGAGCAGCGGTGTGTTTAAACCATCGACCTTTTGGTTAACAGCCGAGCACTTAATCAGTGTACCACTAGAGCTTCTCTATTTTTATTCCCACTTCATAAATGTAGTCACTGATTTAACAAATATTCATTGAGGGACTACTACTTTCCAGGCACTCTTCTGGGAGCTATGTGAAGAGCAGTGAACAAAAGGATGAAGCTCTTTCTCTCACAGAGGTTGCATTCCATGAGAGAGACTAACAGTAAATAATACAGTATGACAATATAGGAATCCTTGGATGGTGAGAAAGGTTAACGTGCTCGGCTACTAATTAAAAAGTTGGAGGTTCAAGTCCACCCAGAGTTGCCTTGGAAGAAAGGCAGGAAATCAGCCTATTGAAAATACTACGGAGCACAGTTCTACTCTGACACACATGGGGTCACCATGAGTTGCAGGCCACTCAACAGCAACTGGTTACTGGTCATACATTATAACATAGCATAACATATATTTGCTTCATATTGGATTCCCAAGGAAACAGACTCTGAGACCTTGGGGAAGTGGTGGAAGCAGAACAGGACAAAGGGAGAAGTTGGGCTGTGATTCAGTCTGAACGACACCCTAGGCCAACTCCGCAGGGAACCCTGGAGCTGGATGGCCCTTCAGAGTTGCTAGAGTTGGGTCGATCCACCTGGGCCATTTTAGCCCTGTATTGGCTAGTCTTTGGATGTAGGCTGCCCTGGGAAGAGTGCATAACTTTGAGTGACATAGCTCTCTTCTGCCAAAGGGCAATTTCCAAAGAGGGCTGACAGCGAGGACAGACAGCTGGCAACACTCCCAGCAGTTGGGGTATAAATCCTTCATTCTTAATTATTATGCCTATGGACTGCTGTCTTTTTTGTCTGCTTAGTATGTAAGCTTCACAGGGCAAGGATCTGGTTTTTCTCTGACGTGTCCCAGGTGCCTAGAACAGAGTATTTGCACATAATGGGTGCTTAAGAAACATTCATTGAATTAATTAATTAATAATTGCAGTTTTTATTTGTCCTCAAGTCGATTTCAACTCATACTGACCCCATGTGCACAGAGTGGAACTGCTTCATAGGGTTTTCAAGGCCGTGACCTTTCAGAAGCAGATTGCCAAGCCTGTCTTCCAAGGTACCTCTGGGTACATTATTGTATCATAGAATATACACTTAAACCAGAAGTTTATAAGGGATGAGGTCAAATTAGAATAAAAGATATTTTTAACTAATTTCCATTTATTACTGGTATAACACTTAAAAAATGCTTCTTTTAAAAAATCTTGGTTTAAAACTGTGGTCAGTGATTTGGAAGTCTATTTGTTTACCTTAATACTGGTTTTAATGTATATCATAGCTGAAAAAGATATCTTGCAAAGGCACAATATACTCAGTATACAATATAAATTTGGGTTGAGGCCCATCATTAACTGTAGCTAATGCAAATCTATATTTTTAAGTAATCTTAATAAATAAATAAGAAGTTGACTTAATTCTTGATATATCTGATTCAATCATTGTTTTTCCCCCATTTATCCCCCTGGGTGGTGTAAAATGTTAACACACTGGGCTGCTAACCAAAAGGTCGAAGGTTCAAGTCCACCTAGAGGTGCCTCAGAATAAAGACCTGGTGACCTACTTCCAAAAATTGAGCCATTAAAAACCCGATGGAGCACAGTCCTACTCCCACGCATGTGGGGTTGCTCAGAATCGACTCGACAATAACTGATAAAGGCTTGTATTAGGAGTAGGCAAAAAGTTAGCTCTGCCATTTTATTGTTGTTCACTTGTGCTAACATCATTAGTATTTTTCAGTCTGTGGATTTTCTCTAAGTGTTGTTTTCAAGCTACTTGTCTATTTGGTGAGCATTCTTTCAGCTAAAGCAAGATAATATATTTTGTAAAGACATTTTCTAGGCTCTACTTCAAAACGGAAACCCTGGTGGCCTAGTGGTTAAGTGCTACAGCTCCTAACCAAGAGGTCGGCAGTTCAAATCTGCCAGGCGCTCCTTGGAAACTCTATGGGGCAGTTCTACTCTGTCCAATAGGGTCGCTATGAGTCAGAATCAACTCGACAGCAGTGGGTTTTGGATTTTTTGGGCTTTTTACTTCAAAATAGAAAGTAAACAAACGAGTGGAAATAATGGCCCCCTCCCCACTTCCACCTGGTGAAACTCCGTTCTCCACTCAGGGAAACTTTCACACTATTCAAGATACAAAGCACCAAGGAAGGGTGTCGGGGAGTGCCAGCACCAATCCATTCTATAAATGTTAGTAAACATCATCTCTTGCTTACATTTGTAGACTAAAATAAATACAAGTTCTAATATTTCTTCCCAGACCCCAGATGACTGTCTTTAGCCAACTTCCGGGATGTGCGAACCCCCACATGAAGACCAGTCCACTTGAATAAACAAAGAGAACTGCTGTTTCTTGAGTTACTTCTCAGACAAAAGCCATCTCTGCTCCTGTTCTATTATGTGCAGAATTATCCAGGCCCTGAGTGACCTGCCACTGTCTGAAATGACTTTTAAACAATGAATGCCAGACATCATCCTCCTTATTCAAGGGCATTCGTGGTCCTGTGGGTTATACCACCTGATTATCCTGAACTGTGCCCCTCTCTAGCGGAGACAGACTTGTGAAATCACTCAGCATTCTCTAACAAAAATCGCTAAGGTTGAGTGTCATTTTTTAGTATTTGAATCTCTGAGTACAACCCAGAAGATGCACAATTTGGAACCAATGTTTTTGAATTTCCTTTCCCTAGCCTGCTCGAGCTTGTTGTCTGTCACTGATCAAAGCCAATGTCTTTCTAAAGGGCTTTGGGAATCACATCTTAATGTCACTGAACAGATAACATATTAACTCTTCATTGACACAGGAAAATGATCCAGGATTGTGTTCCTGTCTTTGTTAAGGGATGGTAAGTGAGGTATTATTCACTAGTGCCATTTTTCTTATAGTTTTCATTAAGGTTATATAACCTGAACCCCCCTTCGCTCCTCCAAGTGATGGTTTAGGTCATAGTGTCCCTGTTTTTATTGTAAGAGTGGTTTTATTATAAATTACACTAATAACTTTCGGGGTTTTAATGTTTTTTAAATGGATTTTCCCTTGGGGTAATGATGGTTTTTGTTTTGTTTTTAAATCATGCCAACAAAATTTTCCTAAGGGCATCATTTTGTCTTAAAATTTTAAAAAGGCATTGTGATTAAAAAAAAGTTTAAGTATTTAGTTCTAAATCTACTTTTTTTCAAGTTGTCTTCCATTCTGTTAAGGCACTCAAACATTCATATATGTTAAGTGCATATGCACTACCTTGTTTTCAGCTTTTTTCAATTAAATTATTTTTATCTAATTAGAAGCCAACTAAATGAACTTAGGCACCATTCAGCTCCCCTTCCTTAAAATAAAGAGAATAATGCCTACCTCTCAAGATTGTTCTGTGGATTAAATCATGCGAATGTAGGTGAAACCACCCAATGAAATGACTGGAGCGTAACTAAAACTGAGTTTACTGTAAATGTACTGGCAGAGTCAATGAAGTTGTAATTCTTAGTGATAATTAATCCCTCATCTTATTTTGAGACAGCTTCTTTAACCACTTCACTGTCAATTTCCAAAAGTGAAATCGTGAAACACAGTATTTCACAAACTGTATTGTACTTGTTTCCAAAAAAGGATGTAAGATACGTGAAATTTGTCACCTCTCTTATTGTTACTAGTAGCAAAAGAGGAACAATTCATATTTATACAATGAACCCTGGTAGTGTAGTGGTTAAGTGCTACATCTGCTAAGCAAAAGGTTGGCAGTTTGAATCCACCAGGCGCTCATTGGAAACTCTATGGGGCAGTTCTACTCTGTCCTATAGGGTCACTATGAGTGGGAATCAACTTGACAGCAACCGGTTTTTTTTAACCATTTGAAATGCCTCCCATTTACTCATTTGAATCTTCTATAAGCCTTGTAAGCTTTGTAGTTATTATTATTATTATTATTATGTAGTTATTATTATCTACGCTTTAGAAATGCAAAAATACTGAGTTTCAGAGAGGTAAATAACTCATCCAAGGTTTAGATTTACATCTTCGCACTCAAACGCAACACTCTTTTCACCATCGTAGATACCCTAAACATGTTGCTCACCAGAAAGAATTGAGTTCAGAGGTTTTCTTCTTGTTGTTTATTTTTGTGAGTTTAATAGGTTTTCAAATACTCCGGAACTTTTTTTAATTGACATTTTGTTGTTTGTAAGCAAGGCAGTATAACTTGCCACATGTGAGCCTACTGCATTTTCTCTTATCTAAACTGTCTATTCAGGCCTTTGAATAGACAGGAAGTAGAATCTTTCACCACATCCTCTTTAGCTGTCTTCTTTTGCTTTGTGGTAGATAAATATTCTCCTTTTTTATCTCCTGTCATACTCAGTTACCTGACAATAATCCCTCGATAAAATTAACTTGTTGGAAAAAACCTTTATCATAAACCTAAGGTGTGCAAACACCACCCATCTGTCAGTTTGTCATACTGTGGTGGCTTGCATGTAGCTGTGATGCTAGAAGGTATGCTACCAGTATTTCAAAGACCAGCAAGGTCACCCATGGTAGAAAGGTTTCAGTGAAGCTTCCAGGCTGAGACAGACTAGGAAGAAAGGTGACCTACTTCTGAGAAATAGCCAATGAAAACCTATGGATCACAACAGAACATTGTCCGATTCACTTGCCTTAGACATGTGATGAGGATGGATCAATTGCTAGAGGAGAACATCATGTTTGGAGAAATAGAAGGCCAGCGAGTGCGAGGGAGACACTCAGTGAGATGGACTGGCACAATATTCGCAATGGTGAACTCAAACATGTCAGTGTTTATGAGGGTGGTGCAGGAACAAGCAACATTTCTTTCTGTTGTATACAAGGTCACCATGAATGCAAGTCAACTCCACAGCATCTATCTATCTATCTGTCTGTCTGTCTATCTGTCTGTCTGTCTATCGTCTACCTGAAGTGCACAACAAAAGTTATAAGAACCGCTGCAAAAGTTATAGTAACCTGTCTTGTACCTAGAATCCCACAGATCAGCAACTCTTGGGGTTCAGCTCCTTATAAACAGGGTGTTCTATCTGTACCCACACAACTGAAGTCTACCAAACAAGTCCCACAACTGACCGTTTTGGCTCTGCTCTGGATATCCAAACAGGTTTCCCACGTGTCTTTCTGAGAGGGAATTTCCTAGAACTGTGACTGACCTCCACTACCCCAGACTGCCTATGCTCCCAGAGCTGGTTTAGAGTCTCTCTGGCCTTTGAGATTGGGTGGGCAGCTCCCCAGGGTATTCATTCCACACCATCTGTCTCAGGGAGGGACTTTTCATTGTTTGCTCCCAACCTGCAAACGCTGCCAACTTCAGCATTAAAGTGGTAAGGCCAAGCGATGTTTCCCAAAGGGAAAAGAAGGAAAGAGTGTATCAAGAAAATCTTTCGCTTTTTAAACTCCCGACCTTATTAAACATTCTGGAGAACAAAAACTGTTGACAGTCTTAAATAAGTTTAGTACAATAAGTTAAAATTAATTCTCAGAGCTAAGACTTGGCCGCCCAACTTAAATGATTTGGAAAGGGCAAAATGAACAATAGAGTTTTCAATGGTTCACTGAGGCCTGGAAAGAAAGAAAGAATTGTTTTTGCCATAGATGCTGGCATTATAGGACAACATATTTCTGCCTGTCATTGTAAATTTCTAGCACAATAAAGATAATAGTAATAATGAAAGTATCCCTTAATTGGCATTGGCACATTGCACCTTACTATGTCCTGATACATATGATCTTATCTGACTTTCATAGGAAGTTGTCAGGAAAATATTATGATTCCTCTCCATTTTTTAAAGGAAGAAACAGAGGCTCAGAAAGCTAAACTGGCTTCCTCAAGGTCAGAAGCTAGTGGCACATATAAGACTAGAAACCAAGTATCTTACTCCAATGTCAGGACTCTACTTCATCTCGTACCTACCAGAGGGGGAAAAGTTTTACATATATACATATATATAAAAAAAAAAAATCCTTTGCCATTGACTAGATTCCGACTCATAGCAACCCTCTAGGACAGAGTAGAACTGTCCCATAGGGTTTCTATAGGGTTTCCAAGGAGCGGCTTGTGGATTCAAACTGCTGACCTTTTGGTTAGCAGCCAAACGCTTAACCACTATGCCGCCAGGGCCCCAAATATATAGATATATTTTCCTTAAATCTATAAAACCTCTATTACGGTAGTAGATGCAGGTTGTCTTCTCACCTTAATGCTTTATTTGCTTTTGCTATTCTCATTAGGAGCTCTTTAAAAATTTGTTATTTTGTCAGGTCCATTAACAACATTTAGCAGTGCTAATAACACCCAATGAAAGCACTTATATTAGTTAAAGAAACAATTTGATGCTAAATCTAAGTTAGAGCACAGTCATAATTGATGAATATGCTGGTTACAAGTGGGTTGTAGGCAATTAATCCACACTAAACAAAACATATCCATCCATCATTGCTAACTGAATTAAGTATGAGTTATGAAGAAAGAAATTTCAGGGCTTATATTTTCCCTTTCATCGTCATAGCTGTTTTTAAAGCTTTTACTGCTTTACTTTAGTCTCTTTAGCTGTGCTTTGCTGCTTTTTCCATTTCTATATGAAAACTTAAAGAAAATACAAAGCCATCTGAGTAATTACACCTTGGAAATTATAGCAATTTTGTCCCATCCTCTGGAGTTCAAATTTTGTTCCTTCCTGTGTAAGCTGGATAACTTTTTCACTCAGAGGAACTGAATGTACTCCACGGAGTTCTTCCCCTCATGTTCTCCACCATGTGTGGTCAATTAAATCCCAGCAGTATGAAGGAGTTTTCATTTAAACCACTGCACTTCCTGGGAATCAGCAGGGTTTACATCTAGTTTCTAAACATTGTTGAGGCTTGATGGGTGCAATTTCTTCTCAATAGTCTTAGCACAAAACACGTACAGTCAGACACGACCTCACCTCTATCTAATTTGGCAGCAAATCACTCTTAAGAAACCACAGTGTTTTCATTAAAGATCCCAGTCGTTCTTACTCATCCTAGGATTGTTTTTATTTTCCGTAAGTGCTTTCATGGAAATGTGCACCTGGATTTTAAAGTGGACACAACAGTCAGAAAAATCTACATAAAATTTCCTCAAGCACAATCAAACTGGCACACAAAGCAGAGGCCTGGAAGACAATCATGGAAGAAATTATTAGAGTCCCATGGTGAAAAAATATTTTGCACTGATTTTAGTGGAGGTTTTGTTGGTGGTGGTGGTAGTGGTGGTGCTATAAAAATATCCAAATCAATTTTTTAAAAAAAATAATATGGTGATGTAATACTTTATGTTTTTTTTTAAAGTGTTCCTTAAATCTGATAATTGAAAAGTGTTTCTTTTTGGTTTTAGACAGCTATTTAAATGTACCTTAGGTAAACTATTTGTTAGGTTACATATAGAAAAAAAGGATAGGTAATTTACACCAGTGAAGGATAAGAAATATTTCACAATAAAACTGCATCAACATGGATTGCCCTCATACCCATTCGTGCTAGAGAGCCAAGTAGTTAACAGTTACTCACCAATTTTGTATAAACCAGGTTGCAGAAGCTGAATTCCGTACTTGAAAGAACAAAATGTTTTTTAGGCTTAGGGTATTTTTTTATATTTGCATTTGTTTATATTTTATTTTATTTGTTACTTTTTATTTAATACAGATAGGCACTGCTCATTATAATCGAGCCTCTATGAATTACAGCTGCGGCAGCAGAACCGCCACATTTTATTAACACTTTATCTTACATGTGTGCCCTTCCAAGCAAAATAATTTTTCTGTTAGAATCACATAATCACAATAAATCTCCAACCAAAAGAGTTTGAATTAAAGACAGATGCAGCACTGGAAGTGCACACTCATCTATGCCAAGAAATTTGGAAGACAGTTAACCTGGTCAACCAACTGGAAGACATCCATATTCATGTCTATTCCAAAGAAAAGTGATCCAACCAAATACGGAAATTATCGAACAATATCATTAATATCACAAGCAAGTAAACTTTCGCTGAAGATAATTCAAAAGTGGCTGCAGCAGTATGTTGACAGGGAACTACCGGAAATACAACCTGGATTCAGAACAGAATGTGGAACCAGGGATATCATAGCTGATGTCAGATGGATCCTGGCTGAAAGCAGAGAATACCAGAAAGATGTTTATCGATGTTTTATTGACTAAGCAAAGGCATTCGACTGTGTGGATCCTAACAAATTATGGATAACGTTGCGAACAACAGGAATTCCAGAACACTTAATTGTGCTCATGAGGAACCTGTACATAGATCGAGAGGCAGTTGTTCGAAAAGAACAAGAGGATACTAAATAGTTTAAAGTAAAGAAAGGTGTGCACCAAGGTTGTATCCTTGTATGGATTATTTGCTCCAATGTGTATGCTGAGCAAATAATCCAAAAAGCTGGACACTATGAAGAGGAACTCAGCATCAGGATTGGAGAAGACTCATTACAGCATGCGATATACAGATGACACAACCTTGCTTGCTGAAAGTGAACTGCATTTGAAGCATTTACTGATGAAGACCAAAGGCTACAGCCTTCTGTATGGATCACACCTCAACATAAAGAAAACAAAAGTCCTCACAACTGGGCCAATAAAGAACATCATGATAAAAGGCGAAAATATTGAAGTAGTCAAGGATTTCGTTCCACTTGGACCCACAAGCAATACCCATGCGACAGTAGTCAAGAAATCAACCAACCCACTGCACTGGGCAAATCTGCAACAAGAGACTTCTTTAAAGTGTTAAAAAGCAAAGATGTCACCTTGAAGACTAAGGTCCACCTCACCCAACCCATGGTGTTTTCGATTGCCTCATATGCATGTGAAAGCTGGACAATGAATAAGGAAGACTAAAGAAGAATTGATGCCTTTGAATTATGGTGTTGGTGACGAATATCAAATATTCCATGGACTGCCAAAAGAACAAACAAATTTGACTTGGAAGGAGTATAGCAAGAATGCTCTTTATAAGTGAGGATAGCGAGACTTCATCTCACATACTTTGGACATGTTATTAAGAGGGACCAGTCCCTGGAGAAGGATATCATTCTTGGTAAAGTAGAGGGTCAGCAAAAAAGAGGAAGACTCTCAATGAGATAGATTGACACAGTGGCTGCAACAATGGGCTGAAGCATAACAATTGTGAGAATGGCACTGGACTGGGCAGTGTTTCATTCTGTTGTACGTAAGGTCACTATGAGTCGAAACCAACTCAACAGCACCTAACAACAGCAACATATTGTACTTGGGTTAAAATGACAAGACATCAAAAAAGAATAAAGTCAAAAAAAGAGAAAACATCACTTTGTTAGATAATTCCAAAAAACTCAGCTAAATTGCAATTGCGCGTACTTCCAACACCTAGGTGAAAAGACATTCTAATAAAAAGGTCAAGTTTGTATTGATTTTCTCAAGCAGTGTCAGAACACATGGAGGCCTTTACTCCATCATACAATGACTGAAGCACAAAGGAAATGCCTTCAATCCAGCTGATTGAAAAAGATCTTCAAAATAAATGCTTGCAAGAAGCTAAAAGAATCATGTCTGAAAGGCCTACTGCTCCCCATGGTCCAATGACATTGGCCTTCCATCTGCTCCTCAAACAGGCCCAGCTCTCTCCCCACCCAGGCGTTCACATAGTTAATTCCCTTTTCCTAGGGTGCTCCTGTCCACTCTGTTCACCCAGCTGGGTCTGTCTCTTCCTTCAAGTCAGCTTAAGTATCACCTTGTCCAATAGTCTTCCCACACCAGCCAATCTAAAATAGGTCTTCTGTTAGTCTCTCTCATAGCCTTTTTCCTTCATAGCACTTGTCATAATGTATATCTTCAATATTTCATAGAATTAAGGATGTGAGCAATCATTAGATACATTTCTATCACACATACCACAAAGAAAAAAAGAAGGTTACCAATTGAACTAGAATACCTTCTATTGTATGATGTATCCTGTATTAAAATATAGAGGGGGAAATGTGTGCCTTAAAGTTGATGGAACAGGGTATACATGAATTCGTATCCCCCACTGGTGGTCAAAAGTGCCAAAAATAAGGGCAGGGACCATATCTGTATTATTCACCCTAAAGGTGTAGCAAACAGCAGTGTCTAGCACAGGGTATATATTTATTGAAGAAATAGGTAAATCGATGGCCATGTGCCCCTGAAGATATTTTGTTGTTAGATAACATATTATGTGAGAAGATCTGATTCTCATTCACATGTCCATATTTTTCCCCATCAGAGAAGTGACCTTAATAAGTAGTTCATTATAGTAAAAGATGTGAAATAAAAGGATTTCCTGCAACCATCCTTCTCAGCATACAATTTCCTCTTACAACATTTGTCCTGTATGTCAATTTTTGCTCGTCTCTAGTTCAGCTCGTACCATAAACTTACAGGATCTAATGAATGAAAGATATCATAGAGGTTATGTGGTTCAACCAAATCAATTTTTATAACCACATACTGCCACATCTGTAGAAAAGAAAAATTAAACCAAACAATCTCTACTATACCTTTCTGCTATTAGACTCTGATTGGGTGGTGCAGAAGTTAACATCATGTAGAGTATAGGTTCACTATCTATTCCTTTGATGACCCAATTATTTTCTGCTTTGAATTTTTTGTTGCTATCATGTGTTTTCATTAACAGAAGCATGCTGAATTATTGTGTCTGAATTTTTGGTATGTAGTATTTTGTTTGTTGATTTTTTGTTTTGGTTTGGTTTGTTTTTATACCCCCTCTAACGGAAATACCTTGTCCCACTAATTCTACCCCCAGAGTACCCCCGGAGTCCACTGGGACATATGATGTCACACATAAAATTTTCAAAATTTCCACTTTTCCTACCAAAAATGTACACACCTCATACAATACCCTATAGAAACAGTAATTTGCATCACACACCCATTTTTTCAGGTTTAAACAGTCAGAAAGGCCCCCTCCTAACAGCTGTATGTACTGTCAGTGGGAAAGCAGCTTCCCAAGAAACCCGAGAGGCAGAAAATGTGGGTGGACAACCATATATTCCAATGGTCACCAAAGGGCTATTCCATGTTTTCTGCACTGTTTTAAAACAAGGAGGAAGAGAAGAAGAGATCATTCAACCAGAAAATATTTAAACCCACTGTGGCCTGTGGACCCATTTTTCTTAGATTTTTAATCAAGGAATGTATTTTACATGAGAAGGGACTATCTGATACTACTGTAGCCTCAGCAGAATTCTTGATGGAAGCCAAAAGGAAAAAGTATGAAATTATTGCATTAGCAAAGAAAAGTGCTGTTGGTGAAAAGCCAGCTCTCACTGAAACCATCATTAATGTTTTCTAGCCTTCACCGCCATGTAGGTATAAAAATACATAAGAATAGAGGATTAGGTGAAGACATAGTAACAGTAGAAGGTGTGTGTTTTGGCACTCTCTGCAATGATGTATTAATTACTTCAGGGCAGAAGACCTCTTTCTTTTTATTTTCAGTCCATAAAGTGGGACCTCAGGTGATTTGGGACAGTAACAGAGGCAATGTCTTCTAACATAATGAGGACGGCACCAATAAAGTTGCCTGGAAAAGATTCCAGGTTATTGGCCCCATTCAATTTATGCTAATTTAGGCCCGGAATATTTCATAGTTCTTCAGTATTCTTAGCTGAAAAACAAAATACAGAAATTGAAGTGTTATTACTCCATTGCTTTTTTGCTGGGTGTGAGATAGCACTTTGCCCTGTCGAATCAAAGCGAATAATGTTACAAAATCATTTCCAGATTTACAGCTCAACCCAGAAGGCTGATGCTAACTGGGAAGATTTCAGAATTAGATCAAATTTTCAATTCAAGTAAATAGAGCAACTATGTGGCCCATGCCTCATAAATCTCCAGATTTAACTTGAAGCCTGTTCCTTCCTTCCAGATGGCTAGTGGGGGAGAGGGGGTGGAGAATTAGTAAGCAAACTCAAAGGAACACAGTTCGTATGTATTCAGTGCTGTCTGTCTCCCAACCAGATTTTACTGAAGCTGCATTACTAAGCAGAAATCACCCAGGTAAACAGTAAATTTTAAATATATGGAAGGTTTTAACACCTCAGGATTTTGTATTCATAAAACCATTGTTCAACTGCAGGATTTTTTCCTTCTTCAAACTAAGAGCTTAGATGAACTTCAACTAACAATAAAAAGTCATTTGTCCAGAAGATAACTACTATCACCTCTCCTCCGTTTTGGGGTCCTGGTGGTAGTTCTACTCTTTCCTACGGGGCTGCTATAAGTTGGAATCAACTTGACGGCAGTAGGTTTGCTTTTTGGTTTTCTCCTCCATTTTAAGTCAGTAGTACTTATCTTCTCAGAGATGGCTTATGGCCATCAGGAACTTAGTTCAGCTTTTTGGGACTTTATAGGATGTTAAACCACTTCTGTCACCTTCACTCAAATCCCCAGGGAAAAGGTGTATTGGATAAGATCAAAAAAGGTATCAAGAACCCTTCTGGGTGTGTTGAATAAGACTGAAGGATGTACGAAGTGAAACAGCAAGGAAAGAAGCAAAAGGAACCAGAAACCATCTTTATTTTTCCCTTCTATTTTCAACATCTTTTAATATCAAAAATATTTCATGAAGATATTAATCAGTTGCCCTCAAGTCAATTCCAACTGAGGGTGACCCCATATGTTTCAGAGTAGAGCTGCACTCCATAATGTTTTCAGTGGCTGTGACCTTTCAGTAGTAGATTATCAGGACTTTCTTCCAAGGTGCCTCTGGGTGGACTTGAATCTCCAACTTTCAGATTAGTAGTCAAACAATTAACTATTGGTGCTACCCAGGGACTCCTGTGAAGATATTAGGTAAATACAGTAGATGGAAGTAGCAGACAATGAATATATACGAGAGAATCACTATGGAAGACCTAATGCTGACTTACTACTTCCTTTCTTGACTCTCCCAATGACATTTAGGTCTTACTTGGAAAAGCCCCCATTGATTTCCTTTACTATACTTGCTTACTGCTTTCATTTTACTTACCTTTTCCCCATTGTTATATCTTTATGACCCACAAAAACAGAGCTTCAAATCGGGTAGGACAGAGTCTCTTCTGAAGGAACCGAATTTCACTTTGTTTCTTCTCAGGTGATAAAAACTCATTAGAATGCCCTGTGTAGCTCAGACAACCCTTCCCTTCTTGACTTTGCTTCATTTCTTATCTTCTTCTTTTCCTAACCTTTGAATGTTTCTTCTCCATCTCATCTTTTCATACTGTTGATTGATCTCAGAACACTGTATATCTTGAATACAGCATGTATTGGAACAAAGCAAAGTGTAAAAAATGGCAACATAACATGTTTACAAGGACAGGGAGCAACTGGAATGCCCTTATAATTGTGGTTATCATATGAGTTGATTCAACTACCTTAGAAAACTCTTCAGCTATGTCTATTAAGGCTGAACACACAGAATTCTACTCATTGACACAGAACACTCAGTAGAGTGTTTTGTTACATACTTAACAAAAATCTACATTTATATGTGTGTTTATAGCAACACTATTCATTATATCCAAAATTCATTATATCCTGGAAACAGTCCCTTGTCCAGTAGGACAATTGTAGGGTGGATAAATAAATCACACAATAGAATACTATATAAAAATTAAGAAAATTACTGATACATACAGCATGGATCAATCTCACAAGTATAGTGTTAAACGAAATAATCAGAAAAAAAAGTCACTACTATGTAGAAAGACGTTTCAAAGCTGGCGAATGTCATCTGAAGTGATAGAAAGTAAGAGTAATGGTTACCTTTGGGGGAAGACTTAATGACAACAAGGAGGCATGAAAAAGTTTTCTGGGTTAACTGGATAATGGTTACCTTCCTAAAAATTGTTCACTTCCTAAAAATGTGTCCACTTTCTGAAAATTTATAGAACTTAAGATTTGTACATAGTACTGTATGTAAATTATACCTTGATTTTTTTTAAAGCCATATTAGCTTGGGCTCTAGTTTCTGCATGGCAGGAAAATGCCCCTAAAATCCCTTTCTTACAGATCTTCAAAAGCCTTGCACTTTAATAAGCTTATTTTTAATCTGAATTACTCCTAAAGTCTCCCTAAACTGTACAGCATAGAATCTGACCTGTCATCTTAATGACTGACTAGCATTGAATCTAACTAATAAAAATCATCATTAGACTTACCAATGCATGCTTGGAACTGTGTTTGGTGCTAAAATGTAAAGGCTAAAAGTAAAACTAGAAAGGTACTATAGTAAAGACCTAATAATTTTTAAATTGATATAAGATGGAAAAAGCAATTATCATACTGGAAAGGCAACAGTAATAACTGCAGATTGAGTTTGGCTGTCTTCCGCCTCAGAGTAATTGGCAAAAGCTTCCTGAATTATGCCCTCTAAAAAAGGTTGAAAGGATCATGGTTGATAGATAAAAGTGAGGGTGGTAATATGATGATAACTGCTAACATTTATTAAATCCAAATTCCTTGCATTTGGCCATGATCATTTCGCTTCTCTGTTACGCAGCATTACACTGTTATTCTAGCCCACAGGTATACTTATATAATGCACTGTCATATTTGATCTCTTTAGACAAAACTGCAAAGTTGATTCATCTTATATTTAATTTACTGTCTACTCTGACCCCAGACCCTTTTCTGACAGAACGTCATTTTTCCACAATAAATAATACAGTCATCAGAATGAAATACAATAATATCTATGAGGAGAATGATTTTGGAATTCATTTTTAAGACTATTGAATTACTTTACTATAATCCAAATTATGGATTTCAGTCTGAGATTGGATTGAGACAACACAGATCAATTTAATTTATGTAGAGTTCATGAGGACACATTGGGCCTGCCAGCACACGATATACTCTTGATTAACGTCATGAGGCTTGTATAATATGGATGATCCACAGGAAATTTTAATCCCAGAATGAATTTCTTCCCCCCTACTGTTACCCATTTTTAAATTTAGGGTATGTGCCAACTAATATCAATATTAACCTAAGAAAAACACTGAAAAGGAAAATCTGTTGTAAAATATGTCATGTATTTATATAAACCAGTTGCCATTGAGTTGATTGTGACTCATGGTAACCCTATGTGTGTCAGAGTAAAATGGTGCTCCATAGGATTTTCATTTGCTGATTTTTTGCAAGTAGAGCACCAGGTCTTTCTTCTAACAAACTTCTGGGTGGACTCAAACCCCCAACATTTTGATTAGCAGCCAAGTTCATTAGCCATTTGTACCACCCAGTAACTCCTGTGTATTCATATAACATATTGGCTTATGCTTATATATAATGTACCCAAAGCCAAACAGAGCTGATTTCTTAGGTCACCACGAGTTGGATACATCCACGCCACTCCTATATGTCACTAGCAAGTTAATACAAAAAAAAAAAAAATTAAAATTACTTTAGTGGTGAGATATTTTTCTTTTCCCAATACCTTCTGTGTCCTGCAGGTTATTAGTTATTATTCTAAACTGCAAAATAAAAATCATCTTAAGCATATATTTTCAATTTTCATTGGCCTATATACATACATTCTTAGAGCCAGATATGTGACCCATATATAATATTCATTCTGTGAATTAACACACTTTGGGCTCCATTTGGTTTTCTTAGCTTTATTTTCCCATTTTACAGTTTTCTCTGCCTATTTTAAATCTTTTATTATATTGCTGGTATCTGGAATAAACATTTCCGAGTGATGAGGAGCATGTTGTGGGAGAGGATGGATTGTCAGCTGAGGTGCATTGGCCCAAAATCGAACCTGGGTTTCTCTCATGGAAGGCGAGAATTCTACCACTAAACCATCAATACCTGTTATTGTTGGTATCTACATAAATCATCTTACATTCTTTTTAGAAAAAGACAATTGTGCCATTTGGGGTCCTCCGAGAAGCAGACACCCAGATGGGATTAGACATTCAGGAGATTGGTTGGGGAAAATACCTGCAAAAAATAAAGGGGAGGGAGTAGGGGTAGAGAGGGAGAGCGTCCCAGGGCAAGAAGCAGGTGTAACACCTATGAAAGAAAGGGAGAAGGAAGGAACTCTGAGTAAGAAGAGTCTCAGCCTTCAGGGCAGCACTATGAGAGTTTTGGCCAGACAGATGGAGAGTCCCTGAGCCAAAACTGGCCCTCAAAGAAGCACATCCCACTGCTATGCTCAGTCCTTTACTGGTGGCAGCCATCAGAAGTTTGGCCCCTGTGGTAGATTCTGAGGAAGGCTATCAATCAACTATACCCCTTGCAGCAGGTTCTCTTGAAGATGTGTATGGCATATTCCATGGCCAACACAGCAATGTATAAATAAACAACAAGCAAATATTCCCAGATAATAGGTCCCTGGAGAAGGGCATCATGGGTGGTGCAAATGGTTTTTGTTCAGCTAATGACCTAATAAAAGTTGGAAACTCAAACCCACCTAGTGGCACCACAGAAGAAAGGCCTGGCAATCTGCTTCAAAAAATAGCCAAGAAAACCCTATGGAGCACAGTTCTACTCTGTAACACATGGAGTCACCATGAGTCACAATTGGCTCCAAGGCAGTGGGTTTATTCACAGATAAATACATCTTCATTTCAAAGCTATTGAAGAAATTCTATCCAAACAAATATTCATTATCACCTAACATTTTTAATGCTTTCAAATGTTTTTAGGATCACATACCAGAACTGATAGCAGCTGAAATATTTTTGAGCGTGCCCCTTTGTATTTGACAAAAGTCCGTAGGTTGTGTGACCATGGCTTCCTGACACCTGGGATATTGGATTTGCTGCAGCATGTAATTGTTCTCAGCTATTAACACTGTGGTTATTTTACTTCAAGATAAGAAGTAAGAGAATCTCAGGTTTTTCCTTCTGTTTCCATGGACACGGGCTTATAATTTTATATGAAAAGTCAAAATCTGTCACTTTCATTAAGCTTGTTCTTGGAGCTACTTTGCTAACAGCTTGGACTAATACAGTAAAATAATTATGAACCAGCAAAGAAAACACACAGAACAAGAGGAAATGATCTTCTTCTTAACAACTGGGAGGTGGCTGTAGAGCAATCCCTGGCTTGGGAAAGGGATGAATAGAAGGCAATAAAGTACTTAATGAATCCGGGTGTTGTGAAGCACTGGATGGAATCTCAGCATGCAACTTGGATATAGTTTGCTTTTAAACCAGAAACAACAGAATTCACATTCCTTTTAAACATAACTCATCCTTATGATTAGCACTCTTTCAGCCTCCTGCTGTCTCTTACACAAATATGTGAATAGATCGGCTTAACAGTTTCAAGAATCTTGCCATCAAAATATTTACCAGTTAAAAAATATTCATAATTATCTTTAGCCCAATTGACTTTGCCCTTGTCAACTATTCCACAGGCCTTGGGTCAGTGGAACGGTGTCATATTACTCTTTTTACATAAGGTTTATTAAAAGTCCTTGCCATATATGAAGGACCCTGGTGGACTACCACTGACATGAAGAACACAAGTGAGCTTTATTTTGAGGAAATGTAATATATTCAAAAATATGTATTTAGAAAAGCAAAGTTAAGAAGGAATTATTAAATTATAAAGACTTCACTTTCTGGACTGATTTGCTTCACTAACACCATGCACCAGTAATGCAAATTGAAATGATTATATCTGTGTACTGCACATGATCCTGAAATGTTTGGTGTATAACTGAGTCACATCCATGTATTGGTCCCTGTATTCAGAGCTTCCCATCTGATTAGGTCAGGCTGACCCAGGAAAATCTTTTTGATTAACTGAAAGTCAACTAATTTGAGACCTTCATTGCATTTGCAAAATTCTTTCACCTTTGCTGTGTAACATAACCTAATCACAGGCTGAAATCCATCATATTCATAGTCCCACCCACAGTCAGATTATACAGGGTGTGTATACCAGGGGAGCAGGGATCTCGGAGGCCATCTTAGATTTCTGCCTACCAGAGATGAAGACTAAATCATCACTTGATAGACTGCAGTAGATTTTTTTTTTCAATATTAAAACTATAACTGAATTTCATTATTAGACCAAATACTATGCCAGGCAAGCATCATTACATATTTTTAACTAGATTTAGGAGCTCACATACAGATAGACTTTAATTAAAGGTAACCATGGTAACTGGAAAATTCATTACAGTATTAGTACCAGGATTTTTCCCCTATGACTATCGTCCCAATACAACTAGTGTGTGTATATGCATGTGTGTGTACGTGTGTGTGTGTCTCTATTTTAAGTACAAAGATTACTGTTTAAAATTAACCAGAAATATGCCACTAAGTGCTTGATGGAAGACAATGCCGTTCAGATAATATTTTTAATTTATTCTTCTCAGAACAGGAATCTCATTCTCCAAATGAATACAGTAAAACCTGCAAAAGCTGTAAACCGTGTAAGATGGAAACCTGTCAGAGAAGGAAAACTCAAATGAGAGATTTAGAAAAGTGGTAAGGCTACACCTTGTCAAAGGTGGAAAACTTGCAAGACCCAGAAAAACAGGGCAGTCCCGTCAAGTTCCAGCTCACAAAGGTTTCACTGTGTATGTATATATATATTTTTTCTTTTTCCTTCTAGGCGACTTTGAACACTGAGGATTGGTTTCCAGTGTAAGTTAGATATTTAATACCCTTTAGACCAGAATTACTTCTCTGTGGGGAATCTCACTTTGATAATTTTTCTCTGATATATATTGCTGATGTAGGCAATAGAATATTAAAATAACCAATGTATTTTGCTACCACTTTTCAAATATCAGGTTTGAAAGCTCACCAAGCATTATTTTCAGGATGTACTACTATGTGACAGGCACTGTTCATGGCACTGAGAAATATACAGTGTTAAGCTCTTAGCTGCTAATCGAGAGGTTGGTCATTCCAATCCACCCAGCGGCTTGACAGGAGAAAGACCTAGTGACCTGTTTCTGTAAAGATTACAGGCTAGGAAACCCTATGGGGAAGTTCTGCTCTGTCACACGGGGTCACTATGAGTTGAAAATCGACTTGATGGTACCTAACAACAACATTTTCTGAAAAGGAAAGAGTGTCAGCAAATAAATAAAAAATAGACAGGATAATTTCAGATAATGGTACATGCTATTAAAAAAAATGGAACAAGCTGATTGAATGTCCTTGAATAGGTACAGCAGAGATGAAAGGGAGGTTAATTTAGACTGTTAGTGAGATAAGTTCTCATTGAGGAGGTAAAGTTTAAGCTGTAACCTGAATGACAAAAAAAAGCCTGCCAAGAGAAAAGCTGGGAACACAAGCTTCTAGGCAAAGGGAACAAGTGCAAGGACTTGTGATAGGAGTAATTTTGTTGTGTTCAAGGAATACCAGGAAGTGCCGAAGTCCAGTGAAAGAGGGGAAAAGGAAAGTGGAAGTCAGGTCATGTAGGATGGGTAGATTCTTGTAGGCCAGGCAACCATTGAATATTTGTTTCTAGGTGTGATTGGCAGCCATTGAAGGGCTGGTTTGAATTGTATTTTTTTTTTTTTTAATCATTTTGGCTTCTGTATTGTGAATGGTATTTGATAAAACCTCATCCATATTCATCGATTACAACTGGTAACAAAAATGTGTAACTAGTCCTAGGAAAGCAGTCAATCAATTATTTTCTATATTTAGGTTTTTTTTTTCCCCCAATGCGTCTTTGATTAATAAGAAATCTTTCTATTTGGCATAAATGCTGTTCATAGGCATTTCTAGCAAAAACCTTAAAAAAGAACTGCCAAAGAAATTTTATAAATATTTTTCTCCACCTGCTGTTATTTAAAAAGATCCAAAGGAAATGTGAAGCCCAAACTTGTTCTTTAATCATATTTGCTCTTTTTCCTCCAGAGACGTGCTATGATTTGTTATTTTAGGGTTGCTAAGGAATACCAATACAGTAATAGTGTAGTCTCATTTTTTTTAGTAGAAATACCAACATTATCACACCTATTTCACAATGAAAAAGAATGAAATGTTTTCATGATATAAGAAAGTCAATATGACATGATTCTTTTCTTTTTTAAAAGGACTATTTTCAACATTCATAACTAGTTTTCCAGCTCTCTTTTGGTATGCATGAACATGTCCAGTCAATCTTTCCAACAACCCCCCCTCATTTTACTCCTTTTTTTAAGTAGCTAAGATTTAAAAATATCCAAGGAACTTACTTTGCAGTGCTAAAAAAGAAAGAATATGGGTAAATTTCAAGAAATTCATCCCTTCAAGTATAAAGAATGAAGAATAGAAATGAAAAATTAAAAGTCATTTAGGGACACAGGGAAATTCTGATTCCAGTAATAGCAGACTAGGTAATTAGGACAAACTTGATGATTTAATAACCTTCCCTTGAAGGCACTGAAGAACTAACATAGCACTGAAGAAGGTCAAGGATCTGGAAGGTAGAAACCCTGAAAGAGGAGCTCTGCATTTGGGGTCACTTTCACCTCAGGGACATGTGCCAATTCCAGAGAAAGTGTCTAAGAAGCTGTGACACTGAGATGGAATGCTTTTGACAATCGCTCAGAGCAAGGAGGAGAAGGTTTAGGGCCAAACCAAGCCCACACCCATTGCCATCAAGTCAATTCTGACTCATAGTGACCTTATTGTACAGAATGGAGCTGCCCCATAGGGTTTCCAAGGCTATAAATCTTTACAGAAGCAGGCTACCACATCTTTCTCCCACAGAGCAGTTGGTGGGTTCGAACTGCCAATCTTTTAGTTAGCAGCCAAGCACTTAAGGCACTGCACCACCAGGAATCCTGGTTTAGAACCAGGATCTGCCAAAGACAGAATCCCAGATAATCCCTTGTTGCTTTCTGTCAGCACCTTTAAAGACTGCATCTTAAGGATGAAACAGGAGTAGACAAGCTTTGAAAGGGCTGCACCTCATTTTTATATCACCTCCACATCCAAAACTTGCTATATAGTAAGCACAGTCAGAAGCCTGATAATATTTTTAACTTATTCTTCTGAGAACAGGAATCTCATTATCCATACGAGTTCAGTAAAGCCTATAAAAGCTGTAACCTGCATAAGGCAGAAACCTGTCAGAGAAGGAAAGCTCAAATATTTCCACTATTAGAGAGAGATAGAAAAGTGGTAAGACGCAAGCTGGCACAACTTGTGCAGGAAGAAACAAATGTAAATTCCCTTTAAAAAAAAAAAAAAAAGAAAGAAAGGTAAAAGACCTGGCAACTTGCTTCTGTAAAGACTGCAGCAAAGAAAAAGCTGTAAAGATTGCAAGGAAAACCCTATGAAGCAGTTCCGCTCTGTCACATGGGGTCGAAAACTACTCTATGGACCACCACAACAACGACGTTGTAGCCCTCAAATTATTTTATAAACAGCTCCGCACAATGTCCTAAACACAACAAAAAATAACCAGGCACAGAGAAACAAAATAACATAAATTAAAAACAGCAGAAAAAAACAATCATTTTTTAGCCTTTTGGCTAAGATTAAGTGTAAAGACAGCAGGAAAAATAGACAATAGAAGTCAACCAATAGTGACTCCAAGGTATTAGACCTATCACACAGGCTTTAAAATAATAATATTTACTATTTGAAGAAGATAAAAGACAAGATTGAGACTTTTAGCAGAAAACTGGAAACTACGAACAAAGAGCCATATAGATATTTCATAAACTAAATTGAAAATTATAACCATTGAACTTAAGAATGTAATGGATGAATGTAATACATTAGATGAGAGGAAGAGGAAATTAATGCATTGAGAGTTACATCAAAAGAAATATTTGGAATGAAACAATATATAAAAAGATGCAAAGAAATATACCCTAATACAGTGAGCAACTCTAACATGTGTAATAAGACCCATGAAAGAGATAAAATACAGTTGGGACAGAAGCAATATTTGAAGAAATAATGACTGAAAACATTAAACCAAGGACTCATGAATCCCCGCTTAATGTTACAATAATAAAATGTTTTCCTTTAAGACAAACAGCAAGACAGTGATCCCTCTGATCACAACTTTCATCTAATATTGAATTGAATGCCCTAGCCAATAAAATAAGGCAATAAAAATCAACAAAAGACTTACGAATAAAAAGGAAGAAATGCAACTGTCATTCTCAGACAATATAATTAAGTGAACAGAAAATCCAAAAGAATTATAATTAAGTCATTAAAATTAATATGTAAGTTTAGTATGGTTGCTGGATATAAAGTCAAAATATAAAAATTAATTGCATTTCCACCCACTAACAAGGGAGCCCTGGTGGTGCAATGGTTAAGAGCTAGGCTGCTATCCAAAAAGTTAACAGTTCAAATCCACCAGCTGCTTCTTGGAAACCCTATGGGGCAGTTCCACTCTGTCTATAGGGTTGCTTTGAGTAGAAATAGGCTCAATGGCAACAAGTTTGGTTTCGGTTTCTACTCACCAACAACAGTTAAAAGCTTTTTAATTTTAAGATTAAATTTTACTAACATTTAAAAACATCAAAATAAAGAACTAAGTCTAAGAAAAGATCTGAAAAGTATCTACATAGAAGTTACTTATTTAGAGTGAAGATAAACCATGTTCATGGATTGAAAAATTAATGTTCAATAATGTAACATATTAATGTTCCTGAAATTGATCTATATATTGAAGAAAATTCCAATAAAAAATCTGCAGATTCTTTGTTGAAAATGACAACCAGTCCTAAAATGTATATGGTTATTCCAAAGACCCAAAAAAGCTAAGGCACTCAAAAAAGAACAAAGTGGAAGGATTTGCTCTGCCAGATATCAAGACATAATAAAGCAGTAATAAATAATGCAGGATTATATCAGTAAAAGGAGTCTCTAGATGGCACAAATGATTAAACACTCGGCCTCTAACGGAACGGCACTTTGGAAGAAAGTCTTGGTGATCTACTTCCAAATATCATAGCCATTGAAAACCCGGTAGGAGCTCAGTTCTACTCTGAAACACATGGGGTCACTATGAGATGAAATTGACTCAATGGCAACTAGTTTTTTGTTTGGTTTGGTTTGGCTTGTTTTGGTTTGGCTTGCTTTGGTTTGGTTCTGTTGTTGTTGGTATTGGTAAAAGGATAGACAGCAGGTCAATGAAACAGAATAGAAGGCCCAGAAAGAGACTCACGCATTAATGGACATGTAATTTACAATAGTGGCACTGCAGACCAATGGAGAAGAGAAGGTCTTTTTATCAAATGGTGCTGCACCAATCAGACATCCATATGAAAAAATGAAACCTGACCCTATTTCACACCATGCATAAAAATAACTTCCAGGTGGATTGTAGATCTAAATGTAAAGATCAAGTAATAAGATTTCTAGAAAGTAATATGGGGTAATGTCTTTATGTCCTCATAGTAAAGAAAGATTAAACAAAAGATACAAAAAGATAATCTTTAAACCTTAAATATTAAACCAAAAATACCCCCCTGAAGTCTCCTTTAAGCCAAACAATAGTTTAGCTTAACTAGTAAAGAATGTCTGCCTTGAGCATTGTGCTCTTCTAAAGAGTTATTTATGTGGGATCAAACTGACAACAGCAAATCCAAAAGTTAGAGAATAAACTTAGGGGGCACTAAGTTCATGTTAATAGTGAAGGAATAACTCAAAAAAGAAAAGTGAGAATGGCTGTACAACGTGAAGAATGCAATCAAAGTCACTGAATTGTGCGTTAAAATTGTTGGATGGTTGTATGTTTTGCTATGTATATTTTCAACCACAAAAATAAAATAAAATAAATTATTAAATAAAAAAGACACAATGGGCACTAGCCATAAGGGAAAGCATTTATCAATTCAACTACATTAAAAGTAATAATTTTTCAACAAAAGATACCCTTTCATAGAGTGAAAAGGCAAGCAACAAAGTAGGAGATTTTTATAACACATGCTTGACAAAGAGCATGTTTCCAGAAATTATCAAGAACTCTTACAAATAATAAGAAAAATACGGGAAACCGAATAGAATAATGGGCAAAATATTTGAACAGGAATTTCACTAGAGAAGGTATTAAAATGATCAGTAAATTCAGGAAGGTGTTCAACCTTATTAATAATTATGGAAATGCAAATTAAAACCAAAAGGAGTAACAGTGGTCACCTATCACCAAACCAAAAAACCAAACCCATTAGCGCTTAACCACTACACCACCAGGGTTTCCTATTAGAATGAGTCACCTATTAGAATGGCAAACATTTAAAAGATTAACAATGAATAATGCTGGCAAGGATATGGATCTATACATTGCTGGTAGAAATGTAAATCGGTACAACCACTATGAAAAGCAGCCTGGCGTTAGCTAATAAAGTTGACAATAACATAGTCTATGAACTAGCAATTCCACTCCTATCTAAAACCAATAGAAATGCATGCATACGTTCATCAAGAAAAAGGTACAATAATGTGATTAAGTTATTTGCTTGGAAAAAAAAATACATAATAATACCCTCGACTCTAATTGTTGTTGTTGCTAGGTGTGTCCAGTTGGTTCCAACTCATAGCAATCCTATGTATGACAGAACGAAACCCTGCCTGGTGCTGCACCATCCTCACAATCGTCACTGTGTTTGACCCCATTGTTGCAGCCATTGTGTCAATCCATCTCGTCGAGGGTCTTCCTCTTTTTTGCTGGCCCTCTACCTTTCCAAGCATGATGTCCTTCTCTAGAGACTGGTCCCTCCTGATAACATGCCCAAAGTACATGAGATGAAGTCTCGCCATTCTCACTTCCAAGGAACACTCTGGCAGTACTTCTTCCAAGACCCAGAAACAAGATTTGTCTGTGGTGCTAGGCAATGATTCTTTTGTATGCTATCAAAGCTTGAAAATAGTGATCCATTCAAAGCAATACCTTAATATAGATTCTTATCAAGAAAATAAAAAATGAATAAGAATTAAATACATCTAATAAAAGGGCAAGTAGGACTCATTCACTTAAATCAATAAGGCAAAGGGATATAGATTTAAAAAAAAAAAAAGAGTCAGTGAATTGAACACAGCACCAAATTTTCCTTCATTTATATACTCCAAGCCGAGCAACAACAGCAACTGCAAATATTGACTGAGCATCTAGTGCTGATTGAGACTTCTATCATGCACTTCGAGGGATGGAGAAATGATCAAAAGTTGATCCTTCCCTGCTAAGAGCTTCTGGCCTATTCACAGTGAGAAGACCACTGCAGATGCATGAAGTTGCAAAACAGCATCTCATTTATTCCTTTGGCCATTTGCTTATTCAACAAAAGCATATTGACTTCCTGTCTGTCATGATCAAGCATTTTTCTGAGACACTAAGAAGTGTAAGGATGAATAAGACAGAACCCTTGTCTAAGATTGGCTCAGGAGAGCTATAGGATTCAGAGAAGAGTGACAGGCAACGAGTCTTGAAGGAGACAAGGAATGCTTCATGGAGGATGCAGGACCTGAGTTAGGCCTTCAGCAGTGGATAGAATTTGGATAGAGTCAAGGCAAAGAGTGGGAATGCATATGATGTATTGATGAATTCAGTCTGACTAGATCAAAAGTTCAAGGAGGAAAAGTATGAGAAATAAGAATAAATCTTTTTTTTATTAAAAAGCGTAGCAGACAAGTCTTAAATTCAGGCAGTAAAGCAGTGGGGATGAATTGTGGCCTTTTTATACACGAGAAATGTCAAGGCATACCCATGATTACCTTTACTCTCCAATTCCTAGAGTTGGCAAGTATTCGAGTATCTATTTTATGTAGATGAGCAAGTGGTTAGGAGTATGTATTCCAGGGCCAGACTGCCTGGGCTTGAACCACGCTCAACTACTTACTAACTCTAAGAGACCTTTGAAACTTTCCTCATCTGTAAAATGGAGTAATAATAGTACTGCCACATAGATTTTTCATGAAGACAAAATGAATTAATCTATGTAATGGGACTAAATTAATGCCTGGCACAGGCATTGACTATAGGGTTGCTATGAGTCAGAATCCACTAGATGGCAACAGGTTTGGGTTTTTGGTGTGTAAGTTATTATCATCATTATTATTATTACTATTATCTTCTTTATGTCTGGTATTAACCTACACACTGTGGTAAATGTATGTTTCTTAAAGTCCCTGCCCTCAAAGATCTTATGATCTACTTGAGGGTTTGGGGGGTGGGGCGAATTGACTAAAGAATATGGTGAAGTATACTTAAATAGCCTAAGAAAACGTTCACAACGTGTTGCTAAGAGATAAAAAGGAAGCTACAAAAGGGAACATAAAGTATAATACCAAATGTGTTTCTTTGAAAGTGCACACATGATTCCCAGAATTCTAGAAAATACCAGTGAGCCCTGGTGGCACAGTGATTAAGCACTTGGCTGCTAACCAAAATGTTGGCAGTTTGAACTCACTAGCTGTTCTGCAGGAGAAAGATGTGGCAGTTGGCTTCAGGAACGGTTAAAAAAAAAAACCTATTGCCATCGAGTTGATCCCGCAGAGCAGCTGGTGGGTTTGAACTAATGGCCTTTCAGCTAGCAGCTAAGCACTTAACCACTGTGCCACCAGGGCTCCTAATAAAGATTACCAAAACCAAAAACCAAATCCATTGCCATTGAGTCAATTCCAGCTCATAGCAACCCTGCAGACAGAGCAGAATACACCATAGGGTTTCCAAGGAGCAGCTGGTGGATTTGAACTGCCAAAGTTTTGGCTAGCAGCCAAGCTCTTAACCACTGTGCCACCAGGGCTCCTTGATAAAGATTACAACCTTGGAAATGCTATGGAGCAGTTCTACTCTGTCCTATCGTGTTGCTATGAGTCTGAATTGACTAAACAGCAACCGGTTATCTCTGGGTAGTGGGATTGTGAATGATTTTAAGAAGGTTTGTGGGATTATAAGAGGCTTTGGTGGTTGAGTGGTAAAGTTCTCACCTTTCATGCGGAAGACCTGGGTTCAATTCCAGCAAATATACCTCATGTACAGCCACCTCCTATCTGCCGATACAGGCTTCTGTGTTGCTATGATGTTGAACAAATTTCAGTGGTGTTTCCCTTAGGAAGCGAGGCCTGGCAACCTATTCCAAAACTCAGCCAATGAAAACTCTGTGAATCACAACAGCCTGATCTGCAGCTAATCATGGGGATGGCACAGGACCAGGCAACATTTCATTCTGTGTGCACGGGGTCACCATGAATTGAGGGCCAACTCAAGAGCAGCTAACAACAGCGACAATGTGGGATTGTAAGAAGCAGGATTTAAAAGAGCGAAGTAGGAGTAATGGACTTCACAGACTTTGGGATCATAAAGGCCTGAGTAGATACTTCAGCTAAACCTCTTATTATCTGTGCAATCTTGAGAGATTTTTTGTTCTTTTTGTTTTTGTTGTTGATGTTGTTGAAAATATGCACAGTAGAACATACCCCAACAATTTCTACATGTACAATTCAGTGACATTGATTACATTCTTCAAGTTGTGCAAGCATTCTTTCCCTGTTTTTCTGAATTGTTCCTTCCCCGTTAACATTAACTGCCTCCTAAGTTTCCTATCTAATCTTTCTAGTTGCTGTTGTCAGCTTGATCCCAGATAAATAGTTCTCAAAAGAGCACAATGCTCAAGGCAGACATTCTTTACTAATTAAGCTAAACTATCGTTTGGTTTAAAGATTTCAAGAGATATTTTTGGTTTAAAGTTTAAAGTTTATCTCAGGACAATATCTCTTTTGGTTTAAAGATTTCAAGAGATATTTTTGGTTTAAAGTTTAAAGTTTATCTCAGGACAATAGGGTTCTTTCAGCCTCCATGGCATCTTTTTATTTTTTTAACCTTCTTGGCCTCTGTTTCTTCGTCTATAAATTGGAAGAATGCCTGGCACATAATAGGTGTTTAGTTTAATGGTGGTTAGTGTCACAAGAAGCTCCAGTCCATGGCACTGGCTACTTAGTGTAACCAGTGCTAAATGTGATCATGTTGTTCTCAGATATTTTAAATGCTCAGTGATGTTCAGGGTAGGCAAAGAATGTACTTGTTTATTCATTCTTTTGACAAGAATTCATGTTGAATACCTGAGTTTGTTGTGCTAGGAGTTGGGTGATGTACTTGGTAGACACCTTGGTTATCCCAAAGTATGAAATTAATATTAATTTTTATTAATATATTTATTCATTCATTCAACAACTATTCATGGACAGGGTTCACTGTGCTAAGCAATGAGTATGAGATATAAGTGTATTCCCAATCCATTTCTTCTAACCTCTTACAGAAACTACAGTTGGTTCTGCTTGTGCTTTCAAAAGAAACCTAGAATTATATTCACCTTTGACTATAAATATCGTTAGAATAAGCACGAGTCAGATACCCACTGATCAAATCCTAGCGGCTCCTGTATGACATTTCAACCATTTCATGGTGTTTTGGGGCTATCTGAGTTGAGATATTTTGGGTTAGTTTATTTTAAAAGCCTACATCAGACTGTCTCTTATTTTGTCACAGTCTCAGGCAACATTGGAAGTTAAAGGAGAGCTTTAATTTAATTGAAAAGGCTCTTATTTAATAAATAGCCTTAGTGACAGATAACCAGAACTTAGATAAAGAAAAAAGAAAGATATATAAATTCTACTTTCTTCATAACAGTCTTTTAGACATCTATTTCTGAAATCCATTCACAAACAGAAAGATTCAAGAAATGTTCCTCTTATGGAAATTTTGCCACCCACCTATAAAGTTATTCTTCACAGTTATAATAGCAAAATTTTAAGGCAATCTGGAGTGCCTGGGTGGTGCAAATGGCTAAGCAATGGACTACTGACTGAAAAGTTGGTAGTCTGACCCACCCAGAGGTGCCTTGGAAGAAAGGCCTGGCAATCTGCTTCCAAGAAGTCACAGGCTTGAAAACCCTATGGTGTGCAGTTTCTACTCTAAGATCTAATAATAGAAAGATAGTTAAATAAACTATTCTATTTGCATGAAATGGGATATTATGCAACTCTGGAAAATATTATAGAAGAATATTTAATGACATGGAAAATTCTGCAAGATAAATTGTTATATAAAATCAGATTACAAAACAGTATTTATAGACCATTTCAGCCCCACCATTTGAACCTTTTTTTTTTAATCTCTGAAGAAACTTTGACCCTAGGATATTTATAATACCAACATTTTGATCAGAATTAGGCCATCATTGATAAATGTTTATCAAGAAAGCAGTTCCCAGAGCAAATATTTCTAAGCTAAATTACTTCCTTGACCAAAATAGTTGAGCAACCATTTTCCATGTTTTTTTTTCCTATTTCTTTATTTATTTAACTGAGATTATTTCATTAGCTTTGGTTATTTTCCACTTAAATGTTAATATGACAATTTGATTCATTGATAAATTTTTTGTCATATCTATTTTATCGATTCCTTTCTACCCTTGTGAATTTTGTTTTGTGGTCATTCTTTCTACCAAGGTCAATATTCCTGGTCAGGTTTTGCAGATCTTCTTTGTCAGGAAGACCTTATTCTTCCATTAATTTTTAATTAATAATAAATTTTACAATGTACAGTTTAAGACATTGTTAGTTTCATTCCATGGAGATTATTTTTACCAGTAATATTTAATGCAGATATTGCATTTATTTCTTGTTCATCCATATGAAAATTGTAAGCAAATCAATAAAGAAACGTAATGGTGAAGAAGTAAAAGCAAAGAGAGGGGATGGGTGAATAGAAAAAAAGGGAGGAGGCAAGAGAGAAGGAAGAAAATGGAGGAAAGGAAGTGTACCAACAAAGAGACAGGTAATATATCTGAATAATCAAACAGTGAAGGCACAAAACGGTGAAGTAGGATAGCACTAAATATACCTTAACAATGTTATCTCTTCAAGCTTAATCATGCTAATATTGCCCCTTGAAGAGACAAATTTCTGGAAGACTCCATCAGAACATTTCTGTATTTCTTACTTTCAATCTCCCTACATACTGATACGCATCAGAAAAACAATAAATTCCCCACATCAATGGAGTATCTTTCTACATGACCATATGACAACCAGTTAAAATATGTAATATCCAATACTGTTTGCTTCTCATTGCTAACCAATTAGCCTGTGGTTGTTAATCAACCTGACTGGCTATTTTGGCTTCAGCCGGCACGCAGAGGTTCTATTGGATGTCCAGCATCGTTGTTGTTGCTGTTAGGTGCCGTCAAGTCAGTTCCGACTCATAGCAAACCTGTGACAACGGAAGGAAACGCTGTCCAGTCATGCATCATCCTCACAATCATTGTTATGCTTTAACCCATTCTGGCAGCTACTGTGTGAATCCTTCTCACAGAATGTCTTCCTCTTTTTCGCTGACCCTCGCTCGACTTTACCAAGCATGATACCACTCTCCAGGGACTGATCCCTCCTGATGATAACATTTCTAAAGTAGGTGAGACATAGTCTCACCATCCTTGCTTCTAAGGAGTATTCTGACTGTATTTCTTCCAATATATCCATCTCTAAATATAAAATATAGAACCACAGAAAATATAGAAATCTTATTCCATGAAATCACAGACAAGGTTTAAATCAAGATAATGAGTAAATTAAATGCTGTGAGTTATGTTGAAGTAAGGGTCAAGGGTATGGAAGCCAATGGAAGGAGTAAGGAAGCAAGGCAGAGTAAGTAGAGCAGATAAGAGAGAATAGGTATGGTATCCCCAAATGATACATTCACTTCACTGGGCCACTCTAAGAATCAGGCCAGGATTTAAACTGATCTCCCTTGTTCCCAGTTCTTACGCATTTAGCTTCTGTTGTTGTTGTAAGATGAGGTCGAGTCAGTTCCAACTCATAGTGACCCCATGTATAAAAGAATGAAACACTCCCCAGTCCTGCACCATCCTCACAATTGTTACGCTTGAGTTCGTTGTTGCAGCCACTGTGTCAATTCATCTCGTTGACGGTCTTCCTCTTTTTCACTGACCCTCTACCAAGCATGATGTCCTTCTCCAGCGATTGATCCCTCCTGATAACACGTCCAAAGTATGTGAGACGTAGTTCCGTAGTCTTGTCATCCTTGCTTCTAAGGAGCATTCAGGCTGTACTTCTTCCAAGGCAGATTTGTTCATTCTTTTGGCAGTCCATGGTACATTCAATATTCTTCGCCAACACCACAATTCAAAGGTGTCGATTCTTCTTCTGTCTTTCTTACTCATCGTCCAGCTTTCGCATGCATATGTAGCGATTGAAAATGCTATGGCTTGAGTCAGACACATCTTAGTCCTTAAAGTGACATTTTTGCTTTTCAGCACTGTAAAGAGATCTTTTGTAGCAGGTCTGCCCAATGCAATGCACTGTCTGATTTCTTGACTGCTGCTTACATGGATGTTGATTGTGGATCCACATGAAATGAAATTCTTGACAACTTTCATCTTTTCTCCATTTATCATGGTGTAGCTTATTGGTCCAGTTGTGAAGATTTTTGTTTTCTTTATGTTGAGGTGTAATCTATATTGAAGGCTGTGGTCTTTGATCTTCATCAGAAAGTGCTTCAAGTCCTCTTCACTTTCAGTAAGCAAGGTTGTGTCATCTGCATAATGCATGTTGCTAATGAGGCTTCCTCCAATCCTGATGCCCTGATCTTCTTCACAGAGTCCAGCTTCTCAGATTATTTGCTCAGCATACAGACTGATTAAGTATGGCAAAAGGATACAACCCTGATGCACACCTTTCCAGACTCTGAACTACACAGTATCCCCTTGTTCTGTTCAAACAACTGCCTCTTGATCCATGTACAGTTTCCTCATGAGCATAATTAAGTGTTCCGGAATTCCCATTCTTCTCAATGTTATCCAGTTTGTTATGATCCACACAGTCAAATGCCTTTACATAGTCAGTAAGATACAAGTAAACATCTTATTGGTATTCTCTGCATTCAGCCAGGATCCTTCTGGCAACAGCAATGATATCCCTTGTTTCATGTTCTCTTCTGAATTCAGCTTGACTTTCTGGCAGTCCCCTGTCTATGTACTGCAGCAACCACTTTTGAATTACCTTCAGTAAAATTTTACTTGCCCTTTTTATGAAGATGGCGCCGAAAGCGAAGAAGGAAGCCCCTGCCCCTCCCAAAACTGAAGCCAAAGCAAAAGTATTGGAGGCCAAGAAGGCAGTGCTAAAAGGCGTCCACAGCCACAAAAAAAAAAAAAAAAGATCTGCACTTCACCCACCTTCCGGCAGCCCAAGACGCTGAGGCAGCGAAGGCAGCCCAAATATCCTCAGAACAGCGCCCCCAGGAGAAACAAGCTTGACCACTATGCCATCATCAAGTTGCCTTGACCACGGAGTCAGCCATGAAGAAGTTAGAAGATAACAACACATTTGTGGTCATTATGGATGTCAAGGCCAACAAGCACCAGATCAAACAGGCTGTAAAGAAGCTCTACGACATTGATATGGCTAAGGTCAACACTTTGACCAGACCTGATGGAGAGAAGAAGGCATATGTTCGACTGGCTCCTGACTATGCTGCTTTGGATGTTGCCAACAAAATTGGGATCATCTAAACTGAGTCCAGCTGGCTAATTCTAAATATAAATTTTTTTCACCACAAAAATTTTTTTTTTACTTGTGTGTGATACTAATGATACCATTCGATGATTTCTGCATTCGGTTGGATCACCTTTCTTGGGAATAGGCATAAATACGGATCTCTTCCAACCAGTTGGCCAGGTAGCTGTCTTCCAAATTTCTTGGCATAGACGAGTGAGCACTTCCAGCTCTGCATCAGTTTGTTGAAACATCTCAATTGGTATTCCGTCAATTCCTGGAGCCTTGTTTTTTTGCCAGTGCTTTCAGTGCAGCTTGGACTTTTTCCTTCAATACCATAGGCTCTTGATCATATGCTACCTCCTGAAATGGTTGACATCAACCAATTCTTTCTGGTATAGTGACTCTGTATTCCTTCCATCTTCTTTTTTTTTTAATTAACTTTTATTGAGCTTCAAGTGAACTTTTACAAATCAAGTCAGTCTGTCACATATAAGTTTACATACATCTTACTCCGTTCTCCCAGTTGCTCTCCCCCTAATGAGTCAGCCCTTCCAGTCTCTCCTTTGGTGACAATTTTGCCAGCTTCTAACTCTCTCTATCCTCCCATCCCCCCTCCAGACAGGAGATGCCAACACAATCTCAAGTGTCCACCTGATATAATTAGCTCACTCTTCATCTGCATCTCTCTCCCACCCACTGTCCAGTCCCTTTCATGTCCGATGAGTTGTCTTCAGGAATGGTTCCTGTCCTGGGCCAACAGAAGGTCTGGGGACCATGGCCGCCGGGATTCCTCTAGTGTCAGTCAGACCATTAAGTATGGTCCTTTTATGAGAATTTGGGGTCTGCATCCCACTGATCTCCTGCTCCCTCAGGGGTCCTCTGCTGTGCTCCCTGTCAGGGCAGTCATCTATTGTGGCTGGGCACCATCTAGTTCTTCTGGTCTCAGGATGATGTAGGTCTCTGGTTCATGTGGCCCCTTCTGTCTCTTGGGCTCTTAGTTACCCTGTGACCTTGGTGTTCTTCATTCTCCTTTGATCCAGGTGGGTTGAGACCAATTGATGCATCTTAGATGGCCACTTGTTAGCATTTAAGACCCCAGACACCACATTTCAACGTGGGATGCAGAATGTTTTCATAACAGAATTATTTTGCCAATTGACTTAGAAGTCCCCTTAAACCATGGTCCCCAAACCCCCACCCTTGCTCCGCTGACCTTTGAAGCATTCAGTTTATCCCGGAAACTTCTTTGCTTTTGGTCCAGTCCAATTGAGCTGACCTTCCATGTATTGAGTGTTGTCCTTCCCTTCACCTAAAGTAGTTCTTATCTACTAACTAATCAATAAAAAACCCTCTACCTCCCTCCCTCCCTCCCCTCCTCGTAACCACAAAAGTATGTGTTCTTCTCAGTTTATACTATTTCTCAAGATCTTATAATAGTGGTCTTATACAATATTTGTCCTTTTGCCTCTGACTAATTTCGCTCAGCATAATGCCTTCCAGGTTCCTCCATGTTATGAAATGTTTCAGAGATTCGTCACTGTTCTTTATCTATGCGTAGTATTCCATTGTGTGAATATACCACAATTTATTTACCCATTCATCTGTTGATGGACACCTTGGTTGCTTCCAGCTTTTTGCTATTGTAAACAGAGCTGCAATAAACATGGGTGTGCATATATCTGTTTGTGTGAAGGCTCTTGTTTCTCTAGGGTATATTCCGAGGAGTGGGATTTCTGGGCTGTATGGTAGTTCTATTTCTAACTGTTTAAGATAACGCCAGATAGATTTCCAAAGTGGTTGTACCATTTTATATTCCCACCAGCAGTGTATAAGAGTTCCAATCTCTCCGCAGCCTCTCCAACATTTATTATTTCGTGTTTTTTGGATTAATGCCAGCCTTGTTGGAGTGAGATGGAATCTCATCGTAGTTTTAATTTGCATTTCTCTAATGGCTAATGATCGAGAGCATTTTCTCATGTATCTGTTAGCTGCCTGAATATCTTCTTTAGCGAACTGTGTGTTCATATCCTTTGCCCACTTCTTGATTGGGTTGTCTTTTTGTGGTTGAGTTTTGACAGAATCATATAGATTTTAGAAATCAGGCGCTGGTCGGAGATGTCATAGCGGAAAATTCTTTCCCAGTCTGTAGGTGGTCTTTTTACTCTTTTGGTGAAGTCTTTAGATGAGCATAGGTGTTTGATTTTTAGGAGCTCCCAGTTATCGGGTTTCTCTTTGTCATTTTTGGTAATGTTTTGTATTCTGTTTATGCCTTGTATTAGGGCTCCTAGGGTTGTCCCTATTTTTTCTTCCATAATCTTTAGCGTTTTAGTCTTTATGTTTAGGTCTTTGATCCACTTGGAGTTAGTTTTTGTGCATGGTGTGAGGTATGGGTTCTGTTTCATTTTTTTGCAAATGGATATCCCGTTATGCCAGCACCATTTGTTAAAAAGACTCTCTTTTCCCCAATTAACTGACACTGGGCCTTCGTCAAATATCAGCTGCTCATATGTGGATGGATTTATATCTGGGTTCTCAATTCTGTTCCATTGGTCTATGTGCCTGTTGTTGTACCAGTACCAGGCTGTTTTGACTACTGTGGCTATATAATAGCTTCTGAAATCAGGTAGAGTGAGGCCTCCCACTTTCTTCTTCTTTTTCAGTAATGCTTTGCTTATCCGAGGCTTCTTTCCCTTCCATATGAAATTGGTGATTTGTTTCTCTATCACCTTAAAAAATGACATTGGAATTTGGATCGGAAGTGCGTTATATGTATAGATGGCTTTTGGTAGAATAGACATTTTTACTATGTTAACTCTTCCTATCCATGAGCAAGGTATGTTCTTCCACTTAAGTATGTCCTTTTGAATTTCTTGTAGTAGAGCTTTGTAGTTTTCTTTGTATAGGTCTTTTACATCCTTGGTAAGATTTATTCCTAAGTATTTTATCTTCTTGGGGGCTACTGTGAATGGTATTGATTTGGTTACTTCCTCTTCGGTGTTCTTTTTGTTGATGTAGAGGAATCCAAGTGATTTTTGTATGTTTGTTTTATAACCTGAGACTCTGCCAAACTCTTCTATTAGTTTCAGTAGTTTTCTGGAGGATTCCTTAAGGTTTTCTGTGTATAAGATCATGTCATCTGCAAATAGAGATAATTTTACTTCCTCCTTGCCAATCTGGATGCCTTTTATTTCTTTGTCTAGCCTAATTGCCCTGGCTAGGACTTCTAGCACGATGTTGAATAAGAGCAGTGATAAAGGGCATCCTTGTCTGGTTCCCGTTCTCAAGGGAAATGCTTTCAGGTTCTCTCCATTTAGAGTGATATTGGCTGTTGGCTTTGCATAGATGCCCTTTATCATGTTGAGGAATTTTCCTTCAATTCCTATTTTGGTGAGCGTTTTTATCATAAATGGGTGTTGGACTTTGTCAAATGCCTTTTCTGCATCAATTGATAAAGTCATGTGTTTTTTGTTTTATTTATGTGATGGATTACATTAATGGTTTTTCTGATATTAAACCAGCCTTGCATACCTGGTATAAATCCCACTTGATCATGGTGAATTATTTTTTTGATATGTTGTTGAATTCTATTGGCTAGAATTTTGTTGAGGATTTTTGCATCAATGTTCATGAGGGATATAGGTCTATAATTTTCTTTTTTTGTAATGTCTTTACCTGGTTTTGGTATCAGGGAGATGGTGGCTTCATAGGATGAGTTGGGTAGTATTCGGTCATTTTCTATGCTTTGAAATACCTTCAGTAGTAGTGGTGTTAACTCTTCTCTGAAAGTTTGGTAGAACTCTGCAGTGAAGCCGTCCGGGCCAGGGCTTTTTTTGGTTGGGAGTTTTTTGATTACCGTTTCAATCTCTTTTTTCGTATGGGTCTATTTAGTTGTTCTACTTCTGAATGTGTTAGTTTAGGTAGGTAGTGTTTTTCCAGGAATTCATCCATTTCTTCTAGGTTTGCAAATTTGTTAGAGTACAGTTTTTCGTAATAATCTGATATGATTCTTTTCATTTCAGTTGGTTCTGTTGTGATGTGGTCCTTCTCGTTTCTTATTCGGGTTATTTGTTTCCTTTCCTGTATTTCTTTAGTCAGTCTAGCCAATGGTTTATCAATTTTGTTAATTTTTCAAAGAACCAGCTTTTGGCTTTGTTAATTCTTTCAATTGTTTTTCTGTTCTCTAATTCATTTAGTTCAGCTCTAATTTTTATTATTTGTTTTCTTCTGGTGCCTGATGGATTCTTTAGTTGCTCACTTTCTATTTGTTCAAGTTGTAGGGACAGTTCTCTGCTTTTGGCTCTTTCTTCTTTTTGTATGTGTGCGTTTATCGATATAAATTGGCCTCTGAGCACTGCTTTTGCTGTGTCCCAGAGGTTTTGATAGGAAGTATTTTCATTCTCGTTGCTTTCTATGAATTTCCTTATTCCCTCCTTGATGTCTTCTATAACCCAGTCTTTTTTCAGGAGGGTATTGTTCAGTTTCCAAGTATTTGATTTCTTTTCCCTAGTTTTTCTGTTATTGATTTCTAGTTTTATTGCCATGTGATCTGAGAAGATGCTTTGTAATATTTCCATGTTTTGGACTCTGCAAAGGTTTGTTTTATGACCTAATATGTGGTCTATTCTAGAGAATGTTCCATGTGCGCTAGAAAAAAAAGTATACTTTGCAGCAGTTGGGTGGAGAGTTCTGTATAAGTCAATGAGGTCAGGTTGGTTGATTGTTGTAATTAAGTCTTCTGTGTCTCTATTGAGCTTCTTACTGGATGTCCTGTCCTTGTCCGAAAGTGGTGTGTTGAAGTCTCCTAGTATAATTGTGGAGGTGTCTATCTCACTTTTCAATACTGTTAAAATTTGATTATGTATCTTGCAGCCCTGTCATTGGGTGCATAAATATTTAATATGGTTATGTCTTCCGGATCAATTGTCCCTTTTATCATTATGTAGTGTCCTTCTTTATCCTTTGTGGTGGATTTAAGTCTAAAGTCTATTTTGTCAGAAATTAATATTGCTACTCCTTTTTTTCTTATTGTTTGCTTGATATATTTTTTTCCATCCTTTGAGTTTTAGTTTGTTTGTGTCTCTAAGGCTAAGGTGTGTCTCTTGTAGGCAGCATATAGACGGATCGTGTTTCTTTATCCAGTCCGAGACTCTCTGTCCCTTTTTTGGTGCATTTAGTCCATTTACATTCAGCGTAATTATAGATAAATAGTGTTGTCATTTTGATGCCTTTTTATGTGTGTTGTTGACAATTTCATTTTTCCACATACTTTTTTGTGCTGAGACTTTTTTTTAGTAAATTGTGAGATCCTCATTTTCATAGTGTTTGACTTTATGTTTGTTGTTACGTTTTTCTTGGCTTTTATCTTGAGTTATGGAGTTGTTATAGCTCTTTGTGGTTACCTTATTATTTACCCCTATTTTTCTAAGTAAAAACCTAACTTGTATCGTTCTATATCGCCTTGTATCACTCTCCATCTGGCAGTTCAATGCCTCCTGTATTTAGTCCCTCTTTTTGATTATTGTGATCTTTTACCTATTGACTTCCATGATTCCCTATTATGTGTATTATTTTTTTTTAATTAATCTTAATTTGTTTGTTTTTGTGATTTCCCTATTTGAGTTGATATCGGGACGTTCTGTTTTGTGACCTTGTATTGTGCTGGTATCTGATATTATTGGTTTTCTGACCAAACAATATCCTTTAGTATTTCTTGTAGCTTTGGTTTGGTTTTTGCAAATTCTCTAAACTTGTGTTTATCTGTAAATATCTTAATTTCTCCTTCATATTTCAGAGAGAGTTTTGCTGGATATATGATCCTTGGCTGGCAGTTTTTCTCCTTCAGTGTTCTGTATATGTCGTCCCATTCCCTTCTTGCCTGCATGGTTTCTGCTGAGTAGTCTGAACTTATTCTTATCGATTCTCCCTTGAAGGAAACCTTTCTTTTCTCCCTGGCTGCTTTTAAAATTTTCTCTTTATCTTTGGTTTTGGTGAGTTTGATGATAATATGTCTTGGTGTTTTTCTTTTTGGATCAATCTTAAATGGGGTTCGATGAGCATCTTGGATAGATATCCTTTCGTCTTTCATGATGTCAGGGAAGTTTTGTGTCAGGAGTTCTTCAACTATTTTCTCTGTGTTTTCTGTCCCCCCTCCCTGTTCTGGGACTCCAATCACCCGCAAGTTATCCTTCTTGATAGAGTCCCACATGATTCTTAGGGTTTCTTCATTTTTTTTAAGTCTTTCATCTGATTTTTTTTCAGCTATGTTGGTGTTAATTCCCTGGTCCTCCAGAAGTCCCAGTCTGCATTCTAATTGCTCGAGTCTGCTCCTCTGACTTCCTATTGCGTTGTCTAATTCTGTAATTTTATTGTTAATCTTTTGGATTTCTACATGCTGTCTCTCTATGGATTCTTGCAACTTATTAATTTTTCCACTACGTTCTTGAATAATCTTTTTGAGTTCTTCAACGGTTTTATCAGTGTGTTCCTTGGCTTTTTCTGCAGTTTGCCTTATTTTGTTTCTGATGTCTTGAAGCATCCTGTAAACTAGTTTTTTATATTCTGTATCTGATAATTCCAGGATTGTATCTTCATTTGGGAAAGATTTTGATTCTTTTGTTTGGGGGGTTGTAAAAGCTGTCATGGTCTGCTTCTTTATGTGGTTTGATATGGACTGCTGTCTCTGAGCCATCACTGGGAAACTAGTTTTTCCAGAAAATCTGCTGACTGGGACGCTGGCTCCAGGCTCTGAAAACAATCGCTGCTTCCCCGTATTTGTTCGTTTTCCGTCTCTAAATCTGTGTTTTTTTGTTCAGGGTTCATAGATTGTTATGTACGTGATCGATTCACTTGTTTTTCCAAGTCTTTGTTGCAAGAGGGATCCAAGGTAGCGTCTACCTAGTCCGCCATCTTGGCCCCGCCTCCCCCTTCCATCTTCTTTTGATGCTTCCTGTGTCATTTAATATTTTCCCTATAGAATTCTCCAATATTGCAACTTGAGGCTTGAATTTTTTTCTTCAGTTCTTTCAGCTTGAGAAATGCTGAGCATGTTCTTTTGGTTTTCTAGCTCCAGGTCTTTGCACGTGGCATTATAATACTTTGTTTTCTTAAGCCGCCCTTTGAAATCTTATGTTCAACTCTTTTACTACATCATTTCTTCCATTAGCTTTAGCTACTTGGCATTGAAGAGCACGTTTCTGAGTCTCTTCTGGCATTCATTTAACTTTACTGCCCCAAATTGTAATCCAAATCAATAGTGTTCAATAATCTCACCCTTTTTTAAGGCGTGGACTCTTTAAATCTCAGGCAAAGTCTTTTTTGTTTTGTTTTGTTTTTTAATCAGAAAAAGGAGCTGTGATAGGAATGAATGGAGGAGGGTTGAGGAGAATCTCACAGACTCAAGTTCCATTCTCTTCCTCACTCCAAACACCCCACAGTCACCTTGGAAGGAGCCCCACAGAACCCCATTTGAACCCCATTGATTTAGACTCTATGAACTGTATTCTAGAATCTCTGAAGGTAAATTTACCAAGTAGTTTTACAAAGATAAAGATTTCACTATTTTAACAGGAACTTGAAAGTTGAACAAACCTATTCTTTTCTAGGCTTTGTTTTATTGTTTTTAAGTTAAACATAAAAACTTAAACTTTAAACATTTCTTAAAAATTCCCCACTGATATTTTAATTTGGATTATTAAAAATAATAATGATGATAGTTATCACCTATGTAGCACCTTCTCTGTTCCCAACAAAGTTCTAAGTGCTTTACTAAATATATCAACATACTTACTCCTCTCAACAACACTGAGAGGCCAATACTATTATTATCTTTCATCTTACAGGAAAAGAAACTGAGACACAGAGAGATCAAGTAATTTGCCCGAAGTCTCACACCTTGTAAGTAAAGCAGAAAGACATTTAAATCATAACCTGAAGCATGTTCTATTAGCAGGAGTAAGAAATTATGATTGAATCTAGTTATAGAAAAGCATCTTCAGTGATTACTGAATCATATTGAATCTTCTTAGGGGCCATCCCAGGCAACATCCATAAAGTCATGGAAATGACATCTCCAGGATTAAGTCATGGAAGGTTATGAATATTTGGTCTCAGTTATTCAAGATCATCATAGGGTCTCTGGCTCTTAGTAGATTCACTTTAGATATGCATCACCTATCACAATAATATTTGCCTAGAGAAGTCTTTTTCCTTATACTTTTTCCTTATACAAACCACTGATATAAAAATCTACCTGAAAATAGATTTTTCCAAATTTCGTTAAGTGTCACAGGGAAATACAAGTATAAAATACAGCTACCCTCACAGGCTTACAAAATGTAAATCAATAGAAAAAAGTTTAAGAACATAGTGTGACTAGGTTACAAAATAATAAGAAGTATATGGAAGATTAGTGTGAGTAGAAATTACCAAAATGTACGGTTTTACTTAGGTTTTAGAGAACCTCTGGATTTTCATTAATTTATTTAATAATCAGCAAATGTTTTTTGAGTGCTTAACAATAATAATTGCTTTAGCCTGGATTTTGAAGTACAGTCATGCACCACTTAACACGCACAACATGTTCTGTGAAATAGGATGTTATGTGATTTGGACATTGTGCAAACAACATATTTTATACAGGCAGTCCCTAGGTTATGAACGTCTGACTTACAGACAACTTGTACTTAAGGACAGACTGCCATAAAGCCCATTATATTAAAATCTGGAGTTAAATACCAAATTGGTACTTCTCCTTTGCCTCTTGCTGCTGCTATAATTAGCACTGATTTTGCTACATTTGGGAGCCATGATGCACTTCACAGTAATAGATCTCCAATCGGGCTTTATGAACTCTGTTATAACCTTATGGGATCACAGACATATGTGCAGTTGGGCATTGCCCAAACAGACCCACACATGACTGTACTATAAGTTTATTAATTCATTCAACCTTCAACAATCGTCATGATTGTTGTTGTCAGATGCTGTCGAGTCAGCTCTGATTCATAGCAACCCTATATAACAGAACGAAACACTGCCTGGTCCTGTGTCATCTTTACAATTGTTACTATGTTTGAGCCCATTGGTGCAGACATGGTGTCAATCCATCTCTTTGAGGGTATTCATCTTTTTCACTGACCCTCTACCAAACATGATGTCTCTATCCAGGGATTTGTCCCTTGTGACAACATGTCCAAATTAAGTGAGAAGTCTCTCCATCCTTGCTTCTAAGGAGCATTCCGTCTGTACTTTCTCCAAGACAGATTCGTTCACTCTCCTGGCAGTGCATAGTATACTCAGTATTCTTCACCAACATCATAATTTAAAGGCATCAATTCTCCTTCAATCATCCTCATTCATTGTCTAGCTTTCGCTTGCGTACAAAAACCAAAAAACCAAACCCATTGTGGTCAAGTTGATTCCAACTCATAGCTTGCATATGAGGCAATTAAAAATACAATGGCTTGGGTCAGACACACCTTAGTCATCATGGTTGACTACCTAATAATAATAATAGCTACTACTGTCCTCTGCATTAATACAGCAAAACCTAAGAGAGTCGAAACTTGACGTTGTTTTCCCAGGCCTCTCAAGTTTTCCACCTTTGAAATGGTTCAGCCTTACCACTTTTCCATCACTCATTTTCATGGTAAATCTTTGAGTTTTCCTTCTCTAAAAGGTATCCATATTACACATGTTCCAGCTTTCACAGGTTTTACTGTAATACAGATGTAAACAGGACAGAAAAGATTCCTACCTTCTTGAAACTTAAATTCTAATGGAAAGAGGCAGATGATAAACAAATGAATAAATAAGAAAAATATTGGATAAGTGATAAGGTCTATGCAAAGATAGGGTGATATGATAGCCAAAGTCTGGGTAAATATTTTAGATTGAATAACCAGAGAAAGCATCTCTAAGGAAGTAATATTTAAGCAGAGACCTGAATGACAAAAAAAAAGCCAGTATTATGAAGATGAGACAATGTTTCTGTGCTACTCATAAGGTTTTCACCAGCTAATTCTTTTCAGAAGCAGACTGCCCGGTCCTTCTTCCTAGTCTGTCTTAGTCTGGAAGCTCAGCTGAAATCTGTCCTCCGTGGGTGACCCTGCTGGTATCTGAATACCAGTAGCATAGCTTCCAGCATCACAGCAATACACAAGTCCCCACGGTACGACAAACTGACAGACACATGGGAGACTGACATGTGCAAAGGACCTCTATAAAATGTTGAAAAGCAAAGACGTCACCTTGAAGACTAAGGTGCTCCTGAACCAAGCCATGGTAATTTCAATCACATTATATGCATAAGAAAGCTGGACAATGAATAAGGAAGACAGAAGAAGAATTGGCACCTTTGAATTGTGGTGTTGGAGAAGAATATTGAATATACCATGGACTGCCAAAATAATGAACAAATCTGTCTTGGAAGAAGTACAACCAGAATGCTCCTTAGAAGCAAGGATGATGAGACCCTGTCTCACATACTTTGGACAGGTTGTCAGGAGGGATCAGTCCCTGGAGAGGGACATCATGCTTGGCAGAGTACAGGGTCAGCGGAAAAAAGGAAGACCCTCAACAAGATGGATTGACATAATGGCTGCAAAAACAGGCTCAAGCATAACAACAATTGTGAGGATGGCGCAGGACTGGGCAGTGTTTCATTCTGTGGTACTTAGGGTCGCTGTAAGTCTGAACTGACTCGAAGGCACCTAACAACATTATGAATATGAGAAAGAAATCACTCCAGCAGAAGGAATGCATAGAGGAAGGGTCTTAAGATGTGGTTGGGCTGGGCTTATTCATAGGACAAAAAAAAGGGCCAGTGTGGCTGTAGCATCGTGGCCAAAGGAGGAAAGTAATGAGGAATAAAGCCGAAAGTGTGCCCTTTGCAGGGCAATGAGGTAATCAGATGTAGTTGGAGAGGCTAGTAAGGAGATAATAAAAATTCCATCCGATAAATGTTAGGATAATGATAAATAAGGATAGCTTGCTATTGAGCACAGAAGCACCTAGCCTAGACTAGGAAAGGTGATACTGACTTGGAGCCCTAAAGGACAAGGGAATTAGTAAGACAAAGCAGGACTAAGAGATAGCCTGAGGAAAGGCCTGGGCCGGGGGGGCGGGGGGGGAGAATCCTGTTGCCCTTGAGTTGATTCCAACTCATAGTGACCCTGTAGGACAGAGTAGAACTGTCCCATAGAGTTTCCAAGGAGCATCTGGTGGATTCGAGCTGAGAACTTTTTGGTTAGCAGCTGTGGCACTTAACCACTAATAGGAAATTGTTAATTGCAGCTGGACCCTAAAGTCTGAGGCAGGAGCGTGGTAAGAGATGAGCTTGGATACTTAAGCAAGAACAAATGATAGTCACCAAGAACTCATAACACCCTAAAGTTAATTGTTGAACTAAGTAGGTCAAACAACAAACGCAACGAATACAGACGCAACATTTAAGGCAAATGTTAAGTATCTTAAAAAGTGCCACTCAGGAATCTAATGTTCTAGAAAATGAGACCCCCTGCCTTATTTCTATGCCCCCCCACCCCAGGGGGAAAAAATTTTAGAAAAGATGTTAGTCCTTTGCCAAGCTCAGTCACAAGACTCAGTTCTTGTCTGGAAATTTCTTACTTTCAGCTGACTATTGTCAAATAAAGCTACTGAATCCCCACTATATGTTCACCAAATATTCCAGTGCCCCTCCCTGCAGTGCCCCTCCTCGAAGGAGGATTACGTACCACTGCCCTACTGAACTTGGTAGTGGCCATGCGATTTGCCTTAGCCAATGAAACATGGACAGAAATGATGCTTGTCACTTCCAGGCAAAAGATTTTAGAGTCAATAGTGGTCCAGAATCTGTCTTTTCCTTTGGCTACAATGACCAACAGTTTTCCAGACAGAGGCTGTTCCATCAGGTGACGTAGAGCAAAACAACACGCAATCTGAAAATGACACATGGTGTATGGGAGACATCAGCCTGTAAGTCACTGAGATTTGGGGGTCGTTTGTTGCTGCAGTATGAACTAGCCTATACAGACTGATATATTCACAAACACAGACTTCCAGGGCAGAAGGAAGGCAGCCAGGAGTGCTGAAGACACGCCATAAACCTGTCACCCTTTGGTCAGGTGAGTCCCTGGGGCTTACCTCACTCGGGCATTTCCCCTACAGATTTTGCACCGGAACCATGGAAAGGCAGCATATTGAATTTTACATTTTCCCTCCCTCCCTGCTCATGACCACACAATTCGGTACGAATGACTAACTACTCCAACCAAAGAGAAAAAATAAAAAGTGTGACATGGGATGTAGGCAGCTTGTCTGTGCTGTGTTTTCACAGCCCACAGCTATAAATAATTCCATTAGCAAAGCACACATTGCCTTAGATGGAAGTCACAAAGAAAAGCACTTTCCCTGATAGTTTAGCAACACATTCAGATTTCATGTTTCGAGGTAAAAATAGGCCTCACAAATGAATTCAATTTGGAAGCTGAGCTGAAGTGAAGAACACTGGCATTATGAAACATGCCGTAGGAGGCAAGAGAGACTTATAAGGTGCTGTATTTTCTCTGCTGGTGAGCAGGATGGAAGGGTGGTAAAAAGGATTTTCCTGAGAAGCAAAAATAATCACCAAGAGTTTGAAGTTAAAAATATCATCTTATTAAGTTGGTAACCAAAAGGAACTGTGAAAACCATGCAGGCTTTAGCAAAGGATAAAATAAATCTCAATAGATAATAAGATTTTTTTCTGCATACTTTCAACATCGGAGTACGGGGGAAGATCCAAAGAAAATAAATGTCAAAGAATGTTAAAAAAAAAAAAAAAAAAATGAATAAACTTCCAATTTAATAGCTGATATGTTTTTGTTTAGAGTTTTTTTCTTCTTAATTTTCATCAAAACCTACCCATTGCTATGACGCAATTTTTGGTACTGTTTTTAATGGCTCTGGAGCACAGGAAGTATGAGAAGATGCTATTTCTTCCAAAAGATAAAATAATAAAGGCCATCAACCTTTCTTAATACTGTGGTCCAAGGCAAGTGCTCTGTACCCTGTTGTTGTTATCATGTGCAGTCGAGTTGATTCCGGCTCATAGCAACCATTTAGGACAGAGTAGAGCTGTTCCTAAATGTAATCTTCATGGCAGCAAATAACCAGGTCTTTCCTCCAGCAGAGTGGCTGGAGCAAACTACCAGCCTTTCAGTTGGCAACCAAGTGCTTAACCATTGCACCACCAGGGCCGCTTCTGAACCCTATACTATACGCAAACTAAAAAAATACTAAATTGTCTTCCTACTTCAAAATACATCAAGTTATAAAATGAATCTAACATTAGGGTAAGAATCATTTCTTGCTCTCCTTTGTATCTCCCTTAGGGCCCACCTAGTACAGTGGCTAATACACCAAACCAAAACCAAACCTGTTGCCATCAAGTCAATTCTGACTCATGGCGACCCCACATGTTTCAGAGTAGAACTGTGCTCCTTGGGGTTTTCAGTGAGTATGATGTTATAGAAATAGATTGCCAGGCCATTTTTCTGTGGTACCATTGGGTGGATTCAAACCCCCAGTCTTCTGGCTAGTAGTGGAGCACAAACTACGCCATGCAGCTTAGCTGGCTAACACACAACAGGTGCTCAATACGTATTTTTTAATTGAGTAAAGTGACTTGTCTCCATCAGACTTTCTTTGCTTTAAATGGCCTATTACCAAAGAATCATATATTATGTTGATTAAAAAAAAAAAAAATTAGTGTAACTTTCATGCCAGCAGACAACGACAGCACATCCTAACTCTATGTCTAAATCTTGGGCCGGAAATGTTCCCTAAATGGCACCGCTGGCATCATCTGAGAGTAAGAATAACTCAATTTAATCACTTCACAACAGCCCAAGACTTGCCTGAACATGCCAACAGTCCCACGGCCATAGTGATTTGCCCAGATCTTAGTTCCTTATCCCAGCCCCCAAACACAGGTGAGGCCTTTCCAAGAAATCTAAATGGCTTGGGGACACAGCTGAGATGACTCACGCCATGATCTTGAGAAAGCAGAGGGCTCTTGCATTCGATGTAGAAACAGACATGAAACAACTTATTCCTGGATGTCTGGACAATTCTTGTGGTCAACCCCTCCAAGCACAGAAAACAGAACTAATCTGTCATCTCAGGCATTCCACAATGGTTGTGCAAATCCTTAACCACCATAACAATGTCAGAGCTTCTTGATTCATTTGTAAATAGTTCTGTTCTACTGCCTCCAGACCAGCCAGCATCTCGTGACAAACAATAGTTTTACTACCATAAGCTGAAGCGTCAATGGTAAGAAATTTTATATTTATTAAAATACTAACAGAGATTTCTGGCAGGCTGGAAACCCAGTTCTGGCAATGCCTCTTTCTATCTGACTGTAAAGTGGCTTAGCAACAGGACCTAAATATAGACAAAATTAAGCAGGCTAGGGTTGACAGTCCTGTTTGTCTTTTAAAGTAGACACAGCATGAAATATATAGTTTTAACTGGGGTTTAGTGACTTCCTGGATCATTTATGCAAGGATTTAAGACAACGTCATTGCTGTTGTTGTGTGGCATTAAGTTGATTCCCACTCATAGCAGCCCCATAAGACAGAGTAGAACTGCCCCCTAAGGATTCCTAGGCAGCAGCCTTTACGGAAACAAGTCTTCTCTCCTGCGAAGCCGCTGGTGGGCTTGAACCACCAGCTTTCAATTAGCAGCCAAGCACTTAACCATTGCACCACGAGGCCTCCTTTAAGATAACATTAGAAGTTTCAGACTCACATTTCACCCATGAACTAATTTACCAAATATTAACAAATGCTTAAAATCTTTTGGTTATGTGTCAAATGAGGATGTCAGGTACCACAACAGTTAAGCACTTGGCTACTGACCAAAAGGTCAGTAGTTTGAACCCACCAGTCACTCCAAGTGAGAAAAATGTGACAGTCTGCTTCCTTAAAGATTACATGCTTGGAGGGGGCAGAGCCAAGATGGCAGAATAGACAGATGCTTCTGGCAAGCCTGCTTTACAACAAAGACCTGAAAAAACAAGTGAAACGAGTATATTTGTGACAAGCTGGGAGCCCTGAGCATCAAAGGCAAGCTTAGACAACGAACTGAGGGGCAGGGGGAGGAAGAGACCCTTCAGAGGTGGAGATGAGTTACCGGACCTGAATCACAGGGAGCCCTCAGGCACCATTCCTGGAGTGGCGGCAGTGGGCTGGTACTAGCATTTGGCTGCAGTTTCCTCAGGGAGAAGCAGCCAGCCACACAGCCTACTCACACCTCTGGAACCTGAGGAGAACGGCGCTGCTGGCAGAAGCTAAGGACTTGTGTATATTTTACTGCGCCCCTCTACCCCCAAGCCAGCTTCAGTGGCTGAATCCCTGGGCCTGAGATAGACCCTGGAGAGCATCTACAGCCATCCTCCTGGCCTTGGGGAAGGAAAAAATTTGCAACTGGGGGAAAGGATAATTTGCTAGCTCCATTAACTGGGGGAGCTCAGGACAGAAGTGGCTCCTGTCCAGGCATAAACTGTCTGTGGACCTTGAGCACCTTTCCCTTCTACATGGACCTGTGTGGGCCTATTTCGGGGGAATAGGCCCTTGTTGCCAAACTCCAACCGTTTCAGCTGTGCAGTGGAGAAGTGGGTGTTTGATGTTTGACATTGCTCTGCCTATTAAACAAGGTCCTCAACTACCCACATGAGGGACCTAAGGACTGGTAGCTCCACTCAGGTCACCCAGCCACACATGACAGGGGTCCAAAGATAACTGGTACCTCCCAGTCCTTACAACCAAAAACTTTGGGTGCCCATGGTCCCTCTGCAGAACCCACCCACCAGCATGCTCTAGGGAACAGAGACACATTTTCCTCAGAGACACTTGGGGGTCAGTTCTCAGTCCCCTGCCTTGTTCAGAGCGTGACTCCCTGCTGCAATCAGATACCGGTATATACACCAATCACCCTGCCCCTCTAAGACTGCAGGAAAGAGCCTGCACCACACACTTGATGATCAGCTACCTAGAAACCTGAGCTGAATTCATACAAGAAAACTGAATGGACTCCTAGACTCATATACCTGATAACAGCTCTAGCCAGCTGGGGACAGGACACAAGAGCTCCAAAGGTGAAAATAATCAAGCTAGCTCACTCAAGCAACCCATAGGGGTATATCAAAACAAAACAAAGCAAGCAGCTACAACAGTGTAAGCAAGCATAAACTAATACAATAACTTATAGATGGCTGGGAGACAACAGTCAATATCAAGTCACATAAAGAAACAGGCCATGATCACCTCAACAGGCTCTCAAAACAAAGAATCCAGGGATCTTTTAGATGGAAGTGCATTCCTGGAATTACCAGATGCAGAATACAAAAGTTTAATATACAGAACCCTTCAAGACATCAGGAAGGAACTGAAGCAATACACAGAACAAGCCAAGGAACACACAGATAAAGCAACTGAAGAAATCAGAAAGATTATTCAGGAACATAATGAAAAGTTTAATAAGCTGGAAAAATCCATAGACAGACAGCAATCAGAAATTCAGAAGATTAACAATAAAATTACAGAATTAGACAACTCAGTAGAAAGTCAGAGGAGGAGAATCAAGCAAATAGAAGCTAGAATTTCTGAAGTTAAAGATAAATCACTTGGCACTAATATATTAGAAGAAAAATCAGATAAAAGAATTTAAAAAAATGAAGAAACCTTAAGAATCATGTGGGACTCTATCAAGAAAAATAACCTATGAATGATAGGGGTACCAGAACAGGGAGGGATAACAGAAAATACAGAGAAAATTGTTGAAGATTTTTTGGCAGAAAAATTCCCTGATATTGTGAAAGATAAGAAGATATCTATCCAAGATGCTCATCGAACTCCACATAAGGCAGACCTGAAAAGAAAGTCGTCAAGACATATTATAATCAAGCTTGCCAAAACCAAAGGTAAAGAATTATAAAAGCAGCGAGGGATAAACGAAAAGTCACCCACAAAGGAGAGCCAATAAGAATGAGCTTGGATTACTCGGCGGAAACCACTCAGGCAAGAAGGCAATGGGATGACTTATTTAAAAAATTGAAGGAAAAAAATTGCCTGCCAAGAATCATATATCCAGCAAAACTGTCTCTTAAATATGAAGGTGAAATTAAGACATTTCCAGAAAAACACAAGTTGAGGGAATTCATAAAAACCAAACCAAAACTACAAAAAATATTAAAGGGAGTTCTTCGGTTAGAAAAGCAATAATATCAGGTATCAACCCAAGACTAGAACACTGGGCAGAGCAACCAGAAGGCAACCCAGATAGGGAAATCCAAAAAAACAAAGCAAGATTATTTTTAAAAAAGTCCAAAGCAGGGTAACAGCAATGTTATTATATAAAAGAAAATATATATATATATATATATAAAAGAAGACAACATTAAAATAATAAAGAGGGACTAAGAAATGTAATCATACACTTTCCATTTGGAAAGGAAGATACAGTGATACAAAGAAATAAAAGTTATAAATTTAGAAAAATAGGGGTAAATAATAAGGTAACCACAAAGGAGACAAACTATCCTACTCATCAAAATAAAATACAAGGGAAAAATACAGACTCAGCAGAAACAAATTCAACAACAATAAATATGAGGAAAGGACGATATATTAAAAAAATCTACTCAGCACATAAAATCAAGTGGGAAAAAGAAACTGTCAACACACAAAAAAAGACATCAAAAGGATAGCACTAAATTCATACCTATCCATAATTACCCTGAATGTAAATGGAATAAATGCACCAATAAAGAGACAGACAGTGGCAGAATAGATTAAAAAAAACAAGATCCATCTATATGCTGCCTACAAGAGACACACCTTAGACTTAGAGACTCAAAAAAACTAAAACTTGAAGGATGGAAAAAAAAAATATCAAGCAAACAACAATAAAAAAATAGCAGGATTGGCAATATTAATTTCTGACAAAATAGACTTTAAATCTATCATAAAGGATAAGGAAGGACACTATATAATAACTAAAGGGACAATACACCAAGAAGATATAACTGTATTAAATATTTATGCACCCAATGACAGGGCTGCAAGATACACAAACTCTATCAGCATTGAAAAGTGAGATAGACAGCTCCACAATAATAGTAGGAGACTTCAACACACCACTTTCAGTGAAGGACAGGACGTCCAGAAAGCTCAATAAAGACACAGAAGATCTAAATGGCACAATCAACCAACTTGACCTCGTAGACATATACAGAACACTCCACCCAACAGCAACAAAGTATACTGCCTTTTCTAGTGCACATGGAACATTCTCTAGAATAGACCACATATTAGGTCATAAAGCAAGCCTTAGCAGAATCCAAAACACTGAAATATTACAAAGCACCTTCTCTGACCATAAGGCCATAAAAGTGGAAATCAATAACTGGAAAAGAACTCAAACAATTGGAAACTGAACAATACCCTGCTCAAAAAAGACTGGATTATAGAAGACATTGAGGATGGAATAAAGAAATTCAGAGAATCCAATGAGAATGAAAACACTTCCTATCAGAACCTTTGGGACACAAAGGCAGTGCTAAGAGGCCAATTTATATCTATAAATGCACACATCCAAAAAAGAAGAAAGGGCCAAAATCAAAGAGCTACCCCTACAACTTGAACAAATAGAAAGAGAGCAACAAAAGAAACCTACAGGCACCAGAAGGAAACAAATAATAAAAATTAGATCTGAACTAAATGAAATAGAAAACAGAAAAACAATTGAAAGAATTAATAAGACCAAAAGCTGGGTTTTTTTTTAAAAAATCAACGAAATTGATAAACCACTGGCCAAACTGACAAAAGAAAAATGGGAGAGGAAGCAAATAACCTGAATAAGAAATGAGATGGGCGATATTAAAACAGACCCAACTGAAATTAAAAGAATCATATCAAATTTCTATGAAAAACTATACTCAAACAAATTTGAAAACCTATATGAAATGGATGAATTCCTAGAAACACATTACCTACCTAAACTAACACAAACACAGGTAGAACAACTAAATAGACCCATAACAAAAGATGAGATTGAAAAGGTAATCAAAAAACTCCCAACAAAAAAAAAGCCCTGGCCAGGACAGCTTCACTGCAGAGTTCCACCAACTTTCAGAGAACACTTAACACCACTACTACGAAAGGTATTTCAGAGCATAGAAAAGGACAGAATACTACCAAACTCATTCTATGAAGCCACCTTATCCCGGGTAAAGACATCACAACAAAAGAAAATTACAGACCTATATCCCTCATGAATGTAGATGCAAAAATCCTCAACAATATTCTAGCCAATAGAATTCAACAACATATCAAAAAAATAATTCACCATGACCAAGTGGGATTCATGCCAGGTATGCAGGGATGGTTCAACATTAAAAAAACAATTAACGTAATCTACCACATAAATAAAACAAAAGACAAGAATCACAAGGTTTTATCAATTGATGCAGAAAAGGCATTTGACAAAGTTCAACACTCAATCGTGATAAAAACTCTCAGCAAAATAGGAATAGAAGGAAAATTCCTCAACATAATAAAGGGCATTTATACAAAGCCAAGAGCCAACATCACCCTAAATGGAGAGAGCCTGAAAACATTCCCATTGAGATCGGGAACCAGACAAGGATGCCCTTTATCATCACTCTTATTCAACACTGTGCTGGAAGTCCTAGCCAGAGCAATTAGGCTAGATAAAGAAATAAAGGACATCCAGATTGGCAAGGAAGAAGACAAAGTATCTCTATGTGCAGATGACATGATCTTATACACAGAAAACCCTAAAGGAATCCTCCAGAAAACTACTGAAACTAATAGAAGAGTTCAGCAGAGTATCGGGATAAAAGATAAACATACAAAAATCAGTTGGATTCCTCTACACCCACAAAAAGAACATCGAAGAGGAAATCACCAAATCAATGCCATTTACAGTAGCCTCCAAGAAGATAAAATAAATAAAATACTTAGGAATGAATCTTACCAGAGATGTAAAAGACTTATACAAAGAAAACTACAGTACGCTTCTGCAAGAAACCAAAGGAGACTTAACATGAATGGAAGACTAAACCTTGCTCGTGGATAGAAGCAACTGTGAAAATGTCTATTCTACCAAAAGCGATCTATACATTTAATGCAATTCCGATCCAAATTCAATGACATTCTTTAATGAGATGTAGAAACAAATCACCAACTTCACATGGAAGGGAAAGAAGCCCCGGATAAATAAGGCATTACTGAAAAAGAAGAACAAACTGGGAGGCCTTACTTTACCTGATTTTACAACCTATTATACTGCCACAGTAGTCAAAACAGCCTGGTACTGTTACAACAACAGATACATGGACCAATGGAACAAAATTGAGAATCCACACATAAATCCATCCACATATGAGCAGTTGATATTTGACAAAGGCCCCAAAACAGTTAAACGGGGAAAAGGCAGTCTTTTTAACAAATGGCACTGGCATAACTGGATACCCATCTGCAAAAAAAATGAAACAAGACCCATGCCTCACTCCATGCACAAAAACTAACTCAAAATGGATCAAAGACCTAAATATCAAATCTAAAACGATAAAGATCATGGAAGAAAAAATAAGGACAACATTAGGAGCCCTAATACATGGCATAAACAGTATACAAAACATTGTAAAGAACGTAGAAGAAGAACTAGATAACTGGGAGCTCCTAAAAATTAAACACCTATGCTTATCCAAAGACTTCACCAAAAGAGTAAAAAGACTACCTACAGACTGGGAAAAAGTTTTTAGCTATGACATTTCTGATCAGCGCCTGATCTCTAAAATCTACATGATACTGCAAAAACTCAACTGCAAAAAGGCAAATAACCAAGTTAAAAAATGGGCAAAGATATGAATAGACACTTCACTAAAGAAGACATTCAGGTAGCTAAGAGATATATAAGGAAATGTTCATGATCATTAGCCATTAGAGAAATGCAGATCAAAACTACAGTAAGATTTCATCTCACTCCAATAAGGCTGGCATTAATCCAAAAAACACAAAATAATAAATGTTGGAGAGGCTGTGGAGAGATTGGAACACTTATACACTGCTGGTGGGAATGTAAAATGCTACAACCACTTTGGAAATCGATTTGGCGCTTCCTTAAAAAGTTAGAACTACCATACGATCCAGCAATCCCACTCCTTGGAATATATCCTAGGGAAAGAAGAACCTTTACACGAACAGATATATGCACACCCATGTTTATTGCAGCACTGTTTACAATAGCAAAAACAAGGAAGCAACCAAGGTGCCCATCAACAGATGAATGGATAAATTATAGTATATTCACACAATGGAATACTACTCATCAATAAAGAGCAGTGAGGAATCTGTGAAACATTTCATAACATGGAGGAACCTGGAAGGCATTATGCTCAGTGAAATTAGTCAGTTGCAAAAGGACAAATATCTTATGAGACCAGTATTATAAGAACTTGAGAAATAGTTTAAACTGAGAAGAAAACATTCTTTTGTGGTTACGAGAGGGGGAGGGAGGGAGGGTGGGAGAGGGGCATTCACTAACTAGGTAGTAGATAAGAACTACTTTAGGTGAAGGGAAAGACAACACACAATACAGGGGAGGTCAGCACAACTGGACTAAACTATAAGCAAAGAAGTTTCCTAAATAAACTGAATGCTTCGAAGAGTAGAAAGCCAATTGACTGCAAGACCATATCTAGATATGGATTAATTCATTCATCCATTTATTTCTAAATTCATTCATTCATTGAACATATATTTATTGAGTCCCTAACATGAGCTTGTCCTGTTCTAGGTACTGGGGTAACATAGTGAATAAAACAGATAAAATCCTCTCATTGAGCTTAAATTTTAGTGGGAGAGATATAAAATAAGCAGACAAGCAAATAAAAAATATATAATTCCAGTAATACTAAGTGCTATAGAGAAAAAGTAGGGTCATGTAATTGAGACTGTTGGAGTGTGAGGAGAATAGATGGTGAACAATTCAGGCAGTCTCTGTTTTAGCAGAAAGACAACACTCGCATATGCGCGCACACACGCACTATAAGATGCCATTTAGTTTCCACTTTAATTAGCAAAATACCAAGAATACTGCTGAAGTAAGATGGCCACAGAAAGAAGGAGCAGATCCAACATATCTCAGCTCAACTCCCCAAGACGCCCCAAAATCCCCAAAGGGCTTATACAGCTGCCAGCAATAGCGTTCACGCAAGATAAGAACTCGTTTATTTTACGGAGCAAATTAAGGACGAAGTAAAGTGATAATTTGATTCTGAGATGCAAAATTGGATAATGCGTCAAGACAATGGTCTTATAAGCCATATAATTGCATTGAGAGGAGATTTTTCAGGTTATGTTTTTCTTTCCGTCAGCATATCAAGAATTGAGTGGGTAGGATTCAATATCTAGAGTTCTCCCATGGTGTAGAAGAATGCCTATCTTCCTATGAAAGGTAGCCCCACTCTATGATAGACAGAATATGTGACAAAAAGGGAGTAAAAGGAAGTCTGTCCTTTTCTAGACACAAGAATGCACAATTAATGAGAAAAAAGAGAGAAGAGAGAGAAAAGGACAAGTAAGCATGTGTCACCAAATTTCCCGCATTTTGGCTTCAGCCAAGAAAGGAGGCATGTTAGACAAATGAGGTACCAATGCTGTCAACTCCCCTCAAACTGAGACTTCGAAAGGAGGCCACTTCGCAGAGCATCTAATCTGAGGCACAGCTGCTCAGAGTAAACTTTGCAGTACCACGTGGTTCATCAAAGAAGCCTTTGAGATTTAACATTGCCAAATCACCCTTCAGTTCCCTGTTGCTTGGATTGAGACTGAAACACAGTCGGCCAGCCATAGAGCCCACCAGGGCAAAGAAAAAGGCTGGGGAAGACCCTCAGGACAGCAGGCCACATGAGGAACCCGCCAAAGGCTCAATGGTTGAGGCCAAAGCAGCAGGGGACCACACTGGTAGTATTGCCTAAGCCAAAAAAAACAGCCTGTTTTTCATATGCTGCAGATCTCAGCTCTGGAAATCATTATGAAACTCAGTAATAGTAATAAATAAACCAATGGTCATGACCTTGGAGACCAGAAGATATACCTAAGGACCTTCAGAGGTGTTCTTCCCCTCAAGTCAATATAGCCTTAAGCCACATACACCTCTCCTGTCACACCAGCTCGATCCTAGAGACAGGGGCAAGAGGCAAGCGGTAGCTATTTGAGACTCTGAGCATTTTGATCCAAATGAGAGACTGCATGATTGTTTACACTGTCAGATTGGACTAGCTTGGAAACATACTGGAAATTAAGTTTTCCCACTAACCAGCAGGTGAGAACTCATGGAGGAGAAAAGTATAGTCAAAATAAAGGACCCATGTTTCTCTCTGCACATCTAAATTATATGTGTATTAAATTCAGAGCCCTGCCACACGAGTTTAGCCCAGCTTCTCTCTCTAACTGTATGTGGGGCCCATATTGGGCTGGAGAAACAGCTGCTGCCAGAGGCTGGAGTCTGAAATATGCAGAACTGACATAATTCTTTGCAGAGTAGTCAATCATTGTAGTCAGAATTAAATTAAGAGATTCCTTCAAGATAGATAAGGCAGTAACTACTTTCTGAGGCCTAGTTATTGAACGGGTGTTGAAACATTTTCTCCAGAAACCGGAAAGTCAGAGCCTTGCAACATAAAGCAGATCATCAAAGAAACGGAGTTTCCAGAATGTAATGAATTCAGAAGTGCTTGTTCATGAGAAAAATAGATGGGAATAATCAAAGGTCTCATAACATGTATTTCTTTTCGTAAATTTGAACCTCAAATTATTTTAGTTTCTTAGTTTTAAAAGCTCTCAAATTGGTTCAAGAAATAAGAGAGAAGCTCTCAGAGATCATACTCTATTCTTTTAGAGGAATTGCCATGTAGTAATGAATGACCTGTTGCCGTCAAGTGGATGCCGACTCATAGCCACCCTATAGGACAGAGTAGAACTGCCCTATAGAGTCTCCAAGGAAAGCCTGGCGGATTCGAACTGCTGACCTTTAGGTTAGCAGCCATAGCACTTAACCACTATGTAACCAGGGTTTCCATAATAATGAATAGGGATCAGTAATCTGGATATAATTCTAGGAAATCTCCTAATTTTATAAGAGCCCAAATGGTAAGATAAAATAAAATGACCGTACCTATTTTTAAGCAAAATATGAAAATAACATAAACTGAAGACTTTCAAAAACTAAGAGACTCTCTCCAAAGAAAAGGGGGAAAAGGGCAAAATCTGTTGAACGCATTTTAAAATATTTTCATTTATACTGCTTTTCAAAGCTGTAAAAAAAACATAGCACTGCTAAACCAAAAACCAAAGCCAAACCCAGTGCCGTCGAGTCGATTCTGACTCATAGCGACCCTATAGGACAGAGTGGAACCGCCCCATAAAGCTTCCAAGGAGTGCCTGGCGGATTTGAACTGCTGACTCTTTGGTTAGCAGCTGTAGCACTTAACCACTAAGCCACCAGGGTTTCCATCACTGCTAAAGCAACAACAAATTAACTTGCTGACTAAAACGCAACTCAGAAAAACAGAGGCATTCTTATTCCTTTACTGTTTCTGCCTAGTAAAAAACAAACAAAAAAAAGACTGTCTCCATTATTCTTAAAACTGCAGCTTTTTATAACGAGCTTTAATGTGGTATTTTATCTTCTCAAATAAAACAATATATCCAACTATCTTTCTTTAATTTTATTTGTTTTGCTGTTGTTGAGAATATACGCAGCAAAACATACACCGATTCAACAGTTTCTACATGCACAATTCAGTGACATTGTTTACGTTCTTCAAGTTGTGCAACCATTCTCACCCTCCCTTTCTGAGTTGTTCCTCCCTATCTTTTATTCCACAAATCTATCAGGTATAACATATGTACTGCATGCTTTAAAGCTAAGGTTTTCCTTTGTGGAGCTAGCCGGTGAATTTGTAAGAACCCCCTGAGGAGTAAGAAATAATGATTTGTTGTTGACTAAGTCACTTCAAAGGACTTCCAGCTTAATTTTTAAAGCACCCTGCCACCCAGCAAAACTTCCCATACTTGTTAAATCTTCTAACCTCTGGTAACACTTAATACTTAGGGGCGAGAGGGTAACTGATCACTCGCACTTTTCCAAAAGAGACCCCTGCTTCTACTTACCCGTGATAATGTTTTAATATTGAACTTAATCTTCTCGCTCACAAAGTACAAGCCTATAACCATTACCTCAAGAGTGGCACCAGGAAACAAGGGTGTATTATTACTGTACCCTCATCCCTTAATATTTCCAATTTACTCCTTTCATGCCGGGCCTTTGCAAGAGTCCTCATTTATTCTTAAATTCCAAGAACACAAGAGCTAAGAAAAGCTTTGTTGTGTGGCAGATAGCACCAGATCTGGTATTCATGGGGGAAGGGAAATCAGATGGGGTCATCCATTAACAGAAGTCGTTATGAAACCCCCTACCTTTTCAGATGATGGATGGGCCTCTCGTCCTTTCTTGGGTCTGGGTTTCTCAGGCTGCAGGCTGTTTGCATTCAGTCAACACTTCAATTTTATAGGCCTGTGGAGCCAAAGATTACAAGACTTTTGAACTCCAGGCTGCCTTCTGTCTGGCTAACACCCTCCATCTCTGGAACCCAAATCTTTTTAATAACCCTACAAAAACAACCAATTAGGATAAGGTCTGTGAATCCTCTCCTTTTGACCTAGAGGTAATTACATATTCAGAATCAACCAGGGGCAAAGTGGAATGGCCACTGCTAAAGCTTGGAGCTATTTAGACAAGGATCAAATTGTGCATCATGGGCATGATCGGGACTGACACAGGTCCCTTAAAAAATGTCTCACTCTTGTTTCACAGGGAGCTAAGTACAATGCTTGGCTAGATGTTCGAGGAAAAGAAGAAATGTACAAATTTAAAAGAAAAAGTCAAAGATTTTTTTAAAGGCTCAAAATATACTAGAATAGTCATTGGTCTGGTATCTAACTTTATCTTCTTCCAGTGGGTAACTGTGAATCTGGTTTCTTGAGACATAATAATATGCACCAATTCTTTTTTTTTTCTTAGTTTATACATTGACATACTTCAGTCTGTTGACAGCTATGATATTTTGTTTAGGTGATTTATATTAAATTAAGAATATGATAGTCTTTTTAGTTACTCAAAATTATAAGCATTCAATACAGGAAAATTCAAAGCATTGCTTTCAAAATCTGACTTTTAAAACTGCATTTTATCTCTTATCTAAGTTTTTACTTATTATAAAAGTATATAATAAACAAAGTGTCCTTAGAGAAAATAATTCTTTTTTTTCTCCCCTGTGAACAAATACTTTGCTACGAAATGTGTCAGTCAGCTCTGCACTAACCTGCCACTGTTCTCAGAATAACTTCAAACAAGTCTGTAGGTTTTCTGTAAAGATTCTGCATGGATGTGCCAAGTATACACTTCTTAGAATATAAGACCAAAAAAACCAAACCTGTTGCCATTGAGTCAATTCCAACTCATAGCAACCCTGTAGGACAGAGTAGAACTGCCTCATAGGCTTTCCAGGGAGTGCCGGTAGATTCCAAGGAGTGGCTGTCGACCTTTTGGTTAGCAGCCAAGCTCTTAACCACTGTGCCACCAAAACTCTCTTAGAATGTAAGTATCATAAATTGAAGTACGGCTAAGAGAACAGGAGTTCCCAATTTACTAATGGATTATGTTTCAAACCTCATTTTCTACCTATTTGGAACACAGAACGTATTTTCACATAGGAACATCGTTATGGCTTTCCATCTAAATGGGTCAGGCTACACCTCTTCACTCACTCCGCAACATCCTGCCTCTCTGAATTGACTCATGCGGTTGCCTCCTCCTGGAATGCCCTTTACCTCTCCCACATATCCAAGGCCACCTCAGGTCCTTTAAGATCAGTTCAAGTGCTAGTCAACCAAGATCTGCAACAGATGCAAGTGGTCACTAGATCCACCGAATTTCTAATGTGGTTTTGTAGCTCTTCTGCAGAGGACATTGTTGTTAGTTTCCTCCAACATCCACTCTACCTCCCTTTAACTTATGGTAACAACCATGGAGTTTCTTTGAGTTTGAGCCCACCCCTATTTTCAAAGAGTAGAGTCTATGCCATTGAAATAAACTCATCTGCCTTGGCCTAGTCTTTGGTCCAAGTACACCAGGCCTAAGCCAACAGGCATTTGGCATTTTGCTGGTCACATGGGCCAGTTCAGGGGAGGCTTCATCAATCCAAATCTTAAGACTTTGATTAGCGGTTGTGGAAGGGGACACTTTCTTCTTGGATTTTTAAAATTAGAAATTGTATGGCTCAGGTAGCTGTGGGCTCAGGAAGCAAGCCTAAAGATGAAGTCGACACACAGAGGAGGGTAGAACTGAGGGACTCAGAGAAATGGAGCCACAGCCCTGCCAGAGCAAGCTCTCTAAACCTGACCTACCAATTACATAAACTGATCTTTCACTCTTATCATTCAAACCGTTCCTGAGCTTTTTTTTTTTTTTACTTCCAGTGAAAGCATCCTACTGATATAGTCCTTATCTCTTAATACTTCATGTAATATTCTTATATGCCAGCTTATATTCCTTATTGCATCTATTAACTTTCTGAGAGCAATACCACACCTAACATATCTTTGTATCTGCCTAAGATGCCTAGCATAGACATACATATACATGTACGTATACGTATACATGTACATGTACTTGTACGTATACGTATACATATACCTATACCTAAAAACTGTTAGTTTAACTGAGCCAACTAGCTCTGTGTTTCTTGAGTGAATGTCAGCTATGTGGGATGTTAAAACATTTTATGGGGGGGAAATACTTGTATCTTTGAAGAGGATTGACAAGCACTGGATTTTTAAAAAGAGGGAATAATTTCTTTACTACAGTGTCATGTATTAAATTGTGTTCCCCCAAAATATGTGCCTACTTGGTTAGGCCATGATTCCCAGTATTGTGTGGTTGTCCTCCATTTTGTGATTAATATAATTTTCCAAAGTGTTGTAAATCCTAATCTCTGCTTGTGGTTAATGACGCAAGATTAGATTAGATTAAAGAGGATTAGGGTGGAATGTAGCACCTTTGCTCAGGTTACATTCCTGATCTAATGTCAAGGGAGTTTCCCTGGGGTATGACCTGCACCATCTTTTATCTTACAAGAGATAAAAGGAAAGGAAAGTGAGCAGAGAAGGCAGGACCTCATACCACCAAGAAAGCAGCCCTGGGAGCAGAGAGCATCCTTTGGACCTGGGGTTCCTGTGTGGAGAAGCTCCTAGTTCAGGGGAAGAGTGATGACAAGGACCTTCCTCCAGAGCCAATGGAGAAAGCCTTGCCCTGGAGCTGATACCCTGAATTTAGACTTCTAGCCTACTAGACTGTGAGAGAATAAACTTCTGTTTGCTTAAGCCATCCACTTGTAGTATTTCTGTTATAGCAGTACTAGATAACCAAAACATGGGATTTTTTAAAGCCCTTAATAATGTGCACTCTAATAAAGAGTGGAATTTAATACGTAACATTCAACTACTTTTCTCTTTCATATTGAGCATCTTGAAAACTAATGTTATGAGGAGCATATTTGGGGGAAATACTGTTTTGTGCCATAACGTACTTACACTACACGAAGAATCTTAACTTGATGAGCTTTGAGGAACAGTAAGGAAGAGAAGGACCAGCCCCCAAAATTTCCTTGGTCATCCTCACTCCTCCCCATGCACTCTTTGCACAGCTCCTGAAGGTCTTCTCCCCAGGAACTCACCATCAGTATGCTGATCACACTCCCTTAGTTTGACTCACTAAGATCTGATCCTCCAATCAGAACACTTTGTCCCTTTGCCCCTGTTGTTGTTAGCTGCCTGAAAGTTAGCCCCTGACTCATGTGACCCCATGCACAATAGAACAAAACATTGCCTGGTCCTGTGCTATCCCCACGATCGGTTGTAGATCGGACTGTTGTGATCCATAGGGTTTTCACTGGCTGGTTTTCAGAAGTAGGTCTTTCTTCCTAGTCAGTCTTAGCGTGGAAGCTCCACTGAAACCTGTTCAACATCACAGCTACACACAAGCCTCCACTGACGGATGGATGGTGGCTGCACATGAGGTGCCTTGACTGGAAATCTAAATGGCAGGTGAGAATTCTACCAACAAAAAGTCAATATTCATCTCACTTTGTCCCTACTTTACAGTAAAAACCCTCTTTACTTCCAAACAGTTGAGATGTACAGAGGGAAGCAACCTGACTAAATGGTGTCCCATTATGCCAATCTCTTAAATCTTCAATTCTTAGGGATATAATACTTTTTAACATTTTCTGTAACACTATCCCCTTAAAAATATCTTTAGCTAGAATAGAATCTATGTCTGTACTACAAATGAAGGGTAGGGCAAACATTTTTTAATGGCGGGTGCTCATCTTTTAAATGAGATTGTTACATGGGAGACTTCTGTTATAGGCACATAACGGGCACTGTGGTTATCAGGGTCGTCATCACCATCATTAATCTTAGTAGTAGTAATTATCATGCTATTCCCATCTGGTAGGCTTTGTTTTCATAACTACCTCAATCATAATTATTAATAGTTTCCTATTGAATAAACCAAAAAAACCAAAACCATTGCCGTCAAGTGGATTCTGGCTCGTAGCAACCCTATCCTATAGAATAGTCTGTCCCAAACAGTCTTCTAAGGTTGTTCTAGATCAGTTTTTGTTGCAAAACAAACCACCCTAAAACTTAATGACTTAAGCTCAACCCTGGAGCTTTCTGAGCCACCATTCTAGTGCTGTCCCTACAGTCCTTGTCCTTATGACCCCATCCAACAAGCGCACCATTCCTATTTCCTGGACATTCATTCAGTCCTGGGCAATGCTGGTGTGCTCAGGCATGCCCTACTTAATGCAGGCTTTGATTCCGAAAATCATACAGCTGTCCCAATGGACTTGGCAGCAATAGTAAGGGACTTGCAGAACTCGGGCAAAATGAGCGCATATTTCCTTATTAGATCTCCATTCATAGTCAACGACACAATGCCGTTGTTGTTGTTAGCTGCCAACAAGTTCACCCTCAACTCTTGGCAACCCCAGGCACAACAGAAAAATGGTGCCCAGTCCTGTGCCATCCTCATGTTCAGTTGTGGATCGGACGGTTGTGCTCCACAGAGTGTTCATAGGTTGATTTTTAGAAGTAGATCAGCAGTCCTTTCTTTCTAGTCTGTCTTAATCTGGAAGCTCTGCTGAAAGCTCCTCAGCATCATAGCAACATGCAAGCCTCCACTGATAGTTAGGAGGTGACCGTTCCTGAAGTGCACTGACCAAGAATCAAACCTGCATCTTCTGCAAGGAAGGTGAGAATTCTACCACTGAACCACCACCAATGTCCTCTAACAGCACAATAAACCAAAAAATCAAACCAGTTGCTGTCGAGTTGATTCTGACTGTACGGAGTTTTCATGGCCATGACCTTTTAGAAGCAGATCACCAACCTTTCCTTTAGGAGCTCAGTGCTTAACTGTTTGTACCACTCGGACTCAATAGTACAATAGCGGAGGGAACTTCTTGGTGGATTTTTATGCATCAACAACACTTGTTGAAAGTATAATGAAACGTTTGTCTCAAGACATTGATGTGATTAGACTGAATATTGTAAAATACCCACTTTGCCAGGAAATAAAAGGGTATGAAAGAATTTTTCCAGTCTCACTTGAAGAAAAAATAAAAAGATTCACCAGATGGCAACCTTATTTGTCATTCTCTCACTCAGGAACACCATTCATATAGTTTACAAGCTTAACCTTTATCTGTTTAGGAATATGTTGCAGATGCCATTTGAATTTCTGGGGGTATTTTTAGCTTCTGTTCCCCTTAGCAATGAGAGAGAGGTAAAAGAGCTTGCTTAGAGCTGCTACCAGCGTATCACTCGATTCCCTTTTCATTGATTTTTTTTTTTTTTTTGCCAGTGAGTAATTTTTGTCTAACAAGAGTTCCCCAAGCTTTAGGTCAGGCAACAATATCAGTAACACCACTTTGTGAAGCAAAATTTTATTAAAACTACCTTATATTGCTAGCTACTCCTTCAGACTATTTAAGCATGCAAAAATAATAGATTTTTTAAAATTGCTGTAGTATGTAAGAGTTTGATCAGGGTAGTAAATGTGATTTTTAAACAAACCAAAAACAGTAAATCTTAAGTGGCTTATAGAGGTAGAGATTTATTTTTTCTCTTAGTTCTTCTAATCTGGGTAAGCTCGGCAGAGGGTGAAAGGTCTATGACGGCTCTGACTCATAGTGACCTTACGTAAAACAGAATGAAACACTGCCCAATTCTGTGTCATCTTCATGATTATTGGTGTGTTTGAGTCCATTGTTGGGACTATTGTGTCAATCCATGCCATTGAGGGTTTCCTTTATTTTCACTGACCCTCTGTTTTACCAAACATGATGTCCTTTTCTACAGATTGGTCTTTCATGATGAGGTGTCCAAAGTAAGCAAGCCAAAGTCTTGCCACCATCCTTGCTTGTAAGGAGCATTCTGATTGTATTTCTTCTGAGTCTGATTTGTTTCTTCTTCTGGCAGTCTGCAATATATTCAATATTTACCAACACCACAATTAGAATACATCAATTCTTCTCCTATCTCCCTTTTTCAGTCTCCAGCTTTTACAAGCATAAATTAGGTCCCTGAAAATTGGAGAATGGGTCTCCTCCCCCTCCTATTCCCTGCCCTCCTATAAGACGAAAACAGAGAGTTTTCTTACTATACCATCTGAGTTGTGTAGAACAACTGCAAAAACAAAACACATCTTTGGCTTGGAAACTTTATAGGAGAAAACACCAAGTGCCTTCATCTTTAGCGTGATGTATTACAGGCCAAACCATAAGCAATGGATTTATTTATAAAAGCTCTCAGAATTCATAAAACAAGTTGCAGGGCAAAGAAAAAGCAGGAAAACAAGAGAAACAAGAGATGCTGACAACTCTGCTCCAAGTTTGAATTTTAAAAAGAAACATTTCTACTTTCTCTGCTGTTTCTCAAACTGCATTTCCAAACTAGTCATTCATCAGAATGTAACAGAATACATGCTGGTATACAATTCAGGACACCCGGATTCTAGTTCCACCAACTAGCTGTGTGACCTCAGACAAGTCATTTGACCTCTCTGGTTTGTGCTTTCATAACTACTAAATGAAAGGATCAGACTCGGTAACCTCCTAAATGTTGCTTTTCTAGGAATTAAAATAACTGTCCTACCTTTGTGCAAATACTATTAGAAAACTGGTTAGTACAGCATTGTGATCAAAAGCATGAGTTTTGTGATCATGTACAATCTTGGGCAGGTATCTTAAATTTTCAAAGCCTCTGTTTTCTCATCTGTAAAATGAAAAAGGTAATTGTACTAGAAATCACTAGTGTTTGAGATAATGTATATCATAAGTTTAATACGTGCCTGGCACATGAGAAAGTGCCCAGCGACTGTGTTTTGTTCTTGTTGAAAAGAACCTACACCATGTCTGTTAACCCTGTCCCTACTATCATAAAATCTGTATGTTGGGCCACATGCCAGCTAAAGAAATTCTCTGGTTTCTCCCTCTCAACCTCCTGAATGCCAGCTCTGCCTGCATGTCCTGGGGACAAAGCAAAAGTTGTATATCCAAACCTACAGAACATCCTGGATCCGCCACTCTCTTTGCCCAAGCTATTTCACTTCCCTTTTTTAAAACTCCTTTTTCAACCCTGAGGAAGAAAAAAAGTTCAGGATCTGGATTTAAAGGAAAGGAAAAAAAAAAAAAAAAGCAGTAGTGACAAACTTCAGCTTCTTCCCTGATTTGCGGAGGAAGGCCCAGCCTTATCTCCAAGCATAAAGAATGTCTTCCAGGCATCTGACTGAAACAGGATACTCAGCTTAACCAGTAATTCTGGTCTTTTTTTTTTTTTTTTTTCTCATGTACAAAGTATCAAAAGGGTGAATGATGCTGAAAATCAAAATATTTTTATTCTTCACCTAAAAACAACCATATTCATTCACAAAATGAGAAGGAATTGAGAGTATATTTAGGCAGGAAACTCCGTTACTCCATCTTCAAGGGTCTCCATTGTAATTGCTAATTAACAGCAAAACAATAATGTCAGGGAGAGAGGCACGTCACCCTCCACCTTCTCCTAAGCCAGTAAAAAAAAAAAAAAAAAGCCAGTAGACCCAGAAAAAAAAGTCCATTCAGAGGCAGGACCAGGGCAGGGGAACAAATAAGTGACATGTTCCAAATGTCAAAATAATTAAAAGTTATAAATGAATCTTAAAAAATAGTAAATATATTCTTTCTTCCTATCTGGCAACTCTACCCCTCTTAAAGTTGTTGGGCTCCTCAGAGTTCCACACTAAAACATGGAGACATGGGGAGGGCCTTCCCCTGGCCCCTGTCCACTCCGTCCTTTATCTCCCAATTCCATCTGGAACACAAGCAACCTCAAAGCACGTATGTGGATAATCCAGCCCACTTGACCAAGCAGTTTAAACTCTAACTAATAGCTGCCCCTGGGCATCTCCACAGGCCTAGAAGTGCACCGTAGTCAGCGTCAGGGGGACAAAACCACGGAAGAGATCCATGCAGGCCTGGGGCATTCCAGAGTCCTACATAGCCAGAACAGGGTCTCAAAATGGGGCACGACTATGTCCCCTGGACTCTCAGACTCCTTGTCCAGTGTACCCCAAGAAAGACCAGAATGAGGCCCTCTCAAGTGTGGGGCTCAGGTAACAAGCACCTTTTGCCTTGGTCCAAGGGCAACACTGAATGGACCACAGCCTTCTCCTCGGTTCTCTCAGACCGTAGCCCCAGGGGACTGTGTCCTTACCAGTGGATGGCTGTTCTGTAAGGGAGATTCCGCCTCACCCCTCTCACAAGACATATGTCCTCTGTATAAGTTCCCTGTGCTTTAACTTCTTTTGGATGACACCTCCACTCCCACAACCATAGCCATAAGTCACTAACAAATGTCAGGCAACCAGCTTCTTTCTAATGTCTCCTCCCTGACATTATTCTTCTGTCTGAGACTGAAGCCCTAGTTTCTCATTTTCTCCAAATTCAGAAAGCTTGTCTTTTCTTGACATTTTATCCTGCCCCAGGGAGATCCCATTCCTTCATCATTTCCCCCAAGGGGGGGAGGGGGGAATATATATATACACACATAGTGTGTCTTTTTTATGTATACATAAATACACACACATATATATCAAATAGTGTGTCTATTACATATATACAGTGTGTCTATTATATATACATATATAAAAGACACACAATGACCATCTGAAAGTCATTACTCATTCCTCAATTCCCATTAGAAATCAGTAGACTAATGCCCAGTTCCTTTTTTCAATTAATAATTATTCATACCCAACCCCCCCCCAAAAAAAACGAAACCCAGCGCCATGGATTTTTTTAGCGACCCTATATATCGGGAAACTCTGGTGGCCTCATGGTTAAGTACTACAGCTGCCAGCTAAAGGGTCGGCTGTTCGAATCCACCAGGCGCTCCTTGGAAACTCTATAGGGCAGTTCTACTCTGTCCTATAGGGTCGCTATGAGTCGTACCCAACATTGCCTCTTTATTCCTGGGCCCTGATTATTTCCTAATTATATTAGTATTCTCTTTTCCTTGAGGTTATCCCTGCTAATAGCCCTAAGACTGAAATCAATTCAACCCAAACCACTGAAGTTATCATTCTTGCACTCCTTTCTCTGAGCCCTCATTGGCAGTTTCCTTTGACATCAGTCATTTTCTTGTCTTCATTTGCTCCATACCTGCTTCCTCCCTTTCACTCACGTTGTCTCTATTTGTCTCATGTTGTCTCTCATGCTCCTTGGTGCTTTCTAATATTTCTCTTGTTCTATGCAAGTGATCGTCTTCTCAAGCAGGATTTGTCAAGAGCCCTCCTCTTTGCAGACACTATGAATTGTCATCATGTCAAGCCATAGGAAAGGCACTTAGGCAGCAGGCATATTGCTCTCTTCCCATCAGCTCTTTTACATCTCCTATTTTTTTTTTCTTGTTTTTTTTTTTTTTTAATGCTAAGGCCAGGAGCCACGGTGGCACAGGGTTAAGAGCTCACCTGCTAAACAAAAGATCCACAGTTCGAATCCACCAGCCACGCCTTGGAAACCCTATGGGCAGTTCTACTCTGTCATATAGCGTCGCTATGAGTCAGAATTGACTCGACACCAACGGGTTTTTTGTTTGTTTGTTTCATGCTAAAGCCAGGCTAGTTCTAGAAAAAGTGGGATGAACAACAGGGCCAATTTCAGGGGTTTACAGCTTGTGCATAGCACAGAACACCTTGCTCAGAACGGTCTATGCTTGGTTTAATAATTTGATGTCACTGTCTTAAAATTCTTAATAATTTTATCTTTGAACTTGTGTTTTTTAAGTGAAGTCCAATAGAATGATGCAGCATTAGCACAAACAGAGAAGCCATATACGATATGTATGTTCACCATTCATTGCCACCCAATTAGCATAGAACATTCTCCATGCTTCATAAGCACAGAATTCCAGTGGACCCACAATACATGGAAGTTCAATGGCTGAAGCAAGTACAAGGTAAGTGTTTCCTATCTGTGGCTGAGTAAGGGGGTGCTGAGGGCCCCTAAGGGCCACACTTTCCATTCCAACCAAAATTTCTTTCAAATGCGAAAGAAGGAAATGGCATTGTGAGAAACACTAAGGATCAAGGAACCATGTTATATCCTTTGCTACGGTTATTTCCCTGTATTGGCCAACCACTTGCCATGAAAATAATGACATTATAGAAGGAAAGAGAAAGATGAGACAAACTTTTCCTTTCAGTCCTTCCTTACTCAACACTAAGTAAATATTAGAGAGTGTTGGGAGAATGTGTAGGTTATCAAGAAGTGAAATAAAAACAGTTGAATTAGTTTTATGCAGCATCTTTACTGTTCTGGTACCCAATGGTATGCGCAAAAGATGCATGTATGAGCTACAAATGGTGTAATTTTGGTGATTCTGCATACACGTTAAATGCTTTGTATTTATAAGTAAAACTGGTATCTCCCTGTATAAAGATGAATGGTAAAATTCATGATAATAATTTAAAATGTTAACATTTCTTTACTTAAAATTTCATTAAATAGCATATTAAAAATGCCATAAGTTGAGAAACTGTGCAAGAAAAGAAAAAGTATCATATGTTAGTAGCTTTAACTTTCCTGCTATTTGCACTGGGCCTTGCAAATTAAATATCCACTCCTGGTGAACAATGAAAAGAGGCTGAGTGGGACAGAGGCTGGGCTGGAAGGGGTCAGAGCCAGGCCACAGCTCAGCAGGATACGGACATTTGTTTAAATGCCCTCTCTGACATAAACATCCCAACTTAAACTCCTCCAGTGGTATCCTAACTCACTCAGAGTTAAAGCTCAGATTCTCACTATGGCTCAGAAGACCATACATGGTCTACCCCTCTACCCTATTGATAACTCCCCCTGCTCACCTTTCTGATTTCATTTCCCCACCGACTTTCTCCCTCAGCTCCAGCTGGGCTATCCTATGTGTGTTTCCTCTAACCTGTTGGGCCTCTGGGCCTTTGCATATGCCATCACTCCTACCTAGAATGCTTAACCAGATGCCATCCAGTCAATTCCAACTCATGGCAACTCCATGTGTTTCAGAGTAGAGTGGCACATGAGGTTTCTAGTGGCTGTGACCTTTCAGCAGTAGATGACCAGGCCTTTCCTCTAAGGCACCTCTGGGTGAATTCAATTAGTAGCTGTCTTAGTTATCAAGGCTGCTATAACAGAAATACTGCAAGTGGATGCTTTAACAAACAGAAACCTACTTTCTCACAGTTTAGGAGGCCAGATGTCTGAATTCAATGGACCAGCTTTAGGGGAAGGCTTTCTATCTCTTTTGGCTCTAGGGGAAGGTCCTTGTCCCTACCCAGTTTCTGTTTCTTAGTTTCTTGGTAATCTCATGTGATGTGGCATCTTTCTTCCCCCAACTACTTGCTTGCTTGCTTAATCTGCCCTTTTATACTTCAAAAGAGACTGATTTAAGACCTACCCTACACTAATACTCCCTCATTAACATAAAAAAGAAAACCCATTCCCAAATGGGATTATAACCACACATTAGAATTTACAACACACATTTTGGGGGGACACAATTCAATGCATAACAGTAGCCAAGTGCTCAAACATTTGTGCCACTAGCCGTCCAGATATCTCAAGTGCCTACTCTCTCAAACACTTCAGACATCTCATCAACTGTCATTGCGACCAAGAGGCTTTACTTGACCATCTCGTATAAACAGTACTTCACTTACCTTTCTTTATTTTCTTCCCTTAGCACTTTTACCACTGAACCTATTATATGTGTATTTATTTATTCTTGCTCTCCTCCATGAAAATGTAAGCATCATGAGGATAGAAACCTTTTCTGTTTTATTCACTGCTATATACTCAAACTAAACCCATTGCCATCGAATCGATTCTGACTCATAGCAACCCTATAGGACACAGTAGATTTGCCCCATAGAGTTTCCAAGGCTATAATGTTTATGCAAGCAGACTGCCACGTCTTTCTCCCATGCAGCAGCTGCTGGGTTCGAATTGCTGACTTTGCAGTTAGCAGCTAGGGCGCTTGACCACTCTACCACCAGGTCTCCTTACACTCGAACTAAAGCCGTTGCCATTGAGTCGATTCTGACTCATGACAACCTGTAGGACAGAGTAGAACTGCCCCGTTCAGTTTCCAAGGAGCGCCTCATGGATTCGAACTACCAACCTTTTGGTTAGCAGCCATAGCACTTAACCACTATGCCACCAGGGTTTCCATACTCATACTAAAAAACTAGGACAATATAAATACTTAGTGAATGAATGAAGCTATTGTACCCCCTAAAATATGAAGTCATTTAGATTTAGATAAAGAGAGCTTATTTGATATGGAGGCATAACGCTAAACGAGTTTTCATGTTACAATCTGTAACTTGGATCCACAAATGGTGCCTAATATCCAAAGTCAGGAAGTATTCTGTTTAGGGAAAACCCTCCAGCCAGGGCGCCAAGGAGCCTGGGGCCGGGAAAGGGGAAATGGACTCTGTCTTTAATGAGCTGTGCAATCAAAGGCAATAACTAGAACCCTCTGAAGCCTCCAGCTCCTCAGCTACAAAATGAACATGACTTAATAATACCTGCCCTCCTTATCTCACAGATTTTTTTGCGTGTAAAAAATGAGATAATAAATGTAAACATCTTTTTTGAGAAGCTAAAAATTAAAGAAAGGCTAGGGGATGGCATTTGACCTGCTAAGGAAGGAGACAGTGGGGCTGAGAGGGGGGCCTGGCAGAGAGGGTAACAGGGCTGCTTGCTGTTGGTCCCTTTAGCTAATACCGGCAGTTAGACTGGAATGAAAGAAGCAATGCAGGACAGCAGATGCCGGGTCCTTGTTGAGCTTTCTCAGGGTGACCCGCATACATCTCCCATTTGACATGAATGTCACTGAGCCCAATTAGAATTAGCCTTTCACATAACACTCAAATTCCTGGACTTCCGAGAATAGCCATATAAGGGAGGAACAGACGGTGCCGATAAGAGGAGAGGAATGGAGAGGCAAAAGGTTACGGAAAAAAAACAGAGCTTTTTACATTCCCCCACACAAAGAACAAAATGTTTCAACACATCCTATAATTTTAGAAAAGATTTAGCTAGAGAATATCTAACCAAATTGTTGAGCCATTCTCTTTCCCTCATTTCTGCATGGGTGGATTTTGTTTTTGTTTTTAATTAATTTGTTTTTACCTCCAGACCTTATTTTTGTTTGGTTTGTTTTGTTCCGTTTTGCTGCACTAACTATGCAACCTGATACACACTCAGTCCCAAAGCCACTCTGGGTACCCCGACTTAATCTGCCTGGAAACAGAGCAGAAGAATACATCATGTCAGGTCTCTCGCCTCCGCTAAATATATTTTTAAAATTCATTTTCATGCGAACAATGCCACCGCAAAGACAGCAAGGCATAGAAAATCAAATCGTGCGTGATTCTTAATCAGGAAACTGATTTTTTTTTTTTTTTTTAATGCTTTAAATGAACCTTTATGGTAATTTCGGGGCTTCCAGAGAACTTAAGCAGAACGTTTTTAAAATAAAAATGCTTTGACGTGTACCAAAGAAGGAAGGTAGAAGATGCTGTCGAAAGTGGGCAGGCTGACAGCTCTCCTGACAAGGGAAACCCTGGGCTCTATTTTTAAACCAACCTGTATAATCTGGGAGAGAAGTCGCCTTGTCTACCGATAAAGCTTTTGGGGGTGGCTGGAGGAGAAGTTTGCAGTGCTGGAAATGGCAGTGCCGCCCACACGCAGAAGGCCAAGCTGAGAGATTCTGCCTTTTCACAGGACAAAAAAAAAAAAAAAAAAGCTGTAAAAGTGTGCATTTCCTGAGAAAAATGGAAGCAGCCTTTAAGAAAGAAGATGCAGAAGCCCCAGAGCTCCTAAAATCTGTGTGGGCGCCATCTTAATGTGTTGGTAGCAAGCAAGAGACGAGACTGACCTAGCGCTTAAGTGAGTGATCTGGAGAAAACCTGGTTGTGGGGCATAAACAAATGTGTTTGTACAATGTAATTCCAATGAGAAAGGTAGAGTAAACGTGATAGAGTTCAAACAGTGCCTCGAACCCTCCAATAAGTACCGTAGTCCTCAGAGGAATGGCTAGGACAGGGATTCATCTCCACAGGGAAGACACGAAACGATTGAGCAGACTATGGAATCCCACCTCCCAGCTTTTGAGTTGAGGATGTAATCTCTGAACTTTAGGTTTCCTCATTTGTAAAACGGGCCTATGACGCTTACATGGTAGGACTGTTGTTAGGATTAAATAACAGCACAGAGTAATTTAGCACTTAATAAATAGTAGCTTTTAAGATCACGGAGGGCAGTGGTCATAAAAGCTGCCTAGGTCTATTCCTACCCAATGCACCTCAAGCACAGCCACTACTAGTCTGAGAGGGGGTTTGTGTGTTGCTATGATGCTGATTGGAAAGCAGGGTGGTGTAGTGGTTAAAGTCGGCAGTTGAAATCCCCCAGGTGGCCCTTGGGAACCCTATGGGGCAGTTCTACTCTGTCCTATAGGATGGACTGTGAGTTAAAATTGGCTGGATGGCAACAGGTTTGGGTTTTTGGGGGGTTTTTTGGTATGATGCTGATTGACGCACTTCAAATGTTACTGAACCAGTTTCAGCAGAGCTTCTAGATTAAGATGAACTAAGACTAGGAAGAAAGTGATCTACTTCTGAAAATTAGCCACGGAAAACCCTATGGACCACAATGATCCTATTCCATTGTTTATGTGGTCCACTTGAGTCAGAGGCCGAATCAACACCACCTAACAGCAACAATCTAAGATCACAGCGAAGGGCATCTCCCAGACCCTGAAAACACTGAAAAGGCATTTAGTATGAGGAACCAGAAGAGGTTTTCTTGGAGGTACCACACTTTTATTCTTCTTGCAATCAAATAAATGGCCAAGCTGCTTCCTCTAGTCCCTACTTAGGCCAATGCCTGGTCAGGACTGAAGCTCTAAGACTAGTCAGTACCCACCTCCCAGCTCCCCGCATATACACACTCCCAAGGCCACAGCCAAGAGCACACACTGTGCCGGTGCCCAGCCCTGGGTGACCGACCCTGACACAAGCCCTGAAGGGCAGTTGTTTGACTGAATGGAGCCTCTTATTAAAAATTAATTTCTGTTAAACCCGACTGCATGTGAACACAGCCTCATTGTGATCACTACTGTGATTTCTGGAAGCAAACATAAGCCCTACTGTTGCCAAGAGCAAGGGGCAGTTTAGGGCCGTTCGAGTCTTGGTCTAGGAACAAGAAGACACAGGCAGCAGATTCCCCAGGGCTAACAAAGGCATTTGTCCCAGAGGACAGCTATCTGCCCACCCTTCTCCCTTCTCTTCCTGCTCCTCCCTGCTCCACACTCACTTTGTGAGGCATGTGCACTGATACCAGAAAGCACCCTCTTGAGTGCAAAGACATCCAACTCCTAATCCAGGCTCTACTACTTCTAACTCAGTGTCTCTGCACTTTGGATAGTCTCGGATTTCCCCTCTGTAAATACAGAGTAATACAGAATAATAACTCTGCTGCTTTACTTGCAAGATTAATGGAGGTAAGATTTGTGAAACAGAATGTAGAACTCCACTGGGAGGCAGGGGGGGAGAGGGGAATCCATTGGGTCCAGTCAACTCTGACTCATAGCCACCCTATAGGACAGAGTAGATGTTTATGCAAGAGAATGCCGCATCTTTCCCCCACAGAGCAGCAGTTGGGGAATTTGAACCACAAACCTTTAAGTTAGCAGCCAAGCACTTAACCACTATGCCACCAGGGCTCCTGATGTAGAGAGCAGACCTTCAATGAATATCCATCCGAACTCCCATGGCCAACTCGCCCTGTGCATTCCTGTACCGGGATATTGTCTTCTACAATGTTTCCTTTGGATTTAGGGAACTAAATAGGGGGGCTCTCATTTTCTTGATAGCAGAGGGTTGAAGTGAACAGAGACCTGAGATTAAACTATGCTAGACCAGATTCAAAAATCCCACACATCTCTAGTAAAATCTGATTTTTCTCCTCTGCATTAATTATTTCTACTACTTCCATCTCATGAGATCATGGGGAAGAGAGGGAGGTAGAAAGTTCATGGGTCTCCTCTTCCTCTTATTTATGTATCTTCAATATTTTTGCTTTACATATGTATTTGTTTTAATACGTACAACTCTCCTATTTGTGTATATTAACTCTCCATGCGTTCCATGAATGGTTATCGAGCACCCAGCATGACAGGCACTATTCTAGGTGAGAGGTTTACAACAGCATTTATAAGCTGGCTATTATTGCTCCTATTTTACAGTTGAGGAATTTGAGACTCAGAGAAGTTAAGTAACTCACTCAGGATCAGAGAGTACTGGTTAAGCAAAGCCTAGTTTTTAAAAACTGTACTACGGGAGAAGACATTAAGCCACAGGGAGGTAGGGACACAGTTGAGTCAACAGTTAAAATATGAACCCAAATATTATACAATGGACATAAAGACAAATTGCCATGGGACCATGTAAAACTCAGCTCCTATATCCGCTTAAGAAATTCCGAAAGCTTTGCAGAAGAGGAGGCATTTTAACTGAGAATAAAGAGGAAACGTTTGCCAAGGTGGGAAACACATCTTCACATTTGAGCTGTACGATAACCCTGGGAGGTCATACCAGTGTGGTTCTTTCATAGATGAGAAGACTGAGGTCAAGAGAGATGAGGGAACTTTCTCAGGGTCAGACAGTCACTATGGTACATGCTAGGGTCTGTGCCAAGCATTTCACAGCCTTTGGCCTCATAACAACCCTGAGGTTTAGACAGTCTCACCATTAATGTTATTGCCACAGGTCTTGCCTAGGTCTCAGCAACAGCTTGTTCTCAGAGGCGTAGTTGGGTGGGGGTTGGGGGGTGGGGGGAGGAACTTGCCCCTGAGTGCAAGTCCAAGGGGGCACCAGGAGAAGCGCAGAATGACATTCTGAGGCACCACAAATATGAAAGGCGCCTGACTGAGGCAGCCCAACAAGAGAGAGGAAGGCGTTTTTGCTGACACATTGCAGCTATCGATGTCCATTCATCTTCAAATTGGGAGGGGAGGGGAGGTGCAATTTAGATGTTGTCCCTGGGTGCTCCTTACCCTCTCTACGCCCCTGCTTGTTCCTTAGTTGTGAAACAGGCTATGTACTCAGCTTGTACTCCCAAATCCAGGAATTAGATTTCACTGACATTTTCTGGATTTTAGGCCTAGAATCCTATGTTCTGTAGAGGAAGGAAAGGGAGAGAATTTAGTTATTTAGGTGCACGTCAAGAACCCAAAAGGTTTTCACTGGCCAATGTTTTCAGAAGCAGACCGCCAAGTCCTGCTTCCTAGTCTGTCTTAGCCTGGAAACTCTGCTGACACCTGTCCACCATGGGTGACCTGCTGATATTCGAAATACCAGCGACATACCTTCCAGCATCACAGAACACACAAGCCATTACAGTACACAAGCTGACAGTGGGTTCTGTTTCATTTTATTCTGTTGTACACAGGGTTGCTGTGAATCAGAACTGACTCCACAGCACCTAACCTAACAATAACCAATAACAAGAACACCATACTTTCCAACTAAAAATAACCCCAGGTGCACCTAAAATGAAATATATGTTTAAAAAAATGGCCGTCTAGTCGATTCCAACTCACAGTGACTGTATAAATATTTATTTGTAATGAAATAAGATCCTAAAAACAGTGATCATCACTTGAAATTACTTTCTAAAACATTATTTAAAAGAAACTTCTCTTAACCTCAGTTCTTCCCATTCCTTACATGTTGATTTATTCACACTCCCAAGCTAAGCTGAAGGACAGGCCTAACTCTAGTTTCTGTTGGACGGCATGACAGAAGGCTGCCTGAGCTTCCTCTGTCCTTCTGTGACCTTCTGGTGACCTGTGATTTCCACCCACTTTGGTTAGGGCCGTCCATGCCTCAAATCTACAGATCACTGTGATTTAGTTTTCCTTTTGCTTAAATGGCTCCTCAGAGCCTTACTCATTCTACCCACACTTCCTTTCTTGTTTCTCGGGCCATGATGGGTTGTAGCCCACCTCTCCTCCCCTGTAGGCAAAACTTCGAGGGCCGCTGATGATTTATTTATTTACCGTCCTTTTTATGTTTGGTTTGGTTCACTTTTACTTATTTATTTTCTCACATGAGGGGCAAAGCCAGATTTTGTTTTCCTTTCACTATTTTATGACTTTGCTTGTCGGCTAGTAATCCTCAAACTTCTCTTCTTATATTGTTTTTGTTAGCCACTGCTCAATCAGCCCCTGATACATGGCAACCCCACGCGCAAGAGAATTAGACCGTTGAGATCCACAGGGTTTTCATTGGCCGATTTTTTTCAGAAATAGATCTCCACACCATTCTTCCCAGTCTGTCTTAGTCTGGAAGCTCCCCTGAAACCTGTTCAGCATCATAGCAACTTGCGAGCCTGTACTGATGACAGACAAGTGGTGGCTGTGCTTGAGGTGCATCGACCAGAAATCAGACCTGCCTCCCACATGCAAGACGAAAATTCTAACACTGAGCCTCCACTGCCCCCTTCCCATAGTAGCCTTTGCTTTTAAGTTTAATTATAGGCCTCACTTCATCAATCAGACTTAAATAGGCCTATTCTTAGGCTGGAGAAAAGTCAGAATGATCCAAGAATCACACTCCTAAATTAGCATCACTAAGGCTCAACAGGAGCCCTGGTGGTACAGTGTTAAGTGCTTGGCTACTAACCAAAAGGTTGACAGTTCGAGACCACCAGCTGCTCCTCAGGAGAAAGATGTGGCAGTCTGCTTCTGTAAAGATTTATGGGCTTGGAAACCCTATAGGGTAGTCCTACAGGGACACTATAAGTCCAACTCGACCGCCACAGCTTTTTAAGGCCCAACATCTATGAATGGAATATTTGAAAAGAAAATCTTTTTTAAACAGAAAAAAAGAAGTGGAAAACATTTTACTCAGCTGGCTCAAGCATACAGCTTTCCTATTTGTCCTCAGATGAGAAAGGTACAAGCCTCTGGGGAGTAGAATAACCTCTACCAGCAAAATCCCGCAGTCCTGAAACACAACCGGCCAAAACGCAAAGTGTATTTAGCACAAGATAAATAAATAAATAAACTGCACAGAAAACATTGTGGTTGTGGAAAATGTTTTTACTAATTTAATAATTACAGCAAATGTGTTTCACAAATTTTGTAGCAAGCTTTCAAAAGCTTCTGACTTTTCTTAATGGTCTCCAAAATAAACACACCTCCCACATCGGTAGCATCTACTTCTACAGGTTTCAGTTTGTGCTCCAAAATGATGTCATCTTCCATCTGCGTCAGCTTCCAAGTACCTTTTCCAAATGATGCAGATACAGGATTCAACTTCATTTCTTCCATCCCTCAATGGATAGGCCATGCAGGCCAGCACGTTAGTATCTGTCAATCAGGAAATAGTTCGTAAACAGAATTATTACTCCATTTATTCTGAGTTTACTTTAAGAACCTACTTATCTCTTTTAAAAGAACTTCCCTTGCCAATCACCTTCTGGAAAAGGCTTGGGAGAGACACACCCTGAGGACGTGCAGAAGCCTAGGTCAACAGCTTGGGCAGTCGAAATAAACAATGAAACTATCTATACCTTAGGATCTTCCCTTCGCCTTCCAAAGACAATCACTCTTTTTAAAGCAACTGAAACACATACGCAGGTAAGCACACATGGGCGTGCACACACTCACTCACACACCCACACACATACACACACATCTACACTCACTCACATGCATACACAGGTCACAGTGTCCTCTGTGGCATAGTCTCAGAAACATGACCATAAATTCCTCTCCAATGATGGCTTATGCTTAAAACACTCAAAACTAATAATAATTTCAGAAGCAGAAAGACCCTAGGTGTCATCTTGCTCAACACTCTCACTTTGTAAATAAGGATGCTGAGGTCCAGGTGTATTAAATTCATTCCAAAGAACTCATATTACTTACCCCAGAGTTTTGAGACAAGTTTAGAGTCTCTCCTTCTCTAATTGCTCCCCATGGAAAGATCAAAGACACTGAGGTCAGATCAGCCTGGATTCATAACCCAGCTCCACCATTTCCAAGCTCCATGATTCTAGGTAGATTAATCTCTCTGAACCTCAGATATTTTACCTGCAAAGTGAGGATAATAATGGCCAATGTGTGTTAATTACTTACAGTGAGCAAGGCACTGTTCCAAACACACTGAGTAAACTGACTCATTTATTTCTCACCTTACTCTGTTATTATTCCCATTTTGGAGATAAGAAAACTGAGGCAAAAGAGGTTAGCTAATTTGCTTAAAGTCAGACAGCTAGTAAGTGGTGAAGCCAAGATTTGAACCCAACACTCTAGCTCCAGAGGCCTTGCACTTAGTGACTATGTGAGAGTAATCACTACCTCCCAAGAGGGTACCAAACAGTAGACAAGATAATGTCGGTACAGCACCACGCCTGGCACAAAGAATGAGCTCAGTAAATGTATATTCTGTTTTTATCAATAGAACATAATCTGGCAACGTGTTTTTAATGAAACTGGAGTTTGTCCCACTTCTCGAAGGAAGTAGAGCAAGGAATCTGATCTGAAAGTAATTTAACTCATTTGTGTTTTAATTTTTAGTGTTGCTAAGCCACAGAACTACTGAGTCAGAATCAATGGAAATGAGGCCTGGGAGGGAATCTGTTTTTTCTTTTTTTTATAAAAAGCCCTTAGATGATTCTTTTGATTGGCCTTTTTGGGAATTACCAGATAAACCACATAGATTAAACCAGTAGTTAATTTAATCTATATTTGGTCTCTCCTGGAAACCCTGGTGGCGTAGTGATTAAGAACGAATCAAAGGATGGCAGTTCGAATCCAACAGGAGATCCTTGGAAACTGTACAGGGCGGTTCTACTCTGTCCTATAGGGTCGCTAAGAGTCAGAATTAACTCAATGGCAACGGGTTTGGTTTTTTTTTTTTTGGTTTGTTCTCTCCGGGTCTTCAAAAAACAGTATAAAATGGAGATTGCTAGATGCCTTTCATAAGATGGACTTCAACAGATTTAGTGTATAGCACATCTATAACTGCACCTTAAGTCATCATAGAAGCCCTGATGGTACAGTGGTAGGAGCCCTGGTGGCATAGTGGTTAAGAGCTCAGCTGCTAGCCAAAAGGTCAGCAGTTCGAATCCACCGGCCGCTCCTTGGAAATCCTATAACCCAGTTTACTCTGTCCTATAGGGCTGCTATGAATTGGAACAGACTTGACAGTAAGGGTTTTTTAGTTTTTTTTTTTTTAAGTCATTATGGAATCACAGCTATAGACACTCTTAGAGTTATGCTTTCTTCTGGTCTATTGATTGCCCTATAAAGCAGCATTTTGAAAACATAAATTGCCCCAAAAGCATTTTATTTTAATTTCACCAGGGTTTCTAGGTCTGCTTTGCTAGGATTTGGGATTAATATCTGTGTTCACTTTATTATAACCCTTTGTGATTTTATAGACTCCTGGCCATCTCTTATGTTTTGTCTTTCCAGGCCAAAATGTTGTTAAGTCTGTTTGGTTTCTAGTCAGATCCTGATCATTTTAAGCGACCTTCTTTGGATATGTTCCAATTTCATTATGACACTGAGGTTTGATGACTAGAACTACACCCAGTATTCTGGACCAGATGAATTCTGGTGTGTGTGTGTGTGTGTGTGTGTGTGTGTGTGTGTGTAATATTCATAAAACTGTGCTTTCTATTTTGTTTTCAACATCCTTCCTGATGATGCTTGCTTTTGTGACTGCCACAATACATTGGACCGGCTTCTTCAGGGAAGGGTCTACAATGATGCCATCATCCTTTTCCTGGATCACGTCTGCACCCGGAGGCCTTGGACTCCCGAGCAGGAGGTGGGTTCGCTTTCCCTGCGGGCATTTCTGTGCAACTGCCTCCATTGAACGTAACTCTTCTCTGCCCGCTGACACAGTTCTGTGAGACCTTCCTGAGGTTTACTCTTGTCAGTTTTGTATTTCGATTGCCAGAAAATCTTGGTGTCATCTATAAACTCAAGGTTTCGCTTTACTGATGTTTAAATCACTTTTGGAGACTGATTCATGTACAGATTCATGTAACACAGAATTTTTAATATATCCTCAAACAGAAGAGTGATTATCCCTTTAATATTCTCCCTCAATATCCCATCAGCAACACAAATAATAGAATCTGATTACAAAAACACTGAGCTTCCTATGAAAATATAACTGTATGATAATCTCAAACACCTTTATTGTTCTACCCCCAATTCCAATGAGATTGCTATTTCCAAATCCTCCTAGGAAATTTTGGAATTGCTACCGATCTTTATGTAGGGTTTCACATTTTAAAGGACCTTCTAAATCCTTGACAAAAAAAAATTAAAGTGAAGAACTTTTAAAAAGAGAGATGCTGCCTGACTGGATTATACAAAGTGTCTGGGCTTGGTGAGAACATCACAATCTCGATTCAGTTCTCAGCTGTAGAGTGACGGTTATAAGCTCAGTCAATGAGTTTGGGCTACCCAGATGGGAATCCAGGTCTGCCACTTATTAGCCATGTAACCCTCTGTCTGGGTAAGTTTCTTAGCCTCTCTGGGCCTTGGTTTCCTCACCTGTAAAATGGGAATAATAATAACACTTAGTTGATGGGGTTGTTGTGAAGGTTAAATGAGACAGTGGATATAAAGCACTTAGAACAGTGCACATAAATTATGACTGATGAGGCTCTGGAAAATGAAATTATGGTATCCATTAATTCATTTATTCAACAGTAGATAAATGGCCTATTATGTTCAGGGAATGTTGTTGGGGGGGCATACAAAGATAAATTAGAATCAAATCTTGACTTCAGAGAGCTTTTAACCTTGAAGTGAAAACAATGATGAACATAAATCTTTTTAAGGTACAGAGTGCCAAATAGCATAAAGAACACAGAACATAGGCTCTGGATTTAGACTCCTGTAGGTTCAAATATCAGCTTCATCACCAGCTACCTGTGTAACCTTAGATCAGTTGCTTGACCTCATTAAGTCTTTCCTTTTCTTAAGTTAAAAATTGAAGATAATAATAGTACTTACCTCATGGTGTTGTTATCAGGGTTAAATGAGGAAGTATATGCAAAATGATTACAACTTCAACAAATATATAGAAAATGAAGTCATCTACTTTTTATAAAAGAGGTCCAGAAAACGTGCTTCAGGAATTCAGAGGAGCAAGGGAATTTTTTTGTTGTTGTTTGAGGCCTTCCTGGCTAATAAACCAGAAAGTGAATTTATGAATTCACTAAAAAATATACACTGAACTATTTTCAAGTGGCTGATCCAACTACCCTATAAGGTAGGTACTATATTATCCCCAAGGAGCCCTGGTGGTGCACTGGTTAAGAGCTCAGCTGCTAACCAAAAGGTCAGCAGTTTGAATCCACCAGCCGCTCCTTGGAAACCCCATGGGGCAGTTCTGCTCTGTCCTTTAGGGTTGCTATGAGTCAGAATTGCCTCCACGGCAATGGGGTTGTATTATTCCTATCTTTTAGATGAGAAAACAGAAATTCAGAGAGGTAAAACAAAACAAACCACTCCTTTTTAATCACAGGAATGTTGAGGTCCGTTGGATGCTGCTGAAGAATTTCTGTCCTTTGGCTCTCTTAACCTTGTCCTACACAACACTCTCCACAATTACTATCAAGAAAAAACCGTTTCCACGAAAAATACAGAGTGTAATCTGATTGGCTGGGCTTGAATCATGTCCCATCCTTGAGCCAATCACTGAGGCTAGGGAATAAGGCATTCTTCTGGGCCTGGCCTGGATCATACCCCTCTCTCTGGTGGGAATGGGATTTCCCCCTGGAAAGAAGTGGAGGCAGAGCCTACTAATTGCTTAGCGAGCAGTCAATCTCTCCTTCTTCCCAAGTAACGGACCTCAATTATATTAGAGGCAGCACATGCCAAACTCAAAGTCTGCAGCCCCCCGTTTCTCTAGCTATGGCCATGTGGCTAATTATGGCCATTGCATAGATAGAGTACAAGTCTTGTGTAGGGTTTACATGACCCCCCTTTAAGGGAACTGACTCTGCTGGGAAGTGAACTCTTTCTTTCTGTCTTTCCTTCTTCCTGCTGACTGGAAAATAAACACGATGACTAGAGACACAGCCTCTATCTTAGGGATCAAAGATAGGATGAGCCTGAGTCACAAATAATCTGAGAAGTTGCCATACTTGCCAAGGCTTTCCTACTTTCTGACTTTCACAGGAGAGAATACACCCTCATGTGTTTTGATGACTCTTGGTTTTAGTTCTCTATTATAAGCCTCTGGACCTAATTCTCCCTAATATTGCAGGATTCTTAAACCAAAAGTAACTGGGAAGAGAGACAAAAATTACAATTATTTCTAGTCTTCAACTTTAAAAAAATTTCATCCTCCATATCCCTGGGCATCCTGATTTTTGCTCTGTGTTCTATAACTTGAGAAATATTCTTGCCATGTCTTGCAAAGAATTTGACTTTAACTACTTCCAAAACTGGGCATAATTCATTATCCACAAGTGTAGGGTCCTGTGCATGTTGCCTCTGCAATACTTGGTTCCAGATTCAATGTACCCCAAAACATTTCTAGACCAGCCCCCACTTAAATCTAGATACTCAAAAGTAATTATTCTTTCAAGTCACTTAATACCTCTGACTCTGTTTCCACATTTGTCAGAGTCAATCAGTGGTTTTCAAACATCTTCAAACAAATCCATTGATCCAAAAAATGTAAGGTCCTGGGGCAGGGCTTCCCACTGCCATTTAAGTCATTATCTTTCTGCTTGGCACCCTTAAGAGCTGTGCAGTGTACTTCTGCCCCCCAAATGCACCTTGGCTCTTCCCTGAGGAGGACCAAAGGAATAAAGTTTGAAAAATATTATACTGATAGTTTCAATACATATAATCAATAAAGATCTTGTCATTATTGTTAGGTGCTGTCGAGTAGATTCTAACTCACAGCGACCCTGTGGACAATGGAAAAAAATACTGCCTGGTCCTGTGCCATCCTCACAATTGTTATATAAAAAATGAAAGTAATGCAATGGAAAATTCGGCAAAAGACTTGAACAAGCACTCACAAAATGAGATACCCTACAGCCAATAAACATAAGTAAAGGGTTCAGCCTCATCGGGAATGAGAAAAATGGAAATTTAAATCATAATCAAATACAGTTTCATATCCACCAGATAGGCCAGGACTATAAAAAAACAGTCTGGCAATACCAAGTGTTGACAAAGACATGGAACAATATGAAAACTCAAAAATTGTTGATGAGGGTGTAAATTGGTATAACCACTTTGAAAACAATTTGTGATTATCTGAAGTTAGGAATGTACATAGTCTATACCTATCTCAGTCTTCTGTATATACCCCAGGGAGACTTGTACACATGCATATCAGGATACTTGGACAGAAATGTTCTTTGCTGTATTGTTCATAATAGTCAAAACTGGAAGCAACCCAAATGTCTATCAATGTAAGATGGACTACTATAACAGAATACTATGGGATATTATGCAGTAATGGAATACTATTGTGCATGAAAATAATGAACTATTGTTACACTCAATCATTTGAATGAATCAATCTCAAACATATCTATGCCAGAATGAAAAATGAACATTCTTTTGTAAAAACCCTATTGTATCTTTTATTTTATGGGTCAGTCTAAAAAGAAAAAATGTTTGTTTTGATGTGTCAATATAGAGACAGATGAAAAGGGAGTTGGATTAAAAATATAATCACAGCAGTGTTAATAACTCTAATGTTTTCAGAGTAGGACCATGAGACTTATATGCCTAAGCGTTTTTTGATCCAACTCAATGGGGACTCACAATTTTTATAGTCCTACATTCAAGCAGCTTCCATGCAAGATGTAGAAGTTTGTATTTTCCCCAAATGACTGCAACAATATTTTCCATTTCACGTGCTCTTGCAGAATCTTGCCCCACCCCCAAAAGTAAATTCTATGTCCCCTCTCCTTGAACCCAGGACAGGCCTTTGTGAATGGGAGAAGTGACTTCCAAGCCTAGGTTATAAAAGGCAATACGGCTTCCACCTGCCTCTCCCTTGGGAGATGCTCACCCATGGAGCTCAGCCACCACGTTGTGTGGAAATTCAGGCCACATGGAGAGGAACCAAAGCCCATGGCCTTCACATCCACTGAGCTCCCAATTAACAGCTAGCCAGCACCAAAGTGTGAGAGCCAGGTGAATGAGCTATCTTGGGAATGAATCCTCCAGCCCGCAGTCAAGCTGCCTCAGCCAATACTGCAGAGAGCAGAGTCCAACCTTCCCTGCTGAGTTCTGCTCATATTGCAGATACAAGGACAAACTGAGGAAACTTTGGTGGCGTAGTGGTTAAGAGCTACAGCTGCTAACCAAAAGTCAGCAGCTCAAATCCACCAGGTACTTCTTGGAAACCCTATGGGGCAGTTCTACTCTGTCCTGTAGAGTTGCTGTGAGTCAGAATTGACTCAAGAGCAACGGGTTTGGTTTGGTTTTTGGACAAAATAAGTGATTGTTGCTGTTTGAAGCCACTAGGTTTTGGTGTGGTTTATTACGTAGCAATAGATGACTGGAAATAAGATAACGGGTAATTCCTGTTCAGGGAGCTACGTGGTCCTTCTCTGCCTTCCTTGCTTTCTTTCCTTCTCCTATTAGCATTTTCAATAGGAATCAAACTGAACCTAATGAAAAATATTTAATGTAATAAATACTTTTTCTCCAAAAGCCGAAGAGGGAAGATTCTAGCTAGGAAGCAGCAATCATTTTCAGACTGGCTTTGTGCTTTTTAGAATATCATGATCAAGTAAGGTATGGTATTTCTTTGCTTTTCCTCCTGGTGTCTGAGGATTCATTTTTGGAGATACAGCGGTCCAAAACTTCTGGTCTGTCATAGGCAATGGACGGCACATGCTCTGTAACTGCCTTTTCCATAACAAAGAAGAGAAGTGGGTGGGCAAAATTATATAAATGTGGGCTGTTAATCCTTCCCTATATGAAAAATAAAATATAAGGTCTAAAATGTTAGTTGGAGGATTGGAGGTATAGGAACATGCAAGGACTTGCCCAGTAGTCCTTTGAGAGTTCCTCTTTGATTTAGGGCACTAACAGAAAGATTAAGTGGTTACATTTAGAAATACAATGTTGCCTTTAGCCTCTGAGGGGTCCCGATCAAGCCTTCCCTTGCCTTTTATTTTAACCTTGTTTTCATAGAACCACTACAATGCACATCAAGGCCTGGATAAATATTTGTGAATTGGTTGAACTTTGTTCCATGTCCTTAAATACTCTTAGGAAATCAATTTTGGACTTTACAGACGTTTGAAGATTCAGTCACCAAAACTGGACTGATTAAGAGCCAATTACTAAATGAGCAATAAGAACACAAGGGGAGTAAGGGTATTTGAAAGCCTTGCAGGGTCTTTTGAAAACCAATTATGGCTCTGTTAGGAAGTACATATAAATGCACACCAAAAATAATTCTCCTGAAGTGGTTTAAGGTCTGAAGACTGACTTTTTTTAAAGGACTTTTCAAGAATAGTTACTTAAAGCCAACTACCGCACGATCTGCCCTTGCTGTGTTTTCTGCCTTCCTCTCATTATTGGTTAATTTGCTAACCTGTCCGCCTTTCTGATTCTGCAGATCTCCATAACGTGTCCCCTTCCCCACCCCATCTCACTTTAAAGAGGGAGCAGAGGGAGGAAGTGAAATTCTTTGGTGCAAGGGGAGTGTGGGCAAGGGTCAGGAGGAGGCTGGACAGCTGCTAGCTGCTGTAGAGATCCTTAGGAAAATCAGTCCTGTAATTTATGTGTTGGTGGACCCAAGATATGGCAACCTCTCAGTGGAGAGGGAGAATAGAAGCTTCCAGATGGAGGCCACCTCTCTGGCAGCACACCAGCTGGGACCCTCAGTTCTCTCATGATTTGGCTGCTGAATTCAGGTTTGATTTGGCAGGTCACTTAACCTCTGCTTCCTCCACTTCCTCAGCTGCAAAATGGGGTCACCACTTCCTAGCCAAGATCACGGGGTTTTATAAAGAGGAGCAAAGAATGATGACAAGCCTTTTACAACAGGAAGAGCTAAAGGCATCAAAACAGGAGAGGTTTGGATTTGCCTCCCTGTCAATGATTATCAGAGTGTGCTTAGGAGCCAGCACACCTGGGTTCAAAGCTCAGTTCTACTATGTTCCATCTAAGTGATGTTAGGAAAGATATTGGCCTCTCTCTGCCTCAGTTTCCTTATTGGAAAATAAGGATAACACCCAGGCCTACCTCACACAGCTGTTCTGAGAATTAAATGAGATAATATTGTACATGGAGTACGGTACCTGCTGTCCTTAATAAATGTTAGTTATTATGTTTTATCTACTCTGTGCCTCATTTCATCACTTAGTAAGAATCACCAACCCATAACAAAAAACAAACCAGCCAAACCAGTTGCCTTGGAGTCAATTCCAGCTCATGGCAACCCCATGTGTGCAGAGTAGAACTACGCTCCACGGGGTTTTCGAGGCTGTGGTCTTTCGGAACCAGATTGATGCACCCCAGGGTGTGTTGGAATTTCCAGCCTTTTCAGTAAGTAGTCAAGTGCTTAATCATTTATACCACCCAGGGACCCCAGCCCATGACCAGAAGGCTGGAATTACAAGAGTCCTAGATTTAGAGGTAAATCCATCTTCCAGATAAGAAAAAAGAAAGTCAGTAAAGTTGCTGCCTTGCCCAGAAAGACCCACTTCATTAGTCAGAAAACAGAAGTTAGAGCTCAGGTCTTCCTAACTGCAGAGTCAGGGTGAATCTCCATTTTTACTCCTTTGAAGGCTATGTTGGTATTTCTATGCCCAGCCAACATTTTCTAGTCCCAATTTTAATCCTTAAGCCTCTTCATACCATTCGCCAGTGCATTCCCTAAACCCTATTCCCCCTGCACCAAACCAGCAGATAACCTCCCCTCCTAAAAAGCCTCCCAGCCTCCTGCAGAAGGGCGGGAAAGGCATAGATTTCTCTGAGACCTGAAGAAGCCACTAATGGAGACGGACAGCAGGTGAGGAGGGAGGCCCGGGGAGCTGCAGCTGCTGGCAAAGGTTGCCCTAGTAACCATGCAGGCTCCATTCAGAAAGGGAGTTCAACTCCAAGATACAAAATGATCGCCTTCACACAGCTTCTGCAAGCACAAAGGAACCAGAGGAGGCGTGGAATGGCCAGGAGAAAAGGGAGGTGCAGGGTGAGGTGGGGGCCCATGCTGTCAGTTACAACCTTCCACCTTACACAGAAGAAAGAGAAAGAAAGAAAATAGCTCTTCGAATCTTCTGGCCTATGTGAACAGTAAAAACCACCCATTTAACGTGAGTTCTTTTGTGGGAATCAAGAGAAGCAGGCACCCCTCTGATCACCAGCCTTATGAAACAGTATGCCAGGAAAGGGGCGAGAAACCCCAAACGCGGCAACTTTATAGGGGTCTCAAACTCTTCTTGCTCTCTCGCCTTTCTTCAGCTGATGACGAAGACCATTTGCTACCAATTTATTGGGAACTTTTTTTTTCTTCACAGCTTGAGCAGCTTAAATGCAGCAAGCTCCCTCTTCCCAAATCGCAGTTGGACACTTGCTGAATGGGCCAGGCTCAATTATCCTCCCTCCACAGGTTCAGCTCACACTGTGACCCTGCATGGCTTCCTGCTATTCATATGTGTTACTTCCCCTTTGTGGTAATGGCTTATGGCACTTTGCCAGAAAACATTATTAATTTCAGAAGTGGACTGACAAACAACAAACCCACAGTGAAACGAGAGGAAGTGCTGGGGAGGCCAGCTGTCGGCTTGAGCCCGGCAGCAGGAACTCAATGTATGCAGGTTTGAGGAGGAAAAGAGATGATAATCCACAAAAAGGAAATGCACTAAAATTGTCTACAGTCCATAGTTTAAAAAAGAAGAAGAAGAAAGAGAGAAAGAAAGAAAAGAAAGGGGGAAAAAGCAGGCAGCTACTTGAGCTGCAGCTGGACAGGAAATTGCTAACACTGCTTGTAAATCCCTACTTTGAACAGGCAGTTTAGGGAATGCCAGGAGCGGAAACCGTTCAGAACTGGATTAACACTAGCCAAGTTGACCTGCAACCCACTTCTCCTTTCTGAGTTCCTGCTGACTTGGGGCACCTAAATAGGAGAGGCAAACTGGTATTTCTCTACACTGCTTTTGTTTGCCTTGTATACAGGCTTAGTTGCTAAAAAATCCCACTGGACAGTGTGATACCGTTGTCATAGCATGAGGGCCACTTTCCCCTTAAAATGCAGATTATCCAAAAATTCAGCTAATATCTCACATGTGCCATGTGGGTAAAAAGTTTATCTTTCTGTCTCAGATGAAGTCTCCTTGTGAAAACGGCCCAAACTGGAGATCAGGTATGATCTAGTTCTTTTGACTTGGTGCACCTGCCCTTTACTTTTATTTTGGGTTGTATACCTTTTTACACAGGCAAAGGAGAGTGGAAGCCCCAGGGAAAATCACAGGATATTCAGCCTTTATCTTGAAAGAAGCTGTGCAGAATAATCTTTACATAAAAGTTCAATGGGAGTTTCAGGCCCACATTCTAAACCAGCTAAGCACAAAGCACAAGATGGTTAAAGTTTCACCTTAAGTGTCAACGTGCATGAACTGAATTCTAAAGCCACATTTAGGCTCAGCAAGAAAGCTTAAATATACCTTACGTGGGGATCAGAGGAGAGAGAGACACCATTCTGGATTCATTATTCCAATAGTAGGATAACTTACAGGTAGAATTGCCACATAGTGAAAACAAACTGGAAAAAGGGTTATCTCCACTCTCCCTCTGGCATTTCTGAGCCTTTTTTAGAAGATTGACGAGGAAGGAAATATCTGGTTGTCACTCTTAATTATCGTCAAGCCAATTCCAACTCATGGTGACCCCATGTGTGCAAAGAACTACTCCATAGGGTTTTCAAGGCTGTGAGCTTTCAGAAATATTTTAGAAACAGATCACCACGCCTGTCTCCCAAGGCATGTCTATGAACTGCCAACCCTTGAGCTAGCATAGTGATTGATCGCTTCATAGTTTCTTCTACGCAGGAACTCCTTGTCATCCTGGTACCCCTCTTTATTCCTATTCATGAATATGTTAATCTTATACCTTAGTAAGGTATGCTGTATGGCTTTTTTTTTTTTTTTTTGGTGTCACTATAATTTTCATGGTGGCACAGTGTCTAAGTGTTCGGCTGCTAACCAAAAGGTCAGTGGTTCAAACTCACCAGCTGCCCTGTGGGAAAAAGATGTGGCAGTCTGCTGCTGTAAAGATTACAGCCTTGGAAAACCTATGGGGCAGTTCTCCTCTGTCCTGTAGGGTCACCATGAGTTGGCAACAACTCGACAACAATGAGATATACGTTATAATTTTCACGAACTGTTGTCCACACACATTAAGTATGCCCATTCTATGATGCTGTCTTTATTTGAAGCCAGAGATAAGTTTTGTAAGTGCACCTGAAAGACATTCTAGGAGTTAGCTTAAAAAATTACAGATTTGTACATTTATATTACAAGCTGCTATCAGTGCCCCCACTGAAAAATTTCTCCTAAAATGTATAACTTCACATACCAGAAAAGCTAAGGAGAGATTAAGAAAACAAAATACACATTCAATAGCCAAAATAGTTATTTATTAATAATTTAAGGTTTTACATTCTTATAATAAATTCCAGCTCAAAACTTTACACCGTGAATATAATGGGAGCAATTTAACTGTCCCTTCTTCACAACCATATGCATTTCACTTAGCAAGTGGGTACCCATGCTCACACACACACTTCCAGTTTTATACAAATCTTTTTCAAAAAGGAAAGAAACCAACTCAAAGTATTGCATTTGAGGTGACACTCCCTGAAGAATTTTGTACAGAGGTAATACGCTGTTTAGCACAGCTGAAGTTTAAAAAAAAAAAAAAAGTGTGCCCATGATTTTGGTGTCTTTTCAAGATATCCCCCTTGAGACGACACAAGCCAAAATATTTACAAAGATAAGGCATAGTCGAACTATGTGAACAGAAAAAAAAAAAAGTCATAAGCAAGATACATGAAAGAGACCAAAGACTGCACCATAACAAGGTCTTAGTGATAATATTGTCCATGAAAATGCCATTCAGAGTTGGTACAGTAAAGTTGAGCATGCTGCAAATATACCCTTTGGATTAGGAAAAAGCAACATATTCTTTTTTGTTTGTTTGTTTTGTCTTAAGTGACATATTGCTCTTTCTCCCTTTGGATGATTTTTAAACCCATCAAAGAAACAACAAACACAATGCAAACAAACACTGTCAAATGATTTAAGATCAAATATTTACAATAATCAAATGTAGTATCAGATCTTTTTTTTTTTTTTTGCAAACTGATTCCACAAATACAGAGCTGAAACCTCTCTTTGGTTCCTCTATATGAAAATTAAATCAGTCTTCACTGAAGACAATATATAGTCAGTTCCAGATGCAAAAGAAACAGCCATACAAGGCCCTAAAGAACACATGCTCCTACCCTACCATTTGGTCCTACCCTATATACCTGGAAGTCCTCAAATTCCAGTCCCTGCATGGGTAGGCTGTATGCCTGGGTATGGAGCAAAGCTACTGCCTGTATTTATACAGCGTGTCCTGTTCTTCCAAAGGGAATGGAGCAAATCTCTCCCTTCGTAATAACCAATTCCGTACTTGGTAACCTTGTCTAATACAGACAGCTGGTGTCATTTTGACACTTGGGGCCACACACAAACAAAGCAGCCCAGCTGATGCTGCCAAGAGAAACTGCTGAAGGAACAACCACACCCTAGTGAGGAGGGGCGTGGGGCCCTTTCACGTGGATTGCAGGGAGTCCACCTGGTAGACATTCTGGTTGGAGGGTGTGGTGAAATACAGCTGCTGTGCCGGGACTCGGTTGTCACAGGGGCTGCTCAGTCCCAGCGTCCTCTCGAAGTCCAGCAACTGGCCCATGAAGTTGAAGTTGGGGGAGATGTTGGATTTCTTCATCTTGACAATGTCATAAGCGTCGTTCATCGACAGATTGAGCTTCTGCATAAGGTAAGCCACAGTCACGGTGACCGAGCGGCTGATGCCAGCCAGGCAATGCACCAAGACGCCACAGTTTTTGCCCCGCGCTTCATCTGTGAACACACAAAAAAGAAAGGCAAGATTTCAGTAGACCGAAATCACCTTTTGTGAATGATCAGTCAAAACAATGAATTAAAAAAAGAAAAATATTGTGTGTGGCAGTTGAGCCCAGGAGGCAGCAGAAAATGTATCACTGAGATAAAACATGTACACTGGGGCACAATTACATATTTCAGATATTTTCTGAAAAGGGAGCTTTTGTACAAAGTTTCTGCCAACAAAAAACTCCTTAATGTGTGCATTCTTTGCCCCAGCATGTGAATACCAGAAACCCTACAATATGGTTGTGAATGCCTTTTATACAGACAAGCAGACTGCAAGGGTCTATTAAATTATTCTCCAACTGTTGTGCAGCTAACAATGGGGGTATTCAGGCATTTTAAAAGAGAGAGGGAAGTCACAGGGGACAGCCCATTAGGAGGAACAGGATGTCGACATGGCCTGAAAATGAGTTCCTTTGTAATAGGAAATGCATTACAATGCCTGGAGATTCGCTTCTCCCAGGCTTCCAGCCCACAGCTCTTCCTGCTGGGTTCACGTTACAGGCACTATCTCACTGTTACCAGTATCACAGTATCATTGAACTGGACAATATTTCGCATTCAACTGCTTTCCAACAATTAACTTGATGTCCTAAAATAACTCCAAGATCTTCTTTAAACTATTAAGTAATGCCAGAATTCCTGTCTACAGAAGGTACTTCTATTTAGCCCTTAGATGTGGGAATATTCTGTCTGATAATCACTGTCATCTCCTCCCCCTTTCAAATGACTGAATTTAAAGATTTCGAGAAACAATCAGCATTTCAACTACACCCGTGGTCTGCAAGCACGTCAAAAGGCACTTTGCTTAGCAAGAAGGTAAACCAGTATTAAGAACGCTCTCTGAACCTTAGAGACCTGCAGTCCAACGAATTAGCAAATAGCAAGAACAATTAAAACGTTAAACTCTATGAATAGCTGGAAGTTTTACATTTAAAAGTCAGAGCAACGAGTGTCAATTAGCCTCACCTATGAAAGAAATGGCCTCAGGGAAAAACTGGGACAGGTTTTGGCTCCAGTGATCCGAGATGGGGATCTGTTTGTATTTAAACTCTCCTGCGTTCTCAAAGAGATTCGGCAAATTGGGAGTGACGTTCAAGATGTACTTGATGCCAAACTCCTCCAACACGTCCAGGTTGGTGGAGTCCTTGGCACAGCCCAGGTAGAGGAAGGGCAAGATCTCCACCGGAAAGGAAGGCTGACTGTTGGACAGCGGGCTGCCATCCGAGTCCGTGGCACTATTGGGGTCTCGGTCAAGGTCAGATTCAATGTCGGAGGAGGAGTCGGAGCTGATCCGCAGACCCCCGAGTCCCAGCACTGGCAAGGGCGGTGAGCTACTGCTACACGAGCCGTCTAGATTGGTCTCGCAGTGCAGGGCGAACTCGGCTTGGAACTTACTGAAGCCACCTGCCAGGACGAGAAAAGCAATACTGTAACCCGAGATCCCGTAGTAGTTTTCACAGCTTGTGAGAACCGCAGGCTGGCGGCAGGAAACGCCACGAGCACCCTACAAGCCCCTTCCCCTCCCCCTACACATAAAACCAAAAAAGAAAAGAAATACACTTCAATGTGCACCCTCGGGAGAGGAACGAACGGACTGCCCGCTTCCTCTCGGATCTCTTCTTCTTTTCATTCCGGAAGCACACAAAATGGCAACTTTTTCGAATATTTTAAGTGACTAAGAATAAGAAGTGCCAATCTGCACCGAAACGACCTCTCCTGTTCTGCAAATCTTAATTCAAAATCGATCAACAGAAAGCAGGAGAAGAAAGATGTTGCGAGTAGGCAGCCAGAGAACTCGTTGGAAAAGAACGGCCCGTGCCGGCGGCCGGAAGCGGGTGGCTTCTGCGCGGGACAGGCTCGCCGGCGCGGAACGCACGCGGTTTACGGCCCCCGCCGGGTGGCCGGGCCCTGGCGAGGCAGCGTGGCATCAAAGCGCCAGCCGAGCGCAGCAGGGGCATTTTCAGTCCGTAAGTCCCGCCCGCAGTCCGCGGCCCGTAGCTTACACCCGGGCGCCCTCCGCTCAACGTGGCGCGCGGAGCCCCGGGAGCGTACCTTCCAGGTAGAAGGCCCGACAGCCCTCGTCCTTGAGTTTCTTGAGCAGTAGCCCGAGCACCGACTCGCCACCCGTGTTCTCGTTCCAGTCGCTGCTGCTTTCGTCGTAGAGCACCACCGTGTCAGTGCCGCAGCGCCGGGTAAAGCGGTCCCGGTCCTCGCTGCGCGTGAAGAGCGCGCGCACCGGCAGGTTGCCCTTCTGCAGGCGCCGCAGCATGATGCCCGGGATGGCCACGTTGATGGCCGACTCGATGTGAGACGACTCGTACAGCTCTTGCGGCCGGCAGTCCATCAGCAGCAACCGCTCGTTGCCCAGCTCCAGCTGCTCGTTGAGCCACGCCACCGTCTTGCTGATCGCCATTTCCGACGCGAAGGGCACGGGTCTGAGCGTATCTATCATGGGGGTCGAGCTGCGGGCGAAGGCGGGGTGCCTACCAGACGCCCCTCGGGGCAGGCATAGGCCGAGCGCGCCGCGCGAGCCCGCCGCTCCCGGAGCAGGGTTTGATTCCGCTTCGCCTTTCCCAAGCCGAGGTTAGCGGTTGGGGAAGGCGAGACAGAAGTGAAGCCGGCGGTTCCCTCTGCGCCGGGCTGTCAATGGGTCTCTCTGAATGGAGCTGCCCAGGCAGTTTTGTTCCTCCCCAGTGAATGAAATCCAATTAATTTGGACTCCGGGCTACCGAAAGGGAAGGGGAAAAAAAGTCCAGGAGCTCCTAATCCCTCCCTTCAAGGCTGCACCTCAAATCCACCCGGGCGTCTTTCTCCTCGGGATTATTCAAGCCTCGATTTGCTCACTGTCCCTAGGTCTCAGCCTTCGCACAACCCTGCGCGAGGCTGCTCCTCAATGGATACAAACAGCGAGCGTCTCAATGGATACATTCTCGGAGTCAGCCAATGAGCGAGCTGCGGAAGGGGCTGTTGCCGTGGGGACGGGCCGGCTGGAACAGGTTGTGTTGATGAATTGTTAATGAGTTTGTCATTCACAAAAACGGAAAGGAATTTCCGCTCCGGATAAGCCCCAGTGCAAACAAGCTGCAACAGCGGGCTCCGCAGGAGGAAGGAGAAAGAAAAGGAGGCGGTGGCGGAGGAGGAGCAGGGCACATAAACCAGGGCACTTCAGTTGTCTCATGTTTCCTTTTGTTGAGAGTTCACACTTCGCGTCGGAACTTTTGCGCACAAATGGTGCAATTAGAAGACACAAAAGCCCTTGTTCGAGACGCCTATGTTCGCGAGGTAGCTTTAGGAAAACTTAAGCTGACTTTTTCCCTTCAAATTCACTCGGGCCCGAGTTCGCCTTGACCCTCCCCCTCCCCCCGCACTTCTTTAGGCAGTGTGTGGCATTTATTTATTTGCCTGTTTAAAAAGGCTAGCTCTGTTTGCTTGATGTTCTTTTAGCCGAGGCTTTGTTGGGACTGGTGAACTGCCTGGGCTTTAGTGACCGATGAAGTGTTAAATGCTAATCCTACGTTTTTCGAAACAAATCAGGACTTGGTTGAAACATTTTAAAGCAAGCAAACAAACAAATGTCTGGTTGTCTAAACAAGCACAATGAAGTTTTTTTTTTAACTCTTTTAATTTATCAAATAAAAAGTGGAGGCTGCAGAAGCAAACTGGTTGGGCAGCCTGATGTTTTATTTCGCTCTAGTAGCGTGGGGCGTTAAGAACGACTGTTCTGGGGACCTAAATCACCGCCCTTCCGCCACCCATCGCACACGGGGGGGTCGCGCTCGTTAATCATTTCTGGTCAGCGAGCTCGGCTTCCGACTGAGGAGCCGGTCTGGTGGGACTGCCTAGGTAAGGTGCGCGAGGGCGCGCTGGGCCAAGCCGGCGTCCTCGCCACCAGCAAGGTGGGAAGGAAGTCCTGCCGAAAGGCTTGCAGTCTGCGGGGGCTCAGCTGGCGGACTGGACGACTGGTTACTATAGACAAGGACTCATGTCCCAGGGGCGCCTCACTACACCCGGCCGGCTGCAGCCTTCACCCCGCCTGGCACTGTCCCCCACTTCGGCCTGGCCCCCCTTCCCTGCGCAAGCTACAGCACCCCCCACCCCCAGCGCCCGGCACACGCGGAGCCCCGGCCGCGCTTGCGCGCTGCGCTCCTTGCCGCTGCCCGCTGTCCCACCTCCCGGCTCGGCAGGCACCGGGCGTTGCTCGACCTCCCGGACCGGTGCGGAGGCCGAGAGCCGGCCTCTGGCTTCCGTGCGGCCTGGGACGGGGTGGGGGGTCGAAAAGGAGTGCCGACTTGGACTCCCTGGCTCCCGAGGTGGGCGGGGAGTCGCGGGGACGGTATCTACGGCTCTACCAAGCAAGCAGGTAACCAGGGGAGCAGCTAGCCGGGCCGAGGCGTCGCGGGGCGGGGCGGGAGGCCGGATGAAGGCGTGGCCGGGCGGGGGCCGCGGCGGCGGAGAGGCGCGTTCCGGGCGCGCAGAGCGCTTTGTTATATAAAAGTGGCCTGGCCCGTCCTTCGCGAGCGGAAAACCACCTGTGTGCGGCCGGCACGGCCCGGCGCGGCCGGAAGGCGCGGGCCCTAATCCGGCCAAGTCCCCTCCCTAAGCCTGGGCGGAAAAGAGGCCGCGCATTGTCCTGCGGCGGCCTGGGAGGCGGAAGCGGGGGCAGAGGCCGGCGGGGAGAGGGTTTTCAGAGCGCTCCTCCCGGCCTCTGCACCAACCCGGGCGGTAGCTGAGGGCGCCTGAGGTCGCGGGGTCTCCTCTCGCCCGATGCCCCGCGCTCCTGGGCCTACCTGCTGAAGCCCCCGCTGCAGTTTGCATTTTTAATCACCCGCCTCTTCACTACTTTCGAGAATGTTGGTTAAAAAAAGGCGGCTGCGAGGACTAGGTTGCCAATTTTGGAGCTCTCGTGGAGGCAGACAGCCCCTGGAGGAGCTCGCTCTGCTAAAGTGGGGGTTGCCGCGCTCCTCTCAGGGCGCCTTTTTTGGGCAGCATTTGGAACTAAGATCCCAGTTCTGCAGATTTTTCTGGAAATCTGCCCATTCCAAGTCGGGGAGGCCTGCGTGAATTTGATGTCCCTCATCCGTCCCCTAGCTGTTAGGGACGTTCCCACTTCGAGACTAACGTCTCGAGGACCCGGGGACGGGGTGGGGAGAGGCAGGACGCCCGGCATCGGAATTGAGATGGGCACAATCTTTTAATCCAGATCTCCAACAGAAAAGGCAGAGAGGGAAGTTGGTTTCTACTCAAACCCAGTTTGAAAGTGCTGTTACTTGAGCTTCAGCAGAGATTTGGGAGGACAATCCCAGCACTTCGCCAACCTGAATAACGAAACGGTTAGTTTTACCCATGGTTCTCTATTGCGTGAAACCCTACCGCTACAGGAATGTCGTTTCTTTGTGGCATCTTTAATCGTTCGGCATCAAGGCCCTCGGGAGTGAGGCTGCCAGGGTTTGAATTCTGCCCCACCTCTTCTTAGATGTGTAACCTTGGTTAAATCATCTAACTGTTCGAAACCGCAGTTTTCCGCGTTAGTACGATTAGTGTAATAATGATAGCAGCTTCATAGGGTCGCAGTGTTAATTGAACGGGTACAATGAAGTTCCCTAATATGGTGGAGGTGTGCTTTAGCTTAGTTCATACCAGTTTCATTGTTCTGAATTGGGAGCCGGCAAAATGATCGGGATCCTTTTGGACATTTCTTTCCAACCCAAAGATGCCCTTTGAGGCCTGCCCAGCCCCCCAGCCGCCCCCCGCCCCCCCGCGCAAACTGCCCTAACTAGTTTATTCTATTCCAACTCAGCTGTCAAGCAAAGCAGGTGCTGTCCTGACCAAAAAAAAAAGCCAGTTGGCATTGAGTAGATTCCAACTCATAGTGACCCCATGTGTGCCATAGTAGACCTGTGCTCACTAGGGTTTTCAGAAGCAGGTCATCCGGCCTTTCTTCCCAGGTGTCCCAGGCGGGTTGCTAACGATTTCCACCACCCAGGTACCCTGGTGCTGCCCTAGACCAGGCTTAAAATCCTTTAGCACTCTTAATAAAAAGAATGCTACCTTTCTAACTTCTCTGGACTAAACAACAACAACAAAAAAAAACCCTTGCCAAGTCAAGTGAGTTCTGACCCCTAGCGACCCTATAGGACAGAGTAGAACTGCCCCATAGGGTTTCCAAGGAGCTGGTGGATTCCAACTGCCAACCTCTTGGTTAGCAGCCGGGCTCTTAACCATTGCACCACGAGGGTCCTCTTTTAAAGCACCATATGCTGCTGCCACACCACACTGATACAATAGAAATGATGTGTATTGGGCATGGTCTCCATTTATGTGCTTATGTGCTTGCATGTGTATAATTTCAGTCAGTCTTCAACAACCCATTTGCACTAGCCCTATTTACAGAGATTAAGGAATTTGCCTGTGGTCACACAGTAGCAAACAGTGGGTTCAGGATTTGAAGCCAGGTCATTCTCAGTCTCTTAAGGATTACCATATATACAGATGATGGGCACTGTGGACACCATACTCACCACCCAGGGCTGTTTGTTGCCTAAATTTGAAGGATTTCAAGGTCTGCATTTTCTTTGCTGATCGCCAGGCTTTTCCAGCCTCTTATATTATGTTGTACCCGCCCCACAAATCTCAAGGATCAGAAGTTAGGCTTATATCCCTGATGCCTTTACATGGGTTGGTTTTCTTTGCCTGCAGCTCTTCATTAATCTACCAGCCACTAAATGCGTGTTCTCCCTTAAAATCTGCCTTAGATTCTAATCCTCACAGCCACTATTGTCTAGTGTGTCAGCGTGGTACGTGGGCTTGGGGTCAAATCTTAGCTCCGTCATTCACTGGTATTCTGACAGAGAGAGTCACTTAGCCTCTCTGGGCCTGCCTGCCTACCTCCCTCCCTCTCTCCCTCCCTCCCTCCCTCCCTTCCTCCCTTCCCTCCTTGTGCCAGGAAAGCAGCTTTGAATAAAACAGATGAGAATACCGACACACCTGGAGTTTACATTCTAGGGAGGAGAGATGATAAATAAAATCAATTGTTATACAGTATATTAGAAAATGAAAATGTATGGAGAAAAATAAAGCAGGGAAGGGAACTCAGCAGTATGTAAAATGGGGAATATGTATACCCACGTCAAAGGACTGAGAAATAGGGACAACCAAGATAACATAAGAAAAGTGTAGGGCATAAAGCAGATACTCAAAAGATGGTTTTTTAAAAACCACTGCTTCATTCCTCTAGAAAGCTGAAACGGTGTTACTGGTGACCCTGTCTCCAATCTCACCTTCCTGACTCATCGGCCAGGCGCCCAAGAAAAGCACCCTCAGAAGATAAGCGTTCTTGCCACCAGACAAACCACAGGCTTCCTTACTTGCAGAGGCCTCCGAGGGTATCTGTCATTCATTATGTAGAGGGCTATGTTCAGCAAGGCATCTCTGAGCCATTGTAAGTGCACAGAAGCAATGTCACAGATCCTCTTTTCTCTCTGTGTACGTGTGTGCATGCACCAAACACACATGCTTCAATTCTTCCTAGTGTTTCCCCCAAAAAGCTCCTTAAAAGTTGTTAATAAGGCTCAAATAAACCCAATACACTTAAAAAAAAAGACTTGTTTGTAAGTCTTTTGATTATAACTTTTCACTTGGCTATTGAAGAAGCATTCCAGCTTTGCAGGAATTCCTGAGATTGGAGGCATTTGAGATTTATGAGGCCCAGATGTGTTGGCATGACCTTTAATCTTCTTGGAGTAATCTCTGTGAATATAATGACATTTATTAACACGTCGTGTGAAAATAGCTAAACCGATTTTGAGCAAGTAGGGAAAGGGTGTTTGGAAGGCCTGACTGAAAGTACAGTCTTGTGGCATGTTGAAGATTCACTTCTAGAGGATCCAGGGAGGCCCTCCAAGGGACAGTCAGTAACTTTAGAGCAGCTCAGCTAAGTCTCAGAACAGAATTTAATTGCTTTTGGAGGATGTCCTAGTCATCTAGTGCTGCTATAACAGAAATACCACAAGTGAATGGCTTTAACAAAGAGAAATTTATTTCTTCACGGTAAAGTAGACTAAAAGTCCAAATTCAGGGCATCAGTTCCAGGGGAAGGCTTTCTCTCTTTGTTGGCCTTCTCATCAGTTTTCCCCTGGAACAGGGGCTACTCCATGCAGGGACCCCGGGTCCAAAGGACGCGCTCTGCTCCTGGCACAGCTTTCTTGGTGGTACAAGGTCCCCCACTCTCTGCTTGCTTCCCTTTCCTTTTATCTCTTGTAAGATAAAAGGTGCTGCAGGCCACACCCCAGAGAAACTCCCTTTACCTTGGGTCAGGAATGTGACCTTACTAAGGGTGTCACATCCCACCCTAATCCTCTTTAACATAAAATTATGATCACAAAATGGAGGACAACCGCACAATACTGGAAATCGTGGTCCAACCAAATTGATACACACATTTTTTGGGGGACAGAATTCAACCCATGACAGAGGGTATGTTTGAAATAGTATGATCTAAAGTAAAGGATGTATGCAGGGGTGGATTATCCAAGGTAAGCACAGTGTTTACCTGGCTTACTAGATCACCTGTAGTGAACAATTTCACATTTTTTCACCATATCAAAGATTCTGCTTCTAGGTCTGGTTGGCATCTGTCTCTCTCCCAAACCCACAGCACCTGCCTACAGAATCAAAGCCTCTTTTCAAACTTATAGTCCCTGACAGGGGCGGATGACCCACCAAGCAAGGTAAGCACAGGCTTAATTTGTGCTTACTTAATAATCTGTAGTGAACTCACGTCTTGGATATTCCACCCCTGGGTATGTGGGGTGCACAAAACTCACCTTGAGGGCTCTTGACCGGTGCCTCAAAGAGATAGTAAGTCATTTGTGAATCGGGGAGCCCAAAAGGCCTAAGGGACTGTCCATATGCATTGATAGGCTGTGCACAAAGAAGACCAAAGAGATTTTTAAATATGAGCCCCAGTGAAAATACCACAAGGGCAGGCCCTAAGAACTGCAGATGCTGGTTTGGCAGCTTCACGCAGCTTGTTCCGGGGCAAGGAGCTGCAGAGCGTTATTGGATGCAACTTAATGATTCTCCCGGTGAGGAGGATGGCAGGCTAGATTAGAGCATGACTAAGAGGTAGCTGGGCAGCAGCAGGGCCAGACCACATCCACAATCCTATCTAGGGAGTGGCCAGAGCTTTCCTATAAACTAGATGGCACTCTCGCACCTTGCCAGAATGACATGACCTGAGGAAAAACATGAACTATTGTGAAATTCAGACCTTGGCCCTAATCACTCTAACCTTTTAAAAACAATGGTCATTGTCAGCTTTCTTGTGTTTCTGTTTCATATCATCTGAAGAAATGCAGATTAATTTATGTTCAGGATCCCATAGAGGCTTTATCTAGAATATTCTTTTGAAGCCAGTCTCTAGCAAGGAAATATATTAAAGATAACAATGTTGATTTCTTCTTTCAGATGCTTTTTAGTCCCTTTCCTTACATGGGGAAAACATGGGTTGGTTCTTTATTTCTTCTTCAGAGTTCGTGGGTGGCGCAAATGGCTAAGCGCTCAACTACTAACCGAAAGGGTGGTGATTGAAACTCACCTAGAGGCACCTTGGTAGAAAGGCCTGGAGATCTACTTCTAAAAGTCACAGCCTTGAAAACTCTGGAGTGTAGTTCTGCCCTGCACACATGGGCTTGCCACAAGTCGGAATCAACTCGACTGCAATGAGTTTTTTTTTTTTTCTTTATATCGAAAAAGTAGGAAATGTAAAAAAGTATATATAAAAAATCATCAAGAAGTTGGCATTTCTGTAGCACTGTACAAACTTTTTTGGCCAAGAGATGACAGCACTTTGCCTCCCATTGTACTGTTTCTAAAGCTCCAGCAGGGATTTCTAGGGAGGGAAGCGTGTTTCACCTCTCTTTCCAGGGAGGTGGGGGACTCTGTAATCATCTTGCAGAACCTACCAGGGCATGTCACTGAGTGCTATGTGCGGTGCCATGGGCATTAGCCATGGTGCCTTTGTATGCACAGTGTTTGCCTTGCACCTCCTTGTATAGGCCATGTCTCTGCCGGTGACTTTTCTCCCCATCTTGTGTTCCTTTACTTAGGAAGGTGTGAGCAGCGCATATTGTTGTGCAAGAGAGCTAATTCTCTAAATCAGTATTGTTTCCTTCCACCTTATTTTTGCCTCAGCAATTGGTGGAGATGACTGTGTGTCTCTAACACAAGGAACGCTTTAACTCAGTTTCTCAAACTTAAGAACTCAACAGCTCCTCCAAGAATATATTGGTGGGAACTCCAGGGCCTCCCAAGTCCAGTCAAAGAAACGTTAGGCCATTTGGTGGGTTAAGTATAAAAGTTATGTTTGGAAATTTCGTGAAGTAGCAACATAATGGCTATAATTTATTCTACTCCAAGTTTTCTGCATATTAAATCGAACCATCATGCCAACCCTGCAGAGCAAGTATACCGTTATGACAATTTTATGGATGGAGAAGCCTGAGCTCAAATTCCGGATAAATTACGCTGTCATCCAAGCTCACATATTAATCCCTTTAAAGGCTCTTGATTCACCCTGCTTTCTACCCCATAAAGGTGACCTAAACCATGATTCTAAGGAGCCCTGGTGGCGCAATGGTTAAGCGCTCAGCTGCTAACCCAAGATTGGAGGTTTGAACCCAACCAGTGGCTTCTCAAGAGAAACATCTGTCAGTCTGCTCTAGTAAAGATTAAAAAAACCAAAAACCCACTGCCGTCGAGTTGATTCTGACTCATACCGTCTAGAAAACCCTGTGGGGGAATTTCTGCTCTGTCACATAGAGTCACCTTGAGTTGAAATCGACTTGACAACATGAAGAAAGCATGATTCCTGCAGCCTGTTATGAATTCGACATCTTATAAAATGGTAACTTCTACATGATTTGTTAACTTTTATCTTGGTGGTCAAGGTTGGGAGTTCTGGAATCAAATAAATCTGCATTTTAATCCTGGCTGCCCTGCTATCTAGTTGTGTCACTCTGGGGGAAATCAATTAACCTCCCCATACCTCAGTTTCCATATCTATGAAATGGAGTTACGACATCACAGAGCTGTTGCAATAATGAGAGTTTTAAAGGGGTAGAAACAGTCCTGAAACAATAACAATTCATTGACTGTTACCTGTTTTTATTAATGGATACACGCAGCTCTTAATAAAAGTGTGTTGACCTTGCTAAAGAGGAAGTGTATAATGAAAAATGTTACAATGTCAATTTAGTTCTTTCAAATAGAAAAATAATCCATACAAGATACTGAAAATGTTTTTAAAGAACAAAGTTGATTGCTTTACCAGCCCTCTTAGTGGCTGATGTAAGCAATCCAGAAATGAAGGTTTCTGTTCAGTGTGCTGAGAGACCTGGGTAAATTGGGGACAGTGGGAATGCTGATTGCACCGAAGGGGTTTCCAGCAGTTTAGGCCTGCTCAAGTAGCTGGCACTTTCCCCCGCTATCGATTCTGGCTCACGGCTCTTCTTGTTAACTTCATGCTCTATGAGGGGGGAATTGGAAGTCTTGGAAGTGTACTGGCCCGGGCTACGTATCCATAGTCTCTCAGTGTTCTGTCACTGATGAGAGCACCCGTTTATATTCTGGGTCCTCAAGACTTTAAGGCTTCCTGCATCTAAGCAGAGTCTCTGGATTTTACAAATGGTTAACACGCTTGGCTGATAAAAGAAAGGTTAGACATTCAAGTCCACCCAGAGGCACCTCTGAAGAAAGGCCTGGTGTTCTCCTTCCCAGAGATAAGCCACTGAAAACCATATAGAACATAGTTCTACTGTGACACACACGGCCTCACCATGAGTCGAAATCAACGCCATGGCAACTGGTTTTTGGTTGGAGACTAAGAAATCTCATCCTCTGGGAGTTTCTTTCCTCTCTCAGACTTCATGCACAGCTGTTCAGATGTGTGTGTGTGTGCGTACAGGCGCTCGCATGATCAGGAGAGGATCCAAGCTGGGCAGGAGACCCGCTCTCCCTTGACTGGAAAGAATCTTCCATTTGTGGGTGAAGGGCGTGCTGCTGGAAGCCACATTGTTAAAACATCTCAGCCTTAGGTAAACAGACCACCTGCTTGGTACAGTTTCTATAGTAATTTTTACACATGTGTGAGAGGTTGTTTTTATTAAATGCCTGACAAGTGTGCATTCTTTGATATAAACCCATCAGGTTGTTCTGGACCCACCAGAAGTTTTAAATTACTTACCCAAACATTCTTCCATGCCCCCCCCCCAAGTCAAAACCCTTGCTAGATCGGGCCCCATCTATCCAGTTTCCCTAGGGAAAGAGCCTTTAGGATGGGATTTCTCTGCCCCCTTGTTGTATTGTTTGCATGGTAATTTAAGTAATTCTGCGTAAGTACTATGTTACTCTTTTAAGGCTTTAACTCATGTGCCCTCAAGTCAATTCTGACTCACAGTAACACTACAGAACAGAATATAACTGCTCCGTTGGGTTTCCAAGAAGCAGCTGGTCAATTCGAACTGTCGACCTTTTGGTTAGCAGCCAAGCTCTTAACCACTGTGCCACCAGGGCTCCCAATACTCTAATGCTTAAAAAAAAAAAAAAAAATGCTTTAGGGATGGATAATTAGCTGTGGTATAATTAGGCTTGGTGACCTAAGGGTTTTTAAAATTTAAATATAAAATATGTTAAAAATTTCTGTTGCTGAAATTGGTGGCACTTCTATATCTGATTGTTAGAGGAGATGTGACAGGACCCACAGTTCTTGCACGGCGAAGATGTAAGTAGGCAGCCAGCCTACCTGTTAAGTAACAGTGCAGCCTCCGGCACTGGAGCCCGGAACCCTCACTTCACCTAGGATGCTGGCACCGATCAGGCTGCACAACCTGCCGGTTTGGGTTTTGGAACGTTGCTGCATTGGCTTCACTACGGGCTTTTTGTGTCAGTGACGTTAATCTAAGTACTAAGGGCAGAGAGAAGGACTGCGCCCCAACCACAAACAGTTTGTATGACTGTACAAAAAAACAAACCAAAAACCTGTTGCTGTCGAGTTGATTCCGGCTCATGGCCACCCTGCGTGTTGCAGAGTAGGACTGCGTTCCGTACAGTTTTCATGGTTGCGACTTTTTGGAAGTAGGTCATCAGACTCTCCTTCTGAGGTGCCTCTGGATGGGTTTGAACCACCAACCATTTGGTTAGTAGTCCGAGCGCCTAACCGTTTGCACCAGCCAAGGACTCCTTATAGAACTGCACCTACCTGCTAAAACGTTTTTTCATCAATTTGGTATGAGATTTACTTTTATTGTAAGAGTGAGGTGGGGGTGCAGTGAGAAGTATAAACTGAATCAGGGACCACGAGCTACTAGAGGCCCCTGATTTTTTATCAAATGAATCTGACCTTTACCCAACAGCCAAAATGACTCAGAAACAAAGTTTCTGGAAAACATAGAGACCGAAGTGTCCAGGGATTCTGGTTTAATTGATCTAAGGTGGGACCCAGGTGTTGGTATTTTTCACAAGCCCCACTAACCAGGGTATTCTGGTACATGGCCTGGGCTGAAAACCACTGGCTTAGCCAATTCACAGCAATCCCCTTGCCTAGGGAGAGGTTTCCAAGATGCCCTAGGCAGGCCATCCCAGCCAGTTCCGACTCATAGCAACCCCATAGAGATTCCAAGGCTATAAATTTCTGTGGAAGCAGACTGCCACATCTTTCTCCTGTGAAGCCACTGGTGGTTTCAAACCGCCAACCCTTCAGTTAGCAGTCGAGCACCTTAACCACTGTGCCACCAGGGCTCCTCACCAGATTTGAAACCCAAACCAAACCCATTGCCATCAAGCCGATTCCGACTCATAGCGACCCTATAGGACAGAGTAGAACTGCCCCATACGGTTTACAAAGAGCAGCTGGTGGATTTGAACTGCTGACCTTTTGGTTAGCAGCCAAAGCTCACCATAGCTCTTAACCAATGCGCCACCAGGGCTCCTTAGCCAGATCAGTGGGTCTCAAAGTTAAATGTTTAGAAACATCTGAAAGTGCTTGCCTGACATCCACACCTGGGCCTCCCCCACAGGGATTCTTATTCAGAAGGTTTGGAAAGGGGCCCAGACAGCTCTATTTTAGTCCAGCTGGGATTCAGGAGAGGATCATGCAGGTCCACCACACTTTGAGAAGCTCCTGATGATATCCCAGACAGCTGAGCTTCTCACTTATAAACTTTGGTCAGCAAGAATAGAAACTTTCTTGAAGATTAACTGGAAAGATGAATTAAATAGTACACTTTACCCACAAGTAGGAGTCCCTGGGTGGTGCAGACAGTTACCGTGCTTGGCTGCTAAGAGAGGCACCACGGAAGAAAGTCCTGGTAGTCTGCTTCCAAAAAATCAACATTGAAAAGCCTATAGAACACAATTCTACTCTGACACACATGGGATTGCCATGAGTCAGAATTGACTCAGTGATATCTGGTCTGCTTTTACGCACAAGTATCAGAACTTTGTAACAGAAAAGTGCAAGGTTAAACATAACTAATCTACTTGCCTTTGTAAGCCCAACGCTTCAATTGGCATGCACACCAGTTTCTTTTCAGGAGGCCTGAAACCGCCCCCAGTTCTGCCTGTGGGTTTGCCTAAAAGCACGCATCTCCTGATAACCACATCTAGTGGTGATTGAGCTGCAGTTCTGTGTCTAGAACTGAACTGACTGCTGGGGCATATGGAAATAAGTAAGAGTCAGACCCTGCTGGCTCACAAAAATAACTGGGGAGGCCAGACATGTGCCCAGGTGGCTAGAAGGTAACACGATAAGTGCTGTTTTGGTAATAGATAGGAAGTGCTATGAGAACAAGGAAGAAATGGATTATCTCCCTAGGGTTGGGGAGGAGGTGAGGGTGGTACTGAGAAGTGTCCCAGAGAAGTAAACACCTGAGTTAGATGGATATGGATGGATAAATGGTAAGAGAGGAAAGGGACTCTAGGCCAGAACAAAGGTTTGGAGGCATGAACATGCATGATGGGTGGGTGCAGTTGGTCACTATGGAGGAGGAAGAGTGGCAAAGAAGGCAGGAAAGGTAGTTTAAAGCCAGATGGAAACAGGCTTTGAATGTCATGCTAAGGAGTTTGGAATTTTTCTTTATGCAATGAGATATCATCAAAGATATTTATACAAGAGTGCGACATGATTTCAGAATACGATTCTGGTAACAAGGTGAGTAGACTGGAAGGGAGAGAGAAGCTGGGCACAGGAAGATTCACTAGGAGACAGCTGCAATTGTCTGGGAAAATGATGCTACACCACCCTGCTCCTTCTTTTCCAGTTACCCTGTTCTTAAAATAATATCCTAATCATCGTGCTTAGTTTTATTTCTCTTACTTCTGGGCTAGACATTCGCTTAGTCCCTCTGTGACTCAGAATCCCTTCCTATTAATGGAAGATGACAAAATACTGATCTTACCTCACGAGGGAGATACCGAGAGATGCTTGTAATCATAGCCAGGAAAGAGGGGGAAATGTTACTCTAAATGCCAGTGGCGTGATTCCTCTTGGCGGAAGAAACTGCCCCCTCCCCCAGCTTTTTATTATGAAAAATTTCAGACCTACAGGGAAGTTGAAAGCTGAGTAAAAACAGAAGCTTCTGCAGAAGTTCCAAGCATTCACTCCTCAGGAAGTGGCATTTCTACTTCCAGGTCCGTTGCCCTTAGGATGAAAGTGGCATGGCAACCCATTTGGCTATAAACACTGTTCTGTAAAGTGAACTTTCTAAGGAAAAGCCTGTTTTCCCATTGTTTTCCAGTATAAAAAAAGTATTGTTGTTAGCTGCCCTCAAGTTGGCTCCGACTCATGGTGACCTCGTGTGTAAGAGAACTAGACATTGCGCAGTCGTGAACCACCTTCAAGGTCGTTGGTATGGTTGAGTCCATTGTTGCGGGCATTCTATCAGTTTGTCTTCTCATTGAGGGTTTCCCCTCATGTTCGCTGACCCTCTGCTTTACCAAGCATGGTGTCTTCTGATGATGTGTCCAAAGTAAGCAAGCCAGAGTCTCACCACCATCCTCACTTCTAAGGAGCATTCTGGTTGTATTTCTTCTAAGACTGATTTATTTGTTCTTCTGGCAGCGCATGGTTTATTCTGTATTCTTTGCCAACACTACAATATGAATGCATCAATTCTTAACTGTAAGGGATGCTAAAAAATTATCGTATTGCTGAGATGGTGGGGAACAGGGTGGGGTGTGGGAGACCCCATTTCAGTAGGAGATACACACAGTCATTTAAGCAAAGAGTTGGGCATAATGCTTTAAAATTGTGCTCTCCCGTTTGGGGCTTGCAGTGTGCCCTCGCATCGAAGGGATATGGTCGTGTGTTTTCTGTCTGCTGCACGTCCAGCCCTTCCCCATGCTGGGTCTCCGTTCTGCTTCTCTGGGCCACATCAGAATTCTGCCTTCTTTTTGGAGAAGTATCATTGGTATTCATCACAGAATATGCCACAAATTAAAAATGATTTTTTGCACTTTTGACTTTGACTTCTACCTTTTCAAAAATCCATGCTCAGTGTATTTGCTGAGTTGGTGCAAGATATTCTGAGGGATAAAGCAATAACTCATAGGGGAGTGCTCCCCTAAAGAAGCTAACAGGTAGGGCTGTGACCTCAGAGAGAATCTTACAAGGGTGACATTCACTGCTCTATTATAACAGTGTCAAAATTCAAGATCCAAAAGGATGGCTGTTTTAGATGACTGGTGGAGTCCTTACATCCTGAAGATTAGCTGATTCGGACTTATAATGAGGAATTCCAAAATACATCATTTTATATATGGAAGCCAAATGGCCATAGAGTGATACAATGAGATAGGTCAGAAATACATAAGATAATATACTCTACCTCCTGAGGTCCATTTACGTAAGTAGTAAGTTATTAGTTTTTTCAAATGGAAGTATTTGCTCTGGAACAGTAAATGATTCTGATTCATTTGTTCCTCTCAACATGCATTTCTTGGAAAACGTACTGCTGAAATACATCACAAAGCAATTGGAAGATTGCACATTGCAGCAGAATAAGCCTTTTTAATGCTTGCACAAATTAGCTCTTATTTTAAGGACAGTATAAATATCCCAGCATCACAGCCTACATTTGTATGCACTTGTCCCTCATTCACTTGTTAGATTCCTTTACTGCAAAGAGCTCAGAGAAAACAACTAGAAACATGGCTGTCCTGAAAAGAAAGAATCTGTCATAAAGGGAAAGTAATAAAGATTTATCCATTTATTAAAGTAATGTGGGCGTCCATTTGATAATTCTAATTTCTGATTCAGTCTTTAAAAGTGACTTACCCACTTCTTTTTTAAAATGTGCATGCTGCTTCCAGGTGACTTGGAACTACAAAATACAGAGTTTGCCCAGAAATAAGATGGAAGTTCCTTTTCACATATCTACACATTATTTTGGAGCCCCGGGGGCGTAGTGGTTAAGACCTCCACTGCTGGAGTCTGGGGACCATGGTTTCAGGGGACATGTAGGTCAACTGGCATAACAACAAAAGTTTATTAAGAAAATGTTCTGCATCCCACTTTGGTGAGTGGCGTCTGGGGTCTCAAAAGCTAGCAAGTGGACATCTAAGATGTATCAATTGGTCCCAACCCACCTGGAGTAAAGGAGAATGAAGAACACCAAAGACGCAAGGAAAATACGAGCCCAAGAGACAGAAAGGGCCACATAAACTAGAGATTCCATCAGCCTGAGACCTAAAGAGCTAGATAGTGCCCAGCTACCACCAATGACCGACCTGGCAGGGAACACAACAGAGAGTCCCTGACAGAGTAGGAGAAAAGTAGGATGCAGAACTCAAATTCTAATAAAAAGACCAGACGTAATGGTCTGACTGAGACTGGAGGGACCCCAGGAGACATGGCCCCCGGACTCTCTGTTAGCCCAAAACTAAAACCATTCCCAAAGCCAACTCTTAGGACAAAGGTTAGACTGGACTATAAGACATTAAGTGATACTTGTCAAGAGTGTGCTTCTTAGCTCAAATAGATATATGAGACTAAATGGGCAGCATCTGTCCGAAGGCAAGATGAGAAGGCAGAAAGGGACAAGAGCTGGTTGAATGGACATGGGAAATACAGGGTGGAAAGGAGGAGTGTGCTGTCACATTTTAGGGAGAGCAGCTAGGGTCACATACCAATGTGTGTATAAATTTTTGTATGAGAAACTAACGAGCCATAAACTGTCACTTAAAGCACATTAAAGAGAAAAAAAAAAAAGTTCCGCTGCTAACCAAAAAGTCAGCAGTTCAAATCCATCAGCCACTCCTTGAAAACCCTATGGGGCAGTTCTACTCTGACCTCTAGGGTCGCTATGAGTCAGAATCGACTTGATGGCAATAAGGTACACATATTATACTGGTCTTTTTTTCCTCTTAAAAAATAAAATTCAAAAGGAAAGAATTGGTACAGAGTAAAAGTGAAGTCTCTCCTTTTCATGCAATTCCTCTCTCTAGAGTCAACCCTATTAACCAGTTTCTTATCTATTCTCCTACAGAGTTATGCATCTATAAGCATATATATTTATTATTACTGATATTTGTAATTACAGGAAACTAAACATATGAGTAAGATTTGATTTTTCACTTAACACGTTTTGAAGATGCTCATATCAGAAAGCATAGAGCTTTCCTCTTTTTAGTAGCTACATAGTATTCCGCTGTAGAACCAAAAAATAGATAAATAAATAATCAAACCCATTGCTGTTGAGTCAATTCAGACTCATAGCCACTGTGTAGAACAGAGTGGAACTGCCCCATGGGGTTTCCAAGGAGCAGCTGGAAGATGCAAACTGCCAACATTTTGATTAGCAGCCAAACTCTTAACTACTCTGCCAGCAGGGCTCCATTCCATTGTATGGGTATAGCTTAATTTATTTATCCAGTCTTCCTCTTGAAGGATAGTGAAGTAGTTCATAATCCTTTGGGTATTGTAAGCACTGACTGACATGAATATGGTTTTACACATTAATTTACCTTTTATGAGAATATATCTGTAGTATAAATTCTTAGAAGTAGAATTGCTTGATTGCTGTATGTGAATTTATAATTTTGATAATATCACCAAAATGCCCGCTTCAGGGGTTGTACTGGTTTACATTCCCACCAACAATGTGTGAGAGTGCCTATTTCCCTATTCTAGACAACACAGTCCTTGGAGAAGGACGTCATGTTTGGCAAAGTAGAGGGTCAGCCAAAAAGAGGAAGACCCTCAGTGAGATGGACTGACACGGTGGCTGCGACAACGGGCTCAAGCACAGCAACAATTGTGAGGATGGCGCAGGAGTGGGTAGTGTTTCATTCTGTTGTACATAGGATCGCTATGAGTTGGAACCGACTCGACTGCACCTAACAACAGCAGGCGACCCAGTGTGCTTTCCCAATCTGATAGGTGAATATTGGTATCTCATGGTAATTTAATTTCTATTTCTATAATTGTCAGGTTGAGCATCTTTTTTGTATGTTTAAGAGTGGTTTAAAATTTTTTTCTTGTGACCTAACTGTTCACATCCTTTGTAATTTTTTCCCCCATTCTTTGGGATACTGATTCTATTTTATTTTTTATACTTTATTTTTTTAAACGTAATATTAAGGTCATTGCCACCACTGAATTTAAATAATATTAATTAATCATTAGTTTCAAATTGGCACAGGATCAGGCACCATTTCTTTCTGTGATACATAAGGTCACTATGAGCTGGAGCGAACTAGACAGCAACTAATAACAACAGGTTTCAAATAGGAAAATGTAGAGCCACTTGATAATCCCAAAGTACATAACTCACTGATGCCTGACTTTTCCTTCTCAACAAATTCTAAATCTCAAGTTGTAATAAAAAGCGTTCTCATTCCTTAGGCAGGCTCAGGGTCAAAGAGCCCTGGGTTTTGTTTTTTTTTTTTTAATCCCAGAAGAGTCTGTCTTAATCTCTGTCCAGTTGTCGATTATCTATGCACACTTTCTGAGGAATTCTAACTCACTAAAATAACAGCCTTGCTATCCTCTCCTAGTATTTACAGTCCTTTCCTTTTGCATGAGGAGAAAAGAGAGCTACCACTCACCCTCTAAAAGCCTCCATCCCCACCCCCACCCGTCCATAGGAAGATATTATCTTGCCCCTTGAATAGAGAAGTGAAAAAGTCCCTGAACTCCTTCTCTGTCTGAGAAGTATTTAAAGTGTCTTGTTTACAATCCCCAAATATCACGTAGCTCTGGACAGCTGATATTCCTTAGTTACTGATTAAAAATACATCTTTTACACTGAGCAGAATTTTCTGAATCAAATGGATTTTGAATATTAATTTGAACAGGCTTTATAGAAAGTACCTGTCAGGAAATCACTGAAGATAAAATGGGAGGTAAGGACACAATGCGGACAAAGTTTAGCAACAAGGATAATAAGATGGTGATGGGGAAATCACTGAAGATAAAATGGGAGGTAAGGACACAATGCGGACAAAGTTATAGCAACAAAGATAATAGGATGGCGATCAGGGAATAGGTTTATACATAAACCACTTGTTAGCTAATCAATTCTGACTCATGACAGCCTCCCATGTGTGTGTCACAGTAGAACGGTGTTCCTTAGAGTCTTCGATGGTTGATTTTTTGGAAATAGATCACGAGGACTTTATTCTGAGGCACCTCTGGGTAGACTCAAATCTTCAATCTTTTAGTTAGTAGCTAAGCCCATTAACTATTTACACCACCCAGGGACTCCAGCTTTATAAATACCAGGACATATACAGGAAGATGAGCCCTGGTGGTGTAGTGGTTGAGCTTGGCTGCTAACTAAAATCCAGGCAGTTGGAATCTACCAGCTGCTCCTTAGAAACTCTATGGGGCAGTTCTACTCTGCCCTATAGGGTTGCTCTAAGTCAGAATCAACTTGATGGCAACAGGTTTTTGGATTCATCTTCTAAGGGGTCCTGGTAGCACAATGGTTAAGCGCTCAGCTGCTAAGCAAAAGGCAGTTCAACACCCCCGGCCACTCTGAGGAAGATGTGGCAGTCTGCTTCTATAAAAACTTCAGCCTTGGAAACCTTGTGGGGCAGTTCTGCTCTGTCCTATGTGGTCTCTATGAGTCAGAATTGACTCAACAGCAATAAATTTGGTTTTTTTGGTTATTCATCCCTCTTATGAAGGAGAAAATAGACTGCAGGAAGAGGACCAGATTGAAGATGTAATATGATTTAAAAAAAAAAAAAAAAAGAATCATTGTCATAATCAAATCCCCTGAAGCCTAAAACCTGAGGCAAAAATTACTTGCTAAGGCTGTGTTGGAAGGTGTAACCTCAGGGCTACAAGAGTGAAGGAGGATGTCTTAGGCTGGGTTCTCTAAAGAAGCAAAACCAATCTTAACCATCACACAGGAAAAGGATTGCAAATACAAGATGACGTATTGAGGAACTGGCTTTAAGTTGACAAAAAAAACACAACCAGTTGCTTGGTCCTGCAAGTTACCTTGGAACTTGAGGTTCTTCTCACCCATGTGGCGTTTATCTTTTTGGCCTGTATGTCTTGATTCAAAGTTTAACTCCCCTATACTTCCGGGCTGTTCACTCAGCCACTTCAGAGAGCCATTGGGGAAGCCAGATTCCACATCTCACTAAGCTGCCTGGAAGGGGAAGAGGGTAGCCATAAGCTACCTGAGACTAGTCAAGTCAGTCTTGGGCCCTGGAGCCACTGAGGCACCTGCTACAGCAGGTGAGATGTGGTCTTGCCAAAGCCTGGCCCTTCCCCCAAGAGGCTTAGACAGCAGGCCCCAGGCTCTCTGTTCAGGAAGAGGCCCAAGCCTGGGGCTCAAGTGCCCAAGGAATCTTGAGAGGCACAAAAATTGATCTGGTACAGTCATGTTTTATGAAGAATAATTTTAAATGTTTTGGAAACAGGAATCGGTGCTTTCATGGAGATTAGTAAGAATGACTTTCAGATTACAAGAGTCACCAAACCATAAAGGGAATGAGGATGGAATTCTGTTATTAAAAGATTTATGATTGCTGAAATATTACGATTATTCAGATTGATTATTGCACTAAGTTTACTCATTCTTAACCATGACTTACATTATTAAAATGGATTTTTAAAGGTGTGTTCATTGAAAAAATACTGTTCACCACAATGCTTATTTTCCAAGTTGTATATGATAATTTGTGCCAAGAAATTTACCCCAACTTGTAGATGCACATTTTATCAAAATGCCAGAATGACAAACTCTTGTCTTCCTGACATCTGTGTGCTTATAACAGGGTGCTGCGGTGTGGGTCCTGGAGAGGAAGGGCTGATGGTGGGATGGAAGTGGGGGGGGGGATCAATGAACGAGGCTCTATGGATGAAACGAGCTTCATACATCTAAAAATAAAATAAATGCTTATCCTAGCGTATACATATAAATTTGGAAATTTGCACAGAAATAACAGAAGAGCTAAATGAAGTCTTCTGAAAAAGTTGTAGTCTTTGAAAGTGAGTATCCTCTTGGATTCTCGAAACTTATTTCAGTTATCAAAGTGAAAGATGCTTCCAAGATATAGACCACAATGGGTGTCATATCCATACATGTACCAGGAAGCTCACTTTGAGAAACAACATATAGGTGCTTTCTTTCTCTGTCCCCAAGACCTCTATGTCTTTATGTCCTTCCACACTACCACCACCACCAAAAGTCCCAGTGAGAACAATTTGTGTTTTCTGCTTAATCTGTGTTTTCATCTGAATGTACAGGCTTCCTCCACTAGCTTCCTTCCAGGCATTTGCCTGTCCCTTATGAGGTCAGGAGGCTGCATTGTGGCAGATGAAAAGCATTCACGTACTTACTTCATGTCCTGCAGGGGATGGGAAAAAGAATACAGCGCAGGAAATTCTGTTACCACTACTCGAAAGTAGTTTATCACTTTATCCTTAGAAGGTTGAATGTCAGGACTTCAAAGAGAGGATAAATAGTCTGAGGTTCCCTCTCCCCCTGGAGTTTGGATGTCTGTGATGAGCCCCAGCGGATGTGGATTTACATGTTGGTACCTGAAAGTGGGCACAGCCGCCACACTGGTATGAATGTACACTTCCAAAGGCCTCATTTCCAGAGGGTGGTGGAAGGAACAACAGAGACAGCTCCATGCCCACACACTCAGCCATCTGCCGTTCCAACCACACGTCTCTCCCCTCATTTCCTGCAAATGATTCATCTATTCTTTTTCTCCTTCTTCAAAGATAACTGTGTAGGCATTTAAGGAGGGGAGAGTCATTAAGAAAAGTAGAATCTGGAGTCATTACGATGAGGTAGAGCAGATTAAACAGTCTGGAATTTCACAAAGCAAACAGTGCAGGGTGCGGACTCAAGGCTCTTGAAACTCCCATTGTGCCTCATTCCAGCAGGTTCTCATCTGTTGTGAACAGGTCAACAAACATGGCTGCACTAGGAGCAGATGAGTTGCTAAAGAACAGAGAGGACAGGAGAAGACTTTTGCATTTGTGGGGACTGAGGAACCAGGCGGGAAGGAGGCCCCAAGGCAGAAGATAATGGCATTGGCAATGCGCTGGCTAGCTCTTTGGGGGCTCTTGCACTGCTTTCAGAAGCATTTTCCAACTGATGGCATTAGTCTCTAAGACCTGTCGAAGGATTGCACCAATGAATGCGATCTTTGTGACATTTTCTAATAAGCAGACAAAAATGCCATTCAATGCTGCTTTTAAAGACAACTATGACCAATATCCAGAGAAGGTGATTATGACTGCATCCCCAAAACCAAGGAGCGTTGGTGGTACTGTGCCATGTGGGAAGGGCATAAGCACATCTGTGAGGTGGTGCTCGGTAGATATTTGTTGGATTGCATCAAACTAGGGGCAGATGAGTCTTAGTTCAAATCCTGGCTCTGCTTCTAGCTGGTGAACATTAGGCAAGTCATTGAACCTGATGTGTATGTTGTGGGATAGGATACCTACCTCACAGGGTGGAGTGAGTACTAAAGGGGATTATTATATAAAGTGCTTCATGTAGTCCTTGGAGCATGGTAGATATGCAAATATCACATGAAACAAAAAATTCCTAATGATCTTGAATGATTTCACTTCAGTCTCTGCCAAATCTCCCACCCTAAGGCTAGAGGGGTAAAGAGCTCAAAGGGAGAGTTGGCTCTGGCCCATTCTAGTCAGACCTCTCCCATGGGCAGAGGGAGAGGCAAAATGTCACTAGGGATCTGGCAAGAGGATTGCATGGAACATACCCTTCTTGTTAATATAAGAGGCAGGAGAGAAGGAGGAAGATAACCTGAGCCTGATGACTCTCCCCATCCCCAAAGCCGCCATATCCCTTTTGATTGACTCAAGAATCGAGGGATCCTTTTACAGAGCAGAACATAAAGATCCCGGATCAGACCAAGTTCTTAAAGCTTCCCGCAGGGTGCCTCCAATTTCTTCTCTGTAAAATGAGCATTTTAGTAGCGCTTACTTCTTGGGCTGCTGTAAAGATAAAATAAGATAATCTGTGTAAACTGCTGAGCATGGGGCCCAGGACACAGTCAGCAGCACATAAATGTTAACTACTGTTATTGTTTTTTATTCCATGTCAATATGTGGAATAGTTAACAGTTCCTCATTCACCTGTTTATGATTGATTAATTTTCATTTAATAAACACTTGGTTACTCAATGGAAACCCTGGTGGCATACTGGTTAAGTGCTATGGCTGCTAACCAAAGGGTCGGCAGTTCGAATCTGCCAGGTGCTCCTTGGAAACTCTACAGTGCAGTTCTACTCAGTCCTATAGGGTCCTTACGAGTTGGAATCGACTTGACGGCCCTCGGTTTGATTTTTTTTTTGGTTTGGTTTCTCAATTACTCCAGTTATTTGTTCATCATCAAACATAGTTTGAGTACCTATTCCGTTCTGGGTCCCTTGGTGATGCAAATGGTTAATGTGCTCAGCTGCTAGCCAGAAGTTTGGAGGTTCAGGTCCACACAGAGATGCCTTGGAAGAAAGATCTGGTGATTTACTTTGGAAAAACCGGCCATTGAAAACCCTGAGGAGTAGAATGTGACACACATGGGGTCACCATGAGATGGAGTTGACTTAGTGGCAACTGGCCTGGCTTTATACTGTGCTGGACTTGGGAGATGGCAAGATTTTTTCTGTAAAAAGGCTGAAGGCTAGTTGGGGAGAGAGATGTGTAAAGAAAAACAAAAACAAGAAAGACACAGTGTGGTAGGCGATGTATATAAAGTTGTCTGACAGCCCAGAGGAGCTAGGAAGGGCTTCACAGGAAGATGCCCCTTTTGAGCTAGGCCCTGAAGGATGAGCACTCCAAGGAGTTTGGGTGTAGGAATTCCAGGTAACAAAAGCAGCTTGAGAAAATGGATGGATTGTGAAAAAACTGGGCCTGGAGCCATGAGGACTTTTGGCGTGGGTGGCATTTGGCTACTTAGCCTGGCTCACTTCTCCTGAATTCAGGCTTGACCCTTGGCCGGGGCCACGGAACCCATCTGCAGCTCAGCCCTACCCCAGGCACTGGGCTCAATTCTGTTCTTACTCAGAGGAAGTGTAAGTAGCTCATGAAAGGTAGTATCAGGTCAGCTGGACTCTGGGTTCTGTTCTGACCCCCTGTCCCATTTCCAGCTGTGAGTTTTCTCCTTTATTCTTGTGACAGCCTTTGGCCTGTATTCCAATTCTAATAACCAAGTTTCTGCCTTATTCCTTCCTCCACATTCTGCCTCTAAGTTTCTCTAAGATGAGGGTTCTGCTTTTTCTGATTGGCCCTCCCCAGAGCCTGTGCCCTTCCTAGAACCCTGTCTTTGGTCCTGAGGTCCAGCTCTGGGCTGTTTGACCCACTGATGCTGATCAACTGCCTGGCTCCTCGTTTTCACCTCCTGCAGGCCAGACACAGACCCATGCCCTCTTGTTGAAAGAAAGTCTTTGATGACAACCATCAGACAGAACTTCCTCCTACTCGGCCCCATTACTGCCTAGACAAAAATTCCTATATACGACCTACGTCAGCTTCCTGGAGGAGCTGCCCCCAAGACCTTCACCCTCCTGTCTACACCTCCCCAAGCCTGCTTGGCACACCACTGTTGGAGTTCCTAGACTCCATGCTGACTATGCTCATGAAAAATGCACGACCCTGTTGTTGAAGGGAATCCCCTGGGCTAAGCACTTGATTGCCAGCCAGAAGACTGACGATTCAGGCCCACCCAGAGGTGCCTTGGAAGCAAGACCTGGTGATTTCTTTCCAGAGACCACAGGCTTGAAAACCCCGTGAAGCCAGTTCCACTCTGCACACATGGTGTAGTGATGAGTTGATTATCAGCTTGACAGCAACTGATTTGGTTTTGGCTTCTGGTGTTGGAAGTTGCACCAAACAGACGCTTTTAGCGTTACAGGTTATGCCATGTGCTTTCGTAAATCCTCCACAAGCGTTTGGACTCGGAAAGCCTCCAGTAAAGGCTACTGGAGTGTACGCTACCGTGCACCTTGGCCCTGTGTGTCCGGGTCTGCCTGTGCTGATGAGCATTTTATGGCATGTATCATTCTCCTTAGCATTGCTCAGCGGATTAGGACATCAGTCATATGCTACCAGCCACAACCTCTAAAGAAGAAAAAAAAAAAATTGGGGAATAAAGTCACAAAGGAAATGAAAACCATTTGGAAATTTCAGAACCCACACGTTCTCTCTGTTATTACTTTTTTTTTTTTTTTCAGGAAGCATTTCAGAGTTTCAGCCTGTTTTAATGCTAGCCCATCTGGCTGCTTTATTAATGAAAACAGCAGCATCTTCTAACGCTCTTGTGCGAGGCAATAGTACTTTCCAAAAAATCACAGAAAGAACTTTTGGAATTGATGTGCCATATTTTGTCTTTTTTTTCTTTGAAAAAATACATCCCAACTGGAGAGCTTTTGAGAGCAAGTGTGTGCATAGAAAAAGTTGAGGGAGTCGTGCCTAGTGTGTAGGTCTATTCCGGTGCGTGGGGTTTCCAGAACAATTACATAAGTGTTAGCATAGCCAGAAACCTTTGACATTTATGGCAGCTTAATGGAGTTCTTTTCATCATTGAAAATATCCTAATTGTTGTTTCCTTAAATTTAAAATACATAAAACTGGTGAAGCAGTATAAATTGATTTTGAAGCATTTCTATCAACTATGTTGGCAAAGAAACTGAAGAAAATTATTTTGAAATGAAATACAGGTGATCATGCTGTAACAAATATAATGATCTAATCATTCAGCAAAAATTGCCTGGGAGCATAAATTGTAAGTGAACCTTTTTTCTTTTCTTCTCCCATCTGTCAAGATTTCCTTTACAACTCCAGTGCTGTAGCATATTGTTTACCTACACAACCTTACACATGGGACTTATTCAATAGCATGATTTTGAAAATGTTAGGATTCTAGAAACTCTTGGAACACATTGGTACCTTGCTTTTATTTTTTTAGAAATTCATTCAGGAAAGAAAGTGATATCCCAAATACCACTGTTTGCTAAAATATTGCTTTTTCTTAATATACCCAGACTTGAAGTTTTCTTCTAGGAAAAGAAACTAGAGAAAGATCCAGCCAGAGCCACTGTCAATTCATCTTTTTCATCTCAAAAATGAGCACCCTAAATCCTGGGGCTTTCTAGGGAGGGTGGAGCCCTGATGCCTATAGATGTTTGCTCAGCAGTTTGTACAACTTTCCTCTAGATGAGAAGTTTCACTTACGGATATTACTGTATTTATTTGTTCAGAAGACACAGTGCAAAGGACAGGTAGGCAGAGTGAGGCTCTGACTCATAGAGGTTGTTGTCTGCTTGTGCCGTGTCTGCTCCTTTGGAGCGGAAAGCACAGTCCACCAAGTCCAGCTGAGTTCTTTCTACACACCCAAGTGTTGGATTCTTTCCACATGACCACAAATACTTGAACACATTTCTTCTGTAGCAGAGCTGATAGCTCAGAGCACTCTGAGAACACTCTAGAGAAGGCACGGTGAGGCTGTGTGAACTGTGTGGGCTGTGGTCACGTAGATGATAATGTAAATGGGATCACAAGTTTAATAAGTACCCTTGTGACACCCAGTCATCATTAGAGTTTGCTTGTTGATGTTGGAGTACTACGTGCTATCCAGGACTATTTCCAAGAATCAACTTGACTATGTACCCCTGGGCCCTAAGAGACAAGATGAAAAGAGGAATTTGGTATCCCTGCCAAGTTTCCTAGATAATGGAATGACTTTTATAGGAGGAAGTGATGTGTTCATCCCAGGGCTGGGAGGGTGGAAGTGAAGGAAGGCAGCCTTAGCAAATAAAATGCTGCCAAAACCAAGGCCAAACCAGAACATGCCTTCCAAAGCAACAGAAAGGTGTTGAAGGGAGCTACCCTGCTTTGTCTCACTGAGAAACTCCCTGTCTTATTCACCTATATTCCAGCATTTCCATATCCGGCAGTCAGCAAGTCCAACTCGCTCAGTTTCTTTTTCTCATTCTGGAATCTGTCCTCCTTTCTTCATCTCTCCAGCCACTGTTTGAGTTCAGTTCCTCACCATCTCCCACCTGGCTTGCTACAGTGCCTCCTAAGTGGTCTCCCTGCATTCATTCTTGCTCCCAACAACCCATATGTCCCCAAGGGAATCTTTCATGTCTTTCCATTATTGGACATCTTTAATTGTTCTTTTCCCTCCAGGGAAGAGTTCAAATCCCTTTGCATGCTGCATCAAACCCTATATAATCTGACCTCTGCCTGCCTTCCCCAGGGTCTTTCTTTCCTTAAATGTTCCCACAGTTACCTTCTTTGTTACAACCATTGCAAATTTTATATAGTTCCTTGACAATACAGTGCACTTCCTAGGCTTTTTGCTCATGCTGTTTCCTCTGCCTGGAGTTTCCTTTCACCTCTTCTTCACCTGGTAAATGAATAATCATCTTCCAAGACTCAATTCAAAAGCTACCTCTTCTAGGAAGCCTTCCCTGATCTCTTCAAGGAGCTTCCACCACTGCCTTCTCCAGATGCCTTTAATGTAACACTTGACATACTGATATAATTATTTTTCTCTGTCTTCTCTATTTTCCATCACCAACTCCTAGCCAAATAATGATCTTTTTGAGGACAAGGACTGTGTTCTACTTGCTTTTGTATTCCTCCCCCCGTCCTAGCAGCACAGTGCCTGCTGTGTACTGTATGCTCAGTGTTTGTTGCATGAATAAGTGAAGGAATGAGTAAATGAGTGAGCAAATGCTTTGAACAAATTTCTTTAAAGCCCTAATCTTTGAAAGAGCTATGTAACAATAGTGCTGCCATCGGGGAGCTCAGCGGGGCCAGCAGTTATGAGCTGCTTCTAGAGCTGATAAAAGAGAAGAGGGCTGTCTAGTCATAAAAATGGTCTGAGGATGTGAAAGAGACAACAGGGGCCCTAAGAGAGGACATGTAGAGGACTGTGGTACTTACAGTATTGTTTTGTTGCTCAGTAAGCTTTCTTGGCCACCTTCTTCCAGCAAATTCACCCCCTTCCCCAGTCACAACAAGAGGTTCATGGCTTAGGCATGGCCAGTGCCCCATATTCCCCTGGACTTGTGTTTGGGCCAGGAGTGGGTATGTGACAAAGCTAGCCCATTCTGATGCATCCTCAGGATTTCTTGACTTGGGAGCTAGGAGAGAAGTGGTTTTGCTTCTAAGGACATGAAGGAAAACTGAGGCTAAGTCGAGGTCTGTCTATAATTGGAGAGAATGAAGCCAAGCAGAGATAAGTAGTAAGGAGAAGTAGATAGAAAGCCCTTTCAGAGCGGGGTTCTCAGTCCAGTTCTGCCACCCATCCTTCAGTTCTGTGGGGCAGTCCAATATTCTTCTTAGTGATATATGAGCTAAATCCCCTTTGTTTTGCTTAAACTCATTTAGTTGGATTTCTGTTTCTTACAACTGAAGAAATTCTGGCTCATATGGAAATCCTGGGGCTCCCAGAAGCATAACATGAGTCTCAACTCTGGGAGTTGGACTTAGAAGTGGGCAAACCCAAGGCATAAGAAGCCCAAAAGCTGTCCTTTGGGACAGCCATAAATGACACCACCTCAGAGACTTGCTACATGGGTAGTGAAATGAGCCTTACTATTTGAAGGGCTTTACCTGGCTCTCCTGGGCATTAGTCACTCCAGGGAGCATAGCTTCTCTCTCTTTCTCCCCTTCCATCTCCTCTCTCCCGTCCGTTTTCTATCCTCCCCTCCCCTCTCCTCTCCTTTCTCTTAACTAAGTGGAACAGAAGGAGCTAGTATTTATTGAACACCTACTGCATGCCATTATGGGAGGTATTCTCATAAACATCATCTCATTTTAATTCTCATAAATTCTCTGCATTGTAAGTAGTTGTTGTTTGGTGCTATTGAGTCTGAGTTAGTTCTGCCTCATAGCGACCCTAGGCGCAGGAGAACGAATCACTGCCCGGTCCTGCACCGTCCTCACAATTGTTGCGCGCTTGAGCCTGTTGTTGCAGCCACTGTGTCAGTCCATCTCATTAAGGTTGTCCCCTTTTTCACTGACCCTTTACTTTTTTTTTTTACTTTACCAAGCATGATGTCCTTCTCTATGGACTGATCCCTCCTGTTAACATGTCTAAAGTATGTGAGACATAGTCTCACCATCCTTGCTTCTAAGGAACATTCTGGTTGTACTTCTTCCAAGACAGATTTGTTCATTATTATAAGCAGTAAAAAACCTATTGTAGTTGAGTCGATTCTGACTCACAGCGACCCTATAGAACAGAGTAAACTAAACCATAGAGTTTCCAAAGAGCGCCTGGTGAATTTGAACTGCCGACCTCTTGGTTAGCAGCCATAGCACTTAACCACTACGGGGCCCCTAAATTTAAAGATGAAGAAACTGAAGTTTAGAAAGCTTAATTGGCTTCCTTAAAAAAAAAAAAAAAAAAAAAAACTTGAAATCCCAGAAGTTTGGTAGCGTAGAGTGGAGGGAGGGAGTTTTTATAAAGGGTGATAAATTGAAGTTCAGATTTTCACTGCAGGCACGTACAAAAAGAGAATCACATAGTAGCTCCAGTGCTTTGTCTATCCACCACGTGTCTAAGTCTGGGAGGCCTGGGTAGGGTGGTAGCCTGACCACAAGCCACCACACTTCCCTTTGATGTCTCCCATTATGCCTTAAAATGTTTATGCAGATTGTTTTCAGCTCCATGAGTTTGTGTTAATATAAAAACAATTTGCCCCAGATTTATTTTATGAAATCAATATTTTGGGAAGGTAATCATGTTTGTTCCCTGGCTACCAGTGCCTCTAGCACACTATTGCATACCCCTTGAAAAGCATGGATATTCTCAATAGAAGTCCCCTTTGAACCAGGGCTACTACAGGTAGAAGATATATCTTCACTTTACAGATGGAGGGGAAGAAATTATTAGTGCACATATGAATAATCACCTCTATATATATAATCAATAGAAAGCATGAAATCAACTGGGTTTTGCTGTCTAGTGAAGACCCCCATTATTTGTTATCTATGGATCACAACTGTGGAGGAATCCAAGTGAACAATCTGTTCCAAATAAGAGAGGAGTGATCTAGGTAGTAACAGTTCTCAGCATACAAGCCACTGATTCTACTAACAAGCAAAACAGGAATTTATTAAAAGGATTTCTGTCAGCTCTCACGATGGTTCAGAAGATGGAAATTGATAGAAATTAGTGCTGGTGGAGTTGGGACAGGCCTTGGAGTAATTTCATAGTGTTGTCAGGGCCCTGCCCCAGAAAGAATGATCTCCTGCTATTTCCCCATCTTTCTATCTCTGTCTGTTCAAGATTCTAATTCAATGGAGTGAACATTGTTCCACACGGGGTCAGGTGGCTTCCAGTGGTCAACAGAGGATTGAAGGCACCTAGATTTAAAAGCCCTACCAGATTGTCCAGCGGGAGATAGGTAATTCTGTAAAAGGAAATCAAGGTGGAATAGATGCTGTGACAAGAAATCAGCATATGGCCACAGTAAGTGCATATATTCTCCTATTGGAGCCTTGGTGGCACTGTGGTTAAGAGATTGGCTGCTAACCAAAAAGTCAGCAGTTTGAATCCTCCAGCTGTCCTTGGAAACCCTATGGGGCAGTTCTACTCTGTCCTATAAGGTCGCTATCAGTGGGAAATGACTCCATGGCAACAGGTTTTATTGTATTCTGATAGCTTGTGGATGTATCTCTCTCTCCAACAGGACCTTAAAGGAAGAACCGTGTCTTATTAATCTTCATACGCATGGCCTGCCATAAACTTTCATGGACATAATAAATATTCATTGTATGAAAGAATGAATCAATATCTCTTTCAATGAAACCTTTGCTCAGTCTGATTTATAAGCTTCCAGAATCACTATATGGTTCCCCAACCTCAGCCTTTGGTGATCTTTCTCCCTGACTCAGAAACACTTGACATTGAACTCAGCAGCACTCAGTCCACCCACATTCTGGATGCTGCTGAAGGGAAAGAGGGAGCCGATAAACCACTTGTCTGGTACAAAACTCTCTGCTTCCATTTATCCATTGCTTCTTCCACCGTTTTAGTCTTCAGGGACTGCTAACATGCTAACACTTCACCCTGGGGTGCTTAGTAGTTCTTGATAAGCTATTATCTACCGATCTTATGTGACCTAATAGAATGGAATGTGCTTTGGAACCAGACAGATGTGGGTTCCAATATAAGCCCACTAGTTACTAGCTTTGTGACCCTGGATACATTTTTTAACCTCTTCGGGCCTCAAGTTACACCTGTGTCCACTGAAGATACTACAGGTCTAAGTGAAGTAATATATGCAAAGACACTTGGCATAATGCTTGGCATATGACAGCTGTCCAGTGAACGTCAGCTCCATTTTGCTTTGACGGTTTATAAGGGAAATTTGCAGTGCTACAGTAGCTAACTTGAGCTGAAAAGAAGAAGAGAAGAAAGCAGAATAAACATCCAATTTGCTCAAACATGAATCAAAGCCAATTATTAACTTTCTACTGAACTATAAAACATATCGAACTTTGTTTTTTTAAATGTAACAAGTGGGTTTAAGGGAGAAACAAACTCACATGTTTTCTAAAATAACAGAATTAAATATTCCCCAAACTAGACCCCGCATAGAAATAACATTTAATGGAATGTGATTTTTTTCTCCAGTGGGGGTGTTTTGTTTTGTATTTGTTTTTCCACTCTAGGATACTGGATGGATTTGGACGAGACCCTAGGTGTATTATGGGATGTTAGTTTGTATCACCTGAGAGGTCACTTATATGGAAACCTTGGGCAGAGTAAATCAAGGAGCAGAGAGTCAAGAACCATCCCAATGAGCAAGCCCCCTGGCGGAGCAGGGGGAAGAATCCACCCAATAACTTTTTTCTGCTTCTGTAGTAACTGCACCCCCATTTTTTATTTGTCTCATCAGTAAAAGATGGTGTTAATTACATAATACCAAACCCATTGCCGTTGAGTCAGTTCCGACTTAACAATCACTATAGGACAGAGTAGAACTGCCCCATAGAGTTTCCATGGAGAGGCTGTTGGATTTGAACTTGCCGGCCCTTTTGGTTAGCAGCCATCTCTTAACCACTGTGCCACCAGGGCATAGTGGTTAAGAGCCCAGAGATACAGAGACCTCATACTACCAAGAAAGTAGCTCTGGGAGGAAAGGGTGTCCTTTGGACCCATGGTCCCTGCGCTGAGAAGCTCTTAGACAAGAAGATTGAGAACAAGGACCTTTCTCCAGAGCCAAGAGAAAAAGAAAGCCTTCTCTTGGAGCTGGTGCCCCGAACCACCAGGACATAGTGGTTAAGAGCTTGTCTGCTAACCAGAAGGTTGGCAGTTCGAATCCACCAGCTGCTGCTTGGAAACCTAGGGGGCAATTCTACTCTGTCCTGTAGGATTACCGTAATTGTCTCAACAGCTTCAGGTTAATTACACTATAACCAAAAACCAAACCTGTTGCCGTCTAGTCAATTCTGACTCATAGCAACCGTATAGGACAGACTACAACTGCCCCATAGGGTTTCCAAGGAGCACCTGGTGGATTCGAACTGCCGACCTTTTGTTTAGCAGACATAGTTCCTAAGCACTACGCCACCAAGGTTTCCAAATACATTATATAATGTAATAAAAAAATTTTAGAGAAGTCAGCTCTAGGAAAAGGAATTAAAGATACTCTGAATTAAAGATACACCACTGGCTATTATTTTATCTTTGTTTTACCTTCACATTAAAAAAAAAAAATCACAAATAGAAATTTCAAGTTACTACAGTGGAAATACATTTTCTATTTCTCTCAAGAGTGTGTTGTCCTGGGAAGGAGAAGTGAAATCAACACAACTCAAAAGAGAGGCACGATACTCACCTTTCCCTCCTCCAATATCACTTCTTTCCAAACTTCTAAGCTGCTCACACATCCCAGATTGTCGCCAAGGAGGAATGAGCATATCCCATTCTGATGTGGAAATACCTGACATGCTAATTCCTGGTTTAGAGGAGAGGGAAGATAAGAGGTAGAACGGAAAGATGGGGAGTTAAAAATAGTATGACCCACCTCCACGCCTCTCCTTTTAACATGGCGCCACATTTTCCCCCTTCGAAGGAAAGCCACAGTAGGCTGAGGAGGGAGAGCCTTAGATTTTCTTTGGGAAACCACTTTTCCCCTTAAAGAAGAAATGGCTGCCAATCACAGTGCCCCCATCCCGTGCCAAGGACTAAAGCTATGCCAATCACATGCTCTTAACCTGGAATTTCAGTGTCGGGAGAAGTGACAAAACCTGAGAATGGTCCCAGCGGCATTATCCCTAAACTGCACATTATACCTAAAACCTGGATTCCTGGAACTGCTCTTATCCTTTTATAGGTTCTTCAGCTTCTCTTTCTGTGAGCTATTCTTTCTGCTTTCAATAAATTCATTTGTTTGCTTAAGATATCCAAAGTCAGCTTCTGTTACCCTCATCACAGAATTCTGACTAAAATAGCTTCTCAGATGCTTTCAGCTTCCTCAAGGGGCAAGGGGCAGAACTAAGCCTTCCAGTGTGCAGTGCTAAATGTCAAAATGTGGGAGGTGGGAGGAGCCAGTCTGGAGCCTGAGGTCAATTCTGCTCAAGCCCTTTATCTCCCAAATGTTGGTGTTATGACATCCCTCACGGAGTGGTAGCTGTACAAGCCTGGGAAAGAAAAGGAGCCCGAGAACCAATTTTCTCAGGCTGTTTGGTTGAGACCACCCGATTCCTTCATTCTGCCAATGCAATTCTAATGAGCCACACAGTGTAGAAAAACGTCAGTGATGGTGGTCTAGGTGGGTAAGTTTAAATCAGTCTTGGAAGAGGCAGTGGCACTCAAAGTTGCACAGTAATTATATAACAGATTCTGGCCGAGAAGCAGCCACTGCAGTTGGGTCAATAGGCATTTAAAAAATCACCACGTGGAAACCCTTTCAAACCACAACCCTGCATTAGGAGCCTCCATTTCCCAGAAGATCCTCATTCCTTCCTTTAGGCAGCAATTTGAGAGTCAGCTGGAACCACTGTTTCTGCCCTACGGCAACCAAAAAAAGAGTCAGACTGTGTTTTACTTCACTATATGCAGCATCTCATTGTCATGGCACTCTGTATCCCCAAGATGTCACCCGCTTTGAAGTTATTTTCAGCTTTGGCTTGAAATGCATCTGAAAGTAGCAATAACCAGCCTTCTCCCCACAGAGTTTAGGGAGCAAGAAGGAGCAGGGGGAAAAGATGCCTAGGATGTGATGTTCCTGAAACATTTACCAGCGCTTTCCTCAACTTGCTGACATTTTTTCTTCTCTCTCTTGCTCTCTTTTTGGCTTGTTCTTGCTGCAGGTACCACTCCAGCACCCAATGGGGAGGCAACTTCTGTGTATTCTTTCATTCAACAAGCATATGTTGAGTACCTATTAAGTGTCAGGTAAAGTTATTCTTTACCCCCTCCCCTCCCCTCCTCTCCCCCACCCCACATAGCTGGCACTGGTGAACTAGTCAGGCAAGACCCTTGCCTTCAAGAAGCTTCCATTCCAGTTGGGGTGGGGGTGGGGAAACAGAAACAAATGATTTCAGATCCACAGGGCCCACAGGTGACCCTGGGGTTCTGATGGCCTTGTCTTCTGGGTAGAAATGGTTGTTCCTGAGGAGTAGTCATTAGTTATGCAAATACTCCAGGCAAGAAAAATCAAAGAAGGAAATGTTTGGTTTCAGAAAGTTCTAAAAAGCATAACCTTTTACAGATTCTTTGACATCCATTGATTTATTTCAGTGTCTTTCTGTTTCTTCTCATTTGGAACTTTTGAATGAGTACCTTGCGTTTGTGGCATGCTCTATCAAATTCAGAGCACCTGTATATACATGACTGAGCTCATCTGGGCCTTTAAAAAAAAAAAAACTGAGCAGGTATCATCCTGATCTTATACATGGGAAAACTGAGGCTAAAAGAGATCAATCAAATGACTTCCCAAGTACATTCAACTAGCTTAGATGTGACTAGAACCCACCCTTCCTCCCGTGGTCAACACAATGGACTTCAATCCTCCCCTCCCATCTACTTCATTGCCCATAGGACATGTCTCCCCAAAACTAAATAGTGGCCCCCCCAAAATTCATGTCCACCTGGAATCTGTCAATGTGACCTTATTTGGAAATGAGGTCTTTACAAGTGTAATAGATTTAGGATGAAGTTATACTGGATAAGGGTGATCGTAAACTCAATGGGCTCAAGCATAACAACAATTGTGAGGATGGCACGGGATCAGGCAGTGTTTCCTTCTGTTGTATGTAAGGTCGCTATGAGTTGAAACAGACTCGACGGCACCTAACAACAACAACAAATCCAACATGGACCCCACATGGTGCAGTGGTTAAGCACTCAGCTGCTAACTGAAAGGCTGACAATTCAAACCCACCATCTGCTCCTCAAGAGAAAGATGTGTCAGTCTGCTTCCATAAAGATTACAACCTTGGAAACCCTATGGGGCAGTTCTACTCAACAGCACACACTGACAACTCTAAGCCAGACTCATGCTAAGGCATTTCATGTAAATATCTCATTTAATCTTTACCCCAGTCTTTTAAGTAAGTGCTATTTTTGTTAGCATTGTACAGATGAGGAAACTGAAGCTGTTTTGCCCAACAACACATAGGTGGTTAGTGATAGGGCTGACATAGAAACCAGAGTTATCTGCAGAACCCACTTTTCTAATCACTATTCTAATTAGGGCACAGATTATTAGAGCTAGACCTTAGTCCAACTCCCTGTTTTAGATACAGGGGAGAAGAGGCCCTGGCAGATTAAGGGATCTGATCAATTTAGTGAGAACAGAATGGAAATATGTCTTCATCAACAAAATGAGACTTGATTTTATGTTGCCTCTCCCAAATGGAGAGAAGCTAGAATGAGTCTTTTGGTATTTGCCTGTAAATTTGTTGTTAGTTGCCATGAAGTCAATTTTTTGGTTCCAAGCAACCTCATGGAGCCCTGGTGGTGCAGTGGTTAACAGCCTGGGTGCTAACCAAAATGTCACTTCTTGGAAACCCTGTGAGGCAGTTATACTCTGTCCTATAGGTTGCTATGAGTCGAAGTAGAACTGTCCAGTAGGGTTTTCTAGGCTGTAATCTTTACAGGAGCAGATGGCCAGGTCTTCCTCCCTCAAAGCTGTTGGGTGGATTTGAACCACCAGCCTTTTGGTTAGCAACTGAGAACTTAACATTACTGAGTCACATCTTTTGAGAGTTTGAGAATTTCCATGCCATATGAAGTGGAATCTTGACAAACTTGGACTCCAAAACCCAATTATGAGGCCATGGGCTCAATCATAAGAAACATTTCTGAACTATTTAAACTAGCCATATTTCAGTAGAAGCCCTGGTGGCACAGTGGCTAAGAGCTCAGCTGCCAACCAAAAGGTCAGCAGTTCGAATCTACCAGCCACTCCTTGGAAACTCAATATGCGGGCAGCTCTAGTCTGTCGTATAAACGTCGCTATGAGTCAGAATCGACTCAACAGATTTGGTTTTAGTTTTATATTCCAGTAAGACTCTCCACTTCCGAGTGGAACTGTTCTGATAAGAGCAAACTGGGAGAATGATTATCTGTTTCATAAGAGTATATTTATCTCAAGCTTTCAAGGGAGTCATCTTTGAAAAACTCATAAACAGAAGTTAACTTCTGTAATAAGCTGGTGGTGATAGTGCAGGTTTTATTACTTTTGTTGCATTTTTTAAGAGCTCAATAAACCACATGAATGCTAACAATCCATTAACTCTAAATAAAACAGACTTTTAGCTCCTAGAAAATTCATTTTACCTCTCAAATCGGAAACTGTAAACACAAAAGCGCTTTGTCTCTATTAAAAGCCTTGGCATTAATTGTTTCCACAAGATTAGCCCCATTGATCTGAAGCAGTTGTGCCTCTAGAAAACAGAAGACGCTATTGGTTTTTACCATTTGTCCAGGAAGCTACGCTCAGACTAATGTTATTTATCCAGCTGGGCACACTGACTAGAACAAGGAAGATCAAAGTCTTTGGGGATTGTGTAGCATCTGAGCTTGGCTCTGATCAATCAATCAAGCCCAAAGCATGTGGACCTGATTATAAAACATCATCTTATGCATTCTTCAAGGACACTGATAAAGAGGAAGGCAGTGTTGTATTAGGATTTCCAGGGCTCTTTGAGGACATTCTGGAGTTCTGCTTAGTTTTCTGGATAGTGAGCACACAGAAGGCATGAGAAGAAAACCCTAACAGGCAATTTAGAGCAACGAGACCCTTGGGGTTGTTAAAAGAACCAATAAAGAGGCTGTGGGGAGGAGGCCTGTGGAACTGTGTGTGCCGCCTCCAGATGGGCCTGCTTCAGCCCTCTCCAGGGAGGAAGGCTGAGCCACTTCATCCCCATTCCTGGCCCCTCCTCTTGTGCTCACCCTAATGGCAGGAAGGAGGTGGAGAACACACAGAAAAAGCATTCACGAGGGAAAACAGCCCTTTCAGGCCCAGGGTTTAACCTTGGGTGTTCAGTGAAAGCACCAGGGCTAGGGACAGGCAAGCCAAAACAGAAAGAGGAAAAATACAAGACAGTTTGGCAAGAAAAGAAAAATGCAAGAAGCCAAAAAAATAAAAACAAAAACCACAGGCTGCATTCACCTAAGACACAAAAAAACTGAAGGCAGCAATTTGAGCTAGAGTGCTGCACAAGTGGCAGGCAGTGCAGGGAGCTACACAGGTGGGAGGACCCATTCAAACCAAGCACCTGCTTCTGAGCCTGGCAAAGGCTGCCTGTCTGAATGACGTCTCACCACGCACAGCTGCTTGGAAAGGAGCTTGCACAAAGGTAGGAGGGAAGGGATTGCGGAGGGCCTGCTGGCATGCCTCTTCCCATTCTGACTTTGAATGCTTCAGAGAACTTTAGAGGCTGACAGCTAAATTTAATCAGGGTTAAATCATGGGAATGAAAATGATGTTCTTACATAAGGCAAATGAAAAGTGATTCTGCCAGCTTCAGGAAGAGCGCTTTCCTACAAGGTAATGGTACAAGCTCTTAGAAGCAGCCCAGCAATTTGGAAGTGAGTGTTATGAACACGGGAAAGGCAGGAAATGTGAAAGTCTGGTTTATTGCCAATATTGTCTTCCAGGGACTTCAGGCCTGTAGGTAAACTAGGCCGGGTTATATCTGCAGCTGGTACTGTGCAATGATTGAATGCTCACTCTCAGTTCAATAAAATTTCTCATACATGGCATCCTAACCGCACTCTATATTTAAGACAGCTGTTTTCTCTAAGGAATGCCAAATGTTTTCAGCAAAGGAACGTGCATAAGTCTTCCAACCAGCGCTTCAAACGGATTCGTTCCAGTTCGAAGTTTACAGTTTCACCTCAGTTATACAGAATCAGAATCCACAGTTTAACAAGATGCCCAGGTGATTCTTATGTGTAATAAATTTTGAGAACCACTGCTCTGCTAATGGTTCTCAGAAGTAGTCCCTAACCAGCAACATTAGCATCGCCTGGGAACTTGTTAGAGATGCAAATTCTCAGCAGGGGTTCGAACCAGAACAAACCGGTTGGAAGCCCTGCTTCCTACCAGGGACTGGGAATGAATGAAAAATTAGTTTGTTTCAAGATAACTTGGCAATCTGATTTTGTGCCCGTTTAATCATTTTAGAAGACGTACGGGTTCAGTTCTGGTTCAGGCTAGTTTTCTTTAGTTTTACAGGATTTATTTTCTTTAGAAATAGATGTTAAATCAAGAGAGATATGTCATGTTGATAGCATGTACCTGTGAAATGATGCGATGAAAATGGTAGTTTATCTTTGTGGTCTGCCCTAAAACCCATAGCCCCTGTCTGACCATGAGACAAACATCAGACAAACCTAAATTGAAAAACAATATAAAATACCAGTTGCTGTCAAATAGATTCCAAGACATGGTGACCCCTTGTTTCGGAGAAGAGCTCCATAGAGTTTTCATGGCTGTGATCTTTCAGAAGCAGATCGCTAGGCACCTCTGGGTGGGTCCAAACCGCCAACCTTTGGGTTCGTGGCCCAGCGCTTATCTGTTTACGCCACCCAAGGACCTTAACCAGTTGCCATCAAGTAGATTCTGACTCATGGGTACTCCTCAAAATTGTCAAGGTCATCAGAAGGAAGGAAAGTCTGTGAAACTGTCATGGGCTAGAGGAGCCTGAGACATGGCAACTAGATGTAATGTGGTATCCTGGTTGAGATCCTGGAACAGAAAAAAGGGCATTAGGTAAAAACGAAGGCAATCTGAATTAAGTATGGACTTTAGTCGATAATAATGTATCAGTTTTGGTTCATTGGTTGTGGCAAATGTACCATACTAATGTAAGAGGTTAGCAAGAGGGGAAACTGAGTGTGGAGTATATGGGAACTCTCTCTACCATCTTTTTAACTCCTCTGTAAATCTAAAACTATTCTAAAATTGCCTATTAAAAAATCTTTAAAGTTAATTTGGCTCATAGTTCTGCAAAACCAGCAACTTAAATCCACTACAGGCTTTAATTCATGGGTGGTTTAAATTCTTGCTTCCAATAATCTCATTATTACTGATTTTTTTTTTTTTTACCAAGAAAAAAATTGAAACCTAAAGATAGGCTGAACATGAGGTGAGGTACAATGTGATATAGAAGAAATTTCTATTCTAGAACTCATCCAGTGGGCTCCCCACTCAAGCACCTGGCCTATGGGCCTCACCCAACAACCTTTTGCCAAGATGCTAGGTAATAAAAGAATTTCAGGTGTTATCTTTTTAAAGGTTGATTCATTTCAAATAACCAAAATAATGGACTCAAACATACCAACGATCATGAAGGTGGCAAAGGACCAGGCAGCGTTTCATTCTGTTATACATAAGGTCACCATGAGTTGGAGCTGACTGATATCAACTAACAACAACATGCATTTCAATAGGATACTTGGCGGGGGGGCGGGGGGGTGGGGGGGTGGGTGTCAGGTCCTAAGAAATGACTTTGTAATGGTGGAGTTTCTGATAAAGAGACATTTAGGGATAGAGAATGTTTCCATTGATCCTCAAGCCCCTTCTACTGCCTGATCCAGCTCCTACTCAAACGACACAGGGGCAGCCAGTCAGTATTTGGGCAGTGGCCAATAAATCATGATTTTCTGGAGTAAATTAGGAATAATAACGTGACTTCTCATCTCAGGTATATGAGGTATTGGTGAGGGAGGGAGTCCTGGAGCCTACGAGAACTGGAGGCTGGGACTAGCCTCAAAGAGATGACCTGTACCTTGCTTTTTGGCCTTTAATAACCTGAGTCATTGCTGCCAGCTATCTAACGAAGCCCGGCAACTGATGTAGTTAGAAGACAACGGGCTTTGGACTCATAAAATCCTGAGTTCAAATCCCCACTTGCAAGTTTGCTACCTCCCGGCTGTTTGACCCAGGTCAGCCTACTTAATCTCCCTGAGTTTCAGATTTTTCACTTGGAACAACAAGGCAGACCATAATCCTGCTTTGCAGGATTGCTTCGAAGATGAACTGCAGTGAGTGTGAGAGCCCCTTGGCCAATATCTAGAATATAGTAGGTCCTCAACAAATGTTCCTTCCCCTTCCCTTTCCTTCCCTTGTCACAGAAAATTATAAAAGTCCCCAGGACAGTGGGGACAGACACAGCCTGCACAGCTCAACCCCTTTCACAAACAGTTCTCTCCATTCTCATGAGATTAGCATTTCTAATAGGATCGGAAATTCTAAATCACTGATTTTTTAATCCCAAGGTTTGTAGATAATCTCTTCTAATTTGTGCAGAACCAAGGACTTTAATGCTCTTTTAGGGCATACATTTATTTATTATTATATTGTCGTTATTCAGTGGCGAGGTCCAATTTTATCCCACCAGAAGTTGTCTGAGCAGCTCCTTTGCTGGACAATTAATGTTAATTGACCCCAGGAGCTTTGCAAAGTAGACAGGAAAAGAAGATTGTTTAAAACAAGACAGGAGCCGTCTGTTAACAAGCCATCTTGCTGTGAAAGATGCCAGGCTATCCCAGTAGAATTGTGGGAACAAATAACCAAGAAGCAAGGCGCCTAAGAAGGTTGAGAGCAGTGGCAAGGGGGGAAGAAAAAAAAAATGCAAGCGGTCAGGGTAAACAGGAAGAGAGCCCTCATCATGGAGACATCTAGTCGGGAGGTGAAAAGGCTGGGGAAAGTTCTGATCTGAAAGCCTGATAGGAGACGCAGAAGGGCCAGATTTCCCAACATAGCCAAACCAAAACCAAAGCCATTGCCGTCAAGTTGATTGCGACTCATAGCAACCCTACAGGACAGAGTACAACTGCCCCATAGAGTTACCAAGGAGCACCTGGCAGACTTGAACTGCCTATCTTTAGGTTAGCAGCCGTAGCACTTAAGCACTACGCCACCAGGGTTTCCTCCCAACATGCAGGCCATTTATATTTCTAAATGGCAACTACCTTTACTGTATGTTCGTGTTATACTAAGTGTATCAAGACCTGTTCTGACAGTGTGGCCACTTGGACTGTATAATCCACATCTAACTGATACATTAAACCTTCTGCTTCTCTGAGGTCCCTGGGTGGCACGAAAAGTTTGCACTCAGCTACTAACCTAATTAGATTAAAGTTAATTGAGCAAACTTTCATTACTGTTATTATAATTTCACGGTTGGCACTGTAACATGGCACTGGCACCTGTCAAATAATCCATCATTTAGACCAAATATGATTTTGGGGAATTACATGGAAATGTTTCTGATTCTACCCAAAGATCCTGAGAAGTCTTCTGAACCATTTAAAAAAAAAAAAAAAAAAAGGAGATGTGGATTTTAATAGTTTCAGTGGCAAGTGTCTTCTGCTGTATTAGATTAGAAAACTTTTTAATTAAATAGTTACAGATGTTTATGGTGGGAAATTTTGAAAGTGCAGACCAGCTAAATAAATAAATTCCATCCATTATTTCATTACCCAAGGACAACTCTATTAACATTGCTGGTTTCTTTTTCTTTTAAAATTATGTTTACATTTTCAATATGGAGGTATAATAGGGGACATGGAGGGGAAAAGGCCACATGAAGATGGAGGCAGAGATCGGAGTAATAAGCCCCCCTCAAAAATCCAGCCCATTGCCATCGAGTCAATTCCAACTCATAGCAACCCTATAGGACAGAGTAGAACTTCCCCATAGGGTTTCCATGGACTGGCTGGTGGCTTCAAACTGCTGAACTTTTGGTTAGCAGCCAAGCTCTTAACCACTGCGCCACCAGGGCTAATGTATAATAGAAAATGTAAAAAATAGGGAAAGAAGCAAAAAGCATCCATAATTATAACACCTTAACTGCTATCAGAATTTTAGTATACTTTTTCCTTTCCTGTGACTGTTATCCATTATGGTCGAGTCAATTCCGACTTATAGCAACCCAACAGGATAGAGTGGAACTGTCCCACAGCTGCTGGTGTATTCAAACTGCCAGCCTTTTGGTTAGCAGCGGTAGCTCTTAATCATTACACCACCAGGGTTTCCAGGGTTGACTAGTCTCCCTATAATATGGTGCAGCCAAACTGTACATCAATTTAATGTCATGATATTTTCACTTGACATTGTCACAAGTATTTTCAGTTTTATATGATTTCTCTTTTTTTTTAAAAAAAAAAAAAAACTTTATTTCTAATATTACAGAGTGGTTATATACCACTGCTTCTATTTATCTCTTCCTCTGTAACTGGGGTTTAGGTAATACTACAAAAAAAATTTTTTTTTTCTAAATCCTGTCCATGGTGTGATTTTGTTGTCTCAAATTGTTTCCATTCATATAACAGACATATACTGAGTATCTAATATGTGCGTAATATGTGCGTGGCACTGGGATACCAAAATGAAAAAGATATAGGCCCTGTACTTAGGACCTTGAGAGACAGATGCTTATACGACTTACTGTAATTCACCTTGGGAAATGCTGTAATAGAAGTAGTGTGCCAAGATCATGTGCGCAGTACCTGGCACATAGTAAGTAGTCAATAATAAAATGATGTTGATTGCCACCATCGCATTTCTGATAGAAGAATTTGAATGCTGGTTTTCACAATTCACATCTACAGAAAAATATATAAAATCAAAAGAGCAGCAAAAAGTGCTCTGTGAATTGTAAAAATCAATGATAGACCGTATAAGCCCAGGCTGTGCCAGCAAATAGCAAAGGTTATCAAGTTCCATCTGATTCCTAACACAAAGTTCCTCATAGAACAGATATCCCTTCCACAACGATGTTCTAATGGCATGATGTCATCCTGGCTTAAATACTGTCAAAAGGCATGACTCTGCTCTTCTAAACGTGACGTGGCTCAAACAGAGCAACTTTCAGATAAGAGTCAGGTCAATTTTGTTATACATCTATTTCTCAAAAAACAAAACAAAATAAAAAAGACACATAAAATTGGGAGACCAAAGTAGATGTGAACTCTAAAATTTTCCATAGGTAGGGTTTTTGTGTGTGTGTGTGTGTGTATGTGTCATGTAATTCCTAATTCCCACCACTGCCTTTAGCAGCCAGGTCCACAGGCCTTAACAATGGTTAATGTTTAAAAAGGTACAGCGTGTTCTGGTTAACAGCTCTGCTCATTTCCTTTTTCTAATGGAGCTGCTGTCAGTGCAGGACTACAGTAAGGGCTTTTCATTACCTGAGAATACATGAGAAATGATGCTCAAATCATTTGTGAAAATGTGAGATGATAGTCACTTGAAGATAAGGAAGTGGCAACCTTCAGGAAAAACTTGAGTTGCCTTGTACCTCTGTGGGAGTAGGTTTACTGTAGGATGTGGAAATAACCCACAGCTACCACCGAAAGATGGGTAAGGATTTCAGACAGGAAATGAAGGAAATGCTACATTAAACTGAAAGCACAGTGGGATTTCAATAAGCCCAACATGGATTTTCCAGTAAGAATTCGATCAGGGCACTGCTGGAACTGGCTAGCCCTCTCTTATACAGCAATGGAAAGAATTACATGGTCTGTTCATCAAATTCAGAATACAAAGTGCTTTCAAGTCCTCCAACTATTCTCTTTCGTCTTTTATTAATCCCATTTCTTGTTAATGCCTGTAGGGATGTTCCATGACAGCCAGCGCGATGCAGCTGCTGACATTTCCCATAAATGGTATGCCCGATCTAATGCCCAACAGTCCAATTACTTCTTCCTTCAAACTTAACACCCAACTCATTTAAGAAGCTTTGTCTGATTACCCAGTCATTCCTTGTCATTGCAAACCCTCCGTAGTTACTTGATTAATTTGCGCACTAACTGTTACTGGGTCTTTACTTGGGCTAGGCAGTGGGTTTCGTGCTGGAGATTCACCGATAAGTAAATCCCAGTCTCTGCCCTCGTGGAGTTCACAGTCCACATGCAAAAAAAAAAAAGTTATAATAAAATGTGATAAGGGCAGTGATTGAGATATGCCTTCGGAAGTACAAAGACATTCATTCTCTGAGGTGTCATAGGACTTCCTGGAAAAGCTGATGGCAGAGTTGAGTCTTCTGGGATGAGTGGAAGTTAAGCAAGTAAAGTGGGGTGGGGCACAGATGGTATGTGCTTTAGGTGACGTTGGCCAGGAACAGATATGGTGTGCCCTGAATGCCATGTTATGTTTGGATATGTTAGTGGTTTTTCACTTGCTAACGAGAAGTCCTCTGAATTTGCATTCTTTTCCTGCAATTGAATTATGAGCTTTCCCAGAGACCATATTTCGAACTTATGTTGCTTTCTTCCCAGTAGGTATGTTATAGTGCCCAGTCTTTTCTCATGGAACATCCGTATAGGGGATTAATGAGAAATGACATTAAGGAAAAAGGAAAGAGGATAGTTGGAGGACTTGAAAGCATTTTGTATTCTGGATTTGATGAACAGACGATGTAATTCTTTCCATTGCCGTATAAAAGAGGGCTAGCCAATTCTATTGTGTTGTACCATTCAGGGAAATACTGGTGTAGAAGCTTCAGCTGACTCACTGACCACCTCCTGACCACTCTGTCCACCAGCACCAACAAGACAGAATGATGCACTGTTCTCTCAGCTATCAGAATAGACCCAGGAAGATATGCAGGTATTGGAGTTAAAACAGGCACATACTAATGGCCTAATCAGGGAGCCATCCAAACCTCTTATCTAGAAACTCCACAAGTCCTGATCAAATACCATCTTTCGGCTAGTTTGTATTCTTAACCTTCGCTATGAAGATGATTTAAATTTTACATTCAAAAAACTCTTCACCAGTATTTCTAGCAAGATGTCATTGTATAATAAAAAATGGCACTACGAAAAGTATAGAATAGAAGTTTCAACCATTCTATAGAAATGGAAAGTAACTATTTTTTAAATTAAGATCTTAAAAGCCCCCCTTTTACTAATGTGACTGCTGCCTCAAAAGCCGTAAATGCTGGGTGATTCACTGTGCTCCTTTGACTCATCTGACCTTATTTGCTGTTCTTAGCTGCTGTCGAGTCTGCCCTCCATTCACTGGAGCCCTGTGCACAACAGAACAAAATGCTGCCCAGTCCTATGCCGTCTCCACGATCAGTTGTGGATGGAACTGTTGTAATACACAGTATTTGTGCTGGCTGATTTTCAGAAGTAAATTGCCAGGCCTTTCCTCCTAGTCTGTCTTAGTCTGGAAGCTCTGCTGAGACCTGTTCAGGATCATAGCAACACACAAGCCTCCACTGACAGACAGGTGGTGGCTGCACTTGAGGTACATTGGCTGGGAATCGAACCTGGGTCTCCCCCATGGGGGGAGGTAAGAATTCTACCGCTGAACCACTAGTGCCCCCTGACTTTATTTAGAGGTAAAAATACTTAGTGGGCACAAACAATGTCTTATGAGCCTTTTAGAGACTAGTGGAGTCCTTCAGATTAAAGTCGAGGCACAGGGATCTGTGCATTTTTTCTGGCCACCAATGTGGCCCCTAGGTAAATAGACCTCCAGATCCAAGGCTGCCTAGTTGCCTTCTTCCATGGATGGTTAAATCCCACTGCTTTCTCCCACTGCCTGGGGTTAGGAGATGGGGGAGGAAGGAGGGAAGGAACAACAACAAGGCAAACTCAGAACAAAAGATAGGAAAAGCACCAAACAAGTTTTACAGGTTTGGCTGTTCCAAAGCTGTCATTTCAAGGTTATGGCTTTAAAATAACTGATGGAGGCAGCTTTCCACCCGAGCCCTTCTTAATGGAAACTTCCAGGCTCTAACCTGCTCTGTAAAGAAGAAAGGAAAATCCTATAGCAATGGAGCCAGATGGGGGATTTTGGTCATTGAGCACAGGGCTTTTTGAACTGCCAAATAATAATGGGAATGTCTGTTTCCAGTGACCCACTGGTTGTTCTTAGCCACCATGGAATCGGCCTCTGACTCATGGTAACCCTATTCACGAGTCCTGTGCCATCCCCATGATTAGTTGAGAATTAGACTGTTGTGATCCATAGGGTTTCCACTGGCTGATTTTCACAAGTAGATCACCAGTCCTTTCTTCTTAGTCTGGAAGCTTCCCTGAAACCTGTTCAGTATAATAGCAGCATGCAAGTCTCTACGGACAGTAGGATGGAGACCGGACATAAGGCACATTGGCCAGGAACCAAACCTGGGTCTCCTGCATGAAAGGTAAAAATTCTGCCAGTGAACCACCACTGCCCCCACTTATTTCTATACCTGTAATGAATTGCTTCACTCTTGTCTGATTTTCCTTGTCTCAACCACATAAAAGGGACACTGGGAAAGCATAAAATGGTTTTTTATGCATTAATGGCCTTTCCCTGCATTTAAAGACAACAAGCCAACAGGCTAGGAATTAGAAGAGGTAAAGTATCTCTTAATATGTACTGAGCATTACTGGAGAAATTGCCTGCTACCTGGCATTTTAAGTATGTTGTTGAGTGCCTTCGAGTTGATTCCAATTCATAGCAACCTTATATGACAGAGTAGAACTGCCCTATAGCGTTTCCTAGCCTGTAGTCTTCATGAAAGCAGATGACCAGGTCTTTTCTCCCACAGAGCTGCTGGGTGGGTTCGAACTGCCAACCTTTTGGTTAGCAGCCAAGCACTTAACCATTATGCCACCAGGGCTCCTCTTTAAATATAGTCCCAGCAAAATCTAAGTTCAAAGCAATTATCTAGCCAAGAGTGCATTTTACAGATAGCTCTATAGCATTACCAAATACAGCTCTCCAATCTGTTGCAAAATACCAGTAACCTTACTGCTACCTTATTGATACAATCAACCACTAGGTGGGGAACGTTTGGGGAGACTTGGACTTTTGTCAATAGAAAACTTCTACAAATAGACAGAGAAGGAGAGCCGAGATTACTTAGTCTTTCATTTCACAGAAAGCTGAAGCCAGAGGAGTTATGATGTGCCCAAAATCACAAGGCTAGTTAAAAATTGAGCCAGGTGGAAGAACCTACGTCTAATGGTTTCTAGTCCATTTCGTTTATTCATTCATTTTAAGAAATATTTATTAAATGCCTAGTATATACTTAGTGTGTTGGGGATATGAAGACTAGCCTGACACAGCCTTACCCTTAGGAAGCTTACAGTCTAAGAGGGGATAAGAGATACAGAGAAACAGTCAGTTATAAGACAATGTAGATGATAGCCAGGGCTAGGGTGAGGTGACTGAGGCATTTATATCGGCTCAGAATTTAAGGGGGAACCAAAAGACTCAGTAATCAAAAATGAGAATATTATCAAGATAAAGACCAAAGACCAAACCGAACCCATTGTCGTCGAGTCGATTTCAACTCATAATGACCACATAGGACAGAGAAGAACTGCCCCATAGAGCTTCCAAGGAGCAGCTGGTGGATTTGAACTGCCAGCCTTTTGGTTAGCAGCTGTGGCTCTTAACCACTGTGCAACCAGGGCTCCCAAGATGAAGAGTATCAGCATTACTGGGTTTTCCTTTTGCTTGAAGCTCCAGTGTGACTCAGCAAGGCACTATTACTGATCCTGTTTTTATTTAACATTTTAGTATTTTGTTCAAGGATGTTTTGCATTAATATTTTTGTATTTATTTTGAATGTTTAAAATATTGCATTGAAATATGCATCCTCTTGATTACTGACTTACACCCAGAGGCAAGTGCTTCACTTCAGTCTAGAGGGGAAGCTACCTGAACAGGGCAGGGATGGGAGAAAAGGAGAATCCTTTGTATGTGTCCAGTAGGGGGGCAATGTTTTTAGATTCTGCTTCTGAGTGGCCTGCAGGTTCGGAACAGTCCCTCAGGGGAGCAGTAGGCACCTTGGCCAGAGCAGCTCTGCCTTGATTTGTTTTGTTAACAATTTCTGTAAGGGTTGGTAGTATTCTTTGTTTGGAAGAAAAAGATTCTTAGGTTTAGAAACAGTTTGAAAATGAGAAAAGATTCTATTCAAATACATACGATCTCTCACATCGTAGGTGAAGCACGCAAAGCATAAGGGTTCAAAGAGGGTCATGAACATACACCAGGAGTACTAGACGCTGGCCATTCCACCAAGGATGTTACGGGTTTCAGAGCTCAGCTGTTTGCCTTCCTTCCAAACTTCCCCTGTACAATCCTGGTAGTAAACTCATTCAGCAGGAATGTCTGGTGATTTTACTTCACCATATGGCCTGCAGGGCCCTGGTGCCACATTGGTTACGTGTTTGGCTGGTAACCAAAAGGTCAGCAGTTCAAATCTACCAATCATTCCTTGGAAACCCTACGGGGAAGCTCTACTCTGTCCGATAGGCAATGGGTTAGGGTTAAGTTAGGTTACATGGCTTGCATCCCTTTCTTTGTCTGCTGGAACCAAAAACAAACAAAACCATTGCCATTACATTGATTCCAACTAATAGTGACCCCATGTGTTACTGCTTCAGAGGGATTTCTTAGTTGAAGGAGGCCTGGTGGTACAATGTTTAAGTTCTTGGCAGCAATCTCAAACTTCAGCAGTTGGAACCCACCAGCTGCTCTGTGGGAGAAAAGACCTGGTTATCTGCTCCCATAAAGATTACAGCCTAGGAAACCCAATGGGACAGTTCTCTTCTGTCCTATGGGGTTACTATGAGTTGGAAAAGACTCGACAGCACACAACAATAAAAACAATCTTTACAGAAGGATATCACCAGGCCTTTTTTCCATTGCGTTGCTGGGTTAGTTTGAACACCAACCTTTAGGTTAGTAGTGGATTACAAACCAATTGCACCTCCCAGGGACCACAAAAGAGGGAGGTTAAAAGGCTAACTTAAAAAAATTGACTATCAAGAACTCAAGAAAAGGTTTAAACACAGAAGAAAACATTCTTTGATGGTTACGAAGGTGGGAAGGGTGGGAGAGGGGAGTTCACCAACTAGATAGTATCGAAGAATTATCTTAGGTGGAGGGAAGGAAAACACAGAATACAGGGGAAGTCAGCACCACTGGACTAAGCCAAAAGCTAAGAAACTTCCTGATTACAACCAAACACTTTGAGGGACAGAATGGCAGGACCATGGTTTCAGGGGACATCTAGGTCAACTGGCATAACAAAGTTTATTAAGAAAATGTCCTGCATCCCATTTAGTGAGTGGTGTCTGGGGTCTTAAAAGCTAGCAAACGGCCATCCAAGATGCATCAATTGATCCCAAGGAGAATGAAGAACACCAAAAACACATGGAAATTAGCCCAAGAGACAAAAGGGACCTCATAAACCAGAGACTCCATCAACCTGGGACCAGAAGAATTAGATGGTGCCCAGCTACCACCAATGACCACCATGACAGGGAACACAACAGAGAGTCCCTGATGGAGCAGGAGAAAAGTAGGGTGCAGAACTCAAATTCTAGTAAAAAGACCAGACTTAATGGTCTAACTGAGACTAGAGAAACCCCAGAAGACATAGCCGCAGACTCTCTGTTAACCCAGAACTAAAACCATTCCCGAAGCGAACTCTTTAGACAAAGAATAGACTGGACTATAAGACATAAAATAATACTCCTGAAGAGTGTTCTTAGTTCAAGTAGATACACAAGACTAAATGGGCAGCTCCTGTCTAGAGGTGAGTTGAGAAGGCAGAAACGGACAGGAGCTGGTTGAATGCACACAGGAAACCTGGGGTGGAAAGCAGGAATGTGCGGTCACATTATTGGGACAGCAGCTAGGGTCACGTAACAATGTGTATATAAATTTTTCTATGAGAAACTAACTTGAGCTGTAAACTTTCATCTAAATAAAGCACAATAAAAAAAATTGACTATCACAATGGAAAACTTGCTTTTCTTAGAAACCAAACCAAACCCGTTGCCATCAAGTCAAATCTGACTCATAGCGACCCTATAGGACAGAGTAGAACTACGCCACAGGGTTTCCAGGGAGCACCTGGTGAATTGGAACTGCCGACCTTTTGGTTAGCAGCTGAACTCAACTACTATGACACCAGGCTTTCCTTAGACAAATGCTTAATATATGGGGAGGAGGAAGGGTACAGCCAGAGGGGAAAAATTTTTGAGAAATGATTTCTAAAAATGAATTAAGGGTAATCCAACCAGACATTTCTGGGAGCTGCCACATTGCGCAACTCCAGGGGGTGACTTCTCACTGCAGTCTATGTAAATGGCACCCCCTAGAGTCATGCCATGCACAGCCAGCTAGGCCATGTTATGTGTATCGTGGTGATTCGGACTCATAGCAACCCTATAGGACAGAGTGGGACTGCCCCATAGGGTTTCCTAGGCTGTAATCTTTACAGGAGCAGAACGCCAGGTCTTTTCTCCCTGGAGCTGATGGTGGGTTTGAACCACCCACCTTCAGGGCAGCAATCATTTATGACAGTTGCCTGAATATCCATTTGGGAATTATAGCATGTCCACACTTGGCTAATTCATGCACCCTAATTCAAACTGTCTCTCTCAGCTTTAATAAGGTGGCCTCTCGGATTCTGGAAATTTTCTCTAGCAAGAGTCTTCAACAGTTTTGCGAAGAGGAATGACTTTTTTGGGGGAGAAGAAGGTGAGGGTAGGAACAAGGGATTAAGGTGACAGGGGAATTTGGGAAGATGCTGGAAGTAAAGCCTACTAAGAAAGATTTCAAGATCAGAGTGCAACTTCTAACTTATGTTGTTGTTAGGTGCTGTCGAGTCGGCTCTGACCCTTTGTGACCCTATGTATAACAGAATGAAATTGTTTGGTCCTGTACCATCCTCACAGTAGTATGTACATTTGAGCCCATCACTGGAGCCACTATGTCAATCCATCTCCGTTGAAGGTCTTCTTTTTCGCTGACCCTCTGTTTTACCAGGCATGATGTCGTGCTTATTAGGTTATGTTATCAGGAGGGACCCATGCCTAGAGAAGAGCATCGTGCTTGGTTGGATTCTGAATGAAACAAATCTGATACAACCAAGTGTTGGGGAGAGGGTGCAAAAGTTGACTATCATACACTGCCGGCAAGATGCACCTTGGTATTTCTGAAAGTCTATTTCGTGGCATGTGTCCAAAGTCTAAAGTATATGCACATCAAAAATACATAAAGCAGGTTATAAAACTATGTATAGAATGACTGTACCAAAAATACCAATGAATACAGGAAAAACAGACTCATGTAAATGATGGCTTTCTGGATAGTGAGGTTATGAGTGATTTTTTTTTCCCTGACTCTCTCCTTTTACTTTTCTAGTTTTTAAAAGCACTTATTCATTCAACAAACATTGATGGAGCACCTGCCATGTGCTGGGGGTAGTTCCAGGTGCAGAGGTTACCAAACTAAAAACAAAACCTGTTGCCATTAACTAGGTTCTGACTCAACCGCAACCCCATATGTTACAGAGTAGAATTGAGCTCTGTAGGGTTTTCTTGAAAACCCTGGTGGTGTAGTGGTTAAGAGCTATGGCTGCTAACCAAAAGGTCGACAGTTCAAATCCACCAGGTGCTCCTTGGAAACTCTATGGGGCAGTTCTTCTCTGTCCTATAGGGTTGCTATGAGTTGGAATTGACTAGACAGCAACAGGTTTGGTTTTTTACATTATTTTGTAGGGTTTCCTTGGCTGTAATCTTTATAGAAGCATATCACTAGGGCTTTCTTCCGTGGGGCCACTGGGTCAGTTTGAACTGCCAACCTTTCCTTGAGTAGTCGAATGCAGACCATTTGCACCACCCAGGGACCTACAGGGGATACAGCAGCAAACCAAACAGTATTTATTACCTGATCTAATGGGATTTACATTCTGATTGTGGTGGGGCGGGGAGGAGGGGGGAGGAAATAAAGTAAATAAATAAAACATGGTGATACGGAGTGATATGGAGAAAAATAAAGTAGGGGAGGGGATAAATATTGAGTAAATGGTGATTTTTAAAAAGTGTCAAGAAGAGTCTCAGAGAAAGCTGATATTTAAGCAAAGACCAGAAGGAGAGAAGAGGGTGAGCCATTTAGGTTTCTGTGGAGAGTTTTTCATGCAGAACGAGTTACAAGTGCCAAGGCCTCAAGGGGCAGCAGATCTGGTCTTCCGGAGGACAGAGCAAGTTGTGTTTGCAATGTCAATAGGCAAGTAACAGGGTTGGAGGTTTAAAAATACAACGACCTGATTATCTGAGATCCTGAAGGTCTTTTCAAGAACTTTGCTTGTATTTTTGAATGAGATGGATAAACACTGTATGATTTTGAGCAGAATTATCTGACACACTCTTCAATAGTATCACTCTGGCTGTGCTGGGAACAGTCTAGGGGAACAAGGGTGGAAGCAAAAAGATCATGTCATGAGGCAGTTTCAATAAGCTAGGTAAAATATGATGGTATTTCAAATCAGAGTGATAGTGAGAGTGGCATGGTACCAGATATCTTCTGAAAGCATAGCCAATGAGATTTGCTGAAGGTTTCGATAGGTACTGTGAGAGAGAAAGGAAAGATCGAAGAAGATTCCAAGATTTGTGGCCAAGTTGGAGTTGCCATTGACTGATTGTGAAGTCTGTAGGAGGAGCAGTTTGAGAAAGGGGAAAGATCAGGGGTTCGGTTTATTACATGTTATGTTGGCAATGCCAAGAAGCAGTTGGGTCTGGAGTACAGGGGAGCTAGAGGCTGAGGAGTTACATTTGGGAGTTTGTCAACATATCTATGATGTTAAAGCCAAGAGACTGGATGAGATCAACAACAGACTGATTTTAAACAATGAGAAAATTGTATGCTGTGCCCTCTGAACCACTGTCAAGTTAAGACCACAGAGATAAGAAGGAACCAGCAAGCGACACTGGAAGGAAAAAGTAAAGGAGAAGGAGAACCATGAGCTTGTGGTATTCTGCAGCCTACTGAAAAAATTTTTTCAAAGAAGGATTGACTAGCTGTGTCAAATGTTGCTAATTAATTATGTAAGATGAAACTGAATGTTGTCCATTGGACATAGTAACCTGGAGGTCACTGGTGACCTTGACAAGAAGAAAGAATGTGAGGAATGGACTATGAATGAAGACAACTCTTTCTAGGAGTTTTGTTGCAAAGGGAAGAAGAGAAATACATCTGTGGCTGGGAAAGGAAATGGAGCCAAGGGAAGGGGCCTGTTTATTTGTTCTTAAAGATGGGAAAAATAGAGAGTTGTTTGTTTACTGAGGTGAATGATCCACAGGATGAGAGGAAAAATTGATAACGCAGGAGAGAGAAAAGAGACTTGCTGGAGCAGTGTCCTTGGTTAGGCAAGGAGCACCAGGACTCAATGTCCAAATGGAAGCCAGTTCTTCTGCTGCAACAGAAAGGAAGGCAGGGCTTACGGCCACTGAGACTGGGAGATGGATAGAAGTGGTGGTGGGGGTTTTGGAAATGATCTTCTGGTGGCATTTATTTTCTCAATGAAATAGGAAGCAGGGCCATTAGCTGAGACTGGGAAGTCCGAAAAAGTGGAAGGGTGAGTCAAGTAGGGAAATGTGACACTATTACAGGGAAGTACTGAGAAAACGAACAGGTAGTACTTAAGAACAAGGAAATAAGCTAGGAAGGAAACTTAAATTTTCATGAACTTTCACTTGGCAACATCACCACCAATTCAGTGGAATTTTTCTTAAGGAAATGATTAAGGAATTATGCCAGGATGTTTACCAGCAGGACTGCTTGTAAGAGCAATAAGTTAGAAGCAATCTAAAAGCCTCAAAAAAGGAGACTGGTTATATTTAACCAATTTATATATTTAGCTGATTTATTAATTGGTACAGCCATTCAAAAGTATACAGTGTATACACTGATACAGAGAGCTATTGATAATACATTTAGAAAAATAAGAAAAATCCCATATTTGTAAAAAATTATTTATTTTAATATGTATGTGTTTAAAATTGGTAACCCTTGCCAGTTTAGGTTATGGATTGCCCATTCTTTTTATTGACTGTATTTTCTATAAAAAGCAGAATGAGAAATTTGTAGTGAGAAAATAACAAGAAAAGCCTGCTCAGTGTTTCTGTGCTGTATGGCTCCTTTAGGTTTTTTGTGAGTGTGCCAAGTTGTCCTATAGCCTGCTCTGAGCTTCCTTAATGCTGAAGCAAACCACTGATGATGCCACTGAGTGGCTACATCTCTACCTACAATTCCCACCAGCCACACCACTATCACTAGATACAACCGCAACTAAAACGAATGAGGTATTTTTTTCTGTGTGATCTTTTATTTTAAAATAATTTAGTATAAGTGGTTTGTTTGTGTACACATTAACTCTAATCAACAACTCAAAAGCCATCGAGTCGATTCCAAATCAAAGTGACCCTACAGGACAGAGTAGAACTGCCCCATATGGTTTCCAAGGAGCAGCTGGTAGATTCGAACTGCCGACCTTTTGGTTAGCAGCCAAGTTCTTAACCACTGTGCCACCAGGGCTCCCTAATTAACAACTCAAGGGGTAATTAATTAGCACACAAAGTATCTGAATCTGAATCAGGATGTTACAGTCTGTTAATTGGCACATGGAGTATACTTCTATGAATAATCAACTGAGGGTAGTTAGTTAGCAAAAGAAAAAGATGTTACAAACCATGCATTACAGGTAAAATTGTGAATTAGCAGTGGTGAGACAGGACCCACTGACCTCAAATGGACAAAGATAAGAATCAGCCAGGCCTGCCAAGTAGGGCTCACAGCCCTGAGTCCCTCCACTCCATGGAGGTTCCTCTTGCCTGGCCTATATCCAACGCCTGATGATACAATCCTCCTGTAAGAATGTCAGCAAGTCCTCTCCAGACTGCTTCTTACCTGTAAGATGCAGGCTGGCATATTTAACAGCAGAGAGGAAGCTGCCCAAAGCCATAATGAGATTATAGAACTGCTTGTGCCTGCCTAGCTTACCAATAAACATGCATAGGTTTGGCCTATTTGTTCTGAGATTAACTTTGATTGTGACACTCCAACTGATTTGGATCAAATAATGCCCACTGGACTGTTAGCAACTGTTGTTGTCAGATGCTGTTGAGTCAATTCTGACTCATAGCAACCTCATGTGGCAGAGTAAGACTGTTGGTAGAGACTACCGAAATTGATTTCATAATCATCTGTTAGCCAGATTGGTTTAGGCCATTTGGAACAAATGAAAATAAAATATTCTTTGATTTGTATGGTGGACATTTTCTCAGTAGTATATAAAGTCGGGAAACCCTGGTGGCATAATGGTTAAGAGCTACGGCTGCTAACCAAAAGATCGGCAGTTCAAATCCACCAGGCACTCCTTGGAAACCCTACAGGGCAGTTCTGCTCTGTTCTATCGGGTCACTATGAGTTGGAATCGACTCGAGGGCAATGGGTTTGGTTTATATAAAGTGGATGCAAAAAACATATTTGGAGAAATTCATTATTTTTATTGATCTGTCATAAAAAAAAGATCTGTTATAGCCACTTAAAAATTTTAAGTGTGCTGCCTTTGACATAGGTTCAAGACAAGACTCGGGCCATCCGCCCTTCAGTCAGATTGGTGCCCCAAGCCCCTACGATATAGAGGTTCTGGCGCCACCCCTACCACAAGGGATTCTGTGTATTTTTTAGAAGGCCATCTGCCTTGTTTCCACAAGGTGCTACTTCCCTTTGAAATGGCTGCTCCACGATTCAAACTGTGAACTCCAAACTGGCATTTCTCCGATCCATGTGCAACCTGTGTCCTATCAATATTTGGATTACACTGGATAACTTTGGAATTTGAAATTGATTCATGCAAACGGATGACTGAGTAAGCAGTAAGAAACATGACCAAGATTAAGCTCCTGGCTTGATATTGCATAAACATGTTTTATAGTTTATTTAAAAGCAAACTTGATTCTTCCTGAATGTCTCAACCATAACACGTCCTTTGTTAGGAAGGGACAGAGAGAGAGAGAAAAAAAAAAAAACATGTTTTTCTTCCCATTCATAATCAAGAAAATTTTTATACTGAGAAAATCTGATTTTTCCAGTAATATACTTTATTGTGCTTTTCTTTTTACCCTGTATTCTTTTTTATCTCTTTTTGCAGGATTGGAGCAAAAGCAACTGTCATGGATTGAATTATGTTCCCCCAAAAATGTGTGTATCAAGTTAGGCCATGATTCCCAGAATTCTGTGGTTGTCTTCCATTTTGTGATTGTAATTTTATGTTAAAGAGGATTAGGATGGGGCTGTAACACCCTTATCGAGTCACATGCCTGCTCCAATGTAAAGGGAGTTTCCCTGGGGTGTGGCCTGCACCATTTTTTCTCTCTTAAGAGATAAAAAGGAAAGGGAAGCAAGCAGAGAGTTGGGGACCTCAAACCACCAAGAAAGAAGCACCCAGAGCCAAGCGCATCCTTTGGACCCAGGGTTCCTGCACAGAGAAGCTCCTAGTACAGGGGAACACTGATGAGAAGGCTGACAAAGAATGCCTTTCCCTTGGAGCCGACGCCCTGAATTTGGATTTTGAGCTGACTTTTTTTTTTTTTTTTTTTACTCTGAGGAAATAAATTTCTCTTTGTTAAAGCCATCCTCTTGTGTTATTTCTGTTATAGCAGCACTAGATAACTAAGACAGCAACTCTCATACTTGGAATGGTGGCATTTATCCTCAAGCTTATTCTTTTAAATACACCTGCCTGACACTGACCAGGAGATCAAAGTGAACATTGCTAATAACGGGACAAATTGACATTATCTGTCTTCTGATATGACACACTGAAAGGAACACAGCACCACTTCGGTGATATTGCTGGCAAAATGCATAAACTACTCATGAGGAACTATCACACAAACCCAAACTGAGGGAAATTCTACGAAATAAATTATGTGAAATTTTCAAAAATATTATGGTCAGCAAAGACAAGGAAAAGCTGAAGAATCATTCTAGATTTGAAGAGACTAAAGAGACATGAAAAGTAAATATAACACATGATTCTGGATTGGATCTTGAAACAGAAGGAAAAAACATTTTTTTCTGTACATATTGGAAAAGGTAAAATTTGGATGAGATGAGTAGATTAGATGGTGCTACTGTATCAATGTCAATTTTCTGCATTTGATGGCTGAACTGTGGTTACGTAGGAGGGTGCAATTCTCTTTTAGGAAATACACACTGACATTTGTACGGGTATTGGGGCATCAAGTCTGCAGATTACTCTCAAGTGATTCATGAAAAAATTATATATATATATATGTAAAGAGAGAGAGAATGATAAAGCAAATGTGGCAGCTGTTAACATTTGGAAAGCCTGGGTAAATGGTATATGGAAGTTCTTTGCATTATTCTTTCAATTTCTCTAAGTTTGAGATTATTTCAAAAGAAAAGCTAAAGAAAAAAATGAAAGATTATCTTAAACCAAGAGCCACTAGGTTACTTACCATTACCATTAAAATGAGGAGGTTCACTACCGCCATAAAACAAATTGAAAAAAAATATTATGTAATTTTCCTGGGATCCTTCAGACCTGCTAAATAAGAATATTGGGGAGCTCGGAGAAGCTCCAGAGGTGACACTCAGAAGGGAAAATTGAAGAAAGAAAACCTTGAGCTTGTGATGGTCTGTAGATGGGAAAATTTTGCATAGATAGGGTTTTTTGTTTTTGTTTTTTCCCCCTGTAACTCCTTACTCCTATCACTGCCTCTAGCAGCCAGGTGACTATGACGCACAGCCACTGCGGCCAAGCACCCTGTAAGCAAGTCCTCTCGGTTCTAGGATCTCCGGGGTAGGTCTGAGAAGGAGGAAATTCTGCTTCCTGGCCTGGCCTTTAGGGCAACTCACATCCAAGCTACTTCACTTAAAAAAAAAAAAAAAAAACTTTACTAAGGTGTAAATATCTGATAATGACTTAGCTCAGCTTCCCAAACTATGTTCCTCCAAACACTAATGCCACTAGGAGTTGTTCCCTGAAAACAAAACAAACAAAAAACCCATCTAGTTCTTGGATCAAATAAGTCTGTATAATGCTGCACATTGTAGCTCTTTCCTAGAAATTTATAATATACATTAGTTTATAAATATACATTAGTTTATAAAGTAATCTGGTTAATTTTGCTTAATTCGGTGCTTCACAAATGTTTTTGGCCACGGAACACTTTCCCCTTACACTTAACACCTATCACATACTTGTGTTCTCCATGTTTACTTACGAAGGCCGTGTGTACCGTTAAGGATGCTGCAGGAAAACATCCAAGGTAGATGGGTCTCAGGCATGGTTCAGTCAGGGCCTGTCTCAGGTCATTCACTTTTCTCACAGTTCTACCTTCTGGTGTGTGTCAGCTTTACTCTCAGGACCGCTTACCTCGTGAGATTTCAAGATGCTATGAGCAGCAACTAGGTTTGGTGCTTCTTTCTTCACAGCCAGAGATAAAATGTATTGCACCCACTCTGGCTGGTTTACTCCTAAGCCAAATCACTGAATCAAGGAAAATGGGATTGCCCTGTTATCTTTAACCCACGGGGGCGCACCCTGGTGTTGGGAGGGGCCCCATTCATACACTGGCAGCTACACAATGGGAAAGGGGTGGAATGGTTGTTGGGGAGGCAATAGAGATGTCTGTCAACTGTGGAATTTAAGCTCGCAGAGAAATGGGGCATTGTGCCTTGTGCAATTAGGCCTCAAAATCACCAGCTCCTCTGGCTCCGAAGGTAGTTCTAAGTCTCAGGTTGGTCTGTCTTTGGGTGAGGGGCAAGCCCCCTGAATGTAGTCCCCTCCTCTCCCGTGGAGACTGGAGGAGAGTAGAGGGCAGAGACAGAGGTGCAGCACTGAGGAAATAAGAATATCAGTGTATCAAGTTGCCTTTTCTTTTTTTAAAATTCCTATGCTTTCCCACAGGTGGATTTTGCTTTCTTTATACCTACCCAGACTTTCCTGCAGGCCCTGGTTACTGTTCACCTTCTCTCGGGACACTTCTGAAAAGAATATTGAACAAAGATTTCTTGCCAGTTCTCTCATCAGAGGTTAAATTCCAAAGGTTATTTTTTTAAGCCTTTATCTTAACCTTTTGCCTCATAATTTTGAAGTAAAACCCTTCCTGGGATGCGCCCTCACAAAGTGCTAAGAACTGAAAAAAGTGTCATTATTATACTTGCAGTAATCTCCAAACAACATCAGCCAATTCAAGTATTTGTAAATAATTTTGCCTAGGATGGTTTTGTTGTTACCAAGAAACTACTATGCTAGGTCAATACCGAGGCTTCAGTTAGATCTAATGCACACAATAAACAAAAATAAATAAAAGTCAAACTTTCCTCTTTTCCTTTGAAATAGTTAATGTTGCAAAAACAGTGCATTCATGTGGCTACACTGGCTTTGAAGGTGAGCCATGATTCATTCATGGCCGAAAGTAGGTGAGCGGTGGCTCCCGGAGCTCAGCCCTGCCCCCTGTAGGAAGTCTCAGTCAGTGACCTGTGCCTGTTTCAGCGTCCAATTAGGGTTATCTCTTTCTCCTTCCTTATCTTCCTCTCTTCCCTTCCTTTTCCTTCCTTTCCTTCCCTCAAAACACTGCCGCAGAGGAAAAGACCTAAGAAACTATTGAAAATTTATATAACGTCTTACCCCAACTACTCTCTTGTCCTCCTTGAAATCATCAGCTGCTTGTTAGGTTACTGTCTAATTCATTTAATAAATTACTATGTGATGAGGTGTCTTATCACACACATGTGTATACGTTCATGTGCACACACACACACACACACACACACACAAATTTTTAATGAGGTCATCAACACCTCAATGCAAAATAGTGATAAGAACTGAGAATCTTAGATCCTCCTCCACCACCAAGTGTTTCCTGCTTTTTTTATTCAACCATGGAGGTTGAATAGGGTTTGAAATTCTTTAGGGTTACTTTGGGATAGAGTAAACCATTAAAACCATGTCTTGGGCAACAGACATGAACAGACACTTCACCAGAGAAGACATTCAGGAGGCTAACAAACACATGAAGAGATGCTAGTAATCAATAGCCATTAGAAAGATACAAATAAAAACTACAATGAGATGCCACCTCACACAGGCAATAATGGCACTGATCAAAAAAGGTAAAAAAAACCAGAGAACAACAAATGCTGGTCAGGTTATAGGGAGATTGGAACTCTCATACACCGCTGGTGGGAATGGGAATGTAAAATGGTTACAACCACTGTGGAAAATGGTATGGCGCTTTCTTAAAAAGCTAGAAATAGAAATACTATGTTGTTGTTAGGTGCTGTCAAGTTCATTCTGACTCACAGGGACCCTATGTACAACAGAATGAAACACTGCCTGGTCCTTTGCCATCCTCACCATAGTTGTGATGCTTTAGCCCATTGTTGCAGCCACTGTGTCAATCCATCTCTTGAAGGTCTTCCTCTTTTTCACTGACCCTGTACTTTACCAAACATGATGTCCTTCTCCAGGTATTGGTCCCTCCTGATAACATGTCCAAAGTACCTGAGCCAAAGTCTCGCCACCCTTCATTCTAAGGAGCTTTCTGGCTGTACTTCTTCCAAGACAGATTTGTTTGTTCTTTTGGTAGTCCGTGGTATATTCAACATTCTTCTAGATCACCATAATTCAAAGCCATCAGTTCTTCTTTAATCTTCCTTATTCATTGTCTGGCTTTCACGTGCATATAAAGTGATCGAAAACACCACAGCTTATATGGTCACTATGAGCCAGAATCGATTCAACAGCAAAGACAGTTTGGTTTTTGGTTTGGGTCAGGCACACCTTAGACCTTAAAGTGTCATCTTTGCTTTTTAACACTTTAAAAAGGTCTTTTACAGCAGATTTGCCCAGTGCAATGCGTCACTTGATTTTTTGGCTGCTGCTTCCATGGGCTTTCATTGTGGATCCAAGGAATACTATATGGCCCAGCAATCCCACTGCTAAGTATATATCCTAGAGAAATAAGAGCCGTGACATAACTACACATATGCACACCCATGTTCATTACAGCATTACTCACAATAGCAAAGAGATGGAAACAACCTAAATGCCCATCAACAAATGAATGGATAAACAAATTGTGGTACATACACACAATGGAATACTACGCAATGATAAGAATAATGATGAATCCACGAAACATCTCACAACATGGATGAATGAGGAGGACATTATGCTGGGTGAAATAAGTCAGCCACAAAAGGACAAATACTGTATGAGATCACTATTATAAAAAATCAAGAAAAGTTTACACATAGAAAGAAACATCCTTTGATGGTCACCAGGGATGGGACGGACACAGAGAATCACTGATTAGATAATAGACACGTATTAATTTTGGTGAAGGGGAAGACAGTGCACAATATGGGGAAAGTCAGCACAAACTGGATTCATTTTCTGAGATTCATGCTTTGTATATTCCGTTTTCGGATTGCTAATGCCTGGACAAATTGAAGAGGAATGGTGCCACATTCATCCTCAAAAAGATCACTGCAAAATCCATCCTGAAGTAAAACTCTGCCAGTGATAGGATAATATCCATACGCCTTTTTTTTTTTAGAAGGAAGACCAGTTGATATGACTATTATTCAAATTTATGCATCAACCACCATGGCCAAAGATGAAGAAATTGAAGATTTTTCAATTCATTTTCTCAATGGCACCTCACAAGTTGGTACTTCTGCAGTGTGAAACGGATCGAAAATCCAGTCAGGATGCATTGATAATTACTGGTGATTAGATGCAAAAGTTGGAAACAAAGAGGAAGGATCAGTAGTTGGAAAATATGGCTTTGATGATAGAAAGAATGCTGGAGATCGCATGATAGAATTTTGCAAGACCAACAACTTCTTCATAGCAAATACCGTTTTTCAACGATATAGATGGCAACTATACATTTGGACCTCGTCAGATGAATACACAGAGAATCATATCAGCTACATCTGTGGAAAGAGATGATGGAAAAGCTCGATATGATCAGTCAGAGCAAGTCCAGGGGCCAACTGTGAAACAGACCATCAATTGCTCATATGCAAGCTCAAGCTGAAGCTGGAGAAAATTAGAACACGCCCACGAGATCCAAAGTATGACCTTGAGTATATCCCACCCGAATTTAGAGACCATCTCAAGAATAGATTTGACTCATGGAACATTAATGATTGAAGACCAGTTGAGTTGTGGAATGACATCAAGGACATCGTACGAAGAAAGCAAGAGGTCATTAAAAAAGACAGGAAAAAAAGGAAAGACCAAAATGGATGTCAGAAAAAACTCTGAAAGTTGCTTTTGAACATAGAGTAAATAAAGCAAGTGGAATAAATGATGAAGTAAAAGAGTTGAACAGAAGATTTCAAAGGGCGGCTTGAGAAGACAAAGTAAAGTATTATAATGACATGTGCAAAGACTGGAGCTAGAAAACCAAAAGAGAAGAATATGCTGTGCATTTCTCAAGCTGAAAAAACTGAAGAAAAAAATTCAAACCTCTAATTGTAATACTGAAGGATTCTATGGGGAAAACATTAAACGACTCAAAAAGCATCCAAAGAAGATGGAAGAAATACACAGAGTCGCTATACCGATAAGAATTGGTCGACATTCAACCATTTCAGGAGGTACCATATGAGCAGGAACCAATGGTACTGAAGGAAGAAGTCCAAGCTGCACTGAAGGCATTGTCAAAAAGCAAGGCCCCGGGAATTGACAGAATACCTATTGAGATGTTTCAACAAACGGGTGCAGCACTGGAAGTGCTCATTCACCTATGCCAAGAAATTTGGAAGACGACTCCCTGGCCAACCGACTGGAAGAGATTCATATTTGTATCCATTCCAAACAAACGTCATCCAACAGAATGCAGAAATTATCAAACAAAATCATCAATGTCACACAAAAGTAAAATTTTGCTGAAGATCACTCAAAAGCAGTGGAGGCAGTACATCGACCGGGAACTGCCAGAAATTCAAACTGAATTCAAAAGAGGACGTGGAATAAGGGAAATCATTGCTGATGTCAGATGGATCCTGGCTAAAAGCCGAGAATACCAGAAAGATGTTTACCTGTGTTTTATTGACTATGCAAAGGCATTTGACTCTGTGGATCATAACAAATTATGGCTAACATTGCAAAGAACGGGAATTCCAGAACACTTAATTGTGCTCATGAGGAATCCATATGTTGAGAAAATAATCCGAGAACCTGACCTATGTGAAGAAGAAAGGGGCATCAGGATTGGAGGACGACTCATTAACAACCTGCATTATGCAGATGACACAGCCTTGCTTGCTGAAAGTGAAGAAGACTTGAAGCACTTACTGATAAGACCAAAGACCACAGCCTTCTGTATGGATTACACCTCAACATAAAGAAAACAAAAATCTTCACAACTGGACCCATAGGCAACATCATGGTAAAGGGAGAAAAGACTGAAGTTGTCAAGGATTTCATTTTACTCAGATCCACAATCAACACCCATGGAAGCAAAGCAAGAAATCAAACAACGCATTGCATTGGGCAAATCTGCTGCAAAAGACCTCTTTAAAGTGTTGAAGAGCAAAGATGTCACTTTAAGGACTAAGGCACACCTGACCCAAGCCACGGTGTTTCCAGTTGCCTCATACTCGTGCAAAAACTGGACAATGAGTAAGGAAGACCGAAGGAGAATTGATGCCTTTGAATTATGGTATTGGCGAAAAATATTGAATACACCATGGACTGCCAAAAGAATGAACAAATCTGTCTTGGAAGAAGTATAGTCAGAATGCTCATTAGAAACAAGGATGGTGAGGCTTCATCTCACATACTTTGGACATATTATCAGGAGGGACCAGTCCCTGGAGAAGGGCATCATTCTTGGTAAAGTAGAATGTCAGTGAAAAACAGGAAGACCCTTAATGAGATGGACTGACACCGTGGCTGCAACAATGGGTTCAAGCATAACATGATGGTGAGGATGGCATAGGACTGGGCCGTGTTTCATTCTGTTTTACTTGGGGTGGCTATGAGTCAGAACCAGCTCAATGTCACCTCACAACAACAGCAACGGTAGTGTTTTGTTCTGTTGTACATAGGTTCGCTATGAGTTGGAACCGACTTGATGGCACCTAACAACCATAACAACATGGTAAATATTATAACATATACAATCCTACGACAGCAGTAACAACAAACAATAATTTACAAGTGAATACATGCTAAATACTTGTGACAAGTTGTACAGGAGTATACCCCTGCGCATATATAGGTATGGTTGTGGATATTTCTACATACATATTTATATGTGCTGCATGTATATTTATATATATAATAGAACACACAAGAGGCACAGTTAGGGAAACTTGTTAGGTGCCATCGAGTCAGCGCCGACTCATAGTGACCCTACATACAACAGAAGGAAACATTGCCCGATCCGGCGCTATTCTCATAATCATTGTTATCCTTAAGCTTATTGTTGCAGCCACTGTGTGGATCCATCTCATTGAGGGGCTTCCTCTTTTTCGCTGACCCTCTACATTACCAAGCATGATGTTCTTCTCCAGGGACTGATCCCTCCTGACAACATGTAGAAATTATGTGAGGCATAGTCTTGCCATCCTTACTTCTAAGGAGCATTCTCTACTTCTTCCAAGACAGATTTGTTTGTTCTTTTGGCAGTCTATGGTATACTGAATATTTTTCTCCAACACCACAATTCAAAGGTATCAATTCTTCTTTGGTCTTCTTTATTCATTGTCCAGCTTTCATATGCACAGAAGGTGATTGAAAACATCGTGGCTTGGGTCAGGCGCACCTTAGTCCTCAAGGTGACTTCTTTGCTTTTCAACACTTTAAAGGGTTCTTTTGCAGCAGATTTTGCCAATGCAATGCGTCTTCTGATTTATTGACTGCTGCTTCCATGGGTGTTGATTGTGGATCCAAGTAAAATGAAATCTTTGACAACTTCAATCTTTTCCCCATTTTTCATGATGTTGCTCATTGGTCCAGTTGTGAGGATTTTTGTTTTCTTTATGTTGAGGTGTAATCCATATAGAGGGCTGTGGTCTTTGCTTTTATTAGTAAGTGCTTCAAGTCCTCTTAACTTTCAGCAAGCCAGTTGTGCCATCTGCATAACGCAGGTTGTTAATGAGTCTTCCTTCTATCCTGATGCCCTGTTCTTCATACAGTCCAGCTTCTCGGATTATTTGCTCAGCATACAGACTGAATAGGTATGATGAAAGGATACAACCCTGACACAAAACTTTCCTGACTTTAAACCACGCAGTATCCCCTTATTCTGTTCTAAAGACTGCCTCTTGATCTATGTAAAGTTTCCTCATGAGCACAATTAAGTGTTCTGGGATTCCCATTCTCCACTATGTTAGCCTTGATTTGTTATGATCTACACAGTGGAAGGCCTTTGCATAGTCATTAAAACACAGGTAAACATCTTTCTGATATTCTCTGCTTTCAGCCAGGATCCATCTGACATAACAATAATATCCCTGGTTTTGGCTCTTCTGAATCTGGCTTGAATTCCTGGCAGTTCCTTGTACAATATACTGCTGCCTCTGCTTTTGAGTGATCTTCAGCAAAATTTTACTTGGGTGTGATATCAATGATATTGTTTGATAATTTCTGAATTCAATGGGATCACCTTTCTTGGGAATAGGCATAAATATAGATCTCTTCCAATTGGTTGGCCAGGTAGCTGTCTTCTAAATTTCTTGGCATAGATGATTGAGTGCTTCCTGTGCTGCATCCTTTTGTTGAAACATCTCAGTCAGTATTCCGTCAATTCTTGGAGCCTTGCTTTTCGACAATGCCTTCAGTGCAGCTTGGACTTCTTCCTTCAGTACAGAAACAGGCTGCTCAGCCATATCTTGAATAGTACCTGAGCCAATTTTTTTCCCTTCTTCTTTCTCTCCTTTCCCTCCCCTAGCCCATCCCTGCCTCCAAGTAAGATCCTGATGTTAGCTCCCCAAATGGTTAAGTGTTAACCAATGTTTCCTCTAAGACTGTGGAAAACAAGTGATATAGATCTAACCTGTCAAATAAGAGGAAGAAAGGCGCTAGCTACCCCCTGAGCTGATGGGATAATAGCAGGAAAAGATCGACATGTTTGAAGTATGACCACCGAAACCAAACAGAAGAAAGAGAGTGCACATTCCGCAAGTCCCTAAAACTTATGGCCCCTTTTCCCTTAAAAACCTGAGCCGACGGTAGTCTGGGGAGACAGACGACTCTAGGAGGAGATCATTCCCCTCTGTCTCCATATACTGATATATCTAATAAAGCTCTAGCTACCCACCTCACCTGTCTCGAGAATTGGCTATTTGCGGCAGGAGGCTCTAACTCGTGAAATTGCAGTAACAGTACCATTGGTTCCTGCTCATATGGTACCTCCTGAAATGGTTGAATGTCGACCAATTCTTATCGGTATAGCGACTCTGTGTATTTCTTGCATCTTCTTTGGATGCTTTTTGAGTCGTTTAATGTTTTCCCCATAGAATCCTTCAGTATTACAATTAGAGGTTTGAATTTTTTTCTTCAGTTTTTTCAGCTCGAGAAATGCACAGCATATTCTTCTCTTTTGGTTTTCTAGCTCCAGTCTTTGCACATGTCATTATAATACTTTACTTTGTCTTCTCAAGCCGCCCTTTGAAATCTTCTGTTCAACTCTTTTACCTCATCATTTATTCCACTTGCTTTATTTACTCTATGTTCAAAAGCAACTTTCAGAGTTTTTTCTGACATCCATTTTGGTCTTTCCTTTTTTTCCTGTCTTTTTTAATGACCTCTTGCTTTCTTCGTTTACGATGTCCTTGATGTCATTCCACAACTCACCTGGTCTTCAATCATTAATGTTCCATGAGTCAAATCTATTCTTGAGATGGTCTCTAAATTCGGGTGGGATATACTCAAGGTCATACTTTGGATCTCGTGGGCGTGTTCTGATTTTCTCCAGCTTCAGCTTGAGCTTGCATATGAGCAATTGATGGTCTGTTTCACAGTTGGCCCCTGGACTTGCTCTGACTGATCATATCGAGCTTTTCCATCATCTCTTTCCACAGATGTAGCTGATATGATTCTCTGTGTATTCATCTGACGAGGTCCAAATGTATAGTTGCCATCTATATTGTTGAAAAATGGTATTTGCTATGAAGAAGTTGTTGGTCTTGCAAAATTCTATTATGCGATCTCCAGCATTCTTTCTATCACCAAAGCCATATTTTCCAACTACTGATCCTTCCTCTTTGTTTCCAACTTTTGCATTCTAATCACCAGTAATTATCAATGCATCCTGATTGGATTTTCGATCCGTTTCACACTGCAGAAGTTGGTAAAAATCTTCAATTTCTTCATCTTTGGCCTTAACGATAGGTGTGTAAATTTAAATAATAATCATATTAACTGGTCTTCCTTGTGGGGCTATGGATATTATCTTATCACTGACAGCATTGTACTTCAGGATAGATCTTGAAACATTCTTTTTGATGATGAATGAATGCATTCCTTTCAAGTTGCCATTCCCAGCATAGTAGACCATATGATTGTCCAATTCAAAATGGCCAAAATAAGTCCATTTCAGCTCACTAATGCCTAGGATTTTAATGTTTATGCATTCCATTTCATTTTTGATGACTTCTAATTTTCCTAGTTCATACTTCATACGTGCAAGTTTCGTTTATTAATGGATGTTTGCAGCTGTTTCTTCTTATTTTGAGTCCTGCCACATCAGCAAATGAAGGTCCTGAAAGCTTGACTCCATCCACGTTGTTAAGGTGGAGTCTACTTTGAGGAGGAAGCTCTTCCCCAGTTGTCTTTTGAGTGCCTTCCAACCTGTGGGGCTTATCTTCCGGCACTGTATCAATCTTTTCAGACGTAGAGTGCCGGGTCCTTCTTCCTAGTCTGTTTTAATCTGGAAGCTCAGCTGAAACCTGTCCACCATGGGTGACCGTGCTGGTATTTGAATACTAGTAGCATAGCTTCCAGCATCACAGAAACTCAGAAGCCCTCACAGTACGACAAACTGACAGACACGTGAGGGGGGAACTTCTTATGCCGATTGACCTAGATGTCTAAGAAACTTCTCAGACATAATCAAACACAAGGAACTGAGATAGTGGAGTTGAAGGCTCAGGACCATAGTCTCTGGGGATATCTAGGTCAGTTGGCATAAAATAGTTCGTAAAGATAATGTTCTACATCCTACTATGGTGAGTAGCATCTGGAATCTTAAAAACTTGCTAGCGACCCTCCAAGATACAACTATTGCTCTCTTCATGATTGGAGCAAAAGACAGTGAAGAAAACTAGGCTCAAGAAAGCAATCAGTCCAAAGGACTACTGGCCCACGTGAACCACAACCTCCGTTAAACTGAGACCAGAAGAACTAGTTGGTGCCCAGTCACCACTGCTGACCAACCACTCTGACCAGGCACACAGTAGAAACTTCCAGATAGAGTGGGAGAAAAAATGTAGAACAAAATCCAAATTTATAAAAAAAGACCAGACTTACTGATCTAATAGACACTGGAGGAACCTCCAAGACATCCTTCTAACATGGAACTTAAGCCACTCCCGGAGATCACCTTTCAGCCAAATAATAAAAACCCAGAACCAAACCCATTGCTGTTGAGTCAATTTTGACTCATAGTGACCCTATGTAGAACAGCCCCATAGTGGTTCCAGGGAGCAGATGGGGGATTCAAACTGCTGACCTTTTGGTTAGCAACCACTTAACCACAGTGCCACCAGGGCTCCAGCTGAATAATAGATCCAAAAACACCAAACCCGTTGCCAGTCGAGCTGATTCTGACTCATAGTGACCCTTTCAGACAGAGTAGAACTGCCCCACAGGGTTTCCAAGGAGTGCCTGGTGAATTCGAACTGCCGGTTAGCAGCCATAGCACTGAACCACTATGCCATCAGGATTTCCAAATAAGAGATAGGCCTATAAAATAAACAATAACACCAGTGAGGAAGCTGTTCCTTAGAACAATCAATTATACGAGACTCAAAGGGCAACGTTTGTTCAAAAGCAAGAATGAGAAGGCAGGGAGGGACAGGAAAGCCAGCAGAATGGAAACGGAGAAACCAGGGTAGAAATGGGGAGAGTGCTGACACATTGCAGGGATTGCAACTCATGTCATAAAACAATTTGTGTATGAATTATTGAATGAGAAACTGGTTTACTAAGTAAACTTTCACCTAAAACACAATGAAATGTTAAAAAAATAAAAAATCTTTTGCCAAATATCTGCCTCAGGGCAGAATCAGAGCCTGATATTTGTGAGAGTTTCTTGAGATTGAAAATTCCTCAAGGCCATCTTAGGCTTGTGAGTCTGCTCTATTCTTTTAAATTCACCAGCTCAGCAGATGTAAAGGACAGAATCATTCAGTCTCAGGGTAGGAGATGATCTTAAAGGATCTATCCTCTCTTCTAAGATACAGTTTTCCTGACAAGTTGTAATCTAGTCTCTCCTAAAACATTTCCAGGAGCAAGCCTTTGAAGGAGGCCTGTGTTACTTTCAAACCAAAAACCTAAATCTGTTGCCACTGAGTGAATTCCAACTCATGGCAATCTGTGCATTTCAGAGAACTGTGCTCCATAGGGTTTCCCATGGCTGTAATCTTAGGGAAGAAGATCTTCAGGCCTTCCTCTGAAGGTGCTGCTGATTGGATTCGAACTGCCAATCTTTTGGTTAGTAGTCAAGCATAAACCATTTGTGCCGCCCAGGGACCTGATTTTACTTTCAGATGGTACTCATTGTTTGAAAAGTCTGCATTATGTTTGGCTAAAGTCTACCTTTCTATAGTTTCCACCCTGCTTCTACCTTCTGGAATAATATAGAAAATATCCAGTGTTTCTATCTGGCAGCCTTTCAAATTCCTGGAGGTTGTGGCCATGTGAAACTGGACCCCCAATATTACCAGGTCTTCCAACTTTTCAACAAAAGCTATAAATTGAGATTTTCTTATGCAGTTGTTTGATTTTTAAATATTGGCACCTAACGTAAAAACCAGAACACTGTAGATGCCAAATAAAACATATCTACTTTTTTTTTTTTTTTTTACTGGGTGCCAGTTTGCAAATTCAGCCAAATCACCGTCAACTCGACTGACGCTGGGTAAAGGATTACAAAAGGGAGGTTAGGAAGAGCTGCTTATAAAATAGTTTTTGCTATAAGCAACTGGGTTATTACAATGAGCCTAAAACGCCACATGCTTATATTAATGGTGAATAAAAATAGTCCAGGGTTGTAGTATCTCTAGTTTTTTACAGTGACAGTATAACGTCTTCCAATTGCTGATTGCAAAATGCCACTGGGAATGAGCTGAGCTTTGTTGTGCTGTCTTGAATAAGTATGTACTATATCGGAACTCTGGTGGCGCAGTGGTTAAGAGTTCGGCTACTACCCAAAAGATTGGCAGTTCAAATCCACTAGGTGCTCGTGGAAACCCTATGGGGCAGTTCTACTCTGTCCTGTAGGGTTGCTATGAGTCAGAATGGACTCGACGGCAAGGGGTTTTTTATATTGGGATAGCTAACTTGGGACCCTCATAGGCCACAACTCCTTTCATATGTGTTTTTCATGAGCACATCTTGTTCAAAATCAAGTCCCGTGAGTCTCCTGCCTTAACCACTCAGTTTAAGGTGAAAATGATGGGTGTATCGGATAGGTGTTCCTCTGAGTAAAAACTGCTGCCCCAAGCAGTGCGTTCTTCTCTGAATGTTGCATCTTTAATTCTCCTTTTCAGAGAAAGGATGATCAACATCACCAGGCACTTTTGAAAATGGCGCAGAAAGGGGATGTTTTAGTTGTCCAGTGCCACTGTAACAGAAGTACCGCAAGAGGATGGTTTTAAAAAGCAAATTTTCTCACAGCTTAGGAGGCTAGAAGTCTGAATTCAGGGTGCTGGCTCTAGGAGAAGGCTTTCTCTGTCGGCTCTGGAGGAAGGTCCTTGCCTCTTCTGAGCTTCTGCTCCTGGACAGTCCTCATGTGGCTTGGCATGTCTCTTCCCCCATCTCTGCTTGCTAGCTTGCATTTAATATCTATGAGTTGGAATCGACTCAGCGGCAACTGGTTTGGCTTTTTTTGTTTGTTTGGTACGTTTCAAAAGAGATCAACTCAAGATATGCCCTACACTAATCCTGTCTCATTAACAAAAAAGACAACCCCTTCCCAAATGAGATTATAACCATAGGCATAGAGGTTCGGATTTACAACACATGTTCGGGGGGAACACAATTCGATCCATAACAGAGGATTTAACAACGTTGAACTTTCCATGTGATTTTTGCATCTGGTTCCATTGTTATTGTTGTTCGTTGCCATGAAGCCAGCCCCTGACTCATGGCAATCCCATGCACAATGGAATGAAGTGCTGCCTGGTCCTGTGCCATGTTCATGATCGGTTGTGAATCAGACCATTGTGATCCATAAGGTTTTCACTGGCTGATTTATGGAAGTAGATCACCAGGCCTTTCTTCCTAGTCTTAGTCTAGAAGCTCCACTAAAACCTGTGCAGCATCACAGAAACGCATGAGTCTCCACTGACAGATGGGCAGTGACTACTCGGGAGGCGCGTCGGCCAGGTCTCCCTCAGAGAAGGCACAAATTCTGTGTCTGAACCACCATCGCCTCGCCCCTACTGTCCTTGTTATTAGAGTTCTAAACAGCAATAGCGCCCTGCGAGAATATCTGGTTTCCAAATGATTCATCTTCTCACAGACCTTGATATTCAATCCAGGTGTGGGAATAAACCACGTAGCCCTTATGTTCCGTCCCTGGGGCTTGGAAAGGCTTCAGTGAAATTCTATAGCAAAAGATGCAGGCGTTTCCCCTGAGTTCCTTTTTGTTCTGCTAACTTTTTATCTCTGAAAAGCAAAGGGATTTCCTCTGGGGATTAAGCAGAGAAACAAGCTAAAGTAGAGGTAGGATTTCATTAGAACTAAGGGAAGCAAAATATCCAGAAGTCAACTCAACAAGAAATCCTTTTTCCCGACCTTGGACTGTTTCCTCTTTATCTCCAGCTGAGAGCTGCAGGAATCCTGGCCCCACTGAGGTTTCCCATTCTCCTTTCTCCTGGCTGCGGGAATACCTGGGACAAACAGTACCAGTTGCCACTACCCGATGTGCATCAGAGCAGAGCTATGCTCCACTGGGTTTTCAGTGGCTGATTTTTTGAAAGTAGGTCACCAGGCCTTTCTTCCGACGTGCCTCTGAGTGGAACCTCCAACCTTTCAGTTATCAGCTGAGCATGCTAACCGTTTGCACCATCCAGGGACTTTGGACAAACAGCAATGGTTACTTAAGCGAGGCGGAGAGGAATCTCATTCAAAAGTACATACAATGACTTTTTTTTCTTTGAAATTTTCAAGTTTTTACATGTGTTATTTTGTTCACATTAAATCATTTTGAAATAAAAATTTAAAAATTAATAGGTGCCTCTCTCATCATAGCACCTTTTGGTTTGAAGAGTCAATGAAAGCATTAGAGGTAGAATGAATAATTTTCTCAGCGATAGATCTTAGAAGCTACTGTACGAAGAATGAGATGAAAGTAGAATTTCCTGTTCACAGAAAGCATCAGGTTTTGTAAGCTGTCCAACACGCTACTATACACATTTGTCCCAGTCACACTTTTTATTGCAATCCAGGAATCTGCAGAAAGAGTAGGGTATGACAGTAAAGGGAAAGGATCTGTGTCAGAGCAGTTACCCTAAAGCTACCCTGTCATATTCATCATCTGTCAACATAAGGCTAGATAAAAAGTACGTATTTAGCAGCTATTCAGGAACCACTAAGGACGAACCCTGAAACAAACAATAAGTCATACTTCTGTTAGATCTGTTTCTCAAATTTTTACATTTTGATTTGTGGTTAACATTCACTTTCAATATGTTCAATGGTAAACGGAGGGAATAAATTCTAAGTAAATCATGTCTTTTATTATTTTTGAAGTTGTTTTCTTTTGATTATGATTAATTTCAAAAACTTTAAAGAGACACTATTGATTGTCAATTCTGTGTCTTTAACTTTATTTTTCTTGCACTTATGACCATGTCTTTTGTTTTTAGAGAGATACTTGGGTCATGCTTGAATTGCTTTGGCAGTTTCCCTTCTAATTTAACATACTGCATGTCTATTTTTGTTTAAAACTACTCTTCATTACATTTTGGGGTGTCCTCTCTGATCCAAATAATATTTAATGGAGTATAAGTTTTTCGTATTTCGTGTGGAGTTGAGCATTTTATTTTGTTATTTCTAATTTTATGATTTGCTTTCTGGATATAGAGCATATAGAAACCAAAAAAACCCCAAACCCATTGCTGTTGAGTCAATTCTGACTCATAGCAACACTATAGGATAGAGTAGAACTGCCCCATAGAGTTTCCAAGGAGCACCTGGTGGATTTGAACTGCCAGCCTTTGGGTTAGCAGACATAGCACTTAACCACTATGCCACCAGGGTTTCCAAGAGCACACAGAGTTTTGGCTTACTTATGTGGTCCAGAACATGGCCAATTTTTGTTGAAGATACATGTGGGAAAGAAAAGCAAATCTGCTTATACCTCTGTATAAGCCTGACTGATTACTTTTGTATAATTCTGTATCAGATGGAAAATCAAACTGTACTTCTGAAATGTTGAGATTCCATATTGCATTATATTATATATTACATTTCTGTCAATTTTCTTCACTTAGTTCTTTTTGCTTCATAAATTCACAATTTTTAGAGATGTGAGTTTATCCTCTTATTTTTGTTGTGAAATCTACTGTATTATGAGAAGACTCTTGTGAAAAACCCAAAACCAAACCCGCTGCAGTCGAGTTGATTCCGACTCATAGCGAGCCTATACGACAGAGTAGAACTGCACCATAGAGTTTCCAAGGAGCACCTGGTGGATTCGAACTGCTGACATCTTAGTTAGCAGCTGTAGCACTTAACCATTACGCCACCAGGGTTTCCGACTCTTGTGAAGGAGACCACAAAATTTAGGTGCCTGGCATAAGGAGAGCCTTCTGCCTGAAATGTAGTTCAGGCTCCATTTTGTTGTTTACTGCTCATTCTGAGCTGACTCTCAAAAAGCCAGATGCTAGAATAGTTCAGCAAGCCTTTAGGCTTCCCTCCCCTCCCTTCCTCTCACAGCAACCTCCTGAGAAGAGCACTTACTCAGGCTGACCTCCAAAACATCCATAGGTTAACAAGATGTAACTGACTCAAACTTTAGGATTAACAAAACAATGCTTAGGGAATCTCATAATTGTTTTGTGTCTGTTAAAGCATGATTTTGTAAATACCGATCAATCAGAATTTTTTCCCTATAAGTTTTGGATTTTCCATACTTAAACTCCATGAAAAATTTCTTTCACCGAAACACTTTTGTGAATCCTTACAAAGTGCTGCCTGATCTTAATCGCTCTTGTCTTTCAATAAAACTCTTTGCTTTCAATGTAACAGAGACTCAAGTTCGCTCTTTGATACTCTCAAATCAGTCTTTATTTTTAACTGGAACACTTTTGAGATTTGACCCAAAAGAAAATGCAACTTATGTACTTTGCAAAGAAAATGCAACTAATGTACTTTGTACTCCTTACCAACACTTCCACCCCTTCTAACCTTTGCCTCTTGGCAAATCGTTGACCTATATTCCCAGTAAGCCCAGGCTCCTATTGTGTTACTTGGCTGACTCAGTTTGGATTTATGGAGGACAATCTGGTAATTATACTGTGTTCCTAGATTCAATGTATATTCATAAATCCTCTGGTGCATGAAGTCTAAAACCTCTTGACTTGCTAAGGCAAAATAGCTTTATAAGTCTTCAGGGAAAATGAAGTGTATAGTGTATTGATTATATATAATTCCTTTTAAATATCTACTATAGACCCAACTATTTTTATTAAGTTTGCTCATGGGTTGAACATGATTTTTTGACAGTAACCTCCAAGTATTAGAATCAATCACTTTCCCCCCCTTTGGGAGCCAAAGAGTTCTAGCTAGAGAGAAATGGTTTATCTTTCAGTCCTCTTGGACACGGTATCCCTCCTGGGAACAACAGCAGAATTGTGTTCATTCTACACAAGAATGAAATGTTAAGCAAATGCCTGGACTACTTTGTCTTCAGGGAAGGTAAGCAAGTTATATTTGTTCTCCAGACAGCCAGAGGGCAAGGGTAGTATGAGGTCCAGGTAAGTCTTTTTCTTTATGACACTCATTTGATTTCACATTCCAGGCCCTCCCCCCACTTCTCATTTGTGACTCACCTTTATTTAGGATAATTATGGCATTAGTTTTCTCAGACTGAATACCTCAGGATTTACTCAATGGCTAACATTTGGCCAGAAACTTGAAGTTTTCTGTGTATGGGAGGCTGATTTCTTTTTATAAAATTATTTTAACTGAATTAAAAAAAAATGAAGCATTAGCTTTAAATACCATACTTTTTTTTATTGTGTTTATGTTTAAGTGAAAGTTTACAAATCAAGTCAGTCTCTCATACAAAAACTTATACACACTTTGCTATATACTCCTAGCTGCTTCCCCCTAATGAGACAGCACACTCCTCCTCTCCCCCCGTTCTCCCCGTGTCCATTCAACCAGCTCCTGTGCCCCTCTGCCTTCTCATCTCACCTCCAGACAGGAGCTGCCCACATAGTCTCATATGTCTACTTGAGCCAAGAAGCTCACTCCACCAGTATCATTTTCTGTTTTATAGTCCCGTCCCTGTCTGAAGAGTTGGTTTGGGGAATGGTTCCAGTCTTGGGCTAACAGAAGGTCCGGGGACCATGACCTGGGGTCATGACCTGGGGTCCCTCTAGTCTCAGTCAGATCGTTAAGTCTGTTTTTTTTTTTTTAACGAGAATTTGAGGTCTGCATCCCACTGTTCCGCATATTATTCTGAAATGTAGCCTGGGGAAACCAAATAGCTACCATTTATTGAGCACTTACTCTGTGACAGTTACATTTCATAAACATAATTTACATTATTTTTACCTGTTACAGGTAAGGAAACTAAGCTTTGTGAATACCTTCCCCAAAGGTCACGCTGCAAGAGAATGGCAATGCTAGAGTTTGCATCCAAGTCTTTCTGGCCCTAAAGACTCTGCGTGTTAACTATTGAGCTATACAACAAATAGCGGGTCATAGTAATCCCCCTAAAACCCTTGCCTTTGAGTAGATGCAGACATTCCAAGGCTGTCAGTCTTAACTGAAGCAGACTGCCACATCTTCCTCCCACGGAGTGGCTGGTCAATTCAAAATGCTCACCTTTCAGTTAGTAGCCAAGTGCTTTAACCACTGTGCCACCAGGGCTTCTTTAGTAATGCCCACTCAGTCCTAAATATTGAGCGTCTAAATTTTTACCTATGCTATTTCCTCCAGTCCATACACCCTAGTTTTAACTTTTTTTTTTGACAATAAGTGAAATAGCAATGTTTTGAAAACACTGAAATAAATAAAAATTCTCCTTTATTCAACAACTATTTGTTAAGCCCCTCCTATAAGCCAGGCAGTGTGCTAGGTGGGGAATCCAAAGAGGCCAGGCTACCTTTTCAGAAGATTGTCATAGTGGAAGAGGCAAAACTGTATTATATACAACCTCTGTTGTACCCGAGATTTGTAAAGAATGCTGTACAGACAGTAGAAAGTACACAGTGATATTCAAGCTGCCTTTTAAAGGATGAATAGGAGTTTTCCAGGAGTCTCTCGGTGGCACAAACAGGCATTGGATTAACTTAAGGTTGGTGGTTCAAATCCATCCAGAGGCACCTTGGAAAGAAAGGCCTTTCGATTTGCTTCTGAAATATCACAGCCTTGAAAACCCTACGGAGTGCATTTCTACTCTGCAACACATGAGGTCATCACCAGAAGTTGGAACGGACTTGACTGGAACTGGTTTGGATTTTTCGGGGAGTTTTCCAAGCAGAGAAGGGTTAGGTAGGGTGACAGGGAATAGCATGCTCAATTTAAGTGGAGTTGGAAAGGGAATAGTATGTCTCATCCAAATAATGGAGCTGGGGATAAGATGTACACTTGAGGGGAGAGGTAATGTGGAAGAGAAGGCAAGCAGTGGGAAATAACCTTGGAAAGGCAGAGGTTGAGGACACAGGGTGACAGCCTCATTTTATCATATAAAAGGCTTGGATATCTATGGTGCGAACCAGACAAGGGTCAAAGGCACAAATGTCCACAGGGAACAGGTAGGTAATGTGAAATTTTAGAGGGAAGTGGGTCTACAATAAGAGGGTGGGGCATACCTGCCCCTACACACGGAGTCCCTGCCACCAGCTTTAGCTCACTGCTGCCATGGAGGAATGCAGGCCCAGTGTCCCAGATCCTCTGAGTTTCTTAGAGAAACTACATTTTAATATAAGCCAGAAATCTACATTTTAATATAAAATCTCCAATTTTTAAATATTGGCAAGTTTTTTAACAAAAGGTCTGTGAGCCAAGCAAAATAACTCAGCAGCTGGATTTGCGTTTACCCCATAGACAAGTGGCTGGCTCCATCTCCGTTGGCAATGAGTAGTTCAAGTTTGTATTAAAATTTGGAATCCTTAGTAAAATCCTGAAATAAAGAATCATATGCAGCTAGGAAGGTAAAATATAACACGTTTAACTTCTTTTTACATTGTATATTTTAAGCACACTCTAAAAAATTATTAAGTAGGTAAAATCTCCCTAAGGCTTGTTTTTCACATAGTCCACCCAGGCCCACTAATGGAACTTCCTATTTCTTCTGTACTATTTGAAATAATCTTCAAGATTAAAAAAAGATAATCTATTTGTAAATGAGATGCAGACTAACCTTTTGGAATGTCAGGCTAATGAAAATTTATCTTTAAAAGCCTCTGAAGCTCTTAACATCTACTTTAACAACTTGAATCAAGTCTAAGAGAAATATTTACATGCCAAAAAAAAAAAAAAGTCCTTTCTGCAGCAACCAGGAAGACAGTATTGAGAAATTCGATCGAGATAAGTTATCTAGTTGGTTGAACCAAATTCACTAACCAGATCATTTGAACCTGACAGCATCAACTGATATGGCTGGAGATTAAATGGTTCCTTTGGCTTTTTTTTCTTCAATCACAGAGATTCTGAGGACTCCCTCCTGGTCAGCCACTCCCCTGAAATTCAGTTTCTTCAAATGGGCTGCCAAGGTATACTGTTCAGGAATAGCTGAGAGTTTCTCAAATTTAATCATTTAATTGAACCCACTTCCATGGTAGAGGAGGAAGAAATCTGCAACTAAGTAATTGTTCCCATTTATTCACAAACTATTGCTGTGTGCCTACTGCAAGCTGGGAGCCCTTCTCAGTTCTGGAGATCCATCAATGATCAAAAAGCAGAGTCCCTGCCCTTGTGGATTTTACTCTTATGGGAGTGATTTATACATAAGGCAACACATGACACACCAGAAGGTAATGAACACTGGAGAACGTGAAGCCTGGTAAGAAGAACAAGCCATATAAGTAGGAAGGGTTACTATTTTATACGGAGTGGTCAGGGAAGGTAGCTCTGAAAAGATACCCTGTGAGCTGAGGCTGAGATGCTGTGACAGATACCTGGTGGGGAGGGTGTTCAGGCAGAGGAAATCCAAGTATGAATGCCCTCAGGTGGGAGCTATGCTTGTTCAAAGGAAAGCAAGAGTCACTGTGGCCAGAGCAAAGGGAGTAGAGTGAGAAATGAGGGGGAAATGAGGGGAGGCTGAAGAGTAAAAGGTAGGGGGCACAGATTATGTACTATCAAGGTTTGAGAGTTTACAGAGTGAGCTGGGGAGCCCTGGTGGGTTTTGAGCAGAAGAGTGATAGGCTCTGGCTCAGGCTTTTCGAGAACCTCTCTGGCCTGCCTGCCGTGTAAGGGTGAAAGCAGGGAGACAAGTTAGGAGGCGATGCAGTCCTCCAGGAAAGAGGAATCCTTAGTAAAATCCTGAGATAAATCATGGCTTGGGCCATGATGGTACCATTGGAGTGGTGAAAAATAGGTGTTTCATTCGTTTTGACAAGATTTGCTGAAGGACTGGAATGTGGGGTGCGAGACGGAAGAGTCAAAGGTCTTCAGTTTGAGCAACTGGAAGGAGCATTGACACTTATTGAAATAGGGAAGACTAGCAAGGAAGCTGCTGGAGCAGGGATCAGGAAGCAGGTGTGGGGGTAAAGTTTGGTTTTAGACACAGGCTATTAGACTTCCAAGTGGAGATGCTGATCAGATAGTTGGACGTACAAGTTAGAAAAGAGGGGCTGGAATCTGATGAAGACAAAGGAGATTCCTCAAAGGTATTTAAAAAAAAAAAAAGAGAGCGAGAGAGGAATTATCAAATGGCCCTCTTGAAAAAGTTTCAAAGCATTTTAACTGATGTCATCACTTTTTATATCACTTATAAAGGTCAGTGATGACTGTAAAAATATATGGCAACATATGTAAGAAGTGGCTAACGCTAGTTTAGTGGTTCTGAAAATGTGGTTCTCTGATCAGCAGCAGAAAGCTCACCAGTGAGCTTGTTGGAAATGCAAATTGGGCCCTCCTTCCTCCGTGAATCAGAATCTCTGGGGACGGGGGCCAGGAAACTGTGTTTTGACAAGTTCTCCAGGAGATCTTTATGCACATTAAAGACTGAATGAACTTGAAGATAAGAAGTTTAGTATTTCCAGGTTTTAATCATTTAAACAATAAAAAGAACATTTTTTTGAAGGTAAAAAGTCTTTATTGTTTGAAGCACAAAAAAGAGTAAAAAATTGGTATGACATTTCTTAGTCTTCTCAGTGAGGTAATAAAAATACAATGCGACTTAGTCTTTGTAAGCTCTTGAAAATGTCTAAAAGTCCACACTTTGTATGATATAAAAAGGCACAACACACAATGATTTTTTTTAAAAAAAAAAGCACCTCACAGATACAACTGAAATTGCTGTAAGAAAATTTTCTAAACAGAGACTCACACATAAATAAGACTTCGCTTTGTCTTCTTTTCCCAAACATGGATGGCATTTCCCTAGTCACTTACAGACACCATAAATGTGGGTTGGTTTCTGGTACCACTTCCTTTGATATAAGTTAACAGAAAAACAAGCTAAAATTAATTTGCCTGTTTTTCTTCACTCTGATCTCTCATTTTGTTTAAGATAAAACAAGATTCTTAATTTGTAGCCGTGATCTTTTAGGATGCCTGGCTCATTTTCATTCTGTTTCAAATCACAATTCATTAAAAAAAGAGAGAGAGAAGACAACGATGCAAATGGTAGTTTTTTAAAGTGCTTATTACTCAGCTGCCAAAATAACCTAAGCAGTAACATTTCTTACGCATGTGTACATACATGGGTGTGTATTTTAAAATATCACTGTTGTGTCATCCCGGCTTTTGAGAACACTGAAATCACACTAACATAATCTCTGTGAGCCATGATCACAGGTTTGGACACAACCCACATCATTCAGTGCATTCACTCGAGAAAGAAAAGATACATGTGCTTCGTGTATGTCTAACTCTTCGTCTTCCTCAGGTTGCCAAAGAATAAATAATATACACCATAAATTAAGTAAAAACCCATTGCCCTACGTCATGCATGTGAGCTTTCTAATTAAAACAAGTGTATTTTTGCTGCGGAAATTCTGTGTGCTTGGAATTTTTATTAGATCATCTTTTCAAGGCATCAGTAAGAAATGATAAATATATATATATATTACAATTGAAGGAAATAAAATGAGGTTGATCAGTAACTCAGGACGCTGTTTTAGAGGTAAATGAATTCTTTTACCTGGGGGTGTTGTTCTAAGGAAATACATTAATGCTTCAAGGAACTGCCTGAACATGGTCAATCTGAAATGATTTAACAATGAAATCCAGAGATTTTTGTTACTTTCCTGGCAAGATTTGGACTCCAAACAAAAACTAACATTTTAAATAATATGGGGGCAAATACAGTCACTTGAATGCTTATCACTTTATTACTGCAATTATAAATGGTAATACTTTAAATTAGTCCTTGACATTGATTTGTATGTTTAAATTAGTCCTTAAATATGCCTTTTGCCTTTTGCTCTGTGGCTCACGCTTAAAGAAATGCCATGATAATTAGCGCGGAGTTGTGTTGCATGAGGCATCCTGTATTACTTTCCTGAATATATTTACGTGGGGCAATTATCATGCTTCTGGCTCATACTTTTCTATTCAACTTTTCTGCTGGGAGGCAGTGAAAAGCCTTTGCTGATTTTCAAGGCAGTCTTTCAGTTTATCCTCTGTTAAAGTCAGTCGCTGCTCCAAGATTGAAACGGTCTGTAAAAAGGAGGAGAAGATCATCAATATTGGGTAGCGCCAATGACGATAATCGTTGCATAGGAGGTCCTTCTTAGAAATAACTGGAACACCCATGCTTTTGCCAAGTGGTTGGCTCAGAAATGAGCCCCATAACTTGCTATGCTTCTGTGCCCCAGACCCTACCACAGGGCAAAGCACTGCTGAGCAGTTTGAGGAAGAGAAAAAAATGGACACATGTGAGGAGAAAGGGCTCTACAGACAATTCTTATGCCCAATCTTCTAAGGCATCAGTGCCGGAGAAGAGACCACATGTGGCATTCTCAGTGGTGCCATAAACTGCATTGTAGAGTGGCGGCAAAATGCCACCTGTCAGGCCCAGGTGCTACTTAAATGCCAGCACTGGTCATTCTGTAATAATCCCATTCATGGTAGACCAGACAGCTGGATAACTAGTTTACTTTGAAGAAATCATAACGATTGCTACAGTTCCCTGAACCAGAGGATGACAGTAACACCTCATAGGGTTATTTGGAGGACTGAATGAGATAATCCATGTAAAACATTAAATTTCTGTAAATTCGCAACTAGATCCAGTGGCCTGATGAGACTCAGATTAGATCCCTTGATAAAAGAATAGGCTGTCATGTACCTGTTCATTAGGAGGCACATTAATAACGTTTGGTCATTTCTTTTTGTGATGTTAGTAACTATTCAATGCATAGATCTATTAATTCTTAGGATTACAAATGATGATATTCTAATTCTACAATTTTTTTTTCCATATATTAGTTGGGGTAATGTATAAGAGATATTTCCCTATCTACTATTTGGTTTTTCAGTGGTACACAGTTCAGTGGAACTGGTTAGTTATTTTAGTTACCAAGTTTCAAGATAATGAGTTAGTTCCCTATCATCCTCTGAAGCTGTCACGAAGGTGAAAGAATAGGAATGAAAAGACTGATTTGGGAGAGACCCTGATGAGGACCCAGCATCAAAACATGACATTTTAGGTGAGGAAGTCATGCCAATATAAGAAACAAGAAACAAGCCAACCAAAACTGAATTTGACCATGAAGTCAAGAGGTAAACTGCCTTTAAAGGAAGGAAATGTGTAATAAATACAGAGACAGTCACCTCCAGCACAACGCTGAGAAGAGAAGTTTGTTAAGTTTAATATGACTTCCAGTGAACACACCTTATGTGACTCTGAGTTTTTGAAAGGCTCTTTCTTACAACCTGTCAGAACTCCAAATCCACCTACATGCCACTTAACTCCAAAGGCCTTGAGAAGTAATCACCGGAATAAAAACACTCACTTAACTAGCACTTTAAACCTTGGCTGCAAAAAAGAATCATTGGGAATGCTTAAGAAACTGATGCCAGGACCTTACCCCAAACCAATGGACATGGATCCTCTGGAGGTGAACACTAGGCATCTGTAAGTTTCTTAACTGCCAGGTGATTATAAGGCACAGCCAGCACTGAGAACTGAGTTAGGCATTTCTACGCAGGAGCTATTCTGACTTGAAGTATTCATTCTGAACAAGCAATTGTATCTCTCTAGTTCACATCTTAACCTCTCTTTCTGTATAATTTGTGACAATGTCTACTCTGACAAATATCAATATCCTCATTCTGCACATTAAAGAGGAACAATAAAAGACTTGTTCAAAGGACACACTGAATCAGCAGAGCTGGAAATGAAACCTTAGGTGTATCCATTTCAATATACCACTTCCCATAAACTACATCTATAGTGGCCAAGAGCAGGAAGACCTTTGGTATATTATTTAAAATCCACTGTATTCCTTCTTTGCAAAGGTAAATTGGCCTCAAAGGACTGGGCAATATTCTAAAATGGGAAAGCAAAACCATAATCACTGGCAGAACACAGCATCATGAATTCTGAAGATGTATTCTCTTGAATTTAAAACACCTGCTGAATGATTAATTCTCACAATAGAAAAAAGAAGTGAAGTAAGAAGCTTTGGAATAAGGGAAGCTATATATTGGACAGTGAGAATATCTTCAGAGTGAAGAACCATCAGCATTAGAGATATTTCACAGTAACCAGACATTTTTCTTCAGGCCCTAAATACCTCTTTTAGAATGACCTAACCTTCTGAACATACCGAATCAAAAATTCCCAGGGATATGAACACACATTTCACTAAAGAAGATATTCAGGCAGCCAACAGATACATGAGAAAATGCTCCCGATCATTAGCCATTAGAGAAATGCAAATTAAAACTACGATGAGATTCCATCTCACACCAACTAGACTGGCATTAATCCAAAAAACACAAAATAATAAATGTTGGAGAGGCTGCGGAGAGATTGGAACTCTCATACACTGCTGGTGGGATTGTAAAATGGTACAACCACTTTGGAAATCCATCTGGCATTATCTTAAACAGTTAGAAATAGAACTACCATACAACCCAGAAATCCCACTCCTCGGAATATACCCTAGAGATACAAGAGCCTTCACACAAACAGATATATGCACACCCATGTTTATTGCAGCTCTGTTTACAATAGCAAAAAGCTGGAAGCAACCAAGATGTCCGTCAACGGATGAATGGGTAAATAAATTGTGGTATATTCACACAATGGAATACTACGCATCGATAAAGAACAGTGACGAATCTCTGAAACATTTCATAACATGGAGGAATCTGGAAGGCATTATGCTGAGCGAAATGAGTCAGAGGCAAAAGGACAAATATTGTATAAGACCACTATTATAAGATCTTGAGAAATAGAAAAAACGGAGAAGAACACATACTTTTGTGGTTACAAAGCGGGGAGGGAGGGAGGGAGGGAGAGGGCTTTTTATTGATCAATCTGTAGATAAGAACTGCTTTGGGTGAAGGGAAAGACAACACTCAATACAAGGAAGGTCAGCCTAATTGGACTGGACTAAAAGCAAAGAGGTTTCTGGGATAAAATGAAAGCTTCAAAGGTCAGCGGAGCAGGGGCTGGGGTCTGGGGAACTTGGTTTGAGGGGACTTCTAAGTCAATGGGCAAAATAATTCTATTATGAAAACATTCTGCATCCCACTTTGAATTGTGGTGCCTGGGGTCCTAAATGCCAACAAGCAAACATCTAAGATACATCAATTGGTCTCAACCCACCTGGAGCAAAGGCAAAGGAAGAACACCAAGGTCACACGACAACTAAGAACCCAACAGACAGAAAGGGCCACATGAACCAGAGACCTACATTATCCTGAGACCAGAAGAACTAGTTGGTGCCCGGCCACAATCGATGTCTGCCCTGTCAGGGAGCACAACAGACAACTCCTGAGGGAGCAGGAGACCAATGGTATACAGACCCCAAATTCTCATAAAAAGACCATACCTAATGGTATGACTACGACTAGAGGAATCCCAGAGACAATGCTCCCCAGAACTTCTGATGGCACAGGACAGGAACCATCCCCGAAGACAAATCATCAGGCATGAAAAGGACTGGTCCAGTGCGGGGGAGAGAGATGCTGATGAAGAGTGAGCTAATTAAATCAGGTGGACACTGGAGAGTGTGTTGGCAACTCTTGACTGGAGGGGGGATGGGAAGATAGAGAGAGAGGGAAGATGGCAAAATTGGCACGAAACGAGAGACTGAAAGGGCTGACTCAATAGGGGGAGAGCAAGTGGGAGAAGTGAGTAAGATGTATGTAAACCTACATGTGACAGACTGATTGGAATGGTAAATGTTCACTTGAAGCTTAATAAAAATTAATTAAAAAAAAAAAAAATTCCCAGGGAAAAGTATGACTGCCCAGAACCAAATACATTTCTAGCATGAAGTATCACCACTGTTCATAGCTCATATTACTGCCTTCTGGCCCTGGGAAGACAGAGACAGCACAAGATGTACATGCGTGTGTGCGTGTGTCTAAGCTCACACATGTGCGTGAACTGACTCTAGACTCACCTCCACAAGATCTTGCTAGAGCAGCTCAGCAGAGCTTATTTTGGCATATGGATTATCACCTTGAACTTGCCTTGCTAAGGAAAAATCTCCCCCGCTCTGTTAAGTCTGCAACCTGCTGTATCCCAGGGATGTTTTGTATTTCTTACCACCCAGTACAAAGCATGCCAGCCCACCTGTGTCAGAACATTAAGCTGTTCCATAATATGTTCTAAAGCATCAGTCACAGCCAGCGGTATGCTTCTTTGGCTCTCGTAGGGTGGGTCACTCATGTCTTCTGTTTTCTTTTTCAGGGCTGCTGGTGAACAGTCTGACACTAATGAAGGGTTCAAGAAATATCCGCTGATCTCTTCACTCTTTTCTGGCAGAGTTCTACCAGAGGTGTCTGTTGTCTTTAACATTATAGAAAAGATATGAAGAATTATATTTTGCAAGCTTTAAAATTATATGTAAAAGTTTTCAGTGCTCCTTTTCTAAAAAGCATAGCTTTACCTTTAAATCGTCCATCCTCAACTATAGCAAATTATGGAAATTACAAGAAGGAAAAAAAGCTCACAGTGAATAGAGAAAATTTATAATTTCCTTGGTTTTTAAAAAAAAATTAAATACACTTTACATATATCTGTCTAAGAGATCAAGTATTCTACCATTAAAAAATTTTGTTAAATGCACTTCGTTTAAAAACAAACATACGACAATAAAGAATCTGAAGATAACAATAAAAAAATCCACATATAATAGCATCGAAAATATACACATGCAAAAGAATGAAATTGAGTCTTTACCTCACATCATGTACAAACTTACCTCAAAATGGACTACAGGCATAAATATAAGAGCTACAACTACAAAACTCTCAGAAAACATAGCAGTAAATCTTTCTGTCTTAGTTATCTAGTGCTGCTATAATAGAAATACCACAAGTGGACGTCTTTAACAAACAGAAATTTATTCTCTCACAGTTTAGCAGACTAGAAGTCCAAATTTGGGGTGCCAGCTCCAGGGAAAGATTGATGACAACGGTCTTCCTCCAGAGCCAACAGAGAGAAAAAGCCTTCCCCTGGAGCTGGCACACTGAATTCAGACTTCTGGCCTCCTAAACTGTGAGAGAATAAATTTCTGTTTGTTAAAGCCATCCACTTATGATTCTGTTATAGCAGGACTAGATAGCTAAGAATTTGGTACCAGGAGCGGGGTGCTGCTCTAAGAGATACCTACAATGTGGAAGTGGTTTTGAAATAGAGTAATAAGAAGAGGCTGGAAGAGTTTTAAAGTGCCTAATAGTAAAAGAGAATGGGAATTCCAGAACACTTAATTGTGCCACATGGATCAGGAAGCAGTCGTTCAAACAGAATAAGGAGATACTGCATGGTTTAAAATCAGGAAAGGTGTGTTTCAGGGTTATATACTTTCACCATATTTATTCAATCTATATGCTGAGCAAATAATTCCAGAAGCTGAACTATATGAAGAAGAATGGGCATCAAGATTGGAGGAAGACTCATTAACAACCTGCGTTATGCAAATGACACAACCTTGCTTGGTGAAAGTGAAGATGACTTGAAGCATATACTGATGAAGATCAAAGACTACATACTTCAGTATGGATTACACTTCAACATAAAACAAAAATCCACAAAACTGGACCAATAAGCAACATCATGATAAATGGAGAAAATACTGAAGTTGCCAAGGACTTCATTTTACTTGGATCCACAATCAATGCCCATGGAAGCTGCAATCAAGAAATCAAACAATACATTGCATTGGGCAAATCTGCTGCAAAAGACCTCTTTAAAGTGTTAAAAAGCAAAGATGTCACTTTAAGGACTAAGGTGTGCCTGAGCCAAGCTATGGTGTTTTCAGTTGCCTCATATGCCTGTGAAAGCTGAACAATGAATAAGGAATGCCATAGAAGAATTGATGTCTTTGGATTATCATGTTAGTGAAGAAAACTGAATATATCATGGACTGCCAGAAGAACAAACAAGTCTGTCTTGGAAGAAATACAGTCAGAGCGTTCCTTGGAAGCGAGGATGGCAAGACTTCATCGCACATGCTTTGGACATGTTATCAGGAGGGACCAGGCCCTCCAGAAGGACATTATGCTTGCTAAAGTAGAGGGTCACTGAAAAAGAGGAAGACCCTCAATGAGATGGTTAGACATAGTGGCTGCAACAATGGGCTCAGGCATAACAATGATTGTGAGGATGGTACAGGACCAGGCAGTGTTTTATTTTGTTGTACAGGGTTGCTATAAGCCAGAACAGATCCAACGGTACCTAACAACAGTAAAAGCCTAGATTGCCTTGAAGAGACTGTTGGTGAAATTATGGACATCAAACACAATTCTGATGAGGGCTAAGAAGGAAGGAAGGAGAGCTATAACACCGGAGATGGCGCAGGTGGCGAGACGCAGCTGCAGAGAAAAAGCAGCAGCAGAACAAGAGACCAGTGCTAGATACTTAGGAGGTGACCCACAGAGCAAGACAGCTGAGTGCCTTCAGGCAGAAGGCTTCTTGGAGGAGTGGGGGTGCCTCTAGGCACTTATCGGTGGAGCTAGGCTGGCCGACCCACGGAGCGGAGCGACAGAGCTGAGTGCTTCCAGCCATGGTTTTCTGGCAGAATGTGGTGCCTCCAGGCACTTATTGGTAGAGCTAAAGAGCTTTGCAACACTTGCCCAGGTAGTGCAGAGGCAAGGCAGGCCCAAGGGGCCCAAGGGACCAAGAGGCCAAGGAATCAGGAAGAAGAAGCTGAAGAGACAAGGGGCATGGGAAGCAGAGCTGCCTCAGTCTCAAAGGGTGGGGCCATGATCTCTGGGCTCTTAAAGGGTGAGGCTGCAGTTTTCTAGTTTTCAAAGAGTGAGATCTTCATCAACTTATTTCTGGAGTGTGCGCTTGCCTTTTGCTAGTGCCAGCAGGAAGGGGCTGGATCCGCTGCCCAAAGCTGAAGGGGCAGAGCTGCTATGCCCAAGGAGTAGAAGAATAGGGCCTGCCGGGGCTGAGGGGGTGGGGTCACCACTCAGATGAATAGGACCTCCCTCAGCCAGGGGGAGCAGAGTTGCTGTTCCAGGGGCCTGAAAGCGAGGCCATTGCCTAAATGGTCTCAGAGAACAGAGGATTATTTTCAAGACTTGAGAGCTAATGTAATGAGTTCTTTTGACTTTCTTGTGCCTATTATCCCTTCTTTTCCTCCAATTTCTCCCATTCGTAATGAAAATGTCTCCCTTGTGCCTGTTCCACCATTGTACTTTGGAAGCAGATAACGTGTATTCTAGATTTCACAGATGAAGAGGAATTTTGCTCCAGGATGGAATTTGGACTTGATTTAAGACTTTTAGGGTGATATGATGGGGTGCATGTGTTTTACATGTGTCAAGGACATAAATTTTGGAGGACCGAAAGGTGGAATGTTATGGATTGAATTGTGTCCCCCCAAAATATGTGTCAACCTGGCTAGGCCATGGTTCTCAGTATTGTGTCGCTATCCTCCATTTTCTGATCTTATGTAATTATCCTATATGCTAGAAATCTTAACCTCTGTGATGTTAATGAAGCAGGATTAGAGGCAATTATGTTAATGAGGCAGGACTCAGTCTACAAGATTAGGTTGTATCTTGAGTCAAACTCTTTTGAGACATGAAAGAGAGAAACGAGCAGAGAGGAGAGGGACCTCATTACCACCAACCAAGAATAACCAGGAGTGGAGCACATCCTTTGGACCCAGGGTCCCTGAGCTGAGAAGCTCTTAAACCAGGGGGAAAACTTATGACAAGGACTTCCCCCCAGAGCTGACAGAGAAAGAAAGCCTTCTGCTGGAGCTGGCACTCTGAATTTGGACTTCTAGCTTCCTAAACTGTGAGAGAATAAACTTCGGTTTGTTAAAGCCATCTATGTGTGGTATTTCTGTTATAGCAGCACTAGATAACTAAGACACTCTGTAACCTTGGATTTTGCAATTGTTTCTTAGATATGACACCAAAAGCATGTGCAATGAAAGAAAAACAGATAAACTTTATCAGAATTTAAATCTTTTTTGCTTCTAAGGACACTATCAAGAAATAAAAAGATAATGCAGAGAATAGGAGAGAATATTTGCAAATCATATATCTGACAGGTACCTACATTTAGAATAGATTAAAAAATTGCAACTCACTAAAAAGACAAATAACTCAATTTAAAAAATGGTCAAAGAATTTGAATGGATATTTCTCCAAAGAAAATATACAAATGGCCAATAAGCCCATGAAAAGATGTTCAACATCATAAATCATCAGGGAAATGCAGGTCAAAACCACACACAAACACACAAACAATTTTATGACCACTGGAATGGCCATAATTAAAAAGACAGACAATAACAAGTGTTGGTGAGTATATGAAGGAATTGGAACCCTCATGCATTGCAGATGGAGTTGTAAAATGGTGCAGCCACTTTGGAAAAGTTTGGCAGTTCCTCATAATGTTAAACATAAAGTTACCACATAACTCAGGAATTCTAGTTCTAGGTATAAACCCAAGAGAATTGAAAGTGTACATCCAAACAAAACTTCTACACTAATGTTCATGGCAGAAATATTCATAATCGCCAAAAAGTAGAAACAACCTAAATGTCCACCAACTGAGAAATGGGTAAACAAAATGTGCTGTATCCATACATTGGCATATTATTGGCCCACAAAAAGGAATGAAGTATTGATACAGGCTATAATATGGATGAAACTTAAAAACATTATGCAAAACCAGACACAAAAGGCCACATATTGTATGATTTCATTTACTTGAAATGTCCCGAATAGGCAAATCTATAGAGACAGACTCTAGACTAGTGGTTGCCAGGGCCTAGAAGGAGGGGCGAATGGGTAGAGATTGTTAATAGGTATTGGGGGGCAAAAATGTTCTAAAATTCTTTTGAGGTGGTTTATATTCTAAAATTAGATAGTAGTGACAGTTGTATAACTCTGGGAAATATAAAACCCACTAAATTACATATTTTTAAAGGGTGGAGTTTGTGGTATGGGAATTATATCTCATTACAGCTCCTATTAAAACAAACAAAAACCCAAAGAAATATATTTTATAATTAAAAAAAATTTAAATCAATTTTACATTTCTGATTATTAGCTTGAGACATGAGCATTCTTGACAGGGGTTACCTAAAACATGGACAATATACATCTAATGATGATGATAATGATAATAATAATGATGACAATTAGCACAGATAGAGTTTACTGTGTGCTTGGCACTGTTTTAAGTGCTTTATACATATTAACTAATACAATAACCCTATAAGGTAGGTTCTACTATTTTCCCCATTTTAGGAATGAGGAAAAAGACCTGATGAGGTTAAATAACTTACTGAAGGCCACACAGTGAGGAAAAGTGTATGAAATATAACCAATCATAAATCTGAGAGGCCAAAGCACTCTGAGCACTATAACTTTGGGATTAAAGACAATTGTTCTCCATGATCCTTCCAATCATTTTTTAGGAAGATGAAAACTTTCAAGTTTCCTTCTGCCATAATCCTACTAACTTACCATTTGCTAAAAAAATAACAAAAAGCTTATTTTTAAAAAATATGTATTAAAAAAATCAGTATTCCTACCTTGATAAATACATCTGCTCAGGGTCTTTTCATTTGTTCATGCAACTAATATTTCTGGAGCCTACCCTGCGCCAAGCACTATTCTAAATGGTGAGAACTCAGCAAAGGACAACATGGTCCAAGGCCCTGCCCTGCCCTCTTGGAGCTCACATTTTGGTGCCGGCAGTCATTGGAGGAACTCTTCTACTTTTTCCCTTCAGGGGTTTAGGAACTTATATTTTTGTTTTATTGTCTAGTAGGCTACATTTATCTTGAAAAACCACCCAAGTCTCTGAGGAGCTGGGCTCTACACCCCACATTTTTCATCTTTAGAATGTGCCTGACAATGTTAAAATGTGAACCTAAAATACCTGAATGAGAATGACTTTATATGGTAGGAGGCATTCATTAAAACTCCTGCCCACAAAACAAGCCCAGTCACTATCACTTTGAATTGCTCAACTTCCTGTGACCAAGAAAAGCTAAAATGTCCAGAAGCAGAACTCCAAGCAATCACATAACATGGAAGAACAAACTAACATAAAGGATTTTTAATGCTGTCAATATTCATAAGAATCTATGACCCTCCTATTCATGCTCTGAGCTAGGAAACTGGGAAAGCAACACATAGCACTTACCTACATGGGTCCCCAACTACTGAGCTGTTAACAAAGACTAAAAAGAAAGCAGTGTAAAAGGTGAGTACGGACTACACAAAGAATTCTCCAAGAAGCCCTGTCCCATGATCACAGACTGTGTTCCTTACCCTAGGCTGCCACATTACTCACTGGGACAATGCGTGGTGGCAATGCACAACCATCCTCACCCAAAAGAAATAATTCCTGCTCAAAAGACTGGTGATTTTTACCCTGCTTCTAAAATTTTTTTTTTTCTGCTGTGCCTCCATGGCCTTCCTGGTCCTGGCAGCACGGATGAGTACTTTTTTGACCTTCAAATCTCAGTTTAATCATCATGTCTTCAGAAAAGTAGCCCCTGACCACCCTACCTAAGCCGGACCCTCCACTTTCCAGCATGACATCCTGATGTTTTCCTCCATAACAGATCAGAGTTTGCATTCATACATGTGTTCCTTGTCTATTTCCCCTACTAGACTGCACACTACCTGCTCTTCTCACCACTGTATCCCCAGGACCTAGCAGAGTGCCCAGTTCTTAGCAGATTTGAATATTTTTTATTATGTTAACCACTCATATACAGGTTTTATTACTATTCTCGAAGATGGAAACCAACTTATCCATAATGAAGACAGTTTTTTACATGGGTCACAACATATGTACTTAAGTATGTACACACATGGCCACAAATATCACAAGTCATATCATAACAACAGCTACAGCTGTTTATGGGAAAAAGTCCCAGCCTAATTAACAAGCCAGTCATTAAACTCTGGGGGTTTGTAGTCAGGGTAGTTAATGAAGAAAGGGCAATAGAAAAATGGGTGAAGAAAAGATTTAAGACCATAGATAGCCCCAAGCTATAAAAGAGCTCCAATATAGTTTTAATTTTCTTGCTTGGGACTAGCAAAAAATATTATTACTATGTGACATATGAAGATAAACAGAAAAAAAAAAAGGAAAGGATATGGGAAGAGACAAGAAAAATGCTAGATCTCCATTCAGCAACATTAGCCACTTAACATGTCTGTCTTTCAAAGGTATTAAAATCTAAGTATTAGCAGATTCCTCCCTATCAGCCAGTCCTGCCTTTGTATCCTGTCTGTATAGGGAAAGAAAGAGTGGGATGCATGGCTTGGGGAAGTTTCAAAGCACTTATTTACAAAATTAAAACAACAAAAACAAACTAAAAAAAAAAAAAAATCTTAGAAAAGAAAAAACATGTTGTGTAAGACTTCAGACTATTAGAAGTCCAGCAACTGAGATTTCAGTACCTGCTGCTCTCAATACATTGAGGTCCTCTCCTATTGCAAAGTTGCTAATACTCATTTTGTGAGCAAATGCTTACTAAGCACCTGCATTATGCTCAGCATTTACCAATGATAAATGTGAGCACAATGTGCTGTCTGTCCTCAAGGAGTCTACATTATGGTGAAAGAATTAAGACAAGGCAGGGCCTAGGCCTCCCACAGCGTCTGGCACATTGCAGGCATTGCTGAATGAGCAAGAAACACAAGCAGACAAATGGCTGTAAGACTGCAAAAAGGACAAACGCTTTGGTAGTTTATAAAAGGAGGAAATCACACCACATTTCCTTTTCTTATCTCTTCTATTGCTGACATTTGAAGTTCAGTTGCGGTAATGATCATCCATTCACAGATTCATTCAACAAATGAGAAGCTCCTATGGCAGGCATTAGAGCTACAGCATAGAACAAGTCAGACATGGCACTCCATGGAGCTGACACTCTCCAGGGAACCACTTTATCCAAGAGAATGGCAGGGCAATCACCACCCTCAAGTCCTCCTCTGGACAAGCTGTTGGCTGCCATCTCAGACTAGAAGCACAGGCTTACCAAGGGCTTAGCATGAATCTGAGGGGCTGAGGAATCCTTATCTCCACAGGTTAAAAGACCCACTTCCTACGCAACAGATAAACCAGAGAAAAAGATAGAGTTAACTGATGCAAACTACCTTGAAAGTTTCTGAGAGCTAGACATAAAACATGTCACACCCTGGGGACAAATGACCCTTAACAGGTTGTTTAAATGCCATGATTAATTGTAAGGCATAAATCTTCACTTGTCACTTACATTAGAGAATAAATTATTTTAATACCTGAATAGAAAAGTGAAAGTTGTGGCACTGCCAAATAAGAATTTTTAGGAAATTAATCATTGAACTATATAATGAAAGTCCACACCTGTACTATTTATATAATTAACAAAGGAACATTCAGGATACTGTGGTGATCAATTACATACACATGTTCATACATTACATCTATTCCCCTTCCCCCTCTCCTCTTCTCTCCTCTGTCCACTACCCTCTCCACTCACGCACTGTCTAGGCTGGCAAGTCAGAATTAATCACTGGCTCCATTTCACTCCCCTAAGACATTTTTCCTGCCATTGGTGGAGCATTTATCACTTCTTGTTATATGTGTGATACTAGATTATGCCTTCCTCTTGAGGGTAGGAGCCATGACTTTATCATCTTTTTCCTCAGGTGCCTACCATAGTGTATAAACACAGCTAGGGCTCAGCACTAATTGAACTTAGTAATTCAATTGCCCATCCTGCATCAGCTGAGCCATCCACAAAAAATAAGTATTCATAACCAGCGTTTGCAGAAAAATATCCCCAAGTTAAGCCAATCCCATTCTCTGCTGAAGGCTTCTCAGAGGCGTAATGAGGAAGCAACGCAAATGTAACAACCTAACTGCGAATGGCTTTTTGATTTTATCCCCCAGAAGCATATTTGAGAGGTTCCCATGGAAAGGCATAGAGATTTTCTGACAATACAGATGCAAAAATGTAGGCGTTTCATACGTAAAGCTAATAAGTCATCTGGACTTCAGATACCTCTGAAATAAATGGGTAAAAACAAGTCGGTTTTGGTTTAAAACTGACATTTCCAGTCTTGGTTCAATTCTGTAAGTGAAAAACAAAACAAACACAAGGCAAAAAAGGCTACTCAAAAGTGGCTTGATCTGCCTCCAGCCCAAGTGAGTTTCCCATCATTGAAGGTTCTAAAATAGACTCTGGATGGTCACTTGTCAGGGATATTGTGAGAAATATGCAAACAACAGATCAAAAAATTCAACTGAATGACCTTTAAAGTCCTTTCCATTCCTGACATTCTGAGATTTTTAAATCACCACACACACACACACACACACACACGTATGAATAAAATGCCTGCCTGAAATAGACTAGGATAAAAAAAGCATAACAAAAAATCTTTTCCCTAGACAAAAAGGGAAGCAAATATTTGTTTTCTAAAGAAAGATCTTTTATTTTCAATGATAGCATGTAGGATAGGGGTTGGAAACTCCAATATTCTCTATATAGGACCTAAACCAGTAAAGACACATCATTCATTCAAACTATTTTATTTAGCATCTATGTGCTAGGCAAAACTCTAAGTGCCAGAGACACAGGAGTGCATTAGTTACAGCATTAGGGTTGTAACAAACTGTCACCATCCTAATGGCTTAAAATTCATTATCTTACAGTTCTGGATGTGAGAAACCCCAAATGGGTCATATTAGGCTAAAATCTAGGTGTCAACAGAGCTGCATTCCTTTTGGAGGCTCTAGGGGAGAATCTATTCCATGCCATTTCCAGCTTATACAGGCTGCCCACATTCCTTAGCTTGTGGCCACATCACTCCAATATCTGCTTCTGTTGTTACATCTCCTTCTTTAATTCTACCTTTCTCTTTCCCTTAGATGGATCCCTGTGATAACGCTGAGCTCACTTGGATAATGCCGAATAATCTTCCCATCTCAGGATCCTTAATTAACATTTGCAAATGTAAGCAAACACATTCACAGATTCTGGGGATGAGAACACAGACACCTTTGTGAAGCCATTATTCAAGAAGTGAAGAAACAGAAAAGACCCTGCTATTACTCCAATGAGGAGGTAGAAAATAAATATACAGATATTTTATATAAATTCAGGTAGTGACAAGGGTTATGAAGAAAAATAAAGCCAAGTTAGGTGCTACATTAGAGAGGGTGATGAAGGAAAGCCTCTCTGACAAGGTAACATTTGAGCAGATACCCTAATGACAACAGGCTGTCAGTCACGTGAATTTCTAAGGAAAGAATGTTCCAGGCAGAGGGAACATAAGTGCAAATAACCTGATACAAGAACATATTTGGAAAGCTAAGGAACAGTGAGAGGCTAGGGTGGTTGAAGTGGGGTGAGGGAGAGGGAAAGTGGTAGAAAATGAGACGAAGCCAGGGACCAAATCATGAGCGGCTTTTTAAGCCAGGGTAGAGACTGAGGTAGGAAGGTAATGGTCCAGAAGCCAAGTGAGGAAAGAATTTCAAGGAGGGAGTGATCACCAGAATCAACTGGTGCAGAGAGGCTGATTGAGATGTTGTAGATGCTGTTAGGTGCCATCGAGTTCGGTCTGACTCATAGTGACCCTATGCACAACAGAATGAAACACTGTCTGATCCTGCACCATCCTCACAATTGTTGCTATATTTGAGCACATTGTTGCACAGTCACTGTGTCAATCCATCTCGTTGAGGGTCTTCCTTATTTTCATTGATCCTCTACTTTACCAAACATGATATCCTTCTCTAGGGACTAATCCTTCCTAATAACATGTCCAAAGCATGTAACACAAAGTCTCGCCATCCTCCCTTCTAATGAGCATTCTGGCTGTACTCCTTCCAAGACAGGTTTATTCACTCTTCTGTCCAACACCATAATTATTCACTCTGCTTCACCAACACCATAATTCAAAGGCATCAATTCTTCTTGGGTCTTCTTTATTCACTGTCTACCTTTCACATGTATACAAGGCAACTGAAAATTCCATGGCTTGAGTCAGGTGCACCTTAGCCCTCAAGGTGACATCTTTAAAGAGGTCTTTTGCAGCAGATTTGCCCAATGTAATACGTCATTTGATTTCTTGACTGCTACTTCCATGGGCATTGATTATGGACCCAAGTAAAACGAAATCCTTGACGATTTCAATATTTTCTCTGTTTATCATGATGTTGCTTATTGGTCCAGTCCTGAAGATTTTTGTTTCACATTGAAGTGTAATCCATACTGAAGGCTGTAGTCTTTATCAGTATGTGCTTCAAGTCTTCTTCACTTTCAGCAAGCAAGGTTGTGTCATCTGCATAACACAGGTTGTTAATTAGTCTTCCTCCAATCCTGATGCCCCATTCTTTTTTTTCATATAGTTCACCTTCTTGGATTATCTGCTGAGGATACAGACTGAAAAAGTATGGAGAAAGATACGACCCTGGCGCACACCTTTCTTGATTTTAAACCACACAGGACCCCCTTGTTCTGTTCAAATGACTGCCTCTTGGCCTATGTACAGGTTTCACATGAGCCCAATTAAGTGTTCTGGAATTCTCATTCTTCACAAAGTTATCCATAATTTTTTATGATCCACACAGTCGAATGCCTTTGCATAGTCAATAAAACACAGGTAAACATCTTTCTAGTATTCTCTGCTTTCAGCCAACATCCATCTGACATCAGCAATGATATCCCTGGTTGCATGTCCTTTTCTGAATCTGGCTTGAATTTCTGGCAGTTCCCTGTTGACATACTGCTGTAACCATTTTTGAATTATCTTCTACAACATTTTACTTGTGTATGATATTAATGATTTTAAGATGAGTCACTGGGATCTCAACATGTGTGGTTTCAGTGGAATGGTGCAGACAAAATCTAGATTGAAGCAGATTCAGGAGAGAAGAAAGCAAAGAAATGAAGACCGTGAACATAGGTAACTCTTTTGAGAAGTTTTACTGTAAAGGGTAGCAGAGCAATAGGACAGAAGCTGGAAAGGTATGAGGGGCCAATAGTATTCATTTTTAAAGGTAATAAATATATTACAAATGCATGCTGATGGAAAAGGTCAAGTGCAAAGAGTTGATGGCACAGGACTGTGAGGGGATAACTACTCACTAATGGGTTGGCAGTGCGGAGAGAGCCCCTGGCACTTTGTATAAATAAATTTAAGGGAGACCAGTCAGTTTAGCTGTATACTAAAATTCAGCTGCTTGGGTATAGGCAAACACTGGGCAGAGAAATAGATTTCACCTAGGTTGGAGTTTTCCTGGGCGAGAACAACAGAGAGAGCTGGGGACATGAGCATGGATGTAATGATGGGCAGTAGAATCTAACCGGGAAAAGGAGAGAGGCAAAGAAATAAGGCATGGCCAGTGGAAAGGCAATAGGCTAGAAGGATTGGAGGTCCTTGTGGGGTTGAAAAATGACCAAAATTGGAGGACTAGAGAAGTGGTGGCCGAAGAGTGGGAGGCTTTTCACTGAGTTTACCAACAGCACAAAAAGGATTCAGACAGTCACTGAGTTCATCTGAGAATCCTAGCAGAGGGTGCTGTCTTTCAGAAGTGACTCAGAGTGCTGTTCTGTCTTCTGGTTCTTTCCCTAAGATCAAAAGCCAGTGTTGCACAAGGAGTAAGTGGCTCAGTTGGGAAAACAGAGGGGGAAAAAAAAAGGTCAGGAAAGGTGTACATCAAGGTTGTATCCTTCCACCATACTTATTCAACATGTATGCTCAGCAAATAATCCCAGAAGCTAGACTCTATGAAGAAGAATAGGGCATCAGGATTGGAGGAAGACTCATTAACAACCTGCATTATGCAAATGACACAATCTTGCTTGCTGAAAGTGAAGAGGGCTTGAAGCACTTACTGATGAAGATCAAAGACCACACAGCCTTCAGTATGAATTACACCTCAGCATAAAGAAAACAAAAATCCATAAAACTGGACCAATAAGCAACATCATGATAAACAGAGAAAATACTGAAGTTGTCAAGGATTTCATTCTACTTGGATCCACAATTGACACCCATGGAAGCTGCAGTCAGGAAATCAAATGAAGTACTGCATTGGGCAAATTTGCTGCAAAAGATCTCTTTGAAGTGTTAAAAAGCAAAGATGTCACCTTGAAGACTAAGGTGTCCCTGACCCATGCCATGCTGTTTTCAATTGCCTCATATGCATGTGAAAGAAGACTGAAGAAGAATCAATGCCTTTGAATTATGGTGTTGGTGAAGAATACTAAATATACCATGCACTGCCAAAAGAACAAACAAATCTGTTTTGGAAGAAGTACAGCCAGAACGTTCCTTAGAAGCAAAGATGGCAAGACTTCGTCTCACATACTTTGGACATTTTATCAGGAGGAATCAGTCCCCGGAGAAGGATATCATGCTTGGTAAAGTAGAGGGTCAGTGAAAAAGAGGAAGACCCTCAATGAGATGGACCAACTCAGTGGCTCCAACAATGGGCTCAAGCATGACGACGATTGCAAGGATGGCGCAGGTCCAGACAGTGTTTCTGTTGTACATACGGTCGCTATGAGTTGGAACCAATTTGACAGCACCCAACAACATGTTCCTGATGGAGAGAACCCCATCTCATCTATCTTAAATACCTGTAGAGTATGTTGTATATCCTGATCACATCTAATTTAAAAGTATTTCTAGGAGAAAATCAGAGAATGTCATATGAAAGCTGCGTCTCCCAAACTAAATCTGCTGAGCTGAGGAAAACTTCTTGTTTTTCCCTTGGGAGAAATCACATCTCCTTAGAGCCTTCAGGCTTTGGGGGGATAAGTTTTTATAGAGAACTTTGGTTTTTTTTTTCTTTCAAACCAAATTGGAAATTTCGTTTTTTGTCAGAAGACTTGAACAATACGCTCGTGTGTAACTATCAACTAGAATGTCTGAATGATTAACTTAGCCCCTTAGAAAAGATGACTGAGACCACAAATCCACTCTCTGACTTTGTCTTTAATTTTCACATTCATCTCTAGAGAAGTATTAATTTTGAAGCCATGAATGGGTAGGATACAACTCAAAAACATACAACTAGGATGAATAAAATCTGCACAAAATTTTTTCTTGTTTCACTTCTTACATTACTAGGAAAATACAAATTATAAAATCCTTAAAGGAAGATCTGCCTTCTAATGGCCTGTGCTGAGCCTAGAACAGTGCACTGCACTAGATACACCTTCATTAATAACAAAGCACGGACAAAAATTCTTTGTGTGGGGGGGTAGGGGATGGAGACAGGTAGTCAGTGAAATGGAATTAGCGTTCTTTTTCTGAGTTAATATTAAACCAAAGAGGCTACAGATGTTATTTCTAGTATTCCAGAAAAATAAAACACTATTTTCTGTAAATTCAAATGAAAGACGCACAGCTATTACTTCTTTTGTGAACCCTGTTGTCATAGCTCTTATTATCCTTATTATCTCTTTCATATAGAATGCAATCAAGGACTTTACGCAGCATACTAAAATGACTAGCAGAAATAAAACACCATTATTTATAACTATCCTTCACTTTTTGATGAAAACAGGTGTGTACGCATGTGCGTGTGTGGATGCATGTGTGAAAGAGAAATTAATTCTGATGCAGGAAACAGCTCATATTACCCAATGATGAAAAAGATATTTTGTATTCAAGTAGATAACGTTGTTGTTAGTTGTCGTCGAACAGATTCTGACTCATGGCGACCCGATGTGTGCAGAGTAGAACTTTTCCACAGGGTTTTCAAGGCTGTAGCCTTTCAGAAGCACATCACCAGTCCTGTCCTCTGCATGGGTTTAAACCGCCAACCTTTCAGCTAGTAGTTGCATGCTTAACCATTTGCGCCGCACAGGGACTCTCCAAGTAGGTATTACATCGTGGAAAAAAATTGAGGGCTTGACATGGTCATATCTGGTTTTATTTCACCTACATCATGTCTCAGAGAAGCCATCTGTTCACCTTCCAGAGTTCTGCCCTCTTTGCGTACACAAAAGCAACTGAGTAAAATTAATATGAGTGAATAAAAAATACAACCTCACTGCAACACTAACATTTTTTAATCTGTCAGTAATCTTTCTCTTTTTATTTGATAACAAGTGATTTTTTAAAAAGTTCCAACTGTGCTTTAAAAAAATTCAAATCCATACACATGAAATGTACACAGAATAATAAAGCATTTACCATCTCCCCAGCTTAAGAAATGGTATTACAAGTAGAGTTGGAGTACTGTGTACTCTTTTCTGATCTATTTCATTTCCCTCTTGGAGGATATCACCATCTTGAATATGGTTGTCTGTCATTCTAAAGCATGTCCCTTTAATTTTATTACATATGTAGATATCCCTAAACTACAGTATTGTTTTTGCATATATTAAAATCCATTAAAAAAAAAACCTTGCTGTCGAGTTGATTTTGATTCATAGTGACCTTGTACAACAAAGTAGAACTGCCCCATAGGGTTTCCAAGCAGTAGCTGGTAGAGTTGAACTGCCAATTTTCTGGTTAGCAGCCAAGCTCTTAACCACTATGCCATCAGGGCTCCTTTACATATATTAGAACTTCATATAAAAGATTATTATATTAAATCATTTTGTTGTATTTTGTTAATCTACATTGCTTGTTAGATTTGTTCATGGTGACGCATGTAACTCTAATTCACTTATTTTTGCTACCGAATTCCAGTGACTGTCTATTCCACAATTTATATATCCACTCTGCTGTTAACCAACATTGAATGCTATAATAAGCATCCTTGTAAATGTCTCCTCGTATACAGGAATCAATTGCTGGAGGAGGACAGCATGTTTACTCAAGCAGGGGGCTAGCAAGAGAGAAAGAAACCTGGGTGAGATGAATTGGCATACTAGCCGTAATGATGGACTCGAACACGTCAGTGATCATAAGGATGACAGAGGCCCGGGCAATGTTTCATTCTGTTGTACATAAGGTCACCATGAGTCAGAGTCAACTTGATGGCAGCTATCCTGTTTATCTAGTGAGTCCCTGACCTTCAGATTTCTTCAAAATTTTCCTGGCAAAACTTGGTTCTTTGCTCTTTCATGTTAACTTTAAAATTACCTATTTAAGTTTCATTAAAAATCTTACTCAGATTTTTACTGGAATTACCTCATATTTATGGATATTTGGGGGGAACTGACATATTTATGACATTGGATGTTTTTTGAGGGCAATACTGTATTTATTGTTCTAGTGAATATAACTACATGATTTGAGAATAACAGCAATGTATATTCATAGCTAGGTACTGAGAACCAACCTTCTGTTTATTTATTATTCATTAAATAATTAAAAAGAATGAAAGCTTTCTATGTAGACTCAGCATACAGTGTACATTGTATTAAAACCGAAACCAAACCCATTGCCGTCAAGTCAATTTCAACACACAATGACCCTACAGGACAGAGTAGAACTGCCCCACAGGGTTCCCAAGGGGTGACTGGAGGATTTGAACTTCCAACTTTTTGATTAACAGCCAAGCTCTTAACCACTGTGCCACCAGGGTTCCAGTACATTAAATTAGTTGACTTTTAATTTGCATTTGCGAAATAATGAAATCTTTCCTCATCTTCCCCAAATAGATGCAATTTCTCCCCCCTCCAAATCTCTATAATACTTCAATTTTGCATCTTAAGATAACTGTCAAGCATTTCCTTGCATTTCTGCTATTTTTGATATCATATTGTCACAGATTGAATTGTGTCCTTCAAAAATACCTGTCAACTTGGCTAGGCCATGATTCCCAGTATTGTGTGATTGTCCACCATTTTGTCATCCGATGTGATTTTCCTATGTGTTGTAAATCCTACTTCTATGATGTTCATGAGGTGGGATTAGCGGCGTTATGTTAATGGAGTAAGATTCAATCTACACGATTAGGTTGCATCTTAAACCAATCTCTTTTGAGACATAAAAGGGAGAAGTGGGCAGAGAGACATGGGGACCTCATGCTGCCAAGAAACAAGAGCCAGGAAAACAGCGCATCCTTTGGACCAGGGGTCTCTGCATTTGAGAGGCTCCTTGACCAGAGAATATTGATGACAAGGACCTTCTCCCAGAGCTGACAGAGAGAAAAAGCCTCTTCCTGGATTCGGATTTCCAGCCTCCTAGAGTGTGAGAGAATAAATTTCTCTTTGTTAAAGCCATCCAATCGTGGTATTTCTGTTATGGCAGCACTAGATAACCAACACACACATCATTATCTATGATATCATATAATATGTGGTTATATTAATGGGACATCAAGTCATGCAGACTTGGGTTTAATCCTGTCTCTCCTCTGTATTGACTGTATGACCTTGGTCAAATTACTTAACCTCTCGAAGCCTTAGTTTCTTCATCTGTAAGGTGGAGATAATATTTTGGTTTTGGTTATATTATAAGGTTGTCAGGAAAATGTAGGTAAAGAACTTAATCTATAGTTTGTGTTCAATTACCTATCATCATCAGCATCACCATATTGTATCTCCTTCTGTACCCATTAACTTCTAAATTGCACCTTTCTAGAAGGCAGAAGCCATAGCTTACCTTCTTTCAGACGGTAGGCAACATACTCAGTACCTCCTGCATATAGCACATATAAAAAAATTAACAAAAGTTTGTTGAAACAAACTTTTTTCCCTTGCCTATCTATGTGTCTGGTTTCTTAATAATAAGCTATTCAAGGGCAGGTGGGAGTTCAATAAGTAAATAAATAAACCATACTAAATAAATGTTAACTGAGTAGTAAATGGAAACCCTGGTGGCATAGTGGTTAAGTGCTACGGCTGCTGACCAAAAAGGTTGACAGTACAAATCTACCAGGTGCTCCTTGGAAACTCTACGGGGCAGTTCTATTCTGTCCTACAGGATTACTGTGAGTAGTAAATGAACAAAGTACATGCTGAATGCACATTTAAGATGAAAATCACTGTTCGACAAACCCCAAACAAAAAATTAAGACATTTTCAGATGTACTTTAAAAAAGAAAGAAGGGTTTCCATTTTCAGGCAGCTGATTAAAAAAATATACAATACTTAGTAAACAAAGATTCCACATCTATTTAAAAATTCTGGTCTGCATCTTCTCTCTCCAGTCTTACCTGGGCCCTACCCAATGCTTCTGCCAACCTGAAGTGTCTACAGTTCCCTGAATTCACCATCCTCCCTCTGTCTATCCCCATCCCAATTCTCCAGCATACGCACACACACACACACACACACACACACTCCTTATTTAACCACTCCACTAATGTACTCCCATAGCAACTTATGCATATATCACTATCACTGGACTTTTGACTCATTCACCCGTATATTCCCATTGCTGGGTATATAACAGGTAATCAACAAATATACTGAATAGAAGAAAGACTAATTCATATTAGTTGTCTCCTTTGTTCACCCCTCCCTCTCTACTCACTGTTCAACTCACTTGATACTAGTTTCACCTGTAGTATTCCATCAGAAGAGCTCTCCAAAAAGATACCAATAATCTCTGCTAAATTCCGATCCTTACACTAATTTTCAGCAATGTTGACTACTCCCATCCTTCTTGAAACACTCCTCCTTTGGCTGCATGACACCACACTCTCCTTGTTTTCTTGCTACTTGTTCATACTTCTCTGCCTCCTCTGCAGGCTCATTCTCTTCCATGAGACCATTAAATGTTAAAATTCCCCAAGACCTAGTCCTACACCTTCTTTTTACTCTGTACTCTCAACTCGAGCAATATTATCAAAGTCCACATCTTCAGTTACCATCTATACGCAGAAGACTCAGGCAGTTAAATTTCCATCCAGACCTTTCCTTTAAGCTCCAGATATCTGTACACAATTGCATACCTGCCATGTACTCCTACATGTCTCAAAGACACATCAGACTCAATATTTCCAAAATGGAACTTGTGATCACAGATTTAATACTCTCAAAAGTTTTCCTACCCAGATAAATGAATGGCATGTCCTTGTTCATGCTAGAAATCTGGGAATTATCCTTGATAATCATCTTCTTACCCTCAACTTATCACAAATCCTATCATAAATCACTTAAATGTCTCTCAAATTAACTTGACTCTCTTGATCTCCACTTGGATGATCCTAATTCCAGCTATCTTCTCCTTCAGTACTGGATCACTGATGTAGTCTCCTAACTGGCTTCTATATGTCCATTCAGCTGCCTGGTAGATTAATTGCAAAATACAAGGACAAATTCCTGAAAAGGCCTGCATGCTCTGATCCCTATATTCTTCTACAGGCTCCCTTTACATAACACCTCACCCCCCACCCCGCCACCCTGGGATCCAGCCCTCTTTTCAGTACATAGCACTCACCAAGCTCCCCCAGAAGATACAGCCTTTGCATACACAGTTCCTTTTGCTAAGAATATTCCAGTACTCCAATTCCTCTCACCTCAACTCTTTCTTAAACTTTAAATCATTTTCAACAAATAGTGCTGAGACAACTGCATCTCTACATGCAGAAGAATAAAACTGGACTCCAACCTCACAACATATGTAAAAATTAACTCTAAATGTTAAGTGCTAAAACTATAAAATTCTTAGAAAAAAATTGGAGTAAATGTCCATTATCTTGGATTTGGGGCAAATGGTTTCTTAGATACGACCCAAGAACACAAGCAACAAATGAAAAAGATAGATAAATTTGACTTCATCAAACCTCAAAACTTTTGTTCTTCAAAGGGCACCATCAAGAAAATAAAAAGATAACCTACAGAATGAGAGAAAATATTTGCAAATTGTATATTTGACAAGGTACTTGTATTTAGAATGTATTTTTAAAAATTACAACTCAATAATAAAAAGACAAATAACTCAATTAAAAAATGGTCAAATAGCCCTGAGATAATCTTTAAACCAAAAATATTCCCTGAAGTCTTCTTAAAATCAGAGAAAAGTTTAGCTCAACCAGTAAAGACTGTCTGCCTTGAGCATTGTGCTCTTTTAAGATCTATCTACACGGGATCAAACTGACAATAGCAACTCGAATGATTAAATAGGAAACAGTAAGTTTATGCTAAAGGGGGGTGGAACAACTCAGAAAAGGAGGGTGAGAATAGTTGCACATCCGGAAGAATGTAATTGATGTCACTGAATTGTACATGTAGAAATGGCTGAATTGGTGTATGCTCTGCTGTATATATTCTCAACGACAAGAAAAATAAATTAAAAATGATCAAAGAATTTAAATAGACATTTTTCCAAAGAAAATACACAAATGGCCAATAAGTACATGAAACGATGCTCAACATCATTAGTCTTCAGGAAAATGCAAATCAAAACCATAATGACATACCACTTCACAACCACTAGAGTGGCTACAATAAACAAAGACGTTAATAAGTGTTGGTGAGGACGTAGAGAACTTGGAACCCTTATACCATGTTGGTGTGAATGTAAAATGGTACAGCACTTTGGAAAACACTCCGGCAGTTCCTTAAAAGGTTAAATACAGAAGTACCATGTGACCCACATCCCTAGGGATATATACAAAAGATTTGAAAGCAGGGACTCAAAGAGATACTTGTATACCAATGTTCACATCAGCATTATTCAAAATAGCCAAAAGCTGGAAACAACCCAAGTGTCCATCAATAGATGAACAGATAAGCAAAATGTGGTATATACATACAATGGAATATTATTCAGCCATAAAAAGAAATGAAGTTCTGATACCTGCTACAGCATGAATGAACCTTGAAAACCTTATGCTAAGTGAAAGAAGCCAACATAAAAGACTATATATTATATGACTCCACGTATATGAAATGTCCAGCATAGACAAATCTACAGAGACAGAAAGTAGATTAGGGGTTGCCTAGGACTGGGACGGGGGACAGTGAAGGGACTGGCAGGGAGTAAAAAGTAGAGTTTATTTTTGAGGTAATAAAAGCATTCTAAAATTGACGGCTGCACAACTCTGTGAAATTTTCTAAAAACCACTGAATTCTATGTTTAAATGGGTGAGTTATATGATATGTGAATTATCTCTCAATAAAGCTGTTTCTAAAAAAGCTTAAGATTAGTACTTCTCAAACTTTGACAGACACACAAATCATCTGGGGATCTACTAAAATACAGAGTCTAATTCAGCAAACTTGGGATGGGACCTGAGAATCTGTTCCCAGGTGATGCCCAAACAATCTTTCCATGGAACACACTTCAAACAGCAAGCCTTTGGACCTCAGCTCAAACTTTTTCTGAGAAATTTTCTATAATCCTATCACCCCCATTCTTGGTTTAGTTAAACACCTCTAATTCATACCCTTATTGTACAGGTAATTCTCCATGATGGCTTTTGCTCACCATTATAACCTACTTCTCCCCACACTGAGATTCTACCATAAAAAATTAAAAAATAACTAACATAAAAAAAAAACAACCAAACCCATTGCTGTTGAGTCGATTCTGACTCATAGCCACCCTATAGGTCCTACCATACCCAGACACCATAGTACATGGCAAATTCATTTTTAAGAAATTAATGAATAATGTCCACCGAGCCAGCAGCCCCTGACTCAGGCCGAGTCATTATCCTTCTTTCGCAATGCTAACATTACAAGGCTCACCACCCTGACTTCAGCTCCAGCAGAAATCCAGCTCATCTTTAGTTAGCATTCCCAGAGATTTTCTATCCCTGCCAAGACTCACTCATTTGGGGTCTGGAGAGCTATGGCTAGAAGAATAATTCATTCCACGTGTATTGGCCTTTCTACTCTAACACAGCTGGCTGGCCATAGTTTCCATGTATAGTCTACCACTACTCCAGATTTTCTTGTGTCAGGTATATAAGAAGCAGAGGAAAACATACAAATCCTGGTTATTGCGGTCAGGTGGAAATATCCCACCCTTCTGTGAGGAATGGGGTCAGAGGGGGTAGGCAGGAGAAAAAGCACAAGTTTTTAATACGTTCTGATTTTTTTTCCATTCAAAAATTATTGTCTAGATTCTCACAAAATTTACTTTTTTTTATATTTGGGAAAACAATTTTGACTAAAATATGAAGAAAAAATTATTTAAGTTAATGGCTGGATAAAACAACAGGAATACTGCATGAAATAAGTTGTGGTGAGAGAGTACAATGGAAGGGCCTAATTGCAAAACCTACACGACAGGCAGAAGCGATGCCATCGATGCCAAGAGAGCTGCCTGGAAAGAGCGCCAAAGTGAAAACTAAAAACAAACAAAACATATTCACAAATATAGTCAGAGTTTGGGATATAAACTCTGTGACTATCATTTCCCTTGACTAATAAACACATAAAAATAGTCAAGAGTACTTAGTAGCAGGAATAGAATGTAATGCTTTTTTAAAAGGTTATTAATATAATATCTCAGAAAACTATTCTCTTAACAAGTTTTAAATACATTTAAAGGGAGGTGTAGTTTATCTTGAAATTTCAAAAATTTTTTCTCAATGTTAGCTATTTAGTAAACATATCAGTGTAGTCGGTTGGAAAACAGTGGCATATTTTCTTCATTAATCTCATTTGCTTAAAATTTCCCGTATCATTTAACTGGGCATCAGACAAAGACTGTTTTTCTTGGGGGCGAGGGGAAGGAGGGAAGGACTCTCTGACACATAGTGCACAAAATGTAAAACAGCCATTGGTTTATAGCGTTTATAGTTCACAGAACACTTACTTATATAAATTATTTCTAAAGAAATGAACAAAATAATTGCTTAAGTGGTGTTACCAAACCAAACCAAACCCAGTGCTGTCGAGTCAATTCCGATGATGAAGTGGTGTTAGCATCTTGATTTTTCCCCAGTAATTTTACTGAATGTACTGAATTGTGCAAAAAGAATACAGCATTTTCTAAAAGTGCACATCTAGGAAAGTACATTTTTTTAGTCAAATTCTTCAATTTTTCAAATAATTCTCCAAAGCACGAGACAGTCTTTACTTTATGTGATAGTGTATTTCCAGTTCTATTTAAACTAAGTAACTGCCCAACATGCACACTTCTGAATTTAGAATAACATTTACTCAGCATGGTAGCTTGCCTGATGCTAGATGTCATTTAAAATAAAATCGTTTTATATAATGTCAACCTTATAGAATGGACAAAGTAGGGCACAAATTCATTTTATACTGAACCTGAAGCTTCAAACAGAAGAAATGTCCTAGTTCCTAAATGTCCTAGGAAATAATACCTGCACACACCAGAGCTAACAGCAATAACATCACCAAAGAATCACGCCCCCCAACCAATTCCTGTTTTTCTTAAAAAATAATGAACAAATAAAAAATGAAAGTTAGTGGTGGGGTGAGGGTGGGAGTCTAGGGGTAGCAATAAAAGAAAAGTAACAACAGAGCCCTGCCAAGGGAGGTAAAGCCATTCAATTGTTATGAGATTTAAAGATATTGATAGGTTGAATAATTATTCATGCCAGGAAGCTATATCCACACAATTAGGCTTGAACAACATACGACAATCAAGCCATATGGTACACCTTCTGGATAATCAGTAAGAGACAAGTATGCCTAAAATGCAATTCTTTTTGATGAGCTTTCTAATACTAAGTAAAGGATCTGTGCTCACTAAAGTCTGATACATGCCGAGGATTTAAGGACTTGGCAAGTAGAAGCAGACAGTGTATAAAATCTCAAAGTAGTCTTCACAGCCAGTTACAAGCACTGACTCTAAGGCCTTTTTCCCCACCTGCTCCCAAAATGAAGGTTCTTAATACTCATTTGTATCCCCGCCCCCCGCCCCACCCCAACCAGGGATACTGATCAAGTCTCTCTGCCCACTATACCTCTATAAACATTACTAAGGTTAAGTCATATGGGCAACAAGGAAGCTAAAACCAGGATTCAGAGTGGCAGAGGTTGTGGTCTGGGTGACTTAACTATTGGGAACAAAGTACGTACATGGGTTCTGAGTTTGGACTCTGAAGTTAATCGAACCCCATCACTAGCTTGCTTCTATCACTTCCCAGCTATGTGACCTTGGAGAAGACACCTAATCTTTTAAGGTTAATTTGTAGAATGAAAAAAAAATCCATGTACATGTTTATTTATTAAGGAGGTAAAATCCTTAGTAATACATGAAAAATGGTGGCCACTTTTACAGCAACCATAGGCATGTAGCAAAAATGCTCTTCAGTCTGATTTAGGGAAACTTTAAAATACTTGTCTATTATATCGCATTCCCAGATGAGAAAACTCAAGACGGAAAAGTTGGCAATTCTCCTAAATTACTTTATAAATTTAATGTAATCCCAGTTAATACTTAAATAGGACTTTTTTGGGGAACTTTAAATTCTAAAGCTCATATGGATAAATAACATTTCAGAGTATCTAAGAAACTTCTGAAAGAACAAGATGTACACTCTATTTTTAAAAAATACTCTAGAATGCTTCGAAGGCCAGCGTAGCAGGGGTAGGGGTCTGGGGACCATGGTTTCAGGGGACATCTAAGTCAATTGGCGTAATAAAATCTGTTAACAAAACATTCTGCATCCCACTTGGAAGAGTGGCGTCGGGGGTCTTACACGCTAGCAAGCAGCCATCTAAGATGCATCAATTGTTCTCAACCCACCTGGATCAAAGGAGAATGAAGAACACCAAGGTCACAAGGTAATTATGAGTCCAAGAGACAGAAAGGGCCACATGAACCAGCGACTACATCATCCTGAGACCAGAAGAACTAGATGGTGCCTGGCTACAACCGATGACTGCCCTGACAGGGAACACAACAGAGAACCCCTAAGGGAGCAGGAGAGCAGTGGGATCCAGACCCCAAATTCTCATAAGACCAGACTTAATGGTCTGAGACTGGAAGGACCCCGGTGGTCATGGCCCCCAGACCTTCTGTTGGCCCAGGACAGGAACCATTCCCGAAGCCAACTCTTCAGACATGGATTGGACTAGACAATGAGTTGGAAAGGGATGCTGGTGAGGAATGAGCTTCTTGGATCAGGTGGACACTTAAGACTATGTTGGCATCTCCTGCCTGGAGGGGAGATGAGAGGGTGGAGGGGGTTAGAAGCTGGCGAAAAGGACACGAAAACAGAGAGTGGAGGGAGAGAGCAGGCTGTCTCATTGGGGGAGAGTAATTGGGAGTGTGTAGCAAGGTGTATATGGGTTTTTGTGTGAGAGACTGACTTGATCTGTAAACTTTCTCTTAAAGCACAATAAAAATTATTAAAAAAATACTCTAAAGCTACAATAATTAAAAGTGTAATAATGGATCAAGAACAGACAACAGGTCAATAAGATGAAGAGAAAGCCTCCAAACATTCAGAGTACGTAAGAACTTAATGTTTAATGAAGGTAATACAAATGAGTAAGGAAAGAAATAATACACGTTGAGAATACTTTATTATAAATCTGTACCTCATAGCTATAATTAACTTATCTGAGATTTAAGATTTAAATGTTAAAATGAACATAACAATAGGGAAAATGGACAAAGCTTATGAGTAGGCAAGTCTCAGAAATACAAATGAACAATAATCATGAAAATATGTCACAAGTCACTAAAATGCAAATGAACCTGGTAATATTTTTTGCTTATTAAACTAGAAAGACTTTTCAAAAATTAAATAAATATAATACTTAGTACGTGCAGAAGTGCAGGAAACAAGAACTGTCATATGGTACTAGTGGGAACACAAATCTGTATTAAAACTTCTGGAATGAAATTTGCCTTAAGTTTTTTTTATACGTTCTTATCCTTGAATTCAGTAATTCCTCTTATAGAATGTGTCTCTCCCTTTCAAACACACCTTTCTAAATTGGCTTTGTGATGCTGAGACTGGGGCTCTGCAAACTATTGTTTTCTCTTGCTGGTAGGCTCTGCCAATAAGACACACTGGAAGGAGACCAGAAGGCCATAGGAAGTAAAAAGGAACTTGCTCCTTTCTGCTTGCATGGGTTCCTGTCAGCCTTTTCCAGCAACAGCTCTTAACCCTCCTGGAGATACTAGTACCAGCTGACCAGTGCCCCTCTTCAAGGTCTGAGTCCAGCCCTGTGGAGTCTGTCCTACAAGCTCTGGAGGCTGCAGGGCAGGGTTCACCCCACCTTCAAGGTTCTCTGAGTTCTAAAAACTCTAACCTATTTGACTATACTTCAAAATGTTAACAATGGTTTTTGGTAATAGTTCAGCTTTTGTATTTTATGAAGGGTGTGTATGTGTTATCTAGTTTTTGTTTTTTACTATACATTCCTTCTATAATTAGGGAAGTTATTACTTTAAAAACATATACATTCACACTACCCAGTAGTTAAAAAGCACGTACTCCAAAGCTCCAGACAGGATTCAAAACTCAGCTTTCTTACTTACTGGCTAGATGACCTTGGGCAAATTCCAATGCTATTTGCAAGACACTGAGAAAGAATTCTGTTAATAGATAAATACAGTTTTTTCTTTACAAAACTGGAATCATACCATTGTTATATAATTTTTTTCACTTGATATATGGAATATTTCCCTGTCATAAACATGAACATGACATAGGGATATACAATTTTTGTTTTTTAATTTTGAAATAACTTCAAACTTACAGAAAAGCTGGAAGAATAATAAAAAAGGACTCTTATATACCCTTCATCTAGATTCATCAATTGTTAGCATTCTGCCACCTTTGGTATATCATTCTGTACCTATCTATTTATCTGTGTCAACTTTATTTTTCTGATCCTTTGAGAGAAGCTGCAGACACCATGTTCCTTTGCCTCAATTACTTCAGTGGGCATTTTCTAAGAACAGGGTCATTCTCTTACATAACCACAGTACAACTGTCAAAATCAGGAAATTTAACATTGATATTATTATCTAATATTCAGTCTATATTCAATTTTTCCTGATTGTCCTAATAATGTCTTTTATAGTAATTTTCCCATGGATCTAAGATCAAATCCAAGATCACACCCAGTGCATTTGTCATTAAACATGGAATGACAACATAATATTCATCCACGTATAGTTGTTACTGTTGTTAGGTGCCGTGGAGTCAGTTCCCACTCATAGTGACCCCATGTACAACAGAACAAAACACTGCCCAGTCCTGCACCATGCCCACAATCATTGTTATGCTTGAGTCCATTGTTGAAGTCAATATGTCAATCCATTTCATTGAGGGTCTTCCTCTTTTTCGTTGACCCTGTACGTTTCCAAGCAGGATGTCCTTCTCCAGGGACTGATCTCTCCTGACAACACGTCCAAAGTATGTAAGACGCAGTCTCGCCATCCTTGCCTCTAAGGAGCATTCTGGTAGTGCTTCTTCCAAGGCAGATTTGTTCGTTCTTTTGGCAGTCCGTGGTATATTCAATATTTTTTGCCAACACCATAATTCAAAGGTGACAATTCTTCTTCGCTCTTCCTTATTCATTGTCCAGCTTTCGAATGCATATGATGAGACTGAAAATAGCACAGCTTGGGTCAGGCGCACCTTAGTCTACAAGGTGACATCTTTGTTTTTCAACACTTTAAAGAGGTCTTTTGCAGCAGATTTGCTCAATGCGATGTGTCTTTTGCTTTCTTGACTGCTGCTTCCATAGATGCTGATTGTGGATTCAAGTAAAATGAAATCCTTGACAATTTCAATCTTTTCTCCATTTATCATGATGTTGCTTATTGGTCATGAGGGGTTTTGTTTTCTTTATGTTGAGGTATAATCCATACTGAAGGCTGCAGTCTTTGATCTTCATCAGTAAGTGCTTCAAGTCCTATTCACTTTCAGCAAGCAAGGTTGTGCCATCTGCATAACACAGGTTGTTAATGAGTCTTCCACCAATCCTGATACCCAGTTCTTCTTCATATAGTTCAGCTTCTCAGATTATACGCTCAGCATACAGACTGAACAGGTATGGTGAAAGGATACAACCCTGATGCACACCTTTCCTGACTTTAAACCACGGAGTAACCCCTTGGTCTGTTTGAATGACTGCCTCTTGATCTATGCACAGGTTCCTTTGAGCGCAGTTACCTGTTCTGGAATTCCAATTCTCTACAACATTATCCATAATTTGTTATGATCCACACAGTCGAATGCCTTTGCATAGTCAATAAAACATGGGTAAACATCTTTCTGGTATTCTCTGCTTTCAGCCAAAATCCATCTAACATCAGCAATGATATCCCTGGTTCCACACCCTCTTCTGAATCCGGCCTGAATTTCTGGCAGTTCCCAGTCAATATACTGCTGCAGCCACTTTTGAATGATCTTTTGCAAAATTTTACTTGCATGTTATATTAATGATAAAAAAAAAAGATAGTGTCTGATAATTTCCTCATTTGGCTGGATCACCTTTCTTTGGAACAGACATAAACATGGATCTCTTCCCTGTATATAGTATACTTTTATTTAACCAATATTCTGTTAAGGGACATTTGGTTTGTTTCTGTTTTTTAAATTTCGCTGTTGTAAATAATGCTGTAATAAACACCCTGAAGAGAAATCTTCATGTGTATATCTTACTACTTCTTCAGAATGATCTGCTATGTATCATTCAAGGCCCACTCAAAAACAGAAACCACAACAGTTATTTTGACAGAGACAATTTAATATAGGGACTTGTTTAAACACGGTTGGAAGTTTGGGAAGGCTAAAAAAGGGATCACTGAACTAACAACAGATAGTAACTGCATGAAGCAACTCCGTTCCTAGGGCTGGGAGAACAAAGAAAAGAGGTTGAAGTTATTAGAAACTAGACACTCAGGGGCCCCTTGCTGAGCTGGGATGGTTTGTTCACAAGGAGGAAGAGGAATGTTCATTAAAAAGACATTCTGAAAAGGAAGAGGAAATGCCTGGCATTCCTTCTCCATCTCCCCTTCAACTTAAAACAAACAATAAATAACTCTCATGTGCTCGGGTAAAATAATCCAAATACACAAAAAGTAAAAGAATTTTGCCACTATAGCACTGAAACCTACGAAAATTCTGCAGTGATTCATAAAGCAATTTAAAAAAAATACATATGATATGAAAGCTAAGGTTTGTAGTGGCCATGATTATCCCAAGCAAGAGAAAAACAAAATAAATACTGTAGGAATTAGCAAACATAAAAGATCAAACTATACTAAAACATTCTTCAACTGTAAAAGTCAATTCAAGTCAGTTTGAAATTTCCATGACAGGGCTTGGTTGGTTGATTTAAAGCAACAAGGCTTTATTTATGCTTGACGATGTATGGCTGTGCACACAGTATGATATCTTTTACTGCTGCCTGACCAGCTCAGACAGTAAAATTAAAGAAACTGAAAGACACAGAAAAGTAAGAACCAGCACTGAATCTTAATAGCCAGTTCACTCAGACTCTGAGGTTTTTAAACTCTCTTAAGCCCTAAAATATTTGACACAGCTTGACCTCAAAAAGCACAAAAAACTGACTAAAAAAATTTACTTTAGCCAACTTGCTGACCACATCCACCAAGTAATTAACTATTCAGTGGCTAAATAAAGGAGCAAAACTTTTCAGGCAGCACCAGATAAGTGAAATCAACTGGGTATAGACATATGGAACAGCTGAAAACTAAGTTCACTGTTTTCCGTGAAGACTTCAACAGACCCACAAATGGCATTTAGCTCCATAGTAAACCATCCTCTAGGTCAGCAGGAAGCGCATTATGGGCTGACAGTCCGGGAGACAAGCCCTCTTCAGAGTGCCATGGTAGTAATTTCCGGTGTGAAGAGCTCACTGCTGCTCTTGCATTCTTCAGGGTGCATGTCTTCTCATCTCAGAGGATGTTGCTCTTCCACAGGAAGAGGAAGGAACCAGTTGTTACTGGATGTGTGGGCTGAGAGCTGTCGGCATTTTCTGCATGCCTCAGCCTCAGCTGTGGGAACTGTGGATGCGGTTTGGATTCCCAGGCCGGGGACAGTCCATCTTACTGCAGCAGTCAGGAGGTCATGGTGTAGAAATACAGTATCTCAGGAAGTTAGAAAAATACCTAGAACTTCAACATCTCCAGCCCCCCAAAATGTGCTAATTTTATAAAGGAAATACGAAAAAGTATTTACTCTGTTGGGCTCTCAAGTATGAAGTTTTATAAAACCCTTTAGAAGAGTATTTTTTATTAAAATTTTCTATATAGAAAAGTTTAAGTACTAAATTATTTTTATTAACAGGTATAAGGACCAGTTTCATTGCATATAGTATTATTTAACCAGGTTTTTTATTTTAAAAATTTAGCTAATTTGTATATAATTTTTGGTAAAAGGAAGCATTCAATTAACATAAGTTTTCTTTCCCTATGACCTTGAAACTTAAGGGGAATGAAGCTCAAACGAGTAAATTTTTCAATATATCTAAAGCAAATACTTGGGACTTAGTGATTATTGTGACTTTTATTAAAATGTAAACTTCATTTGGAGGAAAAAGAGAAATGCTTTGGCCCATATTATCAATTTCTTTTGATACTATCCTAGTAAATTTTGCAGATTTTCAGATCTCTAAAAAAAAAAAGCATGCTCCCTCTATAGGCTAAAAAGTTTTAGTTTAGTTTTGTTTTTTTAAACAATCCCTGAGACACGTTTTTTAAAAAGGTCAGCCATCACATTCACAACTGTTAGTGAATTTTTATAACATATGGGTCATGATGTACTACTTCAAAAGCAAGCATTCAATTAATGTGGAAATAGTTTCTTTTCCATCTCTAATATTTTCTCTCTAAAACAGTTTGTATTTGAAAAAAATATAAATCTTGCATTTTTTATTTCTAAATGGTAAGAGATCTGTGAAAAGGTTGTAATTTTGTTATTTCTATTAATTATCATGTATATCATTTTTAGGTGCCTTTAATTACTTCACTTCTTAAAATTTTAAAGGGGAATGTTTTAAAGTTACTTCTCATACCTCATAAGGAGAATTCCTATTTTCCTCCCCTTAAGAGCTCTATGCAGTTAACTTTTCAAGTTGCTAGATAAAAAAATTACTGTATCACACTTGACACATATACTATCATTTGAAATGAAGACTAAAAGTCTCTTAAGAAAAGGAAGATAAATTTTTTAAGGCACCAGCTATTGAGTTCAGAGACCTGGATTCTACAAATGCCTATGTTCATTTCCTTTCAATTCCTTAAAACAGGGGCAGCAGAAAGATGATGCATGCCCACTGAACCAGTGCCTAAAGATATCATAAATGTGTGTGTCCTATAGCTTAGTAAGTGGTCACAATGTTACAAAGAAACATCTAGTTCCAGAAATCACATCCACTAAACTTATAAAGGAGCCCTGGTGGCGCACTGGTGAAAGGACTCAGCTGCTAACCAAAAGGTTCGTGGTTCAAACCCACTAGCCGCTCTGAGGGAGAAAATGTGGCTATCTGCTTCTGAAAAGATTATAGCCTTGGAAACCCTATGGGGCAGTTCTTCTCTGTCCTATAGGGTTGCTAGGAGTTGGAATCACCTCGACAGCAAAGGTTTTTTTGGTGAACTTATAAATCAAATCCCACTTTATAAACTGTTGCAAAGGTAAAAAAGAACCCACCTATACTCCCAAATTTAGAGGACATTAATCTGCAAATCCAGAAACATTAGCATACAGAAAAGCAGAGAGAACAGGAGGTTGTGCAATAGGATTATCCATTTTCCTAGAAAAGCAAGTGGGAATCTGGGGAAAATAAATTACATATCGCCATTTTACACTTTCAAGGTTACAACTTTTAGTTTTTGAGACATTTGGTTTTGCATACACTGAGTTCTTTCAAGTCAGTCTTTCCAAATCTCTGCTTACATAAGCAGTCAGGAACTGGAATAACTCTGAACTAGTTACGCAATGTTGTCTAGTAACCAGGATGAACTGTTGCCACAACATTCGCGGAAATATTCTCTCTGTATCTGCAAGTTTACTCTTTGTATGTCCACCTATTTTGTCAATACATTAATATTTTTCAGGTAGCAGACACTGTATGACAATCTCCATGGGAGGGTGTAACTTTTTTCCTCCTAAAAATAGGCCGAGGTGAAATCTTTCCAAAAGAGAAACCAGTGCACCTTGCTAAAAGATGCAAATCTAAATGACATCTAGAAGGGAGACTGTATGTTACCACTGCACTTCCCAAAGTCAAGGAAATAGCAGTGTCTCTTGCACTGAGCACTTTCAGCTGAGCACTTTCCTGATTCTAGAACAGAAGATAGAAAAAACACAGTTCTTTTTTTCTCAGCAACCCCTCTGCCAAAACGATGCAGGGCCAGGAGATAACCTAAACTACACTGAGATTACTCAGGGCTACACCTTACTGTCCCTGGGGGAAGGAGGCAGGGAATCCCACAGCTGACATCCAATCTGTCAGGAAATCCTTTTGGCTCTGTCTTCAAAATAGAGTCAGAATCCTATCACTTATCACCACCATCTCTTCTATCACTCTGGGTCAAGACACTATTGCCTCCTGTCTAATTATTTAATTAGCTTCCTAATTAGTCTCACTCCCAGGCAGAGTCATGTCCCTCCTCTGAAGTAAACTTCTCATGTGTCTTTGTCACTTACCATTCGAACTTCTATCCTGGCTTCTCATCTGGGGTGCCCTTCCCAAATATTCACATGACTTGTCCCCTTCATTCCTTCAGTTCTTTACTCAAATGCCACCTTTCACATGACTCTTGTCCTGGCCATCCTATTTAAAATCACACTCCTCTTCCTATTTACCTTCAGTGTTTTTTTATCTTTGCATTTTTTTTCTGTCCATTATATTATATAAAGGAGCCCTGGTGGTACTGTAGTTAAAAGCACTGGGCTGCTAACCAAAAGGTCGGCAGCTTGAACCCACCAGCTGCTCCTGAGGAGAAAGATGGGGCAGTCTGCTTCCGTAAAGATTTCATCCTTGGAGCAGTTGTACTCTGTGCTATGGGGTTGCTATGAGTCAGAATCAACTCAGTGGCAACAGGCTATATTATATAGTTTACTTTTTTTTTGTCTATATTGCTTGTCTCCCCTACTAGAATATAAGAATGTAGGTTTCTCTGGGGCAGGTATTTTCATTTTGCTGACTCTTCCTAAAGCCAAGAAAAGTGAGTGGCACAGAAGAGTTGCTCAATAAATATTTATTGAGAAACGTGTTAGTGGGAGTAGGTACCCTCCCTGGATTCTACCATATCTGCTATCTGCTGAGTTAGGCAACTGTCATGGATTGAATTGTGTCCCCCCAAATATCTGCTAACTTGGCTGGGCCATGATTCCCAGTAATGTGTGATTGTCCACCATTTTATCATCTGATGTAACTCCCCATGTGTTGTAAACCCTGTCTCTATGATGTTGATGAGATGGGATTAGCGGCAGTTATATTCATAAGGCAGGACTCAATCTACAAGATTGGGTTGTGTCTTGAGCCAATCTCTTTTGAGATACAAGAGAGAACTGAACAGACAAAAAAAGGAACCTCATACTACCAAGAAAGCAGAGTGTGTCCTTTGGACCCAAGATTCCTGTGCTGAGGAGCTGCTAGTCCAGGAGAAGACTGATGACAAGGACCTTCCCTTCAGAGCTGACACACAGCAAGAGAAAGCCTTCCTCTGGAGATGATGCCCTGAATTTGGACTTCTAGCCTACTGGACTGTGAGGGAATAAATTTCACTTTGTTAAAGCCACCCACTTGTAGGATTTCTGTTACAGCAGCACCAGATAACTAAGACAGCAAGTTAAGGACCTGAAACTTAACTGACGCACTTTCATTACAGTAATTAAGTATTTTCAGTTACTTCTGAGGCATCTACTTATTCTTGCTTTCTCCACCTGGAACACCCCATTCAAAGCCCTACCTATCTCAAGAACTGCTCAAAAGTTATCTTCTGGAGAAGTCCTCCAGCCCATAATGATCTCTTCAGAATCCTCCCATTAACAGCCTTTCATTTGGCAATCATGTATACTTCATGTAAATTGAGACTGCCATTTATTTCTTATACTATTATTTTCTTCTGGCTAGGTTGTAAGTTTCTTGGGGACAGGCAAGCATCTTGGCAATACCCTCGGCATCTCACATAATGCCTTCATGTAGTACATCATTAAATATTTTCACTGATAGGGACACAAAAGACTGTAGATGCTTGATTTTTTTCTATAACATAAAACTCTCAGTTTATTGTAAGGAATTGATTTGACCTGAAACATTACCCCTAATTCTAAGGAAAGACATATACATTTCGTTCATAGCCTTAATGGTTACCAGAATGAAAATGAGAAAAGGTTTTAGTCCTCTAAAGAGTCTAGTGTTTTTTGACAATCAGGGGAATACTAGCAAGAATATTAATTTCATTTTTTTTGTTTGTAGGGCAGATAATAATAAAGTTAATAAACCAAAACACAGAAACAAAGTTTACCTAAAATAATTATATATATATATATTCCTAGAGTATTTTAAAGCAAATTTTAATTAGTTAGTATTTAAAAAAAAAAAAAAGAAATACTTTATATTAGGATACAGAATAGAAATTTCTATCTTGCTTGCCTTTTGGAAGGTCGGGGGAGATAGGGTCTGGAACATTCCAAGTAGCCACACTGTATGTCAATACTAATGCTAAATGTTCTAGTACAAAACTGATGACAAAATCTTAGTCTAGTGTTAATGAAATTAATGAAAATATTAAAATAATTAAATAGAAACGAACTAAATAATCTTTAGATTTCAGTAATAAAAAGTGACAATGTAGCCAGAATAACAATTCAGGAATTTGAAATCAACATTTTTAATCTATGTCTATAAAAGAGTCAGTACTTCAATTTACAGAAACTTTTTACAGCAAAGCTTTAAAAATGCAAATTGGTAAGAGCTTACTTTAATCCCCACATATTCTATCATATTTCCTGCCTGGCATTAGTGACACAAGTACAAGGCACACAGACATCAACTGTTACACTACATGCCATAATTTCTTCTCTGTAGGAACACTGGGTACTGGGTAATAGGAACATATCAGAGCATAAATAAGGTACCAGTACCTTTTAGGCTACAAATCATCCTTCACATGATATGAAATCAAGTCAAAACAGGAGGGGAAAGTAACTACTTCTTACAATATAATGAAACTGCTTTTACCCTACTAAGAAATTTGACAAATTAAGGTATTTGAAGAATAATCATCTTTACGTTTCATCTTGATGGAATAAATTTCTAAGGAAACTTTCTTCCAGTGTATAAAACCAACCAAAGAAACCCACAAAAGGGACAGTAACCACAATAATAAACATGCAAACTACCTTTAAACATTGTTTTTTGGTTTGTTTTTTACCTTTCAGTATTTCTCTGGGTATTTAAATTATAATCACATGCAAGTTCATATTAAAAATGTCGTTAGGTGCCATTGAGTCGATTCCAACTCATAGTGACCCTATATACAACAGAATGAAACACTGCCTGGTCCTGCTCCATCCTCATAATCTTTGCTATGTTTGAGCCCATTGTTGCAGCCACTGTGTCAATCCACCTTACCATGGACTGAATTGTGTCCCCCCAAAATATGTGTATCAATTTAGCTAGGTCATGATTCCCAGTATTGTGTGACTGTCCATCATTTTGTCATCTGATGTGATTTTCCTGTGTGTTGTAAATCTTATCTCTATGATGTTGATGATATGGTATTAGCGGCAGTCATATCAATGAGGCAGGACTTAATCAACAAGACTGGATTGTGTCTTGAACCAATCTCTTTTGAGATATAAAACAGAGAAGCAAGCAGAGAGACAGGGAGACCTCCTACCACCAAGAAACAAGAGCCAGGAGAATAACGTGTCCTCTGGATCTGGGTTCCCTGTGCTGAGAAACTCCTAGAGCTGGGGAAGACTAATGACAAGGACCTTCCTCCTGAACTGATAGAGACAGAATGCCTTCCCTGAGAGCTGGCACACTGAGAATTTGGACTTCTAGCCTCCTAAACTGTGAAACAATAAATTCCTGTTTGTTAAAACCATTCACTTGTAATATTTCTGTTACAACAGAACTGGACAACTAAGATTCATCTTGTAGAGGGTGTTCCTCTTTTTTGCTGACCCTCTACTTTACTAGGCATGATGTACTTCTCCAGGGACTGGCCTCTCTTGATAACGTGTCCAATGTATGTGAGATGAAGTCTCACCATCCTTGCTTCTAAGGAGCATTCTGGCTGTACTTCTTCCAAGACGGATTTGTTCATTCTTCTAGTAGTCCACGGCATAGTCAATAGTCTTTGGCAGCACCACAATTAAAAGGCATTAGTTCTTCAGTCTTCCTTATTCATTCTCCAGCTTTCACATGCATAAGAGGCGACTGAAAACATGATGCCTTGGATCAAGCACACCTCGGTACTTACAGTAACATCTTTTTTTTTTTTAAACACTTTAAAGACTTTTTTGTACAGCAGATTTTCCCAATGTAATGGGGTGTTTGATTTCTTGACTGCTGCTTCCATGGGTGTTGATTGTGGATCCAAGTAAAATGAAATCCTTGACAACCTCAATCTTTTCTCCGTTTATCATGATGTTGCTTGTTGGTCCAGTTATGAGAATTTTTGTTTTATGTTGAGGTGTAATGCATACTGAAGGCTGTGGTCTTTGATCTTTATCAGTAAGTGTGCTTCAAGTCCTCTTCACTTTCAGCAAGCAAGGTTGTGTCATCTGCATATTGCAGATTCCCCATTCTTCTTCATATAGTCCAGCTTCTTGGATTATTTGCTCAGCATACAGATTGAATAGGTATGGTGAAAGGATACAACCCCGATGCACACTGCTCCTGATTTTAAACCACACAGTATCCCCTTGTTCTGTCTGAACCACGGTCTCTTGGTCTAAGTACAGTTTCCTATGAGTAAAATTAAGTGTTCTGGAATTTCCATTCTTCATAATGTTATGCATAATTTGTTATGATACACACAGTAAAATGCCTTTGCATAGTCGATAGAACACAGGTAAACATCTTTCTGGTATTCTCTACTTTCAACCAGGATCAATCAGATATCAGCAATGATATCCCTTGTTCCAAGTCCTCTCTGAATCCAGCTTGAATTTCTGGCAGTTCCCTGTTGATGTTACTGTTTTTGAATGATCTTCGGCATAATTTTACTTGTGCGTGATATTAATGATATTGGTTGATAATTTCCACATTCTGTTGGATCACCTTTCTTTGGGATGGGTACAAATATGGATCTCTTCCAGTCGGTTGGCCAGGTAGCTGTCTTCCAAATTTCTTGGCATAGATCAGTGAGCAATTCCAGCACTTCATCCATTTGTTGAAACATCTCAATTGGTATTCCATCATTTCCTGAAGCCTTGTTTCTCGTCTATGCCTTCAGTGCAGCTTAGACCTCATCCTTCAGCATCATCGGTTCTCGATCATATTCTACCTCGTGAACAGGTTGAACGTAAACCTACCGTGACTTTGTATTTCTTTTGCCTTCTTTTGATGCTTCCTGTGTTGTTTAATATTTTCCCCATAGAATCCTTCAGTATTGCAACTCGAGGCTTGAATTTTTTCTTCAATTCTTTCAGCTTGAGAAATGCTGAGTGTGTTCTTCCCTTTTGGTTTTCCATCTCCAGGTCTTTGCACCTTTCATTATAATACTTTGTCTTCTCGAGCTGCCTTTCGAAATCTTCTGTTCAGCTCTTTAATGCCATCATTTCTTCCTTTTGCTTTAGCCAATCTACATTCAAGACCAAGTTTCAGAGTCTCTTCTGACACCCATATTGGTCTTTTTTTTCTTTCCTGTCTTTTTAAAGACCTCTTGCTTTCTTCATGTATGATGTCTTTGACGTCATTCTACAACTCATCTGATCTTCAGTCATTAGTGTTCAAAGTATCAAAACTATTCCTGAGGTGGTCTCTAAATTCAAGTAGGATATACTCAAGGTCGTACTTTGGCTCTAGTGGACTTGTTCTAATTTTCTTCAACTTCAACTTGAACTTGCATATGGGGAATTGATGGTCTGTTCCACAGTCAGTCCCTGGCCTTGCTCTGACTGATGATATTGAGCTTTCCCACCCTCTCTTTCCACAGATGTAGTCAATTTGATTCTTGTGTATTCCATCTGGCAATGTCCATGTGTACTGTCACCATTTATGTTGTTGAAAAAAGGTATTTGCAATGAAGAAGTCGTTAGTCTTGCACAATTCTATCCTGCAATCTCTAGCGTCATTTCTACCACCAAGGTCGTATTTTCCAACTACTATACCTTTGTCTTCATTTCAAATTTTTGCAGTCCAATCACCAGTAATTACCAATGCATCTTGATTGCATGTTTGATCAATTTCAGACTGCTGAAGTTGGTAAAAATCTTCAATTTCTTCATCTTTGGCTTTTGCAGTTAGTGCGTAAATTTGAATAATAATCCTATTAACTGGTCTTCCTTTTAGGCATATTGATATTATCCTATCACTGATAACATAGTACTTCAAGATAAATCTTGAAAAAAAATTTTTTTTTTTTCACTATGAACTCCATGCCATTTCTGTTTCCATTTATTATTCCCGGCATAGTAGGCCATAAGATCGTCTGATTCAAAATGGCCAATACCAGTCCATTTCAACTCACTAATGCCTAGGATATCAAAGTTTATGCATTCTATTTCATATTTGAAGATTTCCAATTTTCCTAGATTCATATTTCGTACATTATATTAATGGATGTTTGAAGCTCTTTATTCTCATTTTGAGTCATGCCATATCAGCAAATGAAGGTTCCAAAAGCTTGACTCCATTCACATCATTAAGGCTGGCTCTGTTTTGAGGAGGCAGCTCTTCCTCAGTCATATTTTGTGTGCCTTCCAACCTGAGAGGCTCCTCTTCCAGCACTGTATAAGATTTTCACTGGCCAACTTTTTCAGAAGTAGACTGCCAGGTCCTTCTTCCTAGTCTGTCTTAGTCTGAAACTCAGTTGAAACCTGTCCACCAAAGGTGACCCTGCTGGTATTTGAAACACCAGTGCAAAGCTTCCAGTTTCATAGCAACATGTAAGCCACCACAGTATGACAAATTGATACACAGTGGACATCAAAAATATTCAAAGCAATTGTGCTTTATGCCAGAGCAGAACAAATTTCCCTCACAATTATGTATAATTTGTTGTGCAGAAGCAAAAGAAAAGCAGCTGATATATAGAGGAAACGAGAGATTAAGAATCATGTGCCACTCACAGGAAGGCAGGCAAACAGAAGTGATTTCACTTTAGTTTCCTAACCTGTCATCTGTCAGTAAACTAAAAGAAAGGTGTATACACTGAAAATTCAAAGGAAAGTCCTTTACAGATACTCTTTATAAAAATCTGAATGTTTCATAAGCATCTACCTCTTCAGAGACTATTAGGAGTGGTTATGCTTTGCAGGGGTTGTGCAGCTATTTTCCAAATTATAAAAAGAATTTATCTATATGGGACTCCATTAGCCTAATTCCAAGCCAGTTTTTATAGCAAAGAAGCTTTTGTTTTGTTGTTAATTTTTTGTTTGTTCGCTTGCTTTATTTTTATGGAGCATTAAACATACAACTTGAAGTAACAGTGGACTCTTCCTTTTAATGCTTATATATTGGGTTGAACCATATGAAATTACTGAAATTAGACCATTTTTGCCTATAAAACAGCAATTTCATATGATTCAATTTAATATCATTCCCTATGTGGATAACTGTACTCTTTTATCTTATCCTGTTTTACAGCACAACTATAAACTTGCCATGTATGTGCACAGATCTGTCCCTTAAAAAGCTCACACACCACATTCCCTGAGTTAGGGTCCCACAACATAGACAAGTTGACTTTGGCACCTCTGGATTACCATTAGGGACAGACACCCTGTTGTCACTTGCTAAAGGGCATTTATGCCCACTTCCATATCATACTGTCTGTATAGACTATCTGGATTCCTCAGGTCATGAGGCTTCGCAAAGCTTGAAGAGAACTGGCAAAGTGAGTCTCAAAGGATGGACCAAAGATTTTTTGTAACTCTGGTATGTCCTAGGCCAAGAAAACCCAATTTTAGTCTACAGGCTACTTCACAAGGAGGTGGAACATCCCATATACCACCTATTTTTTTGTTCCCCTCTCATTGTTGGAGCCTTGGTGGCACAGTGGTTAAAGTGTTCAACTGCTAATCAAAATGTGAGCAGTTCATATCCACCAAGTGCTCCTTGAAACACCCTATGAGGCAGTTTTATTTTATCCTATAGAGTCACTATGAATTGGAATTGACTCGACAGCAGAGTTTGGTATGTTTGGTTTTTCTCACTGTAGGATGGAAAACCAACTAAGCTTAATTATCAGTTTCAACAGCATGCCTTTTGAGTCATTCAATTCAACATAATATATTCAACACCTACTGTAAGCTGGCACTGTGGCAAGAATTAGATGGTCTAGTTAATTTCTAATTAGTAAGTTATTAATGCAGAATGCTGGCAGTGTCATTTTATAAAAATAAACACTTTAAGAGAGAAGACCACAGACCACCTTGAGGTTCTAGTTGTCCAACGATTCCTGGACTGGCTTTGACAGTAACCTGCTTGGTTGCCCTCCAGCTTATTTCCTGTCACCGCAACTTCTTATGACAGATTTAAGAATCCTCTCTGCTGTGGGATCGACACTGAAAGGACCCTTTAGTAATTAGAGTTTTTTTCTGGTAACTAAAGAGTATGTAATGTCATAAGGTCAGGGTTTTGTGTTGTTTTGGTTTTTATTTTACCACACATTAACAATTTACCCAAAACATTGAACTAAACTGACACCATCCCAGCAATGTCGTCAAGGCCCAGTCCATTCCTCCCATCTGTTCTTATGACTAGTTTTGCACAAACTACAAATAAGTTTAACACCTTTGGAAGGCAATAAGCAAAACAGAAAATCTGTTCTGTGACTTCAAGTGGAATGTCACCTGGGTGGCACCTTAACAGGAGATGAGCTAGTATGGATTAGACCAAGCTTCAGGGTCTTAAAGGTAAAGGGTTTTTTTGGCACCTGGTACAGCACCCCCTGTGGCTATTTAGATACACTGTAAATATGTTTTTGTTTACAAGGTTCTTTCTATGCTAAAATGTTAGGCTATTTAACCCATATTTTATCCCTTTCGCCACATACCTTTCAAGGAAAATGGATTGTGCCAAATAATTAAATACTATATAAATATCAAAGCAAACTTACTGTGGTAGAATCAAAAGAAAGAACGTCCACAACCGGGGGATTAGAAGTCTGCAAATCGATTACCTCTAGCTTTGGATTAATCTGTACATTAGTGTAAAAAAAAAAAGTTAATATTAGATTTTTATACCAGAAGAAACTGTATAGTATTTGTAGAAAAGTAAGAGTATTTCATAATGTGTTCTGTAATTAAAATATGTTGGTATGGATATAAAAATTTTAACCAAAATATTAGCCTCCCAAATCTATCAACGTATACGAAAAGATTACCACAAATTGAGTTTATCATACAAATAAAAGTTTGCTTTCATATTAGAAAATCAATGTGATTCACCTATAGATTTTAAAAATAAAACGACCAACCTGAAAAGATGCAGAGAAAAAATCCTAGCCAGTTCATTAAGACAAAAAAAAAGGAAATAAAAGGTGTTACAGTGTAAAAATTGGAAAGGAAGAAATAAAATTGTCATTCATATATAACATGATTATCTATGGAGAAATCGTAAAAGAATCTATTGTTAAATCATTAGATTTAAATGATTAAGAGTTTAACAAGATTGCTAGATACAAAATCGATACACAAAATCAATTGCATTTCTGCACTTCAGCACAGAGTTAGAAAATGTAATTTTTAAAATGACACTATTTACAATACCACAAAAAATTGAAATACACCAGAATAAATACACAAAGACATATAAGGCCTTGAAGGAGAAAATAATAAAGCTCACGTGAATATATTAAAGAAGGCCTCAATAAATAGAAAGCTATACCATAAACAGCTCAGAAACAGAGCCCTGTATATAGAGAAAATACATATAAGATTAAAATGGTGCCATTCATCAATACAGGAAGGGTGACTAGAAGTTGATAAAACTGATTCACTATATGGATCTATTCCTAATACTACATGCAGAGGTGGATAGCAGACAAATGAGAAAACTAAATGTTATGTTAAAACTATAAAGTTAATAGAAGAAAATGCAGAAGAATATCTTTGGAGCCCAGAGTTGAAAAGGACGTCTTAAACAAAAACTTCGAAAGTAAAACCATAAGGCATTAAAAAAAAAAAAAAGGTGCCTCTTATTATACTAAAATTAAGGAGTTCTGTTAACAATGGATGTCACAAAGTTAATAATCAGATAATGGAACAGGAGGAGATATTATGATGTCTAAAGCTGGAAAAGGAGAAATATCTAAAATATATTTAAAAAGGACAGCGACCCCAAGGAAAAAAAAAAGTTGTGAAAGAGAAACCCTAAAAGCTAACCAGCATATGAAAAGATGTTCAGAAACGTTGCTAACAGGAAAAAGGAAAACACCAGTTAACACCTATTAGATTGCAAAAACTAGAAAGCTCAGTGATGTTAATATTATTTATAGCACCCTTGTTTGTAATGCCAAAAAAACCCAAAACCAGAACTGGAAATACCCCAAATGACTATCAACAGTAGAATAGATACATAGATTATGGGAATTAGTATTGTGTAAATTCACTATATGCTATATATAGCAGTGACAATCGAATGAATACACGTATGTGCAAGATAAAAAAATCTCAGGATTTTAATTTTAAATGAAAAAGGAAGTTGTAGAAAAATATATTCAGTATGATTCCATTTATATAAAGGTCAAAACCATTCAAAAGTAAACAATATCTGAATTACAGATTCTAGCCTATGTAGAAAAATTATAAAGAAAATCAAAGGGAATGATTAACACAGTGTTGACCACTTCTGAGGAAAGTTATCTCAGAACTCAAAAAGACCAGAACTTAACCAAAATCACACCAGCACCACCACCAAATATTTACTAAACATTATGGATTCAAAGAAATAAATGACACTTATGGCTATCATACTTACAATTTGTCTCTCAAACAAACAAAATAATTATAATGAAATAAACGGGAAAAAAGAGAGCAGAGCTTTGTATCAAATGAATGGTAGCAGCAATTAAGGGTACTGAAGAACCTCAAAGAAGAAACTGTTGATTAAGCATTTAGATAGTGAGAAAGGCTACCTATGGAGAAAATAGGGCTTTAAGATGGCGCCTTAAAAAAAAAAGTTTAAAAAATAAAAACAAAGAGACTGAGGTGAGTTAAAGAGCATTCCAGAGCACAGGCAGAAGCTGACATGATACTTTTGCAACAGTAAAAGACAATCAGAGAGGCTGGCATAAGTCAAATTGTGAAGGATGAAGGAATTTGGGAAGGTATAGAAAAGCTGCAGGCTAAAACGTTTCAAAAAGTCATCTGACAGAGACATGCAGAGTCTCAGAAATACACAAGGGGTAACAGTGAGGCCACGCGGCGATAGTCCAGGAGGCTGGTGATAAAAAGGGTGGAATGATTTTAAAAACACTTATCATGTTTGATGGTTGTAGCTGTACTTTTAGAAGTAGTAAGATCATTTTATAATTATCCAGCGCACTGTGTTAGAGGGGAAGATGTACGTACCCAGTAATCATCAGGTTAAAGTAAAGGGACAAGCATGTCAGGGTGAGAGTAAGCGGACTGCCAGCTTGGCTAGCCAACGATACTTTTAGGTCTTTCTGGTTGCTCCAGAGAGGGTTAGCTCTAGCTGGGTCTGGAGCTGCTGTGAAGAAACCAGAGGGTGACTCACCTTCCTTTCGACCTTGTTTGTTGATATTTTATTCTCTTTTATCTACTGCCACCTAGTGTAGACATGAAATGGCTTACCCATGAAAATGTAATTTGGTTTCACCGCCTGAATTTGGAACTGCCCAAGAAATCAAAATCATATGGAAATAGTCAGCACCTCTCACAGAAAAATCCCTGAACTAAGGCTGGAAAACTCTGTACCCAACAGTATTTTACTATACTGTGTTACGAGTTGTTGCTACATATAGTAAGTGGAGCAAGACATTCTTATTAGTAAAATTTTACAGTCCTTTCCATACAAAAAATATGCTAAGGAGGTGGCACTTGTAATTATTTACTGCCTAACCTCCAGGAATACTAACTGTACCGTCTGGCTCCCCAACATGGGAAGAACCCTTTAATAGAGTTCCCATGAAATGGAGTGGGATGCCTTATGAGAAGGAGCCTTGGTGGCACAGTGGTTAAGTGCACTCGGCTGCTAACCAAAAGGTTGGTAGTTTGAACCCACCCACAAAATATTATTATATAAATATTTGATATTTGTATAAGAAAAATTTCCTTCCTACTGACTATTATATAGAATTTCACAAACAACTTATAAATTAAGGTAATCTCAAATGGCTACTATAAAGCAAAAAAAGTCAGAAAACAGTTTATTAATAAATTTTTTTAATTCACAAACCATAATTCCTTTCTAAACTATTCTGCAATTCTCCTGCAACTCAATATTCTATAATAACTATTCTGATGCCTTGCTGTCAGCGAGAACAATCACAGTCTCTAAGAATGACTATTTTTTTCCAATGGAAATATGCAAAAGAAGAGGGCAATGCAGAAAACGAGTCTCACACTCGCATATTCAAGGAGGAAGGCTTGGCTTTGTCTGAGACATGGGATTGTGCAATTCAGCTCCTGAGAGTCAGAAGAAGATAAAGTCAGCATGAACTAGTGATGTGATGCAGCACAATGTGGGCAGGTTCAGACACCTCGTTTTAAACCTTAGGCTTCCATCCATGAAACAAACAAAAGGAGTTGTCATCCTTTTTTTTAAGAAAGGGTGCCTAGGCCAGGAGCAGTACAAAGGGTATGTAGTTACATCAGTCAAAAACTCACAGGAAGGGTATGTTTCACACAGCTAGTTTAAGAACCTAGGGTTTTATGCCTCATGTTCTCTTTCATGTGGCCTTCCTTCTCTTGTTTATTCTAAAAGCAACTGCCTATCACCCTGTCTGCGTTTATTTAGGAATAAGTATATATTTAGTCAGGTGGTACCCAAAGCCTAACACTTTGCAGGATGTTCCATCTTCAAGCAGCTGGAGCACTTAAAGCTGGCAAATGGGTGGCTTCTGCAAAAAGCCAAAGGATTTCATCCAGCATATTGTTGTTGTTGTCATTAGGTGCCATCATGTCAGTTTTGACTCATATGTACAACAGAACAAAATGCTGCCAGGTCCTGTGCCATCCGCAGAATCTTTGTTATGTTTGAGCCCATTGTTGCAGTCCCTGTGTCAATCCATCTTGTTGACGATCTTCCTCTTTTTCGCTGACCCTCTACTTTAAATAGCATGATGCCCTTTTGCAGCAACTGGTCCCTCCTGATAACATGCCCAAAGTAAGTGAGATGAAGTCTTGCCACCCTCGCTTCTAAAGAGCATCCTGGCTATACTTCCTTCAAGACAGATTTGTTTGTTCTTCTGGAAGTCCATGGTTGTCTTAGTTATCTAGTGCTGCTATTAACAGAAATACCACATGTGGATGGCTTTAACAAAGAGAAGTTTATTTTCTCCCAGTGAAGTAGGCTAAAAGTCCAAATTCGGGGTGTCAGCTACAGGGGAAGGCTTTCTCTCTCTCTGTTGGCTCTGGAGGAAGGTCCCTGTCCTCAACTTCCCCTGGACGAGGAGCTTCTCAGGCGCAGGGACCCTGGGTCCAAAGGACAACCTCTGCTCCAGTGCTGCTTTCTTGGTGGTATAAGGTCCCCTGTCTCTCTGCTTGCTTCTCTCTTTTATATTTCAAGAGATTGCCTCAAGACAATCTAATCTTTTAGATTGAGTCCTGCCTTACTAACATAACCGCTGCCCATGCTCCCTCAGTAACATCATAGAGGGAGGATTTACAACATGTATTTGTAGGAAAGTCACACGATAGGGGGAATCATGGCCCAGCCAAATTAATGCACACATTTTGGGGGGGACATAATTCAATCCATGACAATGGTATATTCAGTATTGTTCGCCGACACCATAATTCAAAGGCATCAATTCTTCTTCAGTCTTCCTCATTCATTTTCCAGCTTTCACATGCATATGAGGTGACTGAAAATACCATGGCCTGGGTCAGGCAAACTTCAGTCCCACTAGAAGTGACACCTTTTTTTTTTTTTTTTTAACACTTTAAAGAGGTCTTTTGCAGATTAGCCCAATGCGATGCATCATTTGATTTCTTGGCTGCTGCTTCCATGGACATTGATTGTGGATTCAAGTACAATGAAATTTTTGACAACTTTAATCTTTTCTCTATTTATCATGACATTGCTTATTGGTCCAGTTGTGAGGATTTTTGTTGTCTTCATGTTAGGTACAATCCATATTGAAGGCTGCAGTTTCTGATCTTCATTAGTAATTGCTTCATGTCCTCTTCACTTTCAGCAAGGTTGTGTCATCTGCATATCACAGGCTGTTAATGAGTCTTCCCTCCAATGTTGATGCCACGTTCTGCTTCACATACTTTAGCTTCTTGGATTATTTGCTCAGCATACAGATTGAATAAGTATGATGAGAGGATACAACGCTGACGCACACCTTTCCTGACTTTAAACCATGCGGTATCCCCCTTGTTCTGTTCAAGCAACTGTCTCCCGATCCATGTACAGATTCCTCATAAGCACAATTAAGTGCTCTGGAATTCCTATTCTTTGCAATGTTATCCATAATTTGTTACTATCCACACAATCAAACGCTTTTGCATAGTCTATGGAAGACAGCTAAACATCTTTCTCGTATTCTCTGCTTTCAGCCATGATCCATCTGACACCAGAAATGATATAACCCCTCATTCCATGTTCTCTTCTTAAACTGGCTTGAACTTCTGGCATTTTCTGTTCATGTACTGCTGCGACAACTTTTGAATTATCTTCAGCAAAATTTTACTTGTGTGTGATACTAATGATATTGTTGATTAATCTCTGCATTCTATTTGATCACTTTTCTTTGGAATGAGCAGAATAGGGACCTTTTCCAGTTGGCTGGGCAGGCAGCTGTCTTCCAAATTACTTGTATTGACCAATGAGTACATCCATGGCTGCATCTGTTTGTTGAAACACGTCAATTGTTATTCTGTTATTTCCTGGAGCCTTGTTTTTCTCCGATGTCTTCAGTGCCGCTTGGACTTCTTCCTTCAGTACCATTGGTTCTTGATCATATTCTACCTCCTGAAATGATCGAGGGTTGATCAATTCTTTTCAGTACAGTAACTCTATGTATTCCTTCCATCTTCTTTTGATGCTTCCTGTGTTGTTCAGTATTTTGCCCACAGAATCCCTAAATACTGCAACTCAAGGCTTGAATTTTTTCTTCAGTTCTTTCAGCTTAAGAAATGTTGAGCATTTCTAACTCCATGTCTTTGCATATGTCATTATAATACTTTAGTTTGTCTTCTGGAGCCACCCTTTTAATCTTTTGTTCAGCTCGTTTACTTCATATTTTCCTCCTGTTGCCTTAGCTACTCTACATTCAAGAGCAAGTTTCAGAGTCTCTCCTGACATCCATTTTGGTCTTTTGTTTCTTTCCTGTCTTTTTAATGACTTCTTGTTTTCTTCATGTATGATATCCTCGATGTCATTCTACAACTTGTCTGGTCTTTGGTCATTAGCTTTCAATGTGTCAAATCTATTTTTGAGACGATCTCTAAATCCAGGTGGGATATATTCAAGATTGTACTTTGGCTTTGGTGGGCTTGTTCTAATTTTCTTCAGCTTCTACTTGAACTTGCATATGAGCAATTGACTCTCTGTTCTGCAGGTGACCCCTGGCCATGTTCTGGCTGATGATATTGAGTTTTTCCATCATCTCTTTCCACAGATGTAGTTGATTTGACTCCTGGTATTCCATCTGCTGAGGTCCATGTGTATTGTTGCCATTTATTTAGTGAAACAAGGTATTTGCAATGAAGAAGTCATTGGTCTTGGAAAATTCTATCATGTGATCTTTGGCATCATTTCTATCACCAAGGCCATATTTTCCAACTACCAATCCTTCTTCTTTGTTTCATACTGTTGCATTCTAATCACCAGTAATTATGAATGCAACTTGATTGCATGTTTGACCAATTTCATATTGCAGAAGTTGGTAAAAACCTTCAATTTCTTCATCCCTAATGGCTGGTGCATAAATTTGAATGACAGTTGTATTAACTGGTCTTCCTTGTAGATGTATGATTATAATCCTATCACTGACAGTGTTGTACTTCGGGATAGATCTTGAAATGTTCTTTTTGATGATGAAAGCAATGGCATTCCACTTCAATCTGTCATTCCCAGCATAGCAGACCATATGATTTTCTGATTCAAAATGGCCAAAACCAGTCCATTTCAGCTCACTAATAGCTAGGATATTGATGTTTATGTGTTCGATTTCATTTTTGACGATTCCCAATTTTCCTAGATTCATACGTTGTACATTCCACATTCCAATTATTAATGAATGTTTGCAGCTATGTCTTCTTATTTTGAGTCGTGCCACATCGGCAAAAGATTGTCCCAAAACCTTGACTCTATCAACATCATTACGGTCGACTCTACTTTTAGGAGACTGCTCTTTCCCAGTTGTCTCTTGAATACCTTCCAACCTAAGGGGCTCATCTTCCAGCACTTTGTCAAACAATGTTCCACTCCTATCATAAGGTTTTCATTGGCTAATTGTTTTTCAGAAGCAGACCACCAAGTCCTTCTTCCTAGTCTGTCTTAGTCTGGAAGCTCAGCTGGAACCTGTCCACCACAGGTGACCTTGCTGGTATTGTATACCAATGGCATAGCTTCCAGCATCACAGACAACATACGAGTCCCCTCGGTACAACAAACTGAGAGATGTGCAGGGAAGAAAAAATTTTACCTGTGTTTTATGGACTATGCAAAGGCATTTGACTGTATGGATCATAACAAATTATGGGTAACATTGCAAAGAATGGGAATTCCAGAACACTTAATTGTGCTCATGAGGACACTGTACATAGATCAAGGGGCAGTCATTCGAACAGAACAAGACAATACTGCCTGTTTCAAAATCAGGAAAGGTGTGCGTCAGGGTTGTATCCTTTCATCATACTTATTCAATCTGTATTCTGAGCAAATAATCTGAGAAGCTGGACTACATGAAGAAGAACGGGGCATCAGGATTGGAGGAAGGCTCATTAACAACCTGTGTTATGCAGATGACACAACTTTGCTTGCTGAAAGTGAAGAGGACTTGAAGCACTTTCTGATGAAGATCAAAGATTAAAGCCTTCAGTATGGACTACACCCCAACATAAAGAAAACAAAAATCCTCACAACTAGACCAATAAGCGACATCATGATGAAGAGAGAAAAGAGGACATTTTCAAGGATTTCATTTTACCTGGACCCAAAATCAATGCCCTTGGAAGCAGCAGTCAAGAAATTAAACAACACATTGCATTGGGCAAATCTGCTGCAAAATATCTCTTTTAAAGTGTTAAAAAGCAAAGGTGTCACTTAAAGGACTAAGGTGGGCCTGACCCAAGCCGTGGTGTTTTTAATCACCTCATAAGCATGCAAAAGCTGGACAATGAATAAGGTACACCGAAGAATTGGGGTCGCTGAAAAGTTGCATTGGTAAAGAATACTGAATATACCATGGACTGTCAGAAGAATGAAGAAATCTGTCTTGGAAGAAGTACAGCCAGAGTGCTCCTTAGAAGCAATGATTGCAAGACTTTGTCTTATGTACCCTGGAGGGACCAGTCCTTGGAGAAGGACATCATGCTTGGTAAAGCAGAGGGTCAAAGAAAAAGAGGAAGACCCTCAACAAGAAGTACTAACACTGGCTGTAACAACGGGCTCAATTATAACAATGATTATTAGGATGGCTCAGGACCCGGCAGTGTTTTGTTCTGTTTTACATAGTGTTGCTCTGAGTCACAACCAAATTGACAGCATCTAGCAATAACAACAATAACTCAAATTCAGAAATAATACACTGATGTTTAATGCAAAAATAAGAAGTTAGAGAAATTAATTACATTTTATAGATACTGTTTCCTCCATTTAAAAAAAAAATTTGATTGTGTTTTTGGTAAAAATTTGCACAGCACGCAGGGTCCCATTTAACAATTACTACGCAAACTGTTCAGTGACATTGGTTACGCTTTTCTCAATATGTCATTATTCTCGTTAATGCTATTCTGGATATTTTGTTTCCAGTGATCTGGCTTCCCTGTCCCCTTACCCTTTCATCTTTGCTTTAGACTAATTGTTGACCATTCGGTTCCACATAGATGATTTTTTTGAAGGTACGCAGTACTCATGGATAACATCCTCCATTTAGCAAGAAGGTGATCTCAACGGTTAGCTCATGGAGTATTTCAGGGTGATACTTCAGGGCGTGCTCCAGTCTCAACTTGTCCAGCAAGTCTGGCTTTTTTTACAGCTTGAGTTCTATTCCACATTTCTCTCCCTTCTGTCAGGATCCATCCATTATGGCCCTGATCAGAATGATCATTAGTGGCAAATGAGGCTGTGGCTCATGTAGACTCTTAGTCCTGTAGTATAGTTTCTTCTCTAAGTCTCATATGCGTGCGAAAGCTGGACAATGAATAAGGAAGACCAAAGAAGAACTGATGCCTTTGAATTGTGGTGTTGGCAAAGAATACTGAATATACCATGGACTGCCAGTAGAACGAACAAATCTGTCTTAGAGGAGGTACAGCCAGAGTGGTCATTAAAAGCAAGGGTGGCAAGGCTTCGTCTTATGTACTTTGGACACATTATCATGAGGGATCAGTTCCTGAAGAAGGACATTATACTTGATAAAGTAGAAGGTCAGCGAAAAAGAGGAAGATCCTTGAGGAGATAGAGTGGTGCACTGGCTGCAACAATGGGCTCAAACACAGCAATGATCGTGAGGATGGCACAGGACTGGGCAGTGTTTCGTTTTGTTGTATGTAGGGTCCCTATCGGTCAGAATCGATGTGATAGCACCTAACAACAACAGATCCCATAGCTTTGCCCCTATCTCTTCCCAGAACTTTATGGTTTTAGCTTTAACATTTAGGTCCTTAATCCCCTTTGAGTTAGTTTTTGTTTACTGTATGAGGTACGGTTCCTGTTTCATTTTTCTACATGTGGCTATCCAATTTTTCCAGCACTATTTGTTGAAGAGACTGTTTCTTCCCTGTTGAAAGGACTTTGACTCTTCGTTGAAAATCAGTTGTCCATAGATGGATGGGTTTATTTCTGGCTTCTCATTTCTATTCCACTGGTCTATGTGTTTATCTTTGAACCTGTACCAGGCCGTTTTGATTACCATAGCAGTATAGTATATTTTGAGGTTGGGAAATATGAAGCTTCCTGCTTTGTTCTTCTCAAATATTGCGTTGGCTATTTGAGGCCTCTTTCCTTTCCATATATAGCTGATGATTAGTTTTTTCCATCTCAATAAATAATGTTGGAATTTGGACCAGGATTACATTGTATCCATAGATCACTTTAGGTAGTGCTGACGTTTTACAGTATTACGTCTTCCAACCCATGAGCAGGGACTGTCCTTCCATTTAAGTAGATCTCTTTCAGTCTCCTATATTAGTGTTTTATAATTTTCATATATATGTCTTTTACATCCCTGTTTAGGTCTATTTCTAGGTATTTTATCATTTTGGGGGCTACTATAAATGGTACTGCTTTCTTGATTTCCTTTTCGGATTCCTCCTTGTTAGTGTATAGGAACCCAAATGATTTTTGTGTTCCTCCACATTTTTTTAATAATGTTTTTATATTCTATTTTAATTATATACACTGATCTCAAAAAAAAAAGTCTGCCTAAGTTTCAAATATTTCCAAAGTAACATATGAAAGCTGACCTTGCCTAAAAGCTTTGAAAAAAATTTTAATCCACCATCGTTAGTTTTTTTTCAAAGTAAAATTCACTAATCACAAATAAATCTAGCACAGCTTCTATTTTGGTTCCTACTATCTTTTCTAGTCATCTTTTGGCTTTAGGAGGGATCCATGGCAATTAATAAGAACTATTCACAAAACGGAAACCCTGATGGTGTAGAGGTTAAGGCTGCTAACCATAAACGTCAGCAGTTCAAATCCACCAGGCGCTCCTTGGAAACTCTATGGGGCAGTTCTACTTTGTCCTATAGGGTCGCTATGAGTCGGAATTGACTCGATGGCAATGGGCTTGGTTTTGGTTTATTCACAAAACAATCTGACCTTTAGCAATTTTTTTTCATAATACCAAAGGAGATGTTCTCTTTCCAGAAAGCTTTATACCCTTGCTTTATTTTAAGAGATTTTTACAAAATAAATGAACAGTTGGTTGTTCATATGCAGAATCCTATCACTGTGCTAGCATTTTATATTGCAGGATCTGAAGGTGTTTTACAAAAATAAGTTATATTGTATATTTAATTTAAGCAACCATGAGTGCTTATGTTGTTGTTAGTTGCTGTTGAGTGGATTCCAACTCCTGGAGACCGCCACGTGTTTATAGATAAATTAAACCGGGTACCCAGAGGCTGATTTTTTTTTAAGGCCACTAACAAAATTCAGTCACAATATTCAACAGTCTGTACAGTGTAAATGAATTCTAATTCCAAGATGAATATGTCAGTTTTTAATATAATTTTAAGAGTGTGTATTTGTGCCAGGTGCTCCTTGCAAACTCTGTGGGGCAGTTCTACTCTGTCCTATAGGGTCGCTATAAGTCAGAATCGACTTGACAGCACTGGGTTTTTGTACTGGGTATTTGAAAAATAATGGTTCAGAGTGACTTTGTCTGGCTTGGGTCATCCTAACCTAGCAATACAAAACAACCCAGCTGGTTTTACTGCTTTCTGGCTCAGCCGTCAGAGTAAAGCTACTCAATAACTTGTCGACATTTTAAAGAAAGTCTAGCACTCTTAAGTGGACTGGGGCTGACAGGAAATCACAGAGAAAATGGCTTAGTCTCCAATGCTGAGGTAGTGTGAGGCCATGCAATATCACTGAATAAAGAGTAAGGAGACCAGGGCTCAGCCCATAGCTCCGCCATCTGCCACTCTGGAAAGGGAGCTAAGTGAGTGACAGCGCAGCAAGGCACCACCTCCTGATCAAATCCAGCCAAGCCACAGACATGCTAAAGTGTAAAACATCAACAAGAATCAATGAAAGCAGCTTGGGTAAATTAAGGAAACTCAAGTTAAATAAAATATATTAAATAATACCTCAGCTCCATAGGGGATCAAGAAATACACCTATAATTGTAGAAACTGAAAACATAAAAAGGTGATGAACCACAAGTTACATCACATTCTTTCTTTGAAAGAAATTTTTAAAAACGACCCAGTAAGTAGCGGGAGGAAATAGTGAAGTACAAAAGTAAATACTTTAGAAGGACTAGAAAGCTAATTGGAAGTTGGAGAGGACAAAAATTATACCAAAGAACCAAAAATAAACACTACCAAGGACAAACTAGGACAAAAATCCCAAAATATGGCTGGATTAAACTATGAGTTGAACTGACTCAACAGCAACGATTTAAACAAGATTAAAAAAGGAGTCCAAAAAGAGAAAAAAAAAAAAGGCACATGCACGCGCACTGAGAGTAGCAGAAGTGCCTCAGACAACAGAAAAGACCAAGACTAAGGAAGCCAAAATCAAAAAACTGATTGGGGTGCGGGACAGAGAGACTGGAAGAGGGTATAAAACCATAGGATGAAGAGTGTGTAAATGGGACAAAGCACTGCTACTCAGGAATAAGACTTAGGAACACAAAATACATATCTAAAGGCAAAGAAAGGTTCTGGCCACAATGAAAAGGAGTGTTCAGATGAATAGGCAATAGTAATTTCTGACATCAGCTCTTAGAAAAGGGCTTAAGGAGAATCACACAAAATGGAAAGAAGTAGGCTTAACTCCAGCTAAGTATCCAGTGAAAATAAATTTTTCTCTGAAGAGATAATGCTTAAATCTGTAACTTGTCAATAAAAAACTTACACCTAAACAGATAATTATACATTTAATACACCCATATATAGACAACAAAATGGCCCCAGTTATTAGTTTAATGTCTAAATATTTTCTTTTTGCTATCCGTAAGATTATTATTACTTGTTATTAAAGGGCTTCAAGATACCTATTTCAATAACGGTTATAAAAATTCTTGTGCTTCGTAATATCAAATGAAGTCCTTCAGTCCTGTTCTCATAACAGCCCTCACATGAGCAACCTAAAAACACCTAGGACAAGAAGTTCAGAGTTCACAGTTACCACAGGCCTAAGATTTGATTTCTGACTTCCTAGTTCACACTTACGTTTGTTTTACTTCTGGGCCTTCAAGAAGTAAATACGAGAGGCTTTAGCACTATTACATACTATCATATGTCGTTTTACTTTATTACTGGTAACAACTGACTGTTTCTCAAAGTGCTATTGTTTAAAGGCAGAACCAGGTTTATATTTTCTACTGGATTATAATTTAGTATACTTTCAAGCACCTAGTTGAACAGTGGCCCCAAAATGGGCACTTAAAAACGATACAACAAACATGCACAGAATACTCACTTCAACAGTCTCAAGTTTTCCATCGTGCGGATGTGGTGTTCTTGGGTAGATATCAAGAAGATGTGGTGGCGACTCAAAATGCAATCTTTTGAGATTTCTTTTAATGAGACTTTTACAATTCAGTTCATCAAAGTTAGTCCTCCACAATAAGACCTATAAAAAAAATCAGTCACGACGGCAGTTGTTGGCTTGCACGTACAAGCAACAGAATTGATTTTTAAAAAGTGAATACATAAATTGTCCTTTTTTTAGGGATGGGGAGAGACTTAGCATTTCAAATTGCCTTCATGTAAATTTGAAATCCATATTAAGAAAATGTCTTATTACCTGAAAATCCTCTCCACACCCCTCTCAAAAGTGAAACCCTTGTTTTTAGCTTGATAATTCATCTTATTCAACAGATCTAGTTATAAATGACTTTTGGTCATTTCGAAAAAATGAAGATTTGCTACCATAAAATATTTATATTAATGTCCTCAAAAAAAAAAGATACAGGCAAAACAATTAGACAGTAAATCAAGTGAAAGTGCCATACCTATAGCTGAGTTCCCAAAACTACCAGAATTGGCACTACTTCCGTTATGAAATAGCAGACTTCCTGGCACTAACTCAAATATAAATTCATTGATAATCACCTTAATAGAAAAGTAGCTGGCTGCAAAAATCTTAGCTGAGGTCAAGGACTCCTTCACCCTCACCAAATCTAAGAGGGAGCTAAAGGAATGTACAAACCTGTGCGTCTGCGCCTCCTGATGCAAACAGCTCCCCACCTTTTGAAAATGACACAGCAAAGACAGGTCCCTAAGAAATAAAGGGAGGTAAAAGAAAAACGTACTTGGTGATAGTTTCTTATGGCCAACAGGATTGTGAGTACCAATTTTTCATCTCAATTTATCTAGATGACTTACACAATAGACTGACTGAAAACATCCAGCTGCTACCAACTAATGCACGCAGAGTAAAAATCATCAATGAACTAATCCAATTATATTAAATCACAAGGAAATGATACTAAATTAAAAATAAATACTAATAAAAATAAGAAAATAAAACCTTTTTCTCCTTTAAAGAAAAGCTTGTGCATGTATAAGTTGATAAGAATTTATGTTAAAATTTTATGACTTTGGACTCTTTAGTCAATCAATCACTAGCAGAAACTGAAAGGTAAGTATTGTAGGTGACAGGAATGAGGCTATATAAACAGAGGCCATTCCCTGATTCCCAAGGCTTTACTGAGTTCTCCCTTCATGCAGGTAATGGTGAGCCACTAAAAGTTGTAAGACCAGGAGATAAATAAGAGAAAAGCTGTGATTGATGAAAAAAAAAAAAACCCTAGGTGAGTGAGTGATGAATTGGAATAAGTAGAATGAATGCTTGGAGGCCAGTTAGGAGGTTACTGTAACTGTCTAGGTAGGAGGCAATGCGAGCTTGAAACTAAGCAATGCTGTGGAATAGGATCAGACTGTACTTTGCACAGTGACAACATACATAGCCTCTAGGTCAATTTTTTAGTCAAGATAAGAGTAATTATTTCTCATCTCAGAAATAATATTAGTATATTTGGTTTGTTTTTAATATTCTTAATCTTTACAAGAGAACTTTTGGGGAAAAAATCTTGTATTTTTTCAAAGCCATCTCACATTCATAAGTTATCATAGCCTTGTGAACACCTTCACCTCCGTATTTTTCCATCTTCAAAATTTGAAATCTCAACTACCAAGTACCCACACTGAAAACTAAAAAACACCTTTGTATGTTGGAAATGCATTCCTTAATCAGGGAGAATGTTCTTCAACTCGTCTTAGCACTTTAGTCAGCTAATCATACTTTAAGTCATCTAATCTTATGACCCAGACTGTGAATAATTTCATCTTTGTGGTTAGTTTTTCCTCCTAAAATATTGTTTATCTTTTTTATATTATTTTTTACTTATTTCATAAATATTTCAATCTTTGGCCCCTTTTACTGACTGTATCTAGTCAGCCTAAATCCACGGATACGCATATATCTGAGCTGGCTAATTTCTATTTCTGCTTCACACTAGCACAGCTGCAGAACAAATAACAAAGCAAAGCAGGAAGCCGGGCAGGATATACAAAAGCAGAAAGAGCCCCTTCTCCCCTAGACCATGAAGCCCATTCTATTTCTGGATATAAATAGCTTATACTTGGTTAAGAGGAAGGACATAGTACATATCCAAAAAAGAAGAAAAGAAAAAAGAGGACACATTGTAAAAAATTTAAAGAAACTTGAATATTTACACTGGAGGGATAACTAGTTTATACACTTAAAAAAAGTGTGTGTGGAGAGGTGTCTTTGAACAAGCTTTATATATAAATATACTCTTCTTCCCCACTGGGTTCTAAACTAATTAAGAGTCAGATGATCACCTTTCTTAAAGATAACTGCTTATTATGAGAGAATGTGGGCAAATGGCTTTTCTAGAATTGAACTCCAGAATGAATCAGCCAAATCTGGACATGGGCAGGCTTCCCCACATGAAGTCTCAGAAGAAAATGGTGAGGGCAGGCTCACTCCCACAGGCAGGAGAAAAGGTGTTGGGCTGGGCTGGCCAAACTTCTGCTTCCAAACTCACCTATCAGATTGAGAACAGTGAGTCGGGGGGTAGGGGAGGCCAAGACTATCAGAGCTAGTGGGACAGCTCCACATGGGGAGAAAGATCAGAAGTAGGGAATAAGCTTACCCACCACAATTTAACCACTCAAACCTAAACTGCACACTGATGAAGACAGCAGTAAAAAATTAATTTAATGGCATTGAAAGATACACATCAATTTTGACAAGAATTATAATAATATTTCTAAGGGTTGCTTCCAGAAGATAAAAACACAGCCTTGGAAATTTTCTTTTTTTTTTTTTTGATGACAGCAGGAATGCATCCTGCAATCGGTAAAATGACAAAGGCATATAACAAAATGGGTCAAAAACTTAAATATACATTAAAGGCAAAATTTTAGCGTTAATACCGTATGCCCTTGAAGTGTATATATGAGCCTTCCTTCTAGGAGATCCAGAATCTTAAGTGTACCATCGGACGAGGCAGTGATGAGATAGTTGCCAGAAGGATGGTATGATAAACAATTAACTCCACCACTGTGAACTGAATGGTAGAAAATAAAAGCAAATTTCAGAGAACAGTTATTTTCTATTTAATATTTTACTGTGTTCTCAGTGAAAGTTTACACAGCAAATTAGGTTCCCATTTGACAATTTCTATACAAATTATTCAGTGAAACTACTTACGTTTTTCACAATGTGTCAACATTCTCTCCAGTTGTGTTTTATATTATTTTGGTTTCAGTACTCTAGTCTCCCTGCCCCTTTATCTTCTCATCTTTGCTTTAGAGTGATTGTTGACTTTTTGGTCTCATATAGATGGTTTTTTACTGGATCACCATACTCAGGGTAATATCCTTTATGTTGTGTGCCAATCTATTATTTCACTAAAAGGTGACCTCAGGGGATAGTTTCAGTTCAAGGTTTACAAAGTATCTCACGGTGATTATCTCAGGGAGTTCTCTAGTCTTAACTGGTCCAGAAGGTCTGTGCTTTTTAAAAACTGTTCTGTGTTTTTCTCCTGTTCTCTCGAGGTCCATCTATTGTGGCCCTGATCAGAACAGGGACTATCTAATTCTACTGGTCTCAGGGTAGATAAGGCCACGGCTTGTGTAGGCTATTAGCCCTGTAAACTAGTTTCTTCTCTGAAATTTTGGTTTCCTTCTTTTTCTTTTGCTCCAAACGAGTACAGACCAATAGTTGTATCTCAGATGGCTGCTTGCAAGCTTTTAAGACCCCAAACACTACTCACTTTACTAGTATGTACAGCATGAACTTTGTGGTGCCAATTGACTGAGATGTCCCATGAGACTAAGGTCCTAAGTCTTCAGAGAACAGTTTTTAATTCTAAGGCTGGATCTTTGCTCAGTTAGTAATATAAGCTTCAAAACAAGAATGATTTAGAGGCAATGTCTCCACTAAACTCTATACGGCTCACTAAAACAAATGAGTATTTTGGCATCATACAGCTTAAACTTGCAGCTAATTAGATAAAATAACTCAAAAAAAAAAGTAAGACTGTGTTGCGGGAAGATAATCTTGTTGGCCACAGAATTACGAAGTCCTTGAATACATTACCAATAAAAGCAACGGTTGATTACTACCAGTTTATATAACGTATAAAATCTAGCCTCAAATTAAAAATAACAACTCCTTAGTGGCTTGGGACTAAGGGGTCAAGAGTGTAGAGATATATTTGGAGAAAGGCACAGTCTTGCCATCAAGTTTTATAAATCATTTCTGTTTACTATCCTTCCAACAGGAGGCAGTATAACACAGTGATCAAAAGTTTGCTCTTCCAAACATTTGTAAACAGAAAGTAAAGACCCAGTCAGTTCTGCCAATTATTGGAATAAGTCTCTTACCTCTTTAAGTTTCAGTTTCCTTATCTTTAAAATGGGGGTAATTATAATAATACCTCTTAGGAGCCCCAGTAGCATAATGGTTAAGCGCTCAGCTGCTAACTGAAGGGTCTGCGGTTCGAACCCACCGGCTGCTCCACAGGAGAAAAGCCTGATGATCTGCACGCCTAAAGATTACAGCCTAAGAAACCCAATGGGGCAGTTCTACTCTGTCCTATAGGGTCGCTGTGAGTCAGAATTGACTCAAGGACACACAGCAATAACAACAACAGTAATACCTATCAGGGCTGTTGTGAGGGTTTACCAAGGTGTCTGCTACATGGTACACATTGCGTAAACGATAACCAAAAAAAAAAAAAAAAAACCAAACCTACTGCCACAGAGTCGATTCTGACTCATAGTGACCCTATAGGACAGAGTAGAACTCCCCACAGAGTTTCCAAGGAGCGCTTGGTGGATTCAAAATGCTGATCTTTTGGTTAGCAGCTGTAGCTCTTAACCACTACTCCACCAGGGTTTCCGAGTAAATGATAGCTATTATTATTAAATATTAAGAAAAAGAAATGTAGATTTAAAATAAATCCAGTATAAACCAAAACCCAAAACCAAACCCAGTGCCGTCGAGTCGATTCCAACTCATAGCGACCCCGTAGGACAGAGCAGAACTGCCCCATAGAGTTTCCAAGGAGCGCCTGGCAGATTTGAACAGCCGACTTTTTGGTTAATAGCCGTAGCACTTAACCACTATGCCACCAGGGTTTCCAAATCCAGTATAAACTAAGAAAATCAATGCATTTCTCCTTTAGCTTCAACACATAGGGACATTAGGAAGTTGTTCTCTACCAGATATAACACCTGTTTTTGCTCCTTCAGTTTTGGAACTCAGAGTCAATTTCTCTTCCTGACCTCTCACATAATGCAGGTGAGCAGAATTTGAAAGCCTCACAATAACTTACCTTTTTATAGCCCCTGGCATCATCTTTAAGGTTCCTCCACCTTCCTCCCCACTCTGGCATCTGTCCGAGCTTCTCAGACCCTGCTGCTGTTGGGGGCTAACTGTTCTCTAGCCAGTTCAAAGGCAGCCCATGACCCTCATTAAAAGGGCCAAATCACATCAAAAGTATACTCAGTCAGTTTAAGAGCTTCCCAGAGAAGCCCACTCAAAAATGGAGTTTTTTGCTACAGAAATTGTTACCTTGATAATGCTGGAGTAATTTGTTCATTCTTATATCCCAGATTTTCACGGTATGATCAGAACCTGCTGAAGCTATGCATGTACCATTAGGGTTAAAATCCACAAAATTTGCAAACCTAGGAGGAAATAATAAGATGGCCTAATATTTCAATTTCCTTAACCTTATTTCAATATTCCTTAATATTATTTAAATTGGTATAATTAAATATCTCCTTAGCAAACCAACCCATATAATACACAAAAACAGTGGGCTTACCCTACAGAATCTGAGAAGTTATTGACACAGTGCTTGTTTGTCGTATCCCAAATTTTAACAGTTTTATCCTCACTACATGATACAATTAGTCTTCCATCAGGTGAGAATCTGGAAAGCACAAGAAAGAAGATTCTATTTGTGAAAGGCACCTGTCAATCATCAACCCCACCACGCACAAGTCAGGCTGTACATATCAAATACCAGAGACCACTGTTACCTCACCAGGGAACAAAGTCTGTAACCAACCTCTTTCTAACTAAAAAAAAAAGTCACGACAAACAACACTGAATCATTAAAAATCAAAAATATAGTATGTAGATTAACCAAGTTACTTTTTTCCTTTTATTTAAATAATTTCATTTTATGGCATCTGTCTCTAGATCTTTGATTCATCTTTCCACTTCCTCCAAGCCAGCTATCCCATTTGCTTGTTTTTTAAATACTCTTTATTACTCCCTCCTATTTTTGTCATTTTCCCACGTCATCACATGACCCGAGAAAGCCTTTCATTACTCATCCTGCCAACTCTGTGGTGAAGCTTTTTTTTTTTTTGGTAAGAAAAGGACCACTGTGCTGAGAATTAAAATTTAGTGGTATTGCAAAGAAAAGAATCCAACTACCCAAGAATGTAACTATTCTCAGACTTGAAAGGGCTAGAAAGTTCCAACAGACTGAAAAATAGGACAACTCATTTACAGAGGACAGAAGTTCCTTCATGGACAAACGTACAACCCACATACCCCATTAAGAAACAAATGAGAAAATTCTTAGACATCTTGTCTACTGCTTTTTTGCTGTCTCCTCCTTTAAGATCCTTTCCAAGGCTCTTTATTTTTTTAATTGACTTTTTAAAATAGATGGAAAAAGAGTAAGACCCAAAAGAAAATGAAAACAAATTTTAGATTATTAGGAAATCTATGAATAGTGTTTTTATTATTAATATTTTAACAATAACAAAAACCAATGGAGGCAGATTTAGGTAGCAGACTGTTTCAATTTTATCTGTAGTTTCCCTCTACACCCAGATTACTATAAAAGTCAATTAAGGGTATGGATTGTAATCGAAGGTTTTCCTTTTTTGTGTGCTCTCCTCTTTAAAGCTGACCTAAAAATAATTCTTCCTGACAGAAACTTAGAATTTGGCATTCATGGATTCACCATGTAAAAAAAGACATACAGAAAGCATGACTAAGTTCTGTGTGAAACAATGATCTTAAAAATTTAAGAAAAAGAACTCTGCAAGGAAAAATGTTCCATGCTAGATAATTTCAAGATTTTATAGCAAATAATATTTTTATTTATATTTTCCTCCAGAAAATACATGAGAAAGATTCAAATATGAAGACTCGTATTACAGAATGTTCCAAATAGATGAAACTTATTTTACACAGACTTTATGATCAGTTGCCAACCAAAAGGTCTGTGGTTCGAACCCACATGTGGTGTGATGGATCAGTTTTATATTGCCTTTCTAGTCATGGTCCTGTAACTCCCACCAAATGATTAGATGGGGCTATGCAAGGTGCTTGTGGCCCACTAAGGGGACTGGACAGCTTGCTAATAACACAAATAACGTGCATGGTATCCTTGCGGGGGTGGGACCATGCAAATAAAGTCTATGGAACCCTAACGAGGGTATTGGTCGGTTTTGCCATCCCACTAGGCTTAAAATGAGCCATCCCAGAGGTGGAAGGGGGGACCTCAATATCACCAAGAAGAGGAGCTGGGAGCAGAGCAAGTCCTTTGGACCTGGGGTCCCTGTACGGAGAACCTCCCTCCTAGGCCCAGGAGACAGACAGCTGCAACATCAGAGATCACACAAGACATCAAGAAGCAGCAGCAGAGCAACAGTGGCAGCAGAACCAGGAGACCAGCAGGAGATGCCACAGTGGACTTCCCACTCACGGAGCGAGGTGACTACAGTGGGTGTGCCAAACCATGGAGTGAGAGAGCTGAGTGCCTTTGGGCAGAAGGCTTGCCGGTGGAGTGGGGTGCTTCAAGGCACTTGGTGGAGGCAAGCTCGCAGACCCACTGAGCGAGAGCTTAGAGTCTTCAAACCGAGGTTTACTGGCAGAGTTGGGTGCCTCTGAGCACTTACTGGTGAAGTGCGAAAGTTTTATAACACTTGTACCGAACATGGCAGGGGCCGAGGGGCTGGGAGGCTGAGAGCCAGAGAAAGGCCTGCCTGTGGATATGGCTGAGAAGCTGTCCCGATCAAAGAACTGTATCCTAAGTCATTCCTGATCCTGAAATTGTAACCGTTACCTCCCTAATAAACCCCATAATTATGAGTATTGTCTGTGAGTTCTATGTAGCCACTGCAACAAATATAAACTCCGCAGAGAAGCAGAGAGTGCAGTGGGAGGGATGGCTGGTGTCAGCACTGGTAAAAAAAAATTGGAAAGACGAGGTATGTCTGACCTTTGCCTCACAGAAATAAGCCTTGGGCTGTTGATCTTGACTCTCCTTCCCCCCTGTGAAGTTAGAGGAGGTCAGACACCCCCGACACACCATTTTTACACCATCTGTGGAAGAAAAGGCCTGGTAATCTGCTTCTGTAAAAATTATAGCCAAGAAAATCCTATGGAGCAGTTCTACTCTGTAACACACGGAGTTGTCATGAGTCAGGGATCAGTTTGACAGCAGTTAACAAAAACAACAACTGACCAATTCAATATCCCCATGAAAATAAATTTTGTATGATAACTGTAAACAATTAGTGCATGGAATCAAATTGTGTTTCTTAATAAGCTATCTTTTAAGAATTACTTAATGTGATTATTTTAAATAACAAGAATATTTCTAAGAGATGAATTGATTACTACATTTTGAAAAAGCAATGAAGAAGAAAAACATTCAATGAACTGGAATGACCAGATAGTAACAAAGCACAAAACCACTCACCCTATGACATTACTGGCCAAATCCCACTGTCATCATCTCATCATCATTATCCTGCCTTCATTTACTGAGTGCGTATTATGTCCTAGAAGGGTTCTTTAACACATTGCCTATAGCAATTAATTTAATCTTCAAAATAACCCTACAAAACAGGTGCTATTGCTAGCCTCATTTTACAAATGAATAAACTGAGGCACATATACAATCAGGAACTGATAGAGTCACATAGTCAGTAAAGAGAGGAATCCAGGTTTGAACCTGGCAGTCTGGCTCCACAACAAAACCTTTGAACCAGTATGCTGTAAGACTCTGACAAAAAGGAAAGTTAGAGCAATATTAACCACAGAAAGTCCTAAGTTGAGGAGAAACATGAGAATGTGCTCTTAGGAGGCTATGTGACCTGGCTCTGACTGACAGGCTAACCTCTAGTTTACCCTTTTAATAAAAATCTCTGTGTATGTGTCACGATAAACTATAAATAAAACAGGGATGGTTCTTGTCCTTCATTCATTCAACAAATTACTGAGCACCTGCCATTATCAGGCACTATTCTGGGTGATGAGAATATAGTTGTGAATGAGACTCCCTGTCCTCAGGAAGCTTTCATTCCAGGGAAGAGGAAGGAGGCAGGCACGCAAATAATATAATTTTTAGATAGTGATAAGAAAAGAGTGTGTAACAAAAAAGGGCAATTGGTCACCAGAAGATCCACAGAAGAAGCATGATTTTAAAGAAACCTATGAATAAGAAGAATGGGGATCTTGGCCAACTAGAAACTCATCCTGAGCTGGAAGGGCTACAGCCTGGGAGAGATTTTCCAGAGCTGAAGAAACGAATGGGATATGAACTTCAGATGTGTGGAAAGTAGAGGAGGTGGCTGGGGAAGAGCTGGTGCCGGGTGGGGTGGGGGGGTGGAACCAAACCAAATCCATTGCCACTGAGTCAATTCTGACTCATAGTGACCCTGCTGGAAAGAACAGAACTGCCCCACAGGGTTTTTTTTTTTAACTTTTATTAAGCTTCAAGTGAACGTTTACAAATCAAGTCAGTCTGTCACATATAAGTTTATATACATCTTACTCCTTACTCCCACTTGCTCTCCCCCTAATGAGTCAGCCCTTCCAGTCTCTCCTTTCGTGACAATTTTGCCAGCTTCCAGCTCTCTCTATCCTCCCATCCCCCCTCCAGACAGGAGATGCCAACACAGTCTCAAGTGTCCACCTGATATAATTAGCTCACTCTTCTTCAGCATCTCTCTCCTACCCACTGTCCAGTCCCTTTCATGTCTGATGAGTTGTCTTTGGGAATGGTTCCTGTCCTGTGCCAACAGAAGGTTTGGGGACCATGACCACCGGGATTCCTCTAGTCACAGTCAGACCATTAAGTATGGCCTTTTTATGAGAATTTGGGGTCTGCATCCCACTGATCTTCTGCTCCCTCAGGGGTTCTCTATTGTGCTCCCTGTCAGGGCAGTCATCGATTGTGGCCGGGCACCAACTAGTTCTTCTGGTCTCAGGATAATGTAGGTCTCTGGTTCATGTGGCCCTTTCTGTCTCTTGGGCTCTTAGTTGTCGTGTGACCTTGGTGTTCTTCATTCTCCTTTGATCCAGGTGGGTTGAGACCAATTGATGCATCTTAGATGGCCGCTTGTTAGCATTTAAGACCCCAGATGCCACATTTCAAAGTGGGATGCAGAATGTTTTCATAATAGAATTATTTTGCCAATTGACTTAGAAGACTTAGAAGTCCCCCACAGGGTTTTTAATGCTGTAAATCTTTAGGGAAGCAGACTGCCACATTTTTCTCCCATGGAGCTACTGGTGGGTTCGAACTGCTGACCTTCTGGTTAGCAGTGGAGCTCTTAAACACTGTGCCACCAGAGCTCCTAGAGGCAAGGGAGGTCAGACCAAAGAAGGGTTCAGAGCGAGGGTTAAGGCACCTCTCTTCCCTGCATTACAGTCCCTGCATACGTTCTCTCTCTCTCTCTCTCTGTATATATACATTATTTTATTTTTTTTGTCTTTGGAGGGGATGAAAGTGAAGATAGTGGTTTGTTTCTTCTCTCCTATTTTTAATTAGATACATTGAAAATAGGTTGGCTCCAATAAAACAGGCTTCTCTTTGGCCTGACTTTGTTCAGGAAAGGTTAGTCCTTTCTTTGTTATAAGGGCTCCAACAACATCTAACTGGGCTGTTAATTTTAAGAAGGTTAAGAGGATATAAAATTTCTACCAAGACATTAACAGGTTTCCAACTCTCTAATCATTACCTCCCAACCTCCTTTTAAAAATCCCAAAGGGTGTGGCACCAAGGAGGCTATTACATTAGTCAGCAGTGACTAATGCATGGGTAGACATGGATTGTCTGCAAGGCGTTTGAGAACTTCACTGAACTACTATCGAATTCCCTAAAATTTATTTGTATAGGAGAATGAAGAAATTTTTGAATTTCTTTCTGGCAAAACTGGTTCTTGTGTCCTTGAGGGTAGCCCAAGTTACGCAACAGGAGTTCTTTATTTTGGGATCTATAGAGTTCCTGAAGCTGTATGTTCAATTTTATTCCCATATGCACTGCTACAGTTATTTGTTCATTAGAGAACCAAAGGGTTCACAGAGAACCATGAACCATGAGAAATTTTTAATTGCTCTCATAAGAAATTCAAAATTTTCTTTGGATATTTCTTACCATTAAGAATTACAATTCTATTAAAACACATTTTCATAGCTCTGGAGACCAGAGTAGGCACTGTTCCATATCTGTTAAGAAACAAATAATTAGAGGTATTCTGAGGCCAGCAGCTACTCAATAGGAGCAGAAGTCAGTAGAAGTAGTGCAAATAAGACTGCCCAGTAAATACAGAATCTTGAATTCTAGGGCCAGTTCTACAACTGTCCAGCTATGTAACCTTGTGAAACTCACAACCACTCTGACCATGGTTTTCCATCTGTATAATAGTTTGGATTCAGACCTAAAATATTCATACACTTATTAAAAAAAGAACCAAAAAAACTGGCAGTCTCAGAGTTTGCTTTGACAGGATTTGGTGTTTATATATTGACGAAGAAGTTCAAGGCAATAAGCAAAACATTTAGGTTTTTTAGTGTTACTCAGCAATAGAAGACAAACCATCTCCTCCTACAGTAACAGGATTCATTTCTGCAACTACTGGAGAACAAAAAGCAGGTGAAAAAAGATAAAAAGATGAACTATGCCATGAAACATATAAATTATTTTTTTCCTTATTTACCATCGAGATGCTTAACTTCCTTTGTGGTATCTTCATCCATAAGTACAACTGCTTAGTCAGTGTTTCCTCTTGGATATCCTGTAGGCACCTACAACCTGACATGCCCAAATCCGAACTCATCACCTTCCTCCCCAAATTGCTCCTTCTCTAGTGTTCCCTTGCTTAGTGATGGTTTCTCAAGCCAGAAACCTGGGAGCCATGCTTGATTTCTCTTTCTCCTCCACTTCCACATATTCTAATCCATTATCGGGCCCTGTTTCCTCAAACCACAACTGGCCTCACTATCCTCCATTCTCCACAAGCAACAAAGGTGATCTTTAAATCTTATAACAAATTAGGCCGCTTTTCTACTTAAAGCCCTCCAGTGGCTTCACATTTTCCTGGAGACAGTCTAATATCCTTAGCACTGCTTACCATGTCCTCCAGGACCTGCCCTCCTGCCATTTCATCTTCACCACCCCACTCTTCCTGACACCAGACTCATCTTCTCTGAGGTCCTTTCTCTTGACTCAGGTGTTTTCTCACATGCTCTTTCCTGTGCCACAAATACTCCCTCTACTCTTTACCTTATTAACTTTTACTCACCCTTCAAGTCTAGATTCAAAGTCACTTCCTCACCAACAGTCTCCATGAATTCCCTTTGCCCACTAGGTTAGCTCTCTGGTACATGTTAACCCATATTTCACACTCACATCACAGGTATACCACACTTACAACCAAGTGTTCCATATTTGCAGAAAATAAGCTCCAAGAAGAGAGAGACCACATCTGTCTTATTCACTGTTCGATCCCCAGGCACTGAGCAGGTCCTTGAAAAATATTTAGTGAATAATAAACTTTTTAAGAGAATTGGGGCTAGCTTAAAATTATAGCCAATGAAAGTTCATGTTTAAAATCTCTGCAATTCAGATGGTCAAAAGGTCAGTTGTAACACTACCAACAGGTGAAAATTAAAGGCTGATTTTCCCCCCTAAAATTAATGCAGGAAAAGCAATAATGTTGAGGACATCATAAAGAAACGTAAGTTATCCTGCAATACACATTATCTTTAAAAATAGACATCTATAGTAATTTTAATTTTTAGAAAAGTTTTTTTTTTTTTGCAACTAAAAGGGGATAGTTTTCATTTATATATTTCAAATGATGTTTTCTTCATTTATTCATTAAAGAAAAACTGTATAAGAACAGAATTTCAGATTCGCATGGACTCTAGACTTTCTGGAGCCAAGGGAGCTGGACAATCCCCTGAAACTATTGCCCTGAGATAATCTTTACAACTTAACCCAAAAATATCCCCTGAAGTCTTCTTAAAACCAAACAACAGTTTAGCTTAAATACAGTAAAAAATGTCTGCCTTGAGCATTATCCTTTATTAAGAATTATCTATATGGGATCAAAGCAACTCAAAAGATTAGACAGGAAGCTTACGGGGCAGTGAGTTTATGTTAATGTGGGAAAAACAACTCAGAAAAGGACAGTAACAATGGTTACACAACTTGAAGAATGCAACCAATGTCACCGAATTGTACAGGTAGAAATAGTTGAATTGGTGTTTGTTTTGCTGTGCATATTCTCAACAACAAAATAAAATTAAAAAAAGAAAAACTGTTAAAAAAAACTGGTAAATACAGAAATGAAAAAAAGCCCATAGTCCCATCATCTAAACACAATTACAGTTAACATCTGGTGTACAACAGGCACTTTATCCTTTATTCATATACATGCCACTTATATCATAATCATAAGAGCTCTGGATTTTGCCTTTCCCTTATGTAAACATGTTCTCATGCTATTACATGCATATACTGCCCTCTCAATGACTCATAGTAGCCCACATTTATTTAACTAGTCTTCTTTATTTGGAAAAATTAGTTATCTCAATTCCTTACCATTATAAATTATAATGGAATGCAATCCCTTTAAATACAAAGCTTTTTCCTTTGAATACAAAAGAGTATTTTCATTAGAACAAATTTCCAGTTGTAGAATCATTTCATCGAAGACTCTTGATACATATTCCAAATTGATTTCTAAAAGGACTATACTAATTTGTATCTTAAAAGCATGACTCTATTTCCCAACAGATGGCATAACTTAAAAATATTTCTGTGAATTACGATGCATAGTCATAAACGATGGTTAGTTAAATCCTAAGAGCACAGCTATTCATCTCTCCTTTCACTACAGGCACCGTCACTGTGCCACATGGACTAAGTCCGGGCTCCAGGAACAAGCTCATACATAGTATATACTTGGCACACAAAGAATTTAATTATTTAAGGCCATGTGATAAATTTAAAATTCAAATACCAAACAGAGAAAAAATTGCTTCTCTTCTCCTCTATATTTATTTAAATACACTATCCATGCATTGGGAGAAAGAGCAGGATGGTATGGTGGTTAAGAGTATAAAGGTCCTGGTTCATATACCAGTCCGTCACATTCTATCAGGGCACATTAGGCAAAGCATTAAACTTCTCTTTGCCTCAGTTTCCTCATCTGTAAAAAGGGATAATAATATCTACGTCATAAAATCATTATAAGGACTGAATGAATTAATCTATGTAAGTTCCTTAAAAGAGTGCCTGGCACATTGAAAATGTTTTAATAGTGTTAGTGGTAATTATCACACTTTTGTGAATTCCCAAGTACTAAAGGTTGTTTGGGTAATAGCTACCTTAAAAAATAAAGTAATTTATGAATCAGTTTCTTAACACTATCAAGCATTCATAAGAAGAAAATTAAGCTTTTCTGTCTTCAATAATGAGGAATAACCCCAAAACATAATTTAGATAAAATTCTACTGCTACTTTCTTATTCCTTTATTACTTGGATGATTTTTAATGTTTGCTTGTTTAATTCATCTGCAATTTTTATATATGTATGGTATCACTCGATGGCACTGGGTTTGGTTTTGGTTTTTGGTTATGGTATCAAATAAAAATTCAACTTTATATTTTCCATATAGAAATCCAATAAGCTTAACCACATACTGAGTAATCCACCCACTTCCGCACTGATTGGATATGCCATCTTTATCAAAAATTAAGTGTCCATATATACATGGGTCTGCTTCTGGGCCTCTGTGACCTGCTTTCCTAATCCTGTACCATTATCATCATGTTTTAATTATGTTTGTTTTATAGTATGTTTTGAGAGCGAGTTGGATGAGTTTCTCCCCTATATTTTTTTTCCTGCCAAATTTTCTTAGCTATTCTTGCACATTTACTCATCTATATTAATTCTGAGATTGGCTTGTCAGGCCCTATTAAATTCCTTTGGCACAACATCCAGTTCCAGCCATGGATGAGTAGTGGGTATCAGGTTTACTCCCCCTAAAATCATACAAATGGACAAAATACATGAGGCAATTGTTTTTAGCACGGACATGAGACAGCATAGAGTCGTGAATCCTGAGAGATGGGAACCAGACAGATGAGCACCACATCTATCCCAGATTTCTGCTTGGGGCACTTTCTAAACCATGGCACAAGGAAGTAGAGCCCAAGGAAAGAGAAGCACTCTTGCTGGGCAGAGGAAACAAATCAGAATACAGAAATGTTAAAGGGGCTAGAATTTTCAGGGAGAGTACAAGAGAGGAGGGAGCTATGAAAAGCAGAAGCCCCCAAAAACTGCCTAGGAGTCTCCTTGAGTCTTTGGTCAAATACAAAGCTATGTGCACACCGGGCAACAGTCCACGAGGCGTGGCAAAGAATTACAGGGAGGCTGTAATTCCAGTATAATCACTAAGGGGAAGAAGTGGAATGTGAGGGTAGTTAACAGCTGACTTACACTTTACATACATTAACTTGTTTAATCTGCCCAATAACTCTATGAAGAAGATACTTTCATTATCCCTATTTTATAGGGGAAGAGACAGGTTAAGTCATGAGCCCAGGATCACATGCTACTGAGCCCATGCTCTTAACCACTACACTATATTGCCTCTCTGCTGAAGCGAATTGAGTGTACTGTGTTATTTGAAAGATACTTTGTCAACAGAGAGGAGGTGTCAAGCTACAGCAAAAGATAAAGAGCAAAAGCTAGTTACCGTGTCTCCATCCTGGCCCAGTTGTTGTTAGGTGCAATTGAGTCGGTTCCAACTCATAGCGACCCTATATACAACAGAACAAAACACTGCCAGTCCTGCACCATGCTCACAATTGTTGCTATGCTCAAGCCCATTGTTGCAGCCACTCCATCAATCCATCTCACTGAGGGTCTTCCTATTTTTCACTGCCTCTCTCCTTTACCAAGCATGATGTCCTTCTCCAGGGACTGATCCCTCCTCACAACATGTCCAAAGTATGTGAGACATAGTCTTGCCATCCTTGCCCCCAAGGAGAGAGGGTATTTGACTGGCAGAACCGATTATTTAGTTTCCTTGGTAAGTTATGTAGAACAGAGGGGTCCATCTCAATATCCTAACCTGACAAAACTATCCAAAAAGATTTTTTTCAACAAATTCCTCTTGCTTCAGTTCCACAGCCCACTGAGCAGCCTTTTGATTATATTCTGACTTTTTTTAAAAAGAAAGAAGTCCCTGACTGAGGGTTAAAAATGTTTCAGTCCCCTTGGAAGTTAGTACTGTCATCATAAATAAGTAAACTGGCATCTGTTTTTTATTTAAGACTCTCCTAAATTTATTAATTATGACTCAGTTCCCCCTGAGCTCTCTCACCTCTGGTTACACGATCAAAACTGGGTTTCTGGTTCTGCAGACCTTTGTAAGATAGTCCTAGACTAGGGTGACCCCACCAAGGCTAAGTTCTTACAGGAAGTTGCATAAACATTCGGGGCGGCTGGTCCCGAGTGGTCGCTGGACCCTCTAGACGTTGGTTTTATCTCTCTTGTTCTCTAACTGCATAAAATGAGCCAAGAAAAGAGTATAACAAATGTGTGAGAAATTATCTGTAATAATGTTGTGGAGTGCATATGTGCAAAGTTTCCATGAAGACGAAATCCTTACTCATTAAATTTAACCAAATTATTTATCATAGAAAGACCTCCAGAGTAGTCTGTACAGAATTTCACATGAATCATTTACTCCCGATAGTAAGAAACCAACTGATTAAATAAATAAATAAACCTCAGAACCACAATGTGCTAACAAGATAAATGCATTCTATTAAGATCAGGTGTACTGAGCATACAAATTGTGAATCTGAACAGAGTTCACCGAAACAGACAATGAAGCAGTGAAGCAATATAAGAATTCTTCATGCATAACAGGCATGTACAATACCCCTGGATCTTTAATATAAAAGATCCACAAAATGAATCGTTCCTGAAGAGCCCATGAAAACTTCCAACAGAACTACCTCCATGTTAGAAGTCAACCTAAGCCTACTCAACAACTTTTCATTGATTCACTCAACCTACATATTTGCACCACTTCTCTGAGCCTTCTCCACCCCAGTAACTAGCATTCTACAGTATATGACTCTGCCTCGAACACTCTCCCAAAGCAGACATGCCTCCCCTGACCTCCACAGACAAAAGAGCACCTCTCACCTACAAATCATGTACGGTAACAAGAAGAGGAGGCAGAGATCTATTATCTAGTGGACTGAAAATGTTGTTCTACCTTTTCACTTCAAGGGAAAAAAGCTGCATCTTCCTGTTATCTTACATGATTTATATCCAGAGCACTTACTGCTAACGTATTTGTTTACTGTCTGCTTCCGTTCAGTAGAAGAATCTCCATGAGTGTGGGAATGTTGTCTGTTTTACTTCCTGTGGTACCCACAGAATTTACAGAACTGTGCCTGGTAAGAGCATACAGTGTGAATAAACCACTTGTAATTCAAAGTCTAATAGGGAAGAGAGACCTAAGCTGACAAAGAGGCCTCATAAACAGGGCAATGTGGCGGCATACAGGAAGAAGGGAGCAGCTCAGTCTGAGAGAGTGAGAAACACTTCTCGAAGAAATGCAGAAGAGGATGGTGAAGGGTGGGTAGAGGCAGTGGACACTCCAGGCATGGCAAGGCACAGAGCATTACAGAGTACTGCATGCTTGGGGAACACTGTATGGCTGCAATAAGGTAAGGAGTGAAAAGGACAAAAGACACGATGAACAGGGAAGCAGAGCATACATACCAGAGCAAGGAGCCACTAAGAGGCTTTAAGCTGGGGAACAGCTTGACCAGATTTGCATTTCGCAAAGGTCATGTTGAAGGCAATATTGGGATGAATGTAAATGTATAGTCAGGCAGAACATTTAGATTACTGCCAAGTCTCCTCAAGAGCCAATGATGCTAAAACTAAGGCAGTGGTGTTGAGAATGGAGACAAGTGGCTGGGGTGCACATCACTTGATATGAAGATAATCCCCGCTTTTTCAAAACATGTCCTATGAAAAGCATCATTTTTTTTTTTTTTTAAGCAAATGGATTTTCTTTTAAGACTTATGTCACACACACACACACACACACACATGCACACATGCATGCGCACACACTCAGTAATTTCAGACATGGCTAGATCCAGAAGCTAAGCTATGTGATTAGACAGCAATTCAGTCTGTCTTCATCTCACAGTTCTGTTCTCCTCTGAATCAGCATCATTCTCAGGTCAGCTCTTTGCCTACCACGTCCCTCAGCTGTTACAGGTTTAAATAAGCTCAAAGAAAACAATCCCAGAGGAAAGTCCTGCAGTTCCAATAAGAGTGCTGGAACCGAAATTCACTGACTCCTATAGAAGGGTGACATTCTATTCCCGATGGCCAAGCCTGAGCTGAATGCCCACCACTGGACATAGAGACAGGGCCACTCCAGTTGATAATGTTCAGAGGGAAAGTGAGAGAGGACTGGCTCCTCATCGAAAACTGACGCGTCCCTACCAGAAAACGGGAGAACAAATGCTAAGCAGATGAAAGTGAGAGTTCCACCATAGCTTTCTTTCCTTGAACTGAAAAGGGAGAACATTTTCAGTCCACTAGGTGATAGATCTCTGCCTCCTCTTCTTACTGACATCATAAATAAATATAAATTATTTGACCAGCCTCTTGGGGAGCACCATACGTCAACTCCTTAAGCCTGAAATCAAACCCCTGTCCGTTGAGTTGATTTTGGCTCCTATAGGGCACAGTAGACTGCCCCATACGGTTTGCAAGGCTGTAATTTGTATGGAAGCAGACCGCCACATCTTTCTCCTGTGGAGAGGCTGGTAGGTTAGAACCACCAACCTTTCAGTTGGCAGCTGAGCATCTAACCACTGTGCCACCAGGGTCCTTGTTACTTCCTTAGATGGGAAAATATTTTAAGTCAGGTGTCATGGATTGAATTACGTTATGGATTGAACTGAATGGATAGAGGCTGGAGGAGTCTTAAAGTGCCTAATAGTAAAAGCCTAGATTGCCTTGAAGAGACAGTTAGTGGAACTAGGACATCAAAGACAATTTTGGTGAAGTCTCAGAAGGAAATGAGGACAGCTGTTATATTGGAGACAGTGCAGATGGCAAAAAGCAGCATCAGAAAAATGGTAGCAGCAGAACCAGGAGACCGGCTTGAGATAGCACTGGAGCTAACCCCTGGAGTGAGAGAGCTGAGTGCCTTTGGGAGGAGGCTTCCTGGCAGAGTGACGTGCCTTCAGGCACTTATCTGTGGAGCTACATAGGCAGACCAGGGCAGATGCAGGCGATGGCAACTGGGTTCGGGGAGCTGAGAGGCCAAGGAACCAGGAAGCAGGAGCTGAAGAGACAAGGAACACAGGAAGCAGAGCTGCCTCAGTCTCAAAGGGTTAGGCCACAATCTCTGGGGTCTCAAAGGGTGGAGTCGCCACTCAAATGGAGCTGAGTTGTCATTCCAGTGAGCCTGAAAGGTGGAGCTGAAGCCTAGGGCCAAGGATCCTCCACCTTGAATCCAGAGTATATGGCCAAAACCTAGAATTTGGAGGGCAGGGCCATTATCTAAATGATCTCAGAGAACAGAGGGTTATTTCCAAGCCTTGAGGGCTAATGAAATGTATTCTGATGACTTGCTTGGTACCTGTTATCCCTTCTTTCCCTCCAATTTCTCCCATTTGTAATAGAACTGTGTGCCTTGTGCCTGTTCCACCATTGCACTTTGGAAGCAAATAACTTGTACTCTAGATTTCACAGATGAAGAGGGATTTTTAGATTTTGGAATGGAGTTAAGATTTTTGCTATGATACGAAGACATGAATGTGTTTTAGATGTGGCAGGGATATGATTTTAGGGGGTCAATGATTAGAATATCATGGATTGAATTGTGTTCCCCAAAAATGTGTGTCAACTTGGCTAGGCCATGATTCTCAGTACTGTGTGACTGTCCACCATTTTGTCATCTAATGTGATTTTCCTGTGTTGTTAATCCTACCTGTATGATGTTAATGAGGCGGGATTACAGGCAGTTATGTTAATGAGGCAGAACTCAATCTACAAGATTAGGTTGTGTTTTAAATCAACATCTTTTAAGATATAAAAGACAGAAGCGAGCAGAGTGACTTAAGGACCTTATACCACCAAGAAACGAGAGCCAGGAGAATAGTGTGTCCTTTGGACCCAGGGTCCCTGCACTGGGAAGCTCCTCAACCAGGGAAGAACAAGAACCTCAGAGCTAAGAGAGAGAGAAAGGCTTCTTCCTATAGCTGGCACCCTGAATTTGGACTCTAGCCTCCTAAACTGTGAGAAAATAAATTTCTCTTTGTTAAAGCTGTTCACTTGTGGTATTTTGTTATAGGAGCACTAGATAACTAAGACATCAGAGTACATATACATAGTATCTTTAAAATTTTAACACGAATGTGATGTCCAATGATGATGGCTAAGATTTATATAGTGATTATTATATGGGAGGCACTATTCTAATTTTACAGGTAAGGAAACTGAGGCACTGAGAAATTAGGTAACTTCAAGGTCACACAACTAATAGGTGGTGTGGCTGGGGTTTTAACCTACAGATTTAGGTCCAGAGTCCATATTCTTAACCACACTACTATATGGCAGGTACAGAAATGAAAATGAGATAGCCAGAGCCAAAAAGTGGCTCTGATTTTTATCAACATCTCCTGAGCAACAATGTCCTAATGAAAGCAGTAACAATGGTTAAGAATATGGGCTGTAAGGCTAGACAGGCAGGCCCAGGCTCAAACTTCTACTCTACCGCATCCTAGTTGGTGACACCTGGGCACTTATTTCACACAGCAGGCACAAACAAGGTGGCTGCAGGGTTCACAGCTATTCCGCCAGTGATCACATCTATGCCATATCCCCTTCTTGTGACAACTGTCCCTCCTCTCTATCCCCAACCCCAACACATGAGGTCTGTGCCCCCTGTTGTGGGTTGAATTGTAGACCCCAAAAACATAAGTTGAAGTCCTAAGCCTTCGTACCTGTGAACGTGACCTTTTTGGAATCAGGCTCTTTGCAGACGCAATCAAGTTAGGATGAGGTCATACTGGTGTCCTTATAAGAAGAGACACAGAAAAAGACACACAGCGAAACACCATGTGATGATGGAGGCAGAGATTACAGTGAGAAATGCCAGGGATCGTTGCAACCACCGCAAGCTGGAAGAGGCTTTGGAGGGAACATGGCCCCGCTGGCACCTTTATTCCGGACTTCTAGCTTCCAAACCTGTGACCGCATAAATTTCTGTTGCCTTAAGCCACAGTTTGCAGTACTTTGTTAAGACAGCCATAGAAAACTAATATACCCACCTTGTCCCTGGTAATTGGTCCCAAGGTAATTGGGCTGATCGAGAAATTGAACCTAAACCACAGTATCTCACCAGCTTGTGAAGGGGTGGGCATGGGACCCAAGCCAGGCCATTGTCACCCTGGCCTTTTCTAACAGGAGCTAAGAGAGAGAAGCTTTACCTCTCTCGTCACAAAGCTGTTAGGGCTTAAGCCTAGAGCTGGTAGTGGCTTCAGCATCAGGGTGTTTGAGACAATGAAGCCGGCAATATAGAGAGATCCAGAGACAAGATACAGAGAGACCTGACGTTATTCGAGTCCCAGGCTCTAGTCTTCCCCTTCTTACTCAATGGTTATCAAACACGTCACCCAATCAACCACTGGGAGGAGGGAAAAAGAATTTAAATTTCTGTCAGTTTCAACTGAGTTTTTAAATGAGTCCTAACTTTAACTCTCCAAATTTTAGTTTCCTCATCCACAAAATGGGAAAATAAAAACAACAGCCCATCCCTCACAGGGCATATCTGATGATGATATGAGATACACATATTAAGTCCATTCGCAGTGTATCTTAGGAGTAGGAAGGGCTCCAGGGCTGTTAGCTGCCATTTAACAAAAACACCTACAAAAGCACTGTTCTACCAACAGATTGTTGCCAGGGATTCTGCAGTCACTTCTTAACGCTTCTCTCTCTCTCTGTGGTAACCAACACGAGCTAAAACCATTGACTGTAACCTCAAATTCTATCTAGGATCTAACCACCTCTCACAATCTCCTCTGCCACCACTCTGGTCCAACCCGGGACTTGAACTACTACAATAGCCCCCTAACAAGGTCTCCCTGCTTTTGCCCCAACTTCCAACAGTCTACTCTCCACACAGCAGTCAGAGTGATCTTGTTAACATGTAAGTCAGACAGCACATGACACTCCTCTGATGAACACGCTCCAGTGTCACCTTATCTGACTCAGGGTATATGCCAGAGCCCTCCCTGACCTGGCCCCAGTCTCCACGAGGCCTCTTACCCCCTCCCCTGCACTCGGCTCCATATCAGCCTCCTTGCTCTTCCTCAAACATGCCACCTCACTCCCACCTCAGGGATTTCAGACTTGTTTCTCTGCCCGGGACGTTTCTTTCCCAAATTTCTTCAAGCCTCACTCCCTCCTCTCCTTCAGATGAGTCAGTGGTCACTTTCTCTGTGAGGCAGTGTGTAACCGTTCTATTTAAAATGGCAGCCCCTTTCCTTACTCAGTTCTAATATTCTCCATAAGACTTACCACCATCTGACCCACTGTATCTATTTTTCTATTTGTTTATTTTCTGTCTCCCCTCTCTAGAATGTAAGCTCCATGAAAGCAAGAGTTCTTGACAGTTTTGTTTACTACTATAATCCCAGCAGGCACACAATGTTTGCTGAATGAATGAATCCATTTGCCCCCAATCTTTTTTTTTCTTTTACCGGTAAACATGAACTATAGTCAAAAAAGTAGAAATCTTATTATGAAACTTTTTGCACTTACTTGGCACAGCGTACCCAATGCGTATGGCGGTACAAGGAATATAAGAAGCGTTGGCGATACATGTTCCATACTTTGATTGATTTGTCTTCAGAAGCTGTAGCTAGAAGCTGGCCATCAGCCGAAAAATCCACACTTCGAACAGGGGCAGTGTGAGCTTTAAATTCAGAGGATTTTCCCTTCCTAGAAATAAATAGTTTAGTATTTATAACTCATTTGATTTCATTATAATCAATATCTAATCAACTCTGAAACATAAAATGGTTGAACTCTTGTAAACACTAACAAAGGTGTTAAAAGGTCGTGTTGTACCACACTTTTCCTCAATATTGTTTTGAACTGGTTTTGCTAAAGTATGCTTAACAAGAAAGACCCTGGTTGGCCCCACCCTGATACGCATTTACTCTTTTGATTTTAACTGAAAGCTAGGAAGATAATATTTTGAATGGATTTCTACCAAGTATTTCAAGTTCCTGGATACACTGTAGCAGGATACAGTTTGAAGAACTTAGAGAACATAGAAAAGCTAAGATCGATGAAATCCAGCTGTGCAAACTGTTAGTCTGGGTTGGGAAGGATGAAACATTCTACGCGCCATTTACCTCTATACAGAATGACCCCAGGGGACCTGGCTTTCCAGTCCCCACCTACATTTCCATCCACCAGTAAGGAGAAGTGAGACACACTAAGGCTAAGGCCTCCTTCACCTCTAGGCCCAATCTTACACTCACAAGCAAAACAAAGATTAAACGGGAATAACATACTATAATTCTTAACACCGTTAAATTTCAGATGTAGTTCCCCCCCCCCCCCCTTAGAAAGCATGGGAAAAGGAGAATAGGAAAAGGCGTAAAGAAAATAATGTAAGACATTTGAGAAGATGCAGAAAGTTTGTTATATTTTAAGGGCAGGCTATATAGTGTTGGAGTTAAAAGGTGACATTTGGGAGATACTACTTTCTGTGTCTTTCTCAAAGCACTTTCACCTTTCATTATACACAGGATTTAGCAATTTTTTTTTTTTTTTCATTTAGAAACTTGTATTTATACTAGTGATACTTTATGGGGAAAACTGCCCTAACTGCTCAAAATAAGATCAGGAAACAGAATTTACTCAGATACAAAACATTCATCTCAGATTTGCAAATGTTTACACTGACTTCCCACATATTCACACCTCGTCCTGTGTTGCTACACCTTGGTTTTTCGTAGCAACATCTGCCCATCTCTAAGCCAGAAGCAGGGAAGTCACACTCAACTCCCCCCTCTTTGTCTCCTCCCACACCCGGTCAACAAACCATGTCATTTTCACTGCCTGAACATCTTTTGAATCCCTTTTCTTTCTATGCCAGTGATACTTGTCTCAATGTAGATATACCCTCATCACCCTTCACCTAGATTATTGCAAAAGCCTTTTATCCGGTCTCCTTCCTTACTCTAATCGTTTACCCATCCCTCCCCCTGTCACCTATATACTGGGCTTATGACCTTGCTAAAAGTGTAACTCCAAGCATGTAAATCCCAGAGTAAATGGGTCACTGGCTCCCCTCCACATAAGCAGGCTTTTCAAGCTCCTTGGCAAGGCTTCTTGCCACTACCTGAACTTCGTGCTCTTAGAACAACCACAGTGCTTCAATCACACTCTGCCTGAGTACTTACTGCTTTCTCGGCCTGCACTACTTCTCCCACTCCCAGGCTCCCTAGACCAAACCAGACAGGCAACTGCTTTCTACCTGTTACATCTACTAGGATTACTACATTGCGCAGTGATTTTTTTTTTTTTTTAAACTAGGCCTGTTTCTCTCCTACTAAACAGTAAGTTTTTTGAGGAAACGGATGGTGATTTATTATCATTGTATACCCAGCATCTAGCACAACATCAGGCATATAACAATCCATTTTGTTGAGTTCCACTGGGGAGCGGCAATACTTAACAATCTGGCTTACCCTTTCAGTAGCTTACCCTTCAGGTAGAAGGCAAAGGGGACTTTATCATAAATTTCCATCACCTGATATGTGATTTACATCAAGAATAACCTCTCACTATTAATCTTTTTTTTTTCTTTAAAAATTTTTTTTTTTTAATCAATCTTTTTTTTTTCTTTTAAATTAGGAGGGACTATTCAGGGACTAGTTCAGTGAGGTTTCAAGGGAGATTTCTATGAGTAGAAGTCAAGAGCACTGTCTGGCCTGAATTCAAGTAGAAGCCCTGGAAAAAAAACATAGAAAAGACTTGGCATTCACAGTGACCAGTAAGCCAAGAGACGAACAGTTATCATCAAAACCTGCCATGATCTCTAGCTCTACAATCTACATTCCAGCAGGCTAACTTGTTTGTCTTCTTTCTGAAAAGCTCTCCTTCTTTCAGCTGGAAGCTGGCCTAACCATTATATCCTGTCCCATCTGGAAGCATATAAGAAACTGAGATATGAGTGCCTTTGTTTGCTGAACTGATGCTTAACTAATTCCTAGTTTCTCACCTTGCCACATGTAGGCTCTGTGCCTTATACCTGTTTACTTGCCTCCTCCACGCAAATTCTCTTGTCTCTTACTGTAACTCCCAGGCCAGGCCTGCTACCATACTTTCTCCCTCTTATCCTTTCTTAGTCTTCCAGTATTTGCAGTATTTGTCTGCAAATATGGGTGCCAAAAATTCCTCTCATCCCCGTGCACACATGTCACTCTTCCCCTCAGGAGGTGAATTCTACTTCTCCTCCCTTTGAGTCTGGGCTGGCACTGTGACTTACTTAGACCAAAGAGAATGTGGCAGAAGTGACAATGTGCAAGTGCCAGGTCTAGCCTTTACAAGATCCATCAGCTTCTGCTTTTACTCTCCTGGAACCCAGCTGCCATGCTGTAAGGAAGCCCAGGTTACTCAGCTAGAGCGAGGGCACGTGGAGAACCAAGGTGCCCAGCCAACAGCCAGCACCAAGACCCCAGGCATGTGGCTAAGGCCTTGGACCAGTCCAGCCCAGATGACAGGTGAATGGAGCTGAATGAATAACCTCAACAAACATCAAATGGGGCAGAAGTAGCATCCAGACAATTTGAGAAATGACAGTTATTATTTTAAGCTACTCAATTTTGGGGATTGTTATACAGCAACAGGTGATGCACACATCAGCTTCATTCCCACTGCCATGATCTACCAATGCCCGGGTCCCACTACAACATATTAGGAAGGCAAACTAGAGACATCTGCAAAAAGCCTAATTGCTGTAATTAGATTAGCTAATACAAATTAATGAGGGGTACGTTTTTAGCTTATCTGCCCTTGTAGAATTTGTTCATTGAGATTTCCTTGAATTAGTAATGGAGGCTGAGGCTGTGTGGTGCTGAAGGCAACAAAAACACTAGCCCAAATTCCTTACGTTAAGAATTTTGGAAAATGCTTCTCCTCTAAGACCTAAAACCAATCTCTTTGCCCTACAATTCCCCTCTATACTATCATTCACGTTGTTGTCGCTGGGTGCCATCGAGTCGGTTCCAACTCATAGTGACTCTATGCCAAACAGAACGAAACACTGCCCGGTCCTGTGCCATCCTTACAGTCGTTGTTACGCTTCAGCTCATTGTTGCAGCTACTGTGTCAATCCATCTCGTTGAGGGTCTTCCTCTTTTCTGCTGGCCCTGTACTGTGCCAAACATGATGTCCTTCTCCAGGGTCTGATCCTTCCTGACAAATGTCCAAAGCATGTAGGATGCAGTCTCGCCATTGTTGCTTCTAAGGAGCAGTCTGGTTGTACTTCTTCCAAGACAGATGTGTTCATTCTTTTGGCAGTCCATGGTATATTCAATATTCTTCACCAACACCACAATTCAAAGGCATCAATTCTTCTTCAGTCTTCTTATTCATTGTCCAGCTTTCACATGCATATGATGGGATTGAAAATACCATGGCTTGGGTAAGGCACACCTTAGTTTTCAAGGTAACATCTTTGCTTTTCAACACTTTAAAGAGGTTCTTTTGCAGCATATTTGCCTAATGTGATGTGTTGTTTTATTTCTTGACTGCTGTTTCCATGGCTGTTAATTGTAGATATAAGTAAAATGAAATCCTTGACAACTTCAATCTTTTCTCCATTTATCATGATGTTGCTCATTGGTCCAGTTGTGAGGATTTTTGTTTCCTTTATGTTGAGATGCAATCCATACTGAAGGCTGTGGTCTTTGATCTTCATCAGTAAATACTTCAAGTCTTTTTCACTTTCAGCAATCAAGGCTGTGTTGTCTGCATAACGCAGGTTGTTAATGAATCTTCCTCCAATCCTGATGCCCTGTTCTTCTTCACATAGTCCAGCTTCTTGGATTATTTGCTCAGCATACAGATTGAATAGGTATGGTGAAAGGATACAGCCCTGACGCACCCTCCCTGACTTGAAACCAATCAATATCCCCTTGTTCTGTCCAAACAACTGCCTCTTGATCTATGTAAAGGTTCCTCATGAGTACAATTAAGTGTTCTCGAACTCTCATTCTTTGCAATGTTATCCATAATTTGTTATGATCCACACAGTCGAATGCCTTTGCATAGCCAATAAAACACAGGTAAACATTCTTCCGGTATTCTGTTTTCAGCCAGGATCCATCTGACATCAGCGATGATATCCCTGGTTCCACGTCCTCTTCTGAAACCGGCCTGAATTTCTGGCAGTTCCCTGTCAATATACTGCTGCAGCCATTTTTGAATGATCTTCAGCAAAATTTTGCTTGCGTGTGGTATTAATGATTTCCGCATTCGGCTGGATCACCTTTCTTGGGAATAGGCATAAATATGGATCTCTTTCAGTCAGCTGGCCAGCAAGCTGTCTTCCATATTTCTTGACATAGATGAGTGAGCATCTCCAGCACTGCATCTGTTTGTTGAAATATCTCAATTGATAGTCCATCAATTCCTGGAGCTTTTTTTTTTGCCAACACCTTCAGAGCAGCTTGGACTTCTTTCTTCAGTACCATCAGTTCCTGATCGTATGCCACCTCTTGAAATGGTTGAACATCGACTAATTCTTTTTGGTATAATGACTCTATGTATTCCTTCCATCTTCTTTTGATGCTTTCTGTCAGAACAAGGCCAGGGGCTGACTGTGGAACAGGAGAACAGACCATCAATTGCTCATATGCAAGTTCAAGCTGAAACTGAAGAAAATCACAGCAAGTCCATGAGAGCCAAAATACAACCTTGAGTATATCCCACCTGAATTTAGAGACCATCCGAAGAATAGATATGACACATTGAACACCAGTGACCAAAGACCAGATGAGTTGTGGAATGACATCAAGGACATCATACGTGAAGAAAGCCAAGAGGTCACTGAAAAGACAGGAAAGAAAGAAAAGACCAAGATGGATGTCAGAGGAGACTCTGAAACTTGCTCACAAATGTCGAGCAGCTAAAGCAAAAGGAAGAAATGATGAAGTAAAAGAACTGAACAGAAGATTTCAAACGGTGGCTTGAGAAGACAAAGTATTATAATGACATGTGTAAAGAGCTGGAGATAGAAAACCAAAAGGGAAGAACATGCTCAGCATTTCTCAAGCTGAAAGAACTGAAGAAAAAGTTCAAGCCTTGAGTTGCAACAGTGAAGGAGTCTATGGGGAAAATATTAAATGACACAGGAAGCATCAAAAGAAGATGGAAGGAATACACAGAGTCATAATACCAAAACAAATTACTCGACATTCAACCATTCACGTTATTATTATAATATGTCACGTCTTTTCAATTTCTCAGCATGGAGTTTCCCTTGGGCAGAAAAAAGTATCCAGCAGCTTTCTTTCATTTACTTTCTTTCATTTGGGAGTACTGGGCCTATTCAATCACATACCTCAAATTAAGTCTCATCACAACAGAGTCAAGGAAAATACTCAAATTCTCATCCTCTTAAGTTTTTATAGGAGGAATGATAAGATGTATGGGATTTGCTCTAAAAATACTCCAACAAAAAAAAAAAAGGGAGGGGGGATGTATGTGGAACAGATGAAACAAGATTGGCAGAATACTGAAAATTTTGAGGCCAGATGATGGGTATGTGGAGGCTGCGGGGAGTCATTGTGCTATTCATTCTATTTTCGTGTATATTTGAAAACTTACATAATTAAAAGTTTAATTTTTTTTGTTGTTATGGATCAATAATTGTCTTAACTAGATGGGCTACTAGCTAGGGTTTGAGCAGCCTCTTTAAAATGTAACCGTTTTTACTTTTGTCAGAAACTTTCCTTACCAAGAAAATTCTGGAGACCAGTAATAAGTGATACAAATCAAAGGACAGTTCTGGCATACGGATTTTAATCAGGATCTAACGGTTCCTAAAGCATTCATGATTGGGCATTAGGAGTCTAAGAAACCCTCTAGGATATAAAAATTTTGGTTATATATATGTAGACGTCTGTCTTTCTGGGGAGATAGTCTAAAGCTTACATCGGATTTATAAAATGATTGGTAAACACTATCTCCCAAAAAAACTTAAGACATACTAAGCATATTTCCATAGTTAGAAACCATTTCAAATAGAAGACATAGTTATAAGCTAAAATGAGGGAAAAATGGTATGAAATAGTTAGACTTTACAAGAAGAATACAGTACACCTTGTATGTGACTCAGTATAGCTAACCAGGGAGTTTGGGCATTCCAGAAAAGTATATATAAGGATCAGCCAGGCTCCAGCTTTCTTTCACATTTTAAATCCAAAGCATATCACGTGTTTTATTGTTTTGTTTGTTTGTTTTTCTTACTTATCAGGAATCCAGAGTCTAACGGTCCTGTCTCGTGAAGCAGATGCCAATAAGTTTCCAACTGGAGAAAACTGCACGCTGGTTACAACATCCTTGTGACCCACAAATCTGAAAGCTCTAGCTTGTGGCTTGAAATTCCACAGCATGAGAAATGTATCCCAAGAAGCAGTAGCTATCAAGAAAAAGAAGAACAAAATCACTGTTTGTTAAAATGCAAACATAAACATGTCTTATTACAATGGGCAACATATCTAATACCAAGGTGTCCAGGTAATAGAGAGGCTGGGGGTTGTAGGGCTGGCTAGGTAATGACAAAAATATTTTTAAAAGAAACCCAAAGCTATATCACTAATAAACAAGTTTGACTGTGTCCTCTGTACCCACACAGCAGGATTACTGGATCCTGTGCTTAGAGTGCAATAACTACTTATTTACTAGAAGGAGGCAGAACAGTGTAACAGAGCGCACATTGGACTAGGGTGTTCAGCTCTGCTTCTGACTGTCTGGGTGACTGGGAAAACTGACTTAACCTCTGTCATGAGGACTGACTGTTTTTCCTGAGAGGGCTGGACAAGATGATTTTTTAAACTGTTAATGTGGAAATAATTTCACACTTATAGAAAAGTTATAAAAATAATACAAAGAACACTGGGTGAATTTACTCAGATTTACCTGTTATTAATATTTTCCCCATTTGTTTTTTAATTTGCTCTTGTGCTCATTTGCGTGTGCTCCCCACCCCCTTGCTGTACATGCACACATACATATTATTTTTTTCCTAAACCATGTGGGAGTAAGTTGTATACACCAGGACACCTTTATTTGTAAATGCTTCATATATTTTTCTAAGAATAAGGATATTCTCTTTTATACCCATAGCACAGTTACCAATTTTAGAAAATTTATCACTGATGTAATCTACCATTTATATTCCAGTTTTGTCAATTGACCCACTTTTATAGCTGGATAAGATGATCTTAAAAGTCTCTTTCTTCTGTCATTTTATGACATTCTACGATTAATAAAAGACTCATGTGTATTAACATTACCTTAAGGCTTTAAGAGAAGAAAAACAGCCATAATCAATGGTGGAAATAAATGCCTTGGACAAAGAATGAGTAAATAAATGAAAGATAGATCTAACTTTATTGCCTAAAAATCCAATTTTATTATATGCATGTAGCCCCAGAATAGCCCCAATAATGGGAATCAGGTTAGAGAGAATCACTAAATCTAAATTATAAAATGCTTAGAAAAAAAAATGCAACTTTATAAACTTCAAATAAAATTAGTATCAGTGCTCTAAACCAAAAACCAAACCAGTTGCTATCAAGTCGATTCCAACTCACAGCAACCCATGGGTGTCAGAGTAGAACGGTGCTCCACTGGGTTTTCAGTGGCTGATTTTTGGGACACAGATCACCAGGCCTTTCTTCCAACGCAACTGTGAACAGACTCAAACCTCCAACCTTTCAGTTAGCAGCTGAGGGCATTAACCATTGGTACCACCCAGGAACTCCAAAGAAGAGAAACAGGTCCTGGCTAAATAAAGTCACTGAAAGTGTTCTCAAGACTTTAGCCAGAGATAAAATTCACTCGCACTGAGGCTATGCATTGTTTCCACATAAACCAGTTAAAGTGAGTTTATAAGTTTTAAGTTACAATGCTGCATGCTACCCCCTTAAAAAAAAAAAAAGTACTCAAAGTTGATGATGTCTCATCACAGCCCATCCAAATTATTAAATGTTTACATTAGGATCTGAATTATCTTGGGTTAATGTAGACAAAATAGGTTAGAAAAATAAATTATCATATGCATTAAACCTAGGACCCTATCTGAGTATTATGGTGCAAAAAGACATAGAGAAGCAAATAAGACACAATCCCTTCCCTCAAGGAATCACAATATACTAGGGGAGACACATCATTAATTATAGCTATGTGTACAGAGGATTTTTGTATATATTATCTATCCATTCACTTTGGATGGGTGGTTAGGTGGGCCTGTCTCAGGAAGGGACACACAAGTACAGACCTGAGTGAAATAAGGAGTGAGTCAGGCTAAGATGTGAAGAAAGAGCACTCCAGGCAGAAGGCGTCCAAACACAAAAGCTGAGACTGTAAACCATTTCCAACAACAAAGGAACAGCAAGGAGGCCGGTGAGTCCACAGCGGAGGGGAGAAAAGGGACAGCAGTGGGAGAAGTCAGGAGGGGGGCAGACACCAGGCAAGGAGCCAGGGTAAGAGGTGTGGATTTTATTTTGAGTGCAATGGTGAACCATGGAAGGATTTTCAGCAGGGTATCTCGTGATGTAAGCTTTAAATTATCGCTCTGACAATGGGGAAAAGAGAGAGATGGTCTTTTCAAGAAATGATGTTGGGATAAACACACACAGTGGAATACTATGCAATGGCAAAGAACAATGATGAGTCCACAGAACTTCTCACAACATGGATGATTCTGGAGGGCATTATGCTGAGTGAAATAAGTCAATCACAGAAGACAAATATTGGATGAGACTGCTATTATAAAAACCCAAGAAAAGGTTTACACATAGAAAAAAAACAATCTTTGATGGTTATGAGGGAGGGGAGGGCTAGGGAGAGGAAATCACTAACTAGATAGTAAAAAACAAAACAAAAACACTCGTTCCCATTCAGTCAACTCCAACTTGGAGCAACCATACAGGACAGAGTAGAACTGTCCCATAGGGTTTCCAAGGAACGGCTGGTAGAGTCAAACTGCTGACCTTTTGGTTAGCAGCTCACCTCTTAACCGCTATGCCACCAGGGCTCTGACTAGATACAGACTAGTGTTAACTTTGGTGAGGGGAAAGACAACACCCAATATAAGTTAAACCAGTACAACTTCACCAAGGCAAAGCCATAGAAGCCTCTGAGACACATCCAAAGACCTTGAGGGACCGAGTTATTGAGGCCTCAGGGGAACATCTAGGTCAACTGGCATAACATAGTTCATAAAGAAAATGTTCTACTTCCTACTTCGGTGAGTAACATCTGGGGTCTTAAAAGCTTATGAACGGCCATCTACATCTATTGGTCTCATCACATTTAGAGCAAAGGAGAATGAAGAAAACCAAAGACACAAGGAAAATATTAGTCCAAAGGACTAACAATGGACCACTTGAACCACAGCCTCCGTCAGCCTGAGCCCAGAAGAACTACCACCACCAACTGCTCTGACAGGGATGACAATAGAGGGTTTTGGACAGAGCGGGAGAAAAATGTAGAACAAAACTGAATTTAAGAAAAAAAGACCAGACTTACTAGTCTGCCAGAGGCTGGAAGAACCCACAAGACTATGGCCCCTGGACACCCTGCTAACTCAAAACTGAAGCCACTCCCAAAGTTCACCTTTCAGCCAAAGATCAGACAGGGCTATAAAACAAACAATAATACACATGAAGAATGTGCGTGTTTGGTCAAGCAAGTATACGATACCAAATGGACAACACCTGCCCAAAAGCAATGATGAGAAGGCAGGAAGGGACAGGAAATCTGGGTGAATGGACACGGGAATCTGGGGTGTAAAGGTAAAAGGGGAGAGTGCTGACACTTTGTGGGGATTGTAACCAATGTCACAAAATAATTCGTGTATAAATTTTTCAATGAGAAGCTAATTTGAACTGTAAATTTTCACCTAAAACACAGTAAAATTTAAAAAACTTAACTAACCTCACTGAACAATTTGATAGAAATTGTCAAATGAGAACCTAATTTACTACATAAACTTTCACCAAAAACACAATAAAGTATTATTTTAAAAAGATGATGTTGGGTCAACCGGATATTCGTAAGGAAAAAAGTGCATCTTGACTCCTAGACTTTATGCCATATACCCAGAAAAAAACCAACAAAAAGTAATTCCATACAGATTGTAGAATTTAAACGTGAAAGGTAAAACAACAAACTATTAGAAGAAAACTAGAGAATATCTTCATGACTTTGAGGTAGGCAAAGATTTCTTAAACAGGACGCAAAAGGCACTAACTATAAAGGAAAAGAAAGATAATTTGTACTGTACTAAATTAAGAAACCTTGTTCATCAAAAGACACCAATAAGAGAGTGGGAAGGCAAGCCATAGAGTGAGAGAAGGTATCTGCAATACGTATACCCAACAAAGTATGCACATACGGAATCTTTCCAGAATTGTACAAGACAACAAGAAAAAAACCAGACTATCCAAGAGGAAAAGGTTTAAACAAGCACTTCACAAAACAAGATATCTAAGTGCCTAATAGGTATATGAAAAGGTTCTAAATTCTATTAGTTATCAAGGAAAAGCAAATTAAAACCACAATGAGATCTCATTACATACTCATCAGAAAGACTACAATAAAAAGATAAATACTATCAAATCTCAGTGAGGATGTAGAACAACTGATTTGGAAATCTGTTTGGAAACACCTGTTGACGCTGAATGTACACTTAACATTTGACCCAGCAATTCTATCCCTAGGTATATACCCAACTGAAATGCTTGCATATGTTTATCAAAAGGCATACATAAGAACGTTCATGGCAGTACTACTCAAAACAGACAAAAACCGAAAACTAACTATCCATGAATAGAGGGATACATAAGTTTTTGGTATAGTCTTACTATACATATATATATATATATATATATAATATATATACACACACACATATACTGGGGTAACTGGATTCCATTTATGTGAAGGGCAAGAAGAAGCAAAACTAATCTCTGGAGCTAGAAGTCAGCATACAGTTTATCTTGGGGCGGGGGGAAGGGTGGATAGTGGTTGGAAGGATGGACAAGAGGGGTTTCTGGGGCTCTGGTAATGTGTCTTGATCTTGGTGTTATTTATATGGGCATGTTCACATTGTGAAACTTAACTGAGTTGTACACTTAGGATTTGTGCAATTTTGGGCACATATCTTCTACATCAATTTTATTATAAAAAAGTTGAATAAAAATTCAACTTTTACTATTAAAAAAAATCACCGTTGTGTGAAGAATATACAGGGCATAGAGGGACAGAATTGAAGGCTGAAATCAATTAGGAGGCTAGTGCAATAATCTAGTCAGGAGACGGCAGTGGTCTGGCTTTGGCTGGAGGGGGCGGAAGTTGGAGAAGCTGTCAAATTGAAGATATATAGTAAAGGCATAGTCTATGAGGCATGTTAATGGACTGGATGTGAGGTGAGAGGAAAAGAGAAGAAGCAAAGGTGCTAGGTGAATCCTGTCATTTCCTGAGATGGAGAAAACCAAAAGAGGAGGAGCTTTGGAGCTGGCGTGGGGCAGGGTAGGGTAGAAATCAAGAGTTCGTTTTGGACACGACTTTGAGATCCCTATTAGACATATGAGTGGAGACGTCAGGTTGGGAGATGGATATACCTGCCTGAAGCAAAGTGAGAGGTTCTGACTATGCAATGTTGTGGTTAAGAGAGCAAGGGCTAGAGTTAGGCTCCTTGGTTCAAATCCTGGCTGTCACTTACTAGCTATGTGCCATTGGGCAAGTTACTCAACCTTTCTGTGCCTGGAACACTTTATCTGCAAAATGTGCTGCTGAAAGTATTAAGTGAAATAATACTTATAATTCATTCCTGGCACATAGAAAACACTCAAATGTAGCTGCCAGGAAAAATAAAACCAAACCCATTGCCATCCAGTCGATTCCAACTCATAGCAACCCTATACGACAGAGTAGAACTGTCCCATAGAGTTTCCAAGGAGTGCCTGGTGGATTCGAACTGCCGACCTTTCGGTTAGCAGCCGTAGCATTTAACCACTATGCCACCTGTTACTGTTAGCAGCGGCCACCCAAAGAAAGTATTAAAGACTGGAAACGGGATGGGGTCGCTTAGGAAGTGAGTATAGAAAGAGAAGAGGGCCAAGGTACCTAACCTTCAGAGAAGACAGAGCAAAGGAAGGAGCCAAAAATGAAGTAGGAGGTGTCCCGGAGACTGTGGTATCCAGAAGACAAGAAAGAGTGCAAAGAGTGATTAGCTATGTTAAATGCTTCAAAGAGTCTGAGTAAGGCCAAGCTTGAGCAGGACTGGCTGCATAGTTTGCAGGACCCAGTTCAAACTATAAATGCGGGACCCCTCGTTCTTTTTTTTTTTTTTTAAATATTTTCAAGACAGTGATAGCAGAGCAGGGTCCCTTCTAAGTGCAGAGTTCTGTGTGACTGCACAGGCCATATGCCCAGTGTAAAAATGGCATGGCAGGGGCATTGTCTGACCTCCTCCAACTTCACAATGGGAAAGGGAAATCAAGATCCTGCCCAAGGCTGATTTCCTATGAGGCAGAGGTCGCACATGCCTCGTATCTCCACCATTTTTACCGATGCTGACAACTGTCCCTCCATTGGCATTCTCTACTTCTCTCTGAGTTTGATAATTTGTTGCAATGGCCACACAGAACTCACTGTACTCACAATTATGAGGTTTATTAGGCAAGTAACAGGTTACAATTCAGGTTCAGGAACACTCATGATACAGCTCTTACAAAAAGACAGCTTCTTTCCAGTTGTTCCCAGCATGCCTCTCCCTGGCCCTCAGCCTTTGCCCTCCTTGGCCAAGTGCTACAAAGCCATTTTAGCTCTGCCGATAGGTGCCCCGAGGCACCCTACTCCACTAGCCAGCCTTAGCCCAAAGGCACTCAGCTCTAGCTCTGTGGGTCTTCAAGCCTTGCTCTACCGAGTGCCCAGAGGCACCTTATTCCACCAGCAAGCCTCCTGCCCAAAAGCGCACAGCTTTCTTGTTCTACCATGCCATCTCCTGCCAGTCTCCTGGACCTGCTGCCTCTGCTGCTGCCATTTCTCTGCTGCTGCTTCTTGCCCTCTTACCATCTTCAGTATTACAGCTCTCTGTCTCCCGGGTCTAGGCGGATCTCAGCACAGGGATCCCAGGTCCAAAGGATGCGCTCCACTCCTGGTTCTTCCCCCTTGGTGGTGGTAAGATCCTCCTTTTGCCTGGAATTGGCTCTCTTTTAAGCCTAGTGGAACAGCAAAACTGACCAATCCCCTTTGGTAGGCCTCAATTTATTTATTTGCACAGGCCCACCTTGGGTGTGTGTTACAAGACCACGGTGAGGAAGGTCACATAAAAGCACCCATAAAGCCAGCCCAAGACCCAAGGATTAAATGCTGGTTTGGCAATAAGAATTGTTTCAGTGAAGTGGTGGTATCAAAGCTGGAATGGAGTGGGTTGAATGGAAAACGAGAGGGTTAATATATACAACACATTCATTAACTAAATCTAGGTTTACAGGACGCCTAATACCACACAGCAGTCCCTGGTTGGTGCAAATGTTTAACATGCTCAGCTGTTAACAAAAGGTTGGTTGTTGGAATCCACCCAGAGGTGCCTCAGAAGAAAAGCCTGTTGATCTACTTCTGAAAAACCAGCCACTGAAACCCTGTGGAGCACTTCTTCCCTGATATACATGGGGTTACCATGAGTCAGAATCAATTCCATGGCAACACTCGGTTTGATACGGGCCAGAAAAAACATGGTATTAGAGGATCATAGTATAGTGACAACTGAAAGGGGTGAAAATATGATGTTTAACCAAGAAGGTGATACAGGAGTTGAGCCTTTATGAATTTTGTCAGGTAGAGTGGACTTTTTAGTTTTTTTCTCAATATTCTCTCTCATAATACTTGAAACTGTGTACTATGCACACTGGGTCTCAAAAAATGATTTAGAGTTGATGGCTGGCTACACACCCACATTAAATCAACACTTCCTATATGAGCACGGGTCTTGTTCAGCAGGATAAACAAACGGTTTATGGGCACGGGAACCGCCCAGCCTTAGGGTAAGGTGGCATTTTGGAGGCCTACTAATTGATGGCACAGGACCAGGCAGTGTTTTGTTCTGTTGTGCATAGAGTCGCATGAGTTGGAGCCGACTCAATGGCACCTAACAACAACAGCAAAATTGTGAAAAACCGGAAGCAGAGAAGTCTCAATTACAACAATGTGGCTCATGGTATACCTTACATTTTCTTATAAATTCAGAAAAAAGACTGATAATCTATAAAAATGCATTCTTATTAAAAACTATGAAAACCAGCACAGAATCTTCCTCCTTACCTCCCTAATCTTTCTTAGGAAAGCACTGTCCCACCAAACCCTGACACTGTGGAAATAAAAGGTATTTGATTACTGATGTCAATGCTGTACTGTATCAACTTGGAATTTGCTTTCTTACATTTCCATTAAACCACACCCTGTATAAACATTACCACTTTATTTGAAATGTCAAAGCAGTGCCATTCATCATCTGACTGGTCTATTCTGAGATAAAATGTCAAAGGGAGGAAGTTAAAAGAAAAGGTTAACTAGAAAATCTACCCATTAAAAATTTTATTTATTTATTTATATTCTTCAACAATAATACATTGTTTCAAGAAACCCTTATTAGAACCTAAGAAAGAACAAAGTCAATGTTCACCTAGTCCAGTGCTTTGTCTCTGGAGGTTAACTACAAGGAGCTTACTAATGGAAAGCGTATTTATTCTCCATAATGTCCAAGAAGCCAACAGTTACTGTGTTAAGTAGCAATAACTTTCTGTAGTAAACCCAATATAACTTTCTGTAGTAAACTCAAGATCTATCTCTCATTGATTTAACCTAATCACCCGCAGTTACTCATAGGTTTGCTCTGTAATACTCCAGGAATACTATTTTTTCAAAAAGAAATGGTGCTGCCTCCAGTTCTTGTGGTTGTTCTTATTTTATTTATCTTTAAATTGGTAATGCAGGTACATGATACAGAATTTCAATACTGTTGTTGTTGTTGTTAGGCACCATCAAGTTAGCTCCAACATATAGCAACCCTATGCACAACAGAAGAAAATACTTCCTGGGCCTGCTCCATCCTAACAATCATTGTTATCCTTAAACCCGTTGCGGCAGCCACTGTGTCAATCAATCTCATCGAGGGGCTTCCTCTTTTTCATTGACCCTCTACTTTACCAAGCACAATGTCCTTCTCCAGGATCTGGTCCCTCTTGACAACATGTCCAAAGTATGCGGGACGTAGCCTCACCGTCCTTGCTTCTAAGGAGCATTCTGGTTGTACTTCTTCTAAAAAAGATTTGTTCGTTCTTGTTTGTCCATGGTATATTCAATACTCTTCACCAACACCACCATCAAAAGGCATCAATTCTTCAGTCTTCCTTATTCATCATCCAGATTCCGCATGCATAAAGAGGTGATTGAAAACACCATGGTCAGGTGCACCTTACCCTTCAAGGTGACATCTTTTGCTTTTCGACCCTTTAGAGAGGTCTTTTGCAGCAGATTTGCCCAATGTGATACATTTTTTGATCTCCTGACTGCTGCTTCCATGGGTTTTGATTGTGGATCCAAGTAAAATGAATTCTTGACAACTTCGATCTTTTCTCCTTTTATCATGATGTTGCTTATGGGTCCTGTTTTGAGGATTTTTGTTTTCTTTATGTTGAGGTGTAATCCATACTGAAGGCTGTGGTCTTTGATCTTCATCAGTATGTACTTCAAGTCCTCTTCACTTTCAGCAAGCAAAGTTGTGTCATCTGTACAACGAAAGCTGTTAATGAGTCTTCCACCAATCCTGATGCCCTGTTTTTCTTCATACAGGCCAGCTTCTCAGATTATTTGCTCATCATACAGATTGAATAGGTATGGTGAAAGGATACAGCCCTGACACACACTTTTCCTGACTTTAAACCATGCAGTATCCCTTTGCTCTGCTCAAACGACTGCCTCTTGATCTATGTACAGGTTCCTCATAAGCACAATTAAGTGTTCTGGGATTCTCATTCTTTGCAATGTTATCCGTAATTTCTTATGATCCACACAGTCGAATGCCTTTGTATAGTCAATAAAACACAGGTAAACATCTTTCTTGCATTCTCTGCTTTCAGCCAGTATCCATCTGTTATCAGCAATGATATTCCTGGTTCCGCGTCCTCTTCTGAATCTGGCCTGAATTTCTGGCAGTTCCCTGTCGGTATACTGCTGTAGCCACTTTTGAATGATCGTCAGCAAAATTTTACTTAGTGTGATATTAATGATATTGTTCAATAATTTCCACTTTCGGTTGGATCACCTTTCTTGGGGATAGGCATAAATATGGATCTCTTCCAGTTGGTCGGCCAGCTGTCTTTCAAAGTTCATGGCATACACGAGTGAGTCTTTCCAGCGCTGCATTCTTGTGTTGAAACATCTTAATTGGTATTCCGTCAATTCCTGAAGCCTTGTTTTTCGCCAGTGCCTTTAGTGCAGCTTGAAGTTCTTTCAGCACCACTGGTTTCTGCTCATATGGTACCTCCTGAAATGGCTGAAGATCAACCAATTCTTTTTGGTGTAGTGACTGTGGATTCCCTCCATCTTCTTTTGATGCTTCCTGAGTCGTTTAATATTTTCCCCATAGAATCCTTCAATATTATTACTTGAGGCTTGAATTTTTTTTTCAGTTCTTTCAGCTTGAGAAACGCAGAGCATGTTCTTCCCTTTGGTTTTCCATCTCCAGGTCTTTGCACACGTCATTATAATACTTTACTTTGCCCTTTGAAACATTCTGTTTCACTTTACTTCATCATTTCTTCCTTTCACTATAGCTACCCGACGTTCAAGAGCAAGTTTCAGAGTCTCTTCTGACATCCATTTTATCTTTCTTTCCTGTCTTTTTAATGACCTCTTGCTCTCTTCATGTATGATGTCCTTGATATAATTTCACAACTCCTCTGGTCTTTGGTCATTAGTGTTCCACACATCAAATCCATTCTTGAGATGGTCTCTAAATTCAGGTGGGATACACTCAAGTTTGTACTTTGGCACTCCTGGACTTGTTCTAATTTTCTTCAGTTTCAACTCGAACTTAAAAAAAAAATTTTACATATGAGTAATTGATGATCTGTCCTGCAGTCAGCCCCTGGCCTTGTTCTGACTGATGATATTGAGCTTTTCCATTGTCTCTTCCCACAGATGTTGTCATTTTGATTCCTGTGTATTCCATCTGGCCAGGTCCACATGTATAGTCACTGTTTATGTTGTTCAAAAAGGTACTTGCAATGAAGAAGTTGTTCGTCTTGCAAAATTCTATCATTTGATCTCTGGCATCATTTCTCTCACCAAGGCCATATTTTCCAACTACGGATCCTTCTTTGTTTCCAACTTTCACATTTTAATCTCCAGCAATTACAAACCACCCTGATTGCACATTCGATCAATTTTAGACGGCAGAAGTTGGTAAAAATCTTCAACTTTTTCATCTTTGGCCTTAGTGGTTGGTGCGTAATTTGAATAGCCATATTAACTGGTTTTCCTTTTAGGCATATAAATATTATCCTATCACTGACAGCGCTGTACTTCAGGATAGATCTTGAAATGTTCTTTTTGATGATGAAGGCAACGCCATTCCTCTTCAAGTTGTCATTCCTGGCATAGTAAACCATATAATTGTCTGTTTCAAAATGGCCAATACCAGTCTATTTCAGCTCACTAATGCCCAGAATATCAGTATTTATACATTGCATTTCATTTTTGATGACTTCCAATTTTCCTAGATTCATACTTTGTACATTCCATGTTCCAATTATTAATGGATGTTTGCAGCTGTTTCTTCTCATTTGAGTTATGACACATGAGCAAATGAAGGTCTGGAAAGTTTAACTCCATCCACGTCATTAAGGTCGACTGTACTTTGAGGAGGCAGCTCTTCCCCAGTGGTCTTTTGAGTGCCTTTCAGTCTGAGGGGCTCATCTTCTGGCGCTGTATCAAACATTGTTCTGCTGCTATTCATAATGTTTTCACTTGCTAAATCTTTCAGACGTAGACTGCTAGGTACTTGTTCCTAGTCTGTCTTAGTCTGGAAGCTCGGCTGAAACCTACTGGTATTTGAATACTGGTGGCATAGCTTCCAGCATCACAGCAACACACAAGCCCCCACAGTATGACAAACTGACAGGCACATGAGGGAATTTCGGTATTACAAAAGTGTATTTACCAACATCTCCGTCTAGACCTTGGCCACCTGGTTCCCCTTCCTAGAGGCAACCAGTGTTACCATTTTCTTCTGTATTTCCCTATTTGTCTATACATATGCTTTTTTAAATATAAATGGTAGGACATTACAGCTACTATTCTGCACTTTCCCTCCCTACCCTCCCCTTCCCTAGCCCAATTAATATACTATATATTGGAGATCATGTCTTCTCAGTATATAATCCTAAAATCAAACCTTTTGCTGTCGAGTTGATTCTGATTCATAGCGACCCTACAGGACAGGGCAGAACTGCCCCATAGGGTTTCTAAGGCTCTAAACTTTACAGAAGCAGACTGCCACATCTTTGTCCCACGGAGTGGCTGGTGGGTTTGAACCATCAACATTTTGGTTAACGGCTGAGTGCTTAACCACCGTGCCACTAGGGCTCCTTTATCAGTATATGTTGTTGTTAGGTGCCATCAAGCCAGTTCCAAATCATAGCGACCCTACATACAACAGAACAAAACACTGCCCAGTCCCGCACCATCCTCACAATTGTCATGCTTGAGCTCTGTAACAATACATACAACTGTCTTTTTTTTTTCTTTCCCTATTTTTGGTAAATTTTTCTTCTGATATCATTTCAAACTTGCAGAAAAGTTACAAGAGCAGAACAAGGAACTCCGGTATCCTCTTTACTTAGATTTCATCTATTTTGTCTATTTGTTTTCTCATTCTCTCTCTATACAAATATTTTTATATGTGCATATTTTTTCTTAACATTTGAAAGTTAGAACCATAATGCGTCTTTGCCACTAAATACTTCAGTGTATTTCCTAAGAACAAAGGCATTCTCTTACATAACCACAGTATAATTAGCAAAGTCAGGAAATTCAGCACTATTTAATATAATACTATTATCCCATACAGGGATTTTGTCAGCGATAGCTATTTTCCCCCAGCCTATGATGTAACCCAGGATCATGTATTAATTGTCACATGTCTTTAGTTTCTAGGTCTTTGTCTTTATTGACCTTCATATCCTTGAAGACTGCAGCTTCTATTATTTTTATAGCAAGAGCCTCAATATTTTTTTCTGCCTCCTCATGGTTAGAGTCAGCATATACATGTTTGACAGGAATACTACCAAGGTCATGTTGGCCATTATCAGTGGATCAGATCAGGATGCACATGAAGTCTGTTTGTCCTGATCCTGGGGATATTAACTTTGATTGCTTGGTTTAGGTGGTCTCTGCCATGTAAAATTAATATTTTTCTCCTTTGTACTTAATAAGTATTTTGTGGGGAGATACTCTGAGACTATATAAATATCCTCCTCCTTATTAAACTGTTGCACACTAGTTTTAGTATCCTTTGATCATTTTTCAATCCATCATCCTTTCTATAATTTACTATTTAACTAATGCTTAATTAATTAATATTTCATTTCTTATTCATTTACCATTGTAAGGAAGAGCCTCCCCCCCTCCATTTATCTATTTATTCACTTATCTATTTTTATAAGTACCGGCTCATAGATTTAAATTTTTTAAATGTTTTTGTGGTAAAATACATATAACAAAAATTGTGCGTTATAATCATTTTTAAGTATACAGTACAGTGACATTAATTGTATTCACCGTTTTGTGCAACCATCACCACTATCTACTTCCAAAAATTTATCACTCCAAGTAGAAACATTACCCCTTAAGCAATAACCTCTCATTTTCCCCACCACTCCTTCAGCCCCTGGTAATCACTAATAAAATTTGTCTCTGTGCCTTTGCCTATTTTAGATATTTCATATAAATGGGAGCACACAATATTTGTCCTTTTGTGTCTGACTTATTTAATACAATGTTTTCAAGGTTCATACAGTCATAGCATGTATTAGAACTTCATTTCTCTTACGGCTGAATAACACCTCACTGTATGGATATACCACATTTTGTTTATTCATTCATCTGTTAATGGACACTTCGGCTGTTTTCAGCTTTTGGTTATTGTGAATAATGCTGCAATGAACATTGGTGTATGAGTATCTGTTTGAGTCCCTGCTTTCAAGTCTTTCAGGTATATACCTAGAAGTGAAACTGCTAGGTAATATGATAATTTTGTGTTTAACTTTTTGAAGAACCACCAAACTTTTCCACAGTGGCTGCACTATTTTACATTCCTTCACACCATCAGCCACACTTGGCTATCTTCCATTTTTCTAACAATAGCCATTCTTGGGGCTGTGGAGTGGTATCTCACTATGGTTTTGAGTTGCATTTCCCCAATGATTAATGACTGTGAGCATCTTTTCAAGTGCTTACTGGCCATTTGTATATTTTCTCTGGAGACAGTCCTAAGTCCTTTGCCTATTTTTTTAATTGGGTTGTTTGTCTTTTTGTTATTGAATTGTAGAAGTTCTTTATATTCTAGTTATTAAACCCAACTATTTTCTTCCATTCTGCAGGTTACCTCTTCACTTTTTTGGTAAAGTTCTTTGATGTCCAAAAGTTTTTAATTTTGATGAAGAACAATTTATCTACTTTGTATTTTGTTGCCCATGCTTTTGGCATCATGTCTAAGAATCCATTATCAAAACCAAGATCCTCAAGCTTTATCCCTATATTTTCTTCTAAGAGTTTTGTGGTTTTAGTTCTTATATTTAGGTCATTGGTCCACTTTGAGTTAATTTTCATATATAGCGTGAGGTATGGGTCCAACTTCATCTTTTTGCATTGAACAAATCTTTCATCTCCCTGATTAGATTTATTCCTAGGGATTTTAATCTCTTATGTGCTATTGATAGCTTATTTTATTCAATAGGTTATAATCTATAACTAACATTTGATTCTCAAAATGTTCCAGATTTTGCTAGCAGGGACTCCTTAAAGCTGGCCTCTGTGTCCTTTTGCTATGTATCCATCATTCTTTGAGCACTTCTTTACTTTCTAGTACAAAAAATATTCTAGTACCACAAAAATATTCCAACTTATAGCGACACTACAGGACAGAGTAGAACTGCCCCATAGAGTTCCCAAGGAGCGTCTGGCAGATTGTACATTATCTCTTTCCATATCTGTAACTCCCTTCTGCAAAAGTAAGAAACCTGGTTCCCATTATGTTCAATGTATTTTTACTCAAACCTACAATACACAAAGAGTAGTTTCAGAATCGCTAACCCATAACACTGTAAAAAGCAATCCCACTAATTAAAGCTCAGTATTTGTCATATTGTGTGTTGACTGGCAATTAAATTACTGGTGGATCCTTTTTGGTCCTGTCAGACTTGGTTTTATTTCTTGTTAGAGTAGGTCTATTTCAATTTTGAACTTAATCCTTGGGCATGCCCTTTATTCTAAATTATAGTCCTGATTCCTAAGGCATGGACTTTCTGGTAGGTACCCCAGCCAAATGCCCGAGGGGCTTAGTCAGATTTCTCTTCTCTGGTAGATTCAAACTGCTGACCTTTTGGTTAGCAGCCGAATGCTTAGAGTCTAAAGCAGCTATGGGTGCTTTAAAAGTAATCTTCAATAACAACAATCTAGAGAAAATTAAATGAACTTATTTAAATTTCACATTTCTTTGAGGACTGGCACTAGCAATAACACAAACCTTTCATGACTTATTACTATGGGCCAAGTACTTTTAAGTATGTCATAATCATCCTTTTATTTAATTCTCACAACAAAGTATGTAAATACCATCCCTGTTTGAGAGATGAGGAAACTGAGGCTTAGTGAGGCTAAGAAACTTGCCCAAGGCCACACAGACAAAAACTGGTACAGCTGGATTTTTAACCCAGTTCTGACAGACTTCAAAGCCCCAGCTTTTAATCAATAAATCAGTGCTTCTGAACGTGTGATTTAGATTATTTGGGACATTGTAAAAACAGTCATTTCTAGGAAATTATACACTCTGGGGTGAGACCCAGGACTCTGAATTATTGATAAGTTTCTTGGGTAATTCTGGTGCATGTTGCAATTTGAGAAACACTGCAGTGTACTACATCGCCTCTCAGTATATACACTAAATCACTAGCACCTGGGCATTTTTTTTTTTTTAAGTAGAAACAGAAGGAGAAGCTTTAACAAAGCTACTACATAGGTTACCATCAAGAATCATAACAGAAAAAGAATTTCAGGCAAACTTCTATTATGGTTTCACTGTAGGGAAAATAACTTCTGAATTCCAAATTTCATTAGGCTTCTATTCATTCAGAAAAGGAGGAGATTAACTTGTTCTTTACCATCATTTACTCTACACAAACCCTACATGCTAAACAGATACTGAGTCAATGACAGGGAAACCTAGAAGATACGGACAACAAAAGGGGAAAAACGACAACTTTGCCAGTAAAACTATTTAATTTTAAATTAAAAACTTCTAAAGTACAGCTCAGATTCTACAAACCATGTAAAAGCACTTTTAGACTCTTCTAACGTTTTCATGGAAACTCTGGTGGCATAGTGGTTAAGTGCTATGGCTCCTAACCGAAAGATTGGCAGTTCAAATCCACCACGTGTTCCTTGGGAACTGTATGGGGTGGTTCTACTCTGTCCTATAGGGTCACTATGAGTTGGAATCAACTCAATGGCAATGGGTTTGGTTGGTTTGGTTTTAATGTTTTCATAAAGTAGAACGTGGTTCTCTGGGAAAGTGAGAAACTGGCCTGAAGGAAAAACGCTTTGGCTCCAGGATCTGCCTTCAAATCAGGCTCTGCAGGTATGCTAGCTGAATAGCCTCAGGCAAGCTACTGAACTTCTCTGAGTCTCAGTTTCTGCGTTTATAAAAACACTTCACAGGTTTTTGTTGTCTCCCATCCCCTCCTCTTTACCTCCTCTCATTACCTCCCAGCCCACTGTGTGAAACCCAAGAGCCCACCCTTCCAAGAGGTTATCAAGACTAAATCTACCAGGCTTCCTATTCTCATTCCCTCCAGTCATTAGGAGGAGGGTAAGTCTTAAGCCTCTCTGGCCATCAACCATCATCCAAACACTTCCATTATGCTCTGGATATCCCCTTAGTTGAGCTTGATACCCACGCCTTCTCCTCTTTGCAAAAGCTTCCACTGGACCAGAGGAACACCCACCATATGATCTGCCAACTTCCTTGTATCCACATCCTCTCCTCCTAAAGTTCCTCTTCCTCCTCCTCTTCAACTGCCTAAAGCTTGTCTCTGCCTGGGGACACCAACCCACTGAAACCCTTTCAAGTGACAATCATTTTGTCTTTCACACTTCACCTACCTCAGGACATAGGCTTCCTCTCTATTCCAACTCCTTCATTCATTCAACAGATATCTGAACTTCTATGACATACCAGGTACTGTGGGTGGGGAGCTTAAATTCAAATGGCGAATATATAAACAAACAAGCAAATATATAATTTTAAATTGTGCTAAGATACATGAGAGATAAAATAGGAAGTCACAATGAGAATTTTGTGTGGGGGGTGAACTTAATTTAGATACTATTCAGTGAAATTTTAAATGGCGCCTTGAAAGATAAGAAGGAACCAGGCAAGCAAAGAGTGCACTGGTGAAGAACATTTCAGACTGAGGGGACACAGGGTCTTTCAGTTTCTAAGCCTCCCATCTCCAAAGACCTTCTCCTCCATGCTTCCCCAGCAACTCACATTCTATGGTCACACCCTGGACCTTGTCAACAGCAGAACCGGAACACGTCTCAAGTCACTGATTCAAACCAACCATTCTCTGACAACTTCCATTTCTTCTAGCTCACTTGCTCAGTAGCTCCAACCTCATCTAGAACTCCAGTCCACTGACCTATGTTTTCCATTGAAGCTCTCTTCTCGCCATCTTTACTTCACTCTCTTAATTTTTCATCCAATTTGTAATCCTCCTCTTACATACATTTAATCCCTCGACTCTCCCTCGTTACTTCGATTTCCATGGCAAAATTCTAATTGTCCTGACTTTCCTGTGACTATCCCTGTACAGGTGAGAATTGCTGTACCCACCCCAGATAGACTGCTGTACCCATCCCTATAAATTAATAATCACTAATTTCAAGAGGCCTTCCACACTCCCCATTAACGCTCAGTTCTCTAGCAGTTCTCTCCCCTACCCTCTGTATTAGCTATTTAATATCTTCTCCTCTCTCTTCAATACACTTACTCCGCTCCCATTCCTCCTAATACCCTATTCTAATGCTTTTCCCTCCTTCCTTTCTGATTATTCCTTCTTAGTTACTTTTGTTGTCTCTGCTTCTGATCTAAAGGTTGGATGTTCAGGATTCAAGACATGAGCTATCTACTCTCATTATTCTATATTCTTTCCAAGTGATCTTATCCATGCCTATGACTTTAAATACATTTATGTGCTAATAGGAAACCCTGGTGGCATAGTGGTTAAGAGCCATGGCTGCTAACCAAGAGGTCAGCAGTTTGAATCCACCAGGAGCTCCTTGGAAACCATATGGGAGGCAGCTCTATTCTGTCTTATAGGGTCACTATGAGTTGGAACTGACTCGACGGGAATGGGTTTTATGTGCTAATAACTCTCAAATTTTTGCCCAGGATTTGAACTACCATCTTCTCCTGAGATCAGTGTATCTCCTAGTTAATTTCCCTACAAATGGTTCAAACCCCAAACAGCAGCCAGATTGATTTTTGTGAGGTATAAATCAGATCATGTCATTCCTTAATTAAAACTCTTCAGTGACTTCCAAAGGCTCTCAGAAGAAAATCCTAAAACATGGTGTACAGGACCTAGCACAAGCTGGCCTCTACCTCGCTTTGTAACTTCATCTCCCACCACTCTCTCTCTTCCTTTGCTTACCAGGTTCTGCCCATGCTGGCGTTTTTACTTACTTGTGTGAAGACAGGCTTTTTCCCAGCCGGTCTTTTCGTATGCCATTCTCTCTCTAGTATTTTCCAAGCTAACTCCTCCTTCATTCTTCAGGCCTTGGGTTAAACCTAACTTTCTCACAGAAGTATTCTTTGACCCCATAAACTCAAGTATGTCTCCACTTATCATCTTTCAAATCAGTCTGTTCCTTTCCTTCATAGCACTTGATTGTTTTCTTTTGTTTCATAAAGTTGTATGTGGATTTGTGTTTACTGGTTATCTGTCTCCATCATTGAACTGTGAACTCTTCACACTATCTTATAAAACACATCTCTTATGTTCACCTCTGTATGTATACTCAGAGGACAGGACAGCATCTGGCATATAGTAAAAGCTCAGTTGGCATTAACTAAAGGAGGACTAAATAGAGTACTTCCTCTTCCCCTTTGAACAGGCTTAGATAAATGCAAATAAATGGGTTAGAATGGTGACCAGACAGCTGAAGACACTGCTTTTCTGCAGTAGACAACAAGGTCATTTCTCCCAGCTATCTGTATTGACCAAGCATAGCACAAATGGAAAAGTAGTACCGACTGTGACCAACTAGACTTCTCAGTTCTGCCATGGACAACTATACAACTCAGGAACTCATTACACTTTCTTGGGGAAATTACAACAATCTCTACTTCCCATTCAAAGGGCTGACTGAGGTTTCTCTGAAATTTTACAATAAGCTCCAACACACACAAATTTCCAATTTCCACACCCAGCCTAATAATAAGCAGGCAGGGTCATATATATAACTTTCTTAATTCTGTTAAATTATGGAGTGAGTCAAGTGTTATAGATAATGATCCTGTTGGCCTGTTCTAAAGTCTAACATGCACACAGAGACATAGAAAGAGAAATCTTTTCTAGGGTACTTGAAAATACTCCAGTCTCTTTTTTTTCCCTTCAGTATTTTTTAAATTGAGATATAATCACATACCATAAAATTCACCCTTTAAAATTATACAATTTAGTGGTTTTTAGTATATACCCAACGTTATGCAACCACCACCACTACCTAATTCCAGAGCATTTTCACTACCCCCGCCCCCCAAAAAAACCCATGCCCATTTGCAGTCATTCCCCATTCCTGCTCCCCCCAACCCCTGACAACCAATAATCTACTTTCTGTCTCTATGGATTTTCTAGTCCTTTTCACATTTGTGAAACTGAAGCACAGAGAAATGATTTGCACAGGGTTGCAGGATCACTTTGTAAGACAGCAAGGCCTGGAACACACATGTTTACAGTCAGTAAACCGTATTAAACGTGAGTAAAAATATGTATAGTTCACTTATAAGACATCTGATGCATAAAATAGAGTCCTTAGAATAGTAGTTCTTAGGCAATCTGTAGCTGGGGAGAGGCTGGGGGTAGGGGTGGAGTGCTAGTTAGAAATCACTGGAAAGAAGGTGAGATGGTACTGATGGAAGGGTATTGCACTTACGAACAGGGTGATGCAGACAGAAAAGTAGAGAGGGACATGTTGAGCTATGTGATTTACAAGGCAGATGCATTTCTTTTCAGTCCAGGGTTTTGCAACTGGTGATAATACACCCAGGTGCCCTCTCAGCACATTTTATGGTACCCTCAATGGGTCCCAGAGATCTCTGATCACTTCCAGTTTGTTCATGAGTAGTTAATGAATAATAGAGCTAACACCACTTCAGAAGGTTTGTTGGTTAATGACACCTTGAAAAATAATGCAGGAACCTTGACTTTCTTACATTCTATTGTCCACATTTTCAAATAAGTAAAAGAATTACAAGCTTAATTTACTACTGTTACCGTTAATAAATGTATACACAGGGCACTAATCCAATGAGAATAAAATCATCAGAATCCATCTGCAAAAAGAATTCAGCATATTTTTTATTTAAATGTCTTAATCAACACTGCAGAAACCATTAATGAAAGAAAAAAGTACAGAAACTGCTCATCACACATAAAAAAATTCTTCATTCAAAAAAGATTAATCTGAACCTCAACATTCTTTGTGCTCATTTTAAAAGAGCAATTCAAAAGGACAAATAAGTCAAAACCAAGTATTTTATTAATTAAAACTGAGACCTCCAAACCACCTAAAACTACACAACTTAAAAATAATCTGTCTTCAACCTAGAAAAGTTTTATTTGCCAACATGCAAGGAATATACTGGAACCTACCACTGGGTAGACAAACAACTTTTCTGTTACAAACAGGTTAATCTGAATTACAGAGATTCTTCAGATGATTAATTTTTTTTTTTTAAGACTGCTAAAATGCCTCTTAAATCTATTCATGGTATTGGACACTAAATGACACAATTAACATTTAAAGTTGAAACTCCTTGCCCACCAAATGTTTTACTAAAACTGTTATTAAATAGACTAATTAACTTGAAAGGCTAACTCTTAATTGTCTATGGCAAAAGAAAGCTTTGGTACCAGTAAATTAAAATTAGGAAATCAAAACACATTTTGTATGCAGCTTACAGTATGTTTTTGGGGTTAAACTAGAACATGTCTATATACAGAAATGTGAAATTCTTGTTGTTCTGTTATCTACACTATTGTGAGTAACAAACAGTCTCTTCATTCTGAATCCCTGATATAAAGCACTAGCCTGAAGTTTCTTCCAAAAAGATTGCTTGCTCAGACCAGCAAGTTAGAGCAAAATGTAAATACAGAATTAGGTATTTTATTTTTAAAAGCTTCTTTTTCCTTTTGACAAGAGTAGCAAGATGCTAGAACAAAAATAATTCCAGTAAGGGTATCCAGACCGTATCAATTTTAGTCTACCATCCAACATAGGGCTAACAAAAACAACAAAACTTAAATAAAAAGAGAGGGTGGCTCAAAAAAAAAAAAAAAAAAGCAGACTGTTAATGGGTTTGGGAGAATACCTGCTGCCAATTAAAACTTGAAAAATCCAGAGCTTTATTATAAATCCTCCTTAAATTATATCCACTGCATAAGGAAGCTGGACCATTCTCTGAAAACTTTCAGGGTGCTAGATAACTTATAGAAATCATTTTCAGAGGCAAAACAGAAAATATAGAAGATACACATCAATTTTCTTTTTTGAAATAGTTATTCTAAAAGACTATCTTAAATTCAGTTTTTGCAAAGTTCCTACTCTCCAAGTCATTAAGTAAACACTGAAAACAACTTTATGAGTACGTTGGATTAATTCCTTACAGAGCATAACACTTTGCATAAATCTAGATCAAAGTGAAATGATTGAAATTTAATTCTAAATTCAGCCTATGATTTCCAGATATGACACTGGAATAAAATGAGTAAAAAAATCCCCTTTTAAAAAAGTATATTTACTTCTCAAATAACTCACTTTGGGCAATATTTATATTCTTAGAGCTTAAAAAGTTTTAGAGTTTGAAAGGTTTTAAAAACAAAATTGACTCAACAGTTATGGAAACGAAATGACAATAAACACTGACAACAACATTCCACCCAGTCCAAAATAAACCACTTTAGTTGTGCTCAGCTCACTTAGTTTTGTAAACTATCTCTTTTCCAGCCTCATAACTGGACTATATGTTGCTCAACATTACCTATGTTAAAAATGTGAAAAGTGAAGAGATAAAAGTAGTGTAAAGATTGCAGTGACTGAATCTGAGAAGGGCATCCTACACGGTCATAACATTTCAAAGCTAGTAGGGATTTTCAAATTCTAATCCAGCACCCTCATTTTACAGATGAGAAAACCGAGGCGTGAACACATCAAATGACTGGACCCAAGTCCTCAGCTGAGCCATTCATTCATTCATTCAGGCATTCAACCACTTACTGAAAGCTGCTGTCTAAGTGCCAGGCTCAACACTTGCTGAAAAGGAGCTGGAAGGCAGCTCTTCCAATTGCCAAGGCAGTCTTTTTTCCGTGACGTCTTAAAATAAATACTTAATTTCCTAATCAGCAAGAACTCATAAAACAGTACTGCAGCCCTTGGAGAATCGGGCCCACTTTCAGTTTCACACATTTCAGTAACACAGTTGGGTTTAAACTTCAGAGAGGCCTCAACTGTGTTTACTTTAAATGATTAAACAATCACAAAGGGAGGCACAGTATTCTGAATGAGTCCCTTTCCAGTACATTTATAACTCAAGGAAGTACAATCAGAAAATGGCCTACACACACACACAAAAAAAACGTTCACAGAGAGGACAGCTTACAAAATCAGAGCGAATCGAGGTATCAATATAGATCAATTAAATCCAACAGCTCAAGTGTACAAAGTGTGGAATGTAAATGTCTCCCCACCTCATTCAGATGTGGGTATATTTTTGAGATGTCTGCATGGTAAAAAGACATGCAAACTCAAATTCAAACTAACGCTCTCTTCCAATGGTACAGGCATCTAAACCAGGCCTTTTCCCATCTGATCAACTTTCTTTGGTTTCTATTTGATTAAAAGAAAATGCAATTAAAAAATAAAATCTAAAATTCGGTGTGCTGGCTAAAAAAATCAAAATTCTATATAAAATCAAAAGAGCATTAATTCAAACTACACATTTGTAAGTGTTTTTTTTTTTTCTTTTTTTACATCGGACATACAGTGAACTACCCATCACCATAAACCATAATTCATTTTGCTCAGACTTTGACGTTCTTTACCATTAAGTCTGACACTTAAGTGTTTTGTGCATCTCAACTCATAGTCACTTCTTTGAGGATATATCAGAGATCATATTGACAAAGCTCTTAAATAAAACAACCCATAAGTAAGGCACTTTGAAATATTAAACAGCAGCTCTCTGTGTACCCAGGTTCAGTGTAATATACCAAAATGAACCACAGCTTTTACAGAGCTCTCCAGATGGCCACGAGGTGATTTCTAATAAAATACAATCTTCACCGAGGCTCTCTGAAGGCTCTTTGACTTTCCTGAAGCTTTTGTCAGCTCATGACCAAAGTGCAGTTTGTGCTCTCCTACTTCTCAAACCTCCAGATTTGATTTTTATCTAGAGCATTACAAGTTCTCATTTGTACATCCGCCCGGCCCTCAGGTGTTCGATAAGCACTCAGACACAGCCCTGAGTGTGGATGAAAAATGGTTCCATCTTCTTTAAAATGCCAAATAATATTTGCTGGAATAGGGAACCCATCTTTAGGACAAGTTAGCATTCCCACAAAAGTCTTTTGCTCAGGGACTGTCGCACATAACTCTGTCACAGAATTAAACCTTATTTCTTTGTTTGAAGTATATTCAAAGAATTGATTTCCTCCTTGGCCATGGCATCCAAACAGCGAAAGGTTCGCACCTGTGGGGCTGTTGTCAGGAGAATTATAATCTAAACATTCAGAAGAAATCCCAGTACTGCGAACTGCTCCATGCCAGCCCGGCCTATCCTCTGGAACATGTAAATTAGAAAATACATTTTTCAAATACCAGTCAAAGTTCTCGCACCTCAGCCGTTCTCGTAATAATTTTCTTTCAGAAATATCACCATAAGCTTCTTTTCTTGCTGGAGGGTTTCGATTGTAGAAATGCTGTTTGTACTCATCCATCCATACTTCTGCTGCCCGGGCAGTATTCTGTAGGAAATTGGGCCGAGCATACGGTGCCCGCTTTGGGAATACGTGGCCCACGTGGGAGCACGGATGGATCTCCAACTTACCACCACACTGCCACACCCTAAAAGACAGTTCTAGGTTTTCACCTCCCCACACTTCCATTCCAGTATCATAGGTTCCAAGGTACTCAAAATATTTCTTGCTGACAGCAAACAGTCCTCCAGCCATGGTGGGTGATCTGATAGGGTCAATTCTCGAAGACCTCCTGTCCCTTTCATGTTTGGGGACAGAATGCCACTGGAATGTTAAACGCCAATCAAACCCACCAATCATGGGCTCCCCTGTCTGCATGTAGAATTCAAAAGTATTCCAATCAATGGTGTCTATAACGGGACAAACAATTACTGTTTCGTCTTTACCGATCCTTTCCAAGAGTGGTTCAAGCCAACCGGAGGTACATTCACAGTGACAATCCAGGAAAGTGAGGACATCTCCAGTGGCAAAAGTGGCCCCAATCAGGCGGGCCCTAACAAGCCCCTCTCGCTTTTTGGTTCTTATCAAGCGGACTCTTTCAAGATTGCTGATATAACTTTCGAGCTGCGCCTTCAAATAAACTCTGTCACTCAAGTCATCGACCAAGATGATCTCCTTCAAAAGGACAGCAGGAGAAGTTTCTAAAACACTGTGAATGGTGCGGAGCAAAGTCGACCAGGCTTCATTGTAGAAAGCTATGACCACCGAGGTGGTGGGAAGCCTCCTATAGTTGAACTTCTTGGATTTACACTCGTACATTCTTTTATCCTCTATATGACGGTGCAGGGATATCCTGTCACTGAGGTAAATATTGATGGCATATCTCTCAATAAGCTCTTCTACCTTCTTCAGTTCGCCCGCGTTGAGCTGCAGTTTGCTGGCTTTCCCCCATTCCCCCAGGGCATGGGAATCAGCAGGAGGCTTCTCATACAGTGGTCGAGACAAATCCTCTGCGTTTTTCTCTGAGTCAGAAAGCTGTCTTTGCCACCGCTTCCTGACAATGCTGGCTCCTGGGGAGGAATGGAAAGTGGAGACCGAGAACTCCACTAGGATATAAGCCACTGTTAAAAGCGCCAGCAGCAGGCAGCTCTTGACTGCCCAGGTCCACCTCACGACCATCCGGATCCTCATGGCTGGGGCGCAGAAGCGGCCACGAAAGTCACCATAAAGGGGAAGGGCTGTGGGACCCGAAGCTTGAGTTCCTGGCTCAGGTAGGGTGAACTTCTCAGCAGGTCCCTCCTTTCGAGGCAGGCTCTCAGCTCCCCTCCTGCCACTGAGTCTTCCCAGGGGTCACCTGAGATCTCTCGGTCCTGGGCCTCCGGCACAGCACCAACTTTTTTCTCTCCCCTCTTCCTCCAGCTCGTCTCACAACTTTTCACAAACTCTCCAGCCAACACCCCGAGGACAAACCCCTCCCCTTCCCACTCACTCCTCCTGGTGGTTAGTTAGCGAAATTCCGCGGCTAGGGCCCGGCCGAGGGCGGCTCTTTGTGGGGCTCGGACGGGAACTGGGGGCTGGGATAATCGAGGTGTCCCCGGTAGGGACCGACCGCTCCCCCCCCCGCCACACCCGCTGCGCGCGTCACGCCACGTTCCCAGAGTCTCCGAACTCTCTCACACCCCTGGTTCCAAGTAGTTCTCCCCAGGGAACTCAGCCTGGACAGGAGAAAAAGTTTTCTGCCGGTTGAGCTTCTGTTCCACTACAACAAGGAAAAAAAAAAAAAGAGAATAAAACTTACCAAGTTGTTTGCAGTTGGGGCTGAAGTCCACGGAGGTGATGGCAGCTTTGTGGCCTTTAAAATAACGCTCCAGAACGGGGTCCTCCTGGGAAGGAAAGTTGTCAGGTTTTGAAAGCAGGTGCAGAGCTCCGATCAGGGAGGCTGGGGGTCAATGCTGCCCCCTGCCCCAGGGTTCGGCCTGGGAACTGCCCGATGGGTGGCGGGTTTGCGAGCAGGAGTGCCCGCAGGAGCGCACGGCGGGCGCAGCGCTCCGTACCCGGGCATGGAGACGCTGGGCACCAGCTTCACCCGCAGAGCCGGCAAAATCTCTCACTAGCGCTTCCCAGGCTCCAGCGCGCCCACGGGACCAACTGGGCAGCTGGTTTAAAATGCACGTTCCCAGGCCCCGTCCGCGGGCCCCGCGTCGGCAGGTGCAGGGCGGGCCGGGGCCCCGGCTTCAGGACTTTTAAAAAACCTCCCAGGTGATTCTGACGTAGGCACTCCACCGAAACCCTTAGAGAATTCTGGGAGCCACGGCGCCGCTCGGGCTCGGTCCGGAGCTCTGGGACGCGAGGAGGAGCGCCCGGGAGTCCGACCAGGGCTCGGTGCTCCTGTCGCCTCTATTGGCCCCGTGGGAGAGGGTGGGACGCGGACGCCCGGAGTCGAGGGACAAGAGGCTCGGGTCGGGGCTGTGGACACCTGCCTCCACCTCCCGCCAGCTGGGGGAGCGGCCCCGGCCTGGCCCCGCAGCCCACAGCCCGCGGAGCCGGCGCCGCGGAAGCGCCCCCAATCTATCCTTACCGGCGAGGAAGCCATGGGGGCAGCGGTCGGCGCCGGGCTCCCTCCGGTCGGGGGGAGGGCGGGGAGGGAAGGGGACGGGGTGGAAGGGGGACCGTGTGGCGCCCGGAACCGTCTGCCTAGAGCGCTGGCGCCTCCCGGTCACTACAACAACGGCGGCCCAGTCAAACCCCGCGCTCCAGGCGTGGCCAGCAGAGCCCTGAGGCCTCGCCCGAGACCGAAAAACCCGAAGCTGGGCCCTCGGGCAGATGAAACGCGCCGGGGTCAGGTGCCACCCTACAACAAAGCGAACGTTTGTTAACACTTGTACTGCCTCGACTTGACTCCGGGAAGTAGGTCTGTAATCAGGATGGTAGGAGATCAATGGGAGGGTGGGGGGGGGGGTAGGTAGGCTGTCTATGATCGATGCAATCGGAGTTCTATTTTACGTTAAAGAGACAGCGCCTATGCGTTTCAACTTGTTATGCGAGCTGAAAGGGCTTTGAAATGAAGAGAAACCGGTTGCCAGTTATTGATAGGCTCAAAGGAATTACACCCCCGAAGGACCGGTGTGGATTTATTTCAGCAGTTTTCCACACGGTGCCCTGCGTACTGTAGATGCTAAATACACGTATTGAATGAATGAATGTTATGCATTCACTTAATGTTTTTTATGCTGTTTCTGCTCTCATATGCAAATGAGCAGGTGAGAATAGAAACAGTAGGAAAAAAAAACATTAAGAAACCCTGGTGGAGTAGTGGTTAAGAGCTACGGCTGTTAACCAAAAGGTTGGGAGTTCGAATCCACTAGGCGCTCCTTGAAAACTCTATGGAGCAGTTCTACTCTGCTCTATAGGGTCACTACTAGTCGGCATCAGCTGGACAGCAATGGATTTTTTTTCTTTTCTTTCTTTTTTTTTAAAAATAACAGCAGCATATTTAAAGTCTTTAGAAAGAGACATCTTTTCTGTTTTGTTCTAATTCTTAGGCCACCCAGTAACTGTAACCATTTTTTGATACATAATATAATTTGTGCTTCAGCAACTCTATGAAGTTGGTGTAGTTACAAAATGTTGTCAATGTTTATAAATTATAAACTTGATTCTTACATATTTTACATATAATTGTCCAAGGCCACACACAGGTCTTCCAATTTGAAGCCCATATCCTTTTTTCCCTGCCTCAAAGGATGACAGACTCAGCTAAAAATTACATGTAGAATAAAGACTTTTAGCAGCATAAGATGGCGTCATAGACCACGACTGGTAAGATATATGTTATGTGTCCAAATAAGAGTATACTGAACTCATTAATTACAGGTTCTCTTGCTGTCTAGTGATAGAATTCAGTTTTAATGGATATAGTACATAGCAATTTTGTAGATTGGAAATAGTTTTAGATTATAGTATTGGTTTAATTCAAGTGCACATTTATTGAATATAGCTGCTGTACACTTGGCCCTGAGGGATCCAAACCAAACCAAACTTGTTGCCATCGGGTTGATTCCGACTCATAGTGACCCTATAGGACAGAGAAGAAATTGCCGATAGGGTTTCCAAGAAGCACTGGTGGATTTGAACTGCCATCCCTTTTTGGTTAGAAACTGAGCTCTTAACCACTGTGCCACCAGAGCTCCAAGGGATACAAAGATGACTGAAATGTTGTCCCTTCCCTTAAAGACTCAGCAATCTAGTTTTGGTATTATTCTCCATCTAGGTTTGACTTTTTAAAATAGGCTTGCATGCTTAAAAACAATGCTAGAAACCCTGAGAGTAACAAGACCCCTGGTGTCTCATTTTGTTTCAGCCAAGATATATCTAGTATTAGTACAGCAGATGAATAGGAAAAGGAAGAAAAAGCTGGAGATTTAGAAATAGTTCAAAACAAAAGAGAATTTTTAAGTGCATATTTTTGTCAATTTTTTTCAATTAATAAAATATACATATTTAATTGAATAGAAAAAATACCCTATCTATCATATACTATGTATACTATCACTTAAAGGTTAATCTTAAAAACAAACAAAAAAATGTATTTTATACCTATGATGTGGTCACTACACGCCAGGTAGTCTTAAGCACTTTACAGATTTTCACTTTTAATCCTCACGGTAGTCATTTTACTAATACCAGTTGCTGTGAGTCAACTCTGCCTCATAGTGACCCCATATGTGTCAGAATAGAACTGTGCTCATAGGGTTTTCAATGACTGACTTTTCAGAAGTCAATTGGCAGGCCTTTCTTTTGAGGTGCCTCAGAGTGGACTTGAACTTTCAGTCTTTTGATTAGCAGCTGAGTGTGTTAACCATTTGCACCACCCAGGGACAGTCTTATTAGAGAGGTGCTACTGTTATCATATTTCAATTTATACAGATAAGGACATTGGCATGCAGAAACATTAAGTATCTTGCCCAAGGCACACAGCTAGGAAGTGGCAGAGCCTGGACTTTTGAAACTCAACAGCTTGGGTCCAGAATCCACTTTTCAATGACTAAGTTATGATGACTTTTACATGAGTACAAGCATATTGTAAATATGTAACAGTTGGTACCCTGGCAATGATTATGGAAATGGTGCAGGACCAGGCAACATTTTTTTCTGTTACACATAAGGTCGCCATAAGTCGAAGCCACTTGACAGCAACTAACAGTGACAAGCAAAGAGTTAATAGTAAATTTTATAAAAAGGAAAAAAAAAAGTATCTTCTTTCTTTTTCAATTCCAGTATTACTCCAAACTACCCCACCCATGGTTCTTTTCCGTATTTGATTTCATTCTCTTTTGCTTTATCTCTCCTTTCACAAACAGCAAAAGTTCAGAGGTGGACATTTGGAAACATGGCACGCCAAGAGCAAGATTTTTCTAACCTCAAGCCTGCTTAAGTTCATGTGATTCCTCTTGCTATAGTGATTATCTGAAACCACTCAAAGTTGTAAACTGATCATTCACCTAGCTGGGAGCCACGGTTAGGATCAATATCTGAAAACCTCCAAGGTATCATTGGAGGCCAAAAGTGAAAAAACTAGACCCGCTGCTATTGAGTAGATTCCAACTCACAGCACCTTCATAGGACAGAGTAGAACTGCCTCACAGGGTTTCCAGGGAACAGCTGGCGGATTCAATATGCTGACCTTTTGGTCATCAGCCAAGCTCTTAATCACTATGCTACTGGTCCCCCTCAAACTAGAAATTGAATTTATCCACTTGAGCATTATAAAGGGTAGTTTTATTTCAATACAGGTCATTCCTTCTTAAAAAAAATAGTTACCTTCAAAATTTGAAATTTCAGGCATGGCACAAAAGTGCCATCTACTGTTCACATTCATGTGTGGCACCTAAAGTGAAATGATGTTTTGTGGCCTCTTTATACAAACGGTTTAACTCTCTCCTTGACACAGTTGCTCCAAAGTTGGGAGAATATATAGAAAGGAAAAATACCAGATCAGTTTGAATCATTAAAGCATTAACATATTTTTTTTTAGATTGTAACTGATTTACATCAATCAACAGTCAGTCTCCAAATCCTGTCAACTAGGTCCTCAAAATATAACTTATCTTCCCAACTTGTCCATGTGACTCCTGCCCCACGACATCCCCTTTTTATCTCCCTCTTGGGTAGAGTATTTCAGTAACCTCTAACTTGCCTTCCTACTTCAAGTCTACCTCCCTGCCTGTCTATTTTGTATACTTCCAACAAATTCTTAAGAGCTTTAGTAGTTTACAGATTCTTGGGCCCCACCAGAGGTTTTCACTTAGAAGGTCTGATGTTAATAATAGAAATCTGTATGTTTTCAAATAAGTTTTCTGGGTGATTATAATTTGCATCAACAAGTTAGAACCACTAGGCAAAATCATGCTACAGGCTTTCTTTAAAATGCACTCTGTAACTGTATGATATGAGCCTCAAACCAAGTCCCAGTTCATATCTGACCACACACCTCTCCCATTTAAGCTCTTGCAGTCTACTAAGCACATTCACACTTTGGAACCTTTGCTAAAACTGTTCCTATAACTTTGAATGCCTTTGCTGCTCCCCTCGCCCCACTTCCACCCAAGGAAACCCATCTCAGGACCCAGAAAGAAGACTTTTCTATAAAATTGTGTTTTTCCGAGCCCATACTCCCTTATAAAAATATAACTTATTATTTCTTCCTCTGGGCTCCCATGGTATGCTACTTGCAGTTCTACTTAGCATTATAATTCTTTGCATTACACCTATATTGTATTTATGTGTCTACCAGCCCTCATTGTAGTGAAGGGTCCGTAAGGACAAGGACTGTATTGTATTCATCTTGGTATCCCTCTGCAGCCACCGTAGTCCTGATGCACAGTAGAGCCTCTTTAAATGTTTTAAAAATTAAATGTTTTCTGTATTGATTGAGGACCTACAGTGTAACTGATCGGCTCTGTATCCAGTGTAAAGGCCTACAAAAGGCATAGGAAATATGATCATCATACTCAAACAGTTTGCAATCTAACTGGGCAGAAAAGACTCACCATGTGAAATAATTTGTGATACCAATCAGCACAAGAACTAAGCAGGAAGTCCATAATGACCGTGGGAATTTGCAAAGTATCTGTATGGCAACAAAATTGTTGTATTCTTATAGCATCACATATGGCGTTCCCCTGATCTTCAGAGATGTTGCTCTTGTACGAGAAGTTTTCTGGAGGAAGAGGGGCTTCGACTGCAATTTTTAAAAAATGGTAGGATTGGACTAGATCAAGGACTTGTTAAAATGTGGATTTTAACTCCCAGATTTTCTGTTTTATTATGTCTAAATTGGGGCCTGAGGATTTGCATTTCTAACAAGTTTCTAGATGTAATTCTTATGCTACTAGTGAACCACTCTTTGAGAGTCACCAGACTAAATAAACAGCCTGGGGGAAGTGTTGAAGGGGAAAAAGGTGCAAGAATAAAGGGTGTCACATTCATGGAATGAACTTCAGTAGAACGGAGGGGAGCCCCTGGGTCACATAAATGGTTAAACACTCAACTACTAGCCGAAAGGTTAGTGGTTCAAATCCACCTAGGGGTACCTTGGAAGACTGGCCAGGCCTGGCGATTTGCTTCTGAAAGGTTAAAAACTCATTGCCATCCAGTCGATTCCGACTCATAGTGACCCTATTTAATAGGGTGGAACTGCCCCATAGGCTTTCCAAGGAATGCCTGGTGGATTTGAACTACCGATCTTTTTGGTTAGCAGTCATAGCTCTTAACCACTAGCCTTGAAAACCCTATCGAGTAGGTAACCTCTGCACACATGGGATCACTGTGGGTGGCAATGGGCTACTAACAACAACACAATAGCAGCGGATTATGGCATTAGAGTAGTGGTAAGGGGAATGTAAAGAAAGAGATGGAGATGTATGCAGTTATAACAAAATAAAGGGAGGAGGCGGGAAAATTGTCAGAATGCTGTCCTTCGTCTTGAACCAGCAGAATCTGTGGTAAATGGTTGTCTTACCTACACGGACACACTTTTTCTAGGGCTTGTAGTTTAATTCTTAATCTTTTATAGAAGTGATGTAGCTTTTTACTGTCTTGAAAAAAAAAAAAAAAAAAAACTAGAGCCATGGTAATAACTCACAATCTACCTAGTCGATTCCCTGCATTTTGACAGGTGTATCAGGTTTCTGGTTGTAAGAATTTGTCTCCATTTTCCCTTTGGGAAGAAAAGGGGATAAATGCCCCCCTGTTCCCTCTCCATGCTAATCTTCAGCTTGTGAGTTGAAGGGTAGTTGAAATGAAATATCACTAAGACTTCCAAGTGACTGCATAAGAGGGATGAAGGGGAAGATGTAATCAAAAATGCCTGGCAAGTCTTTGCTAAAATGTCACTTCTCAAAGAGGCTTCCTTGACCACACTATGTACTGTGGCTCCCTCTTCCAGTCATTCTCTATCCCATGACTCCATTTTATTTTCTTTGTAGCCCTTGCTGTTCCCTCTGCCTGGAATTCTCTTCCCATAAATCTTTGCATGACTCACTTCTTTCACTTGATTTAGGTCTCACCACCTTATCTAAAATTAGTGCCCTGATGGCATCATGATTAAGCATTGGCTGCTAACTGAAAGGTTTTTGGTTCAAACCCAACCAGCGGCACCATGGGAGAAAGACCTAGCCATCTGCTCCCATAAGGATTATAGCCTAGGAAACCCTATGGGACCATCTACCCTGACACGTGGTGTCACTATGAGTTGGGATCAACTCAACAGCACCCAACAACAGCAACAAATCATTCTCTATTTCATTATTAAAGCTAAAGCTATTTTTTCCCAAACATTACCTCTCCCAATTAAAAAATGGGCAAACGATTTGAATAAACATTTCACCATAGAAGATATATAAATAGCCAAAAGATGTTCAACATCATTAGTCATTACGGATATGTAAACGAAAACCACAATGAGGTATTACTTCACACCTACTGAAATAGCTGTAATAAAAAAGCTGGATGGTAACAAGTGTTGGTGAGTATGTGGAAAACCTTGGTGGGAGTGTAAAGTGGTGCAGCTGCTTTCTACCTGGGAGTGGACTTGCTGGGCCATAGGGTAATTGTATGTTTAACTTCTTGGGGAACAATTTGGCAGTTCCTCAAAAAGTTAAACGTAGAGTTACCATATGGCCCTACAATTCCACTCCAATATTTATCCAAAATACTTGAATACGTATGTCCACACAAAAACTTGCACATAAATGTTTATAGCAGCATTATATATATTTAAAATAGCCAAAAAGTATAAACAACCCAAATGTCCATCAACTGATGAATGGATAAACAAAATGTTGTAGGTGTATAGGTGTATACAGTGGAATATTATCTGGCAATAAAAAGGAATGAAGTGTTGATTCTGTTACAACATAGATGAACCTTGAAAACATTACGCTAAGTGAAAGAAGCCAGACCTGAGAGGCAGGCCACAATTTGAATGATTCCATTTATATGAAATGTTCAGCATAGGCAAGTCCATAGAGACAGAAAGTAGATTAGTGGTTGCTAGAGCTTGGGGAAGAGGAATCAGCAGTGACTACTAATGGGTAAGGGGCTTCTTTTTGGGGTGATGACAATATTCTGGAATTAGATAGTGGTAATAGTTGTACAATATTGTGTATGTACTAAAAGCTACTGATTCGTGCTGTTAAAAATAATAAAATAAGTTAAAACAAAAATAACCACTTACCCCTCACCACAACATAAGCTCTGTATTGGTAATCCTCATGGGAACAAGGGCACAGCCTTAAAGGTGATATGTCAGAATCACCTGAGGGGCTTATATCCAGAATCACCAGGGTATAAACTCCACAAGGGCAGGAACATTATCTTCTTAATCTGCTATAGTCTGGAACATAACAGGTACTCAATAAGGATTTATGACTTAATGAATAAAGAAGAGATTGGCGGAGCTAAGATGGCGGAATAGACAGACACTTCCTTCGAGCCCTCTTTACAACAAAGACCCGAAAAAACAAGTGAAATGAGTATATCTGTGACAAGCTGGGAGCCTGGAGCATCAAAGGCAAGCTTAGACAACGAACTGAGGGGCAGGGGAAGGAAGAGACTGTTCAGAAGCGGAGAGGAGTTACCGGACCTAAATCACGAGGAGCCCTCAGGCACCATTCCCAGAGTGGCGGCGGCAGTGGCGGCAGCGGGCTGGTGCTAGCGTTGGGCTGCAGTTTCCTCAGGGTGAAGCAGCCAGCTACACAGCCCACTCACACCTCCGGAACCTGAGCAGAAGGGTGCTCTCGGCAAAAGCTAAGTACTTGTGTTTATTTTACTGTGCCCCCCCCCAACCCCAAGCCAGCTTCAGCGGCCAAATCCCTAGGCCTGAGATAGACCCTGATGAGCACCTGGAGCCATCCTCCTGACCTTGGGGAAGGAAAAAATTTGCAACTGGGGGGAAAAGGTAATTTGCTAGCTCCATTAACTGGGGGAGCTCAGGACAGAAGCAGCTCCTGTCCAGGCATAAACCGTCTGTGGACCTTGAGCACGTTTCCCTAATGCAAGGACCTGTGTGGGCCTATTTTGGGAGAATAGGCCTTGTTAGCAAACTCCAACCATTTCAGCGGCGCAGTGGAGAGGTGGGTGTTTGACGTTTGACATTGCTTTGCCTATTAAACAAGGCCCTCACCTACCCACAACAGCAACCTAAGAACTGGTGGCTCCACTTGGGTCGTCCAGCCACCCACAACAGGGGTCCAGGGATAACTGGTAGCTCCCAGTCTTTACAACAAAAACTTTGGGTTCCCATGGTCCCTCTGCAGAGCCCACCCACCAGACGCGTTTTCCTCAGAGACACTTGGGGTTCGGTTCTCAGCCCCCTGCCTTGTTCAGAGCATGACCCCCTGCTGCAATCAGATACGGGTATGTATGCCAATCACCCCTGCCCCTCTAAGACTGTAGGAAAGAGCCTGTACCAAACACTTGATATCGGCTACCTGGAAACCTGAGCTAAATTCATGCAGGAAAACTCAATGGACTCCTAGCTCTAGCTAGCTGGAGACAGGACACCAGAGCTCCAAAGGCAAAAATAATCAGGCCAGCTCACTCAAGCAACCCATGGGGTATACCAAAACAAAACAAAGCAAGCAGCTATGACACAGTAAGCAAGCATAAACTAATACAATAACTCATAGATGGCTCGGAGACAACAGTCAATATCAACTCACATAAAGAAACAGGCCATGATCACCTCAACAGGCTCTCAAAACAAAGAATCCAGGGATCTTTTAGATGAAAGTGAATTCCTGGAATTACCAGATGCAGAATACAAAAGTTTAATATACAGAACCCTTCAAGACATCAGGGAAGAAATGAGGCAATACACAGAACAAGCCAAGGAACAGACAGATAAAGCAACTGAAGAAATCAGAAAGATTATTCAGGAACATAATGAAAAGTTTAATAAGCTGGAAAAATCCATAGATAGACAGCAATCAGAAATTCAGAAGATTAACAATAAAATTACAGAATTAGATAACTCAATAGAAAGTCAGAGGAGCTGAATTGAGCAAGTAGAAGATAGAATTTCTGAACTCGAAGATAAATCACTTGGCACTAATATATTTGAAGAAAAATCAGATAAAAGAATTAAAAAAAAAAATGAAGAAACCTTAAGAATCATGTGGGACTCTGTCAAGAGAAATAACCTACAAGTGATTGGAGTACCAGAACAGGGAGGGATAACAGAAAATACAGAGAGAATTGTTGAGGATTTGTTGGCAGAAAACTTCCCTGATATTGTGAAAGATGAGAAGATATCTATCCAAGATGCTCATCGAACTCCACATAAGGTAGATCTTAAAAGAAAGTTACCAAGACATATAAGCAAGCTTGCCAAAACCAAAGATAAAGAGACAATTATAAGAGCAGCGAGGGATAAAAGAAAAGTCACCTACAAGGGAGAGCCAATAAGAATAAGCTCAGACTACTCAGCAGAAACCATGCAGGCAAGAAGGCAATGAGATGACATATTTAAAAAATTGAAGCAAAAAAATTGCCTGTTATTGGGTGCATAATATTAAATATTTATGCACCCAATAACAGGGCTGCAAGATACATAAAACAAATTCTACCAGCATTGAAAAGTGAGATAGACAGCTCCACAATAATAGTAGGAGACTTCAACACACCACTTTCGGTGAAGGACAGGGCATCCAGAAAGAAGCTCAATAAAGACACGGAAGATCTAAATGCCACAATCAACCAACTTGACCTCATAGACATATACAGAACACTCCACCCAACAGCAACCAAGTATACTTTCTTTTCTAGTGCACATGGAACATTCTCTAGAATAGACCACATATTAGGTCATAAAGCAAGCCTTAGCAGAATCCAAAACATTGAATTATTACAAAGCATCTTCTCTGACCATAAGGCCATAAAAGTGGAAATCAATAACAGGAAAAGAAATCAAACACTTGGAAACTGAACAATACCCTGCTCAAAAAAGACTGGATTATAGAAGACATTAAGGATGGAATAAAGAATTTCATAGAATCCAATGAGAACGAAAACACTTCCTATCAGAACCTTTGGGACACAGCAAAAGCGGTGCTCAGAGGCCAATTTATATCAATAAATGCACACATCCAAAAAGAAGAAAGGGCCAAAATCAAAGAGCTATCCCTACAATTTGAACAAATAGAAAGAGTGCAACAAAAGAAACCCACAGGCACCAGAAGAAAACAATAAAAATTAGAGCTGAACTAAATGAAATAGAAAACAGAAAAATAATTGAAAGAATTAACAAGACCAAAAGCTGCTTTTTTGAAAAACTCAACAAAATTGATAAACCATTGGCCAAACTGACAAAAGAAAAGCAGGAGAGAAAGCAAATAACCCGAATAAGAAATTAGATTGGCGATATTACAACAAACCCAACTGAAATTAAAAGAATCATATCAGATTACTATGAAAAACTATACTCAAACTTGAAAACATAGAAGAAATGGATGAATTCCTAGAAACACACTACCTACCTAAACTAACACAAACAGAGGTAGAACAACTAAATAGACCCATAACAAAAGAAGAGATAGAGAAGGTAATCAAAAAACTCCCAACAACAACAACAACAACAAAAAAAACCCTGGTCCGGAAGGCTTCACTGCAGACTTCTACCAAACTTTCAGAGAAGAGTTAACACCACCACTACTAAAGGTATTTCAGAGCATAGAAAAGGATGGAATACTACCAAACTCATTCTATGAAGCCACCATATCCCTGATACCAAAACTAGGTAACGACACCACAAGAAAAGAGAATTATAGACCGATATCCCTCATGAATGTAGATGCAAAAATCCTCAACAAAATTCTAGCCAATAAAATTCAACAACATATCAAAAAAAATAATTCACCATGACCAAGTGGGATTCATGCCAGGTATGCAGGGATGGTTCAACATTAGAAAAACAATTAATGTAATCACATAAATAAAACAAAAGACAAGAATCACAAGATTTTATCAATTGATGCACAAAAGGCATTTGACAAAGTTCAACAGTCATTCATGATAAAAACTCTCAGCAAAATGGGAATAGAAGGAAAATTTCTCAACATAATAAAGGGCATTTATACAAAGCCAACGGTCAACATCACCCTAAACGGAGAGAGTCTGAAAACATTCCCACTGAGACTGGCAAATAGAATCACCACTCTCATTCAACATTGTGCTGGCAGTCCTAGCCGGAGCAATTAGGCTAGATAAAGAAATAAAGGGCATCCAGATTAGCAAGGAAGAAGCCAAAGTGTCTCTATTTGCAGATGACATGATCTTATACACAGAAAACCCTAAGGAATCCTCCAGAAAACTACTGAAACTAATAGAAGAGTTCAGCAGAGTATTGGGATACAAGATAAACATACGAAAATCAGTTGGATTCCTCTACACCCTCAAAAAGAACATTGAAGAGGAAATCACCAAATCAATGCCATTTACAGTAGCCCCCAAGAAGATAAAATACTTAGGAATAAACCTTACCAGAGATGTAAAAGACTTATACGAAGAAAACTACAGTACACTTCTGCAAGAAACCAAAAGAGACTTATATAAGTGGAAGAACATACCTTGCTCATGGATAGGAAGACTTAACATTATAAAAACGTCTATTCTACCAAAAGCTATCTATACATTTAATGCAATTCCGATCCAAATCCCAATGACATTCTTTAATGAGATGGAGAAACAAATCACCAACTTCATATGGAAGGGAAAGAAGCCCCGGATAAATAAGGCATTACTGAAAAAGAACACAGTGGGAGGCCTTAGTTTACATGATTTTAGAACCTAGTATACCGCCACAGTGGTCAAAACAGCCTGGTATTGGTACAACAACAGATACCTGGACCAATGGAACAAAATTGAGAATCCAGCCATAAATCCATCCACATATTAGCAGTTGATATTTGACAAAGGCCCCAAAACAGTTAAATGGGAAAAGACAGTCTTTTTAGCAAATGGTACTGCCATAACTGGATATCCATCTGCAAAAAAAAATGAAACAAGACCCATACCTCACTCCATGCACAAAAACTAACTCAAAATGGATCGAAGACCTAAATATCAAATCTAAAACGATAAAGATCATGGAAGAAAAAATAGGGACGACATTAGGAGCCCTAATACATGGCATAAACAGTATACAAAACATTGTAAAGAACGTAGAAGAAAAACTAGATAACCGGGAGCTCCTAAAAATCAAACATCTATGCTCATCCAAAGACTTCACCAAAAGAGTAAAAAGACTACCTACAGACTGGGAAAAAGTTTTTAGCTATGACATTTCTGATCGGTGCCTGATCTCTAAAATCTACATGATACTGCAAAAACTCAACTGCAAAAAGACAAGTAACCCAATTAAAAAACGGGCAAAAGATATGAACAGACACTTCACTAAAGAAGACGTTCAGGTAGCCAACAGATATATGAAGAAATGTTCACGATCATTAGCCATTACAGAAATGCAGGTCAAAACCACAGTAAGATCTTGAGAAATAGTATAAACTGAGAAGAACACATACTTTTGTGGTTACGCGGGGGGCATGTAGGGAGGGTGGGAGAGGGTTTTTTACTGATTAATTAGTAGATAAGAACTGCTTTAGGTGAAGGGAAGGACAATACTCAATACATGGAAGGTCAGCTCAACTGGACTGGACCAAAAGCAAAGAAGTTTCCGGGATAAACTGAATGCTTCACAGGTCAGCGGAGCAAGGGCGGGGGTTTGGGGACCATGGTTTAAGGGGACTTCTAAGTCAATTGGCAAAATAATTCTATTATGAAAATATTCTGCATCCCACTTTGAAATGTGGCATTTGGGGTCTTAAATGCTAACAAGCGGCCATCTAAGATGCATCAATTGGTCTCAACCCACCTGGATCAAAGGAGAATGAAGAACACCAAGGCCACACGACAACTAAGAGTCCAAGAGACAGAAAGGGCTACATGAACCAGAGACCTACATCATCCTGAGACCAGAAGAACTAGTTGGTGCCCGGCCACAACTGATGACTGCCCTGATAGGGAGCACAACAGAGAACCCCTGAGGGAGCAGGAGATCAGTGGGATGCAGACCCCAAATTCTCACAAAAAGACCATACTTAATGGTCTGACTGAGACTAGAGGAATCCCGGCGGTCACGGTCCCCAAACCTTCTGTTGGCACAGGACAGGAACCATCCCCGAAGACAACTCATCAGACATGGAAGGGACTGGACAGTGGGTAGGAGAGAGATGCTGATGAAGAGTGAGCTATTTATATCAGGTGGACACTTGAGACTGTGTTGGCATCTCCTGTCTGGAGGGGGGATGGGAGGATAGAGAGAGTTGGAAGCAGGCAAAGTTGTCACGAAAGGAGAGACTGGAAGGGCTGACTCATTAGGGGGAGAGCAAGTGGGAGTATGGAGTAAGGTGTATATAAACTTATATGTGACGGTCTGACTTGATTTGTAAACGTTCACTTGAAGCTCAATAAAAGTTAAAAAAAAAAAAAAACCACAGTAAGATTTCATCTCACTCCAAAAAAAAAAAAACTCCAATAAGGCTGGCATTAATCCAAAAAACACACAATAATAAATGTTGGAGAGCCTGTGGAGAGATTGGAACACTTCTACACTGCTGGTGGGAATGTCAAATGGTACAGCCACTTTCGAAATCTATTTTGTGCTTCCTTAAAAAGTTAGAACTACTATACAATCCAGCAATCCCACTCCTTGGAATATATCCTAGAGAAATAAGAGCCTTACATGAACAGATATATACACACCCATGTTTACTGCAGCACTGTTTACAATAGCAAAAACATGGAAGCAACCAAGGTGCCCATCAACAGATGAATGGATAAATAAATTATGGTATATTCACACAATGGAATACTATGCATCGATAAAGAGCAGTGAGGAATCTGTGAAACATTTCATAACATGGAGGAACCTGGAAGGCATTATGCTGAGTGAAATTAGTTGCAAAAGCACAAATATTGTATAAGACCAGTATTATAAGAACTTGAGAAATAGTTTAAACTGAGAAGAAAACATTCTTTTGTGGTTATGGGTGGGGGGAGGGTGGGAGGGGGCATTCACTAATTAAATAGTAGATAAGAACTACTTTAGGTGAAGGGAAAGATAGCACACAATACAGGGGAGGTCAGCACAATTGGACTAAACCAAAAGCAAAGAATGTTCCTGAATAAACTAAATGCTTTGAAGGCCAGGGTAGCAGAGGTCTGGGGACCATGGTTTCAGGGGACATCTAAGTTAACTGGCATAATAAAATCTGTTAACAAAACATTCTGCATCCCACTTTGAAGAGTGGCGTCTGGGGTCTTACACGCTAGCAAGCAGCCATCTAAGATGCATCAATTGGTCTCAACCCACCTGGATCAAAGGAGAATGAAAAACGCCAAAGACACAATGTGATTACAAGCCCAAGAGACAGAAAGGGCCACATGAACCAGGGAGTACATCATCCTGAGACCAGCAGAACTAGATGGTGCCTGGCCACAACCGATGACTGCCCTGACAGGGAACACAACAAAGAACCTCTAAGGGAGCAGGAGAGCAGTGGGAGGCAGACCCCAAATTCTCATAAAACCAGACTTAATGGTCTGACTGAGACTGGAAGGACCCCAGCGGTCATGGCCCCCAGACCTTCTGTTGGCCCAGGACAGGAACCATTCCTGAAGCCACCTCTTCAGACATGGATTGGACTGGACGATGGGTGAGGAGTGGGCTTCTTAGATCAGGTGGACACTTGAGACTAGGTTGGCATCTCCTGCCTGGAGGGGAGATGAGAGGGTGGAGGGGGTTAGAAGCTGGCAAAAAGGACAGGAAAAGAGAGAATGGAGGGAGAGAGCAGGCTGTCTCATTAGGGGGAGAGTAATTGGGAGTGGGTAGGAAGGTGTATATGGGTTTTTGTGTGAGAGACTGACTTGATTTACAAGCTTTCACTTAAAGCACAATAAAAATTATTTTTTTTTTTAAAAAAGAAGAGATTATTTCTGCCTAGAAAAATTATTGTTGTTGTGTGCCACTGAGGCAATTCCAACCCATAGCAACCATCTATGACAGAGTAGAACTGTCCCATAGGGTCTCCTAGGCTGTAATTTCTATAGGAGCAAATCACAAGGTCTTTTCTCCCATGGAGCTCCTGGGTGGTTTTGAGGGGCTGACCTTGCCATCAGGGCTGCTAGGAGAGTGTTGCCGTATTTGTTAGGTGCCACTGAGTCAGTTCAGACTCATAGCGACCCTGTATATAACAGAACAAAACACTGTCTGGTCCCTGCGCCATCCTCACGATCGTTGCTGTGTTTGAGCCCGTTGTTGCAGCCACTGTGTCAATCCATCTCCTTCATGGTCTTCCTGTTTTTCACTGAACCTCTACCAAGCATGATGTCCTTCTCCAGGGATTGATCCCTCCTGATAACATGTCCAAAGTATGTGAGATGAAGTCTCGCCATCCTCATTTCTAAGGAGCATTCTGGGTGTAGTTCTTCCAAGACAGATTTGTTTGTTCTTCTGGCAGCCCATGGAATATTCAGTATTCTTCACCAATGCCGTAATTCAAATGTATCAATTCTTCTTCAGTCTTCCTTACTCACTGTCCAGCTTTCACAAGGAAGATTAATAAAGCCTTAACTGTGTATTATGATAGAGTTGTGATGTCAGTGGAAGGAAACTATATTTTTTTAAAGATTGGTTGTTTTACAGAAGAAGAAATTCCAAATTGAAACAATTCCTAACAAAAATTTGGGAATATATATTAAACTTGGGCATTTTAGGGTTTCTTTTCAATTATAAAAATCATTGTAGTTCACTCTAGATAGTGATCTCATAGCAGGAACATTTTAATTGTATCAGTGTTAAAAAGAAAAATCGGATTCTATAACTTTGGTCACTAATTGGTAGCCCACAAACTGAGACAAGTCTACAGATAGTTTTTGTTTCGTTTGGCCACTGAAGTGTTCAACTTTTTTTTGTTTATTTAAACACTTACAGATGAGGAAAATATTCAGTTTAATTCAACGCACATCTCTTGTTGTTGTATAAAGGTCTGATTCACACATTTAAATGATCTCTGTGGTCCTTCGTATCAGTCACGAAAGTATAAGTAATGCTGCTATAACGTACAACCCCCCCCATTTCACTGGCTTAAAAGAAAATATTTATTTATTACTCAATTTACATATGCATCGGAAGTCAACTAGAAGCTCTACTCCCATGCCATTGTTTTCCTCGCATAGGTTTTCAGGAAAGCCATTATCAGGAACATTACTTGTGACTATGGCAGCTGGAAAAGACAGTGGGATGATGCACACGGTGGCCTTTTAAAGTTTCATTGACCAAAGCAAGTCGTATGGCTAATTTTGATTTCAAGGGGTAAAGTATAATTCTCCCTAAAGCAGAAACTGGTGAAAAGTTAGACAGCCTACCACGAACTTGGATGAATTTGAATTTGTCATCCTTGTTCTACTACCTTGAAATATTGAATGCAAAAAAAAATAATAATAATTTTTTTTTAATCTGACAATATCAAAGCCTAACCTACATGAAAATTAAGAAATGTGTGACTGTTCCTCAATTTTTTATATGCCGCCAACACACCTGAAGGAGCCCTGGTTGTGCAACAGTTAAGTGCTCACCTGCTAACTGAAAGGTTGGCAGTTCAAACCCACCCAGCAGCTCCACAGGCGGGAGAAAGACCTGGAGATCTGCTCCTGTAAGGATTAAATCCATTGTCGTCAAGTTGAATTCTGACTCATAGTGACACTATAGGACACAGTAGAACGTCTCCATAGGGCTTCCAAGCCTGTAAATCTTTACGGAAGCAGACTGCCATGCCTTTCTCCAGTGGAGGGGCTGGTGGCTTGGAACTGCCAATCTTTCAGTTAGCCAAGCACTTAAACATTATGTCACCAGGGCTATGGGGCAGTTTTACTCTGTCATGGTGTAGCTATGAGTCTGAATTGACTTGACGGCACCTAACAAGATCAATAACAACATACCTGAAAGTTAATATACTCTACAGCCTTAATTCTTAGTTGGGGCCACATAACCCTAGATGAGGCAGGAGATGGGTCAAAATCTTTATTTTATTTTAGGGGTTGAAGGATTGGAGGCAGGGAACGCAGACTGAGTTTTCATTTTTAAATAAAGTTGCCGCAATTGATTTTAGCATACTGGCCCTTGGTGGTATGCCCTCATTCCCATGAAGTTTACTGACCTCTTGGGCCACTGCTTTCTGAGAATGCGCAAAACAAAACAAAAAAATAAACTCACTGTCTTCAAGTCTATTCCTACTCTCAGCGACCCTACAGGACGGAGTAGCACCTGCGCCTTAGGGTTTCCAAGGCTGTGATCTTTACAGAAGCAGACTGCCACATCTTTCCACCCCAGAGCAGCTGGTGGGTTCAAACTCCCGATCTTTTGGTTACCAGCCAAGCACTTAACCACTGCGCCCCCAGAGCTCCTTGAGAATGCACAAATTCAGATAAATAACCAAAGATCAGAATTAAAACATTACAAATAAGACATAAAAAATTAGTAAACGACTCAACCATGTTTATGTTAGTGAAAAGTTAAGTATCAGTGTATTTTCAAGTCAAGGTGAATATTTGGGAAAAGAAGAGCTGCAAGAGTAACCTAGAAATTTCCATTCATCTCCTTAAAATAAATGAGAAAAATTCATTTTAAAATTTAGTACCACAGAGGTAATATAGGTATTATTACTACCTGCTGCCTAGCAGATAAAAAAAAAAAAAAAAATAGTGTTTAATAAAAGTTAGATCTTTACCCCTCTCTCTCCTGCCCCTCTGCAAGGTTGGGTAAATATTTTCTTGACAACAGAGGGAGAAGGGAGACAGGTTAGAGGACAGCATAGTGTCTTCCCTTCCCCGGCCCCACGAGCTCAGCCTGAGTCTCATGGACAGGGGATGCAGTAAGGAGCAGAAGACGCTGTTTTATGATTGAGTCTGGTGAGACACTTGGCACAGGCTGCACTGCTTGAGTGCTCAAGAGGCAACATGCTAGACAGAGCGACAAAGGAGGAGGTTCCTCTTGGGTCTGCATAGGCCTCAGCACAGTTTAGGCACAACAAAGACTACAGAGGCCTTACCTTGCTGGGTTGCTGTGAAGATTACATTGGATTATTTAAATCAGTGATTCTCAACGAGGGACAATTTTGCCCCCCCGAAAACATTTGGCAAATTCTAGAGACATTTATGGCTGTCACAACTATGGGTGAGGGTTTTAGTGGCATGATTCCTATTCATGGCAACCCCATGTGTTACAGAGTAGAATTGCTTCATAGGGTTTTCTTGGCTATAATCTTAATGGCGGTAGATTGCCAGGCCTTTCTTCCATGGTGCGCTGGGTGGGTTCAAATTGTCAACTTTTAGGTTAGTAGTCAAGTGCAAACTATGTACTAACTAGGGACCTATCTAGTGGGTAGAGACCAGGAATACTGCCACACATCCTACAACTCACAAGGCAGCCCCCCACCTACATGGCAGTCCTTCACAACAAAGAATTTTCCAGCCCAAAATGTGAATAGTGTGGAGGCTGAGGAACCTTGGCTTAAATGAAAACACTTAGCACAGTGCCTGGCACTTGTTAAATGCTCAGTAAATATTGATTCAACTTTTCAGGCTGACCTTCTGGTTTCCATAAGGTTTTAAATAATTGACAATACCCTAAACCTACCGTATTTACCAACATTCCTTTAAAAAAAAAAATCACTTTTTAGTTTTGTGAATTGGCATGCAATGGGATAAGTTTTGTATTTTTCCTCTAAGAAGCTGTTATCAAATTATGATGCATGCCAGTCAATGGCATCTTAAACTGCAGAAAATGTAGTATATAGTATACTCATCTAAGCCTATGGGCTTCTGTTTCTTGTATTGGATCGGGAAGTATTGAGCTGGTGCCTGGGGATGTGAAAACTAACCTATTCATATGTTAACTCATTTATTATCATCAGTTACATAACCATTCATTGACTTTTCACTCCCTGCTGCTGATACTGCTGTCAAATTCTGCACATGCTGGTGTTTCCCTATGATGAATATTAAGACCCAAAAGAAAAAAAGGAAAAACATACTAGCTTTGGAAGAGGCCTTGAGAGCCAGCATTTCAACTCCTGCCTTTCAGAAATGGAGAACCAGAGGTCCATGAAAGCTGCCTGGCTTGCCTGACTCCATTCAGGTGCGCCTTCAAGTTGAAAAGTTCCAGAATTCAAGTTCAAACAACCACAAATGTGTAATCTTCATTCAAGGTGAGCTCAGTAAGAAGTTGTTACTTTTTATTCATTATTGTGGCTAGTGATATTCTCCATACACTATAGTTTTGGTCCTCAGCCTATATTGGTATATTCATTCCACAAACATTATTGAGCACTTCACTATGGGCCAGGTATTGGGCATACAAAGACAAGTAAAAATGAGTATAAGCGTAGAAAACTCACTTACCTTCTAGACCCAAACAGATAACAAAATAAGTAAGGCATTCTAGATTGTAGGATTGTCACATGTAATACAGGACGCCTTTACTGAATTGCATGGGTCATTAAAAAAAACAGTTGCTGTCAAGTCAATTCCAAGTCATGGTGACCCCATGTGTATCAGAGTAGAACTGTGCTCCATAGGGTTTTCAAAGACTGTGACCTTTCAGAAGTAGATTGCCAGACCTTTCTTCTGAGGCACCTCTAGGTAGATTAAGCTGAGTGCTTAACTGTTTGCACCACACAGAGACTCTATGTGGGTCACTGTTATACTTAATTTTTTTTTCACTGTTTATCTGAACTTCAAAATTAGCTATCTTATGCTTTTTTTTTTTTGAAAAGGGCATAAAATATTTATCTAACTGTCAGTGCTGACAGTTAGGGCAAACTTTTGATGAGTTGAATGTCGAACAAATTGTACTACAGACAAATTTAATTTGGAAATTCTACAATACTGGGGTTTTTACAATAAAATTGAAGAACATGTGTTTATATTAGAGATTAAATGCTGGCAAAGTCCTCAGAATACATCTAGTCAAAGTCTGCCCGTTTTACAGAGAATGTTTGTAAGGCCTAAAGAGTAACAGCATTTGCCCAAGGTCAAATGCCAGCGTTTACAATCAGTTGACCTGAAAACCAAATTCCTAATGATCATTTCAGTGCTGTTTCCACAAAATAACATGGGCCCACACCACTGCCCAGTCCCTTGCTTCTTACTCCTGAAATGTACATTCTTCTGAAATCCAACCCTTTCTGATACGTATAACCAAGTCTTATGCTTTTATTTGCTACATTCGACAACTAGCCAGGCGGCAGCTGGGGAGAAGTGGAAAGTGCGTGTCTCATCTAAAGAGGGTAGCTGCCACTCAGTCCCAGGCATGGTTGCCATGGGGAATACAGATGCAGTGTTATTATTGAAAGTATCATGATAAACTGGAAATCCAGAACTTTATGTAGTATTTCCCCAAATTTTAAACATTGTAAACTGATTAAAAAAAAATTTAAAGACTGTGTATGTCCCCCCCCCCAAAAAAGGAAAAAGAAATCATGCCTGTGGATTGTGAAGATGTTTAAGGGATCCCCAAAATAATACCTCTCTCTTTCCCACCCATATTTAGAACCAACTGAGGTTTCAGATAGATGGAGGTCAACATGTCAGCTTTATTACTGATGACATAACAATAGCAAACTTGGCTTAAGTGTACAACCAAACAGACTTGATAGCAGATTCCTGAACTAAACTAACCCCCTCCTCAAATTGCAGCTCCCCTTCCCCCACCCCCAGCATGGCAGAGCTTACCCCATGGCCAAGAGAGCAAACCAGGACGCCCCCTTTTTGAAGACGGGCAGATGTGAAGAGAGGCGAGGGCAGCAGAGGGTGAGCTAAGTGTGCCCAGTCCCTTCTTCCAAACGTCTCCAGATAACTCACTCCTCTGCAGTGGAGAACAAGGAAAGCAAGAGAGAGGCCAGAAGTGATACTCCAGGGAAGTTGCTCCACGTGGAAGCAAGCCGAGGAATAGGTGCCCCCTTCCCCAACCTATTAGATTGGTTCCATGAGTCTTCAGCTTTGTTCACCCTACTCAGTCCCCGACTTGCCAAGATTATAGTTCAGTAGTAGCATTGACATAAGCAAATAAGTGCATCTAAGTGCTACCAGTACTTTGTAGAACACCTATACAGGGTCCATCTCTACTAGTTAATTCAATCTGGGGTAGGATTTGTATTTAGGTAAGGATATTACAAAGAGACTCTTTCTGCCCTTTCTATTTCAATTTCCACTGAGCCTTCAGGACAGTAACCAGTTGCCTTAAAGTCAGTTCTAACTCATGATGACCCCATGCATGTGAAAGTAGAACTATGCTGCATAGGGTTTTCTGTGGCTGATTTTTTGGAAGTAAATTGCCAGGTTTTTCTTCCAAGGCACCACCGGGTGGGTTTGAACCAATAGCCTTTAGGTTAGCAGCAAATTGCAAAATATTTGTGCCATTAATATTGGTAAACATTGGTATTTACCAGTAGGTAACAGTGTTGCTACTGGCAAATACCAATTTTTTTTAGCAGTGTTCCACATGTTAATGGGTCGGGCCAGGAAAATTATGTAAGACTTGCAAGGAGGGGGCAATAAACCATTTCATGACTCTCAGCAAGCATCTGTCTCAAGATTGAGTTTATAAATAAGAATTCTTTGGAGAGCATGTCTGTGTGTTCGTGCTTTGGCCCTGCTTCCCACCTCAGGAGGAAGGGGTGGGAATATCTCCACCTACCAAAAAATTTTTTTTTTTTTACCCCCTTGAGCCTGTCTAGAGATCAGACAATCCTTGAGATGTGTACCTTCTGGGATTTGGCGAACAGTGGAATGCCATGTGATACACACCTATAAAATCCAAAGGCAAGCGACTACACTTGGCTGGCTGCTCCGAGGGCAGAGAGACCAAAGACCAGGCTGCCTTGGGAGCACACTATTCTCCCACTGAGGACGGGGCCAAGGGTGTATGTCTCTCCAGGACCGGATGTGAGCCACATGAGAAAGAGAGAGCCAGCCTGCAGCTCAAGAGAACCTAGAGGAATGTGGCAAACCCAACAGGAGGATGAGCTGCCACAGTTCCAGATTTGGGGAGGAAATGAGAGTGACGTACAGAGAAAAATGCATTGCCCACATCACAGAAAGTACAGCTGAATGTTCCCATTGAATGTTCCGGAGAACCCACAGAAGTACAATGTTTAAACAGTTCTCTCTGAGCTCCATCAAGCTCAGGGACTTGGTTCCAAACATTTAAAGAGGGAACCATCACAGCTTACTTTAACCCCGAAAGAGCCAGAAACCCCTAGTAAGTAGCGAAGGAGGGGGAAGTGGAGAAAAAGGCACCGTTCCCCTTCCTACCTAAACCCCACTGCAGCTTCTAGCTGAAGCATGCTGGAGGAGGTGGGAGAGGAGAGAGCTTTAGTGTTGAATGAACTTCAGAGGTTTCACTATTACTGAAATAAAACTGCTTTATAACGAGAGGTGACTAGAAGACATTTTAATAACAGTGAAAAAGCAGATAAGGTATGGGGTTTTTAGAAGGTAGGTTTAGAAGGGCAGAAGAGGAAAAGAATTAAATTGTTTTCTAACTGCACCCTACAAATATCGCTTGTTTAACATAAACACTATGGGTATTTTTAGTTCGCATAGCAGAAACCCCAGGTCAAATTGGCTTACATAGTAGTTTCAGGCGCAGTTTGGTCACAGTCACAGCTCTCTTTCCCAGTGATTCTTTTGACTCTTTCCTCCCTCTCTGCCCGCTTTTTCCTCAGCCTGTCATTCACCATAGGTTACAAGATGGCTGCCTGCAGCAAGTGTAGCTTGCTATGGAGAGAACTTCACTTCCCACAGCCAAAGAACAAAACTCCTCAGCTTCTTGTTGAGTAGAATACCTGTCAAGGAATTCCTATGGCCAGAGAAATGTTATGATCAGTCGTTAGAAAACACCATAGTTGGTAAAGTAGGAGAGTGAAATGAGGGCAACCCTCAATGAGATAGACTGACACAGTAGTTGGAACAACAAAACCCAACATACCAACAGTCATTAAGATGGTTCAGGACCAGGCAACATTTTGTTCTGTTATACACAAGGTCGCCATGAGTTGGAGCCAACTCGATGGCAACAAAAAAAAATTGGGTTAGGCCTGTATTGTTAATTAATTCAGTCCATGGAACATCATTAGACTACCCAGGATCCTCCCCAGAAACCAGAAAAGTGAAAAAAAAAAAAAAAACAGTAAATCCAACAAAATTCATAGCTGTTACCAAATAGGATAGAAATGGAACAGATGCCAGTGAGATGGGAAATGCCCCGTACAGGATATCAGGAAGGACTAAATAGAAGAGGTATCTTTTGAGCTGAAAAGCCTTTAAAGAGGAATAGGGGTTGGGGTTGGGTAGAGGCCAGAGTGGGATGTAAAGTGGGGTGGATGATCCTGCAGATGGTTGAATTAATAGGGGAATCCTGGAACATGAAGCAGCATGGTTTTATTACAGAAACTGCAAGTAGCTGGCTTGTTGGAGCACAGGGTACTGGGAAGGTGGGAGGCCTGTTGTGGGAGAGAGATGAGGCTGTTTAGCCAAGGAATTTGGGCACAGCGTTAGCGGGAGTCTTGGTGGTGCGAACAGTTAATACACTCAGCTACTAACCAAAAGCTTGGAGTTTTGAGTCCGCCCAGAGGTGCCTTGAAAGAAAGGCTTGGTGATTTACTCTTGAAAAATCAGCCATTGCAAATCCTATGGAGGACAGTTCTACTCTGACACATGGGGCCACCATGAGCTGGAATTGACTAGACAGCAACTGGTTTGGTTTTTTGGGCAGAAGCCAGATGGCATACTCAAGCAGGGTAATTGAGCAGAGTTTAATAAAGGGAACGTTTATAAAGGTGTGGGTAGAATTAAAGGAAACAAACTGGGTCTGTGCCGTGCTGTGCTGTGGGGCTAGCAATAGCAGGAAGCCATTTTCATCCTTATGTCTGAAGGGGGAAAGTGAAGAGCCAACACAGAAAGCCAGAGGTCTTAGCATCTGCATGATAGGAGCTGTGGCTTTTGGTAGAGGGGTGATGCCAACTTTTGGTCACCTGGCTGTTCTCTCCCACTGAATAGCAGCGACTTCCATTGGTTAAATCAACTGTAAGTCAGAAGGCAAGACAGCTTGTGAATGCAGTCTATACAGTCAGCCTCCCAGAGCCCAGAGCACAGTGGAAAAGCTGGAGAGCAGATCTGGAGGGACAAGCAAAAAATACCCAGCACAAAAGGAGAGACAAACATTTGGAGGAACAAACAAATAACAGAAAACATCATGTCATTGAGGTTTTGAATTTAGCCTCTAGAGGGAGCCCAAGTATTTCTCTCCTTCTCCCTCAGTTCTCATGGAGAAGAAATATCAATTGAGGGTAGGACTAAATAGGCTCCAAGGATCTAGCCCTTTACTAGGGGATGGAACTAGGAGGAGTAAAGGGATACCTCTTGAAGTGGGACATTTTCCCTTTTCCCTGAGAGCTACTACCCTTTGTATGTGTTTGTAAAAATAACTAAAATAATCGTAACTAACACTGAATATTTACTGTCTGACAGTACTTGACTCTCTTTTAGTACAATAACTCTTTGAGGTAAATACCATTGTAATTCCCATTTTACAGATTAAGAGACTGAGGTCACAAGACCAGTAACTGATGGAGCCTGGAACTGAATCCACATTACATTGGTCCATTCTCTGGTCATTTTTTAATCCCACACTGTTGAGTCAAATGTTGTTGCTTAGAAGGCCTAGTAGGGCCCAGATACAAGTAGACCTGGAAAGGGAAAAACTTACTGTGTTAGGATATGCCTTCACTCGACAATTTTAGGCACATATTTAATTACTGAGCACTAACTGTCAGGCTCTGAGCCAAGTGTCGAGGATACCCAGGTAAAAAAAAGTGAGAGCCTGACAATTCAGTGCTAAAGCGGCTTCGGATCCTGACTGACTAGATTTGAATCCTAGGTCTACTAAATACTACCTGTGTTACCCAGGGCAAGTCACTTAAATCATTTAACCCTAATTCCTCATTTCTAAAATTTGTTGTTAGTTGTTTGTAGCCGTTGAGTCATTTCCAACTCATGGCTACCCTAGGTGTGCGGAGTAGAATTAATTGCTCCATAGGGTTTTCAAAGCTGTGTCCTTTCAAAGACAGATCGCCAGGCCTGTCTTCCAAGGTGCCTGTGGGTGGATTTGAACCTCCAACCTTTCAGCTAGTAGTTGAGCGCTCAATCATTTGCACCACCCACCTCTAAAATATAGCCAATAAAAAACACAGAGCACTAAAAACAACATGGGACATATTGTTCATGTAATGATGGTGTGAGCTGCTATTCTTGCGATACACAGTCAGCATTTGAAGCATTTACAGTAGAGTGGAGGAACAGAGTGGATCAAGATCAGGCTTTCCGCCAAGTGCAAAGGAGCCAAAACCATGCAGCCACCTTTTCCAGCAAGGCCTGAGGCCGTAAGGACTCAAAAAATTCTTGAGGGTTCTCTTGACCCAGCTCAGCTTTTGCGTTTGGGGCCAAAGCTCTAATTCAAGGGTGACAGGTTTTTGCCTGGCATTCCAACTCTGATCAATTGATACTGGCTGCCTGAACCACAGTGTTGAGAGGGATTCTCAGGCTGCATGAAGAATTAATGAGAAAGATTGCCATGGTAGATAAGCAATGTCTGCTATTGATAGAAAATGGAGAGGAAGCCATACATGGTTCTAGAACAGTGTTCTTTTGCCTGGAATGATCCTTCATTAGGGGCAGCTGGGCAGGACCCAGAGGTCCTTACGATAGTCACAAGTTAGGGTGATCAACCACCCTGGCTTGCCCAGAACTGTCCCAGTTTTGGCACTGCAAGTCCCTCAGTCCCTGATACATCACAATTAGCTTCACAGGCTTTTTATTTTATTTTATTTTTTTAAATAATAATAAATGGTGACCAATAAAGATTATTGTTTTTATCTTGGCCAGTTTCAGCCAGTGAAAATATATCTTATTCTGTCCTGTTGTTAATATTGTCAGCCTTATAGCCTCAGAATTTCCCCCACTTTGTAATAGCTGAACTTTTTAGCTCTCTCCTTTCTCAGTTATTTTTCCTTCTGTAACCACTGAAATCTTAGCAGTATACAGATGGAATGCTCAAAAGGGTTTAACTGAAAATAATTTCATGCAGGGATTATTGACAGAGGTGTAGGCAGGGTTAATGGAACTGTCAAGAGCTGGGGAGACACCCAGGGACTAGCCCTTACCATCTGAGGGCTTCAGGCTTGCATGGGGAGGGAATGCTGTTACCAGCCAGGTGAGCTCTGGAACTGTGCAGGAGAGGGCCCAGGCTGGAAGCTGGAGCATCTGTCTGAACTGTAGTGAGGAAGAGAGGGGCTGGAGGAGAGAGTCAAAACCCCTGACCTCACTCTTCTCTTGCCAGTGGCTTTTTGCCAGAGGGCAAGGAAAATGAAGTGAAGCAGCAAGTTTAGTAGAGGTCAGCCTCCAGACCACAGAGCAAGGAGTGAAGGAGCAGAGAACAGATCTGAGAATAACCAGCCCAGGCCACTCTGTTGCCACTCAGATTCCATTGCAGTCCTTCACTTAGCTGAAGAAACTCAGCTTCCCAACACAGGGAAAACACAAAGTCTCATCAATCACCATATACTTGTGGGGTGATGGGGTTCGATCATACTCCTTCCTGGAACCTAAGCTGTCACATTAGGCCCCACCAGAATTTTTCATAAAAGGTAGCAAGGAAAGGGAGATAAAGAAACCATTGCCATAAAATACAACTGCTATGACCCCACATCTGAGTTAGCCGAAATTGGTAATACTAATTTCCTTCTTCTACAACTCATTCCATGGTTCCCTTACACTCAGCTAGAACCTCAACAGGTAGGATGCTCTTACCTGAGCTAAACCTTTATTCTCACATGATACAGGTTCTTAGTGTTTTTGCTCTTACTGGGTTGCCACTGTTTCCCATTGACCAGTACTATTGGACAGGAGCGTGCAGTGAATCCCCTGGGCTCCAGACATGGTGTTGTCCCCATTTTGTAGCAACAATCCAATTTCTCCTTGAAAATCAGAATCAATCACCCTGGCCAGCACGGGAACCTAATTCTCTGCCCTTGAGCAGAGTCATGAATACACTGAAATGGCTAGGGAGCATTCTCAGTGTTGCCTAGCAGAAACATACCTCTCCATCCGTGTTTCATAGTGGAAATTTATTCCTTTCCTTTTGACATGAGGAGCTCAAACCCACCAGACACAATGTTTCAAGGACAGGAAAAAATACTCTTGCAGTGGGTTATTAGGTGTAATAGTGAGAGACGCCACTCCCATCTCGACTCCTTGGTTCCTAGAGCTGTGTCTTCAGCACGCTGTATTGACAACGATTGAAGGCATAAACCACTTAAAGGACAACCCCAACGTCACAAAATATCTCCTGCTGGTGCCATAACTAAGCCTTCAAAAGGTTATTCCATTATTCGATCAAGCTAGCTGTTTCCAAGTGATATAAGAACAATGAATTCTTTGGGTGTGAGATCAGTACCACAGTTGTTTCACTGCAAATGAGTTTCTTGGTCAGAGGCAATGATGTATGTGATTTCATGGGGGTGAATAGGCAGTCTATTGTTGTGTTGCTGGCAGAAGCATTGTTGAGTAGGATAGGGAAGTTACCCTCCAGAATATGAACTATTCCCATGAAGACAAATTACTGCCCCTTCTATAATGTAGTGGTCCAAGTAATCAACCTGCATAGCTGGTGCCAAATAAGGATTGAGTGTTGGTTTCTGTTTCAACAAACTAGGCGCTCAACAATGGCAGTGGCCAGACCAACTGTGGTGAGAGGAGGTCCATGTTATTGTTCTCATAGGTCATCTCTGTCCCTGTTCCCATTTGATACATGGTAATTTGAGCAAGCATTGAGATGGCCAGGGAAGGATGCTCACTGATAAACAAGAGATAGGTCATCTTGGCCACCTCCTTTATTTAGCCTTTTCTACAGTGGACGTCCTATAAGGGGGCATTTACATGAGGCTCAAATAGCTTCAAAGACTGTGGCCATTCTCAGTGGTCCCTCCTGTAATTTCCCTTGATGGGAATTTCCCGTGATGGTTAAGGTTGAGTGTCAACTTGGCTGGGGCATGATTCTCAGTGGTGTGGCAGTTATGATATTGTTTGGCATCTATGTAATGATGTAATCATCTCCATAATGAGGTCTGATATTAATGTTATCACCTCCATGATAAGGTCTGCTATGAGCAGTCAATTACTTGAAAGGGAGTGTGGCCTGCATTCAATACATGTGGACTTTCTGGCAAAGCTTGCTGGATTTTGCTCGCTCTGAATCCTCATCCAATCTCTGATTCTTGGACTTGAGCTAGCAGCTTACTTGCCGATCTTGGGATTCATCAGCCTCCATAGCCTGAGAGCCAGCGGCCTGCCACCTTACCTGCTGATCTTGTGATTCATCAGCCTCTGCAGCCTGTAGACCAGCAGCCTACTTTCTGACCTGCCGATCTTGGGTTCACTAGTTTCTGCAAACTATGTGAGTCAGAAGAAGTCTCCATCCTGACTCATGGACTTGGGATTTTCCAGCCTCTACAACCATATGAGCCATTTCCTTGATGTAAATCTCTCTCTCTCTCTCTATGCATGCTTCACTGGTTTTGCTTCTGTAGAAAACCCAGCCTAAGACATTTGATACCAAGAGTGGGGTGCTACTCTAATAAAAAAAAAAAATAGATACCTACAATGTAGAAGCGGTTTTGGAATTGAGTAAAGGTTAGAGGCTGAAAGATTTGTAAAGTACCTAATAGTAAAGACTCAGATTGCCTTTAAGGAACTGTTGGTGGAATTATGGACATCAAAGACACTTCTGGTGAGAGCTCAGAAGGAAGTGAGGAGAGCTCTAACACTGGAGATGGTGCAGATGGTAAGAAGCAGCAGCAGAGAAATAGCAGCAGCAGATATAGGAGACTGGTGCAAGACAGTGCAGGAGCCAACCCACAGACTAAGATAGCTGAGTGGCTTTGGGCAGGAGGCTTCCTGACCAAGTAGGGTGCCTCTAGGCACGTAACGGTGGAGCTACTCTTGCCAACCCACAGAAAGAGCTGAGAGCCTTCCAGCTGAGGTTTACTGATGGTACCCGGTGCCTCCAGGTACTTATTGGTAGAGTGAAAGGGCTTTGTAACATTTGCTTGGGCAGAGCAGAGGTGGGGCTGGCCCAAGAGGCCAGAGGGGCCCAGGGCCCAAGGGGCTGAGAGGCCAAGGAACCAGGAAGCAGAAGCTGAAGAGCCAGGGAGCACAGGAAGCAGAGCTGTGTAGGTCTCAAAGAGTATGGCCACAACTTCTGGGGTTTCAAAGGGTAGAACCACAGGCTGCTGGGTCTCAAAGGGTGGGGCCAAGGCCTCCTAGGTTTCAAAGAGCCTGATCTTCACCAACTCAATTCCAGAGTGTGGGGCTACCTTTCATGAGTGCCACCAGGTGGGGCCGGATCCACTGTCCATAGCTAAGGGGGTTGCCATGCCCAAGGAGCAGAATGGAGCCTGCTGGGGCAAAAGGGGTAGGGTCGCCAGTCAGACTAGGAGAATGGGGCTGTCCAAATCCAAGGGAGCAGAGTTGTTTTCTCAGTGGGCCTGGAAGGCGGAGCTAAAGCCCAGGGACAAAGGACATCCATCCAGAATCCAGAGATTGTGGCCAACACCAGAGTCTAGAGGGCATGGCCATTGCCTAAATGGTCTCAGAGTACAGAAAATTATTTTCAAGCCTTGAGAGCTAATGTAATCTGTTCTGCTGACTTGCTTGATGCTTGTTATCCCTTCTTTCCTTCCAATTTCACCCATTTGTGATGGAAATGTATACCTTGTACCTGTTCCACCACTGTACTTTGGAAGCAGATAACTTGTATTCTAGATTTCACAGATGAAGAGGAATTTTGCCCCAGGGTGGAATTTGTACCTGGAGTTGGTTTAAGACTTTTAGGAATGATATGACGTAGTGAATATGTTTTACATGTGGCAAGGACATGTATTTCAGGGACCAAAGAGTGGAATGTTATGGACTGAATTGTGTCTCCCCCAAAGTGTTTGTCACCTTGGCTAGGCCACGATTCCCAGTGGTTGTCTACCATTTTTGTGATCTGATGTGATTATCCTATGTGATGTTAATGAGGCAGGATTAGAGGCAGTTAGGTTAATGAGGCAGGAGTCAATCTGTAGAATTAGGTTGTATCTTGAGTCAGTATCTTTTGAGATACAAAAAAAAGAATCAAACACATAGGAGGGGGACTTCCTACTACCAAGAAGAAGAGCTGGAAGTGGAGCTCATCCTTTGGGCCTGGGGTCCCTGCACTGAGAAACTCCTAGAGCAGGGGAAGATTGATGACAAGAACCTTGCCCTAGAACCAACAGAGAAAGCCTTCACCTTGATATGGTACTTTGAATTAGGACTTCTGGCCTCCTAAACTGTGAAATAATAAATTTCTCTTTGTTAAAGCCATTAACTTTTGGTATTCCTATTATAGCAGCACTGGATAACTAAGAGCAGTATTGGAACCAATCTTATAATAATGTTTAGAAATTAATGAGTCCTGTATATATTTTTTTATATGAGTTGACCTCTGCCAGGCGCTCCTTGGGAACTCTGTGGGGCAGTTCTACTCTGTCCTATAGGGGCGGTATGAGTCGGAATCGACTCAACAATGCTGGGCTTGGTTTTTTTGGTTTATATAAGTTGACCAACCCATTAGCCACCGCCCATGAATCAGTGTATTTCAGCAAACTTCAGATTACCACTCCTTTCGTGTCAAGTAGTCAGTCAGAGGTACTTCCCAAAGTTCTGTCCACTGGGAGACTTCCCTCTGACTTGCAGAGCCACTCTATATAGCTACATCTTTAAACCAGGCCGAAGTCCTCCCACCCTGTCATTAATTGCTCATAGAGTGTGCTCCATGAGGCCAGAGTTATGGGTTGAGGGAAAGGTGAGAAGTAGGAGGAATAGGTACTATGGAAGTCTGAGTCATCTGCTCATGTGGGCAAGAGAAGAGCTGAGAATAGATCTGGGGATGTGAGAGGATAAAGAATAATAGCTCACTCACTTACGTGCAAGTTCCTCACCCTTAAGGTTAAATGAAATCATTCTTCAGCAAGCTTCCTCTTACATCAACAGTGCAACCCAATAAAGCGTAAAGGAATCTTAAGCATTTGACATATATTTCTGATTTTAAAAAAGTAATTCACAATCCTTCCTAAATGTACATAAAGTAAAAGTAGACACATCCAATCTCTATATTTAATTGATTTTCACCAGAAAGTGTGAGCTTCTGATAAATTCCTTCTGTTTGTGCTTTTAAAGATAAGCTTCATTTTTATGTTTTCTTTCTCAGTAAAGGGGGAAAATTGGATCAATTTTATAAGATCAGTTTTATACAAGCATTTCTGAAACTGTTGAAATCCCAATACGGAGGCTTTAAACTAATCTATGACGTTACAAGTTAGGAAGGGAAGCATCTAGGTGCTTTTTCATATTGTTTCTTTATATGGCTGATGGTTATACGGGTGACTTTATTTTAGGAAATCAAAACAGCCTGTGCACTTATGATAGATGTACTTTTCTACATGTCTGTTATACTTCAATACAATGGTAAAAAATAAAATCTGCTTTATTTAATAATGACTTTCCATAAATTGGAAACTAGATTAGGAAATTTCATGAAGTGCTGCACAATTAGCACATCCTCTCAGCTAAACAGCCCATCTGTTAAAAACACTTACTGAAGGTCCAGATGCAAGAAACTGCATTTGATGTAGTCTACAGTATGATGGGAAGAACAGCATACCTACATAAAAATAATTCACAAACAAATATTTATTGAGTACTTACTATGTATTAAACATTAGTCTAGGTACCTGAGATTACACGAGTGAGCTAACCTCCTTGTCCTTGTGGATTTGACCTAGTGAAGGGAGAGAGACAGCCAACTAACAACAAACAATAATTGAATTTTATAATATATTAGACAGTGATAAGGGATAGTCAAGAAAATAGATCCAGGAAAGAGAGATTGGGAGAGGTGTGGGAGGGAAGTTTGCTATTTTAAATAGGATACTCAGGTAAGCCTCATGGAGAAGGTGATACTTGAGCAAAGATTTGAAGAAGTTAGCCGTGCATATAGCTGGGGGAAGAGAATCCAGGCAGAGGAAATGGTAAGTGCATAGGCTTTAGGATGGGAGAGGACCTGGCAAGTTCAAGGCAGAGAGATCCTTGTGATTAGAATGAGGGGAGCGAAGGATAAGGTCAGATGATATTTATGAAACTGGATGAGACAACCAAGAAGAGAGTACACAATAGAGGAAGGAACCAAGGACTAAGTCCTGGATTGCTCAAAGAGAAGGACTCAGCAATAAAGAAAGAAGGAACAGTCAGTTCCATCCTAGGATATCCAAACCTATGACAGGACCAGATGACTTAACACCAATTACTACTGGAATAATTATCTCCCAGGAAAATACATCCAAGGACATTTTTCCAATTTCTATGCCAAGCCATGATCATGAGTAATTGTACAATACCTGGCATATAATAAGAGCTTCCTAATTATTGCAGATTGTTGAATGAATTATGTCAAGGCATTGGAGCTGGGCCAAAATCTCTTGAAGATTTAGCCCTTGCGTGAGAGAGAGAAACCTGATATTCTAAATACGTTAGCCTCTCTCCCCTTGGAACCTCCAGGCATATTGGGGACCAGATGGGCCGAGTTGGTTCCTTCTTGGGACTGAATGGAAGCCTGTAGGCTATGTCACCTAAAGCATCTGCTCTTCCTCCCTGATCAACTCTGCCTAGATCAATTCTTGTTAGTTCTTAAGTATCTATCCTGATGTTACCAAGCATTCTTCTGCTTCAAGGCCTCTGACTCACTGTTCTCTCTGTTTGGACCATCTCCCCTTTGAACAGCTCACTGCCTCCCATCACTGTAGCCTCTACTTAAAGCCACCTCTTCGGAGATGCCTACTCTAACCATTCTACCTAAAACTGCACTCTCTGAAATCTCTAGTCTCTTGCACTTACCATTTTCATCATACTGTATACCTCCACCTACCATTATATTTATTTGGTTGGTTGCCCCCTGCCTCTCCCAGTGAAATGTAGTCTTCTTCAGTCAGGGAATTGCTTTTGCTCTTCCCCTATCCCCAGATTCTTGATATAGAACAAAACCTGGTCTATAGTCAGTAAACGGTTGGTTGAATGAATCAATTCTCTAAAGCCTGTTCAAGATACCACTTAATAACTCTATGATTTCCTGCCGTGTGGAAGGATATGTGCCCCAGTAGTGTCACTAGGGGGGTGCAGGGGATGCAGACCACACTGGGTGACACTGTCAGAGGGGGTGACACTAAAATGACTGTCTATAAAAATATTCCTGTAGTTAAACAATAAAAACACTTTTCCTAAGCCCAGCGTACATGTGTTGATACATATACAAGGCTAAAACTCTATGCTAGTTTACTTTTTGAACCTTCCAATATGCTTGGGTCAGAGCTGTCATTATTACCCAATTACAATGATGCTTCGAACCATGTCGTTTCATCTGGACCCACTACAAGCATGTGTTGTTGTTTTCTTTGCTGCCAGTGTTTTCATAGTTGTTGATTTTGTCAAAATTTCTGGTATTTTAGCTACAATACTGTAGTAATTAGTATTTGTGAACCTATATCAACAGTTTTTTTGAGAATGAAGTAGTAATTAAAGGAAAACTGATATACAGGAATTACAATTTACGAGTAACGTTAGTACAAAAAGCATTACCACAGGTTCTGTACGGTCTAGTAAGGAAGGCGGTCCATGGCGCGGGGGTGGTACCATGAGTTACTGCACTAGTGATGCCACTGATGTGCCCGGCATATGTAAAGGTGATGAACACATAATCTCCAGCCTACAATCAGCCTGCTATCTGATTGCTCCTGGTTAGGGCTCTTAGGCTGGTAACGATGCACTTTCCAAAATTTAAGATTCCGCTTCCACCTGGCTCCTGAGAGGAGAGGCAGTGCTTTGGATAATAACAACCCTCGTTTGAGCAGAGGTTCCAAGGTGTTTCCAAGGAGTCATCTTGGGCAAACAGAGCAGGTTTTCAAAGTAAATTTAGTTTCTCCTTTGGGATAAATGGTCTGTATGTTTGTCTTACAAATTGTACCCCATACTTCTTTTCTCACTTTATAGCCTTTTAAGAGTGGAGGAAATGATGTTTCTGACCAAACCATTTATAGGACTGGAGTCCATTATAAGGACTCTTACATTAAAAGTTTTGGAGAAAAACTCTTATCAGGAGACTCCCAATTCGGGATCTTATAACCTTGATTAAACTGACTTTGAAAATATCCCAAAGTACACACACCAGAATTAATATATTCAGATTGAAACCAGCTAACACAGTGGCACATTGTGTAGAGGTCAATCTCTATTGTGACCTAACTCCATGGACTACGTGGAAATGTGAGACTCAAAACTTGGTATTTGTATGGTCAAAAGGTCATGATATGAAGGATACTTAAGGTTATAAAAGGTTATTTCAACAATAAGAAACTTTCAGTCTCACTATTTAGTCCTCTGTTAGGAGGTGAAAAGGTTTTATTTCTGTCTTAAGCGTAGGCTTAGGCAAACCCAAATTTTGCTCTTTGTGGTGGGCTTATGAGCAGGGTAAATGGAAAAAGGGAAATTCCTGGCAAACCCTGGCTTGGAGATGGTACAAAAAAGCCTCAGTAAGTATAGTGTATTTCCTTCTTTCCTGAGTCCATACTAACTTGCCCAGTTAAACTTTTTTTAGTCCTTTACGGATTCCAAAACTTATTTTAATTCTTGCCTTTCACTTCTTATTTCCTTTCCCACAGATGGTACTGGGTAAAATATAAGCCTGTAAAAGTGAAGCTTAAAAGATTTTCTTTTCTTTTTTTGGCTTTCAAATGTTTCACATGACTACATGATAGTCCCACCTCATCCACCCACACGTACATTTTTCCTCCTCCCAGCATTAATAGGTCTAAACATTTGGTTAGGCAGGAAATTTAGAATTAAGGGACCTCATCCATCATTCTTTTGCCTCTTAAAGGAGCTTTAAAAAATATCAAAGGGGTCCTGATTCCAGGTAGGATGGAGTAAGCACAGTCATTCCACACTTGTGCCATCTCTCCCACCAAATGTAGCTATAAAACCTGCGCAGAATACATGGAGCAACTGAGGACTCTGAAAAATAAACATAGTAGGTGTTTTTTCCGCTCTGGTATCCTTCAGTGCAGCCTGAAACCCAGAAGTGGGCACTGAGGTACAGACAGACAGCTCCAGAAGAAACCCTCTAATTCTGGCTCAAAGAGCAGAGAAAGGGAATTCTTAACTCTGAGAGGCTGGGAGAAACCCTTATTTATTTTTTCTTTTCTCCATCCTCTCATTCCCTCATTCTCATTAGCTCCCAAAAGTTATGTGGCCATGGAAGCATTGGCAGTAACAGGAACCTGCAGGAGCCAAAACTCTGAGCAAGGAGAACATTTCTCTCCAGTTGGAGGAGCTGTGGTCCCAAGAAGTTGGGGAAAACTCAGTTGGCTTTATCCCTGTCAGTGTTCTTCCATCATTTGGCCCCTTTTGTGGGCATAGCTGCAGGAAGTGCTCAATAGAGTAGGGCTATGGCAGCCTTAACTTTCTGGACAGAAGAACAAAAAGGGAAACCCCAGGGGACCAGAAGGTACCAGGAAAATCCCAGAAAGAAAAGAACTCAGGATTGCAACCCCTGAAAGTTGTTTATGAATTCCTGGGCTCACCACTGATTTGTGCATGATCAATCTGACCCTAAATCACGAGGGCTGAATAGGATAGACCACTTCTCAGATCCCAGATGGGCCACTGAGTGGCACATATGAGGGACAGATCTGAACAGGACTGCGAAGGTTTTTAAAACTAGACTGACACTGGAACCATAACCCACAGAGAACTGGCCAGAACTTGTAGCCTGAACCCAACTGTGCCAACTGCCTGCTAAAACAAAAATATCATCATTCATTGTAGGGTTTAAGCAAGACCCAGAATCTCATAACATAATATTCAAAATTTCTAGAATACAATCCAGAAGTACTCAGCTTACAAAGAGCCAGCAAGATCACAACTCACGTGGAAAAAGATAATCAAGGGATGCCAATGCCAAGATGACACATGTGTTGGAACTCTTTGACAAAGACTTTTAAGCAGCTATTGCAAAAATGCTCCCCTAAGTAAGGAAATACAATGACAGAGTGCCTCAGCAAAAAAAATAGAAGATATAAAGAAGAAACAATTGAAAATTTTAGAACTGAAAAAAATACAAACACCAAAATAATAATAATACTCACTGGCTATGTTTAATAGTGAAAGAAGTTGACAGAGAAAAGAGCCAATGAACTTGAAAAGAGATCACTAGAAATTATCCAGTCTGAACAACAGAGAGTAAAAAACTGAGGGAAAAAAAAGAACAGGGACCTATTGAACAATACCGGAAAGACTAATATTTATTTTGTGTCATCAAAGTTTCTTAAGGAAAGGAAAAAGAGCGTGATGAAAAAAATTTTTTTGAAATAAAGAACAGCCAAAATTTCCTATTTTGGAAAGCTTTGAGAAGTTAACAAACCCCAAAATGAATGAGCCCCAAGAAAACCAATTTCAGACTCATAATCAAACTGCTAAAAACTAAAGACAAAGAAAAATAATTCAAAGAAATCAGAGGAAAACAATATTATTGGGAAACAATGATCTAAAGAGTATGGATTGCTCATCAGAAATGATGGAAAAGAAATCGGAACAATGACATTTTTAAAGTCATTTTTAAAGAGGAAAAAAAAAAACAACTGTAAACTATAGCCAGTGAAAATATTTGTCAGAAATTAAGGGGAAATAAAGACATTTTCAGATGAAGGAAAACTAAGAGAATTCACTGCCAACAGACACTCTAAAAGAATTTTTCAGACAGAGGTGAAATGATCATAAAATTTATAACATCAGATATGAAGAGCAATAGGCATGATAAATATCACAGAAATATATTATTCTTCTCATTAAATATTTTAAAATATTTTTAATGGTTGAAAGCAAAAAATATAACATTGTCTAATGGAGTTTTCAGTTTGTGTAAAAGTCATATATATGGCAATATATGGCAACCACATACAAAGAGGGGAGGGAAGAGATGCCTAAATGATGGTAGTGGTGGTGGTTGTTCAGTGACATCAAGTTGATTTTTGACTCACAGCGACCCCATGTGACAGAGTCGAGCTGCCCTACAGGGTTTTCTAGGCTGCAGTCTTAACCAGAGCAGATTGCCAGACCTTTCTTTCGCAGAGCCACTGGCTGGGTTCAAACCGCCAACCTTTTGGTTAGCAGCCAAGCACTTAACTGTTGCACCACCAGGGATACTTAATGGTGGTAAGATTTCTATTTTACTTTTTGAAATAGAATATAAAATTGATGGTAAGGTTTCTATATCCATTTCAAGTAATAAAACATTTATTCAAAGTAAATTTTGAAAAGTTACTTATGTGCATTGTAATCTCTTGAGCAACCACTTAGAAAGCTATACAAAGAGATCTATTTGAAAAGATAATAAAATAAGATGGAATTCTTAAAATGTTCAGAAAGTCCAAAAGAAGGCAGAAAGGGAAAGTAGATGAACAAACATACCAATTAAAGACAGAGATCATCAGAAATTTTTTTTAAGGGAAAAAAATGACCCAACTATATGCTACCTACAAGAAACTTACTTCAAATATGATTATTTAGGTCAAATAAAAGTAAAATGGTGGAAAAACATATTTCATGCAGCCACTAATTACACAAAAGCTGGCATGACAATACTAATTTCAGACAAAGTGGACTTCATAGCAAAGAAAATTCCTAGGGATAGAGAGGGACATCACATGATGATAACAATGTCAATTCATCAAGAAGATATAACAACATTAAATGTGTAAGCACCTAATAAAATAGTTGTAAAGTAAATGCACCAAAAATTGACAGAACTGAAAGGAAAATAGACAAATTGACAATTATAGTTAGAGACTTCAACACTCCTTTCCAAAATCAATTGAGCAAGAAGATAGGAAATCAGCAAGGATATAGAAGAATGGAATAACACTATCAACCAACTGGATCTAAATGACATTTATAGAACATTCCACAAAGCAGCAGCAGAATACACATTCTTCTCAGTTGCACATGGAACATTCACCAAGATAAGCCATATACTGGAACATAAAGTAAACCTCAACAAATTTAAATGAAATCATACAAAACATACTCTCTGACCATAATGAAATCACCGTAGACATTAATAACAGAAAGATAACAGGAAAATTTTCCAAACACTTGGAAATTAAGCAACACACTTCTAAATTATCCACAGGTCAAAAAGTCTCAGAGAAATTAGAAAACATTTTAAAATGAATGAAAATAAAACATAACATATTAAAATTTGTGGGATTCAGCAAAACTAGTGCTTAGAGAGAAATTTATAATACTAAATGTTTGCATTAGTAAATAACAAAGTTTTCAAATAAATCATCTAATTCCAATTCAAGAAACTAAAAAAAAAAAAAAAGAGCAAAATTCAAAGTAATCAGAAGGAGAGGCATATATACCAATGAAATTGAAAACAGAAAATGATAGAAAAATCAAAACTGGTTATTTGAAAAGATAAAAAGTATACTTATAAATTTCTAGGAAGACTGGGCAAAAAAAAAAAAAAGGAGAAAAAGATGCAAATGGGCGGAGCCAACATGGTGCTATAGACAGAAGCACCACAGTGTCCCTCCACAGCGAAGACCTGAAAAACTAAGTAAAACGGATACAAACATCAATCACGGGACCCAAAGCATCAAATGAAGTGTTAAAGAACTCCACCACACACGGAATGGAATAAGAAACTGACAGAGAACAGAGAGCAAGGGGAGCTATAGAGTGGAGGTCCCCCACCAGCTAATGTGGCACGGATTTGCTGTCTTGGACCCCTCGGACACCAAAAACAGCAGACAGGGAGTGTGGGAAGGCAACTTCACGGAACTTCCAGCAGGAGACTGGGCATCTGGTAGCCAAGGATACACACTTTCCCACGCACTGCCCTTCTGTGGTCTGTGTGACCTCCGCTGCTTTCCAGTGGACCCAGTTCCCTCAGCCAGGGAGATGCCATCTCCTCGCTGCTTGGATTCTCCCAGCCCCCAATGGCCGCTCCTTCAGTGACATTTTTTATTGCTGTTGTTACTTTTTTGGGCTTCTTTTGTTTACTTCTTTCTCTCTCATCTCCTTCCTTTCCTTTCTCCCAGACACATGGTGCCACGTGCCATCTCCACTCCTTCTAGACATGCTGAGAAGTTCTTCTCAGCTGAGGAGCCATTTTCCTGGCTCACACCATCAAGCCGGTGGGCTCCCTTGGGACTTTTGTTTGTTTGTTTCACTCTACTTTTCTTCCTTTCTTTTCTCTTGAACACCTGGCACCGTGTGCCAACTCCACTTTTCTAGATGGACTATACAGTACCTCTTGGCTGGGGACCCCCTTCCACAGTCTGCACTGCCATGCCAGTGGGCTTTCTCAGGGCTTTTTTTCTTTTCTTTTCTTGGTTTCTTGTCTCTCATTACCCTCCTTCTTTTCTTTTCTCCCAAACACCTGGTGCCATGTGCCATCTCTGCTCCTTCGAGATGGGCTGTGCAATGCTGCTCAGCTGGGGAGCCCCTTCCCTGGTCGGTGCTGCCATGCCATTGGGCTCCCATGGGGCATTTTTTCTTTGTTTTTTTTTCTTCTCTCGGTTTGTTGTCTCTCTCTACCTTCCCTCCTTTCCTTTTTCCTGAACATCTGAAACCATGTGCCATCTATGCTCCTTCTTGGTGGGCTGTGCAGCACCACTCAGTTGGGGAGCAGCTTCAGATGGGCTCCCTCAGGGCTTTTTTCTTTCTTTCTTTTTTTCTTGGTTTCTTGTCTCTCTCTACTTTCCTTCCTCCTAACCACCTGGCTCCCTCTGCCTCAGTTTTCTTGTCTCTCTCTACCTTCCTTTCATTTCTCCTACCTACCTAGCCACATGTGCCATCTCTCTTTCTTCTTGACAAGCTGTGCCACACGGGCAGGATAGAAAGGCACTAGCACACAGCTTCCCTGAATCTGTGCCACTACAACAGCAAGCTCCCTCAGAACCTTTTCTTTTCTTTTTTTTTTTTTGGCTTCTGTTTCTGTCTCTTCTTTCCCACATCATATTCTTCCCCTTCTCACCTGGCTATCTGCACAGGCACAGACCACCGGACCCCGTCCTGCACTGTCCTCTGGCCCCATCCTATTGCCCCCAGTATGTGCTGTAAATGATCCATCCCTGCCCCTCCCCTCCACTGGGCCTGCTCTGCTGTACCATAGCTGAGCGATTGGCAATGCCCACCAGGGCAAGGTAGTGAGAAATATCATGCTCTCAGACAAGAAAACAACAAAGAACAGCAGCCCACCCGTCCAGACATAACCAAATAAAACAGAAAAGCAGGATGAAACAAACAAATCTACAATCAAGAAATGAAGAAAATAATTACCGAATGTCCCAAAGACAGCAGCAGACAATATCAAAACATATGAAAAAAAGGACAGGATAGTCCCAGTAGATGTCCAAAATAAAACATTAGATGACCTTCTGGTAGAAGAAAAGGTATTGGAACTACCTGATAGGGAATGCAAAACTCTAGTATTCAGGGCTAACCAAGAGATGAAGGCAAAAGCAGACAAAAAAAGGAAAAAATAGACAAAATCTTGGAAAATACAGACAAAAACATGGAAAACACAGACAAAACAATGGAATAATTCAGGAAACTAATAGAGGAACAATATGTCAGAGTAAACACACAGCTAAAATACAAAAACAGCAATTAAAAATCCAAAAGATAACGATATTCCAGAAAGGGACAGTGTCATATAAGGTTCTAGGAGCAATTTTGAAACAATGGAAGACAGGATCAGTGAAATTGAAGACAAATCCTTGGCTACCACTTTGTTTGAGCAAAAGTCAGAGAAAAGGATGAAGAAAAATGAAGAAACCTTGAGAATGATGTGGGATACAATCAAAAGCAAAAATTTGTGAGTGATTGGAGTTCCAGAACAGAGGGAGAAAACAGAAAACACAGACTCATTGAAGATTTACTGACAGAAAACTTCTCTAATATCTTGAAAGATGAAAAGCTGACCATCCAAGCTCAACAAACCCCAAATAAGATAGATCCCAAAAGAAATGACATAGCACAATCACACTCACTAAAACCAAAGAAAGAATCCTGAGAGCAACTCTAGAAAAATGAAAAGTAACATACAGAGGGGAAACAACAAGAATAAATGCTGATTACTCACCAGAAACCATGCAGATAAGAAGGCAATGGGATGACATATATAAAACCTTGAAAGAAAAAAAATTGCCAACTAAAAGTAATATAGCCTGTGAAACTCTCTTTCAAACATGGCAAAATTAGGACATTTGCAGATAAATAAAAATTAAGGGAATATGTAAAAACCAACCCAAACTCACAAGAATTATTAAAAGGAGTCCTTCAGTTAGAGAACCAACAACATCAGACAATAGCTTGAATCTAGGACACAAGACTGCATCAGCCAGATACCAAGTTAGGTAATGAACTCTCAAGGATAAAACAAAGCTAAAAGATTTTCAACAGGGAGGGAACCAGAGAGGTTAATCAGTAAATGACAACAACATCAGAACAATAAAAGATGGAATAAACAGTATAGGTATAGAACTTTCAAATGGAGAGGAAGTCAAGGCAAAACCAAGTAATAAAAGACTGGTTCAAACTTAGGAAGATAGGGGAAAATTTCAAGGTAGACACAAGAAAGTTAACAATCCTACTCATCAAAATAAAGAAGAAAAAGAAAAAGTCTCAGTAAATGCAAAATCTACAAAAACAAAACAAACAAGCAAACAAAAAAATCTACAAACAAAAGGAATTCAGCAGAGGAGAATAAGAGGAACAAAGAAAACGTCAGCACACAAAAAAAGAGAGAGACTTATACACACTCATGGTCATTACAGCATTGTTCACAATGGCAAAAAGTTGGAAACTCCATAGACACATCCAAACTCCCTGAGGACCAAATTACTGGGCTAAGGTCTCTGGGGGCTGTGGTCTTGGGGAACATCTAGCTCTACTGGCATAACACTGTGTATAAAGAAAATATTCTGCATTCTACTTTGGTGAGTAGCGTCTGAGTTCTTAAAAGCTTGTAAACAGTGATCTAAGATATTCCACTGGTCTCACCCCATCTGGAGCAAGGGAGAATGAAGAAAACTAAAGACACAAGGGAAAGATTAGTGCAAAGGACTAATGGATCACAACTACTGCAGCCTCCACCAGACTAAGTGTAGCACAACTAGATGATGCCCAGTTACTACCACTGACTGCTCTGACAGGGATTACAATATAGGGTCCTGGACAGAGCCGGAGAAAAATGTAGAACAAAATTCTAACTCACACACACAAAAAGACCAGATTTACTGGTCTGACAGAGACTGGAGAAACCCCAAGAGTATGGCCCCTGGACACCCTTAGAGCTCAGTAATGAAGTCACTCCTGAGGTTTGCTCTTCAGCCAAAGATTAGATAGGCCCAAAATATAAAACAAAACTAAATGGACACACCAGCCCAGGGGCAAGGACAAGAAGGCAGGAGGGGACAGGAAAGCTGGTAATGGGGAACTTAAGGTGGAGAAGGCATTGACATATCGTGGAGTTGGCAACCAATGTCACAAAACAATATATGTATTGATTGTTTAATGAGAAACTAGTTTACTCTGTAAATCTTCACCTAAATTACAATAAAATAGTAGTGGCACAGAAAAAAAGAAAGAAATTACCAGTATCAAGAATGAAAGAGGATAATATATAACAAGACTCCTCGGATGTTAAAAAGGTAATAAGGAAATACCAGGAACAACTCTACACACATAATTTCAGTAACTTAGCTACAATGAACCAATTCATAGAATATACAAACACCCCCAGAATGAAATCAACTAAATTGTCTTATACCTATTAAAGAAAGTTAATTTTTAGTTAAAAACATTCCAAAAAATAGTTTCCAGGTTTAGGTAGTTGCACTGGTGAATTATAACAAACATTTAAAGAAGAAATAACACAAATTCTTCACATTCCTTTCCAGAAAATAGAAGAGGAAGGAGCACTACCCAACTCATTTTATGAGGCCCCCCTTACCCTTATATAAAAGTGAAAGGCAGTGCAAGGAAACTACAGACTAATATTTCTCACAAATATAGATGCAAAAAAATCCTCAACAAATTCAAATATAGCAGCATATAAAAGGAATAATACACTACCAGTAAGGGAAATTTATCTTGAGAATGCAAGGCTGATTCACTATTTGGATATCAATCAATACAATCCACCATATTGACAGTCTAAAGAACAAAAAACATATGTGTGATGGTTAACTTTATGTGCCAACTTAGCTAGGCTATCTATGGGGCCCAGCTGTTTGGTTAAACACTAGATGTTACTATGAAATATTTACATGTGATTAACATTTAAATCAGTTGGCCTTAAGTAAAGCTTATTGCACTCCTTAGTGTGGGTGGGTCTCATCCTATCAGTTGAAGACCTTAAGAGCAAAATCTGAGGTTTCTGCCTCCAGACTCTAAAAATATTCTGCTAGAATTCGTCTTGCTCCCCCACCACCTAAACTGTGAATTTGGGACAAATGAAAACAAGTAAACCAAACCTATTGCCATAGAGTTGATTCTGACTTATAGAGACCCTATAGGACAAAGTAGAACTGCCCCATAGGGTTTCCAAGTAGTGCCTGGTAGACTCAAACTGCTGACCATTTTTGGTTAGCAGCTATAGCTCTTAACCACTATGCCACCAGGGTTTCCTTGGGACAAAAGGCTGCTGGAATTTGCAGCCTGTTGCATGACCTAGGGATTTTGGACTTGTTCTATTTCTTGAGAGAACCCTAAGACAACATGGATCATAAATCTAAATATAACATGTAAAATTGTAAAACTTTTAGGAGGAAACATACGGAAAAAATCTTCATGAGCTGTGGTTAAGCAAACAGCACTTAGGCATGACAGCAAAAGTATAATCCATGAAAGAAGAAACTGATAAACTGGACATTAGCAAAGTTAAAAATGTTTGCTCTGCAAAAGACATTAACAGCATGAAAAGACTTACTGGCTGGGAGAAAATATTTGAAAATCACATTTTCAACAAGGCACTGTATCCAGAATATATAAAGAACTCTCAAAACTCAACAATAAGAAAACAATCCAAGTTTTAGACTGGGTAAAAGTCTTGAAAATGTACTTTATCAAAGAGGATGTACTAATGGCGAATTACCCCATGAAAAAATATTCAACATTATTAGCCATTAAAACCAAAAACCAGACCTGTTGTCGCCAAATCGATTCCAACTCATGGCTACCCCATGTGTGCAGAGTAAAACTGCCCTCCATAGGGTGTTCAAGGCTGTGACCTTTAAGAAACAGATTACTAGGACTTTCGTCCGAGGTGCTTCTGGATGGGTTTGAAACTTGCTTGTTTGCACCAACCGGGGACTCCTTATTAGCCACTAAAAACCAAAACCAAACCCGCTGCCGTCAAGTCGATTCTGACTCATAGCAACCCTATAGGGAAATGCTAATTAAAACCACAATGAGATACTATTACACACCCATTAGATTGGCTAAAATGAAAAATACTGAAATACCAAGTGGTGATGAGGATAGAAATCAACTGGAATTCTCATATTTTGCTGGTGAGAATGCAAAATGGTACAGCCACTTTTGAGAAAAAAAATTGGCAGATTTTTATAAAGTATACAGATACCATATGACTCAGCAATCCCACTCCTAGATATTTTCATAGAGAAATGAAAACTTATATTCACATAAAAACCTGTTTATATAGTAGATTTATTCATAATTGCCCCAAACTAGAAATAACCTAAATGTCCTTCAACTGGTGAAAGGATAAATAAATTATGATACATCAGTACAATGGAATACTACTTAGCAATGTAAAGGAACCAGTTGTTGAATCATGCAACAACTTGGGATGAATCTCAAAGGTATTACACCAAGTGAAAGTAACTAGTCTCAAAAGGTTAGATACTACATCAAAGGACTTCTAAACAAAATGAAGAGATGCACAGTGTGAGAAAATTTGGGGGAACCATATGTCTGACAAGGGCTTAATAGCCAGAATATGTAAAGAACTCCTACAACTTAACAAAAAGACAAACAACCCAATCAAAAAAGGGTCAAAGAAATTGAGTAAACATTTCACCACAGAGGATATAGAAATGGCCAATAATCACATGAGAAGATGCTCAAGTTGCCATGGAGTCGATTCTGACTCACGATAACCTTATTAGTCATTAGAGATGAAAATCAAAACCACAATAGATACCATCTAACCCCCCACTAGAATGGCTGTGATATAAAAAATTATAATAATAAAGAACAGGTGTTATGGAGGGTGTGGAGAAATTGGAACCCTCATCCATTACCCGTGGGAGTGCAAAAATGGAACAGCCGATGTGGAAAACAGTTTGGCGGTTCCTAAAAAAGTTAAACATAAAGGCCCATATGACCCAGCAACCCCAATCTTAAGTATATATCCAAAAGAATTAAAAGCAGAAACGCAAAGAGAAACTTGTACACTAGTGTTCGTTGCAGCACTGTTCACAGATGAATAGGTAAGCAAAGTATATATATATATATATATATATATATATATATACATATCATGGAATATTACTCAGCCATAAAGAGAAATGAAGTCCTGAGACATGTTACAAGATGGATGAACTTTGAAAACATTATGTTAAGTAAAATAAGTCAGTCACAAAAGAAAAAATATTATATGATCCCACTTACATGAAATAGGCAAATGTATACAGACCAAAGTTTGTTAGTGCTTGGCAGGAGTGGGAGGAGGAGGGATGGAGGAGTCTTTGCTTAGGAGGTACTGAATTTCTCTTAATGGTAGTAGAGTAATTTGGAAATGGATAGTGGAGATAACTGTACAACCTGATGAATGTAATCAATATCATTGAATTCTGCATGTAAAAGGTGTTGAATGGACAAATGTTTTATATATATACATATATTCCCAATTACTTATTGTATTAGTCATCTAGTGCTGCTGTAACAGAAATACCACAGGTGGATGGCTTTAACAAAGAGAAATTTATTCTCTCACAGTCTAGTAGGCTACAAGTCCAAATTCAGGGTGCCGGCTCCAGGGGAAGGCTTTCTTTCTCTGTCAGCCCTGGAGGAAGGTCCTTGTCATCAGTCTACCCTTGATCTGGGAGCATCTCAGTGCAGGAACCTCAGGTCCAAAGGGCGCACTCTGTTCCCAGCACTGCTTTTTGGTGGTATGAGGTCCCCATGTCTCTCTGCTTGCTTCTCTCTTTTATATCTCAAAAGAGACTGGCTTAAGACACTATCTAATCTTGTAGATCTCATCAATATAACTGCCACTAATCCATCTCATTACATCATAGTGATAGAATTTACAACACATATGGAAATCACATCAGATGACAAAATGGTAGATGATCATACAATACTGGGAATCATGACCTAGCCAAGTTGACAAATATTTTGGGGGAGGGGGGCACAATTCAATCCATGACATTTATTTATTTTAAATTTTATTTACTTTGTTGTTCTTGTTGTTGAGAATATACACAGAAAACATACACCAGTTCAACAGTATCTACATGTACAATTCAGTGACGTGGGTTACATTCTTCAGGTTGTACAACCGTTCTCACCCTCCTTCTCTGAGTTGTTCCTCTCCATTAACATAAACACACTGCCCCCTAAGGTTCCTATCTAATCTTTCCAGTTGCCGTAGTCAATTTGATCCTATATAAATAAATCTAAAAAAACCATAATGCTCAAGGCAGACATTTTTTTACTAGTTAAACTATTGTTTGGTTTTAAGTAGACTTCAGGGCATAGTTTTGTTTTAAGTCTTACAGATTATCTCAGGGGAATACTTTCAGGACTTCATCTAGCCTCCATGGCTCCAAAAAGTCTGGACTCCAATATTTTTTATATACATACTTTTTACTTTTATTGTGTTTTACGTGAAAGTTTACAATGCAAATTAGATTTTCATTCAAAAATTTTACACACAAATTGTTTTGTGACATTAGTTGCAATCCCTGCAATGTGTCAGCACTCTCCCCCTTTTCCTTTCCACGCTGGGTTCTCAGTGTCTATTCATCCAGTTGTCCTGTCCCTTCCTGCCTTCTCATCTTTGCTTTTGGGCAGTTGTTGCCCATTTGGTCTTGCATACTTGATTGAACTAAGAGGCACATTCTTCACACGTGTTATTGTTTGTCAATGTTCTATATGTATTTCACTACAGTAAAACAGTTAAAAAAATTACATACTACATGATTTCATTTTTTTATTGTACTTTAGATGAAGGTTTACAGAGCAAACTAGACTGTCATTAAACAATCAATTCACATATTGTTTTGTGACACTGATTGCCAACCCCATGACATGTCAACACTCTCCCCTTCTTGATCTTGGATTCCCCATTACCAGCTTTCCTGTCCCCTCCTTCCCTCTCGTCCGTGCCCCTGGGCTGGTGTGCCCATTTAGTCTCGTTTTGTTTTATGGCCCTGTCTAATCTCTGGCTGAAGGGTGAACCTCAGAAGTATCTTCATTACTGAGCTCTAAGGGTGTCCAGGTGCCATACACTTGGGGTTTCTTCAGTCTCTGTCAGACCGGTAAGTGTGATCTTTCTGTGTATGTGTGTGTGTGAGAAAGAGTTTGATTTTTGTTCTACAATTTTCTCCAGCTCTGTTCAGGACCTTCTATTGTGATCCCTGTCAAAGCAGTTGTTGGTGGTAGCTGAGCACCATGTAGTTGTGCTGGACTCAGTTTGGTAGAGGCTGTGATAGCTGTGGTCCATTAGTCCCTTGGACTAATCTTTCCCTTGTGTCTTTTGTTTTCTTCATTCTCCCTTGCTCCAGATGGGATGAGACCAGTGGAGTATCTCAGATGGCTGCTCACAAGCTTTTAGGACCCCAGATGCTACTCACCAAAGTAGAATGTAGAACATTTTCTTTATAAACAGTGTTATGCCAGTTGTGCTAGACGTTCCCTGAGACCATGGCCCCCAGGGCCCTCAGCCCAGTAATTTGGTGCCTAGGGAGTTTAGATGTATCCGTGGTGGAGCTTCCTTGACCCTGATTTGGACAAGTTGTTTTTTATTCCTCAGTGTCGTACTATCTTACCCTTCACCAAAGTTACCACTTATCTATTGTCTACTTACTGTTTTTCCCTCCCACCCCTCCCTTCCCTTGTAACCATCAAAGATTGTTTCTTTTTGTGTGTAAATATTTTCATGAGGTTTTATAGTAGTGGTCTTATATAATATTTGTCCTTTTGTGATTGACTTATTCCACTCAGCATAATGCCCACCAGATTCATCCATGTTGTGAGATGCTTCAGTGATTCAGTGTTGTTTCATAGCATTCCATTGTGTGTATGTACCACAGGTTGTTTATTTATTCATCTGTTGATGGGCACCTAGGTTGTTTCCGTCTTTCGGATTTGTCATAGTCAAAATTTTTTTCCTAGTCTGTAGATTCTCTTTTTACTCTTTTGGTAAAGTCTTTTAATGAGCATAAGTGTTTACTTTTTAGAAGATCCCAGTTATCTGGATTATCTTCTGATGTTTGTGTATTGTTAGTTATGGTCTGTATTCTGTTAATGCTATGTATTAGGGTCTCTAGCATTGACCCTATTGTTTCTTCTATGGTCTTTGTAGTTTTTCATTTTGTATTCAGGTCTTTGATCCATTTTGAATTAATTTTTGTGTATGGTGTGAAGTATGGGTCCTGTTTCATTTTTTTATAGATGGACATCCAGTTTTGCCAGTACCATTTGTTAAAAAGACTGTCCTTTCTCCATTTGGTAGACTTTGGGCCTTTGTTGAAGAATAGGTGAGCATAGGTGGATGAATTTACATCTGGGTTCTCAATTCTGTTCCTTTGGTGCGTGTGTCTGTTGTTGTACCAGTACCAGGATGATTGACTACTGTAGTTATATAGCATGTTCTGAGGTCAAGTGGTGGGAATCCTCCTACTTTATTCTACTTCTTCAGTAATGCTTTAATTATCTGAGGCCTCTTCCCTTTCCATATAAAGTTAATGATTAGTTTTTCCATCTCATTTAAGAATCCTGTTGGCATTTGGATTGAGATTGCATTGTATTGGTAAATTGCTTTGGGTAGAATTGACATTTTCACAATGTTAAGTCTACTTATCCATGAGCATAGAATGGGAATTCCAGAACACTTAATTGTGCTCATGAGGAATCTGTACATGGATAAAGAGGCAGTCATTTGAACAGAACAAGGGGATACCATATGGTTTAAAATCAGGAAAGGTGTGCATCATGGTTGTATTCTTTTACCATACCTATTCAATCTCTATGCTGAGCAAATAATCCAAGAAGCTAGACTATATGAAGAAGAACAGGGCATCAGAATTGGAGAAAGATTCATTAACAACCTGTGTTGTGCAGATGACACAACATTGCTTGCTGAAAGTAAAGAAGACCTGAAGCACTTACTGACGAAGATCAAAGACCACAGCCCTCAGTATAGATTACACCTCAACATAAAGAAAACAAAAATTCTCACAACTGGACCAATAAGCAACATCATGATAAACAGAGAAAAGATTGAAGTTGTCAAGGATTGCACAACCAACACCCATAGAAGCAGCAGTCGAGAAATCAAAAGATGCATTGCATTGGGCAAATCGTCTGCAGAAGGCTTCACTAAAGTGTTAAAAAGCAAAGATGTCACCTTGAGGACTAAGGTGCACCTGACCCAAGCCATGGTGTTTTCAATCGCTTCATGTGCATGTAAAAGCTCGACAATGAACAATGAATAAGGAAGCCTGAAGAAGAACTGATGTCTTTGAATTGTGGCGTTGGAGAAGAATATTGAATACCATGGATTGCCAAAAGAACCAGCCAATCTGTTTTGGAAGAAGTACAACCAGAATGCTCATTAGAAACAAGGATGGTAAGACTACGTCTCACATACTTTGGACATGTTATCAGGAGGAATCAATCCCTGGAGAAGGACATCATGCTTGGTAGAGGTCAGGGAAGAAGAGGAAGACCCTCAATGAAACGGATAGACACAGTGGCTGTGACAATGGGCTCAAGCATAGCAACAATTATGGGGATGGTGCAGGACTGGGCAGTGTTTCATTCAGTTGTGCATAGGGTTGCTATGAGTCAGAACCTAACAATGACAATAACATCCTTGAGCATGGTATGTTTTTTCATTTATGTAGGTTGCCTTTGGTTTCTTGCAGTAGTGTTTTGTAGTTTTTTTGTATAGGTCTTTTACATCCCTGGTTAGATTTTTTCCTAAGTATTTCATTTTTTTTTTAGGGTCTATTATATGGTATTGTTTTCCTGATTTCCTTTTCGTTGTTCTCTTTATTGGTGTACAGGAATCCAACTGATTTTTGTATGTTTATCTTGTATCCTGCTGCTCTGCTGAATCTTTCTATTAGTTCCAGTAGTTTTCTTGTGGAGTCTTTTGGGTTTTCTATGGATAGTATCATATCATCTGCGTATAGGGACAGTTTACTTCTTCCTTACCAATTTGGATACTGTTTATTTCTTTTTCTTGCCTTAATACTCTAGCTAGGACTTTCAACACAATATTAAATAGGAGTGGTGATAAAGGGTGTCCATGTCTTGTTCCTGTTCTCAACGGGAATGTTTTCAGCCTCTCTCTATTAAGAATGGTGATGGCTGGTGGTTTTGTACAGATGCCCTTTATTATGTTGAGGGATTTCTCTCCTATACCTATTTTTTTTGAGAATTTTTATTAGGAATGGGTGTTGGACGTTGTCAGATGCGTTTACTTCATTGGTTGCTATGATCATGTGACTCTTTTACCTTATTTATGTGGTGGATGACACTGATTTTCTAATGCTAGACCACCTTTGCCTACCTGGTAGGAATCCCATTTGGTCTTGGTGTATTATTTTTTGATATGATGCTGAATTCTGCTGGCTAGAACTTTGCTGGGAATTTTTACATATATATTCATGAGTGATATTTTTTAATTTTCTTTTTTTTTTTGGTGGTGTCTTTGCCTGGTTTTGGTATCAGGCTTATGCTGGTTTCATAAGATGAATTTGGAAGTATCCCTTCCATTTCTATGTTCTGAAATAGTTTGAATAGTACTGGTGTAATCTCGTCTCTGAAAGTTCGGTAGAATTCTCCAGGGAAACCATCTGCGCAGGGCTTTTTTTTTTTTAGGGACTTTTTGTATTACCTTTTTAATCTCTTGTTATGGGTCTGTTCACATTTTGAACTTCAGTTTGTGTTAGTTTGGGTAGGTAGTGTGTTTCCAGAAATTTGTCCATTTCTTTTAGGTTTTCCAAATTTGTTGGAGTGTAGTTTTTCACAGTACTCTGTTATGATCTTTTTATTTCAGTTGAGTCTGTTGTAATGTCCCCCATTTCATTTATTTGGGTTATTTGTGTCGCCTCCTGTTTTTCTTTTGTCAGTTTGGCCAGTGGCTTGTTGATTTTGTTGATCCTTCAAAGAACCAAATTTTGGTTTTGTTGATTCTATTATTTTTCTATTCTCTATTTTTTCTCTGATCTTTATTAATTCCTTTCTTCTGGTGGCTGTGGGCTTCTTTTGCTGTTCTCTTGCTATTTGTTTGAGTGGTGTTGCTAATGTTTTGATTTTGTCCCTTTCTTCTTTTTTGGTGTGTGTATCTATTGCTATAAATTATCCTCTGAGCACTGTCTTTGCTGTGTCCCAAAGGTTTTGGTATCATGTGTTTTCATTCTCGTTTGGTTCAGGAATTTTTTGATTCCATCTTTAATTTTTTCTATTACTTAGTGGTTTTTAAGCAGGGTGTTATTCAGTTTCCATTATTTGACTTTTTTTCATTGCTCTTCCTGTTATTAATTTCTACTTTAATGGTGTTGTAATCAGAGAAGATACTTTGTATTACCTCAATGTTTTGGATTTTGTTGAGGGCCACTTTGCGGCCTAAGATGTGGTCTATTCTGGAGAACGTTCCATGTGTATTGGAAAAGAATGTGTGCTTTGCTGCTGTTGGGTGGAATGTTCTGTATATGTCTATGAGGTAAAGTTGGTGGATTGTGGCCTTTAGATTTACTGTGTCTTGGTTGAGTTTCTTTCTAGATGTTCTTTCCTTTGCCCAGAGTGGTGTGTTGAAGTCTCCTACTATTAATGTGGAACTATCAATTTTTCTTTTTGGTGCTGTTAGAGTTTGTTTTATGTATTTTGGAGCCCTGACATTATGTGCATAGATACTTATTTTGGTTATTTCTTCATGGTGAATTGTCCCTGTAATCATTATATAATGCCCTTCTTTGTCTTTTATGGTGGATTTGTTTTAAAGTCTACTTTATCTCGGATTAGTGTTGCCACTTCTATTCTTTTTTGGTAGCTGTTTGCTTGATATTTTTTCCATCCTTTGATTTTTAATAAATTTATGTCTTTGTTTCTAAGTTGTGCCTCTTGTAGACACCATATTGATGGGTCTTGTTTTTTAATCCATTCTGTCACTGTCTCTTTATGGGTGCATTTAAGCCATTTGGAAACCCTGGTGGTATAGTGGTTAAGAGCTATGGCTGCTAATCAAAGGGTTGGCAGTTCAAATCCACCAGGCGCTCCTTGGAAACTCTATGGGGCAGTTCTACTCTGTCCTATAGAGTCGCTGTGAGTTGGAATTGACTCAACAGCACTGGGTTTGGTTTGGTTTTTTTGGTTAAGCCATTTATGTTCAATGTGATTATTCACAGGTGTGAGTTTATTGCTGTCACTTCGTAGTCTTTTTTTTGTGGTGCTGACGTTTCCTTTGTTCCGCTTACTTTCCTGTGCTGAACTTTTGTTTGTGGGGTTTTTTTTTTTTTTTGTAGATCTTGTGTTTACTGAGACTTTTTCTTCTCTATTTTGATGAGCAGGCTTGTTAACTTTCTTTGTGATTACCTTGAAATTTACACCTATCTTCCTAAATTTAAACCAGTCTTTTATTACTTGTTAATGCTTTGACTGCCTCTCCATTTGAAAGTTCTATAACTACATCATTTAGTCCCTCTTTTATTATTTTGATGTTGTTGTCATTTATAGACGGACGTCTCTGGTTCCCTGTTGTAAATTTTTTAGTTGTGTTTTATCCTTGAGAGTTCATAATCTACTTTGTCATCTGGCTGATGCTGTCTTATGTGCTAGATTCAGGTTGTTGTCTGAGGTTGTTGGTTCTCTAACCAAAGAACTCCCTTTAATAATTCTTGTAAGTTTGGTTTTTATGTATCCCCTAAATTTGTGTTTATCTGGAAATGTTGTAATTTCACCATCTAAATGATTCCATTTATATTACATTCTCTAAAAGACAAAACTGTAGGGTGGAGCCCTGGTGGTGTGTTTTTAAGAGCTCTGCTGCTTAGCAGAGGCCAGCAGTTTGAATCCACCAGCCTCTCCTTGGAAACCCTATGGATCAGTTCTACTCTGTCCTATAGGGTCTCTATGAGTCAGAATCAACTCGAAGGCAATGGGTATAGTGGTGGTGGACAACGGATTACTGGGTGACTGATCTATTAGGCACTAGAGGTGGAGGGAAAGTGAGACAACAAAGGGATAACATGAAGGAGTTTTGAGGGGTGATGGAACTGTTCTGTGTCCTAACATGAACAGAATTCAGTGGTTAACACTGATCAGGATAACAGCGGTTACATACATCTACACATGCCAAAACTTATAGAACTTTACACACACAGAAAAAGTCAATTTTATTGTATGTTAATTAAAAAAAATAAGATTAGATAAAACATGAAAGATTTCACAGGTATATTGAAAAGGCAGAAAATCATAGTTTTACTTAATTTTCTTAAATTTATCTGGGGTAGAAAGCAGTTTAGGCAATGTACTTTCCGATTTAATACTGTACATATTTGTGCATTCCCAACTTCCATCAAAGCAGCCACGAAACTTGAGTCACCAAGTGCAGATCTACAACAGATAGCTGAGGGAGAGGACAGGCTATCAGAAAGTTAATGACTTGGGCTGATGCCATTGTTTAAAGGAACAAGGAGGGCATTCAAACCTTAATGGAAGTATTTAGTCCATGAGACAAGGAGACATGCTTTTGTTTTAATCAGCTTTTTCTGCAATCTATTCTAAGAGTTTGCTGGGTTAGCAAATGACCAACTTCAAGTTCTTAAGCTCTCGGGAAAAAAAAACCACTCCCTTTCCATGTTCCTCAAATCAGAACTTTCCGTACACAAAAGAACTATGCCATGAGGTTCCAAGTATGACTAAATTTTGGGGGTTTTGTTTTGTTTTTTGCGAGACTCAAACTCCCTGAGGACTTATATGCCTAATTCACAGTAATTCCCAGAATCCAGCGCCTAATAGGTGTTTAGTGTTTGTTGGATTGAATTGAATATTATTGTTGTTAGTTGCAGACAAGTTGGCTCTCATTTATGGCAATCTTATGTATAACAGAATGAAACGTCGCTTGCCTTATCTTCATGATCATTGGTATGTTTGAGTCCATTGTTATCAGTCCATCTCATTGAGGGTGTCCCTTGTTTTTGCTGGCCCTCTATTTTACGAAACATGGTATCCATTTCCAGTAATTGGCCTTTCCTGATAATATGTCCAAAGTAAGTGATTTTTTTTTTGTTTAAGTAATTTAAAGTCTCACCAGCCTTGCTTCTAAGGAACATCCTGGCTGTTATTAGAAGGTAGCTTTAACTTGTTGGATTGTTTTAGAGTTCCTAATTAGGAATCCTTGGCTAGCAGTCTTAGGAAAAATAAGAGGAAGATTTAGGAAAAAAAAAAAAAAAGAGTTGCCATCAAATTAATTCTGACTCATGGCAATGCCATATCTGCAGAGTAGAACTGCACCCCACTGGGTTTTCAAGGCTATGACCTTTCAGAAGCAGATCACCAGGGCTTTACTTCTGAGGTGCCTCTGGGTGAGTCCAAAACACTAACCTTTCAGTTAGTAGTCAAGCACTTAAACAATTGCACCTCCCAGGGATTCCAAAAAGAAAGATACCTGGTAGGAAAAAAAGGGTCTTGGTAAAATGCTTTTAAAGGTTGAAACATTGCATTCTGGTTCAGAACAGGGAGGCATCGTTAGGGTCTCACTGATGTAAGTCAGGATAATGCCCTTGGCTCCAGCCCAGGTACTACCAGCCACCCAGCACTGACAGAGGAGGTAGCCATGGGGATAGCATATGCAGGCAGAGACTGGTGCCCCCGTGAGCCATGTGGAGTGGAAGGTGGTATCTTTTGGAAGCATCAAAGGTGACCTGGGAACTTACATAAGCTTGGCTTAGTTAGTTTTCAAGTTACCTCTGGGAAAGCGGTGTTTATTGTAAGGATACCCAGGGACTGCAGCTGAAAACAGACGGGTCAGGAACTGAGGCAACACCAGACTCGACCAGCACTGCCTCAGCATATCTTCTGTGCTTGGCTGCTTGCTTCATTTCCCTCTCTCCGCCCGCCAGCTTCCTCTCCTGATGCATCTGCTCCTGTTCCCACACCAACAGGCAGATCTCTTGACATTTTCTAGTTCCAGTTGGTTACAATATGCCATATTAATGTCACAACCTAAGCAGTGGACTGGCTGCCCTCAGGTAGTAAATGTCTGTAACTGGGATCACAAGGTACAAACGTGCCCACAGTAAGTCAGGGACTGAGTAGGGCAGTTCCTGTCACCAGAGGGTGTGAGGGGGCAGGAGCTTACATTTCAAGGACCGAGGTTCCCCTGGTTTGGCGCTCTGGCTGGTAGTGCCTTGGTGACACTCTTCTTAAATTCATGTATGTTACACAGCAAGTAGAGGGGTGGGCAGGGGCAGAGACCCTCTCTTCATGCCAGAGGAAAAAACTCATAAAAAATGTATGTAGCTCACCTTTGTTGCCTGAGCACCCATAGGTCCCCCCTCCCCGAGACGGAATGTTGTTCTTCCGGTATTTGAGGTGCCTAATTCCGGTGTCTTTTGGGGAGGCAGTGTTGTATGGTGGCTAAAAACATGAGTTTAGGACTTCTTGGGTTCCAGTTTCAGTGTGGCCGCCTGCTTTGTGATCTTGAATAAATGACTTCACCTCTCTTCAGTTCTTAGTTAGAAAATGGGGATAACATTTATCTTTTATGTTGTTTAAAACAAAATTCTGATCATGTTACTCTTCTACCTAAAATCCCGCCTGGGTTTTCCATTGCTCAGGATAAAATCCCAAGTGCTTTCACTGACTGACAAAGCCCTGAGGGCTGTGCTCTCCTTAGCTCCGCAAGTTCATTTCCTGACCTTCACCCTGCCTTGCTCTGCTGTAGCCACACTGGCCTCCTGTTTACTCGCAGACACTCCAGGCATGCTCCTGCCTCAGCATCTTTGCTTTAGCTGTACCTTCTGCCTAGAAAATCTTTCCCCAGGAAGCTTCAAGATTCACTCCCTGATCTCTGTCAAGTCTGTGCTGCAATGCCACTGTCTCAGTGAAGCCTGCCCTGGTTACTCCATTGAAAATTGTAACCGCCACCCTCTTCCCCACATTCTAGATTCCCCTTCCGCAGTCTGTTTTTCCATAGCACATCTCCCTTTATAATACAGCCCGTAATTAATTATCGATTGTGTTTATTTTCTCTCTCCCACAGAAGAATCTAAGTCCCGGAGAATGGGGCTTTTGTTTGTTCCCTGCATGGCTCTGTCTCCAGTATCTAGAGCAGAGCCTGGCACAGAGTAGGTGCTCAGGAACTACTTTTGAATGAATGAAAGATGAACATCAGCTCCCTTTTGGCTTCATTTCCTTCCCTTACAACCTCATCTTTTCAGTTACCTGAATCACCGCCTCACTTTTCATTCATTCATTTGTTTGTTTAACAATAATTTAAATGTTTGTACTGTACCAGGCACTGGAGATAGGGCAGTGAACAAAGCCAAGCCTCCTTTCTGACATAAATACTATAATGTTAACTGGAGCCCTGGTGGTACAGTGGTTAAGAGCTCAGCTGCTAACCAAAAGGAGGTCAGCAGTTTAAATCTATCAGCCGATTCTTGGAAATCCTATGGGACAGTTCTACTCTGTCCTATAGGGTCACTATGAGTCGAAATCAACCCAACAGCAATGGGTTTGGTGTTTTTTTTTTGATATATATGTATATCACGTAAGCTTATATATATTCTATGGTGTTAGGGGTTGTGAGTACGCTAATGAAAATATCAAGCAGGGTAAGGTAGAAAGTGCTACTTTAGGTAGGGTAGCCAGAGAGGCTTCTCCATAGAAGTGACATGTGAGCAGAAGCCTGAGTGAAGTGAGGCAGTGAGTCATGTGGCTATGGGGAAGGAGTGCTCCTGGCAAGAGAACAGCAACGCAAAGGCCCAGCAGCAGTAGCATTATTGGCACGTTGCAGCACTCACCCAACAAATCCACAACCTGCCATCACCACACCTATCCATGTTCTCCCAAACCCTGTTGGAGGAATTCAAGCCACTGGGCAGATTATGGCCCTGTAGATCTGTTGTTTCAGCTCCTGGATGGGTTCTCAGCTCTGCTTCTTTTATTCTTAGCTCCTTCTCCCGCTCACTTCGGTGACTATTCCAAAGATGCACACTCCACCCAAACCAAAAATAATGATAAAACAATAGGAACAACTAACCTTTAGTCAGAATCCCTGGGTGGTGCAAACAGTTAGTGCTTGGCTGTTAACCAAAATGTTGGAGGTTTGAATCCACCCAGAGGTTTCTTGGAAAAAAGGCGTGGCAATCTACTTCCGAAAAATCAGTCATTTGGAGCACAGTTCTACTCTGACACACATGGGGTCACCATAAGTCAGAATCGACTCAACAGCTGCTTGTTTAACCTTTATTCACACTTCATATACAGGGTCGCTATGAGTTGGAATCGACTCGACGGCGCTGGATTTGGTTTGGTTTTTTTTTTTTTAAAGCCCAAGCTGTATAATATATAATGTTAAGATTTTTTTGCACATGTTTATCTCATTTAAGGGAGCTCTCGACGCACTGGGTTTTTGTTGAGTGGTGCAGTGGTTAAGAGCTTGGCTGCTAACCGAAAAGGTTGGCAGTTTGAATCCACTAGTCACTCCACGGGAGACAGACGTGGCAGTCTGCTTCCCTAAAGATTAAACCAAAACCCAAACCCATAGCTGTCAAGTAGATTCTGACTCATAAAGACCCTATAGGACAGAGTAGAACTACCCCACAGGGTTTCCAAGGGGCAGCTGGTGGATTTAAACTGCTTAACTTTTGGTTAGCAGCCAAGCTTCTTAACCACTGTGCCACCAGGGCTCCTGCCTAAAGATTATGGCCTTGGAAACCCTATGGGGAAGTTCTACTCTGTCCTATAGGATCACTATGAGTTGGAATTGACTAGACGGCAATGAGTTTAGTGTGTTTTTTAATATCATTTAATTTCTTACCATAAATATATAGATTAGATATCGTTATTTCAATATAGCCCTGGTGGGGTATATGGTTCAAGAGGACTGACTTCCTCAATTCCTTCTTCCGGGAGTGGGCACGTGATCTGTGCCATGCTGGCATCAGGTTGATATAAGGATGGGCACCTCACCAAATCCACGCCATCAGAGTTCTGCCCTGAATTTTCTCTTGGAGCTCTTAGGAAAGATGTGTTTTTTCTTGTCAAGATTATTCTTGCACTGCTGGTGACCATCTCGTCTACCATGAAGAACCTGTCTAAAAGACGGAGGATGATATGAAAGCCTGATGTCATTATTTGATCGAGGTCGAAAGGTGCTTAAAATCAAGTCATTCTTTGACTTTTAAGATACATGAGCTAAGAAATTCCCTTTTTGTTTATGTTTTTTGATTTTGTTACTGTCACTTGCAATCAAGAGTCCTAATACAGACTTAAGACTTTTCAAAGAGCTTTCAGATGCATTATTTCACTTGATCCTATGGTTCTTGAGGACACGGTATACACTTGTCTTGCTCGTAACTAAATTTCTAGGACTTAGCACACTGTGGTGGTTCATGTGTTGCTGTGATGCTGGAAGCTATGCCACTGGTATTGTCCCACGGTGGACAGGTTTCCATGGAGCTTTTAGATTGGCACAGATTAGGAAGAAAGGCCTGGCTACATACTTTCAAAACTTAAAACCAAACTCAAAACCAAACCTGTTGCCATTGAGTCAATTTGATTTTGACTTATAGTGACCCTATAGTGACCCTATAGGACAGAGTGGAACTGCCCCATAGGATTTCCAAGGGGCAGCTTGTAGATTTGAACTGTTGACATTTTGGTTCACAGCTGAACTCTTAACCTCTGCACAACCTTATGGATCATAACAGAACTTTGTCAGACTCTCTTACTTTGGACAGGTTATCAGGAGGGATCAATTGCTGGAGGAGGACATCGTGTTTGGTGAAGTAGAGGGCCAACAAGGGCATGGGAGATCCTCAAGGGTGGCCGAATAGCCGCTACGGACTTGAACATGCTGGCAATTGTGAGGATGACACAGGGCTGGGCAACATTTTGTTCTGTTGTACATAAGGTTGCCATAAGTAGGAGTCAACTCCATGGCAGCTAACAACAAAGTACATAACAGGTGCTCAAAAAATTTGAATGAAGTGGGCAGCATATGTGTTATTAACCCTATTTTATAAAGCAGAGTACTGAGGTCAGAGAGCTAGTTAGATGGTAGAGTTGGATTAGAATGGACTAGGCTAAGAGGATATGAAAACCTAAACTGGGGGAGGAGAAGGGCAGTATAAACTGAATGGACATGAATTACAATACGGGTAGTATCATATCAATTTTAGTTTTTCCTCTGGAGTTCTGCAATAGCTCCTGTCTCTCCCATCAACTCTTGGCCCTACAATCCACTCTCTACTCAATAGCTAGAATGATATTGTTAAATTAAGGTACTGTAAAAATGGCTTTGAGGGAGTGTCTGACCTCCTCCAACCCCAGAGGGGGAAGGAAAACCAAGGTCAGTAGCCCAAGGCTGATTCCTATGAGGTGAGGCCAGCCAAGCTTCCTCTCTGTGTCATCTTTACTAACTCTGACACCAGATAAACGAATAATCTTAAACACATAACCTTTCTAAAACATTCCAGTTTAGTCTTCTTTACTCCTTAACTGTCTTCTTATTCATATGCGTGTGGCCTTGGGCCTCTGGCTGGGTGGAACCAGAAGACCCTGGCCTCCTATCAATCATCCAGTTTATCTGGCCTGGCTTTTGCTCCAGGCCACTCCAGGTGGGGCTTTTCTCCCCTCAGCTGCAGCTTAACCTTATCTGTCCTGACTTTGGCCCCAGGCCTTTCCAGCTGCAGCTTTTCAGCCATTACAGCTAGCAACCAAAGCAATAATCCAAGAATCAAGTTTCACTTCCCAAGCCCTTTTGTTCTTTAACAGTTCCAAGTTCCTATGAGTCTGTAGCCACTGCTAGGAGCTGGGCTTCTGACACCAACTGTAAATGGCTTGGGGGAGGTGTCTGACCTCCTCCATCCCCACAAGGGGGAAGAAAAACCAAGATCAACAGCCCAAGGCTGATTCCTATGGGGTGAGGGCAGTTAAGCCTCTTCTCTCTGCCATCTTTACTAACTCTGACACCAACCGTCCCTCACACAGCACTCTCTATTTCTCTGCTGGGTTCGATAATTCATTGCAATCGCCACACAGAACTCACAAGCCATACTCACAATTATGAGGTTTATTAGGGAAGCAACAGTTACAATTCAGGCTCAAGAACACTCAGGATACAGTTTTTTCATCAGGACAGCCTCTCCCCAGCTCTGCTCGCAGGCATGCCTCTCCCTGGCCCTCAGTCTCTGCCTAAGTGCTTCCACGCGCACCAGTCTCCTGCTGCCAGGTCTCTTGTCCCTTGGTGGTGGTGGGCTCCTTCCTTCTGCCCTGGAATTGTCTCTCTTTTAAGGCAAAAGTGACCAATCCCCTTGATAGGCCACTATTACCCTATCAAATCACCTGGGTGGGAGTTACAAGACCATGGGTACAAAGAAAGGCCATACACAAAAGTAATTAATCGAACCACAGGTACCAATCAGATCTTGTTACTCTTCCGCTTTAAGAGCTCCAATGATCTCCCTTTTTATTCAAGGATAAAGCCCCCAAATCCTTAACTCTTCTACAAGGTCCTCATAATCTCTCTGTCCCTGCCTGTCCTTTAGCTTCATTCCCTACTAAAAAAAAAAAAAAAAATCAGACCCATTACTGTCAATTCTGACTCATACAGACCATACTATACCACAGAGTAGAACTGCCCCATACAGGTTCTGAGGAGCACCTGGGTGGATTCAAACAGCTGACTTTTTGGTTAGCAGCCTTAGCTGTTAATCACTGTATCACCAGGGTTTCTTCATTCCCTACTACTTTCCACTATATCCCCTCTGCTTCAGCCACAATAGCCTACTTTTCATTCTAGAAAAATACAGTTCTTCCCCACTGCCTCAACGCCTTTGCCTGGAACACCCTTCCTCCCTCACTCTTCACCTAGTTAATTTCTCCTCTATGTTAAGCTTTCAACTCCAACATCATTTCCTCCAGGAGCCTTACCCATGTCCCCATTCCCTATTTTTAAGCTAGATCAGGCTCTGTGTTTTTATTTCATCACACTTTTTTTTTTTTTTTATCAGTTTGTAATGATCATTGAGTATAAACTCTTCAAAAGTCTGCCAGATTAAGCTGTTGATCAAGCAGAACTTAGAAGGGCCTCAGAAGGGAAAAGTCAGGATACTTTTGGGGTTTTGGGATCTGGGCTCAAGTGGTTAAAGGGGATCTGTTTGGGGCTGAGCAGAGTTCATTACATAATAGCTTAGGCTTGGCAAACAGAGTGAGGTGACAGTCTTGAAGCAAATCTGGATAAGTAAGCAGATATTTGACGAGCAAGCAGCTTTGCTTAGGTAGTGGTCTGTTGTCCTGAGAACCTGGCTTTTTGAGCAGCTTAAAATTCAGATAAATTTATTTTCAGCAAGTTCTTAAAGCGAATGAAGGTATTTTCTGTTATATAGCTGTAGCTCCCCGCAGAAGAATTCCTGGAACAAATAGTGAAGTCATGCTTATGTAGGTGGGTTTAGTTCTTAATCTTGAGTCATGCTATGTTAATACGGACAGTATCAGTTCTCGTGATATATGTGTTTCTGCTTCCACCCACCGCTGCACCAATAGCAATTGTGGCATTTGCATCTATACGTTTGATCAGTCCATCTCTGCCACTAGACTGTGTGCTCCCTGAGGGCAGGCACCATGCCTATTTTGCTCACCATTTTATCCCCTGTTAGGTACTATAAAAAAAAAAAACAAACTTTTTTTTTTGTTTTTTTATAGTACCTAGTACATAAAGGGTATTCAACTAATACTTGCTAAATAAGGTGATCTTGGACAATAGCCTGGACAGGAAGATGGGGATAAAATTTAGAGATAACATTGTTCACAGTCCTGTGTAATTATGGTTCCAGCGATGCCAAGATAGGTGCTGGGAGAACATGTTTAGAAGAGTAAATAAGAAACTCCACTTTGGGAAAACTGAGTTTCATTTCCAGTAGGAAGTAGACATCTGGGATTGAGGAGAGATAAAAACTAGAGCAATAGGTGCAAATTTTAGGAAATTTGTTTATTCAGAATGCTTTTTAAAATATCCGAGGAATGTGGAGCCATGTGAATGCTATCATTGCTACAAATCTGACCTTTTCAGAGAAAAATCCTCCTCAAAATCCATTCTGATTAAGAGTCTTCCTCAGCCTGGCTAGGACAAGACTTATGAAGATGTACTAGATTCTAAAGATGATAGTAAATACATACATAGCACCTCTTGTGTACCAGGTGTTGCGCTAATTACGTTACCTCCATTAACTCATAAACTTCATAATAACCCCATGAGGTAAATGCTACAATCATCTTTACAGATAAGGGACAGAAAGAACTGAGAAAAAACTGCTTGCAACTACAATAAGTAGAACTGGCTACATTAGTGTAACTTTACTATTCTGGAAAATTCAGAGCCCTGGTGGCACGGTGGTTAAGCACTATGGCTGCTAGCCAAAAGGTCGGCAGTTCGAATCCACCAGCAGTTCCTTAGAAGCCCTATAGGGCAATTTACTCTATCCTGTAGGGTTGCTATGAGTTGGAATTAACTTGATGGCAATGAGTGTTTTAAGAAGATAAAGTTGAAAAAGTTGTTTCATGAATGTTCTGGAAACTCATCTGAATAATAGACTGCTCAACTGGGTGAACCAGATTCCTTATCACTGGGTCATTTATGAATCAAGATTCATAACCCTTCAAAACCCTTGTCTTTCTGAGCTCACCAATCCCAAACTATTATTATCAAAAACTTGGCCCAGTCCCAGTCAGGCACCCACTGAAAATCTCGCGTTAAACCAGACCCCAGAATTTGTGTATATCTGCCCTTGAACTTTCCGCTGTGAGACATGACTAAGAATCTGCCGAGGTAGTGTTTCCCCTTACTGCAGTAAGCAACGAACCTGGCTTTGCTTTAACAACAGGTTATTTTAGTGGTCTTTTCAGGGAGTCAGCAGTTAACAGAGCCAAGAAATTAATGCCTTGTGCCTAGTACTTTGGTAATGGATTCACTAAAGTTTGTGCAGAGAAGGAAGAAAGGCTGGATTTGCTACCCATGCATTTCTCTTGGGTGAAGAAAATGAAGTTTTAGGAAAATTAAGGACAGAATCCTTTGTATCTGTTATAGAGCTCAGCATAGTGCTTAGGTCTACATTGAATTGAATTGAATATGAACCTGCACTAAAAGACAGAAAGAAGATATGTAAGTGAGTATAGCCAAAAACATCATCAAAACTGGCCAGGTGAGAATGAAAGTCAGAGTGAGTAAGGTCTCAGATACTGTCAGAGATTAAAAGTACTAGTTTTGGCATCAGAAATGGGTTTTAATTCTGGCTTTACCATTTACCAGTGATTTTGACTTTGGGCAATAACTTTCTCTGAGCCTCAGTAGCTCACCTGTAAAATGGGAATAATGTTAGCACCTACATCATAGAGTTAATGTGAGGAGTGAATAAGGCATTATATGCCAAGAGTTTATTACAGTATAATTGATGATATTTATTGCAATTATAATTCATGGCAGGATTTTCAGACTTGGGAAGAGGGAAGATATGATCAGTGGTATACTTGAAGGGGGTTGGAAAATTAAAAAAAAAAAAAAGAAGAAACAAAAAGTATCATAAGCAGGAGTTCATGATTGGATTTTTCTGTAATAGTTTAATATCTTTCTGGGAAGACTGGTTACCAAGGCCAGAAGGATCCTTTTTCCAACTAACCGCTCTCTCCACTTGGATGTTGAAGCACTGTTTTCCTCTCAAGAGGGCTGCCAACACAAGGTTTAGGACTCTAGCAGACACTTGACCTTGAAAGGTCAAGAGTTGAGGGCCCTGAGAGAGATGAAATCTGTCAATTGAAACACCTGAGCCTTTTGTAGGGATGTGTAGGAGGCGGGTACTGCTGTTTACTCGATGCTATCACTGGTGTAAAAGAACATGAGCTCACTGAGCCCAAGGTGGTTCCTTTCCAAACCTGCTTATTCACCAGCCAAGCAAGTCCCACTCAGAAGTATGAAAAGGAGGTGGTAAGTGAACCCAGGGCTTACTGCATGTCATACCATTTTACGTCCGGCTTCAAATAATCTTGGGAAGGGAGGTCACTTTTCTCATTATTATTTCTAGAACTACAGAGCTAATATTTATTTTGTGTTTGGCATGTGCCTTGAGGCACTATGCTTTACATGCATTATCTCATTTAACCCTTCTCACAAACCTTTCCAGGCACAATTATCCCCATCATTGAACTCCTACTTGATTTACTTGTGGCTTCCCATGAAATACTCACAACTTTATGAAAGAGTCCTGGGGCTAAGAAAAATTCAATGACTTATGAGCAGATAGGAGAAATGTGATGTGGTATTTGTTTGAATGGTGGGGGCACAGTATAAACCACCAATTGCTGTCAACTTGACTGATTCATGGGGGTCCCATGTGTGTCAAAGTAGAACTGTGCTCCACAGGGTTTTCAGTTTCAGGCCTTTCTTCCAAGGTGCCTCTGGGTGGACTCGAACCTCCAACCTTTCAGTTAGCAGCTGAGTGTGTTAACCGTTTGCACCACTCAGGGACTCAAAAAAGAGTATAGAGGATCAACAATAACAAGTTCAAAGTAAGAAGGAGTGAGAGGATAGAAAATGACAGGTTGAACAAAGAGAAGGGCCAAGACCTCTATTTTAATGATATGGACTTAGATAGTAACTACACATCCAGGAGAGAGTCTCTAAATATAAAGACAGAAGTCTTGAGGGTGGATGAGATTATGGGTCTGGAAAAGGTGGACTATTTCCTGTTTCACTTGGAAAATTGGGCAATTTTCCAGACCCAAAAAGAATTCTTGGAATTAGGTTAAAATTTGTAAAATAGAATGTCATATGTATACTCTCACATTCACCTCCAATTTTAATTTTTGTGACTTAGTTTTTAAGTTAATGCTCAAAGATGCTGTCCACACGGGTTTTAAATAATTTTCATTCTATCTCATTTCTTTATAAGAGTTACAAGAGTATGTCTTTATAAGAGATACAAGAGTGATTCATACCTGTGCTAGTTAATACCAACCCTTTCTCAGAACAATCAAAATGTAAGTAAAAGTTCTTCAAAAGCAACCCAAAGACAACTGCTAAGCTATTTCGGTGTTGTGAGGTAAACATAAATCCCTTTACAAATGTTATAACCTGTTGAACTGTGTGTATTTCCAAGTTTCAAATTTAAAAGATGCATGAAGCAATCTTAAAAGAAGGAACACTGCCCTAGGAAAAAATGAGCAAATGCTACAAGCGGCACAAAATTCAGAGGAAGGAGAGATTGTTAATTGGAGGCCTCAGTAGGTGAGATCTGAATTTGGTCTTGGATGAGTAAATGGGGAGGGGTGGGCTAAGGACTGGGGGTTTGGTGTCAGTAGAATGGTAAATATCCTAGTTTGACTGAGGTGGGGATTAAGGCTGTTGGGGCTGGATGATAGACGCAGTGCTTTCTAAAGGGAGCCATTAAAGACTGATTAGAGGAGCAATTTCCTTTGCAATGGCTGGATGATCAATGATATATCTGCCCTATAGATATACTCTCCACATTTCTCCCCCTGCTCTCCTGGCCCGCCATGTCTGTGGAGGATACAATATCAAGGGTCTTTCTTGCCTTCTAGTTTGGCCAATTGGGTGACTTGCAGGAGATCAGAGAAAGGAGGTGAATGTTCTGAGGAAACTTATTTTCCAGGCACCCTCCCTGCAAAGTCACCCTGGGCTGCTGCAGTCCACACATGACGCTCACAACTCCTCTCGGCCTTTGGGTTCTGATAACCACAACTCTTTCTCTGGTTGGGCAAGGGTGATAACAGCTTGGCTTGTATACTGCCCTATTCCTTTTCCCTATACCCTGCCACACCTTTGTAAATAGTCCCTTTATTAAACTTCCTCAAATTATCCTAATCTGAGTGTGCTTTCTCTTCCCTGCTGATACCTCCAACAGACGTGCGAGAGAGAAGCATAGGGCACCTGCTCACTTCCATTGCATGAGGGGCACCAAGGGTCTCAATTTATGCCATGGGATCCTACACTCCTGGCCAAAGTTTACTGGAAGAACGTTTGGACACCTGGCCCAAATTAGGCTAATCAGATATTCTTTTGGGGAGCCTGCATTAAGGAATTCCACATATGAACTGGAAAGGAGGTAAACTCAGGAGTTGTGCTGTGCCATTTTGCCTACTAAGAGGACTGATTAACAGAGGAAGTTGGTCTGCAGAGAAATTCACCTATCACAGTTGTACGCATTCTGAACGGTTTCTTTGGTCCTTAGTTCCAATCCCTCCTGAGGGCCAGGTATATTTCTGTCCTCAGAATCCATAAGATTACTGTATTTTTTATAATAAACACCACATACTCACTACACAATATTTTGTTGGTTTGAGCATGTTCAAGTCATTTTCTGTTATTTGCACCCAAAGAGTCTTAACTAATAGAAGACCCAAAACGTATAACCCCAGTTACTGCTTATGGAGTGTATCATTATGTGTCAGATTTCACGTGCCTTTTCTCATTTAATCCTTTCAACCACCCTGCAAAGTAGTTTTCTTGTGACCCAAAGTGGTTTTCTTGGCTCAAAAGGTCCTTCCAATAGCTTCCTCTAAGTGTTCCCCAATTATCTGGGTGTCCCCAAATGGGTGTCTCATAATCGTTCATAAACTAGCTTGTCATCTAGTCACCACACACTGGTTGTCCTGCTCTTTTTCTTCATGGATGACTTCACTCAGAGAAGTCACTGCACGCCCTGAAAATGACAATGTCTACTCCCTGGGCACCATCCACTGACGCTTTAGAAAGTTCTGGATGCTAAAACATCTCTCATTTGGTAACAAGAGAGGGAGACTGCCTCTCCTCCCACTCTGTCAACTGGGTCCTTTAGCAGTTCTTTGTGTGGCCTGACACTTATAAAGTCTCCTAAAGTGATCTGTGAGTAAATGGCAGAGCTGCCCAACTGTGTGCAATGGTACACTAGTGTGCCACAAACGATTACAGGGGTGCTAGAATATTGATCCTCCTGGGCCTTGGGGTAGTCTGGTGGAGACTGGCTGCTTAGAGCCTCAACACTGTCATCTGGCCTTGAACAGACTTATTTTATTAACCCTATTGTGGTGTACGGATACTGTCACATTCTATAAATACCACATCATAAAAAAGAGCTTGAGGATATCATCATCAACAACTCTTCACCCTGGGCCAGCCATAGGAGATATAAATCCAATCTGGAGAAGAACAACAATACATATCATGCCATTACTTTCATGCTTGTCTTTTTCTGCTTTCTGGTCTCTGTTCTCTTTTAGAAAACAAAACTTGTATGCAAATTCATGATCCTACAGATTAGTGTGTGTGTATGTGTGCATGTGTGTGTACTATTAGAAAAGAAGAAAGTTGTTGTTTATACTCCCATTCTGAAAAACCAGACCCATTGCCATCAAGTTGGTTCCAACTCATAGCGACCCTACAGGGCAGAGTAGAACTGCCCTATAGGATTTCCAAGGCTGTAATCTTTACGGGACCAGACTGCCACATCTTTCTCTTGTGGAGCGGCTGGTGGGTTTGAACTGCCAACCTTTTGGTTAGTAGCCGAGTGCTTAACCATTGCATCATCAGGGTTCCTCATTATTAAAAAAAAAAAAAAAATCCGTTGCTGTCGAGTTGATTCTGACTCATAGTGACCCTATAGGACAGAGTAGAACCATCCCATAGGGTTTCCAAGGAGCCGCTGGTGGTTTTGAACTGCAGACTGGTTAGCAGCTGAGCTCTTAACCACTGCTTCTCATTAGCCAGTCCAAAATTCCCTGTTACCAATATATGCCATCCCCCTCTTACCAATGAGGAGACAGTCTTGAAGAGCTAAGTCACCTGCCTGAGGTTACACACTAAGTGGCAGAGCTGGATTTCCAACCCACACCTGTCTGGCCCCAAAGCCACGTGCCTGATCCTCACAATTGACAAATCCATTCTTCCTAGTGTTCCACTGATAAGGGTAAGAACTTCAAATACCCATTTAGAGAATAAGCTCGGGGCAGCCAGGGCAGTGCACCCCTCAGAACTCCCTTCCAGAGAAAACCTGCCACGATGAGAGCAGTTAGCTGACAGCCTCCAGCTGTGGTACCTTCGGGATCCACCACAGGGTTTGCAACAAGGACACTCCCCCCACCTAGCTTCAGCCAATAACTTAGCAATGCAGGAACACTAGGGCTTGGAGTTTCTGTTCAACCTGGGACTCCTCTACAGACAATCTATCACCTGGAGCTCCCCATTGTACTGGCCAGAATGGTCTCCAAGCTGCACTGCTGTCTAGGACTCCAACAACCTGATCATCCACCCTTTCTCTTCTCACAGGTATCAGACTTGCATCATGTTCTACAGACCCTCCCTACCTACTCCTGCTCCATCATCTCTTTATTGTTCATACGCATTGTCTCTAATATACCTCTTGTATTTCTAAGTCTACGTTTTTGTTTTTTTGTATAATTAATTTTAGTTTTATGTTTTAGCAGAACATACACCAGTTCAACAATTTCTACATGTACACTTCAATGACATAGATTATATTCTTTGGGTTATACATTCTCACCTTCCTTTTACAAGTTGTTCCTCCTCCATTAACATAAACTCCCTGCACTTTATGTTTTCTATCTCATCTTTCAAGTTCCTATTGTCAATTTAATCCCACATGTTGTTGTTAGGTGCTGTTGATTCAGCTCCGACCCTATGTATAACAGAACAAAACACTGCCGCCTCCTGTGCCATCCTCACAATCTTTGCTGTTTGAGCCCATTGTTGCAGCCATCTCGTTGAGGGTCTTCCTCTTTTTCTCTGACCTTCTACCTTACCAAGCATGATGTTCTTCTCCAAGGACTGGTCCCTCCTGATAACATGTCCAAAGTATGTGACACAAAGTCTCACCATTCTTGTTCCAAGGGGCACTCTGGCTGTACTTTTTCCAAGACAGACTTGTTTGTTCTTCTGGCAGTCCATGCTATATTCGGTATTCTTTGCCAGCACCATAATTCAAAGGCGTCAATTCTTCTTTGGTCTTCCTTATTCATTGTCCAGCTTTCACATGCATATGAGGTGATTGAAGATATCATGACTTGGGTCAGGTGCACCGTGGCCCTTGAAGTGACATCTTTGTTTTTCAATGCTTTAAAGCGGTCTTTTGCAGTAGATTTGCCCAATGCAATATGTCACTTGATTCTTGACTGCTGCTTCCGTGGGCATTGATTTTGTATCCAAGTAAAACGAAACCGTTGACAACTTCAATCTTTTCTTCATTTATCATGATGTTGCTTATTGGTCCAGTGGTAAGGATTTTTCCCCCATATAAAAATAGATCTAAAAAGAGCACAATGCTCAACGCACACGTTCTTTACTAGTTAAGCTAAACTATTGTTTGGTTTTAAGAAGACTTCAGGGGATATTTTTGGTTTAGAGTTTAAGGTTTAAAGATTATCTCAGGGCAGTAGTTTCAGATGTTCAGGCAGAAAGTCTGCAGTACATAAGAATTTGAAATTCTGTTCTGCATATTGCCCCTTTTAATCAGGATTGATCTACAGAGTCTTTGATTAAAATGTTCAGTAACGGTAGCCAGGCCACTATCCAGTTCTTGTAGTCTCATGGCAGAGAAGACAGTTGTTCATGGAATCAGTTAGCCACGCATTCCATTTTCTCCTCTTATTCTTGACTCTCCTTCTTCCTCTGTTGCTTCAAGCAAATAGAGACGAATTGTAACTTGGATGGCTGCTTGCAAGCTTTTAAGACCCCAGTCACTATTCAATGAACTAAGAAGTAGAGCAGAACCACTAAACATGGTATTAGGCCAATTAACTGGGATGTCCCATGAAACTATGACCCTAAATCTCCAAAACAAGGGGAACTAAATCCCAGGAAGTGTTTGGTTGTACATAAGCAGCCTTAGCAGCTACTCTCTCTTTTTTTTGTTGTTGTGAAAAATAGCTTGAGGATACACCTTCCTTTCTATTCTTGTGAGTATATCTATCACACAACTTTTGCCGATTCTACTTTTTACAGAAAAAAAAAATTTTTTTTTTTTTTGGTGTATAATTTATTGACAGCAATTACATTAATCAGTTGTGCAACCCTACCCTTAATCAATGCAATTTTTCCATTACTGTAAACTGAAACTCAGTACTTCATAAGTCATAACCACACCACTTTCCTCCCTCCCACCCTTGGTAACCACTAATAAAATTTGGTCTCTATAGATTTGCCTGTTCTTATCTTTTTATGTAAGGAGGTCTTAAAATATTTGTCCTTTTGTGATTGACTTATTTAACTCAGCATAATATCTGAGCTCCATCCATATTGTAGTGTGTATCAAGACTTCGTTTCTCTTGCTGGCTGAGTAGCATTCCATTGTGTGTATGTACCACAATTTGCTTACTCATTCCTCCACTGATGGGCATTTAAAAGGTTGTGTCTTAGGTAGCTAATGCTGCTGTAACAGAAATATCACAAGTGGATGACTTTAACAAAGAGAAGTTTATTCTCTCACAGCCCAGTAGGCTAGAAGTCCAAATTCAGGGTGCTGGCTCCAAGGGAAGGCTTTCTCTGTTGGCTCTGAAGGAAGGTTCTTGTGATACATCAGTCTTGCCTTAGTCTGGAAGCATCTCAGCACAGGAACCTCAGGTCCAAAGAACACGCTCTGCTACCGGTGCTGCTTTCTTTGTGGTATGAGGTCCCCAACTCTCTGCTTACTTCTTTCTCCTTTTATCTCTTGAGAGGTAAAAGGTGGTACAGGCCACACCTCAGGGAAACTCCCTTTATATTGGTTCAAGGATATGACCTGGTAAGGGTGTTACGATCCCACATTAATCCTCCTTAACATAAAATTACAATCGCAAAATGGAGGACAACCACAGAATACTGGGAATCGTGGCCTAATCAAGTTGATACACACATTTTTGTAGGACATAATTCAATCCAGGACAGGTTGTTTTCACCTTTTGGCTATTGTGAATACTGCTGCAATAAACATTAGTGTACAAGTATGTGTTTGAGTTTCTGCTTTCAAGTCTTTTGGGTATATACTTAGGAGTGGAATTGCTGGGTCATATAGTAGTTCTATTTTTAGTTTTTTGAGGAGCCACCACACTGTGTTCCACAATGGCTGTACCATTTTACTTTCCCACCAGTGATGGATAAGTGCTCTAATTTCTCCACAGCCTCAATAACATTTGTGATTTTTTTTTGTTTATCTTAGCCATCCTAGTGGGAGTGAAATGGTATCTCATTGTGGTTTTGATTTGCATCTCTCTGATTGCTAATGATGTGAAGCATCTTTTCATGTTTTTGGTGGCCATTTCAGTATCGTCTTTGTTGAAATGTCTACTCAAGTTCTTTGTCCATTTTTTGATTAGATTGTCTTTTTGTTGTTAAGTTGTCAAGGTTTTTTTTTTTTTTTTAAATATATTTTAGTTATTAGATTCTTATTGGATATATGGTGTCATGGATTGAATTGTGTCCACCCAAAATATATGTCAACTTGGCTAGGTCATGATTCTCTTGTATGATTGTATGATTGTCTACCATTTTATAATATGATGTGATTTCCCTATGTGTTGTAAACCCTATCTCTATGATGTAATAAAATGGATTAGTGGCAGTTGTATGGATGAAATCTACAAGATTGGATTATGTTTTAAGTCAATTTCTTTTGAGATTTAAAAGAAGGAAGTGAGCAGAGAGACATGCCCTGCATTTTCTTCTAAGAACTTTATGGTTTTAGCTTTCACATTTAGGTTTTTAATCCATTTGAGTTTGTTTTTGTGTAGGGTATGAGGCATGTATCCTGTATTATTTTTCTGCAGGCAGAAATCCAAGTTTTCTAACCCCATTTATTGAAGAAACCCTTCTTTCCCTTCAAATAGATTTAGCGCCCTTGGTGGAAGACTCATTGACAACAAACGATATGCAGATGACACAACCTTGCTTGCTGAAAGCGAAGAGGATTTGAAGCTCTTACTGATGAAGATACAAGTATAGCCTTCAGTATGGATTACACTCAGCATAAAACAAAAATCCTCACAACTGGACCAATAAGCAACATCATGATAAACAGATAAAAGATTGAAGTTGTCAAGGGTTTCATTTTCCTTAAATACACAATCAACACCCATGGAAGCAGAAATCAAGAAATCAAACGATGTATTACATTGGGCAAATCTGCAAAGGACCTCTTCAAAGTGTTGAAAAGCAAAGATGTCACTTTGAGGACTAAGATGTGCCTGACCCAAGCAATGATATTTTCGATCACCTCATATGCATGTGAAAGCTAGACAATGAATAAGGAAGACCAAAGAAGAATTGATGCCTTTGAATTATGGTGTTGGCAAAGAATATTGAATATAGCATGGACTGCCAGAAGAACAAAAAAGTCTGTCTTGGAAGAAGTACAGCCTGAGTGCCCCTTGGAACAAGGATGGTGAGACTTTGTGTCACGTACTTTGGACATATACTCAAGAGAGACCAGTCCCTGAAGAAGTATGTAATCATTGGCAAGGTAGAAGGTCAGAGAAAAAGAGGAAGACCCTCAACGAGATGGATTGACACAGTGGCTGCAACAATGGGCTCAAACATAACAAAGATTGTGAGGATGGCACAGGACCCGGCAGTGTTTTGTTCTGTTATACATAGGGTGAGAACTGACTCAACGGCACCTAACAATAACAACAACCCTTGTCAAAAATCAGTTGACCATAAATGTGTGGTGGGTGTCCTAGTTATCTAGTGCTACTGTAACAGAAATGCCACAAGTGAATGGCTTCAACAAATAGAGGTTTATTGTCTCAGAGTTTAGTAGACTAGAAGTCTGAATTCAAAGCATCAGCTCCAGTGGGGAAGCTTTTCTCTCTGTCGGCTCTGGGGGAAGGGTTTTGTCATCAATCTTTCCCTTATCTAGAAGATTCTCAGCTCAGGGACCCTGGGTCCAAAGGAAGCCCTCACTCCCAATTCTTTCTTGGTGGCATGAGATCCCCCTGTCTCTCTGCTTGATTCTTTCTTTCATATCTGAAAAGAGATTGACTCAAGATACAATCTAATCTTGTAGATTGAATGGTGACTCATTAGCATAACAGCTTCTAATCCTGCCTCATTAACATCATAAAGGTAGGATTTACAGCACGTAGTAAAATCACATCAGATAACAAAATGGTAGACGATCACGCAATAGTGGGAATCATGGCATAGCCAAATTGATAAACATTTTGAGGGAACACAGTTCAATCCATAATAGTGGATTTATTTATGGACTGTCATTTCTATTCCATTGGTCTATGTGTCGATTGTTATACCAGTACCAGGCTATTTTGATTACTGTAGCTGTATATTTTAAAATCAGGAAACGTGAGTCCTCCTACTTTGTTCTTCTCTTTCACACTGCTTTAGCTATTTGGGACCTCTTGCCATTCTATATAAAGTTGACGATTGTTTTTTTCTCTTTCGGGTAAAGAAGCTGTTGGAATTTTGATTGAGATTACAGTGAATATATACATCACTTTTGGTAGTATTGACATCTTAACAATATTAAGTCTTCTAATCCATGAACATGGAACATTTTTCCATTTATTTAAGTCTCCTTAAATCTCTTTCAGCAGTGTTTTATAATTTTCATTCTGTAAGTCTTTTACAACCCTTGTTAAATTTATTCCTAGGTATTTTATTCTCTTAGCTTCTATTGTAAATGGAATCATTTCCCTAATTTCCCTTTCAGATTTCTCATTGCTGATGTATAGAAAACCAACTAATTTTTTTCTGTTGGCGTTGTAGACTAAAACATTGCTAAATTGCTCTATTAGCTATAGAAGCTTTCTTGAGGATTATTTGGGATTTTCTATATATTGGATCATGTCATCTACAAATAGAGATAATTTTACTTCTTCTTTCCCCATCTGGATACTTTTTATTTCTTTTTCTTGTCTTATTGCTCTGGCTAGGACTTTTAATACAATATTAAGTAGAAGTGGCACCTTTCACTTTTTCCCAATTTCAAGGCAAAAGCTCAATTTTTTTCCATTAAGTATAATGTTGGCTGTTGGTTTTTTATATATGCCCTGAATCATACTGAGGAATTTCTCTTCTATTTCAATGTTCTTCAAGAAAGGATGTTGGATTTTATCAAATGCATCCGTAAAGATAATCATGTGGTTCCTTTGTTCTATTGATGTGGTGTATTACATTGATTGATTTTCTAATGTTTAACCATCATTGCATTCCTGGAATAAATCCCACTTGGTCATGCTGTGTGACTTTTTTAATATGCTGTTGGACTCTGCTTGCTAGTATTTTGTTGAGTATTTTTGCAAATACATTCATAAGGGATATTGGCCCTGTAGTTTTTTTTTTTTTTTTTTGGTAGGTTTTTGTCTTGTTTTGGTATTAGGGTTATGTTTGCTTCATAGAATGAATTAGGTAGTCTTCCTTCCTTCTCTGTCTTTTGGAAGAGTTTAAACAAGATTGGTGTCAGCTCTTCTCTAAATGTTTGGTAGAGTTCCCCAGTGAAGACATATGGTCCAGGGCTTTTTTTTATCGGGCAGTTTTTGATCACTGATTCAATCTCTTCACTTGTTATGGGTCTGTTGAGATTTCTATTTCCTCTTGAGTCAGTTTGGTTAGGTTGTGTACTTCTAAGAATTTGTCCACTTCATCTAGTTATCCAGTTTGTTGCCACACAGTTGTTCATAATATTCTGTCATAATTCTCTTTGTTTCTTTCAGGTCAGTTGTAATGTCTCCTATTTCATTTCTTATTTGGGTTATTTGCATCTTTTCTCTTTTTTTCTTTGCAGTCTAGCTAAAAGTTTGTCATTTTTTTTGATCTTTTCAAAGAACCAACTTTTGGTTTTGTTGCATCTATTGTTTTTCTTTTTAAATTTTATTTATTCCTGCTCTGATCTTTATTATTTTCTTTCTTCTGGTAGGTTTACGCTTAGTTTGCTCTTTTCTTTCTAGTTCCTCAAATTGTGTATTCTAACTCTGTCTTGGTGTGTGTTCTCTGACACAAGCTCCTTGAGAGAAGGGCCATCCCACATAATCTTTTTTATTCTCCACAATACCTAGTATAATAATAAAAAAAAACATTGTACATAATAAGTTTATTGATTTTGTTTGAATGAACAAGCACTATTCCATGATGGCAAATTAATAGTTTCAATAGCTACTCCTTCTGGGGAAGCTCTGGGTCCAAAGGTCCAGAATGATTCAGGTCAAGGATGGCTTTAGACCATCAGTTTCACTAACAGATTTTGTTTAAATGAGGATTCCTGGGCCCACTCCCAAAGATTCTGATTCAGAAGGTATAGGGTAGGAACAGGACACTCCATTTCTAGGGAGCACCTCCCAGGGAATTCTGAGCCAGGTGATCCTCAGACCATACTTGAGATAGGTTTTTTTTTTTTTTTTTTATTAACTTTTATTGAGCTTCTGGTGAACGTTTACAAATCAAGTCAGTCTGTCACATATAAGTTTACATACATCTTACTCCGTACTCCCACTTGCTCTCCCCCTAATGAGTCAGCCCTTCCAGTCTCTCCTTTCGTGACAATTTTGCCTGCTTCCAACTCTCTCTATCCTCCCATCCCCCCTCCAGACAGGAGATGCCAACACAGTCTCAAGTGTCCACCTGATATAATTAGCTCACTCTTCATCAGCATCTCTCTCCTACCCACTGTCCAGTCCCTTTCATGTCTGATGAGTTGTCTTCGGGGATGGTTCCTGTCCTGTGCCAACAGAAGGTTTGGGGACCATGACCGCCGGGATTCCTCTAGTCTCAGTCAGACCATTAAGTATGATCTTTTTGTGAGAATTTGGGGTCTGCATCCCACTGATCTCCTGCTCCCTCAGGGGTTCTCTGTTGTACTCCCTGTTAGGGCAGTCATCGATTGTGGCCGGGCACCAACTAGTTCTTCTGGTCTCAGGATGATGTAGGTCTCTGGTTCATGTGGCCATTTCTGTCTCTTGGACTCTTAGTTGTCGTGTGACCTTGGTGTTCTTCATTCTCCTTTGATCCGGGTGGGTTGAGACCAATTGATGCATCTTAGATGGCTGCTTGTTACCATTTAAGACCCCAGACGCCACGTTTCAAAGTGGGATGCAGAATGATTTCATAATAGAATTACTTTGCCAATTGACTTAGAAGTCCCCTTAAACCATGTTCCCCAGACCCCCGCGCTTGCTCCGCTGAGCTTTGAAGCATTCATTTTATCCCGGAAACTTCTTTGCTTTTGGTCCAGTCCAATTGAGCTGACCTTCCATGTATTGAGTATTGTCCTTCCCTTCACCTAAAGCAGTTCTTATCTACTAATTAATCAGTAAAATACCCTCTCCTTCCCTCCCTCCCCTCCTCGTAACCACAAAAGTATGTGTTCTTCTCCATTTTTTCTATTTCTCAAGATCTTATAATAGTGGTCTTATACAATATTTGTCCTTATGCCTCTGACTGATTTCGCTCAGCATAATGTCTTCCAGATTTCTCCATGTTATGAAATGTTTCACAGATTCGTCACTGTTCTTTATCGATGCGTAGTATTCCATTGTGTCAATATACCACAATTTATTTACCCATTCATCCGTAGGTGGACACCTTGGTTGCTTCCAGCTTTTTGCTATTGTAAACAAAGCTGCAATAAACATGGGTGTGCATATATCTGTTTGTGTGAAGGCTCTTGTATCTCTAGGGTATATTCCGAGGAGTGGGATTTCTGGGTTGTATGGTAGTTCTATTTCTAACTGTTTAAGATAATGCCAGATAGATTTCCAAAGTGGTTGTACCATTTTACATTCCCACCAGCAGTGTATAAGAATTCCAATCTTTCCGCAGCCTCTCCAACATTTATTATTTTGTGTTTTTTGGATTAATGCCAGCCTTGTTGGAGTGAGATGGAATCTCATCGTAGTTTTAATTTGCATTTCTCTAATGGCTAATGATCGGGAGCATTTTCTCATGTATCTGTTGGCTGCCTGAATATCTTCTTTAGTGAAATGTGTGTTCATATCCTTTGCCCACTTCTTGATTGGGTTGTTTGTCTTTTTGTGGTTGAGTTTTGACAGAATCATGTAGATTTTAGAGATCAGGTGCTGCTCGGAGATGTCATAGCTGAAAATTCTTTCCCAGTCTTTAGGTGGTCTTTTTACTCTTTTGGTGAAGTCTTTAGATGAGCATAGGTGTTTGATTTTTAGGAGCTCCCAGTTATCGGGTTTCTCTTTGTCATTTTTGGTAATGTTTTGTATTCTGTTTATGCCTTGTATTAGGGCTCCTAAGGTTGTCCCTATTTTTTCTTCCATGGTCTTTATCGTTTTAGTCTTTCTGTTTAGGTCTTTGATCCACTTGGAGTTAGTTTTTGTGCTTGGTGTGAGGTATGGGTCCTGTTTCATTTTTTTGCAAATGGATATCCAGTTATGCCAGCACCATTTGTTAAAAAGACTCTCTTTTCCCCAATTAACTGACACTGGGCCTTTGTCAAATATCAGCTGCTCATATGTGGATGGATTTATATCTGGGTTCTCAATTCTGTTCCACTGGTCTATGTGCCTGTTGTTGTACCAATACCAGGCTGTTTTGACTACTGTGGCTGTATAATAGCTTCTGAAATCAGGTAGAATGAGGCCTCCCACTTTCTTCTTCTTTTTCAGTAATGCTTTGCTTATCCAAGGCTTCTTTCCCTTCCCTATGAAGTTGGTGATTTGTCTATCACCTTAAAAAATGACATTGGAATTTGGATCGGAAGTGCATTGTATGTATAGATGGCTTTTGGTAGAATAGACATTTTTACTATGTTAAGTCTTCCTATCCATGAGCAAGGTATGTTTTTCCACTTAAGTATGTCCTTTTGAATTTCTTGTAGTAGAGCTTTGTAGTTTTCTTTGTATAGGTCTTTTATATCCTCGGTAAGATTTATTCCTAAGTATTTTATCTTCTTGGGGGCTACTGTGAATGGTATTGATTTGGTTATTTCCTCTTCGATGTTCTTTTTGTTGATGTAGAGGAATCCAAGTGATTTTTGTATGTTTATCTTATAACCTGAGACTCTGCCAAACTCTTCTATTAGTTTCAGTAGTTTTCTGGAGGATTCTGTCGGGTTTTCTGTGTATAAGATCATGTCATCTGCAAATAGAGATAATTTTACTTCCTCCTTGCCAATCTGGATGCCTTTTATTTCTTTGTCTAGCCTAATTGCCCTGGCTAGGACTTCTAGCACAATGTTGAATAAGAGCGGTGATAAAGGGCATCCTTGTCTGGTTCCCGTTCTCAAGGGAAATGCTTTCAGGCTCTCTCCATTTAGAGTGATGTTGGCTGTTGGCTTTGCATAGATGCCCTTTATTATGTTGAGGAATTTTCCTTCAATTCCTATTTTGCTGAGAGTTTTTATCATAAATGGGTGTTGGACTTTGTCAAATGCCTTTTGTGCATCAATTGATAAGATCATGTGGTTTTTGTCTTTTGTTTTATTTATGTGGTGGATTACATTAATGGTTTTTCTAATATTAAACCAGCCTTGCATACCTGGTATAAATCCCACTTGGTCGTGGTGAATTATTTTTTTGGTATGTTGTTGAATTCTATTGGCTAGAATTTTGTTGAGGATTTTTGCATCTGTGTTCAGAGATAGGTATCTTTTGAGAATAACTAAATAGCTATGAAGTTCTCCCATCCTACCCCAACCACCGCCATAGTTAGTGGCTTTAGATGTCTTTATAAATCTGGAAGAATCTTGGCATCTTAGGACTGGGCTTCATCTACCTTTTGGATATGTTTCAGTCTGGCTTTTAAAATAAATAGGATCCCAAGGGTAGAGAATAAAGATTGCCTTAAACCTGGAAGAGACATAAATTGGCAGTATCACCAGCTGACATTTGCATATTGTCTGAGATTATGAATGGTAAGCAGATAGCTCATTTCACAATGTGGATGGCTAACATGTGAGTCATTGTGGATGCACTAGTTCAATTTAGTCCAACGCTGTCTGCCTTTTGTTCCAGCAGAATGTCTTCTGTTCATCTATTATTCTTCCTGCAAGGGTAATCTAAACCATCTTTCCCACTCCTCCAAGAAAACACCTTCTTCCAATTCCCATTGCCCTTTGTACTTCCTTCCATGTGAGTAAATAGTATTTAAATTGCTTGCTTTTTATGTATCTTTTCTACCCAATAGCCTGCAAAATTTTGGGACATGAAGACCATTTCTTTTGATCTCTTTATTCCCATGTCTTCCACAGTATCTAGACCATTGTAGGAGGTCAGTTGATGGGATAGATAAATGGATGGATGGATGGATGGAAAGATACACGGAAGAAAAGAAAGAAGGATGGGAGAATAGAAGTAGGGATGGATTAAAGATGACCAGACATCTTTCTGGGACTGCTTCATTTTACATTACTTCCCACACTCATATCCAGTATCACATTAACTTAAAAAGATATGTCACAGAAATATATATTCATTTGGTTCGTGGTCTCAACTAATTTAAAATCTACTTTAAATGAATTGAAAACATTTATGAGAACTTTAAAAAACGTAGATTGCATAAAGCTGTGTGATATAGGGGGTTTTAGAAGTAGTCTGAGGTTAAAATTCCACTTTGCTACTTATAGTTTTTGTAAATTCAGTTTCTTTATCTGTCAATGGGATCAATAATATTTATATCATAACATTTTTGTACATCCTAGGCAAGTGTCTGGCACATAGTAATGGCTCAATAAATATGAATTACCTTCTTTTCTGGCCAGAGCTTAATAGAATCCTTGTATTTGGAGATCAAAACCATGGAATCATTTTTATTTTTTAATTTCCAAATGCACAGACAGTTTAGATGCTCTGTAAATACATGTTAGATGAATGAGAAAACTGTTTCATTGCTTTTGGCTTAGTCCAAATTCTAATATTAGTTCCTTTCAGTGTTAGCAAGTGAACTTCAAAGCATAGCAACATGATTCAAAAGATTAAGGTTTTCTATCCAGAAATCTTGATTTAAATCTTTAGTGGTTGACTTTTCAGAAGAGTGCAAATGTTGGCATTATCTTCTTTATTAGCAATTTGTAAAGAACTGGGATCTCACACAGCTGTGCGCAGCTCAAAGATGTACCAAGCAAAGAATAAATTTCCTGCCCACACAAACTCAAGGCAAAAAACCACAAGCTGTCTTATATTATTCTGACAGCCCAAGAAAGGTTTCTTGTTTTTCTTATAAGGAAACTTGATGAAATTATAAGAAGTTTCTACTATGTGGAATTTTTACCTTTTGAAATTATTAAAGCAGATGATACATTTGTTATAATAGAGACTAAAGACTCAAGGGAAGAGCCCTGGTGACACAGTGGTTAAAGTACTCTGCTGCTAATCAAAAGGTCACTGGTTCAAACCCACCAGCTGCTCTGTGGAAGAAAGATGTGGCCATCAGCTTCCTTAAAGATTTACAGTCTTGGAAATCTTATAGGCAGTCCTACTCTGTCCTGTAAGATCACTGTGAGTTGGAATCAACTCGACTACAACGAGTTTGGTTTTTGGTTTAAAGACTCAGGAGTTACAGAATTTGATAGATCTCACTCTAGCAATTTAGCAGCAAATGAAAATTCCTGTTCAAGCCTCAAGATCAGGGGTATGATCTGTACTGGGTCATCTCATACCCTTCTCCAAAATGCATTCTGATAGTTACAAGTTATGGTAGTCAAAATTGTAGCTGAGGCCCAAGTCACAGGAGCCAGGCCTCCTCAAAATACTACTGGAGCCCACTTCTCATAGAACACACAGCAATAGGAAAAGGTGATTCAACAGTGGCAGTTCTGCTTTCAGCTACATTTACTGGGAGTCATCAGTACAGAATAGTCAGAGAGGGCTGCAGAAATCTCACAGTCTCAGTAAAGCTGAGTACTAGGCCAGGACGAAGGAAATTCATCTACTGGGCATTACTTATGTGAGAGGCACTAAACTTTTTTATTAATGTATGCATTCATTTACACCCTTTCTCTTTTTTTTAATTGTGATTTAAGTGAAATTTTACAATTCCAGTCAGTTTCTCATACAAAAACCCATACACACATTGTTATATGACCCTAGTTGCTCACCCCACAATGTGACAGCACGCTCCTTCTCTCCACCGTATATTTCCTGTGTCCATTCAACCCACTTCTGTCCCCTCTGCTTTCTCATCTCGCCTCCAGACAGGAGCTGCCCACATAGTTTCATGTGTCTACTTGAGCTAAGAAGCACACTCCTCACCGGTATCATTTTGTCTCTTATAGTTCAGTCTAATCTTTGTCTGAAGAGTTGGCATCAGGAATGGTTTTAGTTTGGGGCTAACAGAGAGTCTGAGGGCCATGACCTCTGGGGTCCCTCCTATCTCAGTCAGACCATTAAGTCTGCTCTTTTTACTAGAATTTGAGGCCTGCATCTCACTTTTCTTCTGCACCATCAGGGATTCTCTGTTTTGTTCCCTGTACCCTGACTCTTTCTAAAAGGCAGGGAAATCCGCTTATAAGAAAACAACTAAGTGGGGATACTATACAATAGGAACTAAAGATGAAGACAGAGGAAGGTAGTACACGTAGTGCACTCCAGTATTCCGAAGATGAGAAGACCACAGATTTGGGGAAGATCAGGAGCTTATTTTTGGAAATGTTGATTTCCAGAGAGCTATTAGATATCCAAGGAACCCTGAGTGGCACAAACAGTTAAGTGTTGGTCTGCTAACTGAAAAGTTGGCAGTTTGAACCCCCCCCAGAGGTGCCTCAAAAGAAAGGCCTAATGACCCACTTCCAAAAGATCAGTCATGAAAACCCAATGGAGCACAGTTCTACTCTGCAACACATAGGGTTGCCATGAGTTGGAATCAACTCAATGGCAACTGGTTTGGTTTTTTGGTTTTGGATTAGACATCCAAGTAGAGATGGCAAGTAAGCTTTGAATATACAAGTCTGGAATTCATAATAAAAGTATGGGCTGGAAATAAATATTTGGATGTCATTGGCATATAGATTTGTGTATAATGTCATAATGAGATGACCAAGGAAGTAAAGATAGAGAAGAGGATCAAGGACTAACCCCTGAAGCACTCCAACATTAAGAGTAAGGAATCAACAGAAGAGGCTGAGGGGGAATTATCAATAAAATAGAATAAAATAAAGACAGTGTGGTGTCTAGGAAGCAAGTGAAGAAAGTATGCCAAAAAGAAAAGAGTCACCAACAGTAGGATAAAGCTGCTAAGTCTAATAAGATGAGGACTGAGGATCTGACGATTGCATTCAATAATATAGAGGTCATTGGTGATCTTGACAAGAGCTGTTTAGGTGCAGACCTAGGGGCAGAAGCCTGACTGTAGTGGATTTAAGAAACAAAGTGAGGAAAGGAATTAGAGACATATAGATATCTCTTTGAGGAAATCTGTTGCAAAGGGGAGTAAAAAAAAAGGTATGGTAACTGGTGGGGGGAAGTGGGCTCAAATGCCCATGAGGATAAAAGCCAGGAAAGAGTAAAAAGCTGTTAATTTAGGAGAGAGGCAACAAATTGTTGAAGCAATGTCTGTGTTGGTTATCTAGTGCTGCTATAACAGGAATATCACAAGTAGATGGCTTTACCAAAGAGAAACTTATTCTCTCACAGTCTAGGAGGGTAGAAGTCCAAATTCAGGGTGCCAGCCACAGGCGAAGGCTTTCTTTGTCAGCTCTGGGGGGAAGGTCCTTGTCATCAATCTTCCCCCAATGGGGTGATTCTCAGCACAGGGACCCTGGGTCCGAAGGACATGCAGTTCTCCTAGCTCTTCTTTCTTAGTGGTATGAAGTTCCCCTGTCTCTCTGCTTGCTGCTGTCCCTTATATCTCAAAAGAGATTGGTTTAAGACACAACCTAATCTTGTATATTGAGTCGTTAATATAACTCATTAATATAACTGCCGCTAATCCGACCTCATTAACATTATAAAAGTAGATTTACAACACATAGGAAAATCAAATCAGATGACAAAATTGTGGACAATCAGACAATACTGGGAATCGTGGTCTAGCCAAGTTGACTAATGTTTTTGGGAGACACAATTCAATCCATGACCATGTCCTTGCATAGGTGAGGGAGCCTGGGATCTGGTGCACATGAGAAGTTAAATAGCACATATCATCCCTCTAACTCAAGGCAGGAAGACAGGGTGTGTGGGTGCAGATGCTTACAAGTCAAGGTGGTAGTGGGGTCAGCTGAAGATCTCTTCTAATTAATTCAGTTTTTTCAGTAAGGGAGGAAGGAAGAGCATCAGCTGAGAGCAGAACTATGGGAGGAAATGTTGGAGATTTGAGGAAAGAGAAAAAGGTGTATAGTAAGTACCTTACAAAGTGGGACAATGGATGAATGGGAGGCATACAGTATGAATTCCTGGCAGCATCACAGCATCCTGGGCCAACTGAGGTTTGTTGTCATAAATTCAAAGTGAGATCAGTCAGAGTGGTTGTGTTTTTCTCCAACAAGCTTCAAGGGTAGATGCCCCGTAGGCAGAGAGGTGAATTTAATGAGGGTATGATGAAATGGGAGATGGACAATGGAGATTGTTGTTGTGAGGTGCTATAGAGTCCGTACAACAGAATGAAGCACTGCCTAGTCCAGTGCCATCCTCACAAATGTTATTTGAGCCCATCATTGCAGCTACTGTGTGAGTCTATCTTGTTAAGTGTCTCCTCTTTTTCACTGACCCTCTACTTTACTTAGTATGAAGTCCTTCTCCAGGGATTGGTCCCTCCTGATAACACGTCCAAAGTATGTGAGACAAAGTCTCACCATCCTCACTTCTAATAAGCATTCTGGCACTACTTCTTTCAAGGCAGGCTTGTTCATTCTTCTGGTAGTCCATGGTATATTCAACGCCATAATTCAAAGGCAGTAATTCTTTTTTGGTCTTCCTTATTCATTGTCTAGCTGTTGCATGCATTATGAGGTAATTGAAAACACCATGCCTTGGGTCAGGCGAGCCTCAGTTCTCAAGGTGACATCTTTGCTTTTTAACAAGTTAAAGAGGTGTTTTGCAGCAGGTTTGCCCAGTGCACTGTTTGATTTCTTAACTGCTGCTTCCGTGGGCGTTGTTTGTGGATCCAAGTAAAATGAAATCCTTGACAACTTCAATATTTTCTCCGTTTATCATGATGCAAACAAAGATGTAAACAAGGGGGTGATTATAATGACTGACCAGGACATTTAAGCTGAGTGAGTAGAGTAGTGAGAGCATATCAAGGGAATGAAGGACAGTGAAAAGTTTTGGGGTTCACTGGATAGAATGTTTTGGTGAGCAAAAGACAGAAAATTGTCACATGCGATGACTAAACTTTATACCCGGAGACCCTGCCCACTAGTAAAACTCAGCCTTATGAATATACCAGACAATCAATTCCTGCTCCTTTGAGCCAGAAAACTTCCTAGGGAGCTTGGAATGGGAAAGAAGACTGAAATACCCCCTTCACCAGTAATATTCACAAAAATAAGACAAGAGTATAAATGACATTCTTTGCATCATCATTGCAGTAAATGCAACAGTGAGTTTCACAGAGCTTTTTCTTTTTTTCTTCTTCTTATGGCAGTCTTTAACGGAGGCTTCTGGTATCACTCTAAGACTCGGTTCTGACATTAAATTTAGTACCATCTTGTGATTGTCCCAAGGATAGTGGGATCAACAACCTGCTGTCTAAAAATTAGTTCAGATGTCAAGACAGATGATGCCATACACGCACACACTTAGATAGTAGTAAGGGATTCATTATTCATGTACTGAGGCTTTCTGCGGAGAGCAGGGAAGCCTGCTGGAGAGAAGGAAGGTGCACGTGGCTTTGGATTTGTCAGTGGTTAGGGGGTAGGGTGAAGTGAGGTGAACTCCACTGGAACCAAGGGTGAACACAAGCCTTCTTATGTCTTGCCTGGATATGGGGCAAAAAGGAGAAAGGGGAGGGGTTGGACCTGACAGCTGTCGGTAGTCAAACATAAAAAATGGAGTCAATGTTTTTATTGCAAATATATACCACAAATCTATCAGGTAATAGGTATAGCATGGTGTTTAAAATCTTAAATTTTGGTGTCAGGCTGGAGTTTAAATCCTAGCTTTTTAGCTGTGTAACCTTAGCTTTTTGACCTTAGGCAAATTACTTAGCTTCTCTGCTGCATCTCAGTTTTCTCATCTGGAAAAGGACAGGAAAAGTAGTTAACTCCTGAGTTTTTGTGGGCTTTATAATGTTGCTAAACTGCTTAGCTTAGCTTTACATTTCAGCTAGCTGCACACATTAATTTATGAAAATTCTGTGATTGATGTTTCCATTTAAGGGTGTGTGTAATCTTCATGACTAAGCCATGTTGTGTTGGTAATGGCTTCTAATTTGTCAGTGAACCTCTTGGTTAGCTGCCATACCTCTTAACCACCGTGCCATCAGGGCTCCACAAATAATTTACTTCTCTTAATTTTGAAAGCGAGTTCAAGTACACATTCACTGCACAAAAATCAGCTTTTTACTTTGTGCTGTTCTGTTTAAGCTCCTCTAATAGTTAATGAATTCCTCGGTGGTGCGAACAGTTAACACGCTGGGCTGTTAACCAAAAGTTTGGTGGTTCGAGTCCACTCAGAGGCACTGCGGAAGAAAAGCCTATGGATCTACTTCCAAAAAATTAGCCTATGGAGCACAGTTCTACTCTGACACACATGGGGTCCCCATGAGCCAGAATCAACTCCATGGTAACCGGTACTGGCTAATAGTTAATAGTTAAAAAACAAAACACTAGAAAAAAACAGGGATAGACTCTTGGGTGAATCTGTTTCTGAAGTAAAGTATTCTTTTATGTTAGGTATTTTTGAGGTTTGATTTTTCATATATGGATTTTCTTAACTTATAAAACATGTTTAGTTCATTTTGAGAAAGTAAAGACATGACTCTCTAATATTCCTCAATTAAGTGTTTATTGCTATCTCTGTTATGCTCAACATTTATTCATTCATTGATCAAATAATTATTGAGCATCGGCTATGTTTGAAACACTGGGACAGAACCTGGGGATTATGCACTGTGAATAAACAGATATAGACTCTGCTCTCATGGGGCATGGCAGTCTAGTGAAGGGGATGGACAATCAAATAATCACACTTAAACAGCCAGCGTTCTTGGTTGCAAAAGACAGAAACCAATCTAGTTGCTATAAAGGGAAAAGTCAGTTTTGGAATGATGTTACATGGTCCACCCTGCAATGGTTAATTTCGTATGTCAACTTGGCTAGGCTATAGTGCCCAGTTGTTTGATCAAACACTAGAATTAATGTTGTTGTGAAGGTATTTTGTAGATGTGGTTCACATCTACTTCATTTGACTCTGAGGAAAGGAAATTACCCTTGATAATGATTACTCTCACTAAAGTGGGCCTCATCCAATCAGTCAAAGGCCTTAAGAGCAAAATCTGAGATTTCCTGGAGAAGAATTCTGCCTCAAGACTGTAACATAGAATTCCTGCTGGAGTTTCCAGCCTGCTGCCTGTCCTATGGATGTTGGACTTGAAAGCCTTCACAGTCATGTGAGCCAATTCCTTAAAATAAATCTATCTATTGGTTCATTTCCTTTGGAGAACTCTAATACCTGGAAAACACTGACAATACTAATATTGACACGGATACCATGCTTAGAAAATGGATCCTTACTCAGGGAGCCTGGGCTTCTGAATGAGGTCAAAGACCAGTCAGGGCATTTCTGCTGCCCCTGCTAAAACTTGCTTCTGAAATCACTGCCACCGCAGGACATTAATTCTGCCGATGCAGCCATCACCATTGCCATAATGATCCCTAAGCAGCCCTTGCTTTTTTTTTTTAATGGTATCTGCCCTATGTTCGGAAACACTGGTCGTGTAGTGGTTAAGGGCTATAGCTGCTAACCAAAAGGTTGGCAGTTCAAATCCACCAGGTGCTCCTTGGAAACCCTATGGGGCAGTTCTACTCTGTCCTATAGGGTTGCTATGAGTCAGAATCGACTCGGTGGCAATGGTTGGTTGGGTTGTTTGGCTCTATGTTCAGTACTCAGCAGGACTATCCAGTTGGCAGAGCTTATGTCTTATGTCTACAGGCTTGCTACCAGGTTGAGGAGGACAGGTATCTATGCCCTTGGTAGGTAGGAAATGTTGGGCAATGAACCAACAAAACAAGCACAATTAACATCCACAGCACACTCAAAGAAAAAAATTATAATGGTCGTTAAATGCTTTGAAGGGGCACCGTGATAAGGCATTACCATGGGACCATGGGGAGAGATACTCAGCACTCTCGCGACAAGAGCGGGTAATATCCTTGCTGCTTCACAGCCTTTTTTTAAGGCTTGAACTGCTGGTGGCACTGCTCTGGGTCAGCATTTTGTACGGGGCAGTGTTTCCCACACCTGGGTCATTGCTATGCCTGCTTCCCCATGTGGCTATATCTGCTCAACATCTGGACTCACATTTACATACACTCCCTTTTTAAAGTAAATACATGTAACTGCCATAAATAGAAGATAATAGTAAGAACAGTCTAAGAAACAGTTGTACAACATTGTGAGTAAAACGCATGTGAAACTGAATTGTACACTTGAAAATGGATAAAAATGCAAATTTTGTTATATGTATTTTTACCACAATAAATTTTTTTATATGCAAAAAACAAAAGAATAAGCACAACCAACAAAACAAAACATTGAAGACCTAGCTAGATACTTTTCTGAAGGTTCTGAGGCTGTGGACCAGTTTCAGTAAGTGTTGGGTGTTAAAAATATAATGGTACCAATTACAGACTTCATCCTTGGCCTTCTTAGAAAAATATTTTAAAAAGGGACTTTTTAAAAAAATAGTGCCTTAAATGAAAGTTTACAAATCAAGTCGGTCTCTCATACAAAAACTTATGCACACCTTGCTGTGTACTCCTAGCTGCTCTCCCCCTAATGAGACAGCACACTCCTCCTCTCCACCCTGTATTCTGCGTGTCCATTCAACCAGCTCCTGTCCCCCTCTGCCTTCTCATCTTGCCTCCTGACAGGAGCTGCCCACGTAGTCTCATGTGTCTACTTAAGCCAAGAAGCTCATTCCTCACCAGTATCATTTTCTGTCTTATAGTCTAATCCAGACCCTGTCTGAAGAGTTGGCTTCGGGAATGGTTTCAGTCTTGGGCTAACAGAATGTCTGTGGACCATGACCTCCGGGGTCCCTCTAGTGTTAGTCAGGTCATTAAGTCTGGTCTTTTTACGAGAATTTGAGGTCTGCATCCCACTGCTCTTCTGCTCCGTCAGGTATTCTCTGTTGTGTTCCCTGTCAGGGCAGTCATTGGTTGGTTATAGCCAGGCACCATCTAGCTCTTCTGGTCTCAGGCTGATGTAGTCTCTGGTTTATGTGGCTCTTTCTGTCTCTTGGGTTCATATTTACCTTGTGTCTTTGGTGTTCTTCATAATCCTTTGCTCCAGGTGGGTTGAGACCAATTGATGACTCTTAGATAGCTGTTTGCTAGTGTGGAAGACCACAGGCACCACTCACCAAAGGGGATGCAGAATATTTTCTTAATACATTTTGTTGTGCCAATTGACTTCGATGTCCCCTGAAACCATGGAAGGGACAATTTTTTAAACTTTGTATTTCAGTTTTTTTTTTTTTTATGTTCTCTGGGCACCCTTGTGGAGCCCTGGTGACACAGTGGTTAAATCTCTTGGCTGCTAACCAACAGGTCGGCAGTTCGAACTCACCAGCCACTCTGGAGCAGAAAGATGTGACAGTCTGCTTCAGTAAAAATTCGGGTTTCTATGGGGCAGGTCTACTCTGTCCTACAGGATCACTATGAGTTGGAATCGACTTGACGGCAGTGGGTTGGGCACCATTTAAAATTAACTTTCATACCACTAGTAGTATAAGTTTCATGCTTCAGATGATAAATACTTCAAAGAGCATGGGCTTAAAAACTGACAAGATTTGAGTTTGAATTTCAGCTGCCTCACTTATTAGTTCTATGATTGCAGGCACATTATGTAAACTCTGTGAGCCTCAGTTGCCTATCAGTAAATAGCTGCAATAATACCAATTTCCCTGATCTATCACATAGAGTGCCTGCCAAATTACATGGTGCACACGAATCACTTGCTGATCTTGTTAAAATGCAGACTCTGATTCAGTAGGTCTGGGATGAGGCCTGAAATCCTGCATTTCTAAAAAGATTCCAGGTGATGCTGCTGCTGCCCTTTTGTCGACCACACTTTAAATAACAGGGTTATGGATCTGTGCTGTCAGAACGGGAGCCAGCAGCCACATTTGACTGTTGTTGAGCCTTTGAAATGTGGCCAGTGCTCCTAAGAAAGGAAATTTCTCCTTTTACTTGATGTTCAGTTATTGGGAAACTTTTTAGTATATTTGGAACAATATGAGTATGTGAATCTACCTTTTCGGCTGTTAATTTTATGAAATCTAAGTACTGAGCATGTATTTCCAATGAAAATTTAACATCTAAATTCAAATATGCTGTATGTGTAAAATACATATTGGATTTTGAAGGCTTAGTTTAAAAATATAAAATATTATATTAATAACTTTTCTATTGATTGCATGTTGAAATTATAAATTTTGGATATATTAGGTTAAATAAAATATCTTGTTAATATTAATTTCACCTGATTTTTTTTTTTTTTTTTTTACTTTTTGAAAGTGCTAAACCAAAAAAACCAAACCCGTTGCCACTGAGTGTATGCCAACTCATACTGACCCGATAGGACAGAGTAGAACTGCCCCATAGTGTTTTCAAGGAGCAGCTGGTGGATTCAAACTGCTGACCTTTTGGTTAACAGCTATAGCACTTAACTGCTGTGCCACCAGGGCTCTTTAAAAGTGCTGTTGTTGTTAGGTGCCGTCAAGTTGGTTCCAACTCATAGCGACCCTATGCACAACAGAACGTGTCTGTCAGTTCGTCATACTGTGGGGGCTTGTGTGTTGCTGTGATGCTGGAAGCTATGCCACCGGTATTCAGATACCAGCAGGGTCAACCATGGAGGACAGGTTTCAGCTGAGCTTCCAGACTAAGACAGACTAGGAAGAAGGACCCAGAAGTCTACTTCTGAAAAGCATTAGCCAGTGAAAACCTTATGAATAGCAGCGGAACATTATCTGATATAGTGCTGGAAGATGAGCCCCCCAGGTTGGAAGGCACTCAAGAGATGACTGGGGAAGAGCTGCCTCCTCAAAGTAGAGTCAACCTTAATGACCTGAAAAGTGCTACTACTTGTTAAAGCCAGTTGCTGTCAAGTGGACTCTGACTCATGGTGACCCCATGCATGTCAGGGTAGAACTGTGCTCCATAGGGTTTCCAACGGTTGATTATTTGTAAGTAGATCATCAGGCCTTTCTTCTGGGGTGCCTCTAAATAGACTCAAATCTCTAACGTTTTGATTAGCAGCTGAGTACATTAAACATTTGTGCCATCCAACAACTCCAACGTGCTACCGGGAAATTAAAAATTGCCTACTTTGCTTGTATTATATTCCTGTTGGACATGCAGGCACAGATCAATAAGCACAGGAACCGGTTCTGCCAGCTCCCTTCTGAAGCCTGTCTATATTTGGTGGGTGGCCTCTGGCTTGAAAGGCAAAGTGAGGTGGTGGAAAGAGACAAGGTTTCTTCCTGCCCTGCACTAAACTGTGGCAAAAAGCCAAAATTAGCAGCAAGTTCTTCAGCTCAAAGGCTGTTTATTCTGTGGTGGGTTATTTCCAGTACATTCCAAGGCAGGCTCTGCTTTTTGGAGAGGTAAAAAAAGAAACATGTCCAAGTTCTTTGCTCAAAGCTGGCTCTCTGAAGAAGTCACTCACATTTCCAGAACTAAGGGTCATGACAAAGGGCCCACTCAACCTTACCTCTTTGAGGGGAATTAATTGAATTCAGCGCATGTTGCTGTGATGTTGGAACCTATGTCACTGGTATTTCAAATGTCCACAGGGTCACCCGTGGTGGACAGGTTTCAGCGGAGCTTCCAGACTAAGACAGACTGGGAAGAAGGACCTGGTGGCTTACTTTCTGAAAAAATTGGCTAGTGAAAACCTTATGAATAGCAGTGTAACATTGTCAGATATAGTGCCAGAAGATTAGGCCCAAAGGTCGGAAGGCATGCAAAATGTGACTGGGAAAGATCTGTCTTGTCAAAACAGAGTCAATCTTAATGATGTGGATGGAGTAAAGCTTTCATAATCTTCATTTGCTGATGCGGCACCACTCAAAATGAGAAGAAATAGCTGCAAACATCCATTAGTAATTCCATAGTAACATGGTAACATGGAATGTATAAGTATGATTTTTACCAACTTCTGCAGTCTGAAATTGATCAAAAATGCAATCAAGACGTACTGCTAATTACTGGAGATTGGAATGCAAAAGTTGGAAACAAAAAGGATCAGTAGTTGGAAAATATGGCCTTGATGATAGAAATGATACGAAAGATCACAAGATAGAATTTTGCAAGACCAACAACCCATTCATTGGAAATACCTTTTTTCAATAAAAATGGTGACTATACACATGGACCTCACCAGATGGAATGCACAGAAATCAAATCGACTCCATTTGTGGAAAAAGACAATGTAGAAGCTCAATATCATCAGTCACAACAAGGCTGTGGAACAGACCACCAATTGCTCACATGCAAGTTCAAGTTGAAGCTGAAGAAAATTAAAGCAAGTCCACAAGAGCCAAAATACAAAGTTGAGTATATCCCACCTCAATTTAGAGACCACCTCAACAATAGGTTTGATGCATCTAACACTAATGACCAAACACCAGATAAGTTGTGGGTTGGCATCAAGGACATCATACATGCAGAAAGCAAGAGGTCAAGAAAAAGACAGGAAAGAAGGAAAAGACCGGAAAGAAGGAAAAGACCGGAAAGAAGGAAAAGACCGGAAAGAAGGAAAAGACCAAAATGGATGTCAGAAGAGACTCTGAAACTTGCTCTTGAACATAGAGTAGCTAAAGTGAACAGAAGAAATGATGAAGTAAAAGAGCTGAACAGAAGAGTTCAAAGGGTGGCTTGAGAAGACAAAGTAAAGGATTATAATGAAATATGCAAAGACCTGGAGTTAGAAAGTCAAAAGGAAAGAACACGCTTAGCATTTATCAAGCTGAAAGAACTGAAGAAAAAAATTCAAGCCTCGAGTTGTAATATTGAAGGATTCTATGGGCAAAATCTTGAATGACACAGGAAGCATCAAAAGAAGATAGAAGGAATACAATGAATCACTGTGCCAAAAAGTACTGGTCAATGTTCAACCATTTCAAGAGGTAGTATATGATCAAAACAGGAAGTCCAACTTGCACTGAAGGCATTGGTAAAAAAACAAGGCTTCAGGAATTGATGGAATACCAACTGAGATGTTTCAACAAATGGATGCAGGTGGAAGTGCTCGCTCATCTACGCCAAAAAATTTGGAGGCCAAACTGGCCAAACAGCCTGGCTACACAACTGGAAGATGTCCATATTTTTGACCTTTCCAAAGAAAGGTGATTCAACAGAAAGTGGAAATTATTGAACAATATCACTAATATAAACATGGAAGTAAAATTTTGCTGAAGATAATTAAAAAATTATTGTAGCATCGTATTGACAGGGAGCTGCCAGAAATTCAAGCTAGATTCAGAAAAGGACATGAAAAGAGGAATATCATTGCTGATGTCAGATGGATCTTGGCTGAAAGCAGAGAATACCGGGAAGATGTTTATCCATGTATTATTGACTATGAAAGGCATTTGACTGTGTGGATGATAACAAATTATGCATAACATGGTGAAGAATGGAAATTACAGAATGTTTAATTGTGCTCGTGAGGAACCTGTACATAGATGAAGAGGCAGTCCTTCGAACAGAACAAGGAGATACTGTGTCATTTTAGATCAGGAAAGGTGTGTGTCAAGTTTGTATCTTTCACCATACTTATTCGAACTATATGCTGAGCAAATAATCCAAGAAGCTGGACGATATGAAGAAGAAGGTGGCATCAGGACTGAAGAAAGACTCATTAACAACCTTGTTTGCTGAAAGTGAAGAGGAGTTGAAGCACTTACTAAAGAAGATCAAAGATCATAGCCTTCAGTATTGATTATACCTCAACATAAAAAAAAAAAATAAACAAAAATCGTCACAACTGGACCAATAAGCAACAGCATGATAAATGGAGAAAAGCTTGAAGTTGTCAAGGATTTCATTTCACTGGGATTCACAATCAATGCCCATGGAAGCAGCAGTCAAATCTAAAGACGAATTGCACTGGTCAAATTTGGTGCAAAAGACCTCTTTAATTAAAGTGTTAAAAAGCTAAGATGCCAATTTGAGGACTAAGGTTCACCTGACCCAAGCCACGGTATTTTCGATTGCCTCATAAGCATTTGAAATCTGGGCAACAAATAAGGAAGACCGAAGAAGAATTGATGCCTTTGAATTACAGTGCTGGTGAAGAATATTGAATATACCATGGACTACCAAAGGGAACAAACAAGTCTGTCTTGGAAGAAGTACAGCCAGAATGTTCCTTAGAAGGGAGGATGGCGAGACTTCGTCTTATGTGCTTTGGACATGTTATCAGGAAGGACCAGTCCCTGGAGAAGGGCATCATCTTTGGTAAATCAGAGGATCAGTGAAAAGGAGGAGGACCCTCAGTGAGATGGATTGACGCAGCGGCTGTAACAATGGGCACAAACATAGAAGCGATTGTGAAGATGACACAGGCATGAGTGGACGGTGTTTCATTTTATTGTACATGGTGTTGCTGTGAGTTGGAACCAACTCAAAGGCACCTAGCAACAATTGAAACAGAGTGGCCTTATCAAATGAGCTGTTTTTCTCCTAGTTGACTCAGCAGTTTTAAGGGAGGTTAAATGTTTAATGAAGAGCAGTAACAAAGACATCTGCAAATCTGACAATAACCAAGAAATTAGCAAATAGGAATTTGCAGAACTGAAATTTACGTTTCTCGTACCATGAATTACATTAAGGTAATTTCACTCTCCTCATTCATGAAAAATTTTTTTTTTCCGACTCAGGCAAATATTTATATGTGGAATCAGAGCTGGCAGCAAAGGCAAAGGAACTCTTAAGGCTGGCAAAAGCTGCTTCTGTATCAGAGGCTCTGAGACTCCGGGTCTCAATTAACCTTTCTAAATAGGAACTGACTGCCTTGGATGGAAAATGTGGGGGCTGGGGGTGGGAGACTGAAACGTTCTGGAAGAATGTTTGGTGACAAAGTAAACAGACTGCATAGAATATATTAAATCAGACATTGCCTCTGCATTCCACAAAACTGAGTGCACAGTAGAATGTACTGTATAATTAAAAAGGCTTGGACAAAAGAAATAGGAAACAATTTAAGTGATGATCCAGGCTTCATGATGTTAGATGTGTTGTCCTAAGACAGAGAATTAATTTTTTTCTAATTTGATCTTGACAAGAAGTTGTTCAGTTAGCAGTGAAGGCGTAACTTTACATGTTGCTTTTTAAGTCTTCTTGTCCTTCCTGTCACCAAATCTAACCATGAAAACATATTTACTGGACATATTTTTCACTTCAGAGTAGAATGCCCTTTTGATAACCAAAATGTTATTTTTTTGCACAAAGAGTGCAGTAAATATTTATTATTCATATTCAGGATTTACTTTGTTTTAGGTGGAAGTAAAAAGGACAGTGAGCTCAGCAAACTCTTAGCCTAATTAAGACTGTAAGGGGAGAGGTCTAAATGCTACAAAGCAGCAATCTGGAAGCACACGTTTATAAGCCAAAATTTCATCGTTAGTTTCCAAAAGTCGTATTATCCAATACAGTATTCTCATCTGAATGCCCTTACATATTTAAAAGCGACACAATCCCACATCTCTAAGAATCTAGTTAAACTTTTTCTGATTTGGCTATTTTAGAGAGATTTTTACTATATTTGAAACTTTTATAATTCAATAAATCAGAAAAAAATTTTTTTTTTTTTTTTAATAGCTTACCTTATAGAAGAAAACACCACCGTCTCCTCTGTTCCTTTGGACCAGCCATTTTTGTGGTCTAGATTGCCTCCATGTCTCCTGGCTGGTCAAGTCTTGGCCATCTTTCAATTCCTTGCCCAGGGAATTTCTTTGCTAAACCTTCTCTAATCCCGGATTCCCATCCTTGCTGGAGTTAATCACTCTGTGTTCAGTATCTTTATTGCATGTACTGCGTTACTGTAATTGTACCCCTATCAGTCTCAGACACTAGAAGATTGTGCCTTATTAATCTTGGTACCCTGTCTGCCTAGCACAGTCCCTGCATAGGGCAGAGATGCTCAGTGAAGGTTTCTGGAAAAAATTAAAAGTATCACTCCAAATCAGTGTAACAAGGTTGCTGGTTATTGTAATGCTTCCTTGCTCCAGTCTATCTGCCCTGCCGTTTCTGCATAGCTTGAGTCTTCTACACTTGCCCTTTGTCCCTAGGGTCTATTATCATTTGAAGCTCTTGCTGTAAGCCTACCTCCATCTCCTTCTCTCTGACTGATAGAGAAATAGTTTCTCTGTCTTTGTCCTTCTATCAGTTTATGAGGGTCCCGCAGAAGATATCAGGCCACTGGTGATAATGCTATCAGTTTCACTATACAGTCCTCTTGGGAGGAAGATGGCCTTTACTAAATAGTAGCTGATAGGCCCTGGGTGGTGCGAACAGTTAAGCACTTGACCATGAACTGAAAATTGGTGGTTTAAACCCACCTAGAGGGTTTTTTTTTTTTTTTTTTTTGGGCAGTCCAGAAGAAAGGTCTGGTGACAAGTTGCCAGCTGATTTGGTTTTTTTATCTTTTTAGCTGGGGTCTTTAGTTGTACAGCTGTTTCACTTTTACTTTTCTTTCCCTTTCTCAGGAACAGCCTCCTGTACACCAAGATCCCCTGCTCGCCTCCCCTTTATTGGCCTGTCACTAAGACTGATGGCCATGCCTTATACCTTCGTACATACTGATTTTTTTTTGTTTAGGTGCTCCCTTGTTGTGTTGCCCTTCCAAGCCAAGCCTGTTGCTGTTGAGTCAATTCTGACTCATAGTGACCCTGTAGGACAGAGTAGAACTGCCCCATAGAGTTTCCAAGGAGCGTCTGGTAGATTCAAACTGCTGACCTTTTGGTGAGCAGCCACAGCACTTAACCACTACTCCACCAGGGTTTCCATTGGGTCATTCCTAAATCTGTCAGACTTGTTTGTATATATCTGAAACCCCAGTTTTGGACAGTTCCAAAGATTTGGCTATACAAAAGTGGTGGTATTAACACCTAGAATAAGAGTTTCTAAATATGAACATCAAAATTTTAATTCTGGTTAATGGGGTTAAGGGCGGTTTTTCTTGTCATTATATGTTGTTGTTATCGTTAGGTGCTGTTGAGTTGGTTCTGACTCATAGCGACCCTATGTACAACAGAATGAAACACTGCTGAGTCATGTGCCATCCTTAAAATTGTTGTTATGCTTGAGCCCACTGTTGCAGCCACAGTATCAATCTACCTCATTAAGGGTCTTCCTCTTTTCTGCTGACCCTGTACTTTGCCAAGCATGATATCCTTCTCCAGGGACTGATTCCTCCTGACAACATGTCCAAAGTATGTAAGATGTAGTCTCGCCAGGAGCATTCTGGTTGTACTTCCAAGGCAGATTTGTTCGTTCTTTTGGCAGTCCATGGTACATTCAATATTCTTCACCAATACCACACAATTCAAAGGTGTCAACTCTTCTTCGTTCTTCCTTATTCATTGCCCAGCTTTCACGCGCATATGATGTGATTGAAAATACCATGGCTTGGGTCTTCAAGGTGACATGTTTGCTTTTCAACACTTTAAAGAGGCCCTTTGCCCTAAATTTACCCAATGCAATGCATTTTTTGATTTCTTGACTGCTGCTTCCATGGGTGTTGATTATGGATCCAAGTAAAATGAAATCCTTGACAACTTCAATCTTTTCTCCATTTATCATGATGTTGCTTACTGGTCCAGTTGTAAGGATTTTTGTTTTCTTTATGTTGAGGTGCAATCAGTACCGAAGGCTGTGGTATTTGGTCTTCATTAGTAAGGGCTTCAAGTCCTCTTCACTTTCAGCAAGCAAGGCTGTGTCATCTTCATAATGCAGGTTGTTAATGAGTCTTCCTCCAATCCTGATGCCCCGTCCTTCTTCAGGTAGTCCAGCTTCTTGGATTACTTGCTCAGCATACATGTCATTATATCCTTTGCTTTTTTAATAATTAGCATGCCTTATTTTATAATCTGAACAAAAAGCGATTTATATTTAGGAATGCTTCATATCAAATAGAATGCAAAATCTCCCATGTAAAACTTTTTCCAATCCAATGATACTACAGTGTTCCAATAGAGAAAGCTGTTTTCTTAATACAGCTACTACCTATAATTCTTTTTAATTATATCTTCAAATTTAGTTATATGATAAATCCCAGAAGAGCTCTATATTTATATATTTAGTAATAATGTCTCATTTATTTAGTATAGAGTCAAGTGTGAATTACCCATGTCATCTGTTTGCCAGCTCCAGTTATCTATTTCCTTTTCCAGAAACTGGAGATCCAGAAAAAGAAAGTAAACACAAAAATAAAATGATTTAATCCACTCATTTATTTGCATTAACTAATATCATGGAAAAGGTTGAAATTAATGATGAAAAGAAAAAAACACTTATATACACACATATAACCCAAAACCAAACCTGTTGCCGTTGAGTCCATTCCAACTCATAGCCACCCTGTGGACGGAATAGAACTGCGCCATAGGATTTCCAAAGCTGTAAATCTTTATGTAAGCAGACTGCCACACCTTTCTCCTGCAGAGCAGCTGGTGAGTTCGAACTGCTGACCTACCCACTGACCTTTTGGTTACGAGCCACGTGCTTTAAGCACTGCACCACGAGGGCTCCTCATACACACATATATATACACATGCATATTAGTTATTCATATTAGCAGCATCTTCCACTTCCAAAGCTAATCAAGACCCAACTGCAAAGTTCTTTCCTGATCTACTAAATCGAATTTATAACCTATAACACCGAAATTCCTCCAGATGCATGTTTCAAAGTTGTAGGGCCTTCAATGGACATGTTCTATCCAGGTTCTTCTTTGTTGAAAAAAGGAAAACCAGTAAATGCAAAATAAAATACCTTTAATGCTCTCTTCAAACTTCCTATAAGCATTGCAACAAAACTAAAGATTATTAAGCTCTAAAGTTTGTTGAAGATTTGTCAGAAAGTGCCAAAAATCTACTTTCAGAAAGTTATGAGTTAAATATGTGTTTTGTAGAAAGAAGAGGCATTGGAGGATTTGTTTACTCTAAAGAGAATTAATTTACACAATTTGGAAATTAGGAGAAAAACAATAAAACTTTTTAAAGTCTAATAAATAAATATCTAAACAACACCAAATATCTAGATTTAAGCCTCAAATTTGTTTCTGACTAGGACCTTGGACACGTCACAATCTCACAGAAGCCTTAGTTACCTCACTTATCTATAATGAAGAAAAAGTATTATGATGATCTCATCCAAAGTGTTAGTCCCTTGTAGCTCTATAATCTTACGCCCTGAGAGGCTATAGGTTCCACACAAATGCCTTTGGGGCCAGGCAGATAATATATATGGGTGAAACAGATCAAGGTGAAAATAATTTTTTTTTTTTGAGAGTGAATCCTTATCAGTCCATATTGCATTATCCATATTTGATAGCAGCCAGGAATATTTCCCTTTCTTCTTAGTGCTACAGTGAGACAAATAACAATAAATGGTCATCGATACTAATAACTGTTGGTGGTACAGAGACCATAGGGAGTGGTGGGGACTGTGGAAAATTGGACAGGACAAGAAAAACACCAAGTTGTTGTTATCATGTAAGAATGAGGGCCTAGTATTGGCAGATTATCAGAAATCTAAATGCTTTTAGTGAAATCTAATTTTCAATGTAGGCAATCAACAAAAGATATTTTAAAAAATACTTGGTGGACCATTACCCTTCTGGCCAAATGAGGCAAATGTATGGCTCAAGTAGCTACCAGTTTACGTATTAAATAATTTCCTAATAATTCCCCTTTGGTAAAAGTTTTTACTGTTGTAACCCACAGAATAGTTACTGAGCTCCTTCTACATTCTGTGCTGTGTTAGGACTTTCTGACTTTTCATCTCATTTGATCATCACATTAACCCTGGGAGGTACATAGATACATTATTGTCCCCATTTTAAAAATGGCTGAAGTCACACAGCTAACTTATAGAGGTGAGCCTAAAATATTGACATGGAAATATTTACAATATTATACTAGATGAAAAAGCAGGCCGTAAAACATATTTATGATTTTTTAAACTTTTTTTTAATATTTAATGGCTGCATATTATTCTATTGTGAAGACATGCTTAAACAGGCATGTATTAATAAAACACTTGAGTGGCTGTTAAAACCAACTAGGGAAAATTTTTTAAACCCTGACTTCATTCATTTACAGTCATGTATCACTTAACATTTCATGATACATTCTATGAAATAGGACATTATGTGAGTTGGACATTGCGTGAACACTATATTATACACAGGCAGTCCTGGGTTATGAACTTACAAACACCTTGTACTTAAGAATGGACTACCATAAAGCCTATTATATTAAAAATTTGAGTTAAAAGCATACAATGGTTCATAATGACGAATGCATGCACTACTTTGTGATGCTTGCATGGTGAAAATATTGTGAGGTTTGGAAGCGTTTCTTAAATGTTATATCTGCTACGTTTCATTCTCCAGTTGTGCTTTCTGAACTCTATTATAACCTTGATGATGTTGCTCATTTCTGACTAGGACCTTGGGCACATCACAATCTCACAGAAGCCCTACCTCACTCATCTATAAATGAAGAAAAGGTATTATGATGGCATGATCCAAAGTGTTAGTCCCTTATAGCTCTGTAATTTTATGCCCTGAGAATCTATAGGTTCCACACAAATGCCTTTGGGGCCAGGCAGATAATATGTATGAATGAAACAGACCAAGGTCATTGAACAACATCATGATAAACGGAGAAAAGTTTGAAGTTCTCAAGGATTTCATTTTACTTGGATCCACAATCAGCAGCCATGAAAGCAGCAGTCAAGAAATCAAAAGACGCATTGCATTGGGTAAGTCTGCTGCAAAGGACCTCTTTAAAGTGTTGAAGAGCAAAGATGTCACCTTGAAGACTAAAGTGCACCTGACCCAATCCATGGTATTTTCAATTGCATCATATGCGTGTGAAAGCTGGACAATGAATAAGGAAGATCGAGGAAGAATTGATGCCTTTGAATTGTGGTGTTGGCAAAGAATATTGAATATACCATGGGCTGCCAAAAGAACGAACAAATTTGTCTTGGAAGAAGTACAACCAGAATGCTTCTTAGAAGCAAGGATGGCGAGACTGCGTCTTACATACTTTGGACACGTTGTCAGGAGGGATCAGTCCCTGGAGAAGGACATCATGCTTGGCAGAGTACAGGGTCAGCAGAAAAGAGGATGACCCTCAACGAGGTGGATTGACATAGTGGCTGCAACGATGAGCTCAAGCATAACGATTGTAAGGATGGCGCAGGACCAGGCAGTGTTTCGTTCTGTTGTGCACGAGGTCGCTATGAGTCGGAACCAGCTCGACGGCACCTAACAACATTATAACCTTGTGGTACAGACGTATATGCAGTCAGATATTATGCACTGAATATGAATAACTGCATTTAAAGATCATTCATTGATGGCCCTATACATCGGTCCTTTTATTAGATGCTGTCCACCAAGGGAAGTCTGACTCCCAGTATCTCTGGTAAGCAAGGCTTTATCAAAATAATAATGATGATGATAATAAGTCACAGGGCTTCTTTGAGCTGTGAGCAGGAACTCAGATCAACTACATTGATTTTTAAGATATTTAAGCAATTACCTCTGAATCGATGGTCATGTTCCAAATTATATACTCAATCTCTTCAGGCTTTGGGCTGAAAAGAAGATAGGCTTCCCGAGATGGCTTAGTTTGGAGAATTGCACAAGGGATTGCTTCGGTTTTTTCTGTGAGCAACTGCAGGAAGCTTTACTGAGTTTTAGCTCTGAAAGCTCTTCTTATTAGTAGACTATACCGGGAATCCCCTTTTCACCCATACAGATAACGAAAAGTGGCTCCGTGTGTCTTTTCTCAACTTTCCACTTGTCATGGCAGTAGAATTCGAAATTCCACAACTTCAAAGTAACAGCTGCCAGGTTGCAGACAGGAGAATATAGACACATTGGAAGAGAGGGACCAATGTGCTGATCCAACTTGAAAGCATATAATTTTTGTCATTCCAACTAGGATACTTTCGAGAGTGAAAGGAGAGGGATCTTAACAATCACCCTGGGATGGTGGGCTTGCATGTGGCTGTTACTGGCAAATTGGGACATATGGTCACCCTATTATGAAGAACAGTTGTAGAAACTGAAGGTGATGAGAATGGAAAAGGGAAGACGGGGATGGAGTCTGGGGGGTTGGGGACAGGCATGTAAACTGCCCTTAAACCTGTTGCTGTTGAGTTGATTCCCACTCATAGTGGCCCTTATTGGACAGAGTAGAACTGCCCCATAGGGTTTCGAAGGAGCAGGTGGTGAATTTGAATTGCAGATCTTTTGGTTAGCAGTCAAGCTCTTAACTGCTTCACCACCAGGGCTCCCAAACTACCTGTAGGTATGTGGAAACCTCCAGGAAGAACTGGTTTGATATGATCCTAAGTCTCCCATTTGGCGTAACTGGACAAAGTCAGAGGCTTTTTATTCTGGTGTAATGAAATGGTCATGAGTTTGGTTGTTGAACGGTTCTAGAATCAAATTCCAGATGATACTAACCAGCTGTATGGCCACAAGCTTATTTCTTAACTTCTTGATTATAGAAGGGGAGTAGAGTTGTAAAGACCTGCTAAGGTAAAATGTGTAAAGCAAGTGACCCAGAATATGGGCTCGATAAATGTTAGTGTGTGTACTATAACTATTGCTATAATTATCAAGCGTAGGGACCGACCAACAGTTGGGTAATGTTATGAGATCTTTTAGGAGTTGTTTAACTGAAAGGATGGTCGGGGTTAACCTTTTTTGACTTATCGATTGCCCTTAGCAATTAAAAAAAAAAATCAATTAGTCATTTTTTCAGGGTATGTGATAAGGTGATTTCAGATTTAAAAAAAAACACCTATTTTCAAGAAGTATACAATTAATGATTGTATATTCATATATGTATATTTGCATATTTTAATACAATATTTAATATTCATCATTAAATAAAATCTGCCATTTTCCCATCACATAACATGATTCATGCTGTTTACTTTCAACTATACAAAAAAGCATAATAGGCTAGAAATAAATTTTAAAATGATATATTGCTTTATTTTGAGACTGTACAGACTAGAATTTCAAAACCAAGTAAACTTTTATGACCTGATACTTGAAATGCTTTCATTTAGCTTTTATAAAACCAACTAGTGTATTTTAAAATTTATTGTAATTTTTTTTTTTTTTCAAATAATGAGACAAGGAGGCTTTAGTCTGCTATTAGTAAGCACATTTTCACAAAAAATAAATATCAGGCTAGTTTTCAATCACAGTAAGTTAAAAAAAAAAAAAAACCTATGTTTAATATAATCATCCATAGGCATTCTCTTCTCCACAATGATTTTTGTAGTATTAGAGCTAACCTTTTTTTTCCCCAGAGCATTTTGACCAAGCAAACAAAACTTCAGGTACTGAACATCATCTTGATGAGCAAATTTACAAATTCTTATTTTTTAAACCCTGTTGTTATTTTTTATGCACAGTGATCAAGCACTTGGCTGCCAACTGAAAGGTTGGTAGTTCAAACCCACCAGCGGCTCCCCGGGAGAAAAGACCTGGCAATCTGTTCATGTAAAGATTACAGCCTAGGAAACCCTAAGGGGCATTTCTACTCTGTCCTATCAGAATCGACTGGAGGGCACACAACGTTAACCTCTTGCACTTCAGCATTGTGGTTACAATACTCCCCTCTGTTTAACCCAGTAATTTCCAAACCTTGGCTAAAATTAGAATCATTTGAGAAGGTTTTAGTAATTCCAATACCCAGGCTACACTTCAGATCATTAAATAACAATGCCCGGGGGTGGGCATCTGTGACTGTATTTTTTAAAGTTCCCCAGGTAATTCCAATGTGCAGCAAAGTTTGGGAACTACTGATTTATCCCATGGTCCATTTTGGGATAAAAAGATATAACCAGAAACAAAACAGTGAATTAAAACTGGGTAACAATCGTTTTACTTGGGTCCACAATCAGCACCCATGGAAGCAGCAGTCAAGAAATCAAATCACATACTGCATTGGGCAAATCTGATGCAAAAGACCTTTTTAAAATGTTGAAAAGCAAAGATGTCACTTTGAGGACGAAGGTGTGCCTGACCCAAGCCATGGTATTTTCAGTCACCTCATATGCATGTGAAAATTGGACAATGAATAAGGTAGACTGAAAAAGAGTTGATGCCTTTTAATTATGGTGTTGGCAAGGAATATTGAATATACCATGGACTGCCAAAAGAATGAACAAGACTGTCTTGGAAGAAGTACAGCCAGAGTGCTCTTTGGAAGGATAGGAAGACTTCGTCTCATCTACTTTGGACATGTTATCAGGAGGGACCAGTTCCTGGAGAAGGACTTCATGTTTGGTAATGTAGAGGGTCAGTGAAAAAGAGGAAGACCGTCAATGAAATGGATTGACACAGTGCTTGCAACAATGGGCTCAAACATAGCAGTGGTTTTGAGTATGGCGCAGGACTGGGCAGTGTTTCATTCCATCGTGCATAGGGTTGCTACGAGTCAGAACCAACTCCACGGTACCTAACAACAATCCAAAACCACCAGAGCATTTAGTGGTATTCAGCTAAGGAGTTGCTTATCATAGATTTTAGGTTATTTGACAAAGTCGTGCCAGTGACTTTCAATATCTGTGAAATCAACAAAAGCCCTCTATGTTTTTCAATATGTATCCAAAAAACCAAACCAAACCCAGTAACGTTGAGTCGATTCTGACTCATTGCGACCCTACAGGACAGAGGAGAACTGCCCCCGAGTTTCCAAGGAGCACCTGGCGGATTTGAACTGCCAACCCTTTCGTTAGCAGCCGTAGCACTTAACCACTACGCCACCAGTGTCTCCTCAATCTGTATAAAAGCCCTAAAAATGTCAGCCATGACTTAAAGAACTGAAGGAAAAGACGCTAATGGACTGTTTCAATGGGCTTTGTTAATGCTGCCATCGGAATGCCCATCCTAGGTGATTTTTATACAATAGCTACAATTTTTAGCCTCTAAAAAACAAATGTCTTAGGAGGTGGACTTTTTATTGTCTATATATATAACCGTCTAAGTAGAATACTGAAACATGCAGGTATTTAAGGTAGGAAAAGCAAAAGAGAAAAATAGTTACAAAGAAGGGGGAAAAAAGAAAAATTAATTTGTCCAAGAATATTAAAAAGTGACAGTAAGAGTTCAAACTTACTCTACTTTTCTTGGATATGTTTTCCTAGGATTTCTCTTTAGGAATTTGCAATGATTGTGGAAAAGATACTATTAAAACATACACAGTAGCACTGTTAAGAGGTTACACTCTTTTTCTTCTCTTTCTTCAGAATTAACAGAGCTGAGTAATCAAACTTTTTTCCATATTAAAAAATATGAGGTATACAATGGGCAAGGAATTGTGGTTATACATGTTAGTGAGACAAGATTTTACTGAATAAACAACGTACTTACATTAAAGCATCATTAGATGTGATGGTAAATACAAAGATGAGGCAGAATCCTTGGTGTCAGTCATGTAGCAAAATTATTTTAAAATCCTCTTCCAGGACATGGCCTCTGAAGGAGTCTCACGTGGGGTAGGAAAGGAGGTCAGATGTTGGGTTGCTAGATATAAACTCAGTCAATTCTGCACATAAAGATTGGCCATTTCTAAGGTAAAACCTGAGATGTATATATTAGTTTATATTTTTATTTATATATAAAATTTATTTTAACTGGGCACAATAGCTGCTTAATGTCCCTTGTGGGAGAAATGGGGATCATACTACACTAGGCAGACTTCCATGTTAGACCTAGGAATTTTAACATCATTGCTCCCAACAAGGGGAATGAAGAATTTCCAAAGTTATTCTCATCTGTGACATCTCTTCACCTATCCCCTCCGGTGAGATGTCAGCAAGATCGTGTCCATCAGATCTATAGGACCATTCAAGATAGATTCTCCATCAAACTTATCTGGGCCTGTAGATTACAGCGTGTGTCGCCGAGCTGCATTCTTGCAAGTAGTCAAAGAAATAGCAAATAATATTAATTGCTAAAGTTTTTTGGCTAAAGAGCATATATGTTCTGCAAAGATTGAGTGCTGTGCTCCCAGGTTCCATAGTCAAAACAAAATTAGTTTCTTAACTGTGCTTGAAGCATCGTTTTCTTTAAAAATTCTAATCACTAGAGGTGTAATAGGTGAAATCTGGAAATATGATACCAAGATTAGAACATGACACACAGGGCTGGAAAACTTCAGTATCGAAATCACATTGTCAGATCACTACCAGGCTCCTCCACTTTTTAAAATGCTTTGGTTGCTATTTCTGATTCACAAGCATAATATTATTTCAAGTTTGGAGAATTTAAGAACATCAAGTCATTGTAAAAATATTTGAATGACTACTGAATAACACTTACACCAAAGAGTTCCTAAAAAGCAAATAAGGAGCTGTTTAAAGCTTTTTTGGGGGTATTTATATTTTGAGGAGAGGAGTGATGATGTGGGCAAAAGGTGATTTAGGAAGGTTCTGGACCACATGTTCAATGGGCTGGTGATGGGAGAGACTGAGGATATGGAGGGAACAGTGATGAAATCTAAGCGTATAAGCCTGAGGCGAAGAGGGAATAGACTGGGTAGTAACAGTGGAAACAGGCAAGAGTACTTGAAATCAAGGAAGGAGTATCTGTAGCAAAGCAGGGAATGTAGCTGTTAGGATTTCCACAAAGCATGATCTACTTTTAATTTGATGGTTATGTGTGTGTAAGATGGCAGAATATTTAATTAGATGGTCCCTAATGGGTTGAGGAGCCCTAGTGGCGTCAGTGGTTAAGCGTTTGGCTGCTAACCAGAAGGGTGGCAGTTCGAATCCACCAGCTTCTCCTTGGAAACCCTACTCAGCAGTTCTACTCTGTCCTATAGAGTCCCTATGAGTTGGATTTGACTCAATGGCAACAAGTTTTTTATGGGTCGATTGGGTGACTGGATTAATGAGCATTAATATCAGCCTGGTAGTGGTTTTCACAAGTCAGGCAAAGGGCTGTTTGCAGATCTGTCTTGGTCAAGCCTTTTGGTTTTGTCGTGGAAGAGTTGTTTCAATAAAGCAGAAACAAAACTTACCACTGTCTTGAGCATCATTTCACTGAGGAGGGTTGAGAGTAAACTAGATAACAAATGAGGAGTTAAAGTGATATGAATTGACAAAACCAAAACCAAACTTGTTGCTGTTGAGCCAATTCTGACTCATGGCAACCCCTTGCGTTACAGAGTAGAACTGAGATCCATAGGGTTTTCCTGGCTGTAATCTTTACGGAAGCAGGTCACTAGGCCATTCTTCCACTGGGTGGGTTCAAACCATCAACCTCTCAGTTAGCAGAGGTAAACTGCTTGCACCACCCAGGGACCTCTGACAAAAACAATCATTTCATAAAGATGTAAAACCCTGTTTTTGAGGACCAAAAACCAGTAACAAAAGAACAATGAGAGACGGATGTTTGCTAAAATGATTGAGGAATGACCCCGGAAAGATTAAAAGAAAAGGTATGAGTACCAGTGAGGAAAACCAGGGAGTGTGAATTCTGGTCACCAGCAAGATAGTGAGCACACTCTAAAGCTTAGATCAGGTATGAAGTTGAAGGTGGTTCAGGCTTAGGCACGAAGGTGGTGAAAAGTCAAGGAGGCAAACCCATCAGTGGGAGTGAGGTAGCCAACTCTAGTGGCTTGATTAGGCTACAGTCTGTAAAGGTTAGGAGTCTACAGAAGACTGGGGGGAGATGGAAGAACCGAGCATGGCAGTCATACTTAGAATAAAGAATGTTTAGCAGGTGTGAAGAGCTTTTACAAAGCAAGAAAAAGAACGTGTTGAAGACACTATGATCTTGGAGACTGAACAGGTGAAAATGGTTATGTTACAGAATGACCCAGAGTAAAAACAAAGGTTATTATGATCCATGTGGGAAAATACATATGAAGTCCATGAGGAAAATACATAGGGTCTTGAGAGATGGCAATAAGACATGAAAGGATTGAGTAAGTAGCCCGATTTGCATCATCTGGATAAAGAAAATTAAAGGAGAGAGAGGAAATAATGGGTCTACATGACTCTTTAGAAGAGAGCTACAAATAGAAAAAGCTAATCTGAAATGGAATGAATATAAAAAAGGCACAGCTTCTTAACTGGTTTTCTAGCTTCTAACCTAGCCCTCTCAACAGAGCAATCAATGATCTTTCAAAGGTCAGATACGTTGCCCCTCTTCTCAAAATTTTCCATGGACTTTGTATCTTACTTAGCATAAGACCCAAAGTTCTTGCCAAGACTGTAAGGTCAAGCAGTCCCCTATTATTACCTCTAGGCTTATTTTTACCTCCCACTGGTTCACTTCACTCCAGATAAGCCTAGAGGTAATAATAGGAGACTTTGGCCTCCTTGTTATTCCTAACTTGCTAAGCATAACCTACTGAAACTTCTGCCTGGAAGGCTTTTCTACATAGCCAAGCAGTTAGTTGGCTCTTTCATATCTCTGCTCCAGTATCATCTTATCTGACAGGATTTCCCTGATCACACTGTGTAACATAACATTCATCCCCTACCTGACATAGATTTGGCTCCCCCCGCCCAGAACATAAAAAAATCTTGCTTGGTTTTCCCGAGTATAGATACAGTGTGAACTCCACATGGCAGATACCATTTGTTGAATGAATACATGAAGGGTAGGAAATATAGAGATGAAAGTGGGTAGTAGTTAATTATTGACGAAGGGAAAAGGCGATGGACTCTAGGTTAGTGTTACCAGAAGTTCAAAGAATCGTAGACTCCAAAAACTTGGTGTGGCTTTACTATTAAAATTCACCCACTCCCCCACAAGTTCAGATGTTGAGAGACCTACCACTTACCCATTCTAAGTCTATAGCAGTGAAAAAGAGATGAATGATTTTAGATACTACAGATTGACCTTTCTCAAAGAATTTAAACCTAACTGAAAGGGCAGGCTTGTGGTTAAAAGTTTTAGAATACTAGGGAAATTAAAAGCATACTAATTTGAATTTCTAACCTCAGTCCTCCATGAAGTCTGATTCTTGTATTTTAAAAATACTTTTCAGAATCAACTCGACGGCAATGGGTTTGGTTTTGGTTTAAGGTCAATGCTACCTTAAAGCTTATTAAAATCAGCAAGCATCTCATTTTTACAGACCATAAAGGGGATGAGGAGCCCTGGTGGGGCAGTGGTTAAGCCTTCGGTGCTAACCAAAAGGTCAGCAGTACAAATCCACCAGCTACTCTTTGAAAACCCTATAGGACAGTTCTACTCTGTCTTACACGGTCACTGTGAGCTGGAATATACTCGATGGCAATGTTTTTTTTTTTTTTTAAAGGAGTCAACTATTCACAAACTATAAAGAACATTAGGAACCACCATCACGAACTCCCTTACCACATGAAACACTGGTATTTTTATAAGGCTTATTCTAAAAGCAAGGTAATATCCTCCAAAGATTATTATTAGGAAGGTGGCATAATTATGCTAACAAAAGTATCTTTTTTTTTTTTTTTTTAACCTGTAAAGGAGTATAACAGTAATTTAAAAAGATAAAGGTTGGTACAGGGTTTGGGCATAAGAACCTTTGAGTTTGAGTGGCTTAGGCTAAATGAAAGAAGGCAGTATAAAATGGTATTAAAGCAGTAAAATAATGGCTACGATTTTACTTTAAAAATTGACAATCTAAAATCCAATGTGCAATGGTCAATTCTTTTGGGCTAAACATTAAAGCATTAAGGATTTTTTGATGGACAATATAATTCCAGTGAAAACTAACCTGTCTCAAAGTAAAACATCATACTCTTTAGTTCCACAAGTTTCAAATTAGTTTCATGATTAAAAAAAAAATAATAATAATGTGATAAAACTCATTCTCATCTCAAGTTATGCAGGAAATAAATCAATAATGTTAACCTATGAAATTCAGAATAAGCATGCCTATCTTAAAAATACTGAACCATGAAATTCTCCAAACAAATAAGCTACTTAAAACATCACTCTACTGAGGCGATTCTTTACCTCAGTCTCTTGAGCTGTTCTTCAAGAAGGTTATGATGAAGCTCAACATTATCTCTGAGCATTTGATACAAGAACAACAACAAAAGGGACATTTACAGCCCAAACACAGGTAGGCACTGGGCCCTGACTCAGGCTAACAAAATGTTAGCTAGCACTGCAGGGAAGTACGGCTCTGAGCTTCCGCTCCAGCAGAGGCTGCTTTACACCTGAATCCCAGCTCTGCCACCTAACCATATGGCCTGGAGCAAGTTACTTCAACTTGCTAAACCTCAGTTTTCCCACTTGTAAAAAAAAAAGGTAATAGAGTTGACAAAGTTACTTTTTACATAACTCTTGTAAAATGCTTAGTACATAGTAACTACTCCACCAATACTAATTTACGTGGTCACAACATCCCTTTTACCTACCTAAGGACAGTACCAGCACTCATACCTAATGATCTGAAAAGTGATTTAGGGAAAGGGTAGCCCTTATAAACAACTTAAATGGAGAGACTCTTAGGGACTCCCCGCACTGAACTCAACCCCCTCCTCTGTGTTACTGATTTGGAAACTAGTTTTTCTAGGATATAACGCTGGTTAAGAAAGTTGTGCCAGATACTGATATTGTATAAGCACATAGACTTTTTTTTTTTAATTCCCCATGTCAGAGCCATTAGCATTATATTGCTCAGTCATCACACCTTGAACTCAGAGAATACAGATTAGACATTCCTACACATTTAGTATGGAGTCTCTGGGTGGTGCAAACGGCTCCTAACGGATAGTCTGGTAATTTGAATCCACTCAAAGGTACCTTGGAAGAAAGGCCAGGCAATCTACTTCTGAAAAATCTGCCACTGAAAATCCTATGAGCACAGTTCTACTCTGACCCACATGGAGTCATCATGAGTCAGAATCTAGTTGATGGCACCTGGTATTTTTACATTTAATATATTCATTTGTGAGCTGAAGTGTTTTTCTAACAAATAGGGAAAATGTTAAAGAAACAGTTCCTGTGACAAAAAGTGTAAAAGTAAACCCTCAATTGAAAATTTAAGGGGGAAAATAATCTGTTGGATTTACAAGTAAAGTATAAAGGTCACTTTGTTTTTTGACGCCCTCATGGACGAAAGCAGCACAGAAAACACCGTTAGGAACTCCCTTACCACATGGAGCGTTGTAAAAGCCAGGTAACACATCTTTCAAAGATTACTTTCAGTAAGGTGGCGTAACTATCCTAACAAAAGTATCTTTTGATTTATAAAGGAGTGTAAAACAGTAATTTAAAAAGATAAAGGCTGATATGGTGTTTGGAAATAAGGATCTTAGATTGGCTTAGGCTAAATGAAAGAGGCAGCTTCGATACAACCCGCATTCTCTAAAGATGTGAGGAAGGAAAAATATCCACAGGCTTTAAAAACTCCTTTTTCTTATTCAGCTAACTTTTACAAAGGGAACTTAATTCATAATTCAATCCTAATACATGATACATATATAAAACTCAATTTGATACAATGACAAATACCTTCCAGGCCATATATGATTACTTACATACAATCAACAATTTACTAATAATTTATCCTTATAGAAAGATATGGTATTCATAATCACTTTAAGTTTACTCAGTATTTGAACGAAGTTGCTAATCTATGCTAATAATTATTAAAAACTAAGGATAATTTTATTAGTTTTTACCAGAGTTCGTATAATTGCTACTGACGTTTTGATTAGTTAATGAGAAAATAAGGTCTTAGAGTTAACGTGGAATACTAACCTGTTCTAAAACCAAAATATTACACTTCCGTGGGCTGCGGAAATGATCTATTTTGTTTTAAGGGTTGAAGATGGTGGGTAAGACAGTAGGGACCATGTATTCACTTTCACTTTAGAGGCAAGACCATGCAAATTAGAACACTGATTCACTGTAACGCAACCATTAACATTTCAAGCACATTATAGAATTTTCATCTGACATAAAAAATTTCAAGTAAAAAGGGTAATTTCAAGATACGATGTTCAAATTAATGTCAATATTCAAAAAGTTCAGTCCCCATTCAGAAACAGATAAACAGTATATTTATTAAATGAGTTAAGACAAATAAACTTTACAAATAGACAAATAATAAAAGGCTCAGTGGCTAAAATAGATGGTAAGCATCATTTAAAGAAATCAACACCATCACGGTATCTCCGTTGGCTTACACGTGTAAAAAGAAATTTTCAAAGAGCAATTTCACAGAAATGAAGCCAGTTTTTTTCTTATAAACAAATCACCATTTCTTGGTTCAAAACTGACATCTGTTATGAAAATTACCATATCACATATTTGTAAGATGACAAGGAGTAACTCATCTTCAAAGTGCAAGTAAGTCTATATACAACCACAAAAAAGGCAATGATGAGGAGACAAGGATTTTTAAAAAATATACAAAGATTAAAAACATTTGGGATGCAAAATTAAACAATTTTTTGGTTAGAGGATAAAAGAGAAAAAGTGATTGAGTTACAGAGGCTGATTTCAGCTATACATACTATATAAAGGGATCCAAGATCTTAACAGCTTGCTTGCATTTTTCTCTACTTACATAATGCTCTGGAAATTTCTGGTAGAAATTACAGTGTCTCAAAGAGAGAAATACACACTAAGCATGTCTTGCTACTACTTCATGGATGTCATAAGACCCGTTTATGGATTAGAGTTGGTGTAAAAAGCCATTGCCTTGAGTTGAAAAATGAATACTGTAAAAGCTCAATACAAATCCCCCAAAGCACATGCACTTCTAAATCTTTTAGTAATTACATTCATATTTAAGCATAACCAAAATAAAAAGTAAAACTAACATTTCCCTTTTCTCTATTCCCTATGCCTCGTAGGCTCTCCAGTTGATAGGGTCAATGTTCATAGTTGAAAGGGTTCAAGATAGTCTAGTCCACCGCCCTCATTTTATGAGGCTAAATGATTTTCTCAAGGTCATGCAGCAAGTTAATGGCAAAACCAGGACTAGAAGGCAGGTCTTGACTCCTAGCCTAGTATGCTTTTCAGCATATCATGCTACCTCTTTTTACAGTGTGATGTGCTATAATTACCTGATGAATAAAATGTACAGTCACAAATGCTGACAGAGCCAATGTGTTTCTAAGAATTGCAGAGGATTACTGCAAGGATTGTTAGAGAGAAAAAGATTTTCCCCCACCCACCAAAAATATCAAGCACCATCAACTAGATGTTTCTTTGCTGGGTCAGCACTTTCAGACGTTGTAGTAGTCCTCGTAAACTTCATGTCAGCCTGAGGATAATATATCTGGTGAAACCTGGGCCCTAATACGATGTCAGTTCCTAAAGGGTAAAGACAGAGGCAAAAAGAAGGTAGACAGATAAAGGAAAGAGACAGAGAGCTGACAAATCCAGTTGGCTTAGAGGTGAGCACTCCAGTATATGATTAATTTTTAAGTCTAAATAAATATGTCTTTTTAGGACTTTTTCTACCTTTTCATATAATCTCATTTTACCTAATCTGTTATTTGGCCACTTAAAAAATTAAAGTAAATGTTATCAAGACAATGGTGGTCACCATTTTTTTTTTAAACTGTGAGACTATTTTACACAAAACTAAATCTATGAAGAGCATCTCAAATGGTGAAATTGCAGTAATTTCCTTACTCTGATTCTATTAGATTACCACCAAGCAATTAAAGTGGTTCTTCATAGGGCTGTTACCATCTTGAAATTTATTCCAATTGTGGCTAAACAGAAAAGACTAATGTGCAGAATTGAGTAAAGCAGCTGAAGTTTCTTTTAAAAAAAAAAAAAAAAAGTTGCCGTGTATTTATTTAATAAAAGGGCATATTTATTTATGTTTACAAACAAGTTTCAAAAACAAAAGGAAAACATGTGCTTGTACTTATTAACCTTTTTCAAAATGCCAACAGCCCTCATGCTGTCTGAAGGTTTCTAAGGATTGATTGGAAAAAAAAATCAACACAGTTCACTCACAGTTCACCAAGACATCACTGAACTAACATGTTTCGACAAAAACAAAAAGGACTAAGGTTCTCTTATAGTTGGAGAGTTTGATTTAATTTGATTTGCCTGAAATAACAAAAGCGTTTCAAGCATCTTTCATTATGTAGTTGATGTCCCGCATTAAACAATCTACTAAATTCTGAACAAAAGGTTATTAGCAAGGTTTTCAAAATCTTTAAAAATTAAACAGTTGTTTCAAAACCATTAAGTAGTAAATGTATTTAAGAAACTAATTAGGACAGATGCCATAACTTCATTAGAACACCACTGCTCGTGTTTTTTTGTTTTGTTTTTTTTTTTTTTTAAACAAAGCATTAGTGTTATCTATTTGGCTATTAGTATTAGCAATTTATCTACAATATTTAACAAGGTAAATTGTAGGCAAAAATTTAGTACAGTTTCAATAGAAACACCCCCCCCCCTTTTTTTTTCCTGAAAATACAGCAGTATTTGAAGGACTAATTTTTCTCTGCATCAGTTATAAGGAAGCTTCCCATCTATGAACAGGAACAAAAAAAGTATCTACAAACCTTGTAAACAGATCTGTATCATTTATAAACATAAATAATCCAAATTATTAACAGCCAACAGCAGAAATTAAAGTATCAATTCAATGATCCAGGGCTCTTTTGCCTTGCCCAGCTCCACTCCTCCCTCACGCCCACCAAAGGCTGAGATAAACTAAGCTCTGCTCATACACTGCTCAGGACCATTCTTAGGTACTGATGGTCCACGGGTCACGTACGCTGAGTTACTGTTTATCTGTCAGTTCATTTCTCCCACCCCCCAAAAAGCACCCTCAGTCTGGCAGAAAGCTTTGCTTTTTTTTAAAAAAATAAATCTACATTCGTACAAGAGTATCTTCTGTTGAAGTCCAAAGACAAGAATACTATCTTGTCCGTCACAATATGTGAAAAGACCCAGTTTCGATTTGTTTCTTTACAATGCAGCTAGTGTGTTCACATTCAGCTTACAATCAGAGCGATGTTTCCAAACTGTGTAGTGGGCTTCCTGGGGATGAAGAGGTAGCAGACTTGTTCATTTCTATGGTGAGGTGAATCCCGCTGTCAACGGCGTTGTTGTTTTTGTTGGGAGAGGGCGGAGGGCTGGGGTTACGTTTTGTAGGAGCATCATCTTCAGCATCAGTGTCATCAATAAGGGGGATATGGGGTTCTGAATCTTCTATCCTAAACTCAGGATGTGACATGAAGTTGTGAATCGAACTTCTTGATTCCGGTTTTTCTAACCCTTCATATAAAGAACTACGAAATGCATTCACCACTCGAATCTGTAAATATCAGAAAACACAGAAAGATGTCAGTACGTTATTAACTTAAGAACAGTCCCTTTATGAGTCTGAATCCACAAACAGCTAGGTATGGGTGAATTATATTTGCATGTAATGCAGTGGAGCTTGCAATACACTGTAAAAAAATGAATATTTTAGTAGGACACTACAGAACAACAAAACCACAGACTCTAAGAACTAAGAGCTGTTGATTTCAAAGTAATACTAAGAAAACCTCATTGTCACTAGCTAAAAATTTAATAGCCATTTTATAGTTTTTCCTAAGAAAATAAAATCAAACACAAAACAAACAAAACAAAAAAACATACACAAGCTTAGCTGATCTAAAGAAAAAAAAATATATTCTTGAAAACAATTCATATAAGTTAAACAAATTCAAGCACAAAGGGTTACTATTTATCATGCTAGGAATCAGGGTGTCACCGACTATGAAAAAGCCAAGCAGATATAAGCTGAATGTCACAATGAACTGACATCTACCCCACAATTCCCTTAATTAAAAAATAAAAATAAAGACACAGGCCAAATAAATATCTATAAAATGCCATTAAACAGCTATAAATAGTTGAGTATATGCCATTCGTCTATAAAGTGTTAGTGTTTTTCTGTGTAACAGAAAGATTAAAACTTAAATCAATTTACATACTATAGATCACTACAAAGATTAAAAAAAAACAAGCACAAAGAAGCAAGCAAAAAAAACCCACACCCTGGGATTTTTCTATGAAAATGTCCCTAAGGAGAAGACACACAGTTTTCTAGTATTTTCACCCTTAAACATATAGCTCAACAATTTCTATCACCCTCCTTCCTGGAAGTCTGCTGTATGGATGGAAAGAAGTTATCATGAAATCAAACTTAAAAACATCACTGCACACAGTAACATTAGGTCTCATTAACCTGGTGTCATTGATGTTTAAAAAAAAAATCCAAACAGTTGAGCACCTACTATATATACATGTATATATATATCAATAAAAATAGTGTTCACTTTTGCTTTGATCCAAATGAACTGTTTAATAATGAAGACATCATTTACTCAAGTTAAGAGAAGTAAACATTCTGATATTCAAGAAAAAAAAGATGTGGTCACAAAAATCACCTCATGAGACAATTATGAAATAAATTTATTCAAATGGACATTTGAATATACTGTTTAAAAATGTAAGGAAGAGTTTCAAAACTAATCTACTCAAGGATGTTCTCTCCTAATTTACCAAGCAGGCTACTTTAAAGCAGTCCATGTCCATATTCACTTAGTCCGTTATATGGAGAGTACGGACCCCTGGTGGTGCCGTGGTTATGAGTTTGGCTACTAACCAAAATGTCAGCAGCTGGAATCCACCAGCTGTGCCTTGGAAACCCTATGGGACAGTTCTACTCCCAATAGGGTCGCTATGAGTTGGAATCGACTCAACAGCAATGGTTTCTTTTTAATGGCAAGTACAGCATCAGAGATGAGTGAGGACAATAGAGCTAAAACGTTTGGGTATGAATTCCAGTTCTGCCACTTACCAGCTGAAGGAAAATGGGCAAACTATGTAAATCTCAAAGGTTTACTTGGCTACAAAATGGGTAATGGCAATAGTACTGACCTTACAGGGTTTAGGAGATTAGTTAGTACATGTACAGACTTAGTGTTGGTTTTTTGTTTGGTTTAACTAAATACCAGGTCTTCCTGGAGTTTAATGTGCACATGAATCACCTGGGCACGCATTCTAAGAAGCCCCCAGTATTGTTGATGCTGGTGGTCCATAAACCACACTCTGAGTGGTATGTATATTTCCTATTTCTTTTATTGCTCTTGTTCCTCCTCTACTAAAATGTAAAGTGTTTCACGTATAGTATGTAAACAATGCTTGCTAAATATACTTTTATAATTATACAATTGATTATTTATTGTGAAATCCTCCTATAATTCACATTTTATACATGTGGATATTTTGCAAAAAGTGTTTAAAAAAAAAAAAAAACTCTGTCGATGTCAGTGACCAGTAGGAATGAAGGAGAACACGAATTGGAAAGAGAGATTCAAGTAGACCAGGTAGTAAACTTGATCGATGACGAGAGCTGTTGACGATCACCGTGGAGTTGTTGCTTATTTGACTAGGTTGCTAACAGAACTAGAGAAATAGTTATAAGTTTTCTATCACTTCTGTTCTATTTTGTTAGTACCAGTCAGGGCAGAGGAGAGTGAGTGGTTAAAGAATCCAGGAGGAAACAAATGCATTTTCTGAACATGCGAAAGATGCAGAACATACCAGTAAAAACATCTCAAACTTAGGAGAGCAGTATGAGGTCATGTTACCGATTTAGGAGCTCACAAAGCTCTATGAGAAGCAGGGTGTCAAGAGTGAGCAGGTGAGGGCACTAAGTTTGTGTGTACACACACTTATACACACACACTTGTGGCTGGTGAAATCAGATTAAACCTTTTTTACCCCAAATATTCAATTCTAGTAAGAATTTTTCCTTTCAGAAAAAATTAAAAAAAAAAAAAAATCCTAGAATTTCAGAGCTTGAAAGGACATGAGAGAGATTTTATTCTCACCACTTTATAAATGATAAACTGAGCAATTGAGAGGATAGGTGACTGACTTGTCAAGGTCATTCCTAATCAGTGTCAAGAGTCTCAGAACCAAGGTTTCTGAACTCTCATTTCCAGGTTCCTTGGAAGTGAACGTAAGAATAGAATATTTACTTAATAGAATGCAGTATCTCAGAAGATTAACGCTTCTTCCCTCTGACTCTTCTTAAGTCACATGCCGACTGGTAATTGGTGTCAGCACAGTAAAAAGACAGCTTAGCAAAGCTCCAAAGCAATACAATTTTCCAAAGTTCTCGCATTAGATACACAACAAAACCCATCGTCAATGAACCAGATTCCTTTTACACTCTAAGAACAGAAATGAGCGAGCACTCCAATCTCAGGCATGACATTGAGCTAGCTTACACTTACTGATTTTTTTCTTTCTCTACGTCAAATTCTCACGATACAGTAGTAACTCTAAAGAAAAAATAATTGTGTTCAGGTAGGCAGTAGACTCTATCAATACCACAAAGAATTCAGTTTAAGCAGAAATGTAAGAAGTAACCCTAACTACCCATTCTTGAAAACTGAAGCCTTGCATTTATTTTATTCTTTTAATATCTATTAAGAACCACTATGCACCAACATCATTATCACTCTTAAAATTGAAGAAAAATTCATGTCAAGAAAATTATGTCTAAATTATCCAGTACAAAAAAATCTGAGGAAAGCACATATGAAGAACACATAATAAACAAAAACAAAAAAATTGAAATGATTATTATAATCATAAAGTAACTTTAAGAAACTAATCAAAAACCAGGTCACGTACCCTGCAAAACCACCCATTTTTCCTAAATACAACCTTAACTTTTGATAGTAGAAAGGCGTAACAACCAATTGTCCAAAATATGATATGAAAGGAGACAGCTTTAAAACACTAGGCTATTTAATCACTAGCTGGTATATCTTACTTTATACAACAGATTGCCTATTTCTGAAATTTGTTTTCATTATTACTTTCCCTATGTACTAAGAAAATAATTGCAATGGTAAAGCAAAAGATACTTGGAAATAAGAAAGAAAATCCTAGGTTACTTTCCAAAGTTGGGTCCTTGCATATCGAATTTTCTCAAAACCAGATCCACTTCTGTAATACATAATGTCTGAATTATCTGGGACAGGGCTCAGCAAGTTTTTTCTGTAAAGGGTCAGACAGTAAGTATTTCAGGCTAATATTATAGTCTGTCACAACTACTCGACTCTGCCTTCATAGCACAAAAACTGCCATTGATAACGCTTAAACAAGTGAGTGTGGCTGTATTCTAATAAAATTGTGACTCAAACCTGGCCCAACACTGGTTTTTGGGAAAAAAAAAAAAAGCTTTATTGGAACACAGCCACACTCACCTAGAAGACCAATTTGTCTTTCTCTCAATCTGTCCTCCAGGCAGGCTCAGCTAGCTGTTGATTCAGCAAAAGAATTTACTAATGATGAACACTGATATTATAGAATGTTTTTTCCAAAGACCTTTAATAGTAAAGATCTGAATAATAAATGAGGGGAACAAAGGTGACCTCTCCAGAGTGGTTTCAAGCCTAGTAACAGATGAAGTTGAGATGGATAATTATTTCTTCCATTTAGCAAGGACTCCAGTAAGTCCAAGAAGTCTGACATTCACAGGTATTTCTACATAGGGCAGGAACACAGTGAGGACTAAGCCTTTCATCAAACGTATTAACATTATCCATTAATTCTGTATATTGGCTGATGTTCTGTGCCATCTAAGAAAATGCACCACCAGCAAGGTTGAAAGAAAATTATGTTAACAGCAATACAATTACTACAACTGTAATGATAATTACCTCACATGCATTATATTATATATAGTCCTTGGATGCCTCCTTATTTCCAAAAACACAGAATATAGAAATGAAGAAGTAAACATCCCAAACCCTGATAAAGAAACACCTACAAACCTTCCCTTGCCATTCTCTGACGTTTGCCCCAGGAATGGAGTGCTAGTTCCCCAGGCCAACGGATCTTAGGTTGGCATCAGTATGGCCTAAATTTACCTTTCCATCATCATCAGCTATGGCCCTGGCCTCATCTCCTAGCAACTTGGAGACTTTCATACATAGGTGGGCAGAAGAGAGACTGGTGCATGTGAGTGTGTGGGCAGAAGAGAGACTGGTGCATGTGTGTGAGGAGGGTTTGTGGTCAATTTGATATTTAAGATAAAATCAGGAACATAATTAAATGAAAAAACAGAGTATACTGAAAATGTGTATGTGTATAAGGTATATATATGATACCCTCCCAAATAAAAAAGAATAAGTCAATTATTTAAAACGATGCTTAAATAAAAATGCACAGAATATGCATCAGTCATGAGATATCTTTCCTGAAAACGTTTAACATGAAGCTAATTTGTCAGAAAATAATCAGACAAAGCCAGACTGTAGGACACTCTCTAAGACAATTGGCCTAGACTCTTCCAAAAGGTCACTGTCAAAAAATAAAGGCAGCAATGGATGCTAGCTCAAAAAAGACAAAAGGACATTTGGGGGCAACTGAAAAAATCTGACAGTGGGCTATAAATCAGGTTATTTCCTGCATGTGATAAAACAGTATGATTATACAGGATGCATCTTATTCATACCAAAACGAAAACCCAGTGCTGTCGAGTTGATTCCGACTCATAGCGACCCTATATAGGACAGAGTAGAACTGCCCCATAGAGTCTCTAAGGAGTGCCTGGTGGGTTCGAACCACTGACCCTTTGGTTAGCAGCCGTAGCACTTAACCACTACGCCACCAGGGTTTCCATCTTATTCACAGGAGGGACAAACTCAAATATTTAGGGATGAAATGTCATGATGTCTACCATCTACTTTCAAATGGTTCAGCAAAAAAAATAAATAAATAAAATAATGTATAGAAAGATAAAGTAGTGCTCATATTAAGAAGTGTTTGCAAACCCAAGTAAATGGTTTCAAGATGGGGGGAACTTTCAGGATAAAGTCTTAGTTTGGTTCCTTCATGTAGCATATGAATGGGCCTTATCTTCCACTCCAGCCTCATCGACCCCTCACATTTTATTACTCTTTAGTACCAAACAAGTTATTGTGGCCTGGAATGCATTCTCTGCTTTTCTTAACTGGCAGATTTCATCAAGGGTCAGCTTGGGAGTCATTTCCCAGGGCGGATTAAAGACCATCCTCAGTAATAATATACTGTTCTATTATTCTTATCATGTAGAAATTTCCAGCTACTTTTTTGTTTCCCTCACTAGACTTCTAGAGTAGCCTGGGTATACGGTAGGCTCTCCATAAATGTTTGTGGAACGTAACCGACGAAACACTAATAGTAAAGCATGAAAGGTTGGGTAGTAAGAAGCCCTAGAAAGCCAGTACAGTATAAAATTCAAATTCAGGGTAGAGGGAGGCAACTGAATTGACTGTATTAGGCCTAAGGCTGGAGCCTCTGTGGTGCAGTGGTTAAGAGCTCAGGCTGCTAACCAAAAGGTCGGCAGTTTGAATCTACCAGCCGCTCACTGGAAACCCTACGGGGCAGTTCTACTCTGTCCTATAAGGTCACTATGAGTTGGAATCGACTTGACGGCACACAACAACAACAGGCCTAAGCAATTTGTATTTGTCATCTCATTGAGGTAGGAGTTACCATGCTAAAGTTACAAAGAAAGAATCATACATGTTTATACTTGTAAATTTAACATCCTATCTAGTGTTATCGGGTCAGTTTGTCCTTAGAGCACTTGTCTGTTCTTGTACTATACCATGCTGCCATTGCTTACTAGCCCTGTAACCAGACACGTCATTTAAACACCAAATCAGTCTCCACACCTGTAACATGGGGATAGTTCTTGTTTCGCCTGTTTTACAACATTGTTAAAAATATCAAATGAAGTAACCGAGCCTTCTGAAAACTATAAAACCTCATGGAAACTGCCAAATATAAGGAAACATTTTTTATTACATAGGCTTTGACTTCTTCTGAGCTCCAGAAAGGCTTCTGTCAAGTTGCTGAAACGCACAATGAACAGGCAGACATTGAGTAAATTGTCCTCCTCAAAACAGTACTGTTTTCTCCTTCAATTTATCCTCTCTACAGCTTCCCATCAAATATGGAAAAGGCAGGCCTCTACCCAATACAAAGATAACCTTAGGTGCTGGAGCAGATTTCTTGGGTGGGGGCAGGGGACGGGTCGATATCTTTAGTGCTTCCAAAATACAAGAATCCACCATGAAATCAGAAGACGAATCCACAGTAAGGATAACATAATAACATAGATGATAATGCTTTTAGGGAAGTCTGCCATTTTCCAAAAACCTTAAAGGAAGTTTCTTATTCTAGTCAATTAATGGAAATTACAGACATGAAATTGTTCAGTAATTAATCAATGGTATACTTTTCCTACTTTTTTTTTTTTTTGAACACTTAAGATAGCAGAGCATTCCTTATCTATGGTGTAGTTTTAAGTTATACTGATTATACAAATGAAAACAAACACCATAGAACTTTTAAGTTTATACAGAGACCCTCTTTTAAAACAAAACAAAAATCCAAAGCAAGGCAAACAAAATTCAGGCTAAGAAAGCAAGCAACTAGCTCTTTTACTTAGACTACTAACTTACTTTTCTAAACTGAGAAAGATGAAAGTCAAAGTACTAAATTCATTTTTAGCTTTAAAAATGCAATGTCCTTGTTCTCTTAGATCAGTTTCAAATCACATGCTTCTGGGACCCATGCAGTATGAACATGTTTAAAGGCATATACTCAAAAATTTATAGTAGTTTCACAAATTCTAAGCTACAATTTTATTCCCCATATTAATTATAAGCATAGAGATAAGCTCACAGATTTCACATCTAATCTTTGGTTGTAAATTGTTCCACCTGTTATCTAGCCCGCTAAGAAATAAAACAACAACAACGACAACACTTTGAGGTCTCAATCCACTTTACGAAAAGAAAGCTTTATGAAAAGCCTGAACAATGAATTTAAACATTAAGGAGAAAATGAGAAACGTTAGGTGTGTGAAGTAGGAAATGTTAATTTCATGCACTTAGGAACACACACTCACACCCCACAGTAGTAGAAGCAGTAGAAGAGGAAAACACTACATGTGTAGGGGTAGAAATATTTGTTACATCATGATGCTGGCTGGCGATGGAGGGTTGCCGCCTTAGAGCCCCCTGAATGGAACTTCCACTCTGGAAAGCATTCACTACATCCATCTGCAAGGAATCAGAGATTGTGACAGCTTGCTCAGCAAGAGAGAGAGAACAAGAGAAAGAACCATTCCATCTATTAACATACAAAAAGTAAAGAAAAAGGCACTTTGTACACAGCAGATAAATAGGCAAGAGTAGCATTTTGAGATGAAGGGGGAAAAAGCTAGGAAAAAAGGAGCTTAGAGGAATATCGACACATTCTTTCATGACCCTTAAAACTTTCGCTCATTCCAGTCACCAGTATTATTTTTCAAAAGAATAAGTTTTGTGGGCTGGGAAGGCTAGAAAAGAAGTTAAGGAGCACACTCAAGTCTCCTCCCCAGGCCGAAAAGCCCTGCTTGGCCCCGTCACCTCTCCTACCTGTCTACCAGGCCCGTACCTGTGTCTGGATTCTGTTCAGACCTCTAAACCACAAGATCTGGCCACGCCGCAACTCCCTTTCCGCATGATCAATTTCTTCAACATCTTCTGCTAATTCTTCCTCAGGTATTTCTTCCTTTTGTGTCCCATGACCAGCTTCTTTTAGGAATTTTAAACGGCTAGTTGGAATTGTTGAAATAAGCTACAACACAGGGGAAAGAATTTAGAAACAAATCCTATCAAGTGCAATTAGTGATCAACTTTAATACAAAAAATATTACAACTTGAAAGCATATCCAATTCGCTTTACCAATGAAGTACTGAGATCCTGTTGCTCAGACTTACTTTCCAAGAAAAAAAGATAATCTTCTGGTAGCTACACAAGTGAAGGATAAAAAGTTTCCCTAAATGGAAATTAACCTGATTATATTTTTCAAATTTTAACTAGGACATATACGACAGTAAATTACATGGCCATGCCTTGATATATTTATTTAAACTATTATTAGCTGTATTTATTCAAAATAAAATATAAAGGACAGGAGGCTTTACTGGACATAAAACAAGTTTATGTTAGTGCTGCAGAGTTTATGAGAAAAACATGCCTAAATTCAAAAAAGCTTCAAACTTAAATTGAAAAGTTTTATTAAATGAACTTTTTTTTTTAAATGAAATATAACCATTTGAAATTGGATTAACACTGATTGATAATGCCACCAAATAGGAACAGATGCCCCCAAACATAAAGGATACAAAACACCAATAAATATGTACTAACTTATAATTATTTATGGCCATTCCTTAAGGCAATATGGCTTATCAGGAGGAAGCAAGCATTCAGTCACATACAGAACTGCTTGGGGAACTGCCAGTCGAACCTTCTAATTTCAAAAAGGTGAGACAGGCTGAGAGCCACATCGAGAGACTAAGACCCTGGGTCTCTAGGTCATCAAAGTCAGTGCTTTTTTTTTTTTTTTACCATGGCATACTTAAAATCAATAGAAGACGTCAATCAAAGAGAGTAACCAAAGTCCACTGAGTACACTGTATCGACAGGGAAATTTCCTCTTCCTAAAGTTAGGTAAATATTTTGGGAGGTTGTGAGGTTTGTTCTGACCATGGGGGAACCTTATAAAATAATTGAAATGGTAATCAAAAAATAAAGCTGAACCCAGTATGGATCCTACTTAAAAAAGATCTCTTTTAATAAGGTTTTCAAAATGAGTACGATGAGAAACCTTAGAACCTAGACATACAATGAAGAAAAAGATGAGATGAAAGGTAGGAGCCCTGGTGGCACAATGGTTAAGCACTCAGCTGCTAACTGAAAGGTCAGCAGTTCAAACCCACCAGCTGCACTCCTCGAGAGAAAAGATCTGGCCATCTGCTCATGTAAAGGTTACAGCCAAAGAAACCAGATGGAGCAATTCTACCCTGCCCTGTAGGGTCGCTGTGAGTTGGAATGGACTCGATGGCATACCACTAACACCACAAAGTTAGGCAAATACTTTGGGAGGTTATGAGGTTTGTTCTGCCCATGGGGGAACCTTAAAACGTAATTTAAATGGTCAAAAAAGAAAGGTGAACTAAGTATGGATCCTACTTAAAAGATCTCTATTAGTGAGGTCTTCGAAATGAGTAAGATGAGAAACCTCAGAGCCTACAAATATAATAAAGCAAGAGATAAGATAAAAATGATATAAAAATTGAGCTAAGTGTAAGTAAAACGTGGATGTTTGGTTCGACTGACTTGCAGAGTAATAATACATTCACACAAGTTATATACTGTAATATACATGTTAACTTACGAAAATGTTAGTACAGATTCTCAATTAGCTAGTTTTTTAGTAACGGTAATGGGCTTAAAGTGAACTATGCACACCACACTACGGTATCACTTACTTAACTTAAAAAAAATAATGACACATTTGCAAATAAGTTACCTACTGTAAAAAGTGACGTATATCTCATTTTTAGAATATACATATACTTTTAAAGCTAAAACCCAACCAAAAACCAAAAACTTTTAAAGTTACTCAATCTAAATAATCTAAAAGAGTTACTTTGTAGGCCACTTTTTCCAGATACCTTTATTTAAAAAAAAAAAAAATTCTTTACGTGAAGCTCAAGATTTTTTCTATGCTACATTTTGGATTATTTAACACAATCAAAAAGTCAACCGCACAAACTAATTTTACATTTTTGTAAAACAAATTATTCTAAAAGTATAAAAATAGATCAAGCATAAAAATATACAGATAAGAGCATCCTAACTGGCTGTAAACATATCGTCTTTAATAAACGTAAAACTCATTGTAAAAAACAAGTTAAAAACTCACTAAGAAAATTAAAATAGTCTCTTCTCTGTATAGGCAGGTGACATACTGGAACAAATACTGCATTTTTAAAAAACAAATCCATAAATGGCCTCTCTTGGTAACTACTTAGCATCAAATAACAAAACTGATGAAAGAAAATAAAATACTAGAAATTAAAAAAAATCACTTTAGGTTTAAACAAATAATGAGATTTTTACCTGGCCCCAGAGTAACGTTCCCATTCCTAGGAATATTGACCATAGCCACTGTTCTATTGAAAGTTCTGAACAACTGAAAGGTTTTCCACCAAACTGCACAATTATTATCTAGAGGGATAATCAAGAGTAAATTTATTGAAATCTTTCAAAATTTTCAAATCAATACTTTTAAAAATATGCAAATTTTTATCTTCTAAAACTCAGGCTGAACAAGTATTACTGTGATGGTGAAGTGTATTATAATATTTGCAAATGAATATATGACAAATGAAATAAAGTCTCTAACCAAAATATCAAATACATGTATATTTTAATTATGCTTACATAAATAACAAAAAAATTCTTATGACCAAGAAGAATAACTTCATACTATTTGCAATGGAAAATTCCAAGTAACTACATTCCTCTGTATTTACTATAATTCTTTGAATAATTTATGCCTTTCTACAAAAGACAGTGCACTTCTGTGGCAAAGACCATGTTATAGAAAAGCGGACATAATATTCAATCTCTTTTTCCCTGTATAGCTGTTCATTCGCAGGTAACATTTCGATGTTACGATAAGTATGAATGGACTGGAAGAGGAGACAGGCAACTTGCGAAGTTCTATGAAATATGCACTAGCTCAGGTGACACGTCCTCAGAGGTTTGCTCTCCCTTATAAAGACAGTCAAGTCCAACAATCTATGTAAATAAAATTCATAATATAATACTTACACTTCTCTTCCTATTTAACAAGACCTAAAACAGTCTGTGTGGAAATATTAAGACTTAAGTAGCTATATTCACCCTCTTGTGAGTCTGACAAGCCTCTCTTCCATATGGCAGATAGTAGCTGCCAAACATTCAAAGGAAAAAGAATCATTTCAGCAGTTTAACATGTTCAAATTAAAAAAAAAAAAAAAAAAGGTTTTTTTTTTCTAACTCCATTCCTAGCAATTGTACTTTATTCCAATTCAAGTGATAGGTAACTGCCAATTCTACTATCCTTCAAAGTCAAGAATATTTCTATGCTTATATTCCCAACTTGTTTGTTAACAGCCCAACCAGCTGGACTGTAACTGATCTGACAATCTCACTTGGGTTTTAATAGTGACATAAAAATAGAATAATTTTCCTTTGTAAACTAATAATGAGCACAAAAAAAGTTCAACACGGATTTTTATTTGTGCTCTCAAAATGTTTTAAATTTAAACTTCATCTTTTTTTTGTAAAATAAAAGATATAAAAAGGAAGATATTATAATACTGGGGAAACAAACCAATGATTATTTTGATTGGCTAGTTTAGCTTCACTAGGAATACTAATCTTTTGCTTTAAAGTTGGAAGAAATAATATTCTTCAGTAGACACCTCAGATCAACACTGTACTAGGGAACTGTAGTTTCAACTTCTGTCATTTTATTTATCACTGTATACTACACGACTAGGTTAATATAAATAGTAATGTGTACTTTAAAAAAAATTTAAAAATTTTTATTGTGCTTTCAGTGAAAGTTTACAAATCAAGTCAGTCTCTCATACAAAAATTTATACACACCTTTATACTCCTAGTTGCTCTGCCCCTAATACGACAGCACACTTCTCTCCACCCTCTATTTCTGTGTCCATTCAGCCAGCTTCTGTCTCCTCTGCCTTCTTATCTCCCCTCCAGACAGGAGCTGCCCACACAGTCTCCTGTTTCTACTTGAGCCAAGAAGCTCACTCCTCCTCACCAGTATCATTTTCTATCTTATAGTCCAGTCCAATCCCTGTCCGAAGAGTTGGCTTTGGGAATGGTTCCAGTCTTGGGCTAACAGAAGGTCGGGGGGCCATGACCTCCAGGGTAGTAATGTATACTTTTAAATTTTGCATATTTAAATGGACTACTGAAGCATTTCCTAAATGTGTACTAAAGAAACCAGGTGTTATCTCTTAAACAGAATATGCTGAATTAAACAAAGATCAAACAGGTTTCCTAACTGTACGATTTCTACAAGACTTTGAATTGTTTGGGGGAAAAAAAAGCAGCTGATATCTGAGTGTTTACTTATTGTCAAGCACTAAGTGCAGAGCTTTATACGCGTGGTCTTCTTTAATGCTTCACTAATTCTATGGTGTGACCTAACATTTGATCTCCATTTCACAGATGAAAAAAATTGTAGCTTATATAAGGTCATACAACTAGCAAGAGGCAGTGCAATGATTTGAACCCAGGGCTGACTGACTCCAAAGTTCACACTCATAAGCACTAAATTATATTGCTTTAACAATCTCCAAGAGGTAGGTAAGAATAGGAAACATTTCCTAAATGTATCATCTGATGATTTAAGGGTAACTCCAGGGCTTAATGTTTCTTGGAACATATTTTGAAAAAACAGTAATTTTGTGTTAAGTGCTACAAAGAAGAAAAGAAACTACAAGTATTTACAAAGATCTAAGGATTATTATGTACTTCATGATCTATCATAAAAAGGGTAAGAATGAGAATCAGCTGTTAAATAAAATAGAAATTAAATTTAATACAATTTATAAGGCGAAGTTCTCCAAGTACTTCAGATCTACAACCAAGACTCTGGGTAGACTGCCTAAGAAACAAAAGGAAGTATGTGTAAATCAAGGGTCACATATTCCCACCTAACCGTCAACAACAGTGCTACCCAAAAGTGTTGGCCCATGACAGGGTAAGGCACGTTCACTAAAAGGTAAATCAATGCACTATTTCCTTCGTCAAGGAACTTTTACTACAACTACTTAACCACCAGCAACAATAAAAAATCCAGCAGCAACAACAATAAAACCCTCACCTGAAACAGTGTGATAACTGTTGCTGATTTATATCCTGGTCCGAACTCTGTACCTCACTGTGGACCAGCAGCTGGTCCTCAGATCACACTTTGAGTAGCATTGAAATTCTTAGATCTTCACTTCTAAACATGTACTGTCCCTGTATGATTCCACTGTTGAAAAGGCTCACTTTTTAATTCTAAATCTTATTTTGTTCACTGACTTCCTGGTGTAAACACACACAATTCACTCATCTGTCTTAATTCCTGATTCTACCATTAACAATCTTTTGTACAGAAAAGTATCATAAAGCTGAAAATCATATAAAGACACAGATGTAGTACAGAGTTATATAAAATGATTGAATGCAAACATCAGTCCTACCCCTCACACCCCATTCTCCACTTTGTTTTAGGCCTTGTTTTGACAATATTACAAAATGAAAAACTGGTATGTACCACATGATACAGTCATTCAGAATCATGTGGATTTTAAGATATTCATGTCAAAACTGTTATTATTTAATAATAAGCTCAATTATAGAAATACAACTGCTATTTACTGCTAGAAGCCCTAAAGTGATCACTATGACTAAACTAGAAAAAGTGGTTACCCTAACATCTATTTTAAACATCATCAAAATTATAATAGCTTTGATAATGATGTAGACTGAACAATTAGATCTGAAGAGTGTGAAGTACCACAACCACAGAATCACTAGTACAACTGAGGTTATACAACTTGATATACTCTTCTCACATTCAGAATGCCAGGATAGGGCAAACTGTCACTTAAGATACTTAGAACACTTTTTAAAGCATCACTGAGGTAATACGTAGAAGCCCCAAACATGTAGCTGTCGCATAATTTCTGAAACAAGCCATCTGTTTACCTGATCTTTCCTACATAAAAACTGAATTTGAAACTATCTTCTATGATTACCCACCTGTACCACAAAAGTCCCTAAAACAATCGCGCAGAAGATGGCATTATTAAAGATTCCTTCAAACACATTTCTTTCGCCATGAATTTTCCGGGCATTTATTTCATTGAAAAGTTGCATCAGCACGAAGGTATTAAAAACAATAGTATAATGTTCCGAAGGAGGAGCATGCAAAGGAGCATTTCTTCCACTATCAATATCAAAAAATTTTTCTCCTGAAAGAATGGAAAATTACTATTTTGAAATTAACACACAAAACGACATTTCAAAGAAGTATGAAATAATAAAGCTCAGCCAGACCCTTTATTTGATCTCAAGTGACAGAAAGTAAGGGTTGGAAAGGACCTGTAATTATCTAGTACAACTCTGTTGTTCTATAGCTGAGGAAACTGAAGTTCCTAACACTATGGTTGTATGTACAAGGTCATATATCTAGGTTAGTGGTAGAGGCAGGACAAGAAATCAGGACTCTTTACACTCCACCCCACCACCTATCATACTGATTCCCAAAATTTACTAAGCATTCTCTGATCAACGGGAGACGTTAAAAGATAAACAAGGAGTTGGAAGGAAAATTACTAACTTCTTGAAAAAATTGTAACATTAAAACATCTTGGATGATACTGGCTTTGAACAGAATCAATTAACTGAAGTTTTGTTAGAGATAAAATTCTTACCAGCAAATAAGAGTGTAAAGACTACCACAAGTTGATAGAATGCATGACCCAAAATATTCTTCATCATCGTGCGTGAGATGAGAGGCTTATTTCTACCGTAAGGTTTCCGAAGCAAGAGAGACTCAGTGGGTGGTTCAGTTGCCAGAGCCAGGGAAGCGAGTGTATCCATTATGAGGTTTACCCACAGCATCTGCACAGCCTTAAGCGGTGAATCCTAAAAAAGATATGTTTCCTAATAGATATTCAGAACTATCCAGGGACTCAGCAATTCTCAGAAAGCCTTTAGTATTTTAAAAATTTAAGAAATGGGACTACATTCTTATAGCAATTAACCTAAAATATTAAGCGTCTGCTTGTTTAAATATTAAGTATTTTTAAAAGGTACGTTACATACATTTTTACTTTAAATTAAACAAGTTTCAATAAATAAACTGTCACCTACTTGAGTAATACAGGCACCCGTGAAAGCAACAATCACTGCTACTACATTAACAGTAAGCTGGAACTGAAGGAATTTTGAGATGCTGTCATAGACATTTCGTCCCCACATAACTGCTTTAACAATGCTCGTAAAGTTGTCATCTGTGAGAATAATATCAGATGCTTCTTTAGCTACGTCAGTTCCAGCAATACCCTATTAAAAAAAATTCTGTGAATTAGACTAGATGTTTAAAATATTAACTTCTAAATATTCAAAAAGATAATATAAAATTAACAAAAGACACTCATGCTTAATAATTACTGACTTAAATTTACTGTGAAAGAAGGCAATTTAGTTAAGAGATATATCTCAAAGACACGGTAGAAATCAAACACAAACAGCGAGGCATTGAAAATAAAGCTCAAATTGGATTAAAAATGGAGGAATAAACAAAGGCATTTACCCAAGTTCTTTTCAAAAGTCACAAAAAAAATGGTTTAAAAAAAAAGTCTCACCAAAACACAGACAGTGGGAAAGGAGATACTGAAGGAAACTCAGGCTGGAGAGCAAATAACTAAATGGTAAGGAATTTAGCAGACCCAGGAAAGCTGAACCCTAAGCCAGCAGTAGGGAAAGCAGAGAAGCAACCTTTAGTGCTCTGCAGAACCCTCGTAAGGCTAAGGATTTGGCAGCGTTAGTAACACTGGAAGTCCGAGTGAAGATGGGACTAAGAACAGGAGGATTTCTTCAAAGTCCACTGAAGACAATGAGGACATACTTAGAAACTCCACACTATGAACAACCCAAAGGTCTATCAACAGTACAATGGGACAGCTTAATTGTGGATTAATAAAAATAACTGAGCTATAGCTATATGCCATAACATAGATGACTCTCACAAACATAATGCTGAACGGAAGCCAGATTTACAATTACACACATTGTGTGATTCTTTTGCACAAAGCTCAAAAACAGCCAAAAGTAATCCTCTTTAGCGTTAAAGATCAGAATACTGGTTACCTTTCCAAGGAGAGAGGGCTTAGTAATTGGCAGGAGTGAATGGGGCATCTGGGGGTATACATAATGTTCTATTTCTTGTTCTGCATGCATTGAACAGGTTTGTGCACAGAATGGTAATTTATTCAGTTGTACACTTATAATTTGTGCACTTTTGGGTATATGTGTTATATGTCAATAACAAAATTAAAAGAAAAAGCAGTTAGATCCTTAAAGCCCCTTCTCACATCCATGCAACCAGGCAATTTGCCACTTCCATACTCTGGGAGGAGACTGCCTGCTTATTGGCTAGAGGTGATATGACAGAGAACGTCTTAACTGGAGAACACCAGGCACTGTTGAGTGAAGGGGGCTGCCATATTGAAAAACGAGGGTTAAGAGTAATTCCATTTATTGTATGTTGAGACCTCCAGCCTTCTGGATCCAACATTGTCCTGTAGGCAGCAAGCCTGAAGACTCTTTGTGGATGAATCCGATCAGCCTTAAACAATACTGCAATAAAGGATCCCTAAGGAAAAGACCAAGCCAGATCACTTTGAGAAGTTTCCAATTGACAAATTCCACCTATACAAACAGAGCTTTCCAGCTTCCTAGCTTCTCACTGATAAATATGCATAGACAACCAAGAATCACCTGACATCTGAGGAAAGCACTAACCTGAAAGAGACTCTGGGGGAGACAAAAGCTGATTTAAGGAAAAAAAAAAAAATCCTGAGAAAGGTAAAAGGTATATCATTAAAACAAGATCAGATTCTAAAACAAGAAGACAAATTTAGAGATCAAAAAAGTACTCTTGGAAGTTAAATACAAAACAAAACGAATATCCCTGAAATTAAGCAAGATGAAAAAGGTAAACAGGAGAAAAGAGATAATAGGATAATAAGTCCAAGAGGTCCAAAATAAAAGGGGATGGGGTGGGGTGGGGAGAAAGAAATTACAGAAAGAAGGAACAGTAAAAGGAAAATAACATTAATTTAGGAAAATTTTGTAAAACTGAATAGGAGTTTTCAGAGTAAAAAGCTACCTTAAGACAAATCATTATGACATTTCAGAGGACTGAAAATAAAGGATCTACATGCCTCCAGACAGGAAAAAAGAGATCTTACAAAGGTTCAACATTCAGAATAGTATGATTTATGATGGAGGAATGAATTAAAAATTCTGAGTGATAATGATTTTTAATCTAAATTTTTAGATCAAGTCAGATTAAGAAACAAGAGTCAGGGAGGATAAGAGATTTTCGGTCATAAAAGTTATGAAAAAGTTTACCTCCCATGAACCCTTTCTCACGAAGCTATTGGAAGAGACGGCTCTACTAGATAAAGGAGTAAACCAAAAGAGACCATGGCATCAAACCCAGGAAATAAAATGCCAACACAAGAGAGGTACAGGGGATCCCCATGTTTGGAGATCAATGAGATTAATAGCCAGTCCACATTAAAGCAGGTCAGGAGATCTGGGAAAGCTAATTTCAAGAAGATGAGATTCGTAAGAGTGCCAGATGTCTCTGGGGGTACTGAAAGGAGAATCTGGAGATGAATTAATGTAAATGCAAATCTTATCATTCCCTTGTTCAAAACCCTTAAACATTTAAAAGGTAACTTTAAGATAGTAACTGGTGAATAGAAGGTGCTGGACAGAGTGGGAGAAAAATGTAAAACAAAATTCGAATTTATAGAAAAGTCCACACTTGCTGGTCTGACAGAGACTGGAGGAACCCCCGAGACTAGGGCCTCCAGACACCCTGCTAACTCAGAACTGAAGCCACACCTGAAGTTCACCGTTCAGCCAAAGATCAGACAGGCCTTAAAAACAAACAATAACACACCCGTGAGGAACGTACCCCTTAGATCAAGTATACAAGACCAAATGGGCAACACCTGCCCAAAAGCAAAACCGAGAAGACAGGAAGGGACAGGGAGACTGGATGAATGGAAATGGGGAATCTGGGTAAGTGCTCACACACTACGGGGATTGCAACCAATGTCATCAATTTGTGTATAAATTTCTGAATGAGAAACTAATTTGCTCCATAAACTTTCACCTAAGGTACACACACAAAGATATTTGTAATTGGTGTCCAAATAAAAATTGCTTCCATTGTCAAACAAATTTGAGCAACTTCAAATGAAAAAAAGTTAAACAGCTTTGAGTCTCCATTAGGACTCTGCTTGGGAAAGGCTCATCTACAGGAAAAAAACCCAGAATTCCTTATTTTGGTATTCAAGGCCCTTTTTAGGTGGCCCCCTTGTCAATCCTCCCAGCTTCTAGCCCACTACTCACCAACGTCACACCCTCCTTTAGTTATGTTAAACTACTTCTAAGAAGCCCTGGCGGCACAGTGGTTAAATGCCAGGCTGCTAATGGAAAGGTCTGTGTTTTGAACCCACTAGCGGCTCCACGGGAGAAAAAACTTGGCCATCTGGTCCTGTAAGGAGCACGCCTAGGAAATCCTAGGGGCAGTTCTACTCTGTCACGGAGGGTTGTTATGAGTTGGAATCGACTGGACAGCATGCACCAACGCTAAAAACAAAAAAACAAATCCAAATTTTTTGCCATGGAGTCAATTCTGACTCAGAGCGGCCTTACAGGACAAGAGTAGAACTGCACGCTAGGTTTCCGAGGAGCTGCTGGCGGATTCTGACTACTGGTCTTTTGGTTAACAGCTGCAGCTCTTAACCAAAAGGTCAGCAGTTGGAATCCACCAGTGAAACCCTATGGAGGAGCAGTTCTACTCCGTCCCACAGGGTCAAGTCAGAATTGACTCGATGGCAATGGGTTTGGTTTTTCGGTTTAATTCATTGTTAAATGAGGGTCTCTTTGCCGGTATTTTCCTACTGCTCTTCTCCCTCAGCTCCAATGGCACCTCTTTCAGAAAATCTTTCCCAGTCTCTACAGTTAGAGTTAAGGACTTCTTCCTGGAGGCTCTCAGTGTGTTGCGTTTAGTCCTTTCTTGGCTTACTCTGCTGTGATTATTTATTTGCATGTCTGCTGAACATTTAGGAGGTAGGAACTATTCCTATTCACCTCTGGTCCAGATTTTTAAAAACCTCTTAACGTCTGGGGGAATAAACTGACTTCTCACTAATCAAAATAAAGCTTAAAAAGACAGTATTTTAATTACCCTGGGGAAGGTTTTACTACCATAGATGTATTCAGTTATAGGAATATGTCACAGGCGTTTAGCCTTTGATGACAGAAATATCTGTACATGTGGTTAACTGATTTTTGGTAAAAATGTAATATAATAATAATACAATCATACTTTACATGTACCAATGAAGACTTGCTATCTGAAGGAATTCAGTGGGCAGTGACTATACTGGAAAACCCTAGACCTTTGCAAACTAATAATGTACCCATATTAGATTTCTCTTGTAAATCTTATTTTAAATTTTCTAAATTTTATTTGAATGTTGAGTTTGTAAAGTACTGAGTGCTCAAAATGCTCTTTCTGCTTGAAAAATAAGAGACATGTTTACCATTAGAAAGGACTGATCAATAGCAATTTTTCTCGTGGGTATCTAGTAAAATCTCTAAGACAAATAATTTTGTTTTTCAGTTTTAAAATAGGAAACTGAAGAATTGAACACACAACCAAAGCAAATCCAAGCTTGAACAACACTGCTTTCAAGTCCAAGCCACTATGCACTTCTTTTTCTGTATTTTTCAAGTAAATTTAGATTTTTGATAAGCTACCATTAAAAAAAAAAAAAAAAAGAAAGGTAGAACAATGGACCTAAGACCGTCAGGGCTTTGGGGGAATAAAGACAAAAAAAAAAAAAAAACCAAACCCAAAAACCAAACCCACACACAGCCACTGAACAATATGTATTTTTGTTTGTAGTACTACATTTACCTGTACTTATTTAAAGCTCTTGGTATATCTGTCTCACACCCAAGTTTTGGGAAGGAAGCTTTTTTAATTTTAAAATGGATTCTATTATGTAAATTGACTTCATGTTCAACTGTCTATAAGAAAGTAGCCAAAAAAAAAAAAAAAAAATCCTACTACACGCTCAAGGGCAGTGATGAATGATTCTGTTTTCCTAAACTCAATGATCCTGTGTGCCTAAAGCAAAAGAAGAGCACTTAATGACTTCTTCAGCTACTCTTCACGAACCTTCAGAAGTTCATACTGGCTGAAGCTGCCGACCCTGTTCGGTTTGCGATGGGGAGAGTGGGTGTATTTGGGTTCAGAGCAACTGACTGAGAAACAATTTATTCCATTTTTTCCCCAGCTCTCTCTCTCCCTACCTCATATTCAAAGAACCACGATGGTTCTTCTAATGTAGCAGCAAAATGTCAGGGGGACAAATTATGCAAATAAACACTGGAACAGGTCAATATCCACTTGCTTGAAACCTTTCTGATGGGTTTCAAAATGCAAAATCTCTCTTATTTTAGAAAGATAATGAGTGCACATACCTTATAGTATGAAATATTCCCCGAGGGGAGTTAGCACCCCATAAAAACACATTAACATCCTTACAATTACTATGAAGTCTCACACTAAGTGGGATAAATGATTGCCTCACATCAATTCACAACAAGTTTTGCAGTAAAACGAGTCTGCTGCAAATGTAGGAAAAACATTTCAGGTTTTCAGAGATTTCTGGATTTGGGAATCATAAATGTGGATCTGCATTACTAAAATTTAGTAAAACACTTCACATGTTCTATGGTACTGAAGGCATTATGATTCATTCCAACACTGAAAAATTCTACAAGAAACTGATTCTAAGATTTAACAACTTAACTTCATTCATGTACTACTTGTACACGTGTACATGTATTTCATGATATCCATTTTATAGTAAACATTTCATCTATACCTATACTTAGAGTATAAGAAAATGGTAATAAAATGCTGAAATTTTCTAACACTTTAAATAATCAAATTTAAATTGAGGGTTTCAGTGAATACAAGTAGGTTTTTCTCAGTCAAAAAGATGATGTCCATATATTAAATGATGACATTCAACTACACTTAAGAGACATTTTTCAGCTTAGTGGAAGATTCTCAATTATATTTTTAATTTAAATACACATAACTGTTCTAAGCATGTCTTTACTTAAAGAGGGTTGTTGTGAGGTTCCCATGAGAATGACAGATACTAAAATATTTTACGGAATACAAGGTAAACGAATATTATTGCAACTGTCCAAGAAATAATTTTCTAGCCAGACTGAGTGTATCAAATAATAGTACTGTATAAACTAATTAGATTTATAAACCAATTTAGGCTTAATTGATTATCCCTCAAACTAATCTGAGGGACAGTATTTAAAATCAATAGTAATTAAAAAAAAACAAAAAACTCCAGCCAGTAAATTACATCTGAGTATCGGAATAGGTTAAGTTCCTACCATTGCAAATCCAACATCTGCTTTCTTTAGTGCCGGGCCATCATTCGTACCATCACCAGTTACAGCTACCACCTGGCGTTGTTCTGAGACAGTGCTGTCAATTATACCTTAAATAAAAATATTTGTGCTTTAAAGACATTCTCATTAAGTAATAAGGTAATTCTGCAGAATACCCTGACTAGTTCATTATGGAGACTCACTGTTAAAAATAAACACACACAGAAATGGGAACTGTTTACACGTTCAGTAAAGACCAACTTTAGAAACCAAGATACGTAAGAAGCAATATCCTAACCTAATCACCGAAGATAAACATATTCACCTAAAGTAGCAAAAAGAAATGTATTTTGATTTTACTGGAAAAGATGATATCCATGATTCAATCTAATATTCAGTATCTATTACTATTTTCCTAAGTAAGACATGTTTCTCTATTAAGAAACTGTGAAATAACAGTAAAATCTACTCACCTTTAACCAGTGTATGTTTGTCAGTAGGAGATGATCTTGCAAGTACTCGAAGTTTTGGCCAAATCTTGTCTATCCGCTCCTGCTCAATCTATAAATTTTTACCAAAGTTAAAATGTGCCCAAAGCTAGCTTCATCATTCCAAAATTAGTTATCATATGTACCAGTGGTCCTCAAAGTGTGGTCAACAGACCAGCAGCAGCCTCAGCAACACCTGGGAACTTGTGAGAAATGCAAATTATGGAGCACTACTCCAGGCCTCTCTCATCTGAAACTCTAGAATGGGGCCCAGCAAGCTGTGATTGCCAGGTGACTCTTGAGGAGAACCGCTGCTACATATCAGTGTAAGATCAAATTTTCAAAATCTCCCCATTGCCTAAGAAAATGGAAACTCCTTGGTTTAGCACGGAAAAAGCTCAGGGAGTTTGAAATATACTCCGTCTCAAGTTTTCCAAACTCATCTCCCCATACTTCCTTACACATACTCTACTTCGCAAACGGACCTATACTGAAGACTACTACTGAAATCTCATACAGCATACCTGGCTGGAAACATTCACTCCCTTTAGATGCATTTCTCACTTTTCCTTTTGATCCCCTAGAATGTTAGTTTTTTGCCTTGAGGGGTGGACTGCATTTATACATATGTGGTGCCTAATATATAGTACATCTTTAACACATATTTAATGAAACTCCTAATATTAAAAAAAAAAAGATCAACTAAAAAAAATTGTTTTAAAACCTTACCTCTCCTTTTTCATTTCGTATTCTTCTGTTGAAATCTTTACCTTCTAGGCATAGGAAATCTTCCCCAGGGTGTAAAATGCCACATTTGGTAGCAATAGCCCGAGCAGTATTAATATTATCACCGGTAACCATCCGCACAGTAATTCCAGCCCTCTGGCATTTCTTTATTGCATCTGGTACCTGGTTTACAAGGAAAAATTCCTGTTACCATTAGAAGAATAGTATTTCTGGGGGTGGGGTGGGGGGGAGATATCCTACAGAATATGCATTACATTTAAGTTCCCCAATAATTTCATCTCAAAAAAAAAAAAATATTTCTTGAACTGTTTCTAGTAATCTTTTCTTTTTCTTCCACTGCCACAGTCCTAGTTCAGGCTTCATTTTCAGTTGTCACTCTACTTAAACTGTTTGCATTATGTAGTTCCAAAGGCTTTGGAAAGCTCCCCACTCACCATCATTCAGTTATTCTTTTCCAGTTGGCTTTTTACTTTTCTAGTTTTACAGCCCAGATAACACTAGAGTAAATGTTAGGTGGTTCTGGTTGGCTCACTTTTCTTCTCACTCTATATATACTTTTCAGGGATACCTCATCTACTCCCATACCTTCACCTACTATCTACGTGATAACGACTTCCAATTCTCTATTTTTCCCTCACCTCACTGTGAGAGCTGGATTCATAATTCTGCCTGAAAACCGAACATCAGTATTTGGGTGTTTAAAAGGGAGGCCTTGTTTTCTAAACCTAACTATCTATCTAACAGAACCCGAAGAACCACCTGCGCCTCTTTCATCTCTCTTACCCTGCCATCTCTAAAGGCTAAGCAGTCTTACAGATACTACCTCAAACCTTCTCTGCACCACGCCTCTCTATTAAACAGCTTTTTAATTGGCATCTCTGCCTTTATGTTTGATCTTCCTTTAAAACATCTTATATACTTGATGGTAGAGTTCTTTTTCCTAACAGCAATACACTTTCTTAAAAATGTTTGATGATTGCTCAACTGTTATACTATAAACCACAAAGTTTTCAGTACAACAGAGTACCACAACTGAGCCTCAGCTTCGTTTTCTGGCTTGTCTAAAATTATTCTCTATTACCCATCACTTGTTATAAATAATAAGTCTATGTTTTTGGTTTTATGTATCATTTCTATGTCTCTGCTTCTGCCCTTAAAAAAAAAAAAATCTTTTCCTACTCCTCTCTAACCAGATAATCCATACTGATTCTACCAGAGCAGGGACTGCATATTCAAATGCTAGACAGTCTCGTAGGTAACATAAATAAGAAAAACACTGAAAAGTGACAAACCTGAGACAAATACCTAAGGAAAGAGCTACTAAGCTTTAGATTATTTCTGCCATGGCAGAATTAAAGTCGGAAGATTTCAAGAGAAAGCAGAAATCCAGATTTGTGTGTCACCTCCCAATACTTAAAAATGTTTTACACACACACACAGGCCAAAGATAACTTGACCAATGGCTAAATTTGGCCCGCAGACATTCACATATGTGATGTCTATTCTAAATCCAGTTTAAAGGTAACTTCTCTGGAGCTTTCTTGGCCTGCATAGGCAGAATTGTTCCCTCATCTTATACAAACCTCTATTATAGGTCATTACATCATATTATAGTTGTCTACCTGAGTCCTTAAAAAGTCAATGAGCTCCTTGAAGGTAGGGCCTTTATCTTCTCATCTCTGTATCAACAATGCCTGGTACAATACCTTTCGTGCATTTAACAAACAAGTGCCTGGCATACAACTGGAACTTATACTAGTCACTGAACTATTAAATACCTTTAGGAATATAATCACTCTTAGATATTTTCTAAGAGGGGCACTTCCTGATAGGGTACCATGAGTCTTAAAATATGTGCGCAATATAATTATTTGCAACTTAAACACGTATGTATCTCTAAGTATTACGGTTTACATCGTAAAGATTTTTCTCCCTAATCAACTGTTGGTCATTCAAATCATCACAGGGGGATATCCTATGTATTCACTCAAATTAATATTTACTGAATACCAGGAACTAGGCTTGGTATCAGTGATACAACGGTGAGCAAAAGGAGAGAGTCTACCCAGATTATTTAAAAAAATCAACATTTGATTTTGAAAACATTAGTCAACTGTATAAGTATAATACATATCCTGATATCCCATTTAAGACAAAAAGAAAATTAATTTATATAAATGCTCACTGATTAGGCAGTAACCCTAAATCATTTGGACAGGGGAACAATGAATAAGAGGAAGAAATTGGTCTGAAATCAAACTGTGTAGCAAATAATGTTTAAGAAAGGCAAACTAACATGTATTGACTACTTATCGTGTGCTATTGGGTAGATTCCATAGCGACCCTATAGGACAGAGTAGAACTGCCCCATAGGGTTTCTGAGGCTGTAACCTTTACATATATAGGGTTGCTATGAGTCAGAACTGAGTCAACAGCACCTAACAACAACAATCTTTATGGAAGCAGACTGCCACATCTTTCTCCTGTGGAGTGGCCTGTGGGCTCAAACCGCTGACCTTTCAGTTAACAGCCAAGCGCTTAACCACTGCACCACCAGCGTATTTTATGGACTACTTAACAACCACCAAGTACTTCCACTTAAAATTCAAACTACCTCCACTTGTACAGAAAAGGAACTGAAGAGAAGTCCAGTATTCAAGTGCCTATGCATACATAATAAAGCTGGATTTCTTCCAGGTACCTAATTAATCAAGATTCCCTACACCGAGAGTATACAGTCTAGAATATTCAGAGAAAGCTTTTATATTACAGTGTTTGATGTTAGTTTAAAAGTATCCATCTCATTTTGTGATACCGAAAAATAAAGTGCCGCTCACGTTTAAAAAGGATGACGTTCTCCATCAACCTCAATGCCAAGAGCATTATACTAGTAATGTTTTCAAAGGACAAAAGCTGAAGATATCTTGGTTTAACATTAAATTTAGATAAGTTTTAAACTATAAGTCAGTACATAAAACTTTGAATGGTCTTCCTTCGATCAAAGGTTGGTGGATGTATCTACCAGATGATTCATGAGCATTTAAACTCCAAAATCCAAAACCGAACTCACGGTGATTTCTAAAAGGCTGCTTCTTCTGTCTTATTACATCTGTAATACCATCTACCATCGACCTAGTCCTGCAATTTAAAGGCTGGTTCCTCCTCCTCTGCAACACTTTTAATTGTTCCCGTATCTCAGTCTTACAGCCTCTTCTGTAGCTACACTTTCCCTGGATCTCATTTAGTCTCACCTGTGAATTCTCCAGGCTATACCACTTTCAGACTCCCAGGTCCAAACGCCTACTTGACATATACACTTGAATGAGACACCTCAACAATGCCTAAAATAGTATATCCAAACCCAACATATTCAATCCTATTGGTACTATCTCCACCTAGTTTAACTCATCCTTTTCTTTCCACCTTCAGTGCCACAACCATAGTCCAAGCCATCATCATCTCTTGTCTGGATCACAGCAATAATCTTACTGGCTTCCTTGCATTTACTTCTCTTTCTCTCTAATCCATTTCTTACACAGTACCCAGAATAGCATTTTAACAACATAAATCATGTCACTTCCCAATCTGAATTTCTTTAATGACTTCTCACTGAATTTTAGAATAAAATTCAGAGTCCTTATGGTTTAGTAAGGCCAAATATAATCCTGTCTCCCCCTTCTTCTCCACACTTACAGCCACACTGGCCTCCTTTCCATCTCTGCAAATAGCTATACTTTTCTCACCTTCAGGCCTCTACATTTTTTTGTCCCCTTTGCCTGGAATGCTCTTCTTCCAAGCCACATACATGGTTGGCTCATTTCTGGCTGTCTGATCTTAGCTCAAATGTCATAGCCTGAGAGATTCTTATTGTGGTCTCCTTTAGCTGGCTTACTTCATCATCCTGTGTATAGCCTTCCTAGTCCTTATCACATTTGTAATTGTCTTATATGACGTCATCCTCTGTATGCCATCCAGAATGTCAGGTCCCTGAGAGCAGGGACAAAGTCTGATTTTTTATGTTTATTTTCACTTGGTATACCATCCATGCAGCTATCACTCTATTTTCCCTCTCTAGAATATAAACACCATGACTAATTTTGTTCACTGGTATGTTCCCAGTGCCTAGAAGGGTGCTTGGTACAACACATTAGGTGTTGAATCAGTTAGGTGATACATCAATTAGCTGATAAAGTCATGTGCTTTTACTCATGTTGCCTTCTTTTCTCAGGATGTGCTTACTGCTATGTCTCTTGGTCTAACTAATACATCATCATTCTTTAAGACCCAGATCAGGTAATTAACCTCTAGGAAATCTTGTCTAATCTTCTCCCAGTACTTAATACAGCATTGTTGTTGTTAGCTACTATAGAACTGGTCCTGGGCTAATGGTACCCCAATGCACAATGGGACTGGACTGTTGTGACCCATAGAATTTACACTGGCTAACTTTCAGAAACAGATCACCAGGCCTTTTTTCTAGCCTGCCTTAATCTGGAAGCTCTGCTGAAACCTGTTCAGAGTCACAGAAACATGAAAACTTCCACTGACAGGTGAGTGGTGGCTGTGCTTTAGGTATACTGGCAAGGAACTGAACCTGGGACTCTTGCACGGAAGGTTGAGAATTATACCACTAACCACCACTGCCCTCTAACATAGCAGAGTGGTGTTTTAAGACCATGCACTTTTGACAGAGGTGGGATTTAAACCATACTAGTTCTATTGTCTAGTGTTAACCTCTTATGTCTCATTTTTTTTTTCATCTGTCAGAACGTGGCACATGATGAGAACCCAAGGAAAGAATGTTGTTGCTTTAGACTAGGGCAGGGGCTCATGTGTGGTACTCTTTCAAAATGCTCTGTATATTATATAGCCAAAAACACAGAAATATCCTGGGTTATAATTACCATGTGTGTGTCCTCCCCCACCCAAGACAGTGAGTGACTTCTTTGAGGACATGGATCAGATCTCAAAAATCTTTAGGTCTCTAGTGCCTAGTACAGTGCCTGACACACAGCAGTTATTCAATAAATGGTTTTTGCTTTGAATGACCAAAACAAAACAAAACTTTTTTTTTTTTTTAAGAAGAAAAGCAAAGTCTAGAATTGCAAATTTTCCAGTAGTATAGTCATTAGTCACATGTGGCTATTAAATTTAAATTAAAAGTTCAGTTTTTCAGTTGCACTTGCCACACTTCAAGAACTCAATAGTCACATGCAGCTAGTGGCTACATGTCATGGATTGAATTATGTCCCCCCGAAAATGAGTGTTTCAATTTGGCTGGGCCATGACTTGCAGCATTGCGTGGTTGTCCTCCATTCTGTGATTGTTATTTTATGTTAAGAGGATGAGAGTGGGATTGTAACACCCTTATTAAGGTCATATCCCTGATCCAATGCAAAGGGAGTTTCCATGAGGTGTGGCCTGCAGCACCTTTTATCTTACAAGACATAAAAGGAAAGGTAAGCAAGCAGAAAGTGGGGGACCTCCTACCACCAAGAAATCAGCGCTAGGAGTAGAGTGCATCCTTTGGACCTGGGTTTCCTGCGTGGAGAAGCTCCTAGTCCAGGGAAGATTAATGAGAAGGCCAAAGATTGATGAGAAGGCCAAAGAAAGAGAAAGCCTGCCTCTGGGGTTGATGCCCTGAATTTGGACTTTTAGCCTAAATAAATTTCTCTTTGTTAAATCCATCCACTGTGGTGTTTCTGTTAAAGCAGCACTAGCTAACTAAGAGAGAATCTGGCACCAAGAGTGGGGTGCTGCTCTAACAGATATCTAAAATGTGGAAGCAGTTTTGAAACTGTGAATGGATAGAGGACCAGTAGCAGTAGAACCAGGAGACCAGCGCAAAATGGCACTGGAGCCAATCCACAGAGAGAGAGAGAGAGCTGAGTGCCTGGGCATAGGAGGCTTCCTGGTGGAGTGGGGTATCTCCAGGTACTTATCTGTGCAGCTACAGAGCTTTGGAACACTTGCCCCAGCAGGGCAGATGTGGGCGTGAGGCCTGAGGAGTCAAGGCACCAAGAAACCAGGAAGCAGAAGCTGAAGAGATAAGGAAAACAGGAAGCTGAGGTGCCTCAGTCTCAGAAGGTATGGCCACAACCTTGTTGGTTTCAAAGGGTGGGGCCGTGGACTGTGGTGTTTCTAAGGGTGGACTCACCACTCAGATGGACTAGGAGAACGGTGCCCTACAACTGAAGGTGCAGAGCTGCCATCCCAGTGGGCCCAGAAGGTGGAGATGAAGCCCAGGGCCAATGGGCCTCCACTCAGAAATCAGAGTGTGGTGAACACCTAGAGTCTGGAGGGCAGGGCCATTGTGTAAACTGTCTCAAGAGAACAGAGGACTACTTTCAAAGCCTTGAGGGCTAATGTGTTCTGCTGACTTGCTTGGTGCCTGTTATCCCTTCTTTTCCTCCACTTTCTCCCATTTATGATGGAAATGTCTAGCTTGTACCTGTTCTACCATCATATCTTTGGAAGCAGATAATTTGTATTCTAGATTTCACAGATGAAGAATCTTCAGATTTTGAATGTGGAGTTAGGACTTTTGCTATGATCATGGGATGAATATGTTTCGCACATTGCCAAGGATGTGATTTTTGGGGGGCCAAAGGGTGGAATGTCATGGATTGAATTATGTCCCCCCAAAAATGTGTGTTTCAATTTGGCTGGGCCATGATTCCCAGTATTGTGTGGTTGTCCTCCATCTTGTGATTGTAAATTTATGCTAAAGGAAGATTGTGGTGGGATTTTAACACCCTTCCTAGGGTCACATCCCTGATCTAATGTAGTTTTCCTGGTGTGTGGCCTGTAGCACCTTTTATCTTACAAAAAGCAAACAGAGAGTGGGGGACCTCATACCACTAAGAAAGCAGTGCTGGGAGCAGAGAGCATCCTTAAGATCCATGGTCCCTGTGTAGAGAAGCTCCTAGTCTAGGAGATGACTGATGAGAGGGACAACAGAAGGAGAAAGCATTCCCCTGGGGCTGATACCCTGAATTTGGACTACTTGACTGTGAGAAAATAAATTTTTCTTTGTTAAAAGCCATCTGCTTGTGATATTTCTGTTAAAGCAGCACTAGATAACTAAGACGCTACTGTACTGAACAACACAGAGAAAATTTCTATCATTGCAGAAAGTTCTGTTGGACAGTAATGGTCTAGAGACTGTGAAAACAATGATTTAATGGTCACTAGTAGATTATTTAATTTAGGAGCCCAGGTGGCACAGCGGTTAAGAGCTCAGCTGCTAACCTAAAGGTCAGCAGTTCGAACCCACCAGCCGTTCCTTGGAAACCCATGGGGCAGTTCTACTTTTTCCTTTAGCGTCACTATGAGTCAGAATTGACTCAGCAGCAACGTGTTTGGTCTTGGGTTTGGTTATTATTTAAACATCAACTGAAAAACCTACCCAGTGTGAAAGCACTATTCTACGTAATGGTGCTATAAACACCAAGGAAGCTAATTAAAAACTCTAGAAAGGTAGCGTATGCATCACAAACACTATTATTTCAATTATCTTGGATTCACATAGAAAAAAATAAAATCACAAATAACAAGAATTTTACCAGAAAATTAATTACAATTAATGTCTAGGTCTTCTACAGTTAAGAGATTCTGCATATGAAGAACACAGAATGCTTTATCACCTCAGGTCTCACAGGATCTTCAATTCCCACAACAGCAATGCATGTGAGGCCGGTGACAATATCATTTTCATTATCCCACTCTGGTTCTGGTTCTCCTGCTGGGAAATCTCTGAATGCAAGACACATGGTTCTCAAGCCTTCCGATGCCATAGGTTCAATCACAGTTTTTACAATATCATCACGGTCCCTTGGTCTGAATACTTTTGCCTCACCATTAGCACTCAAGATTTTGAAACACCTAAAAGAAAATGTTGAATCCAAATAAATATCAATGATTAACAAAAATAATGGTTAATGCCACTTAAGTGAACTGGAAGGGCTGGAAATCATGAGATCTGATGATCTGAGAATTACATGTATTGCATTTTTACAGACCTAAATCATATCCACTTTTCACCTTCCCCTTTACAAAAGAGAGGGTTGTTATCTTCAGGATTTTCATTTGATAGTCCTCCATTTTGTCAGTTATGCTATATATTCTCTAATCTTTCTCATCTGGAAATGCAGTGTCTTTAAATTTTTAGTATAGAATGGGTCATTAATTTGAATTAACACAAACTTGACAAATATTTTCTTTTTAAAGTAAAAGCTTATGTTTAATCAGCTCTTTACCCAGGTGCAGGAAGTTACTTTATTACCTATATGTTAACCATGGAAAAAAATAACTTATTGTTAAAACACTGTCTCCAGTCCATCCTTTTTCTTCCTACCCACCTTATTCCCCGATGCAAAAATTTTCAATCACAGCTTGATTAAACAAAACAAAACAAAACAAAAACTTCAGTTATACTATCTGGTCTACTTAATTAAGTTTTAATTGCTCAGCCTAACATTCCAGAGGCTCTACAACAAAATGTGAACACAGCCATGGGAACACTTACTGTACACTTACTATCAGGCCTGCACTAGATGTTTTATATTCATTGTTTTATTTCACCGGCAAAGAGTTGATGGTGAGCACCTCCTTTTTCAGTGAAGAAAACAGAAAAATCTGCCCAAGATTCCATAGTTAGATTGCTAAGAGTCAAAGCCTAATCTGTCTTGATTAAAAAACCTCCCTATTCATTCCACTATACCATCTACCTGCTACTCAACTAGCCACAAATGAGAAAGAGATTTCTAACCTTTCACACTGAAATCAGATAACCAGGTATACCCTGAAGGTAAGAAAGCTCTGCTTGCCCTGTGGGCCATTACAGCCCATCACTCCGCAGTTCGTTCGCAGCTGACCTACACAACAGCTCTTCTCTCAATGTGACCTGCACATTCCTGTCTCCTTTTCTTTGATGGAGCTTCCTTCACACTGATGATCTTACTTCACACTAAAACCTATCTTAAATGTCACATACTCTGTAGAGTGATCTCTCATCTTAAAACTTTGTACCCATTTATCATGTGCTACTTTTTCAGTTGTCTTAAACCTATTAAATTACAATCTGTCAAGTGTTCACTAAAATAACCTTGTTTCCACACATAATTCACATATAAACAAATTAAAAGCAGGTATTTTAAATGTCACAATTTCAAATGATTTCCAATTCTTCCAAAACTGTCTTAACAGTTCTTTGCTAGGATTAAGGAAAGCAAAATAATTTTAACACCTGTAGTAACAAACATTACGGAAATTACACGTAAACAGATAAAGTCAAAACGATGCTAACAGTCTGCAAGAGGGCAGTAAGAAACACTACCATTCAAAATGACAGAATATATTTAAATATGACATTGAAGCAGAATAAATATGATAAAACTCATTGATATAAAAGAATTCTCAACATCTAACTTTAATGCCTTGCTATTTATTCTAGGGACACTGAATCGGAATAGACTCGACGGCACTGTGTTTGTTGTTTTTTGTGTTTTTATTCTAGAAGCTAATCTATAGTTCATTCATCCCACTTTTTCGAGCCTACAATCTATAATGCAGTGGTGAAGATAAAAACTTGTTTTTCTTCCCAGGAGGTTTTTAATTTTCATGATACTATAACAATGGAATCAACAGGTCTAAAAACAAACATCAAAGTTTACTTCATTAAATCTACCAGATTGAATGTAATGGGTTTTTTCCTCCCTGTATCAAAATACAAAGGAATAAGAGAAGCTAGAGTATGAAAATGGTAGAGTACCACGGACAAATGTCTAGATACCATAAAATACACAGCCCAAAGCTCTGAAGGCCCTGTCAATTGTCTGACGTTCATAAAGAGAAGACAATAACAACAACAATGTACATATGCCATAAAGCAACTACAAACAGCAATTTATTCATCTAAGTGTTTTACTCTTACTTTTTCAGAATTATCTCAGAGGCACCCTTGCTGAATATTCGAAAACTTCCATCTGAATTTTTCAAGACAGTACTCATGGACTTCCTAACAGAATTGAAGGTGTAGACTTTGTACAGTGCTTCTTCTGGTATTTCATTTCTAACATCCTGATAATCCCGTTTTAAATCCAAAAGAAGTCCCAACAAGGCACATTCAGTTTTATTACCAACATGACGAGGTAATCCACCCTCTTTCTCTGGTGGCTGTAAGAGAAAAAGGTTTAGAAGCTAGAATCATTTTGTTTCTCTATGAAAGTTTTATTTATAATGTAAAACAGAATGCTACATTCCAAAATGAAATCATACAAGAAACTTTTACTGACGTCAGCATTTTCAAGAGGGACACAGAATTTAAGGTAGAAAAGAACTCTTGGCCGAGAATGACACTGATTCCAATCTCAGCCCTGACGGTTACTAGCTACATGAACTTCCGGCAAGTTACCCAACCACTGTGATCCTTGGCGTCAGCATCTGTAAAACAGCACTTATGATTTATGAATTAAATCTGCTAAGAAGCATCACAGTGGACTTAATAAATTTTAATTTTCCTTTTTTCATTGAATATCCACTTATTTGTAAGTAACTAAAAATTAAATCTACATTAAATATTCTTTACAAGCTTAAAATAAAACTACACGAATTAAAATAAAGTACTGTTGCCTTAAATGTATAGAAAAACTTTAGTTCCTTTATTGTCTCTTCACAAATATTATAAGATCATCACAATAGCATTAAGGGCAGATGTGATCATCTTAACAACTGAAGAAAGTAAAGCTCAGATTTTTAGCTATAAAAAAGGCAAAGCTAGATCTAGAACCAAGACCCTGTAAGTCTCCAGTCCAATAATTCAATTCATGTATATTTTCAATAGTTCAACAACTTGGATGTCAACTTTGTCAAGAGTTTTCACACATACATCACTGAACATTTATCAAGTCAAACAATTTCATGCTTTAACTTATAAATATGATTTAATAAAACCTGAGAAGTTGAAAATATTCTAAGGTAACACTAACCTAGAATTACTTTATTGCATTAAAAGTGAGAGAACCATCTTACAGGTGGGACCTACTGAGAAACCAAAACAGAGTATACATCAAACATATAAAATGTATTATTTTAAGTTGAAATCCGGTTTCAAAATTTCCTCTAGAAAATTGAGAACTGACTTTCTATTCTATAGTAAAATAGCCTGGTCTTTCACAAAATAAGCTTAACAAGAACGTAAAACTAAGAACCACCCTGCTTTGATTATAGAGCTTAAGAGTTCTTGAATACAGGAATTTCAAAACATAGGATAAAAAATACAAGCAAACAGAATGTATATGTGATCAACGGACCTTACTCATAACACAAATTATTATCAAAAGAAACTTTATACAGTATATTGATACATGCCTTTTAAAAACCTAAAACAATCCAGTTCCTCAATTTTTTAAAATAATGATAGGTATGAAGAACTTTAATCATTACAGGTTTGAAAATTAATTTTAATACATAAACTAATTATTGAAGAAATCTCACCAATATTTTTGATGTATAAGCACAGTTCACAGAAATTCCTGTTACCAGATAGGACAGAATATTTGGTGGAATAGCTTCGGGTTCAGGAACCTTTTTATAATGTTTTTCATTTATGTAAGCTTGGACAACTGTCATCCTGTTCATTGTCAATGTTCCTGTTTTATCTGAACAAATGGCTGTAGCATTTCCCATGGTTTCACAAGCATCCAGATGCCTTACCAAGTTATTATCTTTCATCATTTTCTACAGTGACAAAAAAAAAAAATAATAATCTAGTTAAAGTTACTTATAAAACCCAGTCATCTCATTGTATTAAAATTATTACACCTGCTTTAAAAATCACAACTAAAACTCCCAAATACATACAGTTGCATAGTAACTGGAAGAATTTAAGCATATTTGACATATTCATATAAACTGAAGAGAGTACCAGCTTTTTCTGTTTTCAATCATTTTATCACCAAACAGCATAATCTAGTAAATGAATGCAGTTACCCGCATGCATACCCAAATCACCTTGACTATGTGCCTCCAGTAGCTCCTGCTGAGTTACAAGAGCAGTGACAATCTGTACTCTAAGTATAAGGTACTTAAAGTAGTATAAGAATATATTACATTTAAGCGTTAAGTCTCCTTATTAAATGGAAAACACAAGATACTTGTATCAATCACCAAGAGAAAAAAGTAGCATTTAACAGCTAAAATAAAGAGTTTGTGGGCATGAAGTTGTTTAACTTTTAAAATTCTGATTGACTGAGTTAACATATCAAAACCAGAATGGATCATTTGCATCTATTCCATATGCTGGCTGACTTGGAATTATCACCCTTAGCGGCAGAATATGTCTCACCTCTTTTTCTCACTTAACAACAACAAAAAAATCACTCTAAAAAAGCAACAGTTTTCAGAATTGGCCCAGACAGCATTTAAATTAAAATACAGCAAGTCTCCACACATATGTGGAACGGGTTAAAAACTACCTAAGGTTATTTTTACAAAGTGTGTCCTGTGACAACTAATATGCAAGATACTGCAAAAACTGGTTCCTTGAAGAAATAAATATGGGGAAGACATATGTATACCTCCCAAATTACTTCTGATTTGCATTAAATATTAAAGATTAAAAGAATAAAGTTCTGCAGTAAAGAAAACTTGTTCAATTTTGTCAAACACTAAGAGAAAATCCCTTATGAATATAACCCAGTGAAAGGACGAGAAACTGGTAATATAAGAGATAAATTACATATTTAATCAAGTTTACAGGACAACAGTTAAAATGCTTTTATTAATTTTCTACTCAACACAAGTCAATCTTGCGTATCCTTCTGATCAACTGAAAAACTGTTATCATTAATGACCACTCATAAAAAATTGATACTATTGGTAAAATGACTGATCAATGTGTCTGAAACTTGTATTTCCCCATTATTTCTAATTTTAAACATCAAAAAAGAATAGATGAATACATCATAATTCATCATCATTTTGATACATTTACCATTTTATTTTTGAAACAAAAGATGTTAAATGCCTGAAAATACTCCACGATAAACAAAAAGTATTCCCATCATGGCAGGTCTATTATAAAACACTTTGGAGTATTTATCTATTCTTTATATTGCTCAATGTCATCAACGCTACTTAAGGAGAACTGCTAATTAACATTAGAAAATTTATAAGAACATCTTCTTCCATAAAGCATACATTTTTTTACTTGGAAAACCATTTTGGAAGATCAAAATTATACAAGCTAAACTTTTTTCAGATCGCCTCTTCCATATGATATGAAATTAATAAAAATAAATGAACAATCTTCAAACAGATTATTACTCTCCGTAAATGGCAGTTAGCAAGGCCATTGAAGCACACTTTCGGTATTCTACTTGGAAATCAAGGACTGTAAATCCAGTGGTCTGAATAGTTATTCAAGGGAATAAGCAAGTGGGCACTGAAGTGGGAACACAGTCGGGGTATTTGAAAAGCAACAGGTAGGCTGGTGAAACTAGGCCAGAGGGAGTGAGAGGAAGAATGGCGGGGAAATGAGTAAGCAGAGGCCAGACTGCGGAGGGCCATGGTGTAAGGAGTTTGGATTTGATTTTAAGTGTGATGAGAAGTCACTGGAGGGTTTCAGCAAGGAAACAGTAGGCTCTGAATTAATTTTTAGAAACATGAGTCTGTTACTATGCAGAGATTAGACTACTTGTCAGGGTGTGAGGAGAGAAGAGTGGAAGCAAGCAGGCCTTGAAGCCTGGACTAGAGAGAAGCCTCTTTTGGCCTTGTACCACAGGTAAATGACCAACATTCTTACCTTAATTTTACAGATGGGAAATGGAGACGATATGATTTGACAACATAACTTCCATATAATGAAAATGAGGCTAAAACTTTGTCTAGTAGAGTTGTGCTTAGCTTTGTGTCACTATGTACAGAGACACTCAACTGGGGAGAGGAGACAGCAATTCTAAAGCAAACAGTGCAAAGTTACGTGAATTCTCCACTTTCAAAACCAGAAAAGACAGGAATCAGATTTGCATTTCTATGCCAGATGTGGCTTTCAATATAATACATCTCCTTAACTATTTTCTACTTACCTTGACTGAATAAGCCAGTGAGATAGTGACCGCAAGTGGAAGACCTTCCGGCACTGCTACCACTAAAACTGTGACTCCGATAATGAAGAACTTCACAAAATATTGTATGTAAATCGGTGTACACTCAGCAAGCCATGGTCTCTTCTGAACCCAGAATGTATCAATTACAAAATATAATACTAGGATGATAACCGTGATGGCAGACATCAACAGACCTTTCAGTGTATTTAAAAAAAAAAAAAAAGAAAAAAAATGTAATTACTTAAATATTTCAGACACTACCCATTGCAGTTACATTTTAGCCACTGAAAGCATTGTAATTGGCTTGATAAAATTTTTATTTTAATTTCTCTGAGAAATTGTTACCTCCTTTCTGCAGCTAACTCATCATTTGACACCGTCAGACTAAATTTTCTTTTTGCCTCCAAGTGTAGCCTGTCCTCAGGAAGAGCTAGGAGAAAAGCATTTAAGATTCTTTCCTAAACTTCACTGTATCTTCTGCTTCCTACAAAAGCTGACAAAGTAATAGGAAAAACCAAAGAAAAAATGAAAAGCTTAGCAAAAGTGGGTACTTTACATGCTTAAGAGGCAACCTGCCTAATGATAAAAAAGAAGTAAGAATCTGATCAATGGGGACACATGAAATTAAATATTCAACGCTATGCTTAAAAAAAAGAACGAGAAAAAAAAAAGGAGCCCTCCTAACGCAGTTGTTAAAGCTTAGCTGCAAACCTAAAGGTCAGCAGTCAAACCCATCAGCCACTTTGCAAGAGAAAGATGTCAGTCTGCTTCTGTAAAGCCTTGGAAATCCTATAGGGCAGTTCTATCCCGTTCCTATAGGGTTGCTGTAAGAGGGAATCATCTTGATGGCAACAGGTTTGGGTTTGGATGATTAAAAACCACATACAAAATTTTCTGAATTATTATTACTTAAAAAATTGTGGTCCATTAACTTAAAAATTATAGCTCCATTAACTTAAAAGACTAAGAACATTTAATTCTACTTTGTTGGATGTTTAGCATTTTATCAATGAGTATTAAAAAATACATCAAGTGCATGTATTTGGGTCTAATAATTCAATCCAATGTCTACTAAACACCATTAGCCACTTCAAATTGACCCTTTCTCCTAACACTGTATGAATTAGTATTACCATTTGCTTTGCTTACATATTACAAAAAGCAAGTATCTGCTATTAGATAAAAAGCTTAATGAGAAATAAAAAGTTCACTTTTTCCAACATACTCCTAGAAACTAGTAAGAAGGATGCAATTTAACTGATTTTAATAATATATGCTGATTTATCCAGTTTTCTTTTGTGAAGATGATACTACTGGAGGGCATTTGCGAAGTAACAGTGACAGGTGCTATTAACAGGTGTTTTAACAGGTGTTTTCTAGTGATGATGATAATTTATCAAATTCAGCCTCACTAGGATGACACTTCCATTCAGTTTAAAATATAACCGTTATAAAAACATATACTTAAATTATTACATAGAAAACCAGTAAAAATGATGAACAAAATGTGCAGAGAAGCTTTTTATTTAAATGCAGTTGGGTGATCTGTACTGAATAACCTCACAGCTACCTGGAGTGTTTCTTCTGTCCCCGAAAATTCAGAGATGAGAGCAAGGGCTTGTGAATGGGCACTAATCTTAGCGTGGCCCTGTATTTACTAGCTGACAGTGGACAACTGTTTCTGTGTAAAATCTGCAAGTTGCAATGGTATTATGAGGATTTACAGTAACTCAAAGGTTATTGGCACATGGTGGGTAAAACTGAATTTTAAAAACTCCTTTTCTACTCACTAAGCCACAAAGCTATGTCAAAAGACAACGTCTAAGAAGAAAATCGGTGTATGCTGAAACAAAACACCCTTATTATTTTTTATATATCATACCTGCTTTGCCAATCTGAACAGCCAGTTTTGTAAGTTTCCCCTGTAAAACGGATTTTTCCTTTTTTGGCAAATTTGCTTTCTTTTTGTCTTTTTCATCACTATCTCCACCGTCTTCACTCTTCAAAGGCTGCATTTCCATGGCTGCACCATCTTGGGCTTTTGCTGCATTTAAAAGCAAATATCACCTCATTATATTTTAAAGGCACAGATCACTCATCACATTCGAAGCATTTTTTTAAATTAGTTTTTTATTACAGAAACTAGAAAAGCTTTAACCACCCAAACGTGTGTGTGTTTCTACACAGACAAAATGAGGCAATTGATACATGAGGTTGTGAAACTTTGCACAAAACATGAGAATGTTGTGCTAGTTAACAAGAAATTAAATCAAGTGTCTTTAAAGTAAGAACTAAAAAATACTACATCATCTCTCTTCACGTGTGCTGTGTTAGGTTATGCGACTTATCCCAACTAGCACACACTTCTCCGGTATAATGTAGGATGGTAATGTAGGCCATTCTGTGTGATCACACATGCAGACAAATATGCATACATTTACAGACTCTTTTTAAACTAAATGCAAGAATCTCTGGGTTGTACAAACAGTTAAGTGGTCAACTACAAACCGAAACGTTGGTGGCTTGAACCCACCCAGAGTTGTCTCAGGGGACAGGCCTGGCAATCTGTTTCTGAAAGGTCACAGCCTTGAAAACCCTATGGAGCAGTTCTACTCTGCACAAATACGGGCGGGCGCTATGAGTCAGAATCAACTCCACAGACAACTAACCTCGATGACAAGTAAATGCAAAACCACTTATATGTACATATAGTGTTTTTTGTTTCTTATGCATTTTTGCTAGCAATCATCCAAAGTAACTGATATTAAAACACCTGAAATGCTTAAGTTGAAAATTACTTACACGTGAATCTTCCTGAACTTACTATCTAAAATTATAATCTTATTAACACTGTAGAGGTGGCACACCTACAGCACTAGTAGGCAGAGGTTAAGCCAAGTTAACATATATTGCTGGTTTTCCCTGCTACATATATCTTACTTCTGGGTGAATATCTGTACACTGTTGATATATTTTTGGGTATAAAGAAAACAATCTAACTGTACTTTTATCCTCCTGAGTTTACCTTTGTTGCGATTCTCGATAGCTCCATCTTGTTTCTTATCTGTAGGAACAAAATGGGAATTTAAAGCTTTCCAAAAGAAATGAATACAGCCACGCTAAATTATGCAGAGGTAGTTCACATTTCTATAACACAATTACTACACAATGGGTATGGTGTGTGTGTGTGTGTGTGTTTACAGATTACACAACACTTGGCTTGTAAGGACCTGCTTGATCAACCACTCCTTAGATATTGCCCATAAAGGAATATTCCAAAGTAATTTGGAACATCTATACTTGTTTGAAACAACATGTTATCAGGAGGGAGCAGTCCCTGGAGAAGGACATCATGCTTGGTAAAGTAGAAGGTCAGAGAAAAAGAGGAAGACCCTCAACAAGATGGACTGACACAGTGGCTACAACAATGAGCTTAAGCACAACAATTGTGAGGATGGGGCAGGACCAGGCAGTGTTTCATTCTGTTGTACACAGGGCCACCATGAGTCGGAACCAACTTGACAGTACCTAACAACAACAACATACTTCTTTGATTTCTCCTTTAATCTTCACTCTTTTATATACTGTAATAAAGTCAAATATTGTAAAAGAGGTTTCCAAATTAAATACAGTTATGACTCTAAGAAAGCAGAAAAGGGTTGAGAAGGAGGGAAGAATGTCATAGAAACAGGCACACAGGAGAGCTTTGATGGCAGTGAGAAGAAAAACATGTATTAAAAATAGGAGAGACAAACAAGTAAAACCAGACTACGAATGTATGAATGTACAGAATAAACCAGTAAGACTATCAGTTAAGGTAATACCCCAAATTAGTACAGATTTTGAGAAAACATAAAAATGAGAATGTCTGTGTGCGTGCAGCAATAATGTGACCAAGGCATGATCTATTGTTTAGAGTACACAATAGGATATTAAAAACAACAAAAAAGCAGAAGCATCCAGTCTATTTTTCTCCCAACTTCTCTATCAAGGAGAACTACCTCCAAACTGAAAAGGTGGAAAAACATGGTCACTAAGGAACTGAAGCTCAAGACAGATGAGGAGATAGTAAGAGAATACCTAGGTACTTTCAGTGAGCTCAAGTTTGGAGACAGACCAGATAGCCACATTCCAGGCTACTGAGGGAACTGAGACATTACCCTTGGACTGCTTTTGAGTAATTGCCAAAGCAGTCAAGAGAAAGGGAAAAGGGCTGGAACTCCACAGATAGAAAAATGTTTTCTGTTCTACAAAAAACAATGACAACAAAATAAGATTAAAAAATGGTAGACAGTGAGTTAGATGTTAATTCCTGGGAATATTCTCGACTGGATTAATAAAAATGGATGCATAAGACCTTAGAAAAAGGGTGCCTATTGGAAAAGATATCGTGGGGTCAAATACAGAGTCATGCAAACTTCTCTTCCTTTTTAGGAAGGATTCTCCTTGACTTGAGGCTCCTGTATATTAGGATGCAAGTCTGTGGTTAAGAGAACAGATTGTGCCAAAGAGAAGAGGGACTGATGTATCACTTCCTAGCTCTCTGACCTGGAACAAGTTACACAACTTCCATAAGCCTCAGTTTACTCATCAGAAAAACAAACAAACAACAACAACAACCTTTACCTCATAGCTGTAAGGGCTAATGAGATTATGCATATAAAGTGCTCAAAAAATGACGTCACTGCTGCTCGTTTTTAAGTTACATTCTACACAGCCTTCAAGAACCTAAGCGGGCACATCAAGGGCTGCCATAAGGAGTGGTACAGGGGAAACCCAGAACATGGGACTTCCCCTTCTCACCTGCAGTCAGAACTTTTTAAAAAGGCTTTTGTTTGAAATATGGGCTTCATAGCTAAAGACAAAACCCAAAAAACAAAAGAAAATATCTTAGTATTAAAAACACTGCTGTAGTTAAAAGAAATCAAGACTTTTGCAAGGCATTTATTTTAGAACTTAAAATACATAATGTGAGAAAGAAATATGGACTTACTATCTTAAGTAAGGGGAGCCCTGGTTGTGTAGTGGGTAAGACCTTGGCTACTAACCAAAAGGTCAGCAATTCGAACCCACCAGCCGATACCTGGAAACCCTATGGCACGGTTCTACTCTGTCCTATTGGGTCGCTATGAGTTGGAATCAACTTGATGGCAATGGGTTTGGTTTTGGTTGGTTTGCTATCCTAAATAAAATTAAGTGGTTAGACCACAGTAAATTGCTGTTAACCTAAAGAGAAAAAATTCAAAAGCAGTGATTCCAAGTTAAGGGTGGTATATCAGAAACTATTTCTAAAAAAACAGTTCAACTAAGATATTCTGAGATGTCTCCCTGTATATAACAGCGCTTCTTGTAAGATCCTTAGGGATAAATACTACGGTTATCAAGTCTGCTGATGACAGATCACTTGGAGGGATAGCAGATAACAATGGATCAAAATAAAAAAGATCTCAATAATGATGGGCTGAATATGACGGGGCAAGCATAAGAGGTATCAAACTCAAGTCCTAGCCTTGTGTCAAAAAACCAACTGCATATATATAGAATGGGAATTGTGAATAGTAAAAAAAAAAAAATTGTAGCCAGCTTTAAAAGACTAAAAGCTCACTGAGACCAAAATAAGATACAGTTGACAAAGAAAGCTATTATTGAAGACACAGAAAAAACAGAAAAGTAGGAAGTGATATTTTGCTGGTCAGACAACACGGGGAGATTCTAAACCTAAGTAATAAGCAGAAAAACGTCAATGGAAGTGTAAAAGCAGATGATGAATTTGTCTGGCTACTGTAAAGGGAACTGATGTAAAGTCACTAGATGTCCTTCATGGACTATTAAAAAAAAAAAAAAACTTTCATTAATTCTACTACTCAAAAGTACAATACTGAGTTATTAACTTTTTGTAGAATTTTCACATCAGAGTCTCATGAAGTCTGTATTTTGTACCAGTCCTTAGAGTGTAACTGCCATATCAATTTCCAAGTATCAACTCTTAAAGCAAATCGGTACACTTACTTTTCTTTTCCTTTTTCTTCTCATCTTTCTTTTCTTCCTCTTCACCTCCAGCTCCAAGTAAGGTAAAGATAATTCCAGTTTGAGAATTTACACCTACAGCTGTAACTACCATTCTTCCAGAGCCTTCCATTACATGAGTACCTACAACAGAAAAGTTTGTTTCCTATAATTATGACAGGCCTCCCCACCAAATCTCAAACTTTAGTAACACTGTCTTTAATATCCTTAATATTGAATAAAATAAATTTAAGAGGATATTAAATAAAACCTAAATACTTGTGCTTAAGGTTTTAATTCTTATCAGTCATATCTGAGTTCAAATCTCACTCTGCCTCTTATTTACTATGTGAAATTGGACAAATTACAACACCTCAACTCCTCCTCTAAAATGGGACGAATAACGGTACCTACACTTCATAGAAATATGAGAATCAAAAAGCTATGCATGTTAAGTGCTTAGCACACTGCAATTTGTACAAGTTCAATGAATGCTTACTATAGTTATTATTTATAACCCAAGGTTATTAAAACTCTATGGGGTAGTTCTACTCTGTCCTATAGGGTTGCTCTGAGTCAGAACTGACTTGAAGGCAGTGGGCTGGTTAGGGGGGGTAAGGTTTTTAGGCACAGTTTTTCTAAGAAATACACTGCTTATAAATGAAAGGATTCTACAGCGAATGTCACATTTCACACCCCCAACCTGCAACCCAGCCCCCTAGATTACTGCAATAGCCTCTTATCTAGTCTCCCTGCCTTTTCAGCTCATCCTGCGATCAGATTAATCCTCCTAAAATACTGATTTCATCATATGGCTGGCTTTCTTGGCTCTAAAAAACTTCCAACTCTATACTGTCTGCTGAATTATGTCCGAATTCTTCATCTTGACACCAACCAACCTTTCAAACCCTTTTGCCCACTACTTTAACGTAACATTCCATTACAGAAAGCTAAGGAGCAGAGATGGGAACGTTTATTGAATTCTGTGTTCCTCATAACAATCTTGCAAGTTGGCAGGCATTATTATTATGTTCTAGAAACTTGTCCAAGGTTACACAACTATTACGTGGTAAAGATTTAATCCAGGTCTATCAGAGGATACAGACCATACTCTTCCTACTGTAATATATAATGCTGATAAATTTACTTAGTTTTCCAACTTGTGCATCCTCATTTATGTATCTTTCCTCACCCTTTTGAAGGCTTCCTTCCCTTTTAGTCTATAATCTGTTTGTGACTCTTATGTACCCTTAAAAACTTATATATATATTTTAAAACCCAATAGAGCCTTCTTTACAGTAATTACTTATTTGTACTCGATCTCCTAGTTTAAACCTTATGGAAGGGCAGGATTGATAGCACCTACTACCATCCTCTGTACCAAACTGATACTCAGGGGTTATTTACTAAGAGGATAAAGTAGTTGTACTTAGGAATTTTTTTAGGGCACTGGTTCTACTGCTTTTAAAAATATTATTCTGGGACACTGGACAGGTTATGGAGACTGCATTAGCGCCATCACCATATTCCTATCCATAGTCTCCTTTGCCAAGAGCATCTCAAAAAACCACCCTGGTGAAAATGATGAGACAAGCTGGGACACGTTAAACCTTCAGCAACAAGAGAAATTGACTATAAGAAAATGACTCTTCTGCATTATGATCTAAATGCATACAAAAAATTTTCTTTGTGAAAAAGAAAAAAAATATGCCCCACTAAACAATGGATTAGAAATGAATTTGATTTATAAGTAAGAAGTCTGGAGGGCAAGGATACAGATTCAGAAATCCTGTAGCATGTAATAAAAGAGAAGGAAATGGCATGGATTCAATCCTCCTATGATTTGAAGGCCATTATGAACATGGCGAAAGGAAGTTCTCCATAGTAGGACATGTATCGTTGTGTTGCTGTTGTTAGGTGCAGTCAAGTCGGCTCCAACTCATAGGGACCCTATACACAACAGAACTAAACACTGCCCTGTCCTGCGCCATCCTTACAATTGTTGTTATGCTTGAGCTCACTGTTGCAGCCACTGTGTCAATCCACCTTGTTGAGGGTCGTCCTCTTTTCCGCTGACCCTGTTCTCTGCCAGGCATGATGTCCTTCTCCAGGGACTGATCCCTCCTGACAGCATGTCCAAAGTATGTAAGATGCAGTCTCACCATCCTTGCCACCAAGGAGCATTCTGGTTGTACTTCTTCCAAGACAGATCTGTTTGTTCTCTTGGTAGTCCATGGTATATATTCAATATTCTTCACCAACACCACACTTCAGAGGTGTCAATTCTTCTTCGGTCTTCCTTATTCATTGTCCAGCTTTCACATGCATATGATGCAATTGAAAATACCATGGCTTGAATCAGGCGCACCTTAGTCTTCAGGGTGACAGCTTTGCTCTTCAACACTTTGATGGGGTACTCTGCAGCAGATTTCCCCAGTGCAATGCGTCTTTTGATTTCTTGACTGCTGCTCCCATGGCAGCTCTTCTCTAGTCATCTTTTGAGTGCCTTCCAACCCAGGGGGCTCATCTTACAGCACTATATCAGACAGTGTTCCTCTGCTATTCATAAGGTTTTCACTGGTTAATGCTTTTTAGAAGTAGACTGCCGGGTCCTTCTCCTTAGTCTGCCTTAGTCTGGAAGCTCAGCTGAAACCTGTCCTCCATGGGTGACCCTGCTGGTATCTGAATACCGGTGGAATAGCTTCCAGCATCACAGCAACACACAAGCTCCTCAGTACGAAGAACTGACAGGCAAGTGGGGGATGTATTGTTGTATCACAGTTATTTACCTAAGCCCTTAATAAAAAATATTTTTAAAATGTATATTCTGAACAGATCACTAATTCTTAACTTCTTTGCTAGTGAAAATACAAAGGAATTTATTGAAGCAACAAAAAATGAAATTCAGCACGGTAAAACAATATTTACCAAGTAAATACTATATGCAAAAGACAATGTATTTCTCTTAATAATTCTGACCTGCAGACTTCAAATTTTTACTTTTTTTTTACTATATGCAAAAGACAATGTATTTCTCTTAATAATTCTGACCTGCAGACTTCAAATTTTTACTTTTTGTTCTTCCTTACCACAGGTAACTAGTTAAATACCACAGGTAAGGAAGTTAATGTGCTCTGGCAAAGTAAACAGTTTTTGTTCTGGTCATATCCCCACCAACCACTGACTGGATAACTGCTTTTTAAAAATCTAAATTTAAGATGCTGAGAACAGCAGTGGGAGATGGCATCATGAGAATAAATTTAAAAATAAATACATTTCTTTTTTCAGTACATTTTTGGAATAGGGAAATAAATGCAGAAAAACTTTCCCACCAATAATGCGATAAGGGACTCAACAAAGTTATTTCAGTCTTTTCTTAAGCATGGAAAATTTAAAGAGTTCTCCTAGTATACTTGGTGTGTTAGAAACATGAGTCTACATAAAACTTACAAGTCATCTCTGCCAAAAGAGCAAAGGATCAAACCTCAGTTAAGGGAGTCAATCTGAAGAGCTAAGCATGATGTAAATAAGCTAAATGCACATCAAAGTCCATGTAAGTGTATACAGCAAAAGGGCAACAGGAGACTCTCTCTGTTCCTGAAGAGCATGGCTGAGTTAGTCTGTGGTGGAGAGCTTCCTTCCCCTTTAGAGAGTTTACAGGTTTAATTTAGTTAATATTACAGTTTCTTGGAAGCACTGCCAGGAACAAGTGGAATATGTATACATTGTACTTAAATACACTTAATATCCAAATATGCTTAAGTATATTATATCCAAATATAAACACATCCAAAATATACTTAAATATCTAAGATATTTCTATCCATTTGGTATGAATAACAAACACAATAACATAAAGAAGCAACCCATGTAGAGTACGAATTTTCTAAATGGTACAGAATATATACTGAAGGTATACACATCTCAAGATTTCATCAAAGGAAGGCTAGAACTTTTACCCTAAATAATATGTTTATATACATTTATATAAGTAATTATAACATGTATATGTGTGTGCATGCATAAACACAATATACATATGTGTAATCACTGATTTTTAGTGGTGAGGATGTTTTGCAATACGCTTTCTAAGCACACATCTATAAATCTTAAAGGTAATGTGCTTTGAAGTTGTAATTCTATCTTAGTAGACTCTTATGAGGATATCACAGGTTTGACTTTGGCGAAATCATGTTCAAACAATTAAAATATAAAGTTCACAGAGGACTGAAAAATTAAAGCTGCAAAGGTATTAAATAGTTAAATAAGCAGGAGTCTTGTGACAGTGTATAAAATGTTAGTAATCCACTAACACTGCCTCTCCAAAACTGGAGTATGAATTCAGCTGAACAAATTACAGTTCATACAGACAATTTTATAAATTCTTTAAAGAATATTAGAAAATTAAGAGTAAGAGCTTGTCATGGATTGAATTACATCCCCCCAAAAGTGTGTGCATCAACTTGATTAGGCCATGATTCCCAGTATTGTATGGCTGTCCTCCATTTTGTGATTGTAATTTTATGTTGAGAGGATTAGGGTGGGATTGTAACACCACCTTTACTCAGGTCACCTCACTGATCCAAGGTAAAGGGAGTTTCCCTGGGGTGTGGCCTGCACCACCTTTTATCTCTTCAAGAGATAAAAGCAAAGGAAAGCAAGCAGAGAGTTGGAGACCTCATACTATCAAGAAAGTAGCACCAGGAGCAGAACGTGTCCTTTGAATATGAGGTCCCTGTGCCTGAGAAGCTCCTCGAACAGGGGAAGGAAGACTAAGGACAAGGACCTTCCTCCAAAGCCAAAGAGAGAGGAAGCCTTCCCCTGGAGCCGATACCCTGAATTTGGACTTGTAACCTACTAGACTGTGAGAAAATAAATTTCTCTTTGTTAAAGCCATCCACTTGTCGTATTTCTGTTATGGCAGCACTAGATGACTAAGACAGACCTGGAAACCAAAAGTTAAGGAACTGACATGCTTTTCGAGTCATGTTACACTCTGGCTTCCTCCCATTTAGCATTTTAGAAGGCAGCTTATAATTTTCCTCATCATCCCTTTCATTTCATTTTTAATTAACTTCAGTTCAGATTATCATAGTTAGGCTGTTACATGAGCCTCCCAAGTAGACACCCACGTCTTCCTCTCAAACAGTACCCTTACTTACCACAAATTCTTCCCCCTCCATTTCCACAACATGTCTTAACCATTAGCAAAGTCAATCCTGACTAGTAGAAGTGGGTGTTACTTTTGGATTTACTGTCCATTAGTCAAATAATCTTAAACAGTTTATGTCTCAGACTCATCCCTCAGCGAGTTTAGGAGGGAGTTAAATTAGGTAGACTTCAAGAATTTTATCATTCTTTAAAAACAAAAAACAAAAAACAAAAAACCTGTCCTTTGTAGACTACCACATAGAATTTATTCATTTTCTTTAAACACACATTCATTTTAAATTTTATACCTCAAGAGGCCTTAAGAAAAAATATGATACAGAAAAACAGAACAATTCAATAGATGTCATTAGTTCTCCACTTTAGTTTTATTGTTACACTAACCCATTGTTTGACTATTAAATCTACTGATTTCATGGACTCAGTTTCCTTATTTTTAAAATGCAGTTTTGGATTCAAAGATCTCTAATGTCTCTACCAGGTGACAACAACAAAAAAAGGTTTCTAAGAACTAGAAGGGCAGAAGACAGCATCAATTACAGAGTCATCTTCACAGTACAGGCGATCAGGGAAAATCTGTGTGCTGACAACAGTATATAGTTGTGGGAGAAAAAGCAGTTCAAACTTATCAAAGAAATTCATACCTGATAAAAGTAAAGGGTCTTTATCTAATGACTTCTTAACGTGATCAGATTCACCAGTCAACGAACTTTCATCAATTTTAAGATCATTGCCTTGAATAAGTATGCCGTCAGCTGGAAGAAGATCACCTGAAACAAAAAGCAACAATGTGCTGAACTACAATATCCAAGATCACAATAATTTTACTTGTAGTGTCAGATGTATTGTTCTGTTTTACTTACCATATTTCACTTGAGCAATATCCCCAACGGTAATGTCAGCTACAGGTATCTGAATGACCTGACCACCCCTGATGACAGTGAACTTCTGTTCTTGTTCAATTCGACTCTGCAAACCTCTGAACTGTTTTTCCTTACTCCAGTCATTGAAAGCTGTTACTAATACCACACACACTACTGACAAAAGGATTGCAGCTCCTTCAATCCAACCAGTTTCACCTTCACCTTCTTCCTCCCCAAGAGAAACTTCTCCACAAACTATTTGGAAAAAAAGAAAAATGTTTATCAAAAGACATTCTGAATTGATGGCAGCACTCATGCAATAAGTCCAAACTACACACATTTTGGTTGTTAATTATGACCGTGTTTATTTACTTCATCAATTTTATAAAGCATGCTCTCCAATGTGAAATACAGGTAAGATAACTGAGAGGGCCGCTCCCTTCCAAAGACTTTATTTTCAAGCTGAGGAAATGACCATGCATCACTGTGTATATGAATCAGTTAAGTGACTCTGAAGTTTACATTCTTTTCAATAGCAGATGTTATAAAGACAGCTTCTCCCTCACTCCTTCCCCTACCCAGAAGACAGGAGATTAATCTCTGTCAAATCTGAACTCAGGAACAGCTGAAGGCAGAAGTGCTATGCTGACTCTTTTCCCCAAACTGGAAACACAGCTAAAATATTACCTTCCAAATGAAGCATTTCACCAAGTTTTGATCTCATTTGGTAAATGTATTAAAATGCAATACATTATACTAGTACGTAAGAACAAAAGATTGACAACAGACATGAAATTTACCAGTTAAATTTCAACAATGACAAATCAGCCTCAGTATTTCGTTTCACAGTTCTACTCTATAGTATACGTATAACATTGGAAGGGCCTTGAAATAGATCATAATCGAATATTTCTAGAGACTTAATCATTCCCCTACTGACAACCATAAAAATTTTTACATGAGCTGCAGGGGAAAAAAAAAAAATTAATCCCAAGAACAAAGTCAGAAAAGGACTGTAGTTTACCAATGATAAAACATATTTTAATAGTGTTTTCAGTAAAGTCCAAGTATAAATATAATAACAACCTGTTTTACCAAAGGTGTTCCCTTGTAAATCTATCCATTTGAGAGAGATGTACAATCTACATTTAGTCCATGCTCTCAATCACAAGGCAAACATTTCACTTTAAATCCCTACTTGAATTATTCCTTGAGTGGCGTATTAAGCATATGCATTAATAGTAAAGAGAAGCAGTTCTCAAACTATTGTCCAGGAACCCGTGGGAGACCCCTAGAGTCAAAACTATTTTCATAACAATACTAAGACACCATTTGCCTCTCATTCTCTCAATGTATAGTGGAATTTTCCAAAGATTGTATTACAAATGCGATAATGCAACACACTGAAGACAGGAGCAGATACGAGAATTCAGCTTTCTTTAATTAAGCCAGACATTAAAGAGGCACAATAACATGGAAACAATGCCACTGTTCGTATTAATTTCTTTGGAACATGGCTTTTTTTTTTTAGTCAAAATTTTAACACACAATGGGTTTATTAAGGAGCCCTGGTGGAGCAACGGAGCCCTGGTGGCACGGTGGTTAAGGGCTTGGCGGCTAATCAAAAGGTCAGCAGTTCAAATCCACCAGATGCTTCTTGGAAAGCCTATAGAGTAGTTCTACCCTGTCCTATAGGGTCGCTATGCGTTGGAATCGACTCAACGACTATGAGTTTGGGTTTTTATGGTGGTGCAATGGTTAAGCTCTTGGCTGCAATGCAAAAGGTTGGCAGTTCAAACCCAACAGCCACTCTGCGAGAGGAAAGACCTGATTTGCTCCCACAGAGATTACAGCCTAGGAAACCCTATGGGGCAGTTTTACTCTGTCAAATAGGGTCACTATGAGTCAGAATCGACTCGATGGCAAACAACAACAATGGGTTTATTATTCTTTTTAAATGCAATGACAAATACTTTTAACTTTTCTTAATTTTAATTTCAAATACATAAATATCCATAGATAAAATTCACATAATAAAAAGTTCTTTGGAGTCCTCAATAATTTAAGAGTGTACAGAAGGCCCTGAGACAAAAGTTTTTGAGAATCACTGGATGCACATACTAGATTTATTTATGGTGCAGCTACAGTGCATATTTTCATACCAAACAATACTATTAGTAAATCTTGATGACTCAGATTTCTATGACTGCAGATTTAAAAGTAATGGATTTTCTTCTAGCAAATTATTACTTCTTAGTATTAAAACATAAAACATGATGAAAACATGCATACACTACACATTTATGGATTGAACTGTGTCTCCCAAAATGCTGTGTTATAAATCCTAAACCATATACCTGTGGTTATAATCCCATTTGGGAATGGGTTTTCTTTGTTATGTTAATGAAGCAGTAATAGTGTAGGGCGTATCATAAATCAGTCTCTTTTAAGATATAAGAGACTACTGTATTTTTATGGACGTACTAAGGAAACCCTGGTGGTGTACTGGTTAAGAGCTACGACTGCAAACGAAAAGGCTGGCAGTTTGAATCCACCAGCCATTCCTTGGAAACTCTATGGGGCAGTTCTACTCTGTCCTATAGGGTCGCTATGAGTCAGGATCGATTCAACGGCAAAGGGTTTTTGGTTAGTAAGGAAGAAGTGTCATTGACTCTGGACTTAATGGTAGAATATTTGCATGTTAACCCAGATCTTTGCATGTTAGAGGGTAGGAAATTAATCCAACAAAAATTCAGGCACCTTCCACCTCAGTGCAATTTTTAAGTGTCCAGTGGTGTGGGGGCACGTCAAGCTATCCCTCTCAAAGTGAAAGTTACTGCATCCGGCCCCTTCCAAAACTAAAAGGAAGGCACAACGCCTAGTGGGTCTCTTTGGATTTTGAAGGCAGCATATCCCTCCTGTGGGTGTGCTACTCTGGACTATTTATCAAGTAACTCAAAAAGCTGCTACTTGTGAGTTGGGCCCAGAACAAGAGAAGGCTCTGCGACAGGTTCAGGCTGTCATGTAAGCCACTCTGCCACTTGGGCCATATGATCCAGCTGATCCAATGGTGCCTGAAGTGTCAGTGGCAGACAGAGATGCTGTTTGGAGTCTTCAGTAGGCTCCTATTAGTGAATCACAGCACAGACCTTTAAGATTTTGGAGCAAACCCCTGCCATCCTCTGCGGTAACTACTCTCCTTTTGAGAAACAGCTTTTGGCTTATTACAGGGTCTAAGTAGAGACTGAACACTTAACCATGGGCTACCAGGTCACCAGGCAGCCTGAGCTGCCCACCATAAACTGGGTATTGTCTGACTCACGGAGTCATAAAGTTGGACACGCACAGCAGCACTCCACCATTAAAGGGAAGTAGTACATACGAGATTGGGCCTAGCAGGACCTGAAGGCACAAGTACATTGCATGAGGAAGTTGCCTAAATGCCCACGGTCTTCACTCCTGTCACATTACCTTCTATCTCCTAGTCTGCACCTATGGCCTCATGGGGGAGTTCCTTATTATCAGCTGACTGAGGAAGAGAAAACCTGTGTCTGGTTTACAGATGGTTCTGCACTATACACAGGCACCACTTGAAACTGGACAGCAGCAGCACTACAGCCCCTTTCTGGGACCTCCCTGAAGGACAGTGGTGAAAGGAAATCCTCTCAACGGGCAGAACTTCGAGCAGTGTGCCTGACTGTTCACTTTGCCTTGTTAGAAGAACACTAGATAACTAAGACATACACTAATAAATGTTAAAATAAATAAATAAATAAAATGCAAACACTAAATAACTTTTCGACTTGTAGCAAAAATATCTTTGTATGTTTTATTAACACCTTCCAGTGGGTTTTGACGGACAAAAAAATCCTAAGTGTCTGCATGTAAACATCACAGATTCATTCACTCTGTTTTAACACCTAACACTCATTTAAAAAAAAAAATGTTAAAGTAGTAAATGCAACCACGCCCCCAATATTATGACTGAAGAGGCTCTACATCAAAATCTTTAGTGTTAATATATAATGCCTACACAGCAGTCTCTAACATCGTGGATATAAACCCAGTTATTAAACTTTGACAAGAACTTTTCTCCAGTTAATACAGTGAGTTTAGTCTGTTAGTTTATATAGCACTATCAAGAAAAATCAGATTGAAAATTCATAATTGTAGCCAACTACAGACTCTAACCTAACAGAGACGTACTTTCCAACCAATAATCAGACAGCATATAATCCACGTGAGTCCTCTTTAAAGCCATGGTGTTTAAATCCCTACAACCAGAGGTTCCAACAGTAAAAGGTTAGTAATCACAGGTGAGGAGTTATATCCTTTTCTTTCCTCATCTTGTACTTTCAGAGACCAACAATGAAAGTGCTGAGAAAACAAACAGAAGTCCTCAGGAGGGACTCATCTTTAGGTGGAGTATATCCTGCAATGGCCATAATCATATCTGTTCCTGACTTTCTTAAAGAAGAGATGATTCGAAACCATTAGAGCTATCCTCTTCCCCTGCACCCAAATCATTAAGTCATCCATGCCAGTCGGGAGATCTGGTGGCATAGTGGTTAAGAACTTGGCTGCTAACCTAAAGGTCAGGAGGTTGAATCCACCAGCTGCTCCTTGGAAACACTATGGGGGCAGTCCTACTCTGTGCTATACGGCTGCTGTGAGTCGGAAATGACTTGCTGGCAATGGATTTTTTCTTTTTTTAAGCCCCAATTTATTAAAGTTACAACAAGCTTTCCTTAACATCAAAAAACAAAGGGAAAAAGTAGATAAACTATAAAAATATACTTTCCCCAAATTACGTTAATTAAAAATCTTGGCAAACCATTATTCTGGTACTGTTAATTTTCATTTTAAAAAACTAAAGGATGAACAAATCTCACACCTGAAATTCACTGGGAATAATGCTGCATTTGTTGTGCTTCCTGTGTGTCACCTCAGAGCCATGATTTGCTTTGCTCCGTCTCTTGGCCGTGCCCTACTGGTCTGCTTCGAGCACAGTACTGTGTGTTTTCAAAGTTTTATGGCCTTGATCCAGCTGTAGTATTACCCTGGTACTCAGAACAAGTCCCACTGATGACAACTTTTAATTTAATACATTAACCACTTTCTCTTTTTTTAAAAGAAAATCACTTGTTTTCCTTTGAGTTTAGGACAAAAAGCTATAAAAACTGATTTTCATAATACTCCCCTTTCAAGCCACTTATTCTCTTGAGATATAACCAGATGATATAAAGAGCAAAAGCAGGAAAAATCCCTGGTAAAATCAAACCTTTAACTTCAAATTACTAACAATTCAGATTTAAGAAGGTGAACTTAAAGCAGGGCTGAACTGTGTGAGATAACATTAGGCCTACTCCATTAGAAAACTATTGTAATTAAGCAGACTAGATTTTAAATACTTAAAGATTGAATTTTCTAGCACAGAAGTGAGCCGAAGTTTACAATTTTACCTTGGAAAGGCTATCTGAAACAGACAAAAAACAAGATTTAAAAATTATATGTATGAATAAAGTAATACATTTAAATTTACTGTTCAGAAAGTATTAAAGTAGAATTAAAGTGTCTAAACAGTCAGAAGAAACAACAGCTATTAAGGATAAACCAAAAAGTAACTCTCAAACATTTCTAAAGAATCTAAAAGGGTCAATTACTTAGACGCTGCAAGTTTTAAGATCACTTGGGACAGAAGGGTAGCGATGACCAATTCTTTTTAAAGGTTCTTAACGGCACTGACAAGTCTACACTTTCCTCTCGGTTGAATTCTAATACCAGTATCTCCCTAAGCAAGTTTGGGAAAGGACCTGTCATTATACAAATGAAGCAGTACAAATTTCAAAAAGATTAGATCTAGTGGGTGACAAATTTTCCACTTATGGTGAAAATACTTTTCTTATATTCTTGGAAAGTAATGTTTAAAGTGAAATGTTTTTAATAATCTGCTAACTCACTTAAGTCTAGAATGCCATTCCCAATATTCTATAGCGAGCTGGGTAAACTTTTTCAAAACTAAAGAATTCAGCTGAATGTGGCTAAACAAGATTGCATGACCTAACTTTTCACATAACAAATACCAACATCTACACACTCCCATATACACACACACACAACATACTTTTAAAATCTGGGAGGATAAATATTCAAAATGCTACATCAGTTATTTCTAAGACGTGGAATTCTTGGTGAACATCATTTCCTTTAGATTGCCCTTTCTCCCTACTTCTATAGCAAAATAGGTCCTATGTATTTAATTTCCGTACAGTTAATTGCTTAATATGGGCCTTCTAGTAATGAAGGCCACAAAGTGATTGGGGGGGACTACGCAAGTAAGGTGCTTGTGGTCCACTAAGGGGACTGGATAGCCTGTTCATAATGCAAATAAGGTACATGGAACCCTTGTGGGGGTGGGACCATGCAAATAAGGTATATGGAACCCTAACAAGAAGTCTGCCATCCCACTAGGCTTAAAGGGAGCCAATTCCAGAGGCAAGAGGGGGAACCTCACTACCATCAAGGTGAGTTGGGAGTCAAGTGCATCCTTTAGAGCCAGGGTTTCTGCACTAAAAACCTCCCCAACCCGGGAGACAGAGAGAGCTGTAACACTGGAGACTGTGTGAGATGGCAGCAGAGAACCAGTGGCAGCAGAACCAGGTGGCATGGGGGACTTCCCAGTCCAAGATGCTAGGTAGCTACAGTGGGTGTGCCGAGCCACAGAGCGAGAGAGAGCTGAGTGCCTTCAGGCATGAGGCTTGCTGGCAGAGCGGGGTGTCTCCGGACACTTAATGGTGGAACTAAAGAGCTTTGTAACATTTGCTGAGGGTCTGAGGGCTAAGAGAAAGTCTGCTTGCGGGCATGGCTAAGCTGTCCTGACCAAAGAACTGTATCCTGGGTTGTTCCTGATTCTGAATTGTAACCTATCACTTCCCTAATAAACCACGTAACTGTGAGTATCATCTATGAGTTTGGGTGGCCATTGCAATGAATTATCAAACCCAGCAGAGAAGTAGAAAGTGCCATGAGAGGGATGACTAGTGTTAGAACTGATAAAGAGGTTAGAGAGAGAAGGTATGTTTCAACTCCACCTCAGCAATCAGCCTTGGCTGATGATCTTGATTCTCTCCTCCCTCTTGTGAAGTCAGATGAGGTCTGCTGCCATGCCACCCTTTTTACATAATAAAAATAAATGAAAGTTTTAAAAATAATTTGGCTCAATGCTGACTAGAGTGCTCTTAAATCTCTTAGTTACATCAATGATTCTCAACCAGGAGCAACTGTGTCCCACTAGGGGATACTTGGCAATACCTGGAGATACTGCTTGTTGCCCTGAATAGGAGTTGGGGTGGGGGTTGTTAGTACTAGTATCTACTGGGTAGAGGCCAGTGATGTTAATAAACACCCTACAATGAATGGGGCATCCCCCCACAACAAAGAATTTTTTGGCAAGAAATATCAATAGTGCTGCAGCTGCTGAGAAACCCTCATCTACACTGATCTCAGGTAAACTGCCTTACTTCTCAAAAATAAAAAAGTTCTCATGTGAGTCCTAGGCCCACCTTCAAGGAAATCACTTTAAATGATCACCTAAACCTACTTTTCTCTCTGAGTCCTGGGGCATAATATTTAAGTGCTTGGCTGCTAACCAAAAGGTTGGCAGTTCAAACCCATCCAGCAGCTCCATGGGAGAAAGACCTGGCAATCTCCTCCCATAACAATTACACCCTAGAAAACCCTACGCGGCAGTTATATTCTGTCATATGGGGTTGCTATTAGTCAAAAATTGACTCAACAATAACCCAAAACAATAAACCAACTTTTAGACTCAGGCAAGTATTTATTAAACTTTTCATAACTTGAAAAGGCATGAGAAGAAACTTTCATAAACAAAAATATTTTCATGAATCACTCTTCTGATATATAACATAATCTTGGTTCACTTTATAGCTACTCTAATACATAGTGACCAAAACCCAAGCTACATTTCCTAGTAGTTATAAGATGTACTGGCAAAAACATTCATTTTAAATTAAAACAAAAGAAAAAGGCTAAGAAGAAATTTAAAAGAGAAATGAAGGGCACAAAAAAGTGGGAGGAAAAAAAATTTTAGATACAAGTTAAAAGCAGATCTACCATTCTATAATGTATTTCTTGGTTGGTCAGAATACTTTGTAGTACTGTCTAAACATTCTCAGAATAGCAAATAAACTACCCAAATGGGTATACCCAAATGTTATATACATAACAAAATATCTTAAGATCATGAAAGTAATGAATTTGGAAAGACAATAAAATTTTACTTTAATGTTGATGCACAGACCACATCGTAAATATTGCTTAGCTCTGTGCTAGACACGTAGTTTGTGTATGTTGTTGTTAGATGCCATTGAGTCAGAGTCGACCCCCAGCCCGTGTGAGAGAGCAGAACTGCTGCACAGGGTTTTCTAGGTTGCCGCTTTTATAGCAACAGATCATCAGATCTTGACTTCCATGGAGCAATACGGGCAGATTATTTTACTCTGTGCCTCCCTATAAAATTAAGGGGATGCTCAGCACTATATTTTTTTTCTCTACCTTATAGGGTTATTGTGAAAATTACCCAAAGTAATATATTTAAAGTGCTTGGAATAGCACCTAAAACCAAAACCAAATCCGCTGCCTTCAAGATGATTCGAACTCACAGCAACCCTACAGGACGCAGTAGAACTGCCCCACAGGGTTTCCAAGGCTATAATCTTTACAGAAGCCGACTGCCACATCTTTCTCCCAAGGAGTGGCTGGTGGGTTCGAACCACCAACCTTTCGGTTAGCAGCCGAGCGCTTAATCACTTCTCCACCAGGCGCTCCTTAGAATAGTGCCTAGGACATAGTTCAACAGTCATGAAATGCTGGCCTGCTATTATTATTATGTATTAATGAACTGAGGTCCGTACCACATGTGAAAGTCATTTTTATTTACTTACGTGCACTATTCCCTTCTGGAGGTTGATAAAAAGAAAGGCCCAGTGATACTATGGCTGCAATTTCTAATATAATTAAAGTAACATCTTGTAATGCTTCCCATACTAATTGAAGAAAAGTTTTTGGCTTTTTAGGAGGTATAAAATTCTTTCCAAACACTGCTTCTCTTCTTTCTATATCTGCAGGATTTCCACTTAAACCTTAAAAAAAAAAAAACCAACAGTTTTAGTATTTACAAATGAAAATATTCATTTGATCCAAAATATATCAATTCATTACACTTTAAATCTTTATTTATAAAAACCCCATCAAATTGATTTATTTTTGTGCTTCAGATTAAGTGTATAGAATTTAAATCACCGAAAAATAAGTAGGTAACTCAAGAATGGATTAAAATTTTTCACTTTTCCAAACTGCTTATTTTTGACCATTCTATTTTATACTATCACGAGACGGCTGTAGATTAGAACTGATAACAACAGTTTGAGGTTTTTATATTGTAATTAAACAGTTCCCTGGCCTTTACCTAAGATGCTTTTAGGACAGAAATGGGGAAGTGTATAAAGGTACTTATTGTACCCTGGGTAACTTTAATCAGTAAAAGTCTGTGATTTTTATTCTTATTTAATGAATAATAATAAAAAATTAATCTGTCACAAACTCTAAAAGCTCCCCTATTAAAATGTCTGTTACACTTGATTGATAAAAAGATTTGCAAGTCACAAAACACAGTATACTTGGAATGACTTTTCTTTCAGGTTTTACTTTTAGGATTAATTCCAACTGAAGAAAGAGTTGCTATGGGTTGAATGTACTTACTCTCACCATAAGGGAAATGGTACACCGTAGGGTATACTATTTATTGTCTGGAGTATGAAACTGGAAGAGGTTAAAAGAGAGTTGGATGAACATGAATATTGCCTTTCCTTCACCTATCAAGTACTTCTTTAATCCTGTTGATCCCACCAAGCCTAGGTACATCCAAATGCAAGATATGTGCATCTGCACATTAGTGTGGGCACATAAAAACTGACAGCAGTGACAAATGACATTTCTCCTTAATCTATTTAAGAGGGGGCAGAGATACCAGATGACACAACTTTTAATTTATCATATTAAACCTAACTTCAACCTGAAATTTTTTTGGCAAGAGCCTATTCTAAGAGAACCTCAAAGGAGAAAAGACAAGAAAACAGATTACTGGAAGGTTCCCAGATTTCCCTGTTTCAGCCATTAACCTCAATGCTAAAGCTGGAAGAGAACAGAAGCGAGAAAATAAAGAGTACATTGTTAGAATAAACAATGAGAAATGGATATGTAGATTTAAAGTAATTATTTACTCTGTTGAAGGTACCAAAAAGTTTCAAGAGGATGTTTTCAACAGCAACCATAATGGGGTCCACAGTGGGAGGCTGAGAAAACAATTTAGATTTCTGATGACAAAAGTAATCAATGGGAAGCCTCCACAGAGCTCTCAGCTTTGAGAGAGTTACTGGAAAGGCAGGCAGTGAAAGATTTTAATAATTCTGATTAGAGGAAAAGACAACATGAGAGCTGAAACATACAAATTATAATTCAGAATGCTCATACTGTTTGTGTAGACTAAATCAATGCTCCCTAATCACATCTAACCTGTACCAAACCAAAGCCGTTGCTGTCGACTGCGACTCACGGCGACCCTACAGGAAAGAGTAGAACTGCCCCATAGGGTTCCCAAGGAGCAGCTGGTAGATTCGAACTGCCCATCTTTTAGTTAGCAGCTCGTAACCAATCACACCTGGTTGCAACCAATTCCACCGGTCAATGGCATTAAATGGGGGAGAGGAGAATCACTGTAACAAGGTTTTCCAAGAAATAAAATTTATTCATTTCAAAGAACTACACTTTGACATGCTCTGAGATTATGCCCTTCCTGCTTTTCAGATTAAAAATCCTTCCTGTTATGACAGGATGATATTAGATAGTGGATAGGTTTATTTTGTCTTATATTTTAACGTTCTTACTAGTAAAAATAAAAGATTGCTATCCCTTCATGTAATGTCAAATTTCTGTTGTTGAAATTTTACTGGTAAAAGAAATCCAGACCCTAGACGGAAACTAAATTCAACTGCTTATTTCCCAATCTTTAAAGCACATATATTTTTTAATTTCAACGAAGCCTCTCACAGCAAGCCTTTGGTGTGCAAAATGTTTGTATCATTTAAGTTTACGTAATAAATATTTTATGTCCCCATTAATATTCTAAGAAATTTGAAAATAATGGTTACATCAGTTTAACTTACACTTCATAGAGCCTACCAGAAACTGCATATATATAACACTTCTCTGCTCCGTTGGGAAAGATGTAGTGTCTACTTCCGTAAGGATTACAGCCTAAAAAACCCTGTGGGGCAGTTCTGCTTTGTCCATGGGGTTGTTATGAGGTGGAACTGACTCAATGGCAACGGGTTAGTTTTAAATATCACTACTGAAATTACGAATAGAACTGATCAACTCTTAACTTACATTGGGTATAATAAGGACAAATATTTTATGTTAATGCTGAGAAGTCACAGAGCTAAAGATAGCCCAAAAATGTATCTTGAGCAGATTTTGGAAAGTAAAAAAAGCAACTGTTCCTAAAGGGTATTATAATTCTTCTAAACCACCACTACCGCAAACACAAGCACATACCCGGGGCGCTAAACTAAGAACTTGACTTGTTTAGAAATCAGAAAACCTAGATTCCAGTTCACATACTGAAATCTTATATAAGTCACTTAACCTCGTTAGGGACAGGGGGTCACTAACATTTGTTCATCTAACTAATGCTTTGAAGTTACCAAAGGAAAAGGTAAGTGAGCACAGTTTGTAAATCGTAAACTATAGGGGTATTGTTATCAAACTAAGGGAAAAGTCATAAAGTGATTAAACACTCTAGGTTTTAACTTCGTTTTGGAAGTATTTAATTTCTATTGGAGCCCTGGTGGCGTAGTGGTTAAGAGCTTGGCTGCTAACAAAAGGATCAGCAGTTTGAATCTACCAGCTCTTCCCTGGAAACTCTTATGAGGCAATTCTACTCTGTCCTATGAGTTGGAATGGACTCGATGCCAACAGGTTTTGGTTAATTTCTATTACTATAAAATAATCAATTTATATAATCTAAATATAATTAAGAGCTTTGTACTGATAGTCTGTTGGCCAATATTTACTCAACATCTATTACTTTCAGGGATTGTTCTACAACTGAGGAGTCAGTGTGAAGAAGAAAAGTCCTATATTCAACAAGCTTGTATTATGCTGGAGAGAAAGGAACAAGTAGACAATTAAAATAATTATAGGCACTATTAAGTACAATGAAGAAGATAAAAGAAGGTAAAGGTAGAGTGCTTGTGGACTGTGTTAGCCTTTCCGAGGAGGTAACATCTGACATGAGGTATGACCGGTAAGGAGCCAGGTATGGAAAGACCTTAGAGCAAAGCATTCTCATCAGCACAAAAGCAAATGCAAAGGCCCTGAGACCAAAACAAGGTTAGAAGATTCAAGGTTAAGAAATACAGCCAACTGTGGCTAAAGCCTAGTGACCAAGGGGAAAAGAGGAGAGGGTTGAAAATAAGAAAATCGGCCAGAGGCAAGATCATGGGGGATTTGGGGAGGGTTTGGGCATTTACTCTAGTGCAATGGGAACCACTAAGCCACTGCTGTTAATTCCAACCCATAAAGGTTTTAAATCACGGTTGTGGTAACTAATTTGCATTTTAGAAAGATCATTTTAATTGTGTGACGAATCAGTGGAAGAGTGCAGGAGTGGAGGAGAAAGACCAGTTGGGAGGCTGTTGCAGTATTGTCCAAATAAGACATGTTGGTAGCTTGAACCTGGGCTTTAGAAATGGAAGCAGAGAGTAGTAACTGAATCTGCCAGGTATCTTGGAAGGAAAAAATCAGAATTCGCTAAAGCATTGGATATGGGTGAGTTGGAAAAAGCAGAATGAAGAATTATTTCTAGATTTTTTTCACCAGGCACCTGAGTTAGATGAATTTAAGAGTCATTTACCAAGATACAACAGACACTGGGAACTGCAGAGTTGGAGGAGAGATGGAGGCAAGAGTTAGTAGTTCTGTCCCCGGACACCCTTTTAGCTCGGTAGTGAAGTCACTCTTGAGGTTCACTCTTCAGCCAAAGATTAGACAGGCCCATAAAACAAAATGAGACTAAAAGGGCATGCCAGCCCAGGGTCAAGACTAGAAGGCAAAAGGGGACAGGAATACTGGTAATAGGGAACCCAAGATCAAGAAAGAGAGTGTTGACATGTCGTGGGGTTCATAGCCAACGTCACAAAACAATGTGTACTGTTTAATGAGAAGCTAGTTTGTTCTGTAAGCCTTCATCTAAAGTACGATAACAACAACAAAAAAAAGTTACTAGTTCTGTTTTATACATTTAAACGAGAGATGCCCATTAAACAAGTAAGTGGAGATGTCTACTAGGCAGCTGGTTATCCAAATTCATAAGTGAGAGACAGGCCTGAGATATATGTATGTGTGTGTATATACACACACACACATATATATGCATATATGATTTTGAAGCCACTGGCCTACATGAGAGCTTCTAGAGAAAGCGGACAACAGAGCAGGGCTGAGGCTAGAATCCTGGTGCACCCCAACATCTGATGGTCAGGTAGAAGAGAAATCAAAGGCAACCAGAAAGAAACGGCTAGAAAGGTGGGTCACTTTTATTGGAAAGGGGGACAAAAGATGTATGCTTTCAGAGGGGAAAGTTTGAGAGGTTCAGACAATGGAAATGTCTAAAAGAAATCAGGCTTTCAAAATTTGGGAGGAAAATCTGGACCAGAAATACAGACTTAGGAATCATGGGCACAGAGATGATAAGCGAAGTCAAAGGAGTGGATGCTGACAACCACAGAGAATAAATAGATGAAGAGGAAAGTACACAGAAGAACAGAAACGTGAGGACCACCAACATCTAAAGAAGAGCACAGGAGACTGATAATACTGGCCAGATAGGAAGAAGAAAATCCTCAGAGTATAATGTTATGAAAGCCAGTGGGGAGTGTTTGGAGGAAGAAATGTCTGTTGTATTCAGATAACTGAATTTATAAAACCTCTAACTAAAGCCATGCTACTTCAGACTATCAAATTAGACTTTAAAAAATAATACATATGTTACAGAGTTGCAGAAGTATTCAGTATTAGAACTATTTTCAAAAAGTTCACAGGCCATTAAAAATAGTAAACTGAGCAGGTATTAAATTAAATTTGTAATTCTCTATTATGGCAGGAATAAATTTCCAGGGCAAGGTTATGCAGAATCATCAATGTAAAACCCTCACTGGTAACTCTATAAAAGTATTAAGATGTACAGGACTGGCACAACCTAAACACCTGTTGGATGCCTGAATAAGCAGGCTGCTGTTCCAGTCTGGATAACCAAGCAAATATATCAGAGCATTAGAGTGTTATTATACTTGCCTACAACAATGATTTATCCTGGGCAAGGGTCTGTTTTTTGTTTTAAAAGTTAAATATGTTTCCCAAATTTGAATGTTAGTTTTAATATATTATACCATAAACCAGACCAAACCCAGCGCTGCTGACTGGATTTTAACTCATAGCAGTCCTACAGGACAGAGCAGAGCTGCCCCATAGGGCTTCCAAGGAGTGCCTGGTGGATCTGAACTGCTGACCTTTAGGTCAGCAGCCACAGCTGTTAATCACTGTGCCACCGGGGCTCCATTATACCATAAAGACAGTCAAAGCACACCATTGCTAGAAGTCTTATTTCTACTAATTACAAACATAAACTGCTATCTGAAAAATTATAGAAACATTAGGCAGCCAGGGACAACTGCTATTGGCCCTACCCTGCTGCCCACCACATAGCTCTTTCGCTTCCCTCTACCACAGTCTTTATTTCCTCTGCTTTTTTTTTTTTCACTTCTACCTAATTTTAGCAACCGCTATTTAAAAAGCTTGGTGTCTCATTTGCTTGCTTGCCCTTTACAAGCTAATGACGTCATGCCTCTTAACAAGATACCACATGGCACCTGCCTTTAATTTTTATAAAATCACTTTTGTCCCTTGATTAATGCAGTACTACTGAATGATAAACATGTTATCGGTGCTAGAGGCTTCCATTCCAGAAATCTTACTGGAGATTCTACTCTATAATTCAATATAAAATATAACATAGATAACATAAGAATACATTAAAATAGAAAAGATACTAAAGTTAGAGTAAAAATAAAAGGGTCAAGAAATGTGATTTAGAACACAAATAATAAATGGTCAATGTAGGAAAACAACAAGGGTATAGAATTAAAAATATATAAAGGTAATTTCATGCAGTTAGGCTATTATAAGCAGCTTATTTTGGTATAAAAAGGGAGTTCTTAGATTTAGAGGATTATGAGATAGGTACTTGTTCTAACAGATAGTTAAAAATATGAAGTTAGGAATGTCAATTGCAGTTAACTTTGAAATCTACAGTTCCAATTCCTGTAATAAGAGTGACTATTATTAATCAAAACCAATGGAAAATTTTTACTATGAAAATCGTATTTGGTTCACAACACTTCCTGTTGATCAATATACAGACGGCATTTTTCAAATCACGTTAAAGGAAGACTCTGAAGAAAATGAGTGATCATTTGATGGGCCAAATGAGGAAAAAACACAATTTCCTTAATACGGTACATTTTTAAAGACCAGGCTGATAAATAGAACCTTAAATTAAAATTTTTTTCATCATGTAGTTTCTGCCATCAAAAATATTACCAATTTAAGGGAATGCAGGCACTTCTTTTTCAATATTTTGCAAGCTCTAAGTCAGAATCGACTGGATGGCACTGGGTTTTATCAGCTGAACTTAACAGTATGAAGTATAAACCCAAAACCAAACCCAATGCCGTTGCGTCGATTCCGACTCATAGCGACCCTATAGGAAGAGCAGGACTGCCCCATAGAGTTTTCAAGGAGCATCTGGCGGATTCGAATTGCCAGCCTCTTGGTTAGCAGCCATAGCACTTAACCACTACGTCACCAGGGTTTCCAGTAGGCAGTATACTACGGGTAAAAGCAAGGCCCCTGAAGCCAGAATGGCAAGGTTTGAATCTCAGCTTCGGTAGCACCTAAGAGCCATGGGTTCCTCAGCTATAAAATAGGAAGTGCTAACAACCAACCTGGCACAAAAAGTACTATTATAAATGTTACCTATCATTTTTTGTTATTAATGTTCTTAAGAAATGTCTTGGGTTGTTCTCTCAGATTGTATAGCAATCTGATATTGGAACACCCAATAATTTTGATTTTCCTTCTCCACTCATGTTTTTCTTTTAAGCACCTATCACTAACACATTACATATTTCATTTCATTTCCTTACGAATTGTCTGTCTACCCCATGTGAAAATAAGGCAAAGATTTTTGTTGTAATCATGGTGTGTGCCCACAGCCTAGAAAAGTACCTGCCACACAGCAGATATAAATGCTGAATCCCAGCAAGCCTAAGAGGCATATATTTTTACATTTTATTTACATCTCTAAAATTGGGATATGATTCAAAATTGATGGCATCTTACAATTCTAACTGCCAACATTTTTTCTTCTTAGGGGTTATATAAAGCGTATTCTGATCAATATCTGAGGTCTGATCAAAGATGTATCAATGAATGAATTAACAAATGAAAGAATGATCAGGTAAGATGAACTAAAACCAAACACCAAACCCGTTGCCATCGAGTCACAGCGACCCTACAGGACAGAGTAGAACTGTTCCACAGAGTTTCCAAGGAGCACCTGGTGGATTTGAACTGCAGACCTTTTGGTTAGCAGCCACAGCACTTAATCACTACACCACCACAAATAAACAACTTCAGTTGTACCTAATCAAAATTCATGCACTTGAAAAATCATTTAATTTTCACTTTCCCAAGTACAAATGGGTTACTCTTACAAGAGTACTTGCTGTCTATGTCATTTCCTTGGGCATACAAATTGATAATTCCTGATCATACTTGTTTACTATGAAGAGTGACAAAATGTTCACTATGAAGATTCCTTTGTAAATAATATTGAGACGGCTGCTGCTGTTTTTATTTATACTTTCAACAACCATAAACACAAATATAATGCTTAAAATGGCTTGTTTCACATTTTGAAATGACAAATATACATAAATGAAGATAATTGTACAAATTTTAGCAAAAATTAAATTCAAAATGCTAGAAGATAAGCATGACTTCCTAAGAATAAAAGGGAAAATAAAATAAAAAAATACAAAAGACTATTACATAATAAAAAACTCAGGCATATTAAACTCAAAAGGCAAGAAAAACAACACAAAAAAACACTGAGACCTCAATGCGAAAGCAGACAAAGGAATGAAACAGAAATACAAAATGGAACTACTGGCCAGGAAGTCACAAACACACACACACACAATCCTTGACTCTTTATACTCCACAAACTAAAAATAATACTCAACCCCACTGGTGTTCAAAGAAATCAAACTCCTCACTTATGAAATTAGAAAACTGAGTAACTTAATGCTAATAAAGATTTGTTAAAAACAGCTTTCTCATACATTGCTTGTGGTGTGCAAATTGGTAAGATATTTCTAGAAATAATTTGAGACTATTTATCACCTTTAAACTTGAACATATACCAATCTGATCCAGTAATCTCATTTCAGGGAGGAAAAACTGCTTAGAAAATAATCTGAAATTTATATAATATTAAACGGCAAGTAAGAGCTGTCCATAAATCAGACGTTGGTAATCCTGGGACTTACTGCATTGGAGACTTTTTCACCATGAGCCTAACAGCTCAAGGAAAACCAATGAGGGGTCTTAAACAAAAGATAAAAATGAGTGCATCCTTTTATTTTAAAAACAATGCTCTGACTTTAAGGTGGAGAACGGGTATGGTAGGGGGGTAAAAAGGGGGTCCCAGCTACCTTAAAATGAAAACGGATGATCTAAATAAGTAAGATGTGCGTGTTTCCAGTGGTACCAACCTAAGGAAAAGATCTTGAAAATCTTGAAGAGTTAACAGGCCTTGCGTGCGCGCACGCGTGCACACACACACACACACACACACACACACAACACTCCAAGTGGTCTGCTCAAGTCCCTTTAGGACAGCTGTGAATACTGACACAGGCTTCCTCAGGGAAATCAAAGTAACTATCCATTATTAAAATAATTAGCAAGTCACACAAAATTACATGAAGGCTTTAAAGAATTTTTTAGTGTGATTTAAAATTCTTCAGCAATTTTGGAGATAACTCTTTGCTATTACTTTAAATCTTATAAGGAGCACGGCATCAAATGTTTCAGGAAAAATTTTCAGAAAAACACTTCTGCATAATTTCTCTAGAACTGGCTTCAGAATATACACTAAAATAATTTTAAGTTTTCACATCAATAATTTCTCACCCTTACTCAAGCCTTCCTTTTTCTCTAAGTGAATGTCTTCACCCTCATGTGTCCTCCTCCTGTCCCTGCAATTTGGAAATACCTTCCTGAAACTCCATTCATATCCTTAATTTTATATTCGACATGATCAATGTATATAAAAAGTCCATCCTTCTCAAACCATCTCAAAGACCATGTACAATGAAGTTATAATGAGTCATAATGAATTTTCCTTGCTTGATCCTCAAGAAAAAACTTACTACAAATCAAAGGCTTTGCTGAGCAAAGGGAAATTCAACAACATTGAAAGACTAGATAACTATTTTTAATCAAAGGAAACATTTGCTAGATCAAAAACTAACTGCCATTTAACCTATTGCATTTGGTTTAAGGCTTCCTGCACTAATTATTAAAGTTTGGATTAAGCTCCATAAGCTAAACACAACTTGGTCAGCTACTATTTTAAGCCACCCGGCAAAAATGAAGGGGAGTGAGCAGGGCTTATTTCCACGGAATCCCTGGGGCTACTGACAGCTCAGCTCCACCCCCTGTAGCAGGAGCTGAGAGACAATCATGATATCATAGACAGGTAATTTGCAGCATTATTCCTTGAGGTAAAATAACTTTAACCGCACCAATCTCATAACTAACTCATCTGTAATGTCACTAAAATTACAGCATAATCATACAAGAGCCTAAAAATTATAAGCATATTTATTTATGAGCCAAATATACAACACTCTTTGCACAAAGGACTAAAAATGAAAGTAATAAAGCTCACCTTCATTGGGAGATGTTTTCAACTTGGTGCAAATTCCATAGACGTCTCCATAGCTTTCCTGTATTTTCCGTAATGCATCTGTGGATCTGAGCTCCATGAGAGCTCGCAGTTCCGCGAGGGTAATTCCAAAGTCTCCATCATGATTAGCTTCCTTCAAAGAGTTTTTCACACCACCATATGAAACTGAGTTGTTTGCCATATCGCCCATTACAAGTATAACTTATTAGGAGGAAAATGTTTCCCAAAAGAATCTAATTTTCACTTGATATAGTTCCAAGATGAAAATCTTTTAAATATGAAAATCTTCCTTAAACCAAACACTCATTGTATCACTTTATAAAGCAGCATCAGCAGCAACATTTCCCAGAGAAGTATCTTGACCTTTGGCCCATGACTAGTTTCTTCATATCAATCATGAGATGCATATATCTGTAAGAAGAAAATATTTAAAAGTTAATAAAATCCATTGTACAGTATTATGTATATAAGCATACTTTCTAAATGTCATCAAGTAGCTAATCAAAGCATATCAATTAATTATAAAAATATCTGTTAACACTTTCCAACAGTAGTTTCATGCCTCTAAAATTTGTTGCATGATAAAAAATCAAAGTGCAACTCTGAAATGAAATTGCATATAAAGACATTATAGCTCAGGATTATTAAATGAAACTGTGCTCTGCATGACTGAATTTTATATTCTATTCAGTATTAGTATTAATACCATTAACTACTACTAGTAGTTACCAGTTAACCATTAATAGTTACCAATATCAGGACTTACTTCCAAGCACTATGCTAGTTGCTTTAAACTCATTCTCTCATTTAATCATCCCTTAAGGTGTTATTACTCCTCAGTCTACTGAGAAAAGTTAAGACTCAGTGAATTTGAGGATCTTGTGCACAGCTAACCCTAACCCTAATGCTGGTGGTGTAGTGGTTAAGTGCTACAGCTACTAACCAAAAAGGTAGGTAGTTTGAATCCACTAGCCACTTCTTAAAAAACCCTATGGGGCAGCTCTATTCTGTCCTACAGGGTTACCATGATTCGGAATTGACTCGGTGGCAATGGATTTGGTTTTGGTTTTGGGCACAGCTAATAAATGGCTAAAATGGCTGAGCTGGGTTCTAACCCTCTAAATCTTTCAAATCAGATAGCCTCTGAAAGGGCAAAAAAGTACAACGAACCCCTTAATAGGGCCTTCTTGCAACTCTCCTTGGCTGCACTATGACTCTACTATCTTTTGGCTTCCTAGAACTATCTTCCACCATGACTTTTGTCACTTGTCATTGCCTCAGGTCTTCCCTCGGCTATCTAAAGAAATATTCCACCCCTTAGTCACTTTTTACTGTTACTGTTCTCTTTGCAATCTTTATCTTAAATTATCTTCTTCATTAGTTTAGGTGTTATATTTTTGTCATCCTCTACTTAGAATATTAATTCTAAGGGCAGGGCAATGGTTTGTCCATCACTGTATTCTGAGACCCTCGAACTGTGACAGGCACATGGAAGGTGCTCTGGTAGATAAATGAATAAGGAATGGATGCATTACTTTCTCTTCAGAATACTTTCAAGTCCTTTTCTTACTCTAATCTGAGTTCTCTTTCAATATATGTTCTTTAAGGAACTCATCCACCATTCTCTTCAACTAGTTCAGTCTATTAAGTCCTAAGTTCTGCACTCTTAGTGATCCTTCAATCACCTCAAAGTTAACACGTATAACATTGCATTCATTTCACTCCCGACCAAACACCTGCTTTCCCCAATTTTAATCTGTCTGAGACTCACCATTATCCTAACCACCTGGGCTTGAACTTGTACGTCATCTTTGATTCCATCATCTCTCGTTTTAGTTAAATTACTGAGTTCAATCCTTTCTTTGAAAAGTCTCTTCCATATAACCATTTTTTTTAAGTTATAATCACTACTCCTAAATTCTACCTCACTCTAATATTACATCCGATCCCTTGTGCATTTCACTGTTACATTTATTTTTTATATAGGCATCATGCCACTCCTGATCATATGCCACCTCTTGAAATGGTTGAACACTGACTAATTCTTTTTGGTATAATGACTCTGTGTATTCCTTCCATCTTCCTTTGATGCTTCCTGGATCGTTTAATATTTTCCCCATAGAATCCTTCACTATTGCAACTCGAGGCTTGAATTTTTTCTTCAGTTCTTTCAGCTTGAGAAATGCCAAGTGTGTTCTTCCCTTGTGGTTTTCCATTTCCAGTTCTTTCCACATGTTATTATAATACTTTACTTTGTCTTCTCGAGCCACTGTTTGAAATCTTTTGTTCAGTTCTTTATCAATTCTTCCTTTTGCTTTAGCTGCTCGACGTTTAAGAGCTAGTTTCAGAGTCTCCTCTGACTTTCATCTTGGTCTTTTCTTTCTTTCCTGTCTTTTCAATGACCTCTTGCTTTCTTCACATATAATGTCCTTGATGTCATTCCACGACTCATCTGGTCTGCGGTCACTAGTGTTCAATGCGTCAAATCTATTCTTCAGATGGTCTCTAAATTCAGGTGGGATATACTCAAGGTCATATTTTGGCTCTCACGGACTTGCTCTGATTTTCTTCAGTTTCAGATTAAACTTGCATAGGAGCAATTGATGGTCTGTTCCACAGTCTGCCCCTGGCCTTGTTCTGACTGATGATATTGAGCTTTTCCATTGTCTCCTTCCACAGATATAGTCAACTTGATTTCTGTGTGCTCCATCTGGGTGAGGTCCATGTGTACAGTCGCTGTTTATGTTGGTGAAAGAAGGTATTTGCAATGAAGAAGTCGTTGGTCTTGCAAACTTCTATCACTTGATCCCTGGCATTGTTCCTATCACCAAGGCCATATTTTTCCAACTACTGATCCTTCTTCTTAGTCTCCAACTTTTGCATTCCAATCACCAGTAATTATCAATGTATCTTGATTGCATGTTTGATCAATTTCAGACTGCAGCAGCTGATAAAAATCTTCTCTTCATCTTTGGCTCTAGTGGTTGGTACGTAAACTTGAATAATAGTCGTATTAACTGGTCTTCCTTGTAGGCATATGGATATTATCCTATCACTGACAGCGTTGTGCTTCAGGATAGATCTTGGAAACCCCATTGAGCAGTTCTACTCTGTCCTCTAGGGTTGCTATGAGCTGGAATCAACTGGACGGTAATGGTTTTTGTGTGTGTGTGTATGGCCTTCTTATGAAAGCCAGACAGCTACAGGAATAACGCATTCTGGTCTCTATTTTTTGGAGTAGACTCCCAGGTAAAAAACTCACTACTGTTCAAAGAACCTGGGTTGGGGGAGTAGATAAATGTTTAGCTCTAGAGTTCAATATTAGAACCCTACTGTTACCACTCAAAAGCCATACAAGAAACCTAGTTTTTCCATTTCAACTTGCATCAGTAATAAAACTGATACTTTTATTTCTATGTGCTGAAATTTGTTTTTTCTCTCAACAGAATTCAAGTGGAAGAAAAAGGGGTTATTTAGTGGGTACCCATAATAAATTCCTCAACAATAAGGACAATACATACGTGGTGCCATAGATTGCTTTTGTGTAGGCTTTCTAGCCATGGTCTTGTAACTCCCACCCACATGATTGGACCGGACTGTGTGATAGGGTAATTGTTGCCCACCAAGGGGACTGATCATTTTGCCATCCTTCTGGGCTTGAAATGAGCCACCCCAGAGGCAGCAAAGAGAGAACCCTACCACCACCAAGGAAGAGCAGCTGGGAGCCAGGACGTCCTTTGGACCTGGGATCTGTGTGCTGAGAAGCTCCTAGAACCACGTGACCAAGACAGAGAATGAGCTGTACTCCTGAAGACAGTGAGAAGCAGTGGCAGGAGACCTGGCAGCAGAGACTTGGCGGCAGGAGATGGTGTGGTATCCTTCCTGCCCCATGGAGAAAGAAAGCTGAGTGCCTCTGGGCAGAGACTGAGGGCCAGGGAGAAGTGCGCCTGTGAGCACGGCTGGGAAGAGGCTGTCCTGATGAAAGAACTGCATTCTTGAGTGTTCCTGAGCCTAAATTGTAACCTGTCACTTCCCTAATAAACCCCACAATTGCTGAGTATGGTCTGTGAGTTCTGTTTGGCCCTTGCAATGAATTATCGAACCCAGAAGAGAAGTAGGAAGTGCCGTGGGATGGATAGTTGGTGTCAGAATTGGTAAGGATGGTGCAGAGAGAAGGTATGTCTGACCTCCGCCTCACAGGAATCAGCCTTGGACTGTTGATCTTGCTTCTCCTGCACCCTGGTGAAGTGAAAGGAGGTCAGACACTACCCCCGTGCCATATTTATAGTACCTAATAGGTCTTTTTTTTTTTTTTTAATACAGGATCTGAACCTAGATTTGTGATTCAAAAAGCCATGCCCCTTCATTTTTAGAATGAACGAAAGTTAGACAGTGGTAAATTCTGGCTAAATAAAGCAGACCACCCGCACCCGCCCCCCCCAAAAAATCATTCCCGTAGAGTCGATTCTGACACATAGCAACCCTACAGGACAGAGTAGAACTGTACCATAGGGTTTTCAAGGTTGTAACCTTTACGGGCTGTCACATCTTTCTCCTTAGAGCAGCTGGTGGTTCAAACTGCCAACCTTGCAGTTGATAGCTGAGCACTTAACCACTACACAACCAGGGTTTCCAAAGCTACTATATCTAAATCAAAATACAGTAAAATACTACCCATAAACAAATGCCACCCATCATTCTGTTAACTAATGATTACAAAGAAAAAAAATCACAGAACTTAAGGGTTAAAAGGGATGTTGGAAACCACATCCAATTGTTCATTTTATAGCCACTGACACCAAAAACTCATAATCACCTACTTCTCAAAGGGTAAAGATATTTGTAATAATAATAAAAAAAAAAGCATTAAACACAAAAATCATTAAAACAACAGCAAAAGTCCAAAACTTAAATTGTGGAACAAATCATAATAACGTAGAGATTTTAAGTGACTCGATGGCAACTGAAAAAAACTATAACGGAACATAAATGACATTGTACTTCAAAAGCACTAACACCCCAGCCATTAGATGCACCATTTGATTGACAAAGAGTCAAAAACAGTTTTTGACTACAGCCTTTCAAAAAAGAACACTTGAGATTTCTTTATTCTTCGCGTTTTATATATAAAAGTCAATTCAATTCTCTCTGTACGCAGACAAGTAGTTGTGGAAAGAGGGTTGCTACTGGCATGTCTGGTGATGATTCTTCATTGACAGTGAACACGACCACATAAGTTAAGGAAACCACAACCCTCCAATCCCACTAGATGCCAGCAGTGACCCTCAGTAAGTGTGACAATATAAAAGCCACCACATTAAATGCTGTGGGCGGGGGGCGGGGGGGAGTTGGACAATATAACTACTATATAATTTGTCTTAAATTTACGGTCCATTATACTAAAAAATTATTTAAAGGCAAAAACCGTGGCTTATTCATCTTTGATCTCCATGTTTTAGGAAGAGGTAACCACGCTCTATCAACCTTCTTAAACAGTCACTTTCTGTAGGGGGGAAAAAAACTTTTACCTAATTCACACCCTGAAAATTTGAACTATCCCAGCAATAACATTCAAAGAGTCCAATTTTTAATACAAAACAACAATCTTTTACTGTAAACTACTAAATATAAAAGTACTGAAATTATTTTTACTTCAGGTTTTTAAAAATTGGAATCATTCTAAATAACAATATGTGTAGAATCACAGGTTTGATTTACTAGTTTGTTTTTCCTGAAGCACACTAAAATACATGACAATTACAGTTCTTTTTTAAAAGCAACTTATCAGTAATCTCTCACTGTAATGAGAGAAAAGCAGATAGTCTAATATACATATAAAAGAGTAGCTATCTCAACATTATCAGTGGTGGGGACTTTCTTTAAGTTTTGGTATATTCAAATTACTTCATTAAAACACTCCAAAGAACCAAAGGATGACTCAATTTTAACATTACTAGGAACTCCCATTTTTCATTTTTGAGGTGGCTTAAAGAAAGCATACATACTTGCATAAATGCACACTAAGCCTATAAAGCTTGTTTAGGAAGTAATTTTTATCAGGTGAGTATAAATAAAAGTAAATTCATCAAACAGGATTTCAGTTTTATAGAACCGATAAAGCAAAAATAAGACTTGCGTTTTACAATGCCTCATTTATTCGTTTCCAGGGATTTATAATCAGCACTAACTACTGTGTCTGTGGTGGCTGAGACTGGTACCGCCCCTCAATATCTTACTTATCATCTACTAGACTCTTCCAGAGGCACAGACCAGACTGAGTTCTGTAAGTGAAGGGAAAGTTACCTGCTGCCAATTAAAAATTTACCACGACCCCTTCAGCAAATCCCTCAGGGGGATAACAAGGAGATGAGAATAGTGGAGTCACTATTTTGTTCTTACTTCTATTGCAGCTCTTATCACACAGCTGCAGTGATTTGTTTACTTGTCTGTATTTCCCAGTGAACTGTGAACTATAGGCAGGATTTGTGCTATTTATTTTTAACCCCCAGGACCTAGCACTGTAGGCGTAGCACCTAGTACATGTTCAATATTCACTGAATAAAAATCTTCCTGTTTGAACCTTCAACTGAAAATCAAATTGAAAAACAGTTTCTGAAATAACAATGACAATTCACACAGCAGAGCAAAACAGAACCTCCTAACACTGTTTAAAATAATATGATAGCTGTGTAAATGAGTTAAGAGAGAAGTCAGAGTATTCGAAGAGTTTTCAAACCACCTTGGTATGCAAGATATATGAAGTTTACTTTCATTTAAATCCTTTCAGAGAGCAGAAAGTAAAAGGCTTTTGAGATTGCCAAAAGAATTATACAAACTGACTGAGGCATGGCAATCACTTTCAACCAGGGTCCTAGATCTCTAAGGACATGCAAAGCTAGTAATAAAAAAAAAAAAAAGTAATAATACTGAGTTTTAATGTTTCATAAAGCCTGGAGGAAATGATACATTTACTTGGGAAATAATTTGTTAGGGTTACCCACGCTAAACAAGATTATACCAAATCAAATATGGTAATAAGGTTAGTTGTTATGTGTCAATAAAAAAAGGAAATAAAAATCTTACCTAGTGAATGCAATTTGGTAAGAAAACCTTCAAACTTACATCTAGCTATCATCCTCTAAATGAAATTTGTCATTTCTACTTTATTTTCCACTCACAGTTCAATCCAATGCAATCTAGCTTCTTCTCCTGTGCTGCACTGAACTACTTACTCTTCAAGATGACCACTGACCCCTCTTATTGCTAAATCAGACAGACAGGTTTAGTCCTTCTTATCTGACTTATTGGCAACCTTTAGTTACTGCTAACCACTCCCTCACTCTTGAAAGGTTCTGTTGCCTTAAATGCTAGACTCCCGCCCCCCCTCACACACACCCACACGCACACACCCCCACACGCACACCCCCCTCCACACACCAAGCAATCTCTGGCTGTTGTTCTTACTTTGCACTGCTGCTTCCTCTTCCTTGATTGACAAATCAGCAATCGTCAAGGGAGTCAGTTGGGGAGGGGGGTGTTGGGTGGCACTGTAATATTAAAAAGCATACCCAATATCTTGTTTTCAGATAATAGTAAAAATTTATTTGCATGTGCATTTACAAACCTTATTTTTTTTGTTTCTCTCATGTTTCAGAACTTCACAATTCAGTTAAAATAATGAAGCCACTCTACAGCAGTCTGGCTCTGTGAAAGTATGAAAAAACCACCCAGGTTCCTTATTCTAGTCTCACATCCAACTCCTGCTCTCTACAGCAACGCCAGCCCAAATCAAAACAGGTTCTATAAATTGGTGACTCACACCCCTCCCTGGGGCTGTAAAGCAATTGCTCTGGCTTTTGATAACTATCATTTCCAGCACAGATGATTTGTTTATGCCAACGAAGTACTTAATTAAGCAGAAAATGTGATAATAAAATTAATATGAATGATTCTAATCAGAGTTGTCCTGAGGTTCACTACAGAGATTTTTGCTTTACAGTCAGGTTAACTGGAACCATTTTATGCCAAACACTGATGATACTTGCATTTCGGGGGGGGGGGGGGAGGGGGAGGGGATTCGCCTAATATTGCAAGGTTGTATATAAAGAAGCAAAAAACATAATCCCTCTGAATTTGCCACAACTAGGATAAGTTTTAAAGTTCTGGCTCACACAGCGGATTATTAACATTATTTGTATACTAATTACACACACTGCAGATCAGTAGTTCTCAAACTTCATCAGGGTCAACTCACCCCGGGGGCGTGGTGGTTAAGAGCTATGGCTGCTAACCAAAAGGTCAGCAATTCGAATCCACCAGGTGCTCCCTGTAAATCCTACGGGGCAGTTTTACTCTGTCCTGTTTTTTTTTTTTTTTTAATAGGGTCGCTATGAGTCAGAATGGACTCGACGCCAACGGGTTTCACATAAATACTGCAAATAATTTCCTTCATTCAAAATAAAAATGTAGGACTCAGACTGCTACACTTTGCATATCTGCAAGATGGTTTTAAATATCTGAAAGTATTAATTTTAAAAAAATTTACCAGAAATTACACAGAGAACTGTAACAGAAAATGGCTCTCCCTCAAAGTAAACTACACTTGTTTCCGGCTATTCTATTTTATTTAGACCTTTTAGGAAGCTTGCATCTTTATGGAGGCCTGCTGGTACAGTGGTTAAGCATTCAGCTGCCCCACGGAAGGAAGACGTGGCAGTTTTCTTCCATAAAGACTGACAGCCTTGGAAACCTAATGGGGCAGTTTTACTCTGTCCTAGCCAGGTGCTCCTTGGAAGCTCTCCGGGGCAGTTCTACTCTGTCCTATAGGGTCGCTATGAGTTGGAATCGACTCTACGGCACTGGGTTTTGTTTTTATGGGGTCACTTCGAGTTGGAGGAAACCCCAGTGGTGTAGTGGTTAAGTGCTACGGCTGCTAACCAAAGGGTCGGCAGTTCCAATCCACCAGGCGCTCCTTGGAAACTCTATGGGGCAGTTCTACTCTGTCCTATAGGGTTGCTATGAGTCGGAACTGACTTTACGGCACTGGGTTTCTGGGTATGAGTTGGAATCAACTAGACAGTGGCAGTGGGTTTGCATCTTTATAGTAAGTTTCCTACTAAAATATAAGCCTTTGAATAACTCAAAAATAAGAAAATTTTATATAATGCTGTGCCGTTTACCATCAAATATAAGAACATATTATATCTCCAGTTAAATATCAGAACCAAATGTTCTATCATTTTCTAGTCTCACTGGTGTTGAGAATTTCAGCTATAGTCAAAGAAGAGATTTCTAAATTAAAACAGTGTTTTTTTCCTTCTGTTCAGGAGCTAGAAGGCAATATGAACACTTGAATGTCACACCAGCTGCTCTGTCAGCCTACTCAGTTCTTAAGAGCTTCTATCCTGTCAGTTCACAAGAACCTACACTTAAATGCTTAAGGAAACAGGATGCTCATTATGTCACTGAACAAGCTCACAAAAATAAAGTTGGCAATATTTAGAGAAGCATAACTCCTATCTGTAAATGTAACATGAGCTTTCTGTTTTCTTAATTAAGAACTCTAGATTTCAAGGATGATTTATTCCAATATTTGAACATTTGAATATAGAACTACAGGTAGAACACATGCTTTCATTTCTTTATCTTTTTCTTAATTTATAAAGTATGATTGGTAATTCACCATTTCCAATTGGGATTAGGCTCAGTAAATCAATACTCAATTTTGTAACATGTTCAAAGAATCTCATTAAAAAGTAAGGTAGGCTGTGTTTTTAGAGGATGCTGGGCAACAATTTATGTTTAACTCACCAAAGCACAAAGAATATGGACGTTAGGGATGTGCTGAATTGTAACCACTCCATCACATCATATTGATTGATCCTTCAAACTCTCTGGCTTCACACAGTTCCTGACCTTCATTCCAAGACTCTGATTTGTACTCTGTGACTGCCATTCAAGGGTACAGCCACACATCATCACTTGGAATTTTCTGTTTTCAAGATTTCCTGTCTGGGCATAACTTATCTCCCTTTATTTATTCTTTACTTACACTGAACTTGTGTACACATTCTGACCTCCAGGCTCAAAGGCTGTCAAGAGCCTTTCTGATCACACTTGCCTCCCCAAAAGAGCTAACTTCCCCGTAGTCAATGACTCCAACTTTGCTCTCGCAGCTCTTCCCGTGCTCTTTTTATCTTCCCTACTACACCTACCTGCTTAATTAGCTAACCCTGAATAGATACATCACCTGGCTGAGCAATACTGGTAAAATTCAAAAAACTGAGTTGTTAGTTCCATTAGAAATTTATTTTTCTCAGTCATATACAATCCACTGATGCATTTCTATCTCCTAGCATGTTCCTCTTTCTATACAAGTCTTTCCTAAATTACTCCAGCTCTCACTCTCTATCGACTGGTATTCGTAAGGTTTTCACTGGCTAATACTTTTCAGAAGTAGACTGCTGGGTCCTTCTTCCTAGTCTGTCTTAGTTTGGAAAGCTCAGAAGGATGTTTACCTGTGTTTTATTGACTATGCAAAGGCATTCGACTGTGTGGATCATAACAAACTATGGATAACACTGTGAAGAATGTGAATTCCAGAACACTTAATTGTGCTCATGAGGAACCTTTACATAGATCAAGAGGCGATTGTTCAGACAGAACAAGGGGATACTGATTGGTTTAAAGTCAGGAAAGGTGTGCGTCAGAGTTGTATTCTTTCACCATACCTATCCAATCTGTATGCTGAGCAATAATACGAGAAGCTGGACTATATGAAGAAGAACAGGGCATCAGGATTGGAGGAAGATTCATTAACAACCTGCATTATGGAGATGACACAACCTTGCTTGCTGAAAGTCAAGAGGACTTGAAGCACTTACTAATGAAGATCAAAGATCACAGCCTTCAGTATGGATTGCACCTCAACATCAAGAAAACAAAAATCCTCACAACTGGACCAATGAGCAACATCATGAAAAACGGAGAAAAGATTGAAGTTGTCAAGGATTTCATTTTACTTGGATCCACAATCAACAGCCATGAAGCAGCAGTCAGGAAATCAAAAGATGCACTGCATTGGGTCAATCTGCTGCAAAGGACCTCTTTAAAGTACTGAAGAGCAAAGATGTCACCTTGAAGACTAAGGTGCACCTGACCCAAGCCATGGTATTTTCAATCGCATCATATGCATGTGAAAGCTGGACAATGAATAAGGAAGACTGAAGAAGAATTGACGCCTTTGAATTGTGGTGTTGGCGAAGAATATTGAATTTACCATGGACTGCCAAAAGAACGAACAAATCTGTCTTAGAAGAAGTACAGCCAGAATGCTCCTTAGAGGCAAAGATGGCGTAACTGCGTCCTAAATACTTTGGACATGTTGTCAGGAGGGATCAGTCTCTGGAGAAGGATATCACGCTTGGCAGAGTACAGGGTCAGAGGAAAAGAGAAGACCCTCAACGAGGTGGATAGACACAGTAGCTGCAACAATGAGCTCGAGCATAACAACAATTATAAGGATGGCTCAGGACCAGGCTGTGTTTTGTTCTGTTGTGCACAGGGTCGCTATGAGTCGGCACCTAACAACAACACTCTCTATCCAGGCTACTCAAGTCTTTCAGCTCCAAGAGCTTATTTCCTTGAGTGCCACTGTAAGCCACTACCCAGCTTCAATCTCCCGTTTTCTATTGGTTTCTTCACTTAGCCTAACACCAGGTATAATTTACCACATAAAAACAAAAAAGCCCAACCCCCAAAAATAAGCCTCTTCTGGATTTTATTAACACTTCAAATTATGGTCCTCCCCCCTTTTTTTTCTTCCGTCATACCTCTTAAAAGGTCTATACCTCAATGCTTCTTCCTATTCACCCTCTCCCCTTGACCACTAACAAACTGGATCCATCCATACTATTGAGGCCATTCACAAGGGTGATGATGACCTCATCCTCCTCCATATTTGTATCATTTTTCCAGGATTCTCTCCCCGCATCCAATATATCACTTATTTAGTTCTCATGGGTGTCTATCCAGTTCTCCTCTGCACACATTCATTGGCTTTTAAAATTTTTACCACACCTTAAACCAGAGAATATCGCTCAGGGATCTTGCCACAGGCATCTCTTGCCTACAACTTTCTCTCCTCTCAACTCCTACTATGTCAGTGACCTACATCTAGAGCCTTGATCAGGCCTATGTTTTCCACTGTTAACAGATCTCTCCATTTGAATATTTTGCCTGATTTCAAATGCAATCTCCAATCTGAACTTATCTTGTCCTTCCCAAACCTGATTTTCTTCAAAGTTCCTAACAATCTCTAACTTATCTGAGTAAGCCCCAAGTCCAAGGCTGTATCTTCTAGGAAGAAAAACAAGTACCAAGCAAGTAAAATTATATGCTGTAGAAAGCATCACAAAAGGTATGAGAAACACACAAAGGAGAAAGTAGTAAAAGGGATACATGACTTGAAGAAAGGCTCAACTGTCTGGGATACACCCAAATCTGGTTGGAGTGGGACAGAGGTGGAAAGTGGCTGAAAGCACGTAAGTGTGACTGATAGTTTGATATAGGTAAGCACAGGGGAACAATGTGGCACCACAAGGAAAAAGCTGATACTCTGATGAAAACTCATTATCTATTTGTACTTGTGTAGATTTTCTTAAAAGTTCATCAACTCTCCTCAAGTAGAATTTGGGCTTCCCTAGGGCAGTAACCACAACTTGTATTTCTTTTATAGCCCTTACAGTAGCTAACCAATTGCTTAACTGTTCGCTAGAATAAAAATGGGCAAGTGTGAAGTTTAAATTGTGAAAGATTAATGCTACTGAAGTTCTCAAGCTCCCCAAAAGAAAACCTGGATAACTCAACAGGCATATGCATACACAGACACCCCCAAAACTCACCGAGAGGGAGAAATCACGTAGTTTTCAGAAGTTCTGACTTCCTAACCCTTTCTGAGAATTTTTTAATATAGGTGGCTGAACTCATTTTATAAGATGATTTAGGAGGTTACAATTGGAGTCATTATGCCCTGTCCTTAAGCATAAAGAATGTGGCCCTGCTGCAGCTGGACTCACAAGGACACATCAACTGGGCTCTGAGGTATAAGACAATAGCTAGGACAAACCTGGAAAACATCTTTTAGGGAATCTTTCATATAAACTAATTATATAGAGCAAAAAAGACCTACATACTTTCCACTCTTATCTTTTTCTATTAGCATTTAGTGAATAGTAAGATTTTTGGACCAATGAAGATCTTCCTGACTGTCCTTACTGAAACCTGTACCAATGATTATTAAGAAAGACAATTCGAAATGTAGAATCACAGTGATTTGGCAGTGTTTAGCCAATGTGTGAAAAGGTGAAGCTTTCAATGATTTTACCCATCTGTAACATTAATATATACTGATCATTCTGTAACTCGGATTTGGGCAGACATGGCTCTAGTAGCATGCGTGTCCATTTTCCTACTTTTGCCTACTCTTTAATATTCCCTGGACTTGGGCAGACATAGCTCCAGCAGCATGCTTGCCCGTTTCCCACTTTTGCCTCTTTGAACACAGGCCTAATTAAACTTTTCTTTTTGCCTTACTGTAACCTTATGGTGATTTTTCCCTAGAACAAAGACTGAAGAGAGAGTTATGCCATCTTTTGAGAAGATCGGAATGTCTAATTCCCTTCCTAGAAACTGGAGAAAGTAAAATGAATTAACCAGGGAGGCAATGAAAAGGAGGGATTAGTTCCATGACAGTCATGGAAACTGGGCAGCATCTAGCCTGTAAGCATCTCCCCTCAACAGAAGAGGCGAGGCTATTGACAGCGGCATGTGGCCAATCAGCATCCCTCTTCTCATCCATTTCTACCAGTACAGCTCTCCGACCCTTCACCTCCTTTTTTTTTTTTTTTATTTTTGCCAAGTTTCAAATAACTGTCTCCTATTGTCATTTTGCGAGTCCCTGGGCGGTACAAAAGGTTTGGTTAGCTCTCAACTGCTTACTAAAACATTGGAAATTCGAGTTCACCTAGGGACACTTCGGAAGAAAGGCCTGGTAATCTATTTCCGAAAAATAAGCCACTGCATACCCTACTGAACATGGTTCTACTTGGCATGCATGGGGTCTCCATGCAGCCACCGCAAACCCTATGGAGTACAGTTCTACTTGACACACATGGGGTCCTCATGAGTTGGAACTGACTCCTTGGCAACTGGTTTAGTTTTGTTATTGTCATTCTGAAGAAATTTTCCCTACAGAAAGCTGGCTTATTCCTTTTGCTTTCTACTAACTTCTTCTGGGTTTAATCTGTTTCTTTTTTTTTTTTTCTTCAAGTCTTTGTAACACAGACATTTACTACAATTACTATACACAACTCTAAGCTCTGAGACAGGGTGGTCTTGCTCATCTCTCTATCTCCTAATGACCACTATAGCAACAGCACCTTGCCTATCCATGGGAACTACTCAATGCAGGGGAGCTGAACTGAATTAGAAAACATTTGACAACGTCATTGAAGACAAACAGTAGTCCTTTAGTAAATCCCATCTCAGGTGCTAGCAAAAAAGACTGTCAGTCTCAGAGATGCAGAGATTCTTTCAACACTCAAGAAACTGCCTGGCCTGCCAGTGAATCATCACTAGGATAATGGCAGGTCCATTAATTCTTAGATTATACTCAGCACTTTCCCTTACTAGCTGAGTGACCTTGGCCAATTTGCCCAGTGCTTCAGTGTCTTCATCTGTAAAATGAGGATAACACTATCTCTTGAAACTTTTTAGGAAATTAAGTGAATTAGTAAGTGAAATATCTTAGAACTATTCCAATGTCTTAGAACTCGTGCCTAGCATTTAATAATACTCAATAAACTACAACTATTATAACTGTTATTATTAGCAGTAACATTTTTAATTCACTTCCAATAAACTGTCATATTCAGTATACATTGTATGTTTTAGTTAGCCTAGTGATACAGGAGACACACAACACTTATCTGTTAAGTAAATACAATTTAATTCAGTATTTTAATGTCATGTCCTTATACATAATGACACATAATAGCATTTAAGATTTAGAAAGCTAGAAGGCTATATGACACATCTAGAAATTTTTAAAAGCTCAACTCCAAACTAGATCGGTTTACTTTAAAAAGAAAAGTGACACCCCAGGGGTAGAAAAAGATTTTCTTTCCACAATTAAAATAAGATGATTAGCTGTTTAAGATTCTTAAAGGCTTAAAAATTATGATTAGGAAAATTAAATACCAACCTGGAAAACTATTTGTGACACAATGTTCAGAGGGGTAAAGGGAAGACACAGAAATATATCTACCCAATGATTACAACCATGCAGAAGTCATATACTGTACATGGGCGAGAACTACAAATCTATCAGAGAATTAGTTCTACAGAGTGTTTTCTTTCCTAAGTTTGCTAGGCATTCTGACTTTGATCCATCAGCATTACACTGACATTCAATTCCAGTGCAACCGAAGAGTTTGCCACCTCTGGTACTGACACACAATATCCTTACCAAACTGTGAACATAGTAAAGTTGATGCTTATGATCTAGGATATCATACACGGAATGTATACTGAGCAGCAAACACTGGCTTAATAATCAGAATTTTTACTTAATAAACACATAGTTTAAATTACCAATCCAGGAAGTACAAATAATCGTTATATGTTCAATGCTGGCCTAAGCAAATGGCTTAAATGTAAAGAGAAAAGGAAAAATGATATACTACATGGAAGACAAGCATACGTACAATAAACGGAACCTTCTCAGAACCTGATCACAGGTAAAGAAGAGAAGTATAAAGGCAGAGACTCCTGCATTTAAAACAAAGGCTTCAGATCTCATCAACGTGGTCAGCCTCTTTACCAGGAAATGCTGGGACCATCTGAGAGGAATTAGATTTTAAAATCAGTATTACATTAAACCATACGATACTGCTATTTTTGCATGTCAAAAACCAGTAGAACACCAGCAATTTCACAGAGTTTAACCAAATATAAACAAATGGATCAGAGCATCCAAAGCCACCTAAATAGGACAGAATGGAATCCAGGACCCAAGACCTGATATTAGCTAGATTAAATGAATCAATTTAATTTAATGGAAAAAAAGCATTTAGCAGTCAGAAATGGGCTGGTCAGCCATGAAAGCACAGGCAATGGACAGTCATCAGAACAGGAAAAGAAAATCTGGCTATTATTCAAAAAGCGTTTAGGAGAGAGTGTGTTCTAAGCCCACACTGCCTCTGGGGTTCCAGAAGTGCTTTTGTCCTAATTGTGGAGAATTATAACACTGATTTTACCCATTGTCATCGAGTCAATTCTGGCTCATGGAGACCTTACAAGACAGAGCAGAATCACCCCAAAAGGTTTCCAAGGAGCGGCTAGTGGATTCGAACTGCCGACCTTTTGGTTAGCAGACAAACGCTTTACCACCATGCCACCAGGGCTCTATAACATCGAGAGCAGTTGCCAATTAAAAGTAAGACACCTGTGTCAGGTATTGTGTTGAGCAACTTGCAGTACATGGATCGTTCTACCTAATTATTCCAAAACCCTTTAAGCAAGGTACTATTATTACCCTCAATTGCCAGATGAGGTTACTAGTCTTTGAGAGGTTAAGAAAAGCCTGATTCCATTACACATTCCAAACATACCACTTGTTCTTCCTACATACTCACTAAGCAACCTTCTAATTATAATGTGGTTTTCCACATGGCAAATCTATGGGGAAGAGAATGTGCTAGCCAAGACTTGCGAGTCTGTTTCCCAAGGCAGCTGTATTTTTTTTACTGTAAATTAATAAATTGACAACTGATTTTTACATCAATCTCATGAGCTTTGTTAATGAGTATGGCCCCAAAAATTGATCACTGAAGTGTGGATGAATTGGGTTTTAGAGACTACAGATTTCAGACTCTTTACCACGGTAAATCCACTAAGGCCATGCAATCACTAACATATGAGGCCTCTTGGGGGGCAGTCACCCTTCCCCCAAGGGATGATATTTCTCACCATCACCATTAGCAATCTCTTCCCTTCTGCACCTCTAAACAATTACAAAGGGACACAATTCTAATCCTAACTTTGCTGTGCTAACATTTAATCTTGAGCAAATCACTCTAACTCCCTGAGATTTAACTTTCTAAACGTATGAAATAAAGAGATCGGCTCAATGATCTTATAATCCTTCCATATCTAACACCTATGGCTACCTATCCAGTGAAGCACTCCTCTTCTGGTTTCTAGTTTTCTATCCACCTCTCTGAGCATTCCTTTTCTGTATCTCACTGGATTCCGCATCCACTTTCTAACTCTTCTTCATGTAACCAATGTTCTGCCTGGGGTCCTCTGCTCTAACCTCACCAGTAACCACAGTCATGATTCTAGATTCATATTTATAAATATTACCTGTACCCCTCGTTATATGACCACTGCGGGTCATATAGAGTCTAGCATGACATCTGTATACACCTTAGGTCCTGAAAAACTGAAAGACACACACAGCTCAATAGTCTTTTGGGTTCAGGATAATTGGCATTAGTATTTTCCTTTACAAAATTTGCCTTCTTGCTTCCATTCAGCTGACCTATAAAACTATACTTTCAAGCCTCATTTCTCACTCTTTTCCAAAATCTCCGGTAATTTCTAATCCTAACCTCAAACTCAATCTCAAACTCAGAAACTACATTCCTGTTCCCAATCTCCAAATTCCTCTAGACAAGCCTTTTGCAAACTGGAGTCTTACGGAAGACTAATTCACTGTACATTAATAGTTACGCTGTAAAAAGGTGTTTTGTGTTCGGTACAAACAAGTTTCTTCAGTCAGTGACTTTTCATAGCCTTGAGCATTTGTGGATCTACAAGAGGGATATATAATATGAAACGTTTCCTGTATTTATTTTTAACTACTCTTTTTTTTCCATGGAACACCTATTAATATCTCCTGGAACTAAAGTTTCACAGAATACTGTAGGTAACACTGCTCTAGTCTTTCCTATTTCAGTCAAAGTATCCACCACAGATGCCCAAAAGCACCTCTTGATTTCTTTCTCCAATATCTGATCAGTAGCTAAGGTCCTCTCCCGGCACAATCTTACCACATTCATCCCTTCTTTCTATTCCCCCTAAAATCACTTAATTTCAGACCCTGTCACACATGACTTATATGTCTTGTCTATAAAATAAATACTAGATATGCTGCTATCAATTCTTCAAGGTTGTCATGAGGATTAAAGAAGAATGAATGTGACATTTTGCATAATGTCTCTTTGCCTAAGCATCCAACATTTCTCCCTGAGAGACAGCTGTAATCTTTATTATTCTAAGTTTTAATTCAAAGCTTAAGGATTTCCATATCCTTGATAAAGGTATATAGCCAGCACTGATGTTACATGCATTAGCCATGACTGGAGACTTTTTAAATGAAGTAAATAAATACAGAGACTATGAATACACCATGAGTAAGAACAGTGGTACAGTAGGCATCATAGCTTCACACTGAGTCACTATCTACTCCAAAATATAAAAAAAAATAGATCTCACTTATTCAGGTATTTAGAATTGGGGCTTTTCTTACTCTTCATGTCTGTATTATGTACCTCCCTAGGTCTCCAATAAGTTTCTGAAGAAGTGAAGATTATGCATATTTTTTAAAATCCCTTATCATGAAAAGAACAGATATTCAAAGATTGTCTTATTCAAGGAGTATCTGAGCACTATTCAGTGCTAGTGTTATACTGGGAACACAAGAGGGGAGCAAGACAGACTCATCTCTATCCCCATGGTGCTTATATTCTTTTAGAGGAGACACACACACAAAAATAATAAATATACAGATGTTTAATTACATTTGTGTAAGTATACATCAATCAAATAGGCAACCAAATTATAGCATGGTACAAGACCAGGTGGCATTCTATTCTATCATGCATGTGGTCACCATGAGTCATGGGGCCAACTTGATGGCAGCTAACAACAACAACGAAGAACAATCAACACATTAGTTGATTCTTTTTTAACCTTTGGTTAGTCCTAGTTCAATAAGAAGAGGCTTAAGGAGTAGGTATTGCGCTCATACCAAAACCAAACCCACTGCCATCAAGTCAATTTCAACTCACAGAGTAGAACTGCTCCATAGGGTTTCTAAGACTGTAAATCTTTATGTGAGCGAACTGCCACATATTTCTCCCATGGAGCAGCTGGTGGGTTTGAACCACTGACCTTTTGGTTAGCAACCAAGTGCTTTAACCACTGCACCATCAGGGCTCCTACAGGGCTCAAAAGAGTATGCTTCATTACAACTTTTTGGACTGGCCACAAGATACAATTTTTGAACATAGGGTATTTGGGGGAAGACAGCCATGGGTAAGTGGGGAACCTGTGACCACAAAGCAGTATTAGAAGCAAATTCTTTGAAACTGGGCCTATGATAGGAAACACACTTCAGAGTATTACCTGTTTGGCTTGTTGTCTAACGTAAATGAAATACCACCCAGTTTTGAATGATTCCTATATAGAGTATTATGATGTCAGTTACGGTGCAATGGGTTTCTGTCTATATGGCCTTTCTGGCCTTGGGCTTGTTCTGCCAAAAAAAATGGTTGGCTGCAGCCTACCCTGTGACTGATCAATTTTACACACCTCGCAGAGATTGGTCAGTCTACTATGAAATAGGATGCATAACACCACTCAATAGGATTAAGTGACCTTGTGGGCACTGTCAATTACTACACAAATTAAATGACTGTGGCCTACGAAGGGGACTGGTCAGTTGATGGTATGGTGGGAGAGTTATAACTTGAAATGACAAGTAGTAGGCTTAATAAGCACCAATTGCACAGAGGTTTAGTGGGACCTAACTACCATCAGGAGTCTGGAGCAGACCAAGTCCTTTGGACCCGGGGTCCCTGGGCTGAGAACCTCCTCAACCCAGAAGAGAGGGCTGTAACACTGAAGACGGCCAGAGACTGTGCAAGATGGCACAGGATGGCACAGTAATACAAGCGGCAGCAGTAGGAGCGGCAGGCACCAGGAGACCAGCACAAGGTGGCTACAGTGGACTTGCCGACCCAGAGTGAGAGACAGCTGAGCACCTTCAGGCAGGAGGCTTGCCGACAGAGTGGAGTACCTCTGGGCACTTGACTGAGCTAAAGAGCTATAACACCTGCTCGAGGAGGGCATGGGCAAGAGAAGGCCTGGAAGTGGGGCACAGCCAAGAGAAGGGCCACCTGCCTGCAGGCATCTCTGAGAAGAAGCTGAGAGCTCCCTAGGTGGGAAGCTGTCCTGATGGAAGAACTGTATGCTTTCTCCTCAGTTGTATCCTGTTACTTTCAAGTTGATCCTGATCCCAAGTTGTAGCCTGTTACTTCCCTAATAAACCTCTTAACTGTGAGTATGGTCTGTGAGTTCTGTGCGGCCACTACAAAGAACTATCAAACTCAGCAAAGAGGTAGAGAGTGCCATGAGGGGTGGACGGGGTAGTATCAGAAATAGTAATGCTGGGAGAATGAAGATATGTGGGACCTTCGGCACACAGGAATCAGTTTTGCACTGATGGTGATTCTCATCCCTCCTCCTGAATGCAGACAGGCCCTGATGCTACCAGACTGCATCAATTTTATATAAAGTGACTGATTATGATGCAGCAGATGCCAGTAAAATAGCTAATATTTACTATGATCCCATGAAATTGGTATGATTACTTTTCCACCAAGGCAAAGCAGGTTAAATCACTTGACCAAAGTCATACAAGTATTAAGGGGCAGAGCTGGGATTCACATGTAGGCAGTGTGGTTTGCTCGTCACCACACTGCCCTAACTACCTTTGCATGTATGTATATGGAGGCATGGCACATGACCTCTCCCAGATCATCATCTGTTTGGAAAAACAGCACATACAATTAAGAAGATAGGAAATAAAAAACAGCCTACCAAGGAAATATGAAATATTGTCCCACAGAACTGGAAGCATGGCCTAATGAAAGTGAATTTACTTGAATCAGATATTTAAGCACTTAAAATTGTCACAAATCTGTAAAGCTATGCAGGTATCCCTGGTGAGGAGTGGAAGAAAGGGTGTTATGTAGTAGGAGACCATGCACCAAAATTCAGGGGAATTTTAACTCTGAAGGAAATTCTAATTTCCTCTGATGCTTACGAGATCAGGTTTTTATTATCAATATTTACTAAAGCCCATTAAAAATTATGTAAATATACAGGTGGGTCCCAAAAAAGTTTACAATTCAAGAACAGAATTTTTCATTAAAAATGAGCTAGAAACCTCAATGTGTTCTAGCAATTACGCTTATTCTCATTCTTTTCACAAGACTTATATGTAACAAATTACAGAAAACCTTACATAAATATCAGTTTATCTCTTTCCGAGTCAAAATACTCAGAGGTTAACTCATCTACACTGAAGCATGGCACACTTGTTCCTGAACGCACTTTACTATTACTAGTTGCTCCTTCTTTCAAAAATATTATTCTGAACCTTATGAATATTTGTGTTATTGCTATGTTTACAATGAGCCTAAGAAGCCCATCTTTTATCCCTAGAGTGAAGTATGTAGTCTGGCACAAGGAAGACATCTAACATTTGCCAAATGAACACAAATGGTATTTATTTTACTATAATGCTTAAAAAAAAATTCAATTATAAAATCTGCACAACCCCCAATATTGATGAAGCAGTGAAGTGCTTTTATTATATTTCAGAAAAGTCAACCTCACAACTCATGTTCGTGACCACAAATATTTCACAAGATTCAGTCACTCTAATAACCAAACCCAATGCCATCAAGTCAATTCCAACTCATAGCGACCCTATAGGACAGGGTAGAACTGCCCATAGAGTTTCCAAGGAGCGCCTGGCGGATTCGAACTGCAGACCCTTTGGTTAGCAGGCGTAGCACTTAACCACTACGCCACCAGGGTTTCCAAAACTCTAATAAAGCAGGTAAAAAAGGGGCCCTTTCCATGCTGGCCCCCCACACGATTACAACTCCATGGTAGGTGTGCCGTTATCTTTCTGAGGAAGATATTCCTTTTGCCTTAAAGCTTTGATAGGCCAGGACTTATTTTCAGGTGTCATCATTTCAAAAACAAATGATAAAATGTCCCCAGAAAATAATGTTGCTCAAAGAACACTTCAAAGCCACTGAAGGTGCTCTGGAAAAGGTCTGGGAAGTACAGATTAAATGGTTAAAACCAAGGTTTTTCAATTTACTCTCAATAATATATATTTCCTGAATTCATTTTGGATGCACAGAACCATAGAAGGCACTGCATAAGAATTACTGACAAGGTTGACAAAGCTGATCACTGGTACAACTGCTGGTGATATATTTTGTTACATTTCAGGTGGCAGTATCAGATGACCTGCATATGGCTTGGAACATTCATTTAAAAATTATTATGTTCTTCCAGATAAGATCTGAAAAAGAAGCATTTACTATATTTCAATTTTTTTTTAATGGGAAAAATGTTTCCACTGTTTTGATGTTCATGCAGGTAATATTTAAAAAAAAATTTTTTTTTTCAAATTTTTAAAAAAATATTTAAAGGGTTAACAAAATGGTACTCACAGTCTGGAGAATATATGAAGCTTGGTCCCTAAGCAATGACATCACTTTTAACAGACGGTATAAAAACTGCAAATAGGTGCAGCTTATCCCTTTTACAACTGTTGCTACAGTTGTGCTACATGTGCACAAAAGAAACCAAAACTTTTTGGCTCTCACATTCTTGTAATTATTCTTCTAAATTCACGTTAAAAAAAAAAAATTTTAATTTTCAGACTTACAAAGCAGCCATCTTTTTACTACTACAAGTCAAAAACAAAAAGTGAGCTTTTTTTACAGTGGCAAATCAACTTATTTCCTCAGAGGAAAACTTTGTAGGAATCACTGTCCACTATGAAATAAAAAAATTTTTTTTTTCTCACAAGTTTCTCTCTCTCATCCTCTCTCAAAAAACAACCAAAAAAGGGGGGGGGGAAACTATAGCGCTACTATGAAAAGTAATTCACAATTCTGAAGATTAACACTACTTCATTATGGCTGATGGTGCCAACCAAGTAACACAAGGACCAGGGATAGAAATTTCCTTTATCATTGCCAAATGATACTGAATACATACCCAGTAGGATATTAAACACCTGGTATTTTTTTTTTGTTTTACATGGATCCCGGACCCAGCTTTTGAAGTACTCCTATGCAGAGCCCAGCTGTTCTTAGTGATATATCCACAGGAGTTTAATTTCAATTGTGTGCTAAGAAGTAGGAGGCAGTGATTATACCCTAGAAACAGTTTCCAACTGGGGTTAATTTGTCCTTCAAATATTCTCCTCCTAACTCACTAATGGCAGTATCTGATTCACTATACTTTAAATGGAAGAACACAAGACCAGGCTTGGGAAACTTATGCTTTACTCATTTTAAGATTGAAAATGCCACAGAACAAATGTACTCTCTCCGCAGCTTCCTCTACAAAGAAAACTGTACTGGAAGTACTACTACTGTTCCTTTGAAAATACGTACATGAACTGGTTCTTTCAATTCTTTTCTCACTTGCTTATTCCTCCTACTACAAAACATTACCAGTGTTCATTTCTTCTTCTCTATAGTACCAGAAAATCAAGTGTGGCTATTCAGAATTTAGCATAATAGAATAACAAATTAAATTATTTGCTCATCCTGTGTTCACTGTTTTTAATCAACAACTTGAATGAAGACATAAAAGACGCAATTTTCAAATGCCACAAGGTGATATCTCGTAAGCCAGATGACAGGCTACAGGTTCAAAAAGTGGGACAAAATAAGGAACAAAATGAAATTTTACAAATACAAAAGCCAGCATTCAGATTTCTTAAGGGAAGAAAAAGCCATACATAAGGACAGAATATTCAGAGTTTCAAAAGAAGGTGAGCTTTAGTTCACTATAAACTCAACTCAGCCTAAACCCACCTGCAGAACATTGGGCTAAGTAAGCAGGAAAGGTAGCAGTGGATCTCCAGTTTCCTGAAGAAATTAAGACTAAACATTAGTTGCCTGAACGGGTCTTTGGAGCTGGGAAAACTCTGTTCAGTTTTAGAAGCACACGACTCATGAAAAGGGAAGGGGCTAAAACCTGTCAACGCTTAAGGCAACTTCAGGGTCAAGTCACTGCTACAGAAATCTAAATTCAGTTTCCACCCTCGCTCTCTTTTTCGTTGCCTGACTGCCACCATTGTGGGTCCCATGCATGCTCCTGGGAAGCACCTGTCCCAGTTGGCTCTGCCCTATCGCTGCAGCGTCCCTGCCTGGCTGAAGCTGACGTCTAACGACGTGAAGGAGCAGATCTAAAAATTGGTCAAGAAGGGCCTGACTCCTTCACAAATTGGTGTGATCCTAAGAGATCAGCAATGCGTTGCACTAGTATGTTTTGTGATAGGCAATAAAATCTTAAGAGTCCTTAAGTCCAAAGGACTTGCTCCTGATCTTCCTGAGAATCTCTACCATTTAATTAAGGAAGCTATTGCTGTTCAAAAGCATCTCGAGAAGAACGGAAAGGATAAGGATGCTAAACTCCGTCTCACTGAGAGTGGAATTCATCAATTGGCTAGATATTATAAGACGAAGACAGTCCTCCCCTCCAATTGGAAATATGAATCATCCACAGCCTCTGCCCTGGTTGCATAAATTTGTCTATATACTTCAGCAATAAAATCATTGTTTAACTACCAAAAAAAAAAAAAAAAGGAAAGAACTCTAAATTCAGATGCTCTTACAGGAAAACAGACATACAACTTTGTTTTTCTAGAAAACAAAAGCACAGGTAAATGCAACTTATTAACTAACTCATGAAACTGAACACTGAAATAATAATTAAAAAAAAACGGTAACTGATTACAGATAACTCTCCCAGTTACAGTTAAGAGTCATTATTATATGGTTATCCTTAATGATGAAATCTTCCTTTAAATAAAACTTTACTGCTACAAACCATGGGTCAGGGAAAGTCAAACCATGGAAGAGATATCACCAGTTACATTAGCCTTTCACTTCCACTGAATTTCTTTCAGTGGGGTAAGGGAATGCATACACCACTGTATACATTTTATCAATAAAGAAAGATACTTTAATTGAAATAAAAATCACATGGATTGGCGAAAACTTCCATTCATTCCTCAAAATGGGTGCCTACTGTGTGCCAGACACTATTTTGGGAACAGGACTCATTGGTGAACACGGCAGAGTCCCTGACCTAATGAGCACTGGATTTCTACTAATTATCCATCTTCACCATCTAATCTACTTTCAAAAAAGTGACAGGGATACTGTGCAGGTGAGGGCACTATTTTAGTGAGCATGATTCAGGAAGAAGAGTATCACATGCATATTGGGATGACATTATCTGAGGTGATAAGCAGTCTCCAAAACAATAAGGAGGCAGCTTCAAGAAGATACAAAGGAAGAGCATTCCTGGTGGAAAGAATAGAAAGGTCCTGGGGCAAGAATGAGTTTGAAACGTTTCAAAGGGGCAGAAAAAAGACCAACGTGGCTGATACAGTGTACAAGAAGGAGACGAGTAGGCAATGAGGTGGAAAACTGGACCCAAAAAAAAAAAAAAAATCAAACCAAACCCGTGGCCACCGAGCTGATTCCGAGTCACAGTGATCCTACAGGGCAGAGGAGAACTGCCCCACAGTTTCCAAGGAGCTGCTGGTGAATTGAACTGCTCACCTTTTTGCTTAGCAGCTGAGCTTTTAACCACTTTGCCACTAGGACTCCAGGAAAGTTGGGACGGGGGCCAGACACTGAGGACACTGTAGGCCATGGCAAGGAATTTGATTATTATTTTAATTACAAAGTGATATGGTCTGATTGGAAACAGTGGTTAAGTGCTATGGCTGCTAACCAAAAGGTCAGCAGTTCGAATCCGCCAGGCGCTCCTTGAAAACTCTATGGGGCAGTTCTACTCTGCCCTATAGGGTCGCTATGAGTTGGAATCGACTCGATGGCAGCGGGTTTTTATGGTCTGATTTACGCTTTATGATTACTCTGGCTCCTGAGAAAAATGGATCATAAGAGGAAAGGGCATAAGAGGGAATGAAACCATTTAACAACTACTGTCCATTTTTCTTGTTTGGCAAGGAAATGAAAATCATATTATCTCCAACACAGGGGAGAAGGAGCCCAGGTGACTGTACCAAGCAAAACTATTATGTTAACTGCAGTCCCCCACACAAAGTAAGAGTCTGTGTAAAAGGACTTTTAAACAGACTGCATCAGTGAATAATGAAGATAAACAGGATAATTTGTGACCAAAGAGAAAGCTGACTAACACGCTGCCTTTTTTTCCACCAACTCCACGTTCAAATAATAGTGATTCAACAATGGAAAATCAATGTTTTCACAAAATACGAAAGGCTTAAATGACGTGGCTCTAAAAAAGTTTAAAAAAGTCATTTTTAAAAAGTGGGCATTTGGTCTCCATTTCATGCTTCTTCTAGTGGATGGAGGAAGAAGAACCTGTCAGTGAGTGACATTCGGAGATGCTCGATTACTAGTGAGCCTGCTAATAAGCCCACTCCTTCTCACTTCTATACTGTTATTCAAGTATCTAAGAATGGCCTCTGTGCTCACTGGGTGAACGCTAGTCTTTTAATACTACTGTCGGGGAATCAGAAATGGTAAAGGTGGTCATTCAAAGAGTAAGATTTCACCCACCTTCTCCAATACATTCAGACCATATGATACAGCTTTAACACTGAGAGCAAACCCTCTGACCATGAGCAATAGGAAGACATTTTGTCTGTCTTGCTAACACAAATCAGAAGTTACATTAAGAAGTAACTAAACCCGTATACTGCCAGAAAAGCTCACTATCAGCCATGCAAAAGTCAAAATAACTTTGGTATAAATTCCTTAACATTTAAACAAATAATTTTGGAGGGATCTTTACAATTTATTCTCCAAGGACTTGTGATTCACATATTTACAGGCATAGTAGGTATAGGTACTAAGCAATGTGATGATCTGTGTGCTGGGCACCGAAGTACAGCATTTTGTGAACTCAGGTGTTTTACAGGTATCATATAAAGCTCTTCTGTTGTTGAAGCAGCAAACTGGTAACATCTACATTTATATTTCTCATTTCATATTGTCAATTCCATACTTAGTGGCTTGCACCTCAACCCATGCCCTGGTTTATACTCCTGAGTAGATCCAAAGATGCTTAAGGTAATAAAAACACTCCTTGTTTCAGGCTCTCAAAAAAGTAAACATCACACTAATTTTCATACCAAGCTGGGGGGGGGGGAGGTGTTTGAAGCAGGTGTTCTGGGGCAGGGGTTCGTCAAAGTCACCCACAGCCTGTTTCTGCAAAGCCTAAGGCTAAGAAAGGAGTCCTAGTGGCACAGTGGTTGAAACGCTTGGCTGCTAACCAAAAAGTTGGCGGTTCGAACCCACCAGCCACTCCTTGGGAGAAAGATGTGGCAGTTTGCTTCCGTAAAGATTTATTGCCTTGGAAACCCTACAGGACAGTTCTACTCTATCCTATAGGGTCGCTAGGAGTTGGAATTGACTTGGTATCAGTGGGTTTGGTTTTTTGGTTTTAAGGCTAAAAATGATTTTTTTTGGTACAATTTTTAAAGTGTTATTTAAAAAAAGAAAAACATGCAATAAAGACTATATGATCCACAAAGCGCAAAATATTTAATATCTGGCCTTTTATAGAGCAAGTTTGTTGGTTCCCTAAGACAAGCAGTTCCCTAAACTGGCTTTGTATCAAAAAATCATCTAAAGCACTTAAAAAAATTTCAGAGTCCTAGGCCCACTCCATACTGACAGAATCAGAATTTCCAGGATTAGACTCTTCATTTTAAAAAGCTCCTCCGGAACTCGTGAAGTCAGGAGGAGATAAAAGCAGCAGCCTGAATCCCAATCTTTCCTCACATCCTTCATGAAAAGCATAAAATCAGAAGGACTACAAATAAAACAACACATGGCCCATACCTCTAGCATTACTAGGAGACAAAATACCACAAATTACTTGTAAGAAGAGAAATAAACACCAAAATCCAACATAGTACCCAGTGCCTCCGCAAACCTGTGATGCTTAGCACATTAGAGGTGAGGCTTAGGAGACCCTATGAAAAGAGAAGAGAGGATCAGAGGGCCCAAATGAAGTACAGAAAAAAATCACCCAGAAAAACAAAGTCCAACACCAATTGCCAAAATATTTAACACTGGAACTTGCTAAGCTCACAATACCAGCTACACAGAGATTGAAAGGAACAGCAACAGAAGTGGTAGGCTCAAACAGTGCTTTGGGGGACAGGTGCTTCTCAGGGATACGACAGTAACGGAAAAGAAGGGAAAACTAAGGATTCTGCAGAAGCCAAAGAGAAAAAGATATACAACACCCTGCCTCTTCCTTTTACCACCACTAACACTTAAAAAAAAAAAAAATGCATCTTCTCTATCTTAATAGAGGAAAGCATTCTTGAACTAAGAACCTTGTCCACAAAACACCTAGGAATAAGGGGGATTAAACCAACTTCATACAATACTAATGGAAGAAGACAACAGAGAATATAAATCATAACATTTCACCTGATAGATTCTCCCTACACAATAGTAACACTACCACCACATACACACAAACCATGAAACAGAAGACAACTGTGAAGCAACACCTCATATTGAATAAAATAGGCTCAAACAAGTATTTGGAGATATCGTGAACAAAAATAAGATGGCCTAAAATAAAAAATTCAAAAGAACTAAAATCCAGGAAGAAATGAGTATTGTCCAAACTCAGGGAAGTAATTGGCAGAAAAAAAAAAAAAATCACAAAATCATCTCAGAAATTAAATTACAAAACGCCCAAGGGAGCACAAATTTGAGTGAAAATCTAATAAGGCATATGAAAGGCAGGAAAATAAGAGAATGAAAATGAGATAAATTAAGTAAAAAGGGTCAGAACAAAGTGGGTGAAACAGAAGACATGCAAGAGCTCCAACATATGTATAACTGGAATCCTTTAAGAAGGAAAAAAAAGGGAACAAAATATTTTAAACTGTAAGTCAAGACAAGAAACCTTCCCAGAAATAAGAGATAATCTAAACTAGCATACTGAAAAGGTCCACTGTATACCTGGGAAATCTGATCTAGAACAATCCAAAACACATTCTAGTAAAATCAGTAGAGTTTAAAGACAAAGAAAAAATCCTCAGAGCCTTAGAGCAAAAAAAAATTCAAATTACTCAAAAAAAAAGAAAATTAGACTTTGAAAGCAGCACATAAAGAAAGTCAATAGTGGAGCAGCACTTCTAAGAAACTTAAGGAGAGTATGTGGGAGAAAGCTTTCCTTCTAATACTAGGATTACAGAAAGAAAAGGAGTTTTGAATGTATAAGAACTCAGAAAACACTGTATAAACCTTCCCTTTCTGAGAAATTCACTAGAGCATTAGCTGCATCCAACCAAGACAAAACTAGGGAAGCTTTTGCAAAAAGACTAATGGTAAGCATTTAGCATGTTTAACTGCAGAGGTAAGACAAAGGTGGAAACTGGATAAAAGAGTGGAAAGTAAATGTTATATATGCTGGCAAAGAAGAAACAATGCACAAATATACAAAATAAAATAGCAAAGATGGAACTATTCATACAGAGAAAATTAAAAAAAAAAAAAAAAGAGATTGCACACCTCTATTCAAATAATAATGGAAACCCTGGTGGCACAGTGGTTAAGTGCTACAGCTGCTAACCAAAGTGTCAGCAGTTGAATCCACCAGGCGCTCTTTGAAAACTCTACGTGGCAGTTCTACTCTGTTCTATAGGGTCGCTATGAGTCAGAATGAACTCGACAGCACTAGGTTTGGTTTTGGTTTGGTATCAGAAAATAAATAAGACAAAGCCCCAAACTGAGCCACAATTTAGATTGAGTATCAAGTTCACTTTAATGGTTCAGAATCTTGGTTCACTGTATTGACTCCAGTGTTTCCATTCTGAATCTAAAAACCTCCTGTCCACTCTGGTCCACAATGATCAGATGCTCTTCAAACTTTGTTTCCAATATTGGTATCCTTTTAAAAACTTTTGTATTATCTGTCTAGATGTTAGCTTCCTGTTTTCCACCTTAGACAAACAATTCATCGACTGTTTCATCAAGTCCTAGCAGGGCTGCCAGATAAAATGCAGGACACCTAGTTAAATTTCAGATAAACATCAAATAATTTTTTAGTATAAGTTTGCCCCATGCAATATGTTGGACGTAACCCATTCCCATCGAGTCGATTTCGGCTCATAGCGACCCTGGACAGAGTAGAACTGCCCCATAGAGTTTCCAAGGAGCGCCTGGTGGATTCAAACTGCTGACCTCTTGGTAAGCAGCTATAGCTCTTAACCACTATGCCACCAGGGTTTCCATCTGGGACATACTTACACTAAAAAAAAAAAAAACGAAATTCAATTTAACTAAATAATCTGTTTTTTATTTGCTATATCTGTCAAGCCTAAAACCAAAAAAAAAAAACCAAACCACCTGTTGCCATCAAGTTAATTCCGACTCGTAGCAACCCTATAGGAGAGTAGAACTGACCCATATGGTTTCCAAGGAGCATCTGGTGGGTTTGAACTGCCAACCTTTTGGTTAGCAGCCATAGTTCTTATCCCCTACACAACCAGGATTTCCTGGCAACCCTAGTCCTTGATAAATCAAAACCCATTTCCTATTTATATATCACCGCCCGCGACCCGCGGCCGTCGAGTCGATTCTGACTCATAGCGACCCTATAGGGCAGAGTAGAACTGCCCCACAGAGTTTACAAGGAACGCCTGGAGGATCTGAACTGCCAACCTCTTGGGTAGCAGCTGTAGCACTTAACCACTACGCCACCAGGGTTTCCTAAATATCACCAGTATCCAATAAAATATAATTAAAAAAAAGACTAAACACTAAATATAATATCTTTCTGTGTTATACGGTCGCTATGAGTCATAATTGACTTGATGGCAACAAGTTTGGTTTTTCTGGTTCACTTCAGAAGCAAATTCAGTCTTCATGTAGCTGACCTTCACCTCACTCTGTTCCCTTAGCCCACAACATGTGCAATACATTGTAAATGGATTACAGCCCCTTCCATCTGTCCTACCTTATTGGTCCCACACTAACCACTCCCCCGCCCCCTGCAAAAAAACCAAACCCATCACTGTCAAGTCAATTCTGACTCATAGACCCTATAGCACAGGGTAGAACCGCCCCATAGGGTTTTCAAGGCTGTGATCTTTATGGAAGCAGACTGCCACGTCTTTCTCCTGTGGAGCGGCTGAACACTTAATCACTGCACCACCAGGGCTCCTTAGCCCACACTAACAGGACTCTAATCACGCCTCTGAACAGAATTAAAAAACACCAAGTCCCCAGTTTACAGCCCAGAGGCTCCTTATTCCATATTCACTCCATAGTCAACAAAGTTCTTTCCTTAATCCTCACCTTCTCTTTAATTTACTATACTAGTAGTTAGGGAACTTTTGCTTTTTTTTTGGTACCCTCACCTTCACCTCTATTCCCATATGCACAGTAGACACCGTGTTTGCTATGTACACAAAAGTTCAGCGAGTGTCTTCTAAATATTAAATGTCATTATACCCCACTGCCATCGATGTAAATACATGAGTTGTGATGGGCTGCATTACATTCATATTAATCCTACCCTAGAATTCACTTTTTGAAATAAACTCATAACATCAATTATTTTCCTGACTTTTCTACAGTTTATATGTAAAATGTATAGAAATTCCAGTTAAGGAGTTTCTGGAAGCTTAGAATGTTTCCAGTTAGCATTTACTGAGCATTTACTACATTCTAGACTCTCCTAGATGCTGCTTATCTACACAGTATGACTATACCTACCGATATTTTAAAATAAATAAGTATTGGAACATATACAGCCTAAAACATATTTATTTTTCTACCAAGAATTACTTTAACTCATCCTGATAATGCTGCCACTGCTTGAAATATTCATCCATTTCTGTTTATGAAATTTCTTTTAGGGACTAAGGCACTTTTTCCCCCTTCAATAGCAGCAAATCTTCACGTTTTTTACAGATATACTATCAAGAACAGAGCCTTGGTGGTACAGTGGTTAAGAACTCAGCTGCTAACCAAAAGGTCAGCAGTTCAAATCCACCAGCCTCTCCTTGGAAACCGAATAGGTCAGTTCTACTAATTGACTTGATGGCAACGAGTTTGGTTTTTTGGTTTTATTATCAAAAATAATTTTGTAAAGACATTTCATTAATAAGGTGGAGGGGTTAAAACACTGTATTTTACAGGAAGGTTAATAAAAGGTTATGTCACAAAAATTGTTTATTAGAGGTAAGTCTCTACAAAAAACTGTATTTTGCAATAGTCACCTGAATCAATTCGTAGTACGTCAACATTCTAAGCTCAATATCAATCCTGTGAGATGAACTCTACAGATCCGTGCTCTTTCACATTAACACATTTTGTCATTTACAGTTTTGACATAAGTGCTTTCTTGAAGCTTGAGTATATTCTTCTACTACAAACTTTTTCCCCCAGGTATCATCCGAAACACTACTTTTTATCAATGGTCACTATTTTCTTTTAAAATGTGAAGTCAATTCTGACATAAATCCATCCAAATATGTGCAGCTGATATTTCACAAAGGCCCAGAGTCAGTTAAATAGGGAAAATACAGTCTCTTTAACAAATGGTGCTGGCATAACTGGATATTCATCCGCAAAAAAGTGAAACAAGACCCATACCTCACACCATCACGAAAACTAACTCAAAATGGATCAAAGACCTAAATACAAAATCTGAAACGATAGAGATCGTGGAAGAAAAAATAGGCACGTTAGGAGCCCTAATACATGGCATAAAGAGTATACAGAACATTACTAACAAGGTACGAACACCAGAGGGGAAACTAGATAACTGGGAGCTCCTAAAAATCAAACACCTATGCTCATCCGAAGACTTTACCAAAAGAATAAAAAGATTACCTACAGACTGTGAAAAAGTTTTTAGCTATAACATTTCCAATCAGCGTCTGATCTCTGAAACCTACATGATACTGCAAAAGCTCAACAACAGAAAGACAACCCTACTAAAAAATGGGCAAAGGATATGAAAAGGCACTTCACCGAAGAAGACATTCAGGCAGCTAACAGATACATAAGGAAATGCTCACAATCATTAGCCATTAGAGAAATGCAAATCAAAACTGAGATACCATCTCACTCCAACAAGGCTGGCGTTAATCCAAAAAACACAAAATAATAAACGTTGGAGAGGTTGTGGAGAGACTGGAACACTTACATGGTGCTGCTGGGAATATAAAACGGTACAACCGCTTTGGAAGTCAATTTTGCGCTTCCTTAAAAAAGCTAGAAATAGAAGTACCACATGATCCAGCAATCCCACTCCTTGGAATATATCCTAGAGAAATAACAGCCTTTACATGAACAGATCTATGCACACCTATGTTCACTGCAGCACTGTTTACAACAGCAAAAAAGATGGAAGCAACCAAGGTGCCCATCATTGGATGAATGAATAAATTATGGTACATTCACATAGTAGAATCCTATGCATCGATAAAGAACAATGATGAATCCGTGAAACATTGCATAACGTGGAGGAATCTGAACAGGATTATGCTTAGGGAAATTAGCTGCAAAAGGACAAAGATTGTACGAGACCACTATTATAAGAACTCAAGAAACAGTTTAAACAGAGAGGGAAGGAGAGGGGTATTCACTAACTAGATAGTAGACAAGAAACTATTTTAGGTGAAGGGAAAGACAACATATAATATAGGAGAGGTCAGCACAACTGGACTAAACTAAAAGCAAAGAAGTTTCCTGAATAAACTGAATGCTTCGAAGGCCAGAGTAGCAGGGGCGGGGGTCTGCGGACCACGGTTTTAGGGGACATCTAGGTCAATTGGCATAATAAAATCTATTAAGAAAACATTCTGCATCCCACTTTGGTGAGTGGTGTCTCTGGGGTCTTAAATGCTAGCAAGTAGCCATCTAAAATACATCAATTGGTCTCAACCCACCTGGGCCAAAGGAGAATGAAGAACACCAAAGACACGAGGTAATTATGAGCCCAAGAGACAGAAAGGGCCACATAAACCAGAGGCTACATCAGCCTGAGATCAGAACTAGATGGTGCCTGGCTGCAACCGATGACTGCCATGACAGGGAACGCAACAGAGAATCCCTGATGGAGCAGGGGGGCAGTGGGATGCAGACCTCAAATTCTCGTAACAAGACCAGACTTAATGATCTGAGACCAGAAAGACCCCTAAGGTCATGGTCCCCAGACCTTCTGTTAGCCCAAGACAGGAACCATTCCTAAAGCCAACTCTTCAGACAGGGATTACACTGGTCTATAAGACAGAAAATGATACTGGTGAGGAGTGAGCTTCTTGGCTCAAGTAGTCACATGAGACTATGTGGGCAGCTCTTGCCTGGAGGGGAGATGAGAAGGCAGAGGGGGACAGAAGCTGGCTGAACGGATACAGGGAATACAGGGTGGAGAGAAGGAGTGTGCTGTCTCAGGAGGAGAGCAACCAGGAGTACATAGTAAGGTGTATATAAATTTTTTTGTATGAGACTGACTTGATTTGTAAACTTTCACTTAAAGCACAGTAAAAATTAAAAAAAAAAAAAAAAGAATTCTGCTGCTAATCAAAAGGTCTACAGTTCAAATCTACCAGCTGCTCCTTGGAAACCCTGTGGGGCAGTTCTACTCTGTGCTAAAGGGTCACTACGAGTTCGAACCAACTCCACGGTAACAGGTTTTTTTTGGTTTTTTACAGAGCATATTTAGAGTCAGTGAGAATAAACCAAATCCCTAACCTATTTTACAGTTTTCCTCAATCCTTAGATAAGCGCTTTAAGAATCATGCAAAAATATTTTAATTCTAAAGAAAGAAAAAAATCTAGTTCTTGACATTACTTTAAACTCCTGGTACATGTCAGAGGTATACCAGTATATAACAGGAAGAGTAGTGGACTAGGGAGTTAAGAGACTTCAGTCAACATGGCTTTTTAGCTACTCATCATTTGGATAAGTAAACTGACTCATTTCTGTCTATAGAGAATGAAACCATCACCTTACCTGGAGGCCTGTTACAGAGATTAACTCAAATGTTACATGCAACACACTTCTGACAGAATCACTCCTCTTCTAACTCTATTCTCCTAACTGTAAATATGAAAGCAGTAAGCCAAAGTCAATTTCTCAAATTAAAGCAATGGTCTGAAGTCCGGGACTGCTACCGGTATAATACTCAAACTTTCTCCCTGTCAAAAGCACTCATTTTATTTGGCAGATTCAGGTTATATTTGCCATAAGCTGAAGCTTATCCTTATAAAATGAAAATTTTAAGCATTTCACATAAAAATCTCTCAATGATATAAACAAATTATCTTGGACAATTAAGAAATTTCAAACTATTTAAAAAAACAAATGATGATACCAGGTTACTACTCTTTTTTTTCTTTTAAGGCCCACTCTGAACCAGGGTTCCATTCTTTCACCACACTTATTAAATCTGTATGCTGAGCAAATAATCTGAGAAGCTGTACTGTATGAAGAAGAACCGGGCATCAGGATTGGAGGAAGACTCATTAACAACCTGCAATGTGTAGGTGACACAACCCTATCTGCTGGAAGTGAAGAGGACTTGAAGCACTCGCTAACGAAAATCAACGACCACAGCCTTCAGTACGCCTCACACCTCAACATAAAGAAAACAAAAATCCTCACAGCTAGACCGGTAAGCAACATCATGATAAACGGAGAAAAGATCTAAGTTGCCAAGGATCTCATTTTACTTGGATCCACAAGCAACACCTATGGAAGCAGCAGTCAAGAAATCAAAAGATGCACTGTACTGGGCAAATGTGCTGCAAAAAACTTCTTTAAAGTGTTAAAAAGCAAAGTGTTCACCTTGAAGACTAAGGTGCCCCTGACCCAAGCCATGGTATTTTCAATCACCTCATGAGCATGTGAAAGCTGGACAATGAATAAGGAAAACTGAAGAATTGATGTTTCTGAATTTTGGTGCTGGCGAAGAATATTCAATCTACCATGCACTGCCAGAAAAATGAACCAATCTGCCTTGGAAGAAGTACAGCCAGAATGCTCATTAGAAACAAGGATGGCGAGACTTCATCTCACATACTTTGGACATGTTATCAGCAGGCATCAATCCTGGAGAAGGACATCATGCTTAGTAGAGGGTAGGCAAAAAAGAGGAAGATCCTCAACGAGACGGACTGACACAGTGGCGGCAACGATGAGCTCAAGCATAACAATGATTGTGAGGATGGCACGGGACCTGGCAGTGTTTCCTCTTGTACATACAGTCGCTATAAGTCAGAATCGACTCGATGGCACCTAACAACAACTGTACCAGATGGAGCCCTGGAGCGCAGTGGTTGAGTTTGGCTGCTAACCAAAAGGTCAATAGTTGGAATCCACCAGGTGCTCCTTGGAAACCCTATGGGGCAGTTCTACACTGTCCCGTAGGGTCTCTAGGAGTCGGAATTAACCAGGTTTGGTTTCTGGTTTTCTGTACCAGATACTACGCTAGGTCCTAGGCATACAAACTACCACCAACTTAGAACTTCCCCTTGAAAAACTCAGTCTACCTAAGGCTATCTAAGCAGACAGACTTGTAATAAATATGAATAAATACTAATTTTAAAATACAATATTTCCCTTGCTCAAATAATTTCAGGAATCATTCATTCTACCTCTCAGCATTCTTAGCCCCCAAAATAGGACATTCAAGTCTTTTTTCCATATTGAGTCTATGAGAATTTGAATCCCTCATTTTTGCTTAAAATTAGTAACTCTATAATTAAGAAGTAGCAGTAAACCCAAAAGCTAGTATACACAGATTGCCTGTCACAAGCCAGGCAAAGCAATTAAAAAAAAAATACTAAAAAAGGGTAGTGTCTCCTTTTTATGCATTAGCACTCAGGGTCACTATTCCACTAAGGATAAAAAATTTAAAAAGCACAAAGACTATTACAGAAACTGATTTTAACAAATAGGAAATTCAAACAAACATCAACATACTTCATTAATTTTCAAAGTTATAGGCCAGTTTTAAGAGCTAAGGAAATTACGATCACAGAACATAGGTTATAAAAAGCAACATGCTACCATCATATTCTTACAAATGGCCAAAATGACTCAGTTGACTTCAGAAGCCTTGGCAGACTCAATTTTTTTGAATATTACTGAAAAAAGTGGAACGTGCCTAGAAGAATATGCTTTTGTCAGTTAATAAAAATACTTCCGCATTTTATTTAAGGAGCCAGGGTTGCACAAGCGTTTTGCAATCGGTTGCTAACTCGAAGGCTGGCAGTTCGAACCTACCCAGTAGCTCTGCAGAAGAAAACAGCCCAGCAATCTGTGACAATCACAGCCAAGAAAACCCTATGACGCAGGTCTACTCTGAAACATATGGAGTTGCCATGAGTCGGGGACCGAATGCACTGCAGCTAACGACAACTGTAACATGTTTATTAAATGTAATTTTTCATTTTTAACCTCTAAACTTTTACTAAATCATTATTTTCTAATTGATGTTTCAGAATCACGGAAGCACTGATTCAATACAAAGTTATGGCAACAGACATGGAACTGACCCTACCTACAGAAGTTGGGGGAATGTCTCATCGAAAAAACGACTTTTAAAATGGGTCTTGGAGCAAGAGTAAGACTTTGTAACCCGAGAAATTTGGGCAAGGAGATTCTTAAAAAACACCATTTTCAGCAACAAGAAGTCAGGTTTCACTTCTTTCTTATAATACTTTTGCTTCCCTCTGAACCACCTTTCCAGTTTCTTCAAATTTGGTTAAGAGCTGGGCTGTTAACCAAAAAAGGTCAGCAGTTTGAATCCACCAGTTGCTCCTTGGAAACCCTAGAGTGAAGTTCTACTCTGTTGTATAGGGTCGCTATCAGTTGAATCTACCTGCTATGAGTCGAATCTACCGGACAGCAATGGGTTTATCTGCATTCACAGTGTGCTAGAAAACTACTCAACAAAATATTATAAAAATGTATCCAAAATATGAGTAAACATACTCAGTAAGCACCTAAAGTGAGGCATGAGAGTTTTAAAGCATGGCCTTCTGGCGTCTTAGACAGCTTTCTTGCCAATTTCCTGGTTCTCTACCTTGTTTTACATGGTTCAGGGAGCTGGATAAATAGCCTTAAGCCAGGAGATAAATTACTGTACATCTATGTCTCCTCATTCTTCCTTAGTCTTCTTCCTTCTTCATTCCTTCCCATGCCAGAGACATTCCAGATAGCAATTAGCCCCCAAAGCTGCGTTTCAGTACAAGAAGCTCATTATGCATTGACCTTAACAACATTAAAAGAATGGCATGATACAGTTAATTTGATATATTGCATCCTTTTACACCTGTAACTTTTCTAAGTAATTAAGAAGCACTACCTGAGAGGAACAGCCCTGGTCACCCAGTGGTTAAGAGTTCAGCTGCTAACCAAAAGGTTGCCAGTTCGAATCCACCAGCTGCTCCTCAGAAACCCCATGGGGCAGTTCTACTCTTTCCTATAGGGTCGATAAGAGTTGGAATTGACTCAAAGGCAATGGGTTTATTTTGGTTTTGGTTTACGTGAGAGGTTTATTTTGGTTTTGGTTTACCTAGTGAGGCAGTGGTTAGGCGTTAGGCTGCTAACCAAAAGGTTGGCAGTTCTGATCTACCAGCTGCTCCCTGGAAACCTTATGGGTAGTTCTCCTCTAAGGAGCTCTGGTGACACAGTGGTTAAGTGCTCGGCTGCTGCTAACTGAAAGATGGGCAGTTTGAACCCACCAGCGGCTCCTCAAAAGGAAATACTTGGTGATCATGTCAAATCTATTCTGACGAACAGTGACCCTACAGGACAGAGTAAGGGCTCTAATCTTTACTGAAGCAGACTGTCACAACTTTCTCCCATGGAGCAGCTGGTGGGTTCAATCCTCTGACCCTTCGGTTGACAGCTGAAGCCTTAACCACTATGCAACCAGGTCTCCTTGTATGAAGATTTCAGCCTAGGAAACATTATGAGGCATTTCTACTCTGTCCTATAAGGTTGCTATGAGTTAGAATCGATTCCATGACACACAAAATGTAAGTGTAAACAAAGTAACATTCAACCAACTATATAATCTATCCCGTTCTCCCTCCCCATCATGGTTTACTTCTACACTTGTCATATTATTTTAAAGTTCCCGATATCACTATCGTCCAGTGAATTTCAATGAGGACCCAAAACTCTCTGCATACATCTGCAGCTCTAGGTTCAAGTATCATTTCAGAATTTATAATTCAAAATTATAATACTCAACATTCCTTCCTTTCAACTTCATGGGACATACAATTTATGTGGCTTTCTGGTGTTACATACAGAGGGGCATGGCCAAAGAACTCCTCAGAGGTTTTTATCCCTTAAGAGTTTTCCCTCCTGTCAGGACAAAGACTTTTGTCAATACAGCCCCCATCCTGGAGAAATGATCCACTTATATCTAGGGTTGCAGGCATGTACCAAGAAGAGAGAGAATAGGAGCAAGTCCAAGTTTATGACTCAACTCACAACTGATACCCCAGCTCTCTAACTTGGTTGTACGTAGAAATATATGCAGAGCTCAGTGCGATGTAGAAAAACCCTTCCAAAGTAATAGTGCCAGAAGGTCAGAGGTCACCATCAAGAGTTCTAAGACTAGGATACAATGGTAGAAAAACCACTAAGGTTTTGATGATTAACAGCAGATTCCAGAATGTATTCTTTGTGTAAGAAGAGCTGGAAACAATATATTCCCATGCATTATAGGAAGAGAACAAAGATCAGGAAGAAAACATGTGCACACACTTACACTGGTTCCCTGGATGAACAGCACCTGATGAATCACTGCACAAATAAAGAAAACAGGAAAGGAACACTGGACACTGACTGAGGCATTACCTACAGAGCTGCGTAACAGCATCTCTCTTCTAGGCAGGTCACAGTTGTTATGGTCTAGCACAGTGATCATATAAATATTATTTCAAGGAATCTATCCAAAATCTTAACCTTCCCACTGCCTGAAGATTAAAATTAAAAATAAATAAATGAAATAAAATGTCATAGAAAGAGCCTGCTGATTCACCTTCCTAAAACTTCTCTAAAGTTTTATTTCATATACAACACTGAATATTCACTTTTTTTTTACTTTTTCTTTTTTTATTGTGCTTTAGGTGCAACTTTACAGCTCAAGTTAACTTCTCATGTGACCCTAGTTACAATCCCTATAATGTGACAGCACACTCCCCTTTCCACTCCGGGTTTCCCATGTCCATTCGACCAGCTCCTATCCCTTTCTGCATTCTCATCCTGACTCCGAACAGAAGCTGCCCATTTAGTTTCGTGTATCTACTTTTTTTTTTTAAAAAAAAAAAAACAAAGCACGTTCTTCTTAAGTAGTATTTTATGTTTTATAGTCCAGTCTAACCTTTGTCTGCAGAGTTGGCTTCAGGAACAGTTTTAGTTCTGGGTTAACAGAGAGTTTGGGGGCCATGTCTTCTGGGGTTCCTCTAGTCTCAGTCAGACCATTAAGTCCGGTCTTTTTATGTAAATCTGAGTTCTGCGCCACACTTTTCTCCTGCTCCATCAGGGACTCTCTGTTGTGTTCCCTGTCAGGGCGGTCATTGGCGATAGCCAGGAACCATCTAGTTCTTCTCGTCTCAGGCTGACCGAGTCTCTAGTTTATGTTGCCCTTCTGTCTCTTGGGCTAATATTTTCCTTGTGCCTTTAGAGTTCTTCATTCTCCTCCTTTGCTCCAGGTGGGCTGGGACCAATTGATGCATCTTAGATGTCTGCTCACAAGCTTTTAACACCCCAGATGCCACTCACCAAAGTGAGATGCAGAACATTTTCTTAATCAACTTTGTTATGCCAATTGGCCTAGGAATCCCCCAAAACCATGGACCCCAGACCCCGCCCTGTATTAACTTTTAACATGCATTTGCACTTAAAAAGTTTGATGTTAAACTTGTATAGAGTTCTCTCCTTTATTAAGGAAAAGATTAATCTGTAAAGAAGCATTTAGAAAAACTGCTCAACTATTCACTGGTATTTTAAATAAAAGTAATTTCTCTTTCTATAGGCTTCTCCTTAATATGCTCTTCCATTTAGAAAAGTCTACCCTGTCGTTTAGAAGCAGAGATGGGGGAGTTTTTTTTTTTTTTTTCCAGAAAAGAGTTAATTCATAAAACATAGTTATAACAAAATATTTCTCTTCTCCAACAACGTCATTCACCCGACACATCATTCAGCTGAAGGAAAAGCAGCAGTGCTTTGTGATAAATTCTCACCCCAAGCGTATTACAGTTTCCAAGGAGAAAACAAGTATTTTACAGGAGTCAAAGGTCAGTGAGATTCAGGCTCATGACTGGACAAATGATATTCATTCAAGGGTCATCAAGAATCTCACAGGCATACAGCACTGTGCCAGGGGCAAATAACAGGAAGATTACCAGTAACAGTCCTCCTCTACATGGAGGTGTCAATTATGGAAACGACAAAAATCACTGCACAAATTATTTTATAACGAATTATACATTGTAACAAGTGCTATGGGAATTTGAGAAAGTACAGCAGAGACCTAGAAGTCGGTGGCAAAAAACAGGGAGAAAAAAACAAAGATTCCCAAAGACTGAATCAGTCTCGCAAAAAGGAGGCTGAAAGAAAATTTCAATCAGAAGACCACAAACAACCAAAACCCTTTAAACTCAATAATTACAAAGGAAATAATCAGACATAAAGATAAGCATCTACAATAAAGATGTTCACTAGAGGATTATTAAACAGAGAAAAACTCAAAAATGATACGAATTAAAAACATTTTAAAGATATGAGAAAATTATATAAAGTTTTTTAAAAGCACACAATTATATCTACATTACCTCAAGCACGTTAATAGCTATACAAATAAACAAAAATAAATCAAAATGTTAAAAGCTAGCTACTTCTCAGAGGTAGAATTATGAGTGATTTTTTTTTTGTTTTTACATTCTTCTATACATGGCCAAACCTGCTGCAAAAGACTTCTTCGAAGTGCTGAAAAGCAAAGATGTAACTTTAAAAGGACTAAGGTGCGCCTGACTCAAACCATGATGTTTTCAATCACCTCATATGCACTCCAAAGCTGGACGACGAACAAGGAATACAAAAGAAGAGTTGATGCTTTTGAATTATGGTACTGGCGAAAAATATTGAATATACCATGGACTGCCAGAAAAACAAACAAATCTGTCTCGGAAGAAGTACAGCCAGAATGCTCATTAGAAGCAAGGATGGTTAGGCTTCGCCTCATGTACTTTGGACATGTTATCAGGAGGGACCAGTTCCTGGAGAATAACATCTTGCTTGGTGGAGTGCCAGCAAAAAAGAGGAAGACCCTCAACGAGATGGACTAACACAGTGGCTGCAGTAATGGGCTCAAGCACAACAATTGTGAGGATGGGGCAGGACCAGCAGTGGTGCGTTCCACTGTCCATGGGGTCGCTATGAGTCAGAATGGACTCGAGGATACCTAACAACATATTTTCTAAACAAATGCAGTATGCATTGTTACATTTTTAACTGGTAAAAAGATTATGTAAGTCACCTTACTTTAAGATTTTCCTTTAAAACCATCAATTACCCTTTCATCTTTTCCTGTAGACAATATTTCACCCACAGATTCCACAGAGCCCACTCATTTAAATGAACTGGTATTTGTAAACTGCTTAGGACAGCATCTGGCAGATAGGAAGCAGCCACATAGGTGTTCATTTTACTCAATCATTTTAATTTTCCTTTCTAGTCAAAGTAACTAGTTTTAGAGCTAGTCTATTTTTCATGGCACCTTGGCAGAAGAATATTCTTTATTCCCCTTCTGAATTCTAACATCTCTTAAAAGATACCTGTTCTCTCCCTCTAACATTCTAGTTCTGTCAAAGAAAGAGCAAGAAAAATAAATTCAAATATCAAATTCCTCAAAGGGAAGATGGAGAATTAATGAAGGAATTAGAATTTTAAAATCAACTGTTTAAGACACGTCACCTACAAAAATGTGCTCCTTAACAGATTTATTAAAGAGCCTCTCTTAAATCAGCATTTCATGGGATTAAACGCTAACATTAAAAAGAATATACACTTATCCTGATGCACAAATGAAGAAATCATATGCCAGATGCCAGACTCTCATCAGAGGCAGCTATGTGTAACTATTTGGAAATAAAATGTCTTCAAAAGTCTTTATGAGCAGCTTGGTGTGTGTGTATGCATGTACATGTACTCGATGAGGGAAGAGACAGTGGTGGTGAGGGAGATCCCAGGGGACTCTGCAAGAAACCAAAGATGGCAGAAAACTGTTCTACATAAATGGATGAGGAATTTGAACCTGGAAAGTAACGGAAGACTTGAGGGAAAAATCAAGGAATCAAAGAGGATTTTAGGTTGTTTGCTGTAGATTTATTTCCACTAGCACGTTTTCAGTAACGTCCCCATTGCTCACTTAAGCTTTTGTATAAGCTGACTACTTTATCCAACGTAATACTGAGTTCTACATCTAATTTCTACAAAAGTGCACAGACACAGGAATCAGAGTGACATATTTGGGTTATCCACACATTTAAATGTACTCTGTATATATATTAATTCTTAGTTTTGACAAACTTATACATGCATAAATCTTGTTTAGAGAAACAGATATACGAAAGTTTTTTTTTTTTTTTTTTTTAAACATCAGCAGTCCTCTTGCCCTACTTTCCACTCAGAGGCAGCTAGGACCAGAACTTTCAAATCTTTTAGCTGTTTTGGTACCTAACTCCATGCCCACAAATAATGCTTACAATATTACTCACTTTCTCAATTTTAAGCATCATATATGTCTTTCATCACCATTCTTCCCCCAAATCCCAGCACAAACACAAATGCTTTTCAAAATGCTTTTATTTTGAAATAAAAAGAAATTACAACTCAAAAAAAGACAACCCAATTAAAAAGTGGACAAAATATTTGAACATATGCTTCACCAAAACAGATATATGTTGTGAGAATCCAGTGTGTCAATCACCAAGTAAAAGGGTAAACTAATTGTGGTATACCTATACAAAGAAATATTAATCACCGATAACAAGTAATGAACTGTGAAACATATGCAATATGAAATTTGAAACTCAAAACAGTTATGCTGAGTAAAAGAAGCCGGACCAAAAAAGAGGACATACCATATGACCACATGTAAATAAAATTACAGAAAATTCAAACTAACCTATAGTGACAGAAAACAAATGTGGTTACCTATGGAAAGGAGGTGGGGGAAGCGAAGGAGACTGCAAAGAGGCACCAGGAAAATTTTAGGAGGATGGCTGTGCTCATTAACTTGATTGTGGTGATGGTTTCAGTGGTATACACTACATTTTTACATAAATAAAACATGACCTCTACATTTTTTTGCCAACCATGCCCTCCGCTGTGAGGTATTTTCGTAAGTACCGCTATGCTCATTTTTGTTTTACATGTTGCTGTGAGAAAAAATGAGCACAGCGCATTTATAAAAATACCTTGTGAGGAGGAGGAGGGCGCTGTTTGCAAACACAGAAGGTATGCATTATTTGCATAAAAATATGTTACAAAACACAAGTTTTTCACTTTATACATGTGTAGTTAACTGTGTTGGTTATACCTTAATAAGGGTTTTTTTTTTTTTTTTTTTTTTAATTATGACAGAAAAGAGCAGGTATGAATAAGCTAAATAGAAGCTCTGGATCCACAGGTGGGGCTCTAGACTCTGGAATTTATTGTAGGGTGATCTGACTGGGTCATTTTCTTTGGGCAACTCCCCCACCAAGTCCCAATGTCAACATCTTTAGGTCTTTTCCCTTGAGCTGGTTAGAGTTCTTACAGAAGACTCATCCACTCTTGCTGCCAGCATTCTGAAAGCTAAGTGAGGAAGGTGGCTGGGTCTTAACAGTAAATATGTAAACTCACTTAGTTTCAGTGTGGTACCCTGGTTGTCAACCGTGCCTGGTGTTCCCCAACATGCTTAGCCTTTTCCAGAAAATAAGCTTCCAGTCTTCCGCAAGGATGGAGGAAGAGGGGGTCACCGAGCTGCAGGGAGTGAGGAAAGGGATCTGGGTATCAAATTCTTAAACTTCCAGTTAGCTCTCTGGTTTTCCTCTCACTATCACCTAGTTTCCTCAAACTCTGGGGATTCTGTAATATACACTGAGTTGCTTTGGGGCTTTTCTATTACTGACTTATGATTCAGTTTTCTGTGTCTACTAAGCCAGGTAGCACTCAGCCAGCTCCTTCCAAAATTTTGCTGTGGCTTTCTCTTCTCCCTTGTGGATTTATGGCTTCTTAAAAAGTCTCCTACAGTCATTTTAGCATACTTTTGGCACGGAACAAAGTTAAATGCCTATTATACGCCACTTCTTTAACTGAAAATCTCAGATTAGGTTTTCAGTAAATGTATTCATCTTCACGGATGAAACACACATTATACCACAGATAAAACATTAAATGATAAGCTAGTCAGAAAACCAAATTACAAGGCAAACCTAAAATAATTAAAAAATAAAACAAACTATATTTTGAAAACTTAGGAGGAGGATAAACCTGCTATTGACTCCCCGGGTAGTACAAACAGTTAACACATTTGGCTGCTAACCGAAAGGCTGGAGGTTTGAGTTCACCCAAAGGCACCTCTGAAAAAAGGCCTGGTAATCTACTTCTGAAAAATCAGCCACTGAAAACCCTGTAGAGCACAGTTCTACTCTAACACACAGCAGTTGCCATGAGTTGGAGCTGACCCAACCGCAACTGGTAAACTTGCTGTAGCCACACATTTTTTTTTTTTTTTTTAAACCAAAACTACAAAGAGAAAATCAGTAAAACCACCTGACTTTATTTGTGTAATACTTTGTAACCTGGGGGGAGGTAACAAAAAAGCAAGTGATTTACCCAAGGTCCCTTGGCTTTTCTGGGCTAAGATAAAACTCATGTTTAGATCTAGAAGGACCTTAGATGCCATCACAGAGTAAAAATCAAAACCAAAAGTTTTAGGCTGAATCACAGACAAGAAAATCATAAAGACACACAGACTCTGAGAAAGGTGAGCGTTCCTAGCAAAAGGAAAGCTCTCGGCACGAGATCCACGGGTAGGTCCCAACATCAAATAAACCAAACCTACTGCTGCCGAGTTGATTCTGACTCATAAAGACCCTACAGGACAGACTAGAACTGCCCCACAGGGTTTCCGAGGCTGTAAATCTTTAGAAAAGCAGACTGCCACGTCTTTCTTCCACGGAACAGCTGCTGAGTTTGAACTACCGACCTTTCAATTAGCAGCCTAGTGTTTTAATTACTGTGCCACCAGGGTTCTTTCAACGTCTGATAACGTACATAAAAAGAATGGAGTTTAAATTAAGCTCTAAAAAAAAAGCTCTAGAGCAGATTAATTTAAACTTTACCCTAAATCCACTAAATCCAGAGAAAGAGTACATGACTGATCTTTGTTTCTCTGAGACGGGATATCCAGAGGGTTTGCTGCTGGAGGATCTTTTCTTAGGCTTTGTCACCATGTATTGCCCATTGCATCGACTAACCCTTCCTTGATTTCAGACCTCTACCTGCACTACCCAGTCACCTCAGTGCCGTCGAGTCGATTCCGACTCATTTACCTGCACTAGTGTCCTTTAACTCAGTTTTCAACCACTGTATTAGTTGTAATAAGCATCAAAAGTAAAAGTACCTGAAGTTCATGAGTCACTTTTTTAAACAAATAAAAAAAGCAGTTATCCTTATAGCATCATTTGATTTTGGGCATGGTTTCTTGAGTAGAGAAGAGGACAGAATTATAGCAAAGGAAATGAAAATCTCACATAACTGTAGGTATTAGCAAAGCAACATGTAGTATACTTATCAATGTCATTCATTTGTGTTACAGTAAAAAAGATGGAGACTTACCGCTCTAGCCTATTTCACTTTTGCTGGTTCCATTTATCTCTACCTTTATAAACGTTTTACTCTTTTCACTAACAAAACCATGATCTGTTTCTCTTTTGACCAACAATTTCATTACGATTACTATTGCAATGTTAAAGTTAAGAGCAAATCCTAGAATTCCTTCTACAATATATTACCAACCAGTACATCTATAAAAGTCAAAAAAAAAAAAAAAAAAAAAAAAAGGATTGAGAGAATACTCAAAAGAAGCGCACCTGCATAATTTCAGCTGTGCTAATCGCTGGAAAATCTTTGCCAGAACAATTTTTATTTTTTCATCTTTTTTTAATATAAAGGCTTACATACTAAACCTATACAAATCATCAATTGCTCAAACGTTTCAAACTACTACTACTCCATGTATTACACGAGCATTCAACAGAAATGATAAAGTACATGCGTTCCTTCTTGACCTAAGGAGGGCAGGTGGAAGAATTACACTGCTATGTTTTAAACTTTAACAGAGATTGTATACCTACACTTCTTCTGATGTCTACAGTGATTCTGTACCAGTCATGGACCAACAGTTCACTCTCAGTTCATGGAAAAGAACTCTCCAGAAAAATTAGAACCTGCAGCAAACAGAGATTTCAAAACTTAGTTCCAATAGTATTCCTATGAATAAACAGCAACTACAAGAGTATCACAGTTTAAACTGTAAACTATAATACATGCTTTAAATTACAGCATTTTGTATCATACGATGTGCTAATGGAGTGTAAATCCAACAAGCACATCTTAACAACATCAATCCTGATGAAAGGGAAAGATGCCACAAGCCAAAGGAACGTGAAATCAGTCATTTTAAAAATACAAATTTTAACTGCTACTGTAACGACTTACTACAATCAAAATAAAATCTAAAATGAACAAATAACCATAATGAAATTCAGAAATGGAGAAGTACTTCCTACATAAAAGCTGAATTCTACTGTCTTAGCAACGTTCTAGGAAATGAGGCTGCCCTCCAAAAGTAAAACAAGTTGTCCTATGAAGTCATCTGAGAAAGGTCAGAATTTCAAAGGTAAAAAGGCTTTAAAATTTCTCCAACAAGAATTTCCTAAACCTTATCAGCTTTAACAAAGCAATCTAAACAATGTCTAAATCATAAATCTACTTGTCAAAAAATACTGATAGAAACTCTACATAGTCTCAAGAAGCTACCTCTTATCTCAACACCACTATATTATGCCCAATTGAAATTGGTGAATAAGACAAAAGGATATAAATTTAGGTGGGACACTCAAGACCCAGACTACAAAAGCAGAGAAATTTAGACAAGAAAATCAGTGAAGGGTGACAGGAAAAGGTAAACTAACGCTTAGTTTTGAAGGATGGGCAGACTTAGACAAAAAGATTGAGGGGGTACTATGAAGGAAGAGAAAACCCTGGTGGCGTAGTGGTTAAGAGCTACAGCAGCTAACCAAAAGATGAGCAGTTCAAATCCACCAGGCGCTCCTTGGGAACAGTATGGGGCAGTTCTACTCTGGACTACAGGGTTGCTATGAGGTGGAAACGACTCGAAGGCAGTGGTTTTTTGGGTTTATCAAGGAAGAGGAAAAACATAAGTGAAGTCACAGCGCGGGTATATACAGGAGACTGCCAGACTACGTGGTTGTCATACAGTGGGCAATCAGCAGTATAATCTATAGTAAGTACTACAGTACTGCAGCACTGCTCAATGACAAGAAGCACGAATCATATTGTGTTCTATGTGAATAGCACCACCTGGAGGTGTGCAAAGTGCTGATTCTGGTTAGTGGTACAGAAAAGTTACAGTGAGATACTTCACAAACAGGGATTCTGTGAAATAAGGGAGCAAAACGCTATATGCCTTTGGATAGATTCAGTCCATATTAGCATATTAAATATTCACAAAAGTTCCAAACGTGAAAGCTGCATAAACCAGCATATCCTGGATCTTGGTCTTGCCCGCCTTTCCCCAGGAAACCTCTATTAACATTTGTTAGAACAAGTGTTCTAAAACTCTTCAGAAAACACTGAACTACCTACAGCATCCAGTCTTGTCTTTATAAAGAGAGAAATGAGGAACTGTAGAATGTGTTAGTAAAGAAACGGCAACAGGAAAGCTATTTTAAAATAACAACAACAAAAATCTAGCACAAATACGAAAGATTGAAGCCACAGATCTATGAATTTTGAGAGTTTAAGATTGTTTTAAACTCTCCTCCTGGGAGCAAAGTAGCTCACTGGGTTAATGTAACTAACAGACTCAAATAGCTAATAATCAAATTATTAAAACGCACCTTTTAAATTAAACGGTCAAATCCTTTTTTAAGATCTATTTTTTCAAGAAACAAATTTTACTCTTAAATTTATCACGTTTTTATAGTAGCCATACCAGTTTACAGTTAGATGGTATAATCTCAGATTTCACACTATAAGCACGCATTGGTCGATTCAAAACGACCCTTATTCTTTCCCTGGTGACAGTTAATATTAATACAAAGCAAGTATCCCAGATTTCAAGAAACCATATTGTTAGAAGTTATAATACTTAGAAACACCACATAATATTCTTACCAAAAAAGTAATTAAAAACACTATACACTATTTAGAATAGTTAGCTGTCCCAGGAAAATCTAAAACAAGATAGCTTTAAGTGACTATGGAGAAAAGTTTACCCATAGTTTATCTAGATTTCTCTCTGCCAGTAATCTCCATTAATTTAGATTTCAACAAATTTCACTAAATTATAACCTATGATTACAAAATATACCTTAAGCTATGGCCAACAACCCTAACTTTTTGGAACAACAACAACTAACGGTCAACACAGTCCTGAGATGGACTGCTTTGAGATTAATATCACTGTAAATATATTTTAATATAAGTCCAGGCTATTTATTTACTATATTGATAAGAGTGAATACAACTGCAATTTGAAACTGGTCTTAAATAGACAAATTATTAAAGGAGAGTAATCCGTACGTAGTACACAATATTAGATAAAACAGTTCAAAAGTCAGACTGGTTTATATCAAATAGACCTTACAATAGCTTGCTAAACTATACAAATTGTTATACATAACTTAAATGGAATACCACTAACTTCTGTTTTAAATGCACAGAATGGTAAATTAAATTATCAATTAGCGATATCACTGAACTCTTAAAAGAGATCATTCAGCACTAAGCTGCTGTTTTTGTGGAACAGCACTGGACCATTGGACATCTACCAGCTTATGTCCTTTTAGTCTGATGGACCATCCCAGCTCGTTCCTTCTAGCAAAAAATAAGAGCTAAATATACAGTAATGGACTAACATGGCATACAGTAGTTTTATGAAAATAAAGCCTCATACGCAAGTCATCCAGAAATAGCATTAAGACAAAAAGTGAAGAACATTGTCTAGTTCACTGCACTTCGAAACTTAACAAGTAACTACCGATGAATCTTCTGAAAGAAGATAGTGCACACACAGGTAACAGAAGTATTTTAAATCTGTCAGTTCTACAGTTGGAAAAAATCCACTCAAATCAACAAATCAAACTGCCACAATAGTCAAAACTATGTGAAAGTGCTAACTCAGCTATGTTCAAAGTCAAATAAATCAATAACATCCTTCAGATTTATAAAGGCATTTCTACTACATAATACAACTGTAACCTAGTTATAGATTCAATATAAGTGTTTCTCTGAATGCAAGTTTCTGGGGCCCCACCCCAAACCTGCTGAATCAGAATGGCAGGGGCAATGCCAAGGATTCTGCACTTTCAATAACTTCCCAGGTGATCCTCATGGCCACTAATGCTGGAGACACTCTCTTCCTCGTGAGATTTATAGCAAGGTTTTGGGTTTCAGAAACTAAAAATCTCATTTGAGACCTCTTTTAAACTAAATTTTATTACACAGGTTAGTATCTCTAAAAGATTTAGGTAACAAACATACTGTGGCAAGAAAAACCAGAGTATTAAAAAAATTAAAGCAGAAATTACAGGAAAAAACTTTTCATACAAATATCATTTTCCAACAGGTCTCTGAAAACAAATTTCCTAACATTAAAAAGCCAAATTCCCAATATTAAAAATACAGTATTTTAAATACCTTCAATTCACTATCTGTTAAATAAGTGTATGAACTGTTTATACTATATCGAATACAAGCAATGAATGAATTTATAAAGCCGAACCCAAACAAACCTGTTTATATTCCACTATTAAATTTACTCTGGCTGGAAATCGATTTTTTATAAACTTAAATACAACTTTCACAAACTTACATAAACATGTATAATGGAAAGAGTAATGGAGCAAAAGTTAGAAGCCACCTAGATTCCAATTTTGGCTAATCTACCTGTCAGCTATATGACCTCAAGGCCTAGTCAAATCATTTTATCTACCTGTGGGGGGCGGGGGGAGTATAATTGTCTACCCTACTCATATCACAGTTACTTTTCGTGAGAATCAAGTAAGATGGCACTGTATGTAAGTAAAAACGTTTCAAGAATTATACGATTTATGAAGAAACCCTGGGGGCACATAGGTTGAAGAGTTCAGCTGCTTACCAAAAGGTCAGCAGTTTGAATCCACTAGGCGCTCCTTGGAAACCCTAAGGTGCAGTTATACTCCGTCCTATAAAATCACTGAGTCAGGACCAACTCAACGGCAGAGGGTTTGATTTTTTGGTTTTACAGTTTATGATTTATGAAGTGCTGTACAGTTTTTCTCATTATGTAAATAATTCCGAAATACTATAAAAAAAAAAAAAGCACTTCATAAACCATAGGCATTATTAAGGCAGAACAATTTGAGGCATATTATCCTTAGCTGCTTGCTATAAAACAGACTATCACCAGAAAAATTAAAATGAATATGCTATATAAACAATGAAAAACATAAGAATTGATCTTTCAGGTTCAATTAGATATTGGGCACTACTGTATATATTTTATAAATTATAAGCATAAAACATAAGATTTTGACTAGGTTATTCTTCCTATGTCCCTATTTATAACAAATTTATTTCTTGTCTGGAGATATAAATGAAACTAAACGGGCCATAAATTGATAATTGTCAAAACTGGTCAGTATATAAATTCAGTGTACATATTTACTCATAAAGTGTATATAATACATATACATATACACTCAACTATACTTACAGGGTTGCCATGAGTCGGAATTGACGGCAACTGGCCTGGGGCTTGGCTTGGTTTACAAATATACATATAGATATATATATAAATCTACTTTCACAGGTATTTGACAATTTCTGTAACAAAAAAATTTAAGACAACAACATGTAGGTGGTATAAATACATAACACTTGTCAAAATTTTTAAAAAATTTTTTAAAAGTTTACATCTATCTGAAAATTCTTCCCATACTATCTTTTTTTTTTTTTTGCAATGTTACCTCAGATTCTATACATTGTAAAATAAGCTACTACCAGAATCTGTCTACATGTCATGACACCTAGTAGAATACAACTATTCCTTTCAACTGGTTGAGTAAATACTCTTACCTGAGCTGTAAAAATTTAATTCTTACTTTTCTGCTTCCTGACCTTTACTGCTTTTGGTGGGGTTTTTTTTGCTCATTCATTCCAAAAGCTGTGGAAACAACCAGTTTTAGCTGTATGTTTGAATAAAAAGTTAAGAGGAAAAGGGCAAATACTCTTTCTTTGCTCAGTATTGAAAAAAATAACGTTATCTGTTATTTGTTTTAAAATCTGTTAACCTATACCATTCACTTCACATGGTAAAAGACTGTTTCTACCCAGGTGAAGTTAAAGTGTCTGCCAGTCAAAGGAGATTAGTAAATCTGAACCCAAAATGAGAGATTCTATCAAAGCATATACAATAACGTGTAACTACCCTGCACACATCAACCTAACTGCTCAAATAAACCTGGGGCCATACGGCTTGAAAAAGACCACAGAAAAGTAAGGGTATAAGCTACCTTTCATCTCAGACAGATTTTCTGTTTAATTTTAACTTAATAAAGACTTATCTACAGCTCTAATGTTTTATAGTAGACTATAAAGGAATAGCAAGTGTTAAATCAAAACTATAATGCAAATAGGTAACAGTATTGTGTGGTTTGCAGTTACAACTATATTTGGTAATATCCGTACATAAACTTACTTATTATTTGAACGCTCAATTACTAACTCTTCATGTTGCATCTTCAGTCACAATAACCAAAAAGTACCCTGTGCCTAAAAAAAGTGTACCTTAAATTTTTTATTGGGGGGGTAGGTAGTAAGCAAGTGGGTAGGAAGGAAATCTCACTACAGCATTTGTTTTCTAAGCATTAAAAACTCCGTTTATTTTTATAGGAGGGAGAGAAGGCATGTATAGAAACCACTTCTTCCAACATGGACTCTAATAACTTTGAAAATAAGTGCTCCTGCTGGAAATTTTTATTGGGTATTATTTAAAAACAAATAATTGTAAAACCATAAAAGACAGGTTGTTGGAAGATGGCAAAAAAAATTATACCGTATTCAAGCAAGATTAATAATTTTACTTGTTTATCTTATTATCTGTTAATAGCACAGCAGCTAACAAATTGTAGAACTGTTATCATGCTGGCAGGCACCCTTATTTGGTGGCAGTGGCTACTTTTAGACATGTATTTACAATGCAGCTATTACCTTCTTTCCCGAAGAAGAGTCAGGCTATCAACATCCTTATTAAATTATCATAAATACATACCAAAACTAATTTCTCATCTCATCTCTGAATCCTACATTTAGTCCCAAGTTGCAATTAAAAATCCAAGATTTCCCACACAACTGCAGAAACTGCCCCCAAAAGGAGAGTGAGGGATAACAAATACAGAACAAGAGAACAAGGATGTCAGTAACGAAAGTGCGATAAAAATCAGGAAGGCATATGTAAATTTTTCCCGTTTTAATAAAAGAAAATCACAAAATTTTAAATTAAAGGCGGCGCTCTGTCCTCAACTCACCCGAATGTGACTCACTTTTGCAGACTATATGGTGGGAAATAACAGTTACTTTTCAAAGATCCTTGCAGTTACACTCAAGCCAAAATCAGGACAGAGATCCACACTTAATTACAGCAATTTACTGTCTCATCCAAAGCAAGGTAGAATCTAAAACGTCCCCCTGAAATCAAGGCTAAATAAGCCCATTTCTCACACTCGCTTTCAAAAGCTTCCGATAAGAAAAAAACGTTTCTATTTACTTCAATTTGAACTAGCCAAGAAGATTAAAAAAGAGAGAGAGAGAGAAGGGGAGGAACCCAAATGAAAAGCACAAGTACAGAAAGCAGATTCTCCAATCCCTCTTAATTCCCCCAATCCGCCCCTGCCACACACCAAGGACAGGGAGTCTAGAGAAGGCTGGCAGCCCGGCAAGTGGTGAAGGCCCTCCATTCACTCACGTGGGCCACCATTCAAGGGGTTACACACCCTCTGACCGATGAGAGTCTCATACAAACGAGGCCATTACAAGTAGTTCTTATTATAAAATACACCCACGCTTAGCAAGAACCTTATTTTTAAAATAAGGCTTTCCTCAGGTGGGGGAGGGCAAACACAACAAAGGCTTCCGTGTTGAAAGGCAGACAGTACAGATATATACATACATCTACATGCGTAAAAGAAAAAAACTCATGTAACTGATTGATATTGGCAATCGATACCAACGGGAGCCATTTAGATTATTAATAGCCCAAGAAAAGTAGCGAGCACAGCAGCCAAAGGTGGCTCTCTACAGCGCTGAGAACCCCGGGGAAAGGTGAAAATGCGCCCGCTGATGAAGGTCCAGCCCTATGCGGATTTACAGATCCCCTCAGGGCACCCCGACCAAACTCCTGCCCTCCACTCGGCGCGAAGCACCGCTACACCGCGCAGGGTGCGAGCGCTCCCAGCACTGCGAGTCCCGCAGAAAGCTGGTGAATGAAATGCGTACAGACCAACCTGACTAGTGACCGCAGCACAGGACCAGGGGTCGCTAACTAGCTTAGCCACAGGATTCTCCCGCAGGAAGGCATAAAGGGAGCACAACTTGCCCCCTGAAACTGGAAGGCGGTCTTTTTTCTTACTGACCCTTTCCGAAAAGGTAGAGCAGGGGGCGCAGATTTTTTTTTTTTTTTTTTTTTTTTTTTACTAAGTCCATAAACACAATCGGAAGGAACCGTGAACATCTCGGGAGCCTCTGACAGAAGACGCGAGGAAAAAAGCCAGGCGAAGTGGTTCTCCAATTCCGGGGCATCACCGACCCGCCTGACACACATAAGTCAACCAGCCCCGGCCAGGGGCCGACCAGGGGCCCCAACTCCCCGCCCGCGAGATGCCAGGGGGACTGAGGCCGGGGATCAAAGGGGTGACCCTCCCGGCGAGCGGGGAGAAGGTGCGCCGGGCACCACTGCCCTCAAGGTCACCACGAGCCGGGGCGGGGGCGGCCGGCGGCGGGATGGGCTGCGGCGCGACCGAGACGCCTCGGATAAGCCAAAGAGTTGCGGGTGTGGATACCAAGCCCCACGGAGCCCCGTCCCTCCGGCCCTGGGCGGGGACTCCCGGTAGAACCAGGCGCTGAGGCGCACGGCGAGGAACCCGCTCACCTTTACGATCTCCCCGGGCGCGCAGTTCAGCAGGAAACCTGTTAGGGGCCCCCGGGACGCCCCCGCCAACTTCTCCCGAATCTGCCGCAGTCCGCTCAGCACCGGGCTGTCAGGATCCCCTCCGCGACGCCCGACCCCCGCGTTCCGCCCGGCCTCCCCGCAGGTGACCTGCCCCACCGTCCCCCGCCGCGGGCGGGCGGCGGCCGCCACTCACCTCGCCCGGCACCAGGAACCATTTTCCGAGGGGAAAGGAAGGGGAGGTTGCAGGAGGGTCGGGGGACACTGAGGAGCAGCGAGAAGCACAGAGAATGCGGGCTTGGTCCTAGGCGACTCCGCAGCCTGACCGCAGGGCTCGGGGCGCCACGCGGAGGTGCGGCTGCACCTCGAGGATGAGGCGCCCGCGCAGCCGAGAGGCTCGGCGTCCACCAGCCGGGGTTCACTACTCACGCTGCACTGCGAGGAGGCGGCGGTGAAGGAGGAGGAGGCGGCGCCCGGCCCGGCCCCCGCCCAGAGCCCAGCAGCCTCCGAGTGGCCGCCCGCGTCCCCGCAAGACCCGCCTCCTCGGCTCAGCTCTCGGCACGGGTAGCTCTGCCGGCCTCACGCAACCGTCCGCAGCGGTAGCGGAGGGAGGGGTGCACCCCCTCCCTGAGCACCGCAGCCCGGCCCGCTCGGGGCGGATCCCGCGGCCACCGGAGAGCCTCCAAACACGAGGGGGCTTCGCGCCGCTCCGGGGAGGGGCCCCGGCAGCACCGGGTGGCCCGCAAGATTACCGGGGTAGGCAGGGGGAGGAGAACTCTCACCCGTTCCGGCCCGGCGCTCCTTCTTTCCACACCCACACGCCTCCCGCTCCACGTTGGCGGCGCAGCTGCTCCCGCTGCCACTGCCGCCGCCACCACCTCCGCCGAAGCTCGCGCCGTCGCTGCTGCCGCCTCGGCTGGGCGCGGTCACGTGACGCGGCCTGCGGGGAGCCTGGGGGCGGGCGGGCGCGCGCGCGGAGGAAGCGCGCCTCGGACGGGGACCGGGAGCGGAGCCGCTCCAAGGGGGGCGTTTAAGGGGAGGGCCCGGTGAGCGCGCCCCCGGCTGGCGAGCGTGCGCCAGGCGATTAGAACTTGCGGCGCGGTCAGGAAAGGGTGGCCGGAGTGAGGGGCGGGGGAACTCGCGTCTCCAGGAGCCCCTCCCTCTCTTCCTTACCCGAGCGCCGCGGCTGGTTCCAGCTCCCGCCTCCTCCCCCTCCCTTTCGCTCCTTCTCTCCTGCCGATGCCTGCGATTGGCTGAGAGGCTCTGACGTCCGTGTTTCCATGACGTATCGGGGCGGGGGGAGCGGCGGGGGAGGTGGAGGGGGTGGCTCGGGCGCGCGGGGCGATGATTCCATCAGTCACCGCCGCTGCTCCGGCGCGGGGCCGAGCGGCTTGTGCGACGTGTGGAGGCCCGAGAGCGATGACTGCCGCAGGAGTGCGGACGACCTTCACCTGGGGCCCCGCCAGGGCACCCCTGGGCCTGCGCCCCTCTAGGGCCATGGAGATGGGCTGGCGGGCCGACGAGGGCGAAGGCTCCTGGCGAGGAAGGTTAAGGCGGACTCCGCGTGAGCGGACTCTTGAGCGGCTTCTCGTCCTTTCTCGGCCCTCACCCCTTACCGGACTCGATGCCTTCCCCAGGCCGTGACGCACGTGCCGGACATTCAAAAGTGGCTCCCGGCTTGATCTCTTTTTTTAGGAGGAGAGCCTACTCCCCCTTTGGGGTGTCTTGTCTCTGTCCCCGCCGCCCGGGCTCTCGCGCCGCCACGGCTGCTGCAGCGCCCCAAGGGTTAACTCAGGCGGGCGGCCGGTGCAAACAGGCCCGGTAGGATCCGCGCTTAAGATCCCCGTGTTTTCGTTTTGGCTTTGCTTTTTTCTACCTATGCCAAGCATTTGGCTCGTTTTGTTCACTTGTACATCTCAACCCAGCACCCTTCCTTCATGAGGGGAAAAGAAAATGGAAAAATACTGGATAGTAATGTGCAGAATTTAGATGCTAAAAGGCCAACCTGCTTTGCCCCAACCCTCAATTAGTAGAAAATAACCACCCTTCGAACATCTACTTTAAAAATAAAACTTGTTTTTCCTTCCCCCCCCCCACACGTGTTTATTAGATGTGTACTTTAACTAGGATACACATCTTCGTCTAATCGCCTCACTCAAAGACCTCGTCAGTGTCATTTTCGGTACCACTTACGACAAAAAATCAACTCTGCAGAGCTCTCTAAACCCAACCCAGTGCCGTCGACTCGATTCCGACTCATAGTGACCCTATAGGACAGGGTGGAACTGCCATTCACTCAACAGCAGTGGGTTGGAGTGAGAGAGCCCTCCACTCTCTTCTAACTCCACCCCACTGCCATCGAGTGAATGCGGACTCATAGCGACCCTATAGGACAGAGTAGAAGTGCCCCATAGAGCTTCCAAGGAGCGCCTGGCGTATTGGAACTGCCGATCTCTTGGTTAGCAGCTGTAGCACTTAACCACTATGGCACCAGAACTGGCAAATTGATGTTTGTAATGTCTTCTCAAAAGCGTACAGACGATGCGAAGTGCTTTATTATGTATTCCCTCTATGGTAGCATTTATTTTCAGTTGTTTTTACCAGGTTGGAAACAAGATAAGTAAAAGAAGCTTAAAACGCAAAAATTTCCAAGTTAATCCTGTTGAAGGAGAATATAAATTAGTTTATCTCCTCAGGTTTGACGTTACCAATATTTTGAACTGTGCCCTTGATTTGAGAAATTAGCACTGGGCAGAATGATACTGTTTTCCTTTTTAATCAATCTTAGGGAATTGGTTGGTATGGTATAATAGCCCTTCCTGACACTATTTCAGAACTTCTTAACAGAAAAAACAGATTAGCTAAATTTCATTAGCTGATCTTCCGTATTTTCTCATTCAGAAATATTCTTCAAAACGGTTCAGACATTTAAGAATCATTGGCTTTTTTTTTTTTCCAACTTTTCGTCCGAGGAAGTCAATACAAAATTGAGTTATGCATTCTGCTTTAATCAAGAATTTGACATTAAAGGTATATCTGAATCATTGCAATAGTACACTACAAAATGAGTAATAGATTAGAATCTGTTGACTGGGTTTGTTGCAGTTCCAAAATATAAAATACATGCTCTTAAAGTGTTGTGGTCATGAGAAATTACTCAGCATGATTTCAGTAAAGTTCATTTTAGAGCATGATTTCAATAAAGTTTTCATTTATGGGTATATATATCCCAGAACATATTTATATGCATTTTAATGAAATGTGAATCACATACAATGGTATATTTTTACTGTCATTGTCAAGACGATTGTGCTCTGTAGTTTTACTTTTATATTTTCATTCTTCAAATAGCAAGTAATTGCACATTACATTAAGAAATATAAATTTCTATCAAAGCTTAACTGAAACCTTCTTAATGGCACATTTCTGATTGTGAAAATCAAGAAAATATTGGATTGTAATGGACCACCTCACCTTTCACCAGACTGAGTCTAGCACAATGAGATGGTGCCCAGCTACTGCCACTGACTGCTCTGATAGGGATCACAGAGGGTCCAGAGGGTCCTGGACAGAGCTGGAAAAAAAATGGAGAACAAAACTCTAACAAAAAAAGACCAGACTTACTGGTCTGACAGAGACTGGAGAAACCCTAAGGGTATGGCCCCCAGACACCCTTTTAGCTCAGTAATGAAGTCACTCCTGAGGTTCACCTGTCAGCCAAAGATTAGACAGGCCCATAAAACAAAATGAGACTAAAGGGGCACACCAGCCCAGGGGCAAGGACGAGAGGGCAGGAGGGGACAGGAAAGCTGGTAATGGGAAATCCAAAGTCAAGAAGGGGAGAACGTTGACATGTTGTGAGGTTGGCAAACAATGTCACAAAATATGTGTATTAGTTGATTAATAAGAAACTAATTTGCTTTGTAAACCTTCATCTAAAAAAAAAAGTACAATTAAAAAAATTACTTTATTAGTAATTCCTGAGAAATTTAGCAAACTTAATTCAAAGATGCCACTGTATATGATATAACCATATTCTCTTATATACCTCATTTATTCCAGGGATTTAATTTAATATGAATGTATATCACTACCTAATAAGAAACAACAATAATATGATTTTCTGTTGAAATGCTTAATCCTGCAAAGTTTTTAAAAATACCTTTTGAATATCTTTTTAAAGTTACAGTACAATATTTAAACAAAGATTTAAATCCTATAGCAAATGACTATATGGGATATTAATTTTCTTTGAAAAGAGACCACATATTTGAAATAATGTATTTAGAAAATGTATGTTTTTTTTTTCTTTTATAGAGTAGATTCCTTTTAATGGAGTAAATCTAAGCTATTGACCTCTTTGCTAATAAGTCAATCTATCCAAGACAAACTAATCATGTTTAACTCAGAGACAGCTTTCTAAAATCACCAGTGTAATTAAATATAAAGGGAAACAACATTAAAAAAAAAGCCCACTGCCGTTTAGGATCTTTATTTTCTCAAGAATACTATCACATGCATCTAGCAATGGAACAAAATAAGGAGAAACCAATGGGAACATATTTTTTAAATTATACTCTTTCTCAAAATGCACATTTGTACTTACATGAATTCATCAGTCCTGATCAGTGGAGAATGCTAATGAGGACTGACAGGTATGGGGAGGTGGGGGAGAAGGGATAGTCAATGCTTCATAAAAATTATGTATGTTCTTAAATTTCTGTTGACCTGGAGCACCAAAGAGAGATGTTAAGAGAAACATTCCTTAGCTGAAAAAAACAGAGAAGAGTTATCTATTAGTTATAAATTAATTACATTTATTTAAATGAATGAAGTATAATTATAGATAAGCCGAAAATATAATTTTCAAGGCACATAATGAAATATTTTTATAGGTCAAAAATACCTATACGTTATTTATTGTCATTTGACAGAAATTATTTAGTGCCTAACCAAAATATTAGCTGTTCAAACCCACCCAGCAGCTCCATGGAAGAAAGGCCTTGCCATTATGCTTAGATTAAGATTACAGCCAAGAAATCCCTATGGAATGCAGTTCTACTCTGCGGCATATGAAGCCGCCATGAGTTGGAATCGACTGGATGGCAATGGGTTTATTTTCATTTTGTTTTGCTTTTGGTTTAAACACCCTGTACAATTTGTGCCAAAATTGACTAGACAACAACTAAAAATAACAACTCTTCTAGGTATAAGACATTTTTTTTCTGCCTCAAATGTTGTGTAATCTAGGACCAGATAAGTACGGTTTTAATCTAAATTCCAGAGGATCGTAAAAGGGAAAGCTCATACCTAAATGTAGTTCAGGAGAATTTGGACTTGACTTGTGCCATGAAAGGGGAATAGAATTTAGATTCATGCAAAAGAAGATGCACAGTGGAAATGCCAGAAAAAGTACCTAGGAATTTTTTGCCACATCCATTTTCCCATCCTTTCATTGTCCACGAAATATATATGTAATACCTTTGAAATATTTAGAAATAAAGATGTTCCTCACCTCCATAAATGGAACTCATCAATTTTCCTGTTAATTATGAAGATTTATGAGGTATTGTAAGGTTGTTCTGAGGTTTTGATGGAATATTTGTGTAAGACTCTTAACATAGTGCTTGGTGGGTAGTAGATCCTTGATAAATGTCATTATTATTCATAAGCATTCACTCTTCACCTATTATTTCCAGGTAAATGTACTGTAACCAAGAGTATGCATTTTTACTTGGTAAAATAGATTATTATAACAGAATTGTTTGTTTCCTGTGAAACCCTATTTGAGATTCTGTTAAAACACACCAAGTTTAACCACTACTCATCACTTATGTTGACTGATACAGTCTAAGCCTCTTCCCAGCAAATAAAATCTTAAATGTACTGAATCAATTAGATGTGCTTTTGGCTGCAAGTAACCCAAAACCAGACAAATAGTGACATTAATAAACAGGGTTTATTATTCTCCTATAAAAAGTTTAGAGAGGATGATACCGTGATTCCTGTAGCTGCTCAGTAGGCCACCAAGGACCCACACTCCCAGATTGCTGCTCCGCCATTCCTGGTGTTTGTGTTCTTCAATATCTTTTCATAATAACAATAAGAAAATCAGAGTTTTCTCATCTATTGAAAAATGCAAGGCTGAAAGCAATATAGAAATAACCTACATCTTTCAGATTTTTAGTGCTTAAATTTTTGTATAATTTTCCATTTTGTCTACCTTTTATTTTAAACTCCTTTTTTTTTTTTTTAATGACATTAGCCTATGCAGAAGAATAACCTGAGTAAATGTAACAAAAAATGGAGATTTGGGGCTATGCTCCCAAAGCTTTTGAATAAACCAGTTTAGATTGAAGCCAGTGGATCTGCAATATTGAGTCTTTTTAGATGATCTGATGCACCACATGTCTCTATTTCCCTTCTCTGCCGTGGTATTCTTTTGCTGTGTTTTTCACAAACTCTTCCCTTGGGTACTTCCGATTTTAATTTCTTGCACTCATGTGGAGCCCTGGTGTGGAGCTCAACTGCTAACCAAAAGGTTGGCAGTTCGAATCCACCAGCTGCTCCTTAGAAACCCTATGGGGCAGTTCTACTCTGTCCTATTGGATTGCTATGAGTTGCAATCCTTTCACGTTTTATACTGACGTATTTCTATCTATCTTAACTTCTATGTAGCCTACTCATTTTTATGACTTCAGCCCCTTAAGGTCAAGGATAATGTTACTCATTCATTTATTCATTAATCATTTGTTGATCCTGACAAACATTGTCTCAACCAGGATGGGAAAACAAGGAAGATTTCTATTTAGGAGTCATTATTTTTTTTTTAATGTCAATGTGATAGTTTGTTTAGTCTTTTTACCAAGATGCTTTTACTAGGCACTCATTATGTGCCATGCCTAGCAGGGCCTGGCACAGAATGTTGTTGTTAGGTGCCACTGAGGTGGTTCCAACTCATAGCAACCCTATGTACCACAGAACGAAACACTGCCCAGTCCTGCACCATCCTCAAAATCATTGCTATGCTTGAGCACGTTGTTGCAGCCACTGTGTCAATCCATCTCATTGATAGCCTTCATTTTTCTCTGACTGTGTTTTACCAAGCATGATGTCCTTCTCCAGGGCCTGGTTCCTCCTAATAAGATGTCCAAAGGATGTGAGATGAGGTCTTGCCATCCTCGCTTCTAAGAAGCATTGTGGCCATTCTGCTTCCAAGACTTGTTCATTCTTTTGGCAGCCCCTGGTATTTTCAGTATTCTTCACCAACACCATAATTTGAAGGCATCAATTCTTTGGTCTTCCTTATTCATTGTCCAACTTTTGCATGCATATGAGCAGATTGAAAACACCACAGCTTGAATCAGGTGCACCCTAGTTCTTAAAATGACATCTTTGCTTTTTTAGCACTTTAAAAAGGTCTTTTGCAGTGGATCTGCCCAATACAGTGTCATTTGATTTCTTGACTGCTGCTTCCATGGGTGTTGTGTTAGTCACTTAGTGCTACCATAACAGAAATACTACAAGTAAATGGCTTTAACAAAGAAAAATTTATTTTCTCACAGTCTAGTAAGTTACAAGTCCAAATTCAGGGCTTTGGCTCCAGGGGAAGGGTTTCTCTCCCTGTCAGCTCTGGAGGGAGGTCCTTGTCCTCAATCTTCCTATGGTCAAGGAGCTTCTCAGGCACAGGGATCCTGTGTTCAAAGGACATGCTCTGCTCCTGGTGCTGCTTTCTTGGTGGTATGAGGTCCCCAACTCCCTGCTTGCTTCCCTTTCCTTTTATCTCTTGAGAGAGAAAAGGTGGTGCAGGCCACACCCCAGGGAAACTCTCTTTACCTTGGATCGGGGAGGTGTTACAATCCCACCCTAATCCTCTCAACATAAAATTAGAATTACAAAATGGAGGACAACCACATGTGGCCTAACCAAGTTGAGTACACAGATTTTTGGTGGGACATAATTCAATCCATGACAGGTGTTGATTGTGAATCCAAGTAAAATGAAATCCCTGACAATTTCAACCTTTTTCCTGTTTATCATGATGTTGCTTATTGGTTCAGTTTTGAGGATTTTTGTTTTCTTTATGTTGAGGTGTAATCCATACTGAAGGCTGTGGTCTTTGATCTTCATCAGTAAGTGCTTCAAGTCCTCTTCCTCTTCAGCAAGTAACATTGTGTCATCTGCATAACGCAGGTTGTTAATAAGTCTTCCTTCAACCCTGATGCCCTGTTCTTCTTCATATGGTTCAGTTTCTCAAATTATTTGCTCAGCATACAGATTGAATAGGTATGGTGAAAGGATACAAACCTGACGCATACTTTTCCTGACTTTAAACCATGCAGTGTCTCCTTGTTCTATTTGAATGACTGCCTCTTGGTCTATGTACAGATTCCACATGAGCACAATTGCATGTTCTGGAATTTCTATTCTTCACAATGTTATCCATCACTTGTTATGATCCACACAGTCAAATGCCTTTGCATAGTCAATAAAATGCAGGTAAGCATCTTTCTGGTATTCTCTGCTTTCATCAAGGATCTATCTGACATCAGCAATGATATCGCTTTTTCCATTTCCTCTTCTGAATCTGGCTGGAATTTCTGACAGTTCCCTATGGATTATTGCTGCAACTGCTTTTGAATGATTTTCAGCACAATTTAACTTGTGTGTGATATTAATACTGTTTGATAATTTTTGTATTCAGTTGGATCACCTTACTTTGGAAAAGGTGTGAATATGATCTCTTCCAGTTGTTTGGCCGGGTAGCTGTCTTCCAAATTTCTTGGCATAGGCGAGTAAGCACTTCCAGCGCTGCATCCACTTGTTGAAACATCTCAACTGGTATTCCGTCAATTTCTAGAGTCTTGTTTTTTGTCAATGTCTTTAGTGCAGCTTAGACTTCTTCCTTCAGTATTATTGGTTCTTGATCATATGCTACTTCATGAAATGGTTGAACATCAACCAACTTTTTGGTACAGTGACTGTGTATTCCTTCCATGTTCTTTTGATGCTCCCTACTCATTCAGTATCTTGCCCATAGAATGCTTCAATATTGCAAGTCGAGGCTTGAATTTTTTGTTCAGTTCTTTCAGCTTGAGAAATGCTGAGCATGTTCTTCCTTTTTGGTTTTCTAATTCCAGGTCTTTGCACATGTCGTTGTAATACTTTCCTTTGTCTTTTTGATCCATCCTTTTACATCTTCTGTTCAGCTCTTTGGCTTCATCATTTCTTCCTTACACTTTAGCTACTGGACATTCAAAAGCAAGTTTCAGAGTCTCTTTTGACATCCATTTTTGTCTTTTTCTCTTTACTGTCTTTTTAATGACCTCTTGCTTTCTTCATGTATGATGTCGTTCATGTCTTTCCACAGCTCACCTGGTCTTCGGTCATTAATGTTCAATGCATCAAAACTATTCTTGCGATGGTTTCTAAATCCAGGTGGGATATACTCAAGATTTTACTTTGGCTCTCATGGATTTATTCTAATTTTCTTCAGTTTCAATTTGAACTTGCATATGAGCAATTGATGGTCTATTCTGCATTCAGCCCCTGGCCTTGTTCTGACTGACGATACTAAATTTTTCCATTGTCTCTTTCCATGGATGTAGTTGATTTGATTCTGGTGTATCCCATCTGGCGAGGTCCACATGTGTAGTCACCGTTTATGTTGTCGAAAAAAGGTATTTGCAAAGTTGTTGATCTTGCAAAATTCTATCATGCAATCTCTGGCATCATTTTCTTCACCAAGGCCATATTTTCCTACTGCTGATTCTCTTTGTTTCCAGATTTAGCATTCCAATCACAGTAATTATCAATGCATCTTGATTGCATGTTCGATCAATTCACACTGCAGACCAAAAAAACCAAACCTAGTGCCGTCGAGTCGATTCTGACTCGTAGAGACCCTATAGGACAGAGTAGAACTGCCCCATAGAGTTTCCAAGGAGCGCCTGGTGGATTCAAACTGCTGACCTACTGGTTAGCAGCCGTAGCACTTAACCACTACACCATGAGGGTTTCCTCAGACTGCAAAAGTTAGTAAAAAATCTTCAGTTCCTCATCTTTGGCCTTAGTGGTTGGTGAGTAAATTCGAATAATAAGCATATTAACTGGTCTTCCTTGTATGCATATGGATATTATCCTATTACTGACAGCATTATACTTCAGGATCTTGGAACGTTCTTTTTGACTATGAATGCAACACCATTCCTCCTTTATGCACAGAATAGGTGCTAAAAATAAAAATTGATTGAAATGAATGACTGATGATGATGAATTCTAAATTTATATCCATAACCTTGTTTTTATTATTTTGGTGACTTGAAACTTCTTTCAGAGTCATTTTATTTTTCTTCCACATAGAGATAATGGGAAAAGGTCAATTCACTAGTCATCAAAATTCATGTCACTGAAAGCCAATTTGTTGACTTATGCATTTTTTATGGCAGGGGCCAAGGGAGGAGAACTGAAAATGCTGGGGAATGGAGGAATAAGTGAGAGGAGTGAAATCCATAACATATAGAGGGGATTCATCTTGAAAAGGAAAAGGAACATCTTTTTCTCTGAGGTAGAAGAAAAAGGCAAAGTTTTGTTTGTTTATTATTGTTTCTGGTAGCGTGTTAATGAGACTAACATCACGTAACAGGATTTCAAATGAATATTTCTTGTTGTCTAGAAATTTGAGCTTAGGACCCAGTTTCAGGAAAAAGGGGCAGTAAACAACCCACATCCTCAACAGAGCCATCAGCCATTGGGCCACACACCTAAGGCTTATTAAGGGCTTATTAAGCTCTTACTAAGAACAGCCCAACTGTGTTAATTTTATCAGTCACCCATCATCTTGTTTTTAAAGGAGGGCTTGGGTGTGTTGGGAAGAAAAGGAGTGATGAGGGAATCATTGGCCTTCTATGGTGTGTAGTATTCCTAGTGAAATGTATTTTCACCCAACTCCAAACAAAGGGAGTGGGACTCACTTATAAATGCTGAAAGCTGCTGCATTCCCTAGTTGGATGTTTGCATAAACAGCAGATGTATTGATTAGCACCTGCTTTTATCTAAGCAGAGTAAAGAGAAATGGTGAGGAATGTCAGTGAGGGAAGGAGCAGCAGTAGAGCAGTTTACTCACCCATCAGTTGTCTAAGAATGGATGACTGGGTTACTGGTGGGACCAGTTGGAAGGTAGCTGCCAGCCAGGTGATGGCACCTATGAGGAAACTACAAGGTGAAGCTCCAGTAGAGACAGTGGGGGTGAGGGAGCAAGAGGTTGGTAGGGAGCGTATCTCCTACAATACGTAACTGAGCAGTGGGAGGCCTTACTGGGATCTTCCAAAAATGTCCACATGAGTGTCAGCGTTTGGATGCCCGCCACCGAAGAAGACACAGCAGCCAGGAGGGACTGCAATCAAGCCTAGCCAAGAAAAGAAACTTTTCCCTTTTCTCCTCCTCTCTCCTTCCTGTCCTCAGGAAGAGCCACAGCTTAAGAGGGCAAATATTGAGCCCTCCCTCCCCCAAACCCCCAGACAGTAATGAGAAGGGGAAAACCTTTGACTCAGATAAGAGATTCAAGTTTTAAACAGTAGCAGACTAAGTTTTCAGAATTGAAAAGTCCCAGAAAGTGAAAGAATCTGTTCCAGATATTGTTAAGGAACAGGTAAGGGCGATTCATTGGCTCACGTTGAAATCAATTGTTTAAGAAAAACGGTTCATTGAGTTTTGTTGAGGCCATAACCTAATAAAAACCAAATGTCATCCCAGTAAGAATAATCGAGTGAATCGAATGAATGGGAAGAGATGAAGCAATTGCAAATCATAGTTACATAAAAAATAGCTTTGGTAGATTTCTAGAGAGAGAACTGAGGTGACAGGTAAGGAGTTACTTTGTGGTGAGAGAAAGGGAGGGAACACCAACTTTGAGATTTTTGTAGATAAAATTGATGAATGATTATTACCATGAAAACCTGGCTATAAATTGTGTCTGGTCAGATGCACCTTACTATTTTTCCTCCGGAGACCTGGAATGCCAAGACCTTTTCTTTGTGGTAATGGCGAAGAAACTTCTGGAGCTTGTCACAGATTCAAATTGTTCTACCTACTTTACCCCCATGGCTACTGTGAGTTTTCTGATCCCAGATCATCAGTCCAGTTCTGACTACATTCCTTGCTTTTCTACTCCGGAGCCTGTGTCCTCTGAATTCTCACCCTTTGCCCTGAACTCTAGTAACTGTGTTCTCTCATTAATCTTCTCCTTGCCGACCTAGCTTCTGACCCAATGATTAGGCTTACTTCTCACATCTATTTATACTCAGTTGTGCTTGCTTGTTGCTTAGTTTCTAACCTCACTGATTCTCATCTTGAACTTTAATTATGAGCGTTTCTGAAAAATTTCCTGATGGCTGAATCCCTAACCTTATTGAGAGTTTGAAGTCCTCCATATTTCTGGCTTTCCCAGTTCCAAATTCTAGCTCTTTTTTAACGCTCTGCTACCATTACCATCACACACAGTCCCAGCATTGAGAGTTACCATTTCATTTTCACTTTATTGACTTTTGTTTTTCTTGATACATCTCTCAAATGCCTTGTTTCTATGTTATGTGAAGTCGCTGTACTCTAGAACAAAAACTTTACCATAGCAAAATTGTCTTTTCCAAGGCCCAGTTGATGACATAGTTATAGTGTCTTGTTTATAGAACTACAAATACACTTCTACACTAAATAATTCTGTCAAAAAGAATGAAGTTTTAATCATTTGGATTTGGTCATGTTAAATTCTCTGTGAGCAGCCATCATTAGTCCACAGATATAATAACATATTTATGTGGCCGTTTGTATTCTTCTTAATGTATTTGGGAGTAGTCCTATTCTAAGTAAAGATTGTTGTATTTCTGTTTCTCCCATTTTCTTAAATGTGATCCATCTTTTTTCCTTTCATCATTTTTATGCTTGTTTTGCATACATTTTACAATCCCTTTCTGACCGTGATATTTATTCTCACCATCCTTAAGAGTTCCTCTTTGTATCTTTAAAAATAATATAACTTAAGTGCTGGGTGCTCCATGACCTTATATTCTTCCTATTTCTGTGCCTTACCCATCCTTTTCCAGATTTTTAGATTCTTATCCATTACTGTTATAAACTGAAAAAGTAATTGATCTGCCTCCTGATTTTCTGCCTGCTGTTTTCTTTTTTAACCTGCAAGAGTTCAAGCAGTAAAGCCAGGTGTATTACCGTATAAATGTGTGTGTACTCTCTGTACTTTTTTCCCTTAGTATCTTCTATATTGGACATTTATCATTAGATTTTTTAAATACTAGGTATAGATAATTATCTAGTATATGCATGTATATTTTCAAATATGAATGAGGAGCACTCTGAACAAATTATAATGACTATTTCCTCTGGTTATATTCGAATATGGTTACAGATACCTTTCACTTTGTACATTATCCTTTTCTGTATTGTTTAAATTAAAAAAATAATGATATCCTAAAATCTAACAAATAATGCCTTCATATTCTCTGTAGCAATGGAATTTTTGAATGATTGATTTGATTTCCTACCAGCTCAAAACTAGGGTGATATAAAACCACTTAGGAAAAGTTTCCATAGCTTTACACAGAAAGTGGCAAATTTCAGCTTGTCTGAATGACAGGCGAGGTATTTATTTTTTTCCCAGTCTTTGGTGAGTAGATGATAGTGCCTCACAGAGATGGAAGTAAAGAATGGGTTTATTACTTTTAGAGTGCTTATACCTGCCCACTGACCCTTAAAGTTATCTTTTCCTTCTCCGATTTTTCTTGTACCTTGCATTACTATTACACTGATGGTAACTTTTCTTACTATCCAGGATTCCAATGTTTTCCCTCTTCTTAACTTGTCATTGTTTCAACCAGTTCTGGGTATGGGGAAACAAACTAACATGTCTGTTTAACGTACTTTTGTTTAATATTTTTAGGCTGTATTTAGGAAGAGTCTAAATAAGACTGCATCTTCCTGCTTATTTAAAATGGTTTATCAATAGATGTTTGGATCAAGATGGAAAAAAAAGCATAGCTAGTAAACACATTTATTAATTCTTCTGTTTATTCTTTAATTGTCAAAGGTATTTCTTTGCCTAAATAGAAGCAGACTAGTATAAATTACAAATATACATATTTGTAAATACATTTTTATTTTTAATAATACATTGTAAAAATTTACAGTTCTTTCATTTCATGTTATGAAGTCAAACTCATCCAGTACTTTTGACACACCACTCTTAAAAAGTACGTGAGATTTTATTTAAGTAATCAATCAACTTTAGAAATAGGGTATAACTTCGTTTTTTTCCCCATGGCAATAATGAAATACTTAACAGAAATGTAATTACTTTGGTTTCCATCAATACTGGTATTTGTTCTTGGTTTTTCAGAATTTGTCAGTGAATTTATCATTATAAGCATTTCATATTTTCAAGAGTTAAATTGGAAAGGATAGGCAAACCATCACTTCCATAATTTTTTTTACACTTTTAAAAGCTACTGATTTATGATGTTGCTTTATAACATTTTGCTTTCTTTTTCTTGTCTCTTTTTCTCAAATTGCTTTAGGTTGTAAAGGCAAATTATCGCTAGTATTGTCCTTTACCTACTACTACTTCTATACCTGATAATTACTCTTAGGTATTGTTTGTACACATGAAAAATTCAAGGTATTTTATACTCTGATAACAATTTAATTTCAATTTCTTCATTCACCTCTCATAAAATCATGTAACAACAAAGTAATGAACTAGCTATATTTAGCTTACTGGTTGAAAGTTCAGGCCCTTAAACCAGAATTTTGGCTCTGTCACTTACTAATTGGGTGAATGTGACTAAGTTAATCTCTCTGTACCTCAATAGTTTCACCTGTAACCTGATAACATATGGTGAGGAATAAATGAGTTGACATATGTAAAGTGCTTGAAAAAGTAGTTATCATATCGTAAAAGCTCAAATAAATGTAAGCCGTTACATTAGAGTCTCTTAAAATCTCTGAGAAGAGAGCCTGCAGAGAAACTAGCTAGATGAACTGGTATGTTGACTATATTTTTTATATTAATTGGAAAGATCATCATGGAGGAGGACAGCCCAAGATGGTGGCTTAGTCAGACATACCATGCCATCCCCCTCCAGCAAAGATATGGAAATCAAGTAAAACAGATACAGATGACAATTCTGGAAATGTGAGCATCAAAACAAAGGATGAAAAATTAGATCAAACGCCAATTCAAAGGAGAAACTAAACAAAAACAGCAAATGAGGAGAGTTATGAATCAGAAGTGTCCTGCCAGCCGGCCCAGTGCAGTGTGACTATCTTGAGACAAAGCAAGCAGTTGAGGAGCACATGAAGGGAACTTCATGGAATTGCCAGTAGGAGAAAAAGAAACTGTATAGACAAACCAGGAGTGTTGCAAGGTGAGTAGGACATGAACCTGATTTAAGAAGGAAAAGTACAGGAAGGTGGGAGACAGCTCCAGGGATCCTGGTGAGCACAGAAGAGGGAGGAAGCCAGGAACCAGAGACAGGACTACTTACCAGTGGCAATCCCTACCATTAGAGTGAGTGGCACACACACAGTGGTGCATCCATAGAGTGTCAGCAGAAGGTCCCCCGACTGACCAAACTCTGGGCAGCTCCCATCTCCTTCACACATTTGGTCAGGGCCAGGTCCTGACTGCTGGCTACAGCCTACGGGAAGTACACCAGCACCCATGCCCAGTAACCAGAGGAACACACTTCCCCCTGCCTCCTCTCCCTCCTGGTGACCAGCACCATGAACCCCCACCCACCCCCACTACTGCATCTTCCCAGGGACAGTGGTACGAGTTCCTTCTTCCCCTCCACCCAGCCCTGCCTTGTCTGCAACTGGCAATGTGCACCTGCCTTGTCCCCCACACTGCTGCCACACCACCCACCAGGTGAGTGGCAGTGCACACACCTGCACTGCCAGACCAACAACTGGTGGCAGCATGCGCCCACCCTGCCTACCTCCTTGCCATCCCACCCACCTAGCAAGCAGTAGCACACACTGCTGTACCTGCTCTGCCTGACCTCCCACCACCCCACCCATCCAGTGAGTGGCAGTGCGTGCTCCTGCGCCACCTAACCAAGAATCAGCAGCGATATGCACCCACCCTACCTACTCCTACCATCACCTCACTCGCCCAGTGATTGGCTACATGCACCCATACCACCTGCCCCCCTCCCACTATCCCCCCTTCCGTCCTGCCATTGTTGTCCCACCTACCTGGCAATAGATGGCGAGTGCTCCCATGCCACCAGACCACTGATCAGTGTTGCACACCTGTCCCACCTACCCTGATATATCAAAACAAAACAAAATAAACAACAACAACAAAAAGTCAGGACAAAACAAATACACAATCAATCAATAATAACATAAATAATGTCTTAATGTGTTGGAGATAGCAGACAATAACAAACCATAGGAAGAAACAGGATAAGATGGCTAAAAGAATTGAGCAAGTCAGATGGAAAGAGACCCTTTAGAACTATCTGAGAAGGAATTCAAAAGACTTGTATTTAGGATTTTCAAAGAGATCAAGGAAAACACAGGGGAAAAAAAAAAAAACAAAAAAAAAAACCCCTAGAAGAATTCAGGAAAACAATACCAGAACAAAAAGATAGACTCAATAGAAAATTAGAAACCATATGAAAACAACAACTAGAAATTCAGGAGATTAACAATAAAATATCAAGAGATAACATAATGGAAGGACACAGAAGTAGAATTGAATCAATGGAAGAAAGAAGTAGCAAACTAGAGGACAAATCCTTTCGTACTGATTTTTTTGATGAATGATCCCAAAAAAGAATGAAGAAAGTCTAAGAGTGGGACATCACCAAGAGGAATCATTTACATATAATTGGAATTCCAGAAGAGGAGGAGAAAAATAAAAGTACAGAAAAAATATTCAAACATACATTGGTAGAAAACTTCCCAAATATCATGAAAGACAAGAAGTTTCCATCCAAAAAACTCAATAAACCCCATACAGGATAGACCCCAAAAGAAACTCAAAGACATAACCCAACTTTCCAAAGACAAAGAGAATTCTGAAAGCGGCTTATAAAAAATGAAGTATCACTTACGAAGGGGCACCAATAAAACTAAGCAGTGATTTCTCATCAGAAACCATTCAGGCAAGAAGGCAATGGGATGATATATATAAAATCCTGAAAAAAAAAAGAATTACCAAACAAGAATCATATAAAAAATTCTTGTTTGGTACATATATCCAGCAAAATTGTCTTTCAAAAACAATGGTGAAACTAAGCTATTTCCACATAGGAAGATATTGAGAGAATTTGTAAAAACCAGAAATATTAAATGGAGTTCTTCAGAGAGAGAATCGATGACATCAGACAACAACCTGAGATAAAGACACATGATAGAATTACCCAGATACCAACCCAGATAAAGATTTCACAAAAGTAAAATAAAGCTACAAAACTGGCTCTAGGGAACCAGAGTTATTAAGCTGTGAATGAAGACAGCTGTAAAACATAAAGGGGGAATAAAAGGTGTAGTTATAGAACTTCCATACGAAGAAGAGGTCAACGTAATTTTACATATAACAGACTGTTTTAAATTTAAGAGGATAAAGGTAAACGTCAGGGTAACCACAAAGAAAATTAATAAATCTACTCACCAAAATAAAGAAAATGAAAATAAAAAAGACTCAGAGAATACAAAAACAACAATGATAAGTAGGAAAAGAAAATCCACCTACAAAAATATCTCAGTGCAGAAAATTAAGAGGAACAAAGAAACTATTAACAATAAAAATAGTATAATGAAATGATAACAAAATTAATTTTTACCTATCATTAATCACACTGAAGGTAAATGGATTAAATCCACCAGGCAAGAGACAGAGAGTGGCAGAATGGATAAACATGGCCCATCAATACGTTGCCTACAAAAGACACACCTTAGACACAAAGACATAAATAAGTTAAAAATCAAAAGATGGAAAAAAATATTTTAATGAAACAGTAACCAAGGAGAGCAGGAGTAGCAATAATAATTCTGGATAAAATAGGCTTTAAGTCAAAATCCACTATTAGAGGCAAAGACAGATATTTTACAATGATTAAAGGGTCAATTTACAAGAAGACATAACAATAATAAATACATATGCATCCAGTGACAGAGCTCCAAAATATATAAAATAAACCCTAACAGAATTGAAAAGAGAAATAGTTCCACAATAATAGTTATTAGGTTCTGTCGAGTCAGTTCCAACTCATAGCAACCCCATGTCCAACAAAATGAAACATTGCTCAGTCCTGTGCCATCCTCACAATCGTTGTCATGCTTGAGCCCACTGTTGCAGCCACTGTGTCAATCCATCTCCTCAAGGATCTTCGTCTTTTTTGCTGACCCTCCACTTTACCAAGCATGATGTCCTTCTCCAGGGACTGATTCCTCCTGATAACATGTCCAAAGTATGTGAGACATAGTCTCACCATCCTTGCTTCTAAGGAGCATTCTGGTTGTAGTTTTTCCACAACAGATTTGTTCGTTCTTTTAGCAGTCCATGGTATATTCAATAATCTTCGCCAACACCACAATTCAAAGGCATCAATTATTCTTTGAGCTTCCTTATACATTGTCCAACTTTCCCATGCATATGAGGCTATTGAAAACACCATGGCTTGAATCAGGCGCACCCTAGTCCCTAAAGTGACATCTTTGCTTTTTTTTTTTTTTTTTTAACACTTTAAGATGTCTTTTGCAGCAGATTTACCTAATGCAAAAATGTCTTTTCATTTCTTGACTGCTGCTTCCGTGGGTGTTGATTGTGAACACAAGTAAAATGAAATCCTTGACCACTTTGATCTTTTCTCTCTTTATCATGATGTCGCTTATTGGTCCAGTTGTCAGAATTTTTTTTTTCTTTATGTGGAGGTGTAATCCATACTGAAGGCTGTGGTCTTTGATCTTTATCAGTAAGTGCTTCAAGTCCTCATCACTTTTAGCAAGCAAGGTTGTGTTATCTGCATTATGCAGATAGTTAATAAGTCTTCCTCCAGTCCTGATGTCCCAATTCTTCTTCATATAGTCCAGCTTCTCAGATTATTTGCTCAGCATACGGATTGAATAGGTATAGTGAAAGGATACAACCTTGACACACACCTTTCCTGACTTTAAACCATGCAATATCCCCTCGTTCTATTCAAATGACTGTCTTTGGACCTATGTACAGGTTCCTCACAAGCACAATTAAGTGTTCTGGAATTCCCATTCTTTGCATGTTACCTGTAATTCGTTATGATCCACACAGTTGAATGCCTTTGCATAGTCAATAAAGCAGGTAAATATCTTCCTGGTATTCTTTGGTTTCAGCCAGCATCCATCTGACATCAGCAATGATATCCCTGAACAATAATAGTAGGAGAATTTAACACACCACTTTTGATGATGAACAGAACAACTAGAAAGGAACTCAATAAAGATACAGAAAATCTAAATAACACAATCAACCAACTCAACCTCATAGATAAATACAGAACACACCACCGAACAGCAGCACAGTACACATTCTTCTCCAATGCACATGTAACATTCTCCAGAATAGACAGTATTCTAGGCCACAAAGCAAACCTCAATAAATTTAAAAACATCAGCATAATGCAAAGCATCATCTCTGAGCATAACAGTAGAAAACAGTAACAGAAAGAGCAAGGAAAAAAATTAAATACATGGAAACTGAACAGCACCTTACTTAAAAACTATTGAGTCACTGAAGAAATTAAAAGTGAAATAAAAAATTTGTAAAATTAAATGAGAATGAAGACACAACATACCAAAACCCATGGGATACAGCAAAAACAGTGCTCTGAGGCAAATTTATAGCAATAAATGTACACCTATAAAAAGAAAAAATGTCCCAAATCAATAACTTAACCTGGCAACTTGAAAAAAAAGAGAAGGAACAGAAAAAGAAGTCCACAGTCATCAGAAGAAATGAAATAATAAAAATCAGAGCAGAAAAAAAAAAAAGAAAAGAAATAGAAAAACAATAGAAAGAATTGATGAAACTAGACGTTAGTTCTTTGAGAGGTTCAATAAAATTGACAAATCACTGGCCAAATTGACAAAGCAAAAAAAAATGAGAAGGTGCAAATAACCAAAACAAGAAATGAAATGGGCAACATTACAATAGAACCAACCAAGGTAAAGAGGATCATAGCAGAATATTATGAAAAATTGTACTCCAACAATTTTGAAAGCTTAGAAGAAATGGACAAATTTCTAGAAACATGCTACCTGCCTAAACTAAGACATAAAATACAAAGGTAGAAAATCTAAATCGACCCATAACAAAAGAAGAAATTGAAGATGTCATAAAAAAAAAAAAAAAAAAAAAACTCCCAACAACAACAAAAAGCTCTGGCCAGATGGCTTCACTGGAGAATTCTATCAAACATTCAGGAAGAGTTCCATAAATTCTACTCAAACAATTCCAGTATATAGAAAAGGAAGAAATATTCCCTAATTAATTCTATGAAGCCAGCATAACCCTGATAAGAACACCAGACAAAAAAAGAAAATTACAGACCAATATCCCTCATGAATACCAATGCAAAAATTCACCAAAAAATTCTAGTCAACAGAATACAACAGCATATCAGAATATAATACATCATGGTCAGGTGGGATTCATACCAGGGATGTAAAGGTGGTTCAACACTAGAAAATCAATCAATGTAATTTACCACATAAATAAAACAAAGGAAAAGAATCACATGATTGTCTCAATCAATGCAGAAAAGACATTTGATAAAATTCAACATCCTTTCCTGATAAAAATTCTCAGCAAAATAGGAATATAAGGAAAATTCCTCAACATATATAAGTACATATATACAAAACCAACAGCCAACATTATTCTCATCGGAGAGAGATTGAAAGCATCCCCCTTGAGAACTGTAACAAGACAAGGATGCCCATTATCACTACTCTTATTCCATATAGTACTGGAAATCGTAGCCAGAGCAATAAAGCAAGAAAGAGAAATAGAGGGTATCCAAACTGATAAGAGAGAAGTAGAACTATACTTATTCTCAGACGACATGATCCTATACACAGAAAATCCTAGAGATTCCACAGGAAAGTTACTGGAACTAATAGAAGGGTTAAGCAAAGTGGCAGGGTATCAGTCAACATACAAAAACCAGTTGGGTTCCTCTACACTAACAAGAACTCTGAAAAGGAAATCAAGAAAACAATACGAATTACAATACCCCCATCCCCAAGGATAAAATTCCTAGAAATAAATCTAACCAGAGACGTAAAAGACTTATACAAGAAAAACTACAAAACACTACTGCAAGAAACCAAAAGAGACCTACATAAATGGAAAAGCATCTCATGTTCATGGATCGGAAGATTTAACACTGTGAATATGTCAGTACTACCAATCCGAATCTCAACAACGTTCTGTAATGAAATGGAAAAACTAATCTTCAACTTTATGTGGAAAGGAAAGAAGCCCTGAATAGCTAAAGCAGTACTGAGGAAGAACAAAGTAGGAAGCCTCACACTTCTCCATCTCAGAACTTACTATACAGCCACAGTAATCCAAACAGCCTGGTACTGATACAATGACAGACACATAGATCAATGGAACAGACTTGAGAACCTGGAAGTAAGTCCATCCATCTGTGTACAGCTGATCTTCAACAAAGGATTGAAGTCTATTCAATGGGGGAAGAGAACATCTCTTTAACAAATGGTGCTGTCAAAACGGGATATACGTTTGTAGGAAAATGAAACAAGATCCACACCTCACACCATAAACAAAAACTAACTCAAAATGGATCAAAAACCTAAATGTTAAAGTTAAAATTATAAAGTTCCTGGAGGATAACATAGAGACAATCTAAGGGCCCTAATTTTTGGCATAAATATACTATCGATTATAATAAAAAATGCATGAACAACAGAAGATAAACCAGATAACCAGGACCTCCTAAAAACTAAATATTTATGGTCATCTAAAGACTTTACCAAAAGAGTAAAAAGAACCTACAGACTGGGAAAAAAATTTTTGGTAACAACGTATCTGAAAAGGGCCTCAAGTACAATATATATAAAATCTTCAACAACTTGACAAGAAGACAAACAAACCAATCAAAAAATGGCCAAGGGGCATGAACAGACACTTCGCTAAAGAGGATATTCAAGTGGCTAAGTAACACAAGAAGAGATACTTTTGATTATTAAAGAAAAAGAAAAAAACCAAACCCATTGTCATTGACTCGATTCTGACTCATAGAGACCCTATAGGACAGAGTAGAACTGCCTCATTGGGTTTCCAAGAAGCAGCTGGTGAATTCAAACCACTGACTTTTTGGTTAGCAAATGAGCTCTTAACCACTGTGCCACTAAAAAAAAAAAAATTAGATGCAAATCAAAATTACAATGAGATACCATCTCACAACTGCAAAAATGGCACTGATCAAAATAACAGAAAACAACAAATGCTAGCGATATTGTGGGGAGATTGAACTCTCATACACTGCTGGTGTGATTGAAAAATGGTACAACCACTATGGAAAATGGTATGGAACTTCCTAAAAAAGCTAGTAATAGAAATGCCTTATTGTTCAGCAATCCCACTCCTAGGTATTAGAGATATAAGAGCAGTGACAGGAATAGACATATGCACACCCATGTTCATTGCAGCATTATTCACAACAGCAAAAAGAGAAACAACGTACATGCCCATAACAGATGAATGTAGAAACAAATTGTAGTACACACATAAAATTGAATACTATGCAGCAATAAGGAATAATGATGAGTCTGTGAAACATCTTAAGACATGGATGGATCTGGAAGACATTATGCTGAGTGAAATAAGTCAAACATAAAAGGACAAATACGGCATGATGCCACTTTTACAAAAAGTCAAGAATAGGTTTACCACTTTTATAAAAAGTCAAGAGTAGGTATACACACAGAAAGGAATGTTCTTTGATGGTTACCAGGGATGGAGGGGGAGGGAGGGAGAATCACTTACTAGGTAGTACCAAACCAAAAAAACCAAACCTACTGCCGTCGAGTCGATTCCGACTCATAGCGACCCTGCAGGACAGAGTAGAACTGCCCCATAGAGGTTCCAAGGAGCACCTGGTGGATTCGAGCTGCTGACCTCTTGGGTAGCAGCCATAGCACTTAACCACTATGCCACCAGGTTTTCCTAGTAGATAGTAGTCGCGAGTTAATTCTGGTGATGAGAAAGGCAATGCACAATAAGGGAGAAGTCAGCACAATTTGACTAAGATAAATGAAGACATTGAGAGGTACACAAGAATAAAGGACAATTACGGTAAATACAATAACATATACAATTTTGCAATGACAGTAGTAACAAGCAAAAATATGTGAATGGCTATAGGGTCACTATGAGCTGGAATTGGCTCGACAGCAATGGGTTTGGTGTTTTGGTTTTTTACATCTACCCAGTGACCTTGAGTTGATTCTGACTCGTAGCGACCCTATAGGACAGAGTAGAACTGCCCCATAGAGTTTCCAAGGAGCACCTGGCGGATTCGAACGGCCAACCCTTTGGTTTACATAGGTAGATATCCTGGGTAGATATATATGCTATATGGATGTGGGAAGGCATATGAGAGCACACGCGCGCACATATATAGGCATATTTGTGGGCTTACGTATGTCGTTGTTGTTAGGTACCATCGAGTGGGTTCCGACTCATAGTGACCCTGTGCACAAGAGAACGAAACACTACCTGGTCCTGCGCCATGCTTACAATCATTACAATGTTATGCTTGAGCTCATCGTTGCAGCCACTGTGTCGATCCACCTCCTTGAGGGTCGTGTTCTTTTCCGCTGACCCTGTACTCTGCCAAGCATGATGTCCTTCTCCAGGGACTGATCCCTCCTGATAACATGTCCAAAGTATGTAAGACGCAGTCTCGCCATCCTTGCTTCTAAGGAGCATTCTGGTTGTACTTCCTCTAAGACAGATTTGTTCATTCTTTTGGCAGTCCATGGTATATTCAATATTCTTCGCCAACACCACAATTCAAAGGTGTCAACTCTTCTTCAGTCTTCCTTATTCATTGTCCAGCTTTCACATGCATACGATGCAATTGAAAATACCATGGCTTGGGTCAGGCGCACCTTAGTCTTCAGGGTGACATCTTTACTCTTCAACATTTCGAAGAGGTCCTTTGCAGCAGATTTGCCCAATGCAATGCATCTTTTGACTTCTTGACTGCTGCTTCCATGGCTGTTGATTGTGGATCCAAATAAAATGAAATCCTTGACAACTTCAATCTTTTCTCCACTTATCATGAAGTTGCTCATTGGTCCAGTTGTGAGGATTTTTGTTTTCTTTATGTTGAGGTGTAATTCGTACTGAAGGCAGTGGTCTTTGATCTTCACTAGTAAGTGCTTCAAGTCGTCTTCACTTTCAGGGCATATGTATATACGTGTTTATATGTGCTGCATATATATTCATATATACAATAAAGCATATGGGGCCACAGTTATGGATACTTCCTAGACATATCCAAACACCTTGTGGGATTGATTTACTGGGCTTGAAGGCTCAGGACCATAGTCTTGTGGGATAACTAGGTCAGTTGGCATAACTAGTTCATAAAGATAATGTTCTATATCCTAGTGTAGTGAGTAGTACCTGGGGTCTTAAAAGCTTGCAAACAGCCATCTAAGACACAACTACTGGTCTTCCCATCTGGAGCAACGGAGAGTGAAGGAAACCAAAGACCCAAGGAAGAAATTAGTCTACAGGACTAATGGCCATGCAAACATAGCCTCTTCTAGCCTGAGACCAGAAGAACTAGATGGTGCTTGGTTACCACTACTGACTGTTCTGACCAGGGACATGATAGAAGTTAGCAGTTAGAATGGGAGAAAAAGATAGGCCAAAACACAAGTTCATAAAAAAAAAAAAAAAAAAAGACTTACTGTACTGATAGAGACTAGAGGAACCCCTGAGATTATTGCCCTAAGATACACTTTTAACCTGGAACTAAGCCACTCCTGGAGGTCACCTTTTGGCCAAATAATAGGTTGGCGTATAAAATAAACATTAATACCTATGAGAAATGTACTCCTTTAAACAATCAACTATACAAGACCAAATGGTCAACATTTACCCAAAAGCAAAAATGAGAAGGCAAGGAGGGGCAGAGAACTGGATGGATGAAAATGGAGAGAGTGCTGACACATTGTGGGGACTGTAACCAGTGTCACAGAACAATTTTTGTATGAATTATTGAATGGGAATCTAATTTGCTGTGTGAGCTTTCATCTAAAACACAATAAAATATTTTATATATATGTATCTCATCATGGAAAAGGTGAATCTTAAATTTGGTCTTGAGGAAGAGCCAACATGATTTTTAGAAAGAGCCTGAGCTTTGATGTAAGGCAGGCCTGGCTCAAAACCCAGTTCTGTAATTCACCAGTTGTATAATCTTGGCAAGTTCCTTAACTTCTCTGAACCCTTAGTTTCACCCTATGTAATATGAGACAATGATATCTACCTTCTAGGGTTGTGGTGAGGATATTTAATTTTTCATAGTAGACACTCAATAAATGGAGTCTATTTTCATCATTATTTGCTATACTTTATATTAAGTCTTCACATCTCTAGTGTATGTACACGTAATGTAAATTACTGAGAAATGCAGAAAATACAGGTAAAATTTACAGAGCTTCAAAAGTAAAATTTTAAAAGTTTAAGGTATTTTTAAATAGTGAAGAAATCGAGATTTAGGTTATATCCATGTGGCTTATGTAATAGTTAAACTAATAACACAGATGATTTTTTTTTTTTTTAATTGTATAGGATCCCTCCACGTCTAGAAGACTGCCAAGACTGCTCACTGGCTATGCAGACATAGGAAGAAAACTAGCAAATGTTTCTGAGTAATGATTAAGCAAGAGAACATATGATCTCCCTGAAAACAAGACAAGCAATTCTTTAAGAAACCTTAAAATGACCACTGAACTCTGACCCAGAGCCCAAGGAAATGTTATCCCAGCAGTACAGCTGTGAGCTAATTAAATAGCCTGGACTGTGGTGCTGATCTTTAGCACTGCATTTATGGAATTAATTCCAAGGACATGTTATTAAAGCCTGGAATTTATCAGAAGAAGGCAGCCTCTTTTTCAAGCAGCATTTTAAAAATTAACATACTGGATAAGCTACTTATTATAGATGGTGCCTATGAGATCCTTCATAAAGATGCAAAAACCAAGCAATGAATTTCTTAGCAAAATAACGAGGCTACTGCACTCTGACACTCAAATCCTAAAATAGTACTTTGGATACACCGAAAGCACTTTCAGAAATAAATTTATATTCTATATGATTTTTTCTAAGAGTCTAAAAGTCATACTGATGACCACTAATCTGCTAGAGGAAACCCTGGTGGCATAGTGGTTAAGTGCTATGGCTGCTAACCAAAAGGTAGGCAGTTCAAATCCACCAGGCACTCCTTAGAAACTCTATGGGGGCAGTTCTACTCTGCCCTATACGGTCTCTATGAGTTGGAATCAACTCAATGGCAGTGGGTTTGGTTTTGGTTTAATCTAGCATGGGTCTGGGTAGATACATGTCTGAGATATGTAGAGATTCAGTACTTAATTAGAAATATATCAGTAATGACATGTAAGGCAAGGTTATTCTAGATTACTACAAAATAAAATACTTTCCTTCTTAATTAATCTGTATAACTGGGCTGTAAAAGTTAAATTGACAAATCTAAATAGTAAAAAAAAATATTAGTACATGTTGAAAACTATTATTATTTAAGTATTACATATGGGCAGTAAAAGTAGACGTAAGGCTCAGAGACATTTAACGATGGGAAACATTTTTTGGAGGCCATAAGATATGTCACGTCATTTCAGGCACCTTGATATAGTGGATTCAAAAGACACAGAACAGGTCAGTGAATTCTTTGCATTCCTATCCACTCATCTCTAAAGTGATTCCTGTTAACAAAATGAGATGATATAGCAAGTTAAATAGTTTTGATATTTATAATGTAACAGGTAAAAATAATTACAAAAGACTAACAGGAACCTAGGCTGACAAAAGTTCATACTGAAAAACAAATAAGCGTTACCTATGAGTTATTTTACTTTCATTCATAAATTTAATATATGCATAAAGAATTAAGTAAAGCAGAGGGAACTTTTTATGATGGAAATTTTCTGCATATCTTTTGAAAGTTATTTTTAATTTTCATTTTGAATGATGAAAATTGTAAACATATAGCCCCCCCCCCCCCGAAAAACCAACAAACCCGTTGCTGTTGAGTTGATTCCGACTCATAGTGACCCTATACAACAGAGTAGAACTGCCCCATAAGGTTGCCTGGTGGATTCAAACTGCCAAACTTTTGGTTAGCAGCCATAGCGCTTAACCATATGCTACCAGGGCTTCCTCTAAACATATAGTCAAGTATATTATCACAGATACCTATGTATCATATCTACCTTTGAACTAGGGAAACAAGGAAAATCTGAGAATAACCTTTGTTAACAGGGCTGACTCAGCTGACTTTTATTTCTTTTTAAAGCATGTATACACATCTGCTGTTATTGTTCCACATGGGTTCTACCCGACTAGTTTCTAGACGGAAGAACAAGTCCTTCTCTAATACAGGAGCACCACACTTTGATAAGCGAAAGGCTGGAAGTTTGAGTCCACTCAGAGGCACCAGGGGTATCATTGCTGATGTCTGATGGAACCTGGCTGAAAGCAGAGAATACAGGAAAGATGTTTACCTGTGTTTTATTGACTATGCAAAGGCATTCGACTGTGTGGATCAAAACAAATTATGGATAACATGGTGAAGAATGGGAATTTCAGAACACGTAATTGTGTTCATGAGGAACCTGTACATAGATCAAGGGGCAGTTGTTTGGACAGAACAAGGGGATACTGCATGGTTTAAAGTCAGGAGATGTGTGTATCAGGGCTGTATCCTTTTACCATACCTATTCAGTCTGTATGCTGAGCAAATAATCTGAGAAGCTGGACTATATGAAGAAGAACAGGGCATTGGGATTGGAGGAAGACTCATTAACAACCTGTGTTATGCAAGTGACACAACCTTGCTTGCTGAAAATGAAAAAGACTTGAAGCACTTACGAATGAAGATCAAAGACCACAGCCTTCAGTATGCATTATACCTGTAAATAAAGACAACAAAAATCCTCATAACTGGACCAATAAGCAACACAATGATAAAGGGAGAAAAGATTGAAGTTGTCAAGGATTTCATTTTACTTGGATCTACAATCAACACCCATGGAAGCAGCAGTCAAGAAATCAAAAGATGCATTGCTTTGGGTAAATCTGCTGCAAAAGACCTCTTTAAAGTGTTGAAAAGCAAAAAAAGATGTCACCTTGAAGAGTGAGGTGCACCTGCCCCCAGACATCTGCTGCAAAAGACCTCTTTAAAGTGTTGAAAAGCAAAAAAAGATGTCATATGCATGTGAAAGTTGAATCACAAATAAGGAAGACTGAAGAATTGGTGCCTTTGAATTATGGTGTTGGCGAAGAATATTGAATATACCATGGACTGCCAAAAGAATGAACAAATTTGTCTTGGAAGAAGTACAACCAGAGTGCTCCTTAGAAGCAAGGGCAGAGAGGCTACATCTCACATACTTTGGACATGTTATCAGGAGGGATTAGTTCCTGGAGAAGGAAATCAGATTTGGTAAAGTTGAGGGTCAGCAAAAAAGAGGAAGGCCCTCAAGAAGATGGATTGACACAGTGGCTACAATAATGGGCTCAAGCACAGCAACAATTGTGAGGATGGTGCAGGAGTGGGTGGTGTTTTGTTTTGTTGTACATAGGGCTGCTATAAGTTGGAAGGGATTCCATGGCATGTAACAACTAACAGAGGCATCTCTAAAGAAAGTCTTGGCAATCTATTTCCCCAAAATTGGCCACTGAAAATCCTAGGGAGCACAGTTCTGCTGTGACACACATGAGGTGGCCATGAGTCAGAGTTGACTTAAGGGGAACTGATAAACTGGTATATTTTGATCAAGGAGTTGATTTCCTCTCTCGAGTCTCCAAACACCTTCCTAATTAATTCTAAGTAAGAAATGAAAGACTTTCTCAAGGATTGATCTTTCAAAGCTAATCGAATAAAAACAAAAAAAAGCTTATTAGCAGTGTTATTTTTGTTTGTTTGTTTTAACTAGCAGTGTTAATATTTTGAGCCAAGGCACAGAATTTTCTAAATATCATCTCCAGCTCATCCAAGCCAGACCCTTCTTAATAAGATGCCAAGGTAAGCACCTGCCCCTGCCCAACCACTGCGGCAACTGGTTGGTCAGTTGTGTTATTATGTTTAAAGTGTAGTTTGGGAGAGGCTCTAAGACAAAAATTAAACAACTTGATAATAAAATGAGATATCAGAAATTTTGGAGGGGATAGCTTTAGGAGTAAGAGATGATAGAAGAAATGAGTTACTCAGAAGAATTCTAGCGTTACTCTTAGGATTCAGGATAAGGGTAGAATATTGCTTGGTATACTATTACAGGGCTCCGGTAGTGTTGCTAAATAAATAAATGGGATAAATTTTAGATGGTAATGCTAAGGACTGTTGGAAGTGATGGTGGGGTAGTAGGAAAGCAAGATGGAATTAGAGGTAGAAAATTTGGTCCAAAGGAGTTTGTAGTCACCAAAGCAAAGATGATCAGAGCCTGTGCAACAGGAATTGAGAAGGAATAAGAGCAGAGGGACATTGAGAAAGATAAACGCTGGATCTTTTAACGGACTGACTACTCTGTAGCTTCCTGCTGGATTGTAGAGATGTTGAAGATAAATTCAGGCATAATAGCTGTCTCCAAATATTAGGGCTATTATTCAGAAAAGGTAGTAACCATTTGGGAAACAGTTATTCAAAGATAATTTTTTACTTAACGAAAGCAATCTCTCATGTCCATTCAATGATAAATACAGAGCTGGGGATAAAAGGCTCACAGTCTAGTGAAGAAGCAAAGAAGAAAACCTTTTATAATTCAGTGTGGTAAGCACCAGGTGAAAGGTATGCATATGAGCTGTGGGACTTTTCCAGAAAAAATGATGACTAAGTTGAATTATAAAGAATTAGTAGTCATTAGCTAGGCAAAGGAAGGGAAGAAACAAAGGCTTCTAAGGTAGAGGGAACAACATGTACAAACAGGGGGAGGTGTGAGGAAATGCCACCTTTTTACAAATTGCAGGTTATTCACTATGGCTGGAACATAGAATGAAAGTTGGATATGGAAATGAAGTTGGAGAGATCAGCTGGGACCAGAGTCTTCAATATGATGCCCAGGAATCTGGACTTTATTCTAAAGGCACCATTAAGGCATTGTAGGGTTTTAAGCAGGGGATGACAGGATCAGATTTGTATTTTTTAAAAATTACTCTGCCAGCATTATGAATTAATGGTGGCAGAGGGGGGAAGACAACTCTCCAAGAAGGCTGAGCTATTTCAGTAATGTAAGTGGAAGCGGTGAGGCCACAAACCAGGGAAGTAGTGATGAGGATGAAGATGAGGGGAAATAGGAAGGAGCTGGAATCCATAGGACTCTGACGTCAATTGAACTGGAGTGGTGGAAGGGTCACATAAAGGAATGACTCAAATTCTCATTTTTAGGCTTGGATTGCTATCCTTACAAAGCAATGAGTTTTCCATTTCTGGATATTAGAAACCTCCAAGCAGAACGTGCATAGTTATCTGTCAGAGACTTCTACTCTGAGGAGATGCTTGGATTTCCATCTCTAAGGCCCCTTACAATTGTAAGAAAAGTCTTATTTGCATTTTTATTACTAAAAAGTTAAAAATTGTTAAATGAACAATTTCTCTGGAGATGAAATGTGTAGATTTTCCCTTATTTCTGTAGTAACTTATACAGGCCCATAGAGATTTTCCAGTAATTGTGTAATATAATTGTCCACCTAAAAAAAAAAAATTTTTTTTATATGAGTAAATATCTAGACAAATTGTCTTAAATGTTGAGTTTAAAGTTTAAAATATGTGTATACACATGTCCCTCTCCCTTTCTGTCTCTGTATGTATATATATATAATGTTATATATATATATACACACATGAGAGTTGAAAGTTCTCTGTATATAAAGGTATATGCATACGGTTCCTATAAAAAGTGAAGATAAAACAAACTCCAAAGATTTAGGTAAAAGTATATCTTGGATCTAATATGAATCTTTCTGTATTAAGGCATTTAGTCCATCGGAAGCTGAATATTGTCACATCCAATCAATAGCCATTAATGGCGATTAGAAAGGAATTGATCTGGAACGGAACCAAAGGGAAAAATCAGTTTCCGAAAAGAAACAAAGACTTTATAATAAATACTCAAAACACAAGTTCATAAACAGTAAAAATGATTGAGCCCAAAATGGCCAATTTAGTGAGTAGGATAAAGAGCATAAAAATATCACTCATTCCTATTGGGCCAAAATACTGGACAATATTAGGAAGAACTATTTTCGGCGTCTTTCCATTTCCCCTTGCTGCCCTTTCTGTGTCATGTTTTGAATGCCAATCGCTCTCATCCTGCTCAGGCTCCCTATTCCTGGTGCTCCACCAGACCTCATTTTCCAACAGACCTGGGGCCTTCCTTTCTGCTCCCTGGTCTAGAATATTATCCAATTTAAGGTGCCAAAGACTGAAAAATTTAGAATATAACGTATTTTTACCTTTCTGCCTGTAAACCTAAAGAGATAAATGATGGTGTGAATTTCAGACACCTCCATTTGTGGGAGGCACATTTTTGGTTGGAGTGGAGGTAGCCCTTTGAGTCGGTCTTCAGATTAGAGAACATACAGGGAGCTGCGTGTATTTGTATGTGTAACACTTTTCTTCCAAACCCATTCCTTATAATGTTACACCTGAGATATCATTCAATTATTTTCCATGGTGCAAACACATATCTCTCTCGACCCTAAAAAAAAAAAAAAAAAGGGGGATGTGTAGCAATCATCTGGTTCACATTCTTACCACAATGATGACTCAGGGAGTTCATAGACATGTGACTCTCAGACTTTCCCCCATGTCATTTTTCCACTGTATCTCCTTTACTGTGCGTGCTAATCACAATATCCTTAGTGCAATAATTCGCAAAATTTTCCATGACTATAAGGAAGCAGAGTTTTAATGCAGCCCATGAACAAAAGTCCATTTTCTTTTGTTTTTTTGTTTCCTTGTTCAGCTGCCAAACTTGCTGATAGTAATTTACTGGGCAAAGAGTAAACTGTTATTCCTTTAATTGGCCTTTGCTGGATAATTCATAGTAGGCTTTTTGAAATGCACTTATTGTATAATTAACAGAGATTTGTGACTCTTTGGTAAGTCGTTGTTCATAAAAAGCTTTGTTTAGTAATTGCTATCACCTATTCTATTTAAATTTTTTTTTTTATTCTATTACTCTGTGTCTACAGCAGTCTTACCTTCAGAGATTGCTTTCTCCAAGTCTAAGCCTTCTCCTCTACCTTTGATGTTTCTAAGTTCCCTCTGAAACCTGGGTCTCTTCAAGATGCCAGTGGTTCTGCTGTTCTCAACTGTAGAAAATAGCTTCACAATTTTCAAGATTAGAATCAGCAGACATTGCTTCCCCACCTATTTCTCTCTTACTTGTGTAATTACCATATCCTATTGCTTTACAGTAGTCCTCCTACTCTAAGATTCAAAACTCTGATTTTGTAACTTAGGTCATTATAAAATCTATGCTAATGAACAATTCTGGTATTTAACGTAGTACTTAAAAATACAGTATTTATTAGAATTCAAGAATGTTTCCATCTTTTGTAATCTGTTACATATCTGCCTGGGCCTGTATGCTAAACTATTCTGCACTTGATCTCCAGACACTTTTTTCTTCTAATAGCTTTAAGCTTTTTCCTTAGGTCACTTAAAACTGTCCTACTTCTACCACAGTTCAATGGCACATTTCTGTTTTGTGTACTTGGGTCACTTACTTGTTCTCAAGTTTATGTTTCATTCTTATTCAGAAGGCACAGAACTTGCAAATGGCAAATGCAATCGATATCCTTTGTTATCTGGTAGGCAAGTAGCTAATTTAAAACTTAAGATAGTAGCATAAATTATTATACATAACAGTTATAAGTGGCTGAGTGCCAATCTTGTGCTTTCAGCTATAGAAAAGGAAATAATTTTCTTATAAAAAAGTAGTAACTATATACTGTTGGTAATAAAATATTCATGCTAATCATAATGGTAAGATTGTGAGAGTTAAAAACACTGATATCCTTATGTCACCATTTCTCCCCCATAATACTTAGTAGAACATGGGCCTAGATACAGAATCTAGAACATTTTTTCTTTCCAATTTTATTTTATAGGTCATTCTCATTCTTATTTTAACTAAAAAGCAAGCATTTTCTAAAACTATTTCTATTATTGGTGAAAAATTGTGTGGACACCTCTCTACTACTTTGTCAGTGGTAACCTTGCTTTTGTTAGAAGAATTGATTTCAATTGTTCAAACTAGATAGGGCAGAAACTAAGCTTGCTAAAAAAAAAAAAAAGATAGGTAAATCTAAATTTCTGAAGCATCTTTTTCTTTCTCAGTATAAACATTTAATTGTGCCAGGAGAAATTCTTCTGAAAAATTATGACACGCAATGGGATTGATTCTTCCTATAAGTAGGGCACTGAGAAAGGATCACTTTTTAAGTCTTTCTAAGTGGTGGCTCTATTCTGAGCGCTTTAGAATATTCCCTTTAGTCCTCTCTATATCCTACATATTATCATTCCTATTTTACAGATGAGAAATTGAGGCTAAATAAGTAGTCTATGGTTATACAATTAATATTAGAAAAAGCCAGAGTTACAACAGGGGATGATTCTAAAGTCCTCTTCATTTTCTTAAATTAGGCCCTTTTTACTCATTCTTAGGGGGAAAATCAGCCTTGCAATATATTATAAGGCCTATCTAGAGAGCTTCATGGCTTCGTGCGTAATGGTGTGGGCCCTGGGGATGAACTGTCTGGATTTAGAGCTCAGCCCTATCCCTCACTAATTGTGTAATCTTGGGCAATTACTTGACGTCTCTGTGCCTCGGTTTCTTCAACTATAAAAAGTGGGTGATTATAATAATATCCATGCTGTAGTGTGGTTTTTGAGGACTAAATAAGAGAATACATATATTCAACAGAGTGGTTAATAGTGGTTTCATAGATACTGTTTTCAAATAGTTTGATTTTCCTGTAAAAATTGATCTTTTGTGGATAGAGAAAAAAATTGGGGGTTGTAAGTTATTTTCCTTGTGCTATTCACATCTGGCCCATTTAGCAACTAGTGTTCTGTTTTAGAGCATTACTCAGTTTTACACGCTCATTTTTTTTTTCTTCATGCATTATAGATTTATGGCCATAAATTCTTTACTAATTCTCCCTTTGAGCGGTGGAATCTACTTCTCCTTCCCTTGAACGTGGGCTAAACTTAGTGACTTACTTTATGAACAGAAAGTGACCGAGTAATGTTTTGAGTTTTGAGGCTAAGAAATAGGAAGCCTTGCAGCTTCTGCCTACCTCTTGGAATGCTTGCTCTGGGAGCTCTCACTTACCAGGTAAGAAGTCTGACTGCTGAGACTTCCATGTTGGAAAGGCCACATGTTGACACTGGTCAGGAGGCCCAGCTAAGTCTAACTTTCCTGTCATCCCTGCCAAAGTGCCGTACATGTAAGTAAGGCTGTCTTGAACCCTCTAGACAAGACCATCTACCAAGTGAATACCATTGAGGGTCCTCAGTTGGCAGAAGAATCTTCCAGCTGAGCCCTGCCTGAATTCTTGACCCACAAAATCATGAAATATAATAAAATGGTTGTAGGTTTTGAGTCACTAAATTTTGATATAATTTATTTACATTAAAAAAAAAAAAAACTTTTTGCCGTTGAGTCGATTTCAACTCATAGCAACCTTATAGGACAGAGTAGAACTGCCCCATAGTGTTTCCAGGGAGTGGCTGGTAGATTCAAACTGCAGACATTTTGGTTAGCAGCCAAGCTCTTAACCATTGTGCCATCAGGGCTCCAATTTATCAAGTAGCAATGTAAAACTAAAATATTCATTTATTAATTTATTAAGCAATTATTGTGCCAAGGACATTTCTAGGCACTGAGGGGTACATCAGTGAACAACCTAAGCAAGATCTGTGCTCTTATGAAGCTTACATTCCAGTGAGGGAGATAAGCAATAAAAAAAGTAAACAAATGAACATATATGCTAGTTTCAGGTATTCATAAATATTATAGAGAAAAATCAAGCAAAGTAAAAAAGACAGACTGACTGACAGGGGTAGGGTAGCCCACTACCCACTGCCATCGAGTTGATTCTGACTCATAGCGACATTATAGGATGGAATAGAACTCTCTAATAGAATTCCCGAGGAGCGCCTGGCGGATTCAAACTGCCGACCTCTTGGTTAGCATCCATAGCACTTAACCACTACGCCACCAGGGTTTCCAGGAGTAGGGTAGGTGTGGCTATTTAGATAGTCTGGTTAAGAAAGTCGTCTGTGAGGACATCTTGTATGAACAGAAATCAAATTGAAGTTTTAAAATTATGTACTCCCTCTCTCATTAATCCATCCATCCATTCTTTGAACATTTATTCGCCACTACTCTGTGTCAGGTACTGTGCTAAGTATTGAATAAGATAATCATTAAATTCTTGTGAGGCAAACAGACATGTACAGATAAGTAACAGCATCAGCTGGACACATTATCAAAGAGGTATGCACACGGAGCTTTGAAGCACAATAAAGGGGCATTTGGTCCAACCATGTGGAAGCCAGGAAGATATGGTGCTTCTTCAAGTAATATGTTTTTCAAAGGCATCAGCTTGGGAGATAGTCATTCAAATGATGCTGCTATAGCTCAAAACACACCTGGAGCTTCTCTTTTGCTATTGTCCACATAAGAATGCAGACCATAGGCACTGAATAGGTATTTTTTAAATTAAAATTGCTTTAAGATTCAGTTTATAAATCCTACAAGAAAATCTTTCTTGCTACTTGCTTCTCCTCTCTCTTGAGCCACAATGGTCTTACATAGTATGGTCATTCATTTCCCTTATTCATCAGACTTGGCCCTGAATATTTTTTTCCTGCTCCTCCAAATCAGGCTCGTCCTGAAAGAATGAAGATTTGTTGTTATGGACGATATTCAAAAGAATGTCTTGTTCACTTTAAAGAATGGTCCAAAAAAGAAGTGTTAAAAATATTTTTAGCAGTAGTAACAGCAGAGCCAGCATGAGTACAGGGCCTCCTGAGTGATTCATTTGAAAGATGCATCATTCATTTGGATGTTTAAGTGGTGTTATGTTTCTGCTTTTTGAAGAAGAGCAATTGCATATTACTTTATAGTCATGCCATGCTTTCGGGGGTGTTCATTCAGGTGAGCTTGATCTCATATGTGCCCACAATCTAAACCATCTTCTAATATTCCAATGATTTCATCAAATATGTCTTCTACTTCAAACATCTGACTGATTTCTCATCATCTCTACCCCCAAAGTTCCCTAGACCCTAAAATTATGTTTGTCCTAATGTAAACTAATTTTCTTCCATTTCTAACGTTTGCTTCTCCAAATGTTCTAAAAATCTCTACTCAATGATGAGTATTACCACCAGTCTAGTTGCTTAAGCTGAAAGCAGAGAATACCAGAAAGATGTTTCCTGCATTCAATTGTGTGGATCATAATGAATTATGGATAATATTGCAAAGAATGGGAATTCTGGAACACTTAATTGTGCTCATGAGTAATCTGTACATGGGTCAACAGGGAGTCGTTTGGACAGAACAAGGGGATACAGCATGGTTTAAAGTCAGGAAAGGTGTGCATCAGGGTTGTATCCTTTCACCATATCTGTTCAGTCTGTATACTGAGGGAATAATAACAGAAGCATAACGGGGCATCAAGATTTGAGGAAGACTCATGAACAACCTGTATGCAGATGGTACAACCTTGCTTGCTGAAAGTGAAGAGGACTTGAAGAACTTACTGATGAAGATCAAAGACGACAGCCTTCAGTATGGATTATACCTCAACATGAAGAAAACAAAAATCCTTACAACTGGACCAATAAGCAACATCGTGATAAATGGGGAAAAGATTGAAGTTGTCAAGATTTCATTTTACTTGGATCCACAATCAACACCCATGGAAGCAGCATCAAGAAATCAAAAGACACTTTGTATTGGGCAAACCTGCTGCAAAAGTCTTCTTTAAAGTGCTGAAAAGCAAAGATGTCACCTTGAGGACTAAGATGCGTCTGACCCAAGCCGTGGTGTTTTCAGTTGCCTCATATGTATATGAAAGCTAGACAGTGAATAAGGAATACTGAAGAAGAATTGACACCTTTGAATTGTGTTGGTAAAGAGTATTGTATATACCAGGGACTGCCAAAAGAATGAACAAATCTGTCTTGGAAGAAGTATGACCAGAATGCTCCTTAGAAGCAAGGATGGTGAGACTATGTCTCATATACTTTGGACGTGTTATCAGGAGGGATCAGGTCCTGGAGAAGGACACCATGCTTTGTAAAGTAGAGGGTCGGTGAAAAAAAGGAAGATCCTCAAGGAGATGGATTGACAAAGTGGCTGCAACAATGGGCTCAAGCATAGTAACAACTGTGAGGATGGCGCAGGACAGGGCAGTGTTTCGTTCCGTTGTTCATAGGGTTGCTATAAGTCGGAACCGATTCGACGGCACCTAACAGCAACAGTTGCCTAATATAGAAAAGTGGAAGTCATTTTGGACATCTTCTGCTTCCTCATCTTTATAGTCAATCTCTCATGAAATACTGTTAATGCTACTTTCAAAATACATCTGAATTTCCAATCACCCTTCCTCCTATGATTGCCTTAATTTAGGGTTTTCTTAGTCTTTTCTTACATTATTGTCCCTTCTGCTTGGAATGCTTTTGCCACCTGGATTAACTGGTGAACAAGTTACTCAACACTCAGCTTAAGGTCACCTCTTTCATATTCCAGGAGCCCTGGGGGTACAGTGGTTAAACACAGGGCTGTTAACTGAAATATTGGCAGTTAAAACCCTCCAGCCACTCTGAAGAAGGGAGATGTGTCAGTCTGCCTCTATAAATACTTACAGCCTGGGAAACCCCATGGGGCAGCTCTACTCTGTCCTATAGGGTTGCTATGAGTCGGAAGTGACTCGATAGCATTGTTTTTTTGGTGCTTCTGTATTTCACAGCATCTTGTTTTTGTCTCTATAGTAGCCCTAACTACACTGTTGTTTTTATTGTTGTTAGGTGCTGTCAAGCTTATTTCTTCTCTTGAAAACCTCACGTTTTACAGCATAGAACTGCCCCATAGGGCTTTCTTGACTGTAATCTTTACAGAAGCACATCACCAGGTCTTTCTCCCACAGAGCTGCTGAATGGGCTCCAACTGCCAACCTTTTGGCTAGCAGCTGAGCATTTAAACGTTTGGGCCACCAGGGCTCCTTAAACCACATTATAGTATTATTCATTTGTGGTGAGGTCTGTCTTCAACTCCCCTTCCCCCCCACAACTGAGTATATTGCTTGGCATTCTATTAATTTATTTATTCAACTAACAAGTATATATAATACAGGGGGCAAGCAGTCTGCTGGATACTACTGTACAAAACAGTCGGGTCTCTGATCTCATGGGGCATATACTGTCAGGAGGAAGATAGACAATAAAGCAGGTAATTAAAGAGCAATGAGCATAATGATAGGTGGATGACAGGTAGCCATGGAATAAATAATGTAATTATATGGGATTATAAAAAGGTTTTCCTAAGGCATTTACATTTAATCTAAGACCTGAAAGATGAGTTTGAGCTCGCCAGATTTAGGAGTGGGAAATTGGAACTAAAAGGGAGAATATTCCATTCCGATGCAAAAGCCTGTGCAAAGACTCAGTGGTCACAGAGAAAGACCATTGAGAGGACTGAACAAAATGCTGTAAATCTATTTACCAGTAAACATTTACTGAATGAATAAGGTCTGGGAAATGAGGTCATCTGTAATGCTGAGTTATCTGAAGAACATAAAACTTTTTTGGTTTACTAGTATAAAAATCTTTTAAAGTAGCTTGTGGACTTCTCTGCATTATTCAACAGAAACCACGTAATTTTACTTTTATTAGACAATTTAGGATAATCAGCAATAACACCAGTAATTGCATTGATAGGACAGCCACGGTTAGTTGCCTATATTTAATATTCATTCCAACCTCTCTTTTCCTATGCTAACACTCTCTCAAATTTATTCTGCAAACAGTAGTCAGTGATTTTCTTCTTCTCCTTTTTTTAATTAATAATTATTTTCTAGACCAATATGGCTCCACAAAAGCTAGCCCCCTACTACCTACCTGATCTCATCTCTTACCATTCTCTCCCTCACGTTACTCGAATCACTCTGGCCTTCTTGCCATTCTTTGACATGTCAAGCTTTTTACTTGCTGTTTCCCCTACCTGTAAAACTGTTTCTTCAGATCCTCTCGTGATTTACTCCTTTGCTTTATGCATGTCACAGTTCAAATGTTACCTCTACAAAGTAGCCTTCCCTGTCCACTCTGACAGACAACCCCTGCATCCCATGTACTTATTGTGCCTTATATATGTTCATAGCACTTATTTTGCTTTGAACTTATATATTGTATAATGTCTCCCTGGTCTTGGATGTAATCTTTGTGATGGCAGAAATCTGTATTATTAATTGCTGTATCTCCAGTGCCCAGAACAGTACCTGACAGAAAATAGATGTTCAATAAATATTTTCTGGAACAAGAGCCTAGAATCTGAACATATCAGAGGACCTTACGAATCATCTAGGTTAGTGGGTTTCAAATTGTATCTTGTGAAGCTTAACTTATTAATAGGCAGTTGTTCCTAAACATAAAAAGGAGAGGGTTTCATCGTTCAATAACTTCAGGAAACAAACACACTGGTTAAAAAAAAAAAATGAACTTTAGGAGTTCTCTAAACTTTTATCATGCTAATGTACATTATGACTTTCTAGTAGGGAAATACTAGACAAAGATTTTTTACAGTATTTTTGAAATTCACTCACTATGAAATCTTGTTTGTGGGACTCCTCTATTAATCATCTATGGTGCAATGTGTTTCTCTTTTCATATGGTCTTTCTGGCCTTGGGTTTATAATTCTGCCAAAAGAATTGGTTATGCCATAATCTTGCAAAGGGATCGATTAGTTTACTATGCAAATAAGGCATGTAAAACCACCCAATAGCGTTAAGTGGCCTTGCAAAGAATTGGTGGATTACTATGCAAATTGAACAATTGTGGTCTGGGGGTGGAGGGATTCTTCAGTTTGTGGTCTGATTGGAAGGGCCATGCATTGAAACTAATAAGCAGCTTGCTTATAAGCAGCCAAACTGATAGAGGTTTTCAGAGAGGCATAGAGAGAGAGAGAAGAAGGGATTCTCCTAAAAGAGCTGTAATACAGGTCAAGAGCTGTAACACTGAAGATGGTGAGAGACTGTGCAAGACGGTGCAGCATTATGAGTGAAGAGAACCATGAGCTATGGTAGGCTTGCTGGGCTAAGAAGCAACATGACTGTGGTGGGCTTGCTGCCCCATGGAGAGAAATAGTTCAGCACCCTTGGGCAGGAGGTTGGCTGGTGGGGTGGAGTGCCTCTGGGTACTTAGTGGATCAAAAAGAGCTTAACACTTGCCTGAGAAGAGCAGAGGACTAGTGAGGCCTAGCAGCAGAGCAGAAGCCTTGGGAGTTGTGCAGGCTCACTGGGCAGCATGGTGGTAGCTGAAGGCAGAGAACTGCACAGGGCAGAGAGAAAGACCATTAATGGCTAGCACAACAGAGGGGAGCCGAGAGAGAGCTGTGCTGGTTGAAGGCTGCCCTGATGGATAAACTGCATCCTGTCTCCTGAGTTGTATCCTGTTAATTTCCTAATAAACCACATAATCATGAGTATGGTTTGGGAGTTTTGTGTCACCATTGCAACGAATTATTGAACCCAGCGAAGAAGTAGAGAGTGCCATTGTAGGGGGTGGCTCTTGTCAGAAATGGTAAAAAGTTGGAGAGTGGAGGTATAGCTGACCTCCACCTCACAGGAATCAGCTTTGTGCTGATCTTGATTCTCATTCCTCCTCCTGAATCTAGACAGGTTCTGATGCTGGATTACATCATCTCAGAAAGCCACTGTTTCATTAGAACATAATATGGTAAATATTGATCTAGTCTAACTTCTTCATTTTACAGATAACATTATTGAAGCTTAGGAACTTACCCAAATTCTAAGAGCGAGCTAGTTAGTCAAATAATTGCATCTTATATCCAGGTTTCTGCCCATTTAATCAATACCATTTTCACTGAATCACTTTTTTTACTTCTGTCTGTTACTTTCCTATAACCTTTCCTTTCTTCCCGTCTAATTTGCTGCTGTCCTTCTTCTGTTGAATGATAAAGCAAATATTCGTGCCTAAAGTAATAGTAAGTAGACTCTTATTAGGGGCCTTAAGTGTTTCCTTCTGATTGGAGTAATCAAATGCATGCATTTTGTGACACTTAGAAACCTTTCTTTTCTTTTGTTACTTCCAGAATCCTGACTGTGCTCTATAGAAATAAGTTGGCCGGATTCTGAGGGAGTCTCCAGTTAGGGGATATTTTACAGGAGAGAAGAATGTAGGGAAGGAAAAATAAAAAGGTAATGACTGAACATTGCCAAGTACATGGAGCGGAAATTATTATACTTCTATTTTGAGGAATAAACACTTGTTAATTAAAATGAGATTTAGTCTTTGTTAAGAAATATAAGCTATAGAAAAACTGAAAGCCTGGGAAATTAAACATATTTGAACAGACATACAAACACTACCAACTTTAATCAAGAACATCTGACTCATATAATGATTATTCTTTATGATATATATGTAATGAGTCTCAATTCTGTTTAATTATTCATGTAACCTTGAGCAACTCACTTAATCTTTCAGTGCCTTTCTTCACCTGTAACTTAAAGGGATTGAATTAAATCATCTCTAAATGTGGGGACTAGAGTAGGGGTGGAAAAGATTGTGATCTAAACGTGGGGTAGGCAAACTTTTTCTGTAAAGGGCCCCATGGTAATTATTTTATGTTTTGTAGATATATGGTCTATATCACAACTGCTCACTTGCATTTGTAGGATGAAAGCAGCCATAGACACCACGTAAACAAATGGGCCTGGCTGTATTTCAATAAATTTTTTTTTTTTAAACAAATAATGTGGATTATAGTTTGCCAATTTCTGGTGTAGACAGTCAACACACTATCCCTGATTTATATACATACGACCTGAAATTATTTCATGTAAAAATATGACCTGTTATATAGGCATGGAAGCAACTACTAGCAGCACTAGTACAATCTCCATTCCTTTCACATCTTCTGTTGCAGAAACCCCTGTACTTTTTTTTTTTTTAAAATCCTTGTCTTCCTTTTACAGGAGACTTTTTCAAGAACAAGAGCCCATTCTCCAACCCTAACACGGTGTTGGTGGTGGTGTCAGTGAAGAATACTGAATATACCATAGACTGGACAAAGGAATGAACAAATCTGTCTTGGAAGAAGTACAGCCAGAATGCTCCTTGGAAGCAAAGATGGTGAGACTACATCTCACATACTTTGAACTGGTTATCAGGAGGGATCAGTCCCTAGAGAAGGACATCATGCTTGATAAAGTAGAGGGTCAGTGAAAAAGAGGAAGGTCCTCAATGAGATGGATTGACACAGTGGCTACAACAACGGGCTCAATCACAGCAGTGATAGGATGGCGCAAGACTGGGCAGTGTTTGTTTTGTTGTACATGGGGTTGCTTTGAGTAGGAACTGACTCGATGACACCTAACAGCAACAACACGGCAGAAAATATCCCAAGATATTCTGAGGATTTTAAGGGTACTGATAAAACTAAATCATTCACATTTTGGACTTCTGTAAGTATATCGATTAGGAAGGTTTCAGCTGAAAGTAATGAAAAACAAGACCAGGAATGACTTAATTATCAGGGCATTTGTCATTGTCTTAAGAAGTTTGAAAGCAGGTGGCAGTTCAGTGACTCAGTGAAGGCCCTGGCTCTTTTCTTCTTGCCATTCCACCACCCTCAGCTTGGCTTTTGTTCCCCAACTTAAGGCCTCATTGGGACAAGATGGCTGCCACAGCTTCAGGCATCATTCCCTCACACAAGTGTCTAAAGCAGAAAAGGGGGGAAGGGAGCAAAAAACCTTCTTCTTAGGCATGAAAGAAAATCTTTATCAGAAACTTTCTAGTAGACTCCTTCCTGATTATAAATAGGTCACCTGCCTACTTCCAGTTCAAGCACTAACAACAGGAAATGGAGTGTACATGACTGCCTTAGACCAGGGGTTGGCAAACTATGGCCCATGGGGCCTGTCTTAGTTATCTAGTGCTGCTGTAAGAGACATATCACAAGTGAATGGCTTTAATAAAGAGAAGTCTAGTAGTCTAGAAGTTTGAATTCAGGGCGTCTGCTTCAGAGGAAGGCACTCTCTCTCTGTCGGCTCTGGAGGAAGGTCCCTGTCATCAATCTTCTCCTGGCCTAGGAGCTTCTCCATGCAGGAATCCTGGGTCCAAAGGGCCCACTTTTCTCCCAGCTCTGCTTCCTTGGTAGTATGAGGCCCCCCTGTCTCCCTGCTTACTTCTCTTTTATATCTCAAAAGAGATTGGCTTAAAACACAATCTAATCTTGTAGATTGAGGCCTGCCTTATTAAAATAACAGCCTCTAATCCTGTCTCATTAACATCATAGAGGTGGGATTTACAACACATGGGAAAATCACATCAGATGACAAAATGGTAGATAAGGACACAATACTGGGAATCATGGAATAGCCAAGTTGACAGATATTTTGGGGGGACACAATTCAGTCCATGACAGGGCCAAACACATCCTGGTACCTGTTTTTGTAGCTGAAGTTTTATTGGAACACAATCATACCCATTCATGTACCTATTGTCTATGGGTGCTTTTTGTTCTATAAGAGCAAAGTTAATTAATTCTAGTGGAGACCATATGGCCTGCACAGCCTAAAATATTTACTTTATGAATTTTTGCAGAAAAAGTTTGCCATCCTCTGACATAGACTAACTATGATTCATCCCCTAAGGCTGGGCACAAACAAAATCAGGGTTCTTTAACCAAGAATAAGCAGGAATGGCTTTTGGGAAGGCAACTAATAGTGACTTCCACCATCATTTATAACATCGTTTATATACTAAGCTAATGAAAATTCCAACAAATAGCCAAACAGATGTACCTTTTGAAAACCCCTTTCCAAATTTTCAGTTTGGACCCTTCTTGTTTGTGTTGCCATTCCTTTCAATCCTTAATAACATCCCTAGTCTCTAATGCCTTTTCTCTCAATACTTTCTTTCAGCCTTTGACAGTTTAAGAAGAACTCTTCAAGTGAAAGCCCCTGTAGGGAGCATAATGTGGGATTCAATAATTGAGTGAAACTGAATTTCAAAAAATTTCACTCTCCAACATATGATAAGGGTGCCTCCCGGCTTCCCACTTCACTTGTGTCTGATTTTCTTTCCTGGCAGGGCACTGTGGGCCTGGCTGGTATTTTCCTCAGTGTCTGAGCTACTCGCATCAGAGCTGAGGTAGAATCTCTGGAAAAAAGTGCCCTACAGAGATATTGACAAGCAATTAGAAAGCTTCCCACTAAATTCTAGGTAAAAACATGTGCCCATGTTTCAGAAAGTTTGAAGCAGAAGAAAGGGAGAAGCTGGAGGGATTCCCTGAGCTTTGTGAGTTCAGGTTCTATGACTTCGTGTGTTGCTTGTGAGTTTGTGCCGTGGCCAGTTGAAAGGACCTAAGAGAGTAGGAACTATTTCTTGTCATAACATAATCTCCTACTCTTCCCTCTGCTCCCAAATCCTACATCTTTTCATCCAGGTGCAGCAAAAGTAGCTTTTAAAAATAGAGGCACCGAACAAGGAACAAGGGTCTGGTACATGAAGGAGACTATCTCACTTTGTTCAACAGCCATTAGATGTTAGTTTCAACTTTTCAGATCTAATCTTATTGAGAGGTTTATCCTACAGTTTGATGAAAAACTAAACCAGTGTGAAATTTTGCAACACAGAATATCTATGAGTTAGGACACACAGACCTTCTATGACCCATTTTGTGGCTGAAACTTCAATTGAAAGAGGAGACGGTTCAACTGAATTGATCTAATTGCACCTCCTCTTTCCTTGGAAATAATAGCCCTGTAGGACAGGAAGGGTAAATAAGGCTTCCAGGGTTTAATGAAAAAAAATTCACCTGGAACTCTCAGCCTTCCCATTTCCCCCTGCTCTTCCTTGCTCATGTCCTCTCTGCAGTGGCCATTAAAAATTTGCTCCTGTAGCAACTGTCACTGTCCACACCCCCCCCACCCCACTCCCACCCTGCTCAATTGGCTCTGGTTCATCCACCCTTGCTCTCACTGCAGCTGCTAGTCCTGTCCTCACAGAGGTGTGGAAGGGGTCCCTCCTCACCACTGTTTACAGTTCTGTTTTTGGTTCCCCATGTTAGCCTGACTCTTAGTTTACAGTCACTGTGCCAAAGAATCTGGAGCATTTCCCAGGGGCTGAGCAAAAGGGAGCTTCAGTGACACAATATGTCTTGTAAAAATTTATTTCCTCACTTCTAATAACAAGTAGCACAGGATAGATTCTAGACATTTTGGCAGCCTCCTGCTCCACTTGGAGTGGTACACCTTCCCGTTTCCTTTTTGATGGGAGAATATCAGTTATGGCTTCCCAGGCTTTCCATCTCAATATTTCTCTCAAGAGGACTAGCAAGTTCAAGAGCAACTACAACTCCTGGAAGCCTTTACTTTTATCCCCAGTTACCAGTGTAGGTATGCTGATTGGATTCCCCTCGCTTCCCATCTTTTCTCATCCCCTTATCTCCAATACCCTAGTGTCTTAGAGTAAAGCCATTAACACATCATGTTTAACTTTGGCTTTTCTGAGGTTGAAAAAAAATGTTCTCTTCGTTTTCTAACTAATCACCTTTTCATTCAGAATTTCTCAGCTTCAGCACGTTAGCGACGTGGGACCACATTGTTGGTGTTAGTTGCCTTCAAGTTGATTCCAACTCATGGTGACTCCATAAGTGCAGAGAAGAACTGTACTCCATACTGTTTTCAAAGCTGTGACCTTTCAGAAGCAGATAGCCAGGCCTGTCTTCCAAGGCACCTTTTTGTGGGTTTGAACCACCAACCTTGCAGCTAGTAGTTGAGTGCTTAATCATTTATTCTACCTGGGAACTCTTGGAAAAACAGGGGAGGGGCTAAAGCGTGTGTGGTTGGATGCTGAGGTAGGGGTAGGCTCAATACTCATGGTTCTGGTATTCAGTCACTTAGTCACTTATTAAAAAGAGCCTTGATGGCGCAACGGTTAAGCACTCTGCTGCTAACTGAAAGGTTGGTGGTTTGAACCCACTCAGTGACTCTGCTGGAAAAAGATCTAGTGTTCTGCTGCTTTAAAGTTTACAGCCTAGAAAACCACATGGGGCAGTTCTACTCTGTCACATGGTATTGCTATAAGTCGAAATCTACTCAATGGCACCTAACAACAACATTCACTTATTAGAATTTTTTAAAACACTTTCTATGTTTAAGACAATTTGTTAATGGTACTGCAAGAGGCATAGAAAATGCTTTAAACGGTTAGTAGTACAGAGAGTGGTATAATTTTCTGCAGGTATTAATACATAGAACCGAGTGAATTTGAAATAGAATTTGTATGCCAGAGTTAGAAATTTGGAAATCATTCTCATAGAGATGAAATTTGAAGTTTTGTGAAAGGCATTCATTCCTTCAGTCAACAAAAATTTATTAAGACCACACAGCAACAACAGCATGTTTCTTGTGTCCCTGGATAGTACAAACATTTAAATGCTTGGCTGCTAACTAAAAAATTGTTAGCTTAAGTCCATCTAGAGGTACCTCGAAAGAAAGCCCTGACAATCCACTTCCAAAAAATCACCCATTGAAAACCCTATGGAGCACAGTTCTACTCTGATATGCTATGTGTTGAAAGTGACTTGATAATAAATTTTTTTTTTTATGTTCCTTGTAAAATATGAATAAGCAAAACAAAGGTCTTTGCCTTTATGGAGTTTATAACCTAGCAGGGGGAAACAGACAGTAAATAATTAGTTATTCATATGTTAGACTGTAATAAATGGTATAGAAACCAAAAGTAGAACAGGGTAAGGAGTATTAGGAGTCCCAAGCTGGAATTGTCAAGGTAGGCCTTGCTAAGGATTTGGCTTGCCCAGAGACTTGGAGATGAATCTCTGGGAGAGGAGTGTTCCAAGGCAGCTGGAACAGTGAGTACAAAAGTACTAAGGTGGGAGTATGTCTTAAGTGGGAGCATGTTCAAGGGACAACAAGGAGGCCAGTGTGGCTGGCACAGAGGGGTGAGGGTGGTAGGAGTTGAGGTTAGAGAAGTAAGGGAGATGAGATCATTTTAAGGACTTTCGTTTTTACTCCAAGGGAAATGGGACCGTGCGAGGTTTTAAGCAGAGTAGTGACATGATGTGACATATTAAAACAACAACAACAAAAATACTGTACATGTGGAAAACACACTGAAGGAGGCAAGGGTAGAAGCAGGGACACTCGTTAGGAGGCTGTTCTTTTAGTCTCCAGGCAAGACTTGGTGGTGGCTCGGACCAGAGTATTAGCAGTGGAGGTGGTAGGAAGTAGCTAGATTTTCTAAGATATATTTTAAAGGTAGAGCCAACAGAATTTCCTGAAGGATTAGAGGTGGGGTGAAAAGTAGAAGAGGGAGGAATGACTCCAGAGTTTATGACCTGAGTACCTGGAGGGAAGGAGGGCCATCATGGGAGCGACTTTGCATGGAAATTTTTTTTTTTTCTCTTAGGAAGATCAGGAGCTCAGTTTTGAACACAATTATCTCTGTTATCATTACACTGCATTTTAAAAATTGTACAAGTTAGGGGCATGGAAAGTATGAATCAATAATACAGTGTCTGTTATATAGTGCTGGCTCAGGGTGGGTGTGTCCTTTTAGATGTGGAGTGAAAAAGAGGATGCAGGATTGTGAGAATGCTTTTCATGGCCCTCACTTGTGCAACAGTAAAAAAAAAATTTATTGGGATAACAGAACTAATGGTTATCGAACTATTCCTATGTACCAAGCGCATTGCATGTTAACTCACGGCTACATGTGTAACTAACCCAACAGGAAATGATAAATTTTACTTAGAGGCTAGTGAAAGCAAAGGTGTAATTTCTTCCCTATTCAATCATGGAACCCTGTCTTCAGTCCTGGACTCCAGGTTGAGAGCTCTTTACAGTACTTTACAGTTTACAAGTACCCTCTACGTACATAAGTCATCTTCACAACAGTCTTAAGGGGTAGGGCAATAGGGTTATTCTTTTAATTCTCAGAGGGCTAGAGTGACTTGCCCTAAATAGAATTACCAGTTCAGAGTTCTAGGTTCTCTGAAATCAAGGCCAACAATTTTCCAATACTTTCCTGTTGCCTGATTTTTTATTTAGAACGTTTTCAAACCTACAAAACATTAGGATAGTACAATGAACACTTGTTTATCCTTTACCTAGTTCACCAATTCTTATATTGCCACTTGTGGGTACCAGCCATGCAGTGATAGAAGGAGCAGGAAGGGAGCCACGGGATCAGATAAGAGATGGGTGATTAGTGTGTTCCAGAAGTGCTGGGCAGGGCATATTATTCTGAAGCAGAAGGGCTACTTTGGTGACAGAAAAGTTTCAATTCTGTAATTTTGGGGTGGTCACAGTTTGTGTTACCCAAACTTTCCTTCAAAATGTTTTTTTTTTTTGGGTGGGGGGGAGAAGGTAAAAGAATTAAGATATATTTGATGTAAATCTGTTTATTAACCCCCTTCACTATTGTTTTCTATATTTTTTGCCTTCTTTTTCTTCCCTCTTGTTTTCTATTTTCATCTCTTTCTAGAGATCCCTTCCTTTAAAAAAAAAAAAAAAAACTGTCCTCAAAATTTCTCTTTGAATCTTCTATTTTCTCAATTTAACTCTTCCAGTTTACCAGTCAACTTTTTTCTTCCAGTTGATCTGTCCTTCTTGTTCTCATAGGTAGGATGAGGGCTTTAATTATGACAATGTCCTAGATTCAATTCTTCATATAATACAATACCTGAATTTTAGAAGATACTCATCTTAAAGGACATTACAATGTATTCTCAAACAATCATTGATTAGCTCAGTTGTCTAAAGAGTACTCTGGTTATTTTAAAATACTTCATTTTGTTAGCCACACCCTTTCTTTCTCCTTCTATAAAGCTGAAAAATAGGAAGCTGTTTTTTTTCTCTTAATTTCTTCTTGGTAGTTTCCAACCACATTTTTGCACTGTGGTTTCGTGTAAGCAGTTGTTGATTGTCAACTGATAAATGTTATGTACAGAAGAAATGCTTTTGAGGTATGGAAAGTGAGTGAAAGAACATTTGAGAAGACCTCTATTTAACTTTTCAAACATCGTTTCTATGGCAACAAAAATAAATGGATTTTCTCTACTGCCCTCACCCATCCCACGAACAGTTGTTCAAAGATTATTATCATGATCCACTTTATAACTTAAAATAGGGTGAAGACCTCCCCCCATTTTTCTTTGTCTCAATTTATTTATTTAAAATAAAATCCCACAAGGCTCTATCAACTCTTTCTTGAACAATTTACTACTCCAATGAGTAATATCAATATGATAGTGAGTGACAGTTTTAAATAGTTGATATGATTTTAAATTTAATTCTCAGAACCAGAGTTAGGGATGAGGCTCATTTACAAGGATGCATAAGGCCTTCTGTATTGGCCGTATAAGAAACTGCTTGTTGATGGCTTTCAGGAGTTTGGAAAGAAAGTGTAGAAGGAGACTTTTCTCTGTCCCAGGGTCCTTCGCTTGCTGCCATAGCCAGTTTTTTCAGACAAGGAATGCTATTTTCTTCCAAATATTAACCCAATTTCCACAAAAACCTTCTGAGGCTAGAAATTAGGGGACATTTTATAGGATAAATTACATTTCAGAAGAATAAATTGTCTGTAGAAAGAAAATTTTGAAGCTTGTTTAGGTTAACCCAAAGTTTCTCAAACTTAGTTGACCCTGGAAGTTATTCCTGTTACTGAATACAACAAAAACAACACAAAACACATGTTATAAAAATGTGGCACTTGTGTTCTCTAGAATTCACTTAGGAAGTTAAAACTTATTGACTCTATACTGGTAGTTAAGGCCTAAACCAGAAAGCTTTTGAAGTACCCTTTAAGCATTTATAACAATAAAATCCCAGCATAATGTGTCAACAAGATCTCATTTTCAATATTAAGTGTTAATAGATAGACATCTGCTGTAAGTAAAAAAACAAAATATATACATATAGGATTTACTAATGTAAATGAAATTTAAAGGGGAATTAAAATGGTGAGTTTTTGTTACATGACATTTTGGTTAAAATGACAGTATTAAATTGAAAGACTTAATATTTTATTACCTTATAAATATTTATTGTGTTTGTGACTCAGAAATTTTGAGTATACCTTTTACAAGCATTCTGTTGTGGTTTTCGAAAATCAAAAACTAAGAAAAGGTCAAAATCTGCTGTTGCAGGCTTTCTGATGTTTTGGCCTTTGTCTTTGGAACCTGAGATATTATTCAGATAAAACCAAAATAAATGTTATTGTGAATTTTTTTTTTGTATAATATAATATAACGCTAAAATGGTTTCACTGCACAATCAAACTATATCTAAGAAACTGGTAAGACGGCAAATGCTACAGAATAGTTGAAAATATATAAAACATTTATTTCACTTTTTTTCTCAGAAGAATATTAAAAACATTTTTTTTTTTTTAATCAACCTGTGCTTCCCAGATTAAATAAACCCAGGGATTAAAATAAGATGACAATTCACCACCACCACTGGTGGCCGTTGAATTGATTCTGACTCATGGCTACCCTATGTGTATCAGGGAGAACTGTGTTCCGTAGGGTTTTCAGTGGCTAATTTTTCAGTGTCTCTGGGTGGACTCCAACCTCCAACCATTCAGTTATCAGGTGAAGGCATTAACTGTTTGTACCACCTAAGGACTCCAAGATGACAACAGTCACAAAGCAGGAATCCTCTGGTTGTTGTCTTTTCTGCTACGTAAGAAATCCAGTCCCCATACATTCTTCTTAAGTAGCTCTGGGAATCCCTAAGAGACAGTTTAAAGTGTGACTTGGTACTAGTCTTCCTGACTACCTTGAGGGGGACCCTATATTTTCCTTTTGGGCTCATTGTAGTGACGACACCAAAAGTGGCAGTTATGTCATCCCTATTTTATTCATAAAGTCCCTGCTGTTGAAAGGTTGTCATTGTGTTGTGGTTGCTCAATGTTGTTACTCAATACAGACAACTGATGTCTGCCGTGTTCTGCTGTTGCCAAAGCCACCAACAGTGATGATGCAGTTGATTAGCACTCTCGATGACTAATGGAAATTTTTGAGAATAAAGTGCCCCTCCTTTTTAGTTTTTGCCTTTCACTGTATTTGGGAGTCTATGGGCCTGAGCTGAAGGAAAATTGTGAGTGATCACTATTATCTGATTGGCCTTTGAAGATCTCTACCCTTGGGATGAGGTCTGGTGGTACAGGGGCTAAGCACTCAGCTGCTAACTGAAGGGTTGGCAGTCGAACCCACCAGCAGCAGTCTGTTTCTGTAAAGATTTACAGCCTTGGAAACCCTATAGGGCAGTTCTACCCTGTCTTGGGGTTGCTATGAGCTGTAATCAACTTGAGCACAATGGATTTGTATCCTTGGGATGAATTATGCTCATATAGACTTCTCACCTCTCAAATAAATAAGCCCTAGAATCTCTGTAACACAAGTTCTCCAGATATGACTAGACATTCCTGAGTCCTAGGATAAAATTACTTTAGATTTTGTCCTGGACCCCCTGCTGCAATATATTGCTACATACAATATGAAATGTTTTCAAGTTCAGACTGAGAGTTTGCACACTCAAAACCTCTTCTCTTCTCTCGCTCTATGTGTGTGGATATAAACACACAAACACACATATACACACATACATATAAAATATGTATAAGTATGGGTAGGTGAATACACACCACATTGTATAAGTGAGACTTTGAGTCTTATTCACTTGTTTTTGGAGTAGTGCTTGGCATACAGTAGATACTCAATAAGTATTTGCCAAATATATTAATAAATATGTATCAAATCTATGGAAAGACAAAACGCATTCAACAGAGAACAGTTAAGAGAAACTAACCAATTCTACAAAGCCAGTAAAGTAAGTTCGTGTCGCTATATGACAAAACTATAACCACCTCTGTCTAATCATCAAGGTCCTTATTTAAACTGTTTTCTATATTCTTAACATTCCTAGTGTCTTTTAATAACTAGGATAGTTATTTACTTAATAAAATGTTGGATGAGTTATAACTATTTTTGGCAGAATACATTTCTGCAGTAATTTCCAGCATTATGAAACATTTCCTGTAACCCTGTCTTGCTATGGGATCTCTTAGGTGACTCCAGTAGAGAACAGATATTTCAAGATTAATTGTCAGAGATGGCAAACATTCGTACCCTTGTTTGAATGTTACAGAGGCCTGTGGAATGGAAGGAAGCCTTGGAATGGGCAGGTAGGTTTGCGACTGGACCATAGACACAGCTGAGACCATGGACTCAGATGTCATTGTGATTCTCAGTGTTTTCATCTCTTGTGCCTGTTAGCTTTCTCCTTTTCTCTTGTTGCTGAGCTTTCTCTGTGAGAACACAAGTTTGCCAATAGCTCTTGAGTTTTGCATATGACCCCTTCAGCCACTTGGAGCCTCTCAGTTCTAGTTCTAAAAAATCCCCAGAAATTACTCTGATTGGCCTATCTGTAGGATCTTGGGGCCATTTAATGGTGGTGTGGGGGTAGAATAATGTAGCGTCATCAGAGCTATGTATACTGGTGGAGATTGATACCCAGAAATTGGAATTGGGAAGGCAATCTCAAATTTTTACTACAGATCCTCCAATAACTTATTAAAATTTGAAACTCAACTTGGATCAATAACCTCAAAAATTTTGAACATGAATATTTTCTGTCGAATGAATTTGTTTGGTAAAGAATTGGGTAAATAATTAGAAGCTACCTAAAAAATAATTTTCAGGTAGTATATTTTTTATCAACTAGTTTATGTTTTACATGCTTACTTATTGAAATCACTTTGAAAGAAAGGGCTTTCTCGCAATAAATTTGTATTTGCTGCTAGAGAAATTCTTGTGCACAGGTAATTCCTTCTTGGGGAATGAAGGTAAAAATCATGGGGAGGATTAAACTTTTTAGAGCTTTTTTATTGGCAACTATGCCTCAGCACACAAGTCACCCTACATAGGAGGAAAGTAAAAATCTGCTTTTTTTATGTAGATATCTGTTGCAAAATGGAGCTTATGTGAGGAAACCAATAACGGTTAGATATTTGCAGATAAAAGATGATGTTGAGCAAAGTGGTGGATCCCTGTCTTAGAGTAATAACTGCTCTGATTCTTGAGTGATTTTGGTTCTATTGCAGTTGTGTATTTGATTGTTCTCATTAGAGACATGATTTTGTAACTATGGCCACCTTTCATCATTTCTTAACCTATTCTTCGCTATTACTACTAGTGTTCACCAGGTTAGACTTCATCAGGAAGTAATTTGCATCAGTATAAGACTGTGTCTTTCTCTACTTATGTTTTCTAATTTAGAAATATGGTATCTAAGACTCTAGATCAGGGTTTGGTAAACTACAACTCTTAGGCCCAAACTGGCCTTCCAATATTATTGGAACACAGCCACATCCATTAATTGTGGTCTATGGCTGCTTTTATGTTACAATGGCAGAGTTGAGCAGATAACGGTAGAGATATGGCCTACAAATCCTAAAACATTTACTGCCTGACTCTTTACGGAAGAAAGCTTGCTAACGTCTGATGTAGACTGGGTTTTTGGGTGATATAGATGGCTGCATAAGTTAAAAAAAAAAAAAGGCTCTTTTGAGTCTTTAGATTAAAACATAATTCCCACATTAACATGACACGGACTCCACATTTCTGAAATGTGGACCACATGTTGAAAATTGAATTCAGTTATTCTTAGTTACAGTGGCTTCTAATTAGCAGTTATTTTGCTCTTATAATTACTTTTTTTTTTTTTTTTTAATATTGTAAGTAACTAGTTACAGAACTGAGAACTGGAAAGGTTATCCAAAGGTATCAGGTAAAAAAAAAGTGCTTTTTTTAACCCAATATTTCTTGAAGGCAGGAAGATGTCTGTGCTCATCATCAGTGCTTTCACTTCCTTAGAGGAAATCACCCGGAGCACATCATAGCAAGCTTGGTACATTCTTTTTGATTAATTAGTTGATTGATTTGAAAGAACAAAAACAATAAAGAACGATATTTCTACTTGGGAAATGAGTCTAAAACACAAACACACACACACAAAGCCATTTATAATAATGTGTCCTTGGAAACTTACCCAATCTCTGTGCTTTGGTGACCTTCTCTATAAAATGGAGATAATGAAAGTACCTAATTTATAGGGTTGTGAGGATTAAATGAGATGGTCCATTTCAAGTTTTCAACAGAGTACCCTGCATAATTAAAGCATGATAAGCTTAACTGTTAGTATGATTGATTTTTTTAGCTTCATAACCCAATTCTTCTGCCACATTTAGCTACACAAAACATAATTATTCATCCATTTATTCAGTAAATACGAATCAATTGCTTACTATGTGCCAGACACATGAGCATTTAGTAATAAGCATGAAAAACAATTTTTGCCCTCTTGGAGCTTACATTTAGTGGAGGAGACTAGGGCAAATTAACCAGTAACAAGGTACGCACAGGCTGAATTTTGCTTACTTACTAATCTGTAATGAACAATTTCACACAGGTTTCACCACTACAAATTATTCAGTACTCATCCTTCTAATCTGTGGTGAAAACCATGTGAAATTTTCACTGCAGATGAGTAAATATGTACAAGTAAGCCTTGCATATTTTGCTTATTGGGTAACCTGGCCCTAAGAGACAGATGATAAGGAAGTCCTATGATAAGTCTGGGTGGCGTAGTGGTTAAGTGCTACAGCTGCTAACCAAAGGGTTGGCAGTTCAAATCTGCCAGGTGCTCCTTGGAAACTCTGTGGGGCAGTTCTACTCTGGCCTATAGGGTCGCTAAGGGTCAGAATCGACTCGATGGCACTGGGTTTGGTTATTTTTGGATGATAAATCCAAAAAGTATCACAGAGTTAAGGGATAGAGAGAGATAGGTTAGGGTAGGTGGGGCTCTGTTAGATAGGAAGAGTCAAGGGAAGGCCTCTTAGAGAAAATGTTTAAGCAAGGTAGCCAACCACGTGAAGATATGAGGGGAAAGCATTTTAGGCAGAACAACAAGAACAAAGGCCCTGGAATAGGAGTGATTTTATTTGAGATTAGTGGTCAGAAGTGTGAAATGGGACTACTTGGCATGCTTTTTTTAGTTTTTCTTCAGTCATGTAGCTGCTAGTATTAGGGCATGGAGTAGATAAGGAGTTGGGTTTAATTAGGGTTTTGATCAGAAGAGGAGGAGGGGGCAAGGGAGTTGAAGATATACGCAAGTGAGTAATCGGTGTAAGGTGGAAATTGAGGTGATGCTGGTGAAGAAGTTGTAGGGTCTGTCAATTGGCTGGGGATCTCAACAATGTTGAGGAAGTTTTGGAGTAAGGGTTTCTAAACTAAGTGTGTTGGAAAGGTAGGCGATGGCTTTTAGACAATGGAGTACTTGAAATCTTAAACTAGAGCTTTCGAGGGTACTTACCATTATTGACTACTACCCATCTGTCAGCTGGTTGTACTGTGGTAGCCTAGGAGTTGCTATGCTGCTGAAAGCCATGTTACTGGTATTTCAAACAGCAGCAGGGTTGACCACAGTGGACAAGTTTCAGCAGCTTGCAGGCTAAGACAGACTAGTACCAAGAAGTAGCCAATGAAAATTCTATGAATCACAACAGAATATTGTTCTATATAGTGCTGGAAGATAAGCCCCCTAGGTTGGCAGGCACTCAAAATACATGGTGGTCACAACAATGGACTCAAGCATACCAATGACTGTGAAGATGGCACAGGACCAGGCAATATATCATTATCCAATGTGTCAGTTGTACATTGAAACCAACTCTATGACAACTCACAACAACATGATTATTGCAATGACAAGGTAATACGACAGGAAGGATTCTGGGAGGTTTGAGGAAATAATTATTGCAAGTGAGGAATCAGGAGGCCAGCAAATTGGATGAATCCCCTACAAGTCTGCAGAAGTTATCAAGAATGATGACAAGGGCGGTGGAGGGGAGAGTTGGTGATGGCCTTCCCTGAAGGTGCCATGAATTTCTTGTTTCTGAGACTTGCATATACTATTTCTGTTTGGAATACTCTTCTTCCCGTTCTCTGCCTGAAAAATTCCACTTATCCTTCTAATTTAGATGTCACTTTCTCTGAAAGGTCTGCAATGACTTCCCCTGTGCAGGTCTCTTTCTTTGTGATTTCCTGGCACTTTGTAATTATCTCTATCATGACACTTATAAAATGGTAAAGAAAGTTTTTGTTTATAAATCTTTGTCTTCCCATAGACAGTAAGGTCCCAGAATGCAGACACTGTAGCTTATGCATCTTTTAATCCATCCAATAAATATTTGTTAAATGAATGCTTCCTTTTCAGACTGTGTGCAAGTTAAGGGCATGATTGTATCCTCAGTACATGTACCATGTCTGGCAATAGTAAAATCCCAAGAAATATTTATTGAATAAATTCTATCATCACTTTCTAATATAAAAAAAAAAGCCAAGATTCATTAACAGTAATTATTTCCAAATGTCTGTAGTAGTCAGACACTTAGTAGCATGAACAATAATATTTGATTACAATAAAGTTTGAATTAAATCTAAGCTTTTCTGTCTATAAATATTTAAACCACACTAGCTAATATAAGGCAAACAGAAAGTTGAACCAAAGTGAACATTTACAATTAAACTTTAGGAGAGCTTAGAGAGACTTAGATTCAAAGGTTGGGTTGGATTCGAACTTTGTTTAGCATTTATTGCAGCTGCTGAAAATGGAACATAGTCCTTGAAACTAAGGTGTGCCTGACCCAAGTTATGGTATTTTCAATCGCCACATATGCATGCAAAAGTTGGACAATGAAGAAGAAAGACCAAAGACTGGATGCCTTTGAATTATGGTGTTGGTGAAGAATGTTGAGTATACCATAGACTGCCAGAAGAGCGAACAAATCTGTCTTGGAAGAAGTACGGCCAAAATGCTCCTTAGAAGTGAGGATGGTGAGACTTTGTCTCATGTACTTTGGACATGTTATCAGGGGGGATAAGTCCCTGGAGAAGGACATCATGTTTGGTAGAGGGTCAGCAAAAAAAGAGGAAGACCCTCAATGAGATGGATTGACACAGTGGCTGCAACAATGGGCTCAAACATAGCAACGATTGTGAGGATAGCATAGGACTGGGCAGGGTAATGTTCTGTTGTACATAGGATAGCTATGGGTTGGAATCAACTCAATGGCGCCTAACAACAGAGGTGTACAGACTGTGGGACAACTGCTTTTCTGTTGAGCAATGAAGAGGGGGTAGGTCTAATTTTCCTGATCAGAAAACACCTTTTTTTAAAAGTTTGTGTGACATTTTAGCTAACTTCTCTTAGACAGCTCACCAAAGAATTATTTATGTATTGTTTATATCAGAATTCTCAATCCCACTTGTGTATCAGAGTCAGTTGTGGAGATTTTTCTGGAGAAGGGAGCCCAGGCCACACCCTCAGAGGTTCTGACTCAGGAGGCATTTTTATAAAGCTTGGGTGATTCTGGTACACGGCCAAGGTTGAGGACTGCTGAAGTAGAGTCACATTCCAATAAAGGACATTTTGTTTTTTAATTATTTATTCTTCCAAGTCCAATGTTGACCAAAATCTTTTGTGCTTATTAAATTATTTTAAAATTGCGTATTAAAGACGAGTCAAACTCTTCTGTGGGAAAGTCATTATTTTGGTATAATTCATCCATTAGAAGGAAACATTTTGTTTTCTCTTGTGCTGTGCAGATTAAGCATGTTCATTTATGTGGCCAGTTCCCTGATTTTCAGTTCTTAGACTTCATGACTAACCTGTGAGATGATGATAGCTCTTGAGGTCAACGAAGAATAAGGTGTTTACCAAGATAGAGGCAAAACTGTAGGTATTGGGTACTCTTAGGTGAACTCTTAGATGAGAAAGATCATACCAGACTTCTAAATAATATCAGAAATATTAAATTTCCAGGTTTGACAATTAATTTTTTTTTTTTTTTTAAACCTTGGAAGTACTCCTAATGTTAACACAGAATATAAGATACTTTTTGGATTCTGTGTTAACCCATAATAGATGAAACACAATTTCATGCCACTCTGGAAACATCTGTCCTTTGGCATTTATTTATCCAGGTTCTGCTTTATTATTTTGTCTTAAAGCCATTCTTATTTTTATGTTATTTTTTTTTTTTCCTTAAAGATAGTGATGTCTTTTTTCCTCTTTTCCTAGCTTGTTCCGTTTCCTCCCTTTCTCTTCTTCTTTTGCTCACTTTATAGCAAGTCCTTTTCCAATTCTTCTTACATATTTAAAGAAGAAACACACCTTTTTGGAGAACACCTTTTTGCAGAAGACTCAGGTTTGAATCCATATCCTTCCATGCACACTGTGATCTTGGTCAACATTTTTAAGGCTCTATTTTCACACAATAAACAACAAGACTATTGATGGTGACGATGTCCCTGGGTGGTAAAAAAAAAAAAAAAAAAAAAAATTTTTTTCTGGGTGGTGCAAACAGTTAATTCAATGGGCTACTAACCAAAAGTCTGTTTTTTTTTTTTTTTTTTTCAGTTATTTTTAATTGTGCTTCAGGTGAAAGTTTACAGCTCAAGTTAACTTCTTATGCAAAAATTTATACACATATTGTTATGTGACACCAGTTGGAATCCCTATAATGTGACAGCACACTCCCCCTTTCCACCCCAAGTTTCCCGTGTCCATCCACCAGCTTCTATCCCTTCCTGCCTTCTCATCCTGCCTCCAGGCAGGAGCCGCCCATTTGGTCTCGTGTTTCTGCTTGAACTAAGAAGGACACTCTTTGTGAGTATTATTTTATGATTTATAGTCCAGTCTAATTTTTGTCGGAAGAGTGGACTTTGGGAATGGTTTTAGTTCCGAGGTTAACAGAGCTTCTGGGCGCAGTGGCTTTCTGCTCTTTTTACGTGAATTTGAGTTCTGCTCCACACTTTTCTTCTGCTTTGTCAGTGTCTCTCTGTTGCGTTCCCTGTCAGGGCAGTTATTGTTGGTCTCAGGCTGATGGAGTCTCTGGTTTTGTGGCCCTTTTGTCTCTTGGGCTTATATTTTCCTTGTGTCTTTGGTAGTCTTCATTCTCCTTTGCTCCAGGTGGGTTGAGACAATTGATGCCTCTTAGATGGCCATTTGCCAGCTTTTAAGACCCCAGACACCACTCACCAAAGTGGGATGCAGAATATTTTCTTGATAAACTTTGTTATGCCAATTGACCTAGATGTCCCCAGAAACCATGGTCCCCAGACCCCAGCCCCAGCTACTCTGTCCCTTGAAGTGTTTGGCTGTGTTCAAGAAACTTTTTAGTGTTTGATTTAGTCCAGTTGTGCTGACTTCCCCTGTATTTTGTGTTGTCCTTCCTTTCACCTAAGATGATTCTTATCTACTATCTAGTTAGTGAATTCTGCTCTCTCCCTCCCCACCCTCTTAACCATCAAAGAATGTTTTCTTCTGTGTTTCAACCTTTTCTTGAGTTCTTATAATAGTGGTCTCATATAATATTTGTCCTTTTGTGGCTGACTAATTTTATGCAGCATAATAAGGCTGGAGGGTTGAGTCCATCCAGAGGCACCTCGGAAGAAAGTCCTGGTGATCTGTTTCCAAAAAAAAAATCAGCCATTGAAAACCTTATGGAGCACAATTTTATTCTGACACTCATGGAGTCACCAGGAGTCAGAATTAGCTAGATGGACTTGGACTGGTGGTGATAATAATAACAGCTGAATGGAGAGGCCCTGCGAAGGTGCCCAGCATACATGACGTCTGATGCATATTTGGCCCTTAATACACGTGAAAATTTTTTTTCCTTCTTTCCTTTGTGAGGAATCTTAGGAATAGATTCTGTCCAGGGCAACTGGATCCTTGGTCTTATACCTTCCAAAGCATTGCCATTTGCAATCTTTAAATATTCTCAAAATATACTCCAGAGTTGCATCTTAAGGAAGGAAGTAAGAAGTAAAACATTTTATGGAGTCCTTGGGTGCTGAAAACAGTTAATGCAAACAGTTAACAAACACACTAGGCTGCTAACCAAAAGGTTTGAAGTTCCAGTTCACGCAGAGGTACCTTGGAAGAAAGGCTTGGAAATCTAACCTGAAAAATCAGCCATTGAAAACCCAATGGCACGGAGTCCTTCTCTGATACACACGGGGTTGCCATGAGTTGGCGTAGGCTTAAGGGTGAATGGTTTTAAGATGTTTTATAAAAATTTCAAACTGATTATGGTTCAATCATTCCTTGGCCTCCAACTTAAAGAACCAAACCTGTTGTCAATTCTGACTCCTAGAGACCCTATAAAAAAAATAGGATGGAGTAAAACTGCCTCATAGGCTTTCCAAGGCGGTAATCTTTATGGAAGCAGGCTGTCGCGTATTTTTCCTGCAGAGTGGTTGGTAGATTCGAACCACCAACCTTTTGGTTATCAGCCACTGTGCCACCAGGGCTCCTCTCTAACTTAAAGAAACTACCTAGAATTAGGACACTGCCTGTATTCAGTAAAGGGGAAGCCATTTTAAAAACATTTTCAACTGTTCTCCTCACTATAACCAAATACACATTCAGACACAGTCACACAAACTGGTTTACCTATTTAATCAATGGCACCATTATCCTGACAGATAACTCTAATCCTTAGGATTATCTGTAACTTTTGTCCTTTGTATTTAACACATATTGGTCACCATGTACAATAAAGTCTTTTTGGTTTCTTTCTTAATGTTTTCGCGCTACCCCTAATGTGGGACTTCACCATGCCTTGGTTATTTGGATGGTGTCTAGCTTTCTAACTCATCTCACACCACGCTGCTGAAATATCTTGTCCTTTACTCCGGCTGTGTGATTTCTAAATGTCTGCTGAATCCAGGGTAAATTTCTTGCCTGACAGAACATCCGCCACCATTTAATCTCTTCTGCTTTGTCTACCACTATCACCTGCTGCTTCCCAATGTGAATCTCCCACCCTCAGGGCAGGCCAGACTTGCCACTATCTCATTATTCCCAGGCAGATACCTGACTCTACTATTTTATCTATGCTGGCTGCTTGTGGAATCCTGGGTTTTTCCTCACCTGCATCTACCCCTTTTAGGCACATTTTAGGAACAGTTGAAAGTCCAGTTTAAGCTTCGACTCTTCTAGGAAGGTTTCCTTTCTCACCAAGAAAGGCCACAGGCTCTTTCTTGCTTTCTAACTTAATGAGTGTCTGTTGTTTTTTCTCTTCATTTAAACATCTGCATCTTGTTTATTATTTGCTTTGTTTTAAGAGGTTTTAAGGCAACATTTCTGGAAATCTCTTGCTACAGCAGTGGATCTATAGGTCATTTAAGAGCAAAAACATGTTTTTTGATATAGATACCAAGGTTTGAGTATCAGTTCTGTAATGAACTAACTGTGACCCTAGGCAAATTACTTAAACTCTCTTTTTATTTGTTTTGCTTTGATTTTTAATATCTAAAATGAGGACAATCATATTATTCCTATCTGAACTACCACACAGGATTGTTATATATAAAAATAAAATTTGCCACTGAAAATGCTTTGAAAATGGTGCTATCCTTTACACACACTATATTATATTTTACTTTTATGTATCTGTAAAAGTGGCTGGCATAATTGTAACCACTGGGTAGGTCTTATTATAAGCTTATAGAATTGAAGTATTACTAGTTGGTGTCTGTGATGCACTAACAAACACACAGTTTAGCACACTCATTTAGGTATTTAGGTTTGTTTTATTGGAGGGATGCAAAAGGAGTGAATATTAGGAACTCTTAAAAATTCAGAGACATTCATGAGAATAGGTGAACTCCCATTGGCTTTGTGTGGGAAGTAGGCATTCTTGTTCCTACTGCTCTGATATGTTAGATGCTTATTTGGACTGGTATTTGGAGATCTGAATTCCCCTGACAAACTACAAAATGATTGCAGGAGTGAAGGTATAAAGGGCCTCACCCTCACTCTAATGATGCAGTAACTTCCCTGAATCTCACATCTTTCCTCTGCAGTATAGAATTCTTTGCATAAGGAATCATTGCAAACTAATAAACTTTATTATATGTTTCCAACTAACATCTGCAGGGAGTCGGATTAAATCAGAGGTGAAATTCTCAGTGGAATCCTAGGGTTTGATCATGACACCAAAGCTTTAATTCTAGAAGTGTGACAAGATGATTAGAGCGTTTTAAGATCTTGGTACCAGGCACAATACAGAGTTGAAAGCTGCCATGAATTCTGCTACTTAGGCAGAATACCATCCTCAGAGGCACAAGTTGATAAAGAAGTAGAATGTTAAATAAAGAAGTTGAAAGTCAAATCAAGACTAAGGCATATTTGGAATGCTGTCAAACACGCTGTGGAGTTTATTAGGCACCAGATCTTGACCCAAATTAGGAAACAATGAAGAATTTAAGGCCTAGATTTAATAGAGGTTTCATATACAACTCCAAGTAGTTTTATAATTACTCTCTCACATGCCGTATTTTATGTTAAATAAAAATGAAAAATGGTGTTTCAAAATTCCACTGATATGCCTGAGTTAACAAGATTTTTTTTACTGAACAATCATCCTGGAAAAGCTGTGGATCAACACAACAACAGTTGTTACATCTAAAATAGGGTAGACCACAATGATGCCACAAGGCCAATAAGAGCAACATCACCAACACCAACATAGCAGAAAAATACAATCAGGACGGACTTTCAGCAACATTTTAAAGCAGAGGCTGTGTGCTTTCTTCTTGTTGATTCTAAACTTTCCTAAGCTCCTGATGTCCTTGCTACCCAATATTTGTCCACTGTTGTGCCTCTCCAACTCTCATTCCAAAGGAAAAACATACTGCTCAGTGTTTCCATTTTCCTGAAGGATTTACTAGGTAACTAGTTACCAATTTCTGGACTCTAAAACGGGCTATTGAATGCGTGTCATTGCCCCTCCTCCTGCCTTCATGTCATTTGCTTTTTAGTAGGATCCTCGGACTGTGTGATAAAAATAAAATAATATTAGCTACTTTAATGGTATGTACTATTTATTTATATGGTAGGTACTATTCTAAGCATTTTACATATATTAACACATTTCATCTTCAAACCAACTTTATGAGTTGTATACTATTTTTGTGTCCATTTTACAGATTATAAAACTGAAACACAGAGGTACTAAGTAGGCCATAAACTAAGAAGTGGCAGAGGCCGGGTTTCGAAACCAGACAGTATAACTCCAGAACCTCTACTCTTAATCACTAAGCTGTCCTGCCTAAACAAGGAGGTATAGCATGTGATGGGAAAATCCCATGCATTCAGTTAGGAATACCTATTCAAATCCTAGAGGAGCCCTGGTGGTACAGTGGTTAAGCACTTGGCTGCTAACCAAAAGCTTTGTTGTTTGAACCCACCAGCTGCTTTGCAGGAGAAAGATGTGGAAGTCTGCTTCTGTAAAGATTTACAACCTTGGAAACCCTATTGGGCAGTTCTATTAGGTCTTATAGGGTTGCTATGAGTTGGAATTGACTCTGCGGCAATGGGTTTGGTTTGGTTTTTATTCAAATCTTGCTTTCTGACCCTCATTGACTGTGTGGTTTGGGCAAAATATTTAATTTCTCTGAAATAAATTTTCTTTTATGTAGAATAGAGACAATAGTGATTACATTAAAAGTTTATGGTAGAGTTTAACGCATGTAAAGCACCTACAACAGTATCTGATCCAAAATATAAAGTATTCTTCACATGTTTGAATGTATGACTGGGTGGAAATGAATAAGACATTTTTGAACAAAGGGATTTTACACAACCACTCAGGTACCTTTCAAAGCCTGTGTGTAGAGCAGACCAGTGTGGAATGTTTGCAACAGCAGCTTCTGACAGGTCAGCTTAGGGCTTGCAAATCTAAAGTGGGAAAAGGTCCAGAGGAATATGCATTCAAAAGACAGAAGTGACCATCAGTATACCTAAAACACAGGATGCTTGAATTACAGAGTGCATGAGACCTTCATTTTTTGGTAGCCAACTTTTAGAAGGAGATAATAAAGTTATTAAGGAGTGGTTCATAAAAGGTGATGGTGTCCTCAATTGTTGTTTAATTTATGTATATATAATAAAATACATAATATAAAATAAAATAATAATAGTTACTTTAATGGTATTTACTATTTATTATATGGTAGGCACTATTCTAAGTACTTTACGTATATTAACACATTTAATCTTCAAACCAACTTTATGAATTGTATACTATTTTTATGTCCATTTTACAGATCATGAAATTGAAACACAGAGGTGCTAAGTGGGTCATAAACTAAGAAGTGGCAGAGCCAGGGTTTTGAAACCAGACAGCTTAACTCCAGAATCTCTACTCTTAATCACTAAGCTGAACTGCCTAAACAAGGAGGTATAGCATGTGATGGGAAAATCCCATGCATTGAAGTTAGGAATACCTATTCAAATTTATATATACACATGTATATATAACATTTAAATTTGCATATTATAATATAATTTATTATAATATAATGATATATAATTATAATTTATAAATTATAACATATCATTTACGTAATACTGTATTTTATGCAATTAACCCGTATCTTCTACATTTGTTTGCCAATGGTTCCCTCCCCCATGAGGTATTTTAGTAAGTGTGCTATGCTAATTTCTTTTACAGCAACAAATTAGAAAAATTGGCATAGTGGTGTTTATGAAAATACCTCGAGGGAGGAGGGAACCCTCGGCAAACAAACATAGAAGGTGCGCATTATTTGCGTAAAATATGGTATACTTGGTTTCTATGTGAGTATAAAATTTGCATTTATATAGAAACCACTGCAAATATTTTCAACAGTTTTTATATTTGACATATCAAGTAGAAAGTGAATTATAATTTTTTAATATTTCCTCCATGTGTTCCTCAAAATATAAAAATTGAGTTTTGTTTTGTTTCTGTATGGGTAATTTTGTTTAACTTTATTAAAAGAGAAATCTGTGCAACACCTTCATTCATCTTTCCTTCTAATTTTGTAAACATCACGGAAGATGTTACATGTAACAGATTGTCACATTCAAGAACAATGTCAAGAAATTCACATCTGCCACTGATATCACAAAGAGTGCATTCGGGAGAGCAGTTACTTTCCAAGTATTGATTACTGAACTAACGATCCTTAAACCGTTTACCTTTGAAAACCAAACCCTAATAGGCACAATAAGTCTTGGTTTTTTTAAGATTATTTGGAAAGAGTTAGCATTAAGAACATTTTGTATCCGATCCATGTCATTAATAGTTTACATTAGTTTCCCACTTAAGGGAAGACACTACCCTACTTTATAAGTAGGTCTCCTGGAGAAATTGCCTCTTCCTTGAGGTTAAACAGTCTGATATACATTTTTAATGCAGGGATAGTTTAAGGCAATCTGAAAGCCACCCCACTTTAGGTTGTAACTAGCCAAACTTCCAAAATAGCCAAGACTTCGTGGCGTTTTAAAGACTCATTAAATTTGGTCTTCATAGTTTACGGAAAACAGAGAGATGCCAGAGAATGTACTAATAAAACTAAAGAAAGTTACTCAAGTGTTAAAAATCAGGCAACAGTTATGTGGGCCTGAGACAATATTCAAGTATAAACAAATAATTCTAATAATGGTAAGCATGTGAAAGATTATAAGTGGCAAGTGACAGTGATTACCAGCCCCTTCCCTAATTCATTAAGGATGGAAAAGGAAGTGGTTTGAAATTGCAGTAGGAGAGATTTAGGTTAGATATCAGGAAGAACTTCCTAACTGTGAGGGTTGCTGATCACCAAATACAAGATATATCACATTCTTAAAGAGCTCTTTGGAAACTTTTTACCTCAGGGATATTTTAAAAGCAGTCTCATCTAATGAAGGAGTCTTGGTGGTGCAGTGGTTAAGAGCTCAGGCTGCTAACCAAAAGGTTGGCAGTTCAAATTCACCAGCCACTCCTTGAAAACCCTATGGGGCAGTTCCACTCTGCCCTATGGGGTCACTATGAGTTGGAATCGACTTGAAGGCAACAGGTTTTATTCAATGACAGTGGCGTTGATAAGATTGTTCTCTGAAGTCTTGTTTAGATTCATCAGTAAAATTTGGTGTGCCTGTGTATGTATGTATGTGTGTGTGTGAGTGTGTCTTCAAAGATGACTAGATATAACTCATAATCACAAAATAAAGCAATGAATTCCACAGCATAGTGACAAAGCTAGTGGCACAAAAAAAACTCAGATATCTTGTATATGCAGAGTGACAAATTGAAAGCCAGAACCCTCATTGTATGGAAACTAAGTACTGCCCTGGAGGTTTTTATAAGTGACACAGTGCATTGGTAATACCTTCACATTGGTAAAATCCTGTGTGAATCCCCTCCCCTTCATCCTATCTTGAAAACACTGTTTAAAAATCACAGATTTGTAAATAAAACAGAAAGTTAGAATAACTTGAAAAATAAAAGGTCAAAGTGAAAAATATATCAGTTAAAACTCACCAGTTTCACTTCCCTTTCATCCAGGTAAGGAAATTAAAGCTTAGGAAGGCTGCATAGATTGCTCAGGTTCATATAACTTTCTAGTGGCAAAGCCAGGGTTAGAATCTATAGTGGTGGCTATGGTGCACTGCCCAGAGCCCCCTCCTCTCCCCACACCACACCTTTTGTGGTCAAGACACTTCTTCCATTAACGGCTGGGAATGTTGGCTCCTGAGACAAACAGCTGATCTCCTCTCCAAGAGGTACCCTCTTTCTCTGGGTATTATCTTCTCCCAAAAGGAGATGCCTTGCCTAAGTCTATGTCTCCTCCTCAGCGACTCATTGATACCAGCGGCAAAAATAATTTAAAGGGCCAGCATCTTGCCTCACTTCAGGACAACTCTGAAGGGCCATTCCAGCTGAAGAGTCACCTCAGGGATCCTACCTTAGAGATCAGCTGAAGCCATAATTCCAGCTGCATCACAGTTCAATTTCTTTGCCCAATCCTGGGTCCCTTACTTCGCCACAGGCATTCGTTGTGAGAGCATTCTCCCAAAAACTTCCTGCATACAAATCTATACCTGAGTCTGTTTCCTAGGGAGCCAGACCTAAGGTATTCAGCGTCAGGGGTAGTCTGAGGAAGAAATCTTCAACATGGGATTTTGGAGCAGGCTTACTTAGTGGCTGGCTGGTAATAGAGGACCTCATCCCTAGTAGTAAGTAGAGTGCTGACACTTGGTATGCTTTGCTGATGCAATTGTTAAAGGTTTCATTGGTGGTGAGCAGGAAGGGATACTGGGACTTTGGGAGAAGTAATCATCATAAAACCCATGAAATCAGATAGGTCTTGCTGAGTGCTATCAGTGCACTGGAGAGAGACAAAAAGAGTGTGGATTGTTATATTACCTATTTAAGGTGAGCTGTGGAAGTTAGAGTATTTCTTTGGCAGTATTTAAGGGGGCTCTCTTTTTTTTTTTCATTTTGTGTGTGCTCATTTCTTATAGTCAAAGGGAGGAAATGTTGAAGATCTGAGAGAGATTTAATTGTAAGACCAGTAAAATTTCAGAAAGGTTGAATTCTCAACTCTGGTATCTTCTACTATCAAAAAAGGACTCAGAGCTTGCCTGGTAGACCTCTTTGGGTTCTACTGGAGGCAGCATGTTTCACACTTGAGAATACTGCTGCTCCCAGTGGTAACCGGACAAGCATAGCCATGGCCTGAGGAAGAAATTGCTCTAGGGGCTTAGATCAGGCCTAGCTCACCAGGTAAACTATCTAGACCAGTAGAGATGCCAGCCGTGGATAAAGGACATCTACAATGGGTAGCAGAGGAGGGAGACAGTGAACATCATGTATGGCCTCAAGACTAGCCATTGCGGCAGGAGTCATTCTTCACACTAACCTTTCTCTGGTGAGTTTTCCCAGAAAAAATGACCAATGAGAATCCTGGAGGTGCTTTTCCCAGATGGAGTGAACTCACTATATAAAACAGGTGCCATGCCATCCTGATCCCTTCTTCAGGATCAAAGCCCTCATTTTCCCAGCTGTTGGGAGCACAGGCTTCCATGAGCTCCTATACTGTAATTTCCCTTGGCCAAAGTGAACTTCTTTGTGCAAGATTACACCCCTTCCCCTAGTATAGCCCACATGCAATGGTTGGTTGATGTGGGATACAAAGACCCGCCCTCTTGCCTCAATTAAGGATAACTCTGAAGGACCAGCTCAGTTCCTGAGCTCACTCACTAAGGGACCTTGTGAACCCTTTGTTGTAACTCTATCAAAGTTCAGTTTCTCCCTTTGCCTAATTCTGTTTCCCTGTCTTCTCACAGGTGTTGTTCCCATGTGCAACCACACCAATCCTCACCTCAGCATCTCTTTTCCAGGGGACTCAAGATAGAGCCCAAGTCAACTGACCTTACTTTTAGCACATCAATCTACATATATGTTTGCATATTAAATATGCATCTACAATATGATCTTTATGCAGGGGCTGAATTCTTTATTTTCTAAACAAGGTAACTGTAGTTACTAATAGAATGGGAAAGTAGGAGTACTGCCATTTTTAACTCCTTTTACTGCCGGCCAAAAGCCCTGATCTGAGGTTTTCTTTTCATGCTGCTCTTCTCTGGGGTGTGCAGTTGTTGTTGTCTGCCACTGAGTCGCTTCTGACTCATAGTGACCCTATAGGACAGAATAGAACTGTCCAATAATTTTTCCTAAGCTGTAATCTTTATGGGAACATATTGGCAGGTCTTTTCTCCCACGGAGGGGCTGGCGGGTTCGAACCTCTGACTTTTCTGTTAGCAGCCAAGTGCTTAACTGTTGTACCACACTCCTTTGCGGCATGCTGCTGGGTACTTAGTAGTTCAATTGATCATCATCGCAGTCAAGCTCTTTTGAATTATAAACACAAATCAAATGTTTGCTTATTTTGGAAACTGCAAATATGGTAGCTGAATTGACTATGAACATAAAGGATCAAAATAAATGTGCTATTAGACCTTTTTATTCTGAGCGATGGAATCTCTTTCAAGACCTTCTCCATCTTAACTCTCAGAGAACTATCCTAGCGTACAGGTATTTGGGCATCAGTTGGCCCTGGAAACGTTGGCTTGGTGTGGGAGCAGATTCCTGATGTGGGAGGCATTGTAGAAGTGACTGCTACTTCGGAGCACTGTGATTCTGAGCTCTTTCATCATTTGGGAGAGAAAGAAATGTGATATGGTGAAAATGGCATTGGATGGGATGTCTACACTGAGTTCTTGTATGATCCTGAGTAGGCAACTTAATTTTTGCATGATTCACTTTCCTTGTCAGTAAAAAAAGTAACTGGGAGGAAAAATCCCTGACTTTCTCCTAGTCCCAGAATTGTATGTTTAGTTTATTCTTAGACCAGCAAATTATTTCTTGGTTTTTTGAGAATTATCTTTTGCATGCTACCAAAAAGTCAACCTAAATTTTCAGCAACCTAAATCATTAACGTTATTAAAAAAAATTATACTTTAGTTTGCCTGATGAAGAATTATACAGTGAATATTTTGTGAAAATAAATCTTCAGAGGTTGTTGAATATTTTGGTTTTAAGCTCATACAGGCAGATAAGTTTGGATATGAAGTTGGCAATCATGACAACAGCATATTAAAAAATGTGAGTTTTTGGGGAAATGTGAGTATTTGATATGGCTAGAGCTTTCGGTGGTTTTAAAGATCTGGCAAGAAACGAGACTAGAAAGTAGTCACAGGCCAGATTATGAAAGGAGGGAAACATCTTTCCAGAATGGATTTTATTTTGTAATTCATAAAGGTATGTAATTTATTTCAAAATGTATAAACTGATGATTTTAGGATTCCTTTTGATTAAAACATTCATTTTTTTATTATTCTAATATGAATTGATTGTGACCAGGCTCCTAGAGTCCTCTATGACCTTTGCAAACAACCAACCTAGATGTAGTTTCCACCTTTATTTAATGGGCACCTTCTACCTCTTTTTTTTTTTTTTTTCCTACCTCTAAACCAACACAGTGCCCTTATATCTCAGGAACATGATTGTTTTCACATTATATTTGGGAACCCACGTTTTACCATTTAATCACATATTCCCTTGACTTGCCAATTGACATATTGTATTTATTAATGGGCTTAATAAATACTTCCTGGTTAACTGAAATCATGCTAAAATAAATTTAAATTATGCTTCTAAATTTGATGACAAGAAAGGAAGCTAGATATGTTATATTTCCTAGGAAACACAAAATGACTAGTCTGGTCTCAAATGGATATTAAGCCTCTTGATATCAAATTGCTAAGTGTACCTTTTTAGAGAAAAAAATATTTAGTGAAATAATTTTATGTATACCATGATACAGACTTCATTTAGCACTCAATCCATCAAGAAATAGATTTTTTTTTTTTTTTTTTTGCTGTACAATTCTAGCTGAAAATATCCAATTGCTGGCAAATAATGCTTTTAACATGGTAAACTGGTAAGCCTTGGAAGAAATTACAACAGAATCAGTAGAAATGCAACAAAACTTGGGCTTCTCTGTGGTAGCTTTGTGACAATGCATTAATTACTCAAGAATGTCAGCTTTAAATATATCTAATGGAAGTGTAGGTTTACATGTGGGTGGGGAAGGGGGAGAAAGCAAGAGAGTAAATGCTAGTTTGCCTTTCAGAAAAAAGATCGTCTGTTAGAAGAACACTGCCTTGGGTTTGGAATAAAACAAGTTTGGGATATGAGTCCATTCTTTGCTATTTACTGTGTGTCCTCTGCCAAGTCTCTTATGCTTTTTGAACTTCATTCTACCGGTAAAATGTGGATAATGATAACTGTGGAAGGCAAAATAATGGCTCCCCAAAGATGTCCATGTTCTAATCCCTGGAACCTGTAAACATGTTATGTCACATGTTAAAAGGGACTTTGCAGATGTGATCAAGGATGCGGACCTTGAGATGGGAGATTATCACATTGGTCCAATCTAATTACAAGAGTCCTTCGAAGCAGGGAATATTCCTGGCGGAAACCACAGAGATGCTATGAGAGATGAGGCAGGAGAGATTTGAAATCGGAGAGGGACGTGCCTTCATGTTGCTGGCTTTGAAGGAGAAGAAAGGGGGCCATGAACCAAGAAATGCAGCAGGCTCTAGAAGCTGTGATGATGACCCTCAGCAGGCAGCCAGTGAGGAAACAGCCATCTCAGTCCCAAAACTGCAAGAAAATGAATTCTTCCAACAAACTGAATGACCAAGGAAATAGATTTTCCCTTAGAGCCTTTAGAAAGGAATACAGCCTGCTGACACTTTGATTTTTAGCTCACTGAGTCCTGAGTTAGATTCCTGAACTATAGGACTATAAGATAATACATTTGTGATGTTTACGTCACTAAACTTGCGGTAATTTGTTGCAGAAGCAACAGAAAAACAATAACGTTGCTCAATCTACCTCACAGGGCTCTTGTGTAATAATGCGTATGAAAGTGCACTGTAAAGTGTAAAGACCATACACACGCTAAATATCATCACTGATGTTCTCAGCATCTTCACCCTCTGTCCTACTTTCAAACTGTCAACTTTTTAAATGCCAGTCTTAGAAAATAATAACTAGTACCAGTTGCCATTGAGTCAATTTCAACTCATGACGACCCATGTGTGACCGAGTGGAATGACGCTTATGGGATTTTTAATGACTGTTTTTTTTGGAAGTAGATCACCACGCCTTTCTTCCAAGTTACCTCAGGATGGACTCAAACCTCCAACCTTTCAGCTAGCAGATGAGAACATGAGCTAATCCATTGCACTACCATTTACTGAGATTCTGTTTTGTGCAAGGTACTCAACATATGTTGTATAATTTCAACTGCACCATGATCTTATGTGATAGAAAGCTTTATTCCACTTTGCATATGTGGAACCTGACAAGAAATTGGACCTTATTAGATTTTATACAATTTATTTGGTTTATCAGCCTTCAGGAAAAGAGTCATAGCAAGAGAAGTTTAGAAATGTAGTACCCGTGACAAAATACTGAGACAATTGTAAGTTTGTTTTCTTTGCTCTTTTCTGACCATAACAGCAAAAAATAAAATAGACATTATCAAGAGAAAAGAGAAGCAACACTTGAAGTGACTAAATATAAGCTGTTATCCAGAGTGAAGTTCATGCAAGTATGCACAGTTTACCCTCACATCTTGGCTTGGAAGATCTCTTCTGTGGAACTCTGGTCCGTGATCAGACATGGGCCCCTGTGCATTGTTGGCGAGGTGTGCACATTCTGTGTGATGAGAGAAGTTAAAGAAGAGTGCTCAGTTTGAAAATAAGGCTAAAGGTATAAAGCGTTGAGCCCTGAAATTCCAAACGTATCTCCATGGAAGAAAATGTTCTTGGAAAATTAGTTGAAGATGTTCAGCTCCATTCTTGGAGATACTCTTCTAAGCAGCTGCTCAACTTCAGTGACGTTCTGTCATGGATTCAGAACAAATTTAGTTTTTGGCTGAGAGAGAAAGCTAGGCATGGCAGGTCACAGGAAGGTAAGCAAACAGGGAAGGTAGCAAATATCCTGGATTACTTAATGATTTGAATGTACTTTCCCACATTGAATAGATGATGTCAGTGGGGCATGTGCTCTGAAATTTCCAGTAGTTATTTTGAGTATCTGCACTCTTGTTCCTCAACTTTTTTTTTTTTTTTCCAGTAGAATGTGTTTGTCTGAGTTTGGGGATGTAGGCTGTGGACTTGGAAGAGCATTTCTTGACTTTACAAGTTTAATGAAAACACACCCATGCACTCATGACTTTAGTTCCAGGGCTGGCCCTAACTAAAGCTGTGAAGTAGGCAGATTTTTTTTTCCGAACTTACACTTCCCTGTTCTGTGCCCTTTTCTTCATTTCACAACTTATCACTCTCAGGCACCAAAATACTTATGCTGCCCTCGTCCTTCACAATATCTAATAAACCGATTTATCCTTTAGTACCATAGGCTGATATAAAGTTTTATCATACCTGAGATTTTTTGCATCTTATTGGAGACCTTAGTACGTATGGTTATTTCAACACAAGAGAGCTCTGATGTTAACACTGCAGTAGAATTTATGGGTAAAGTTGTCTTTTTGGAGCCTCTCAAAACAACATGATTTAGTACCCGATTGCTGATTTCGACTCAATACCCATCCCTTCTCAGCCCAGTAAGTGGAGGTGCACCTAGGTTCCCCTGATACTAATTGCTAATTGTTCAATAAGAATCAACAAATATTTAGGTATTCTAGTTAGAACCAACATCTCACTAAAGCTGTGAGTAATAAAAAAGATTAGGATATGCATAAAAATAACTAGTTTGCTGTTGTGTCGATTTCTACTCATGGTGACCCTGTGTGTAGAACTGTGCTCCATGAGGTTTTCAGTGACTGATTTGATTTGAAGTAGATTGCCAGGCCTTTCTTCAGAGGTGCCTCTGGGGGGACTCAAAACATCAATCTTTTGGTTAGCGGCCAAGCATGTTAATGGATGATATGTTATGTTGTTGTTAGGTGCCGTCAAGTTGGTTCCAACTCATAGTGACCCTATGTACAACAGAACGAAACACTGCCTGGTCCTGCACCATCCTCACAATTGTTGCTATGCCTTGAGCCTATTGTTGCAGCCACTGTGTCAATCCATCTTGCTGAAGGCCTCCCTCGTTTTTGCTGACCCTCTACCAAGCACGATGTCCTTCTCTAGGGACTGATCCCTCTTGATATCATGTCCAAGGTATGTGAGATGTAGTTTTGCCATCCTTGCTTCTAAGGAACATTCTGGTTGTACTTCTTCCAAGACAGATTTGTTCATTCTTTTGGCAGTCCATGGTGTATATTCAATAATCTTCGCTAACACCACAATTCAAAGGTGTCAATTCTTCTTCAGTCTTCCTTATTCATTGTCCAGCTTTCGTCTGCATATGAGGTGATTGAAAACACCACGGGTTGGGTCAAGGGCACCTTAGTTTTCAAGGTGACATCTTTGCTTTTCAATACTTTAAAGAGGCCATTTATAGCTGATTTGACCAATGCAATGCGTCTTTTGATTTCTTGACTGCTGCTTCCATGGGTGCTGGTTGTGGATCGAAGTAAAATGAAATCCTTGACAACTTCAGTTGTATTGGTCCACTTGTGAGGATTTTTGTTTTCTTCATGTTGAATGTGTAATCTATGCTGAGGCTGTAATATTTGATCTTCATCAGTAAATGCTTCAAGCCGTCTTCACTTTCAGCAAGCTGGGCTGTGTCATCTGTATTATTACTCATACTCATTAAACATTTAAATCCAAATTCATAATTAGTTCCACAAAACCCACACTATTATAAGAAATACAGCAGACATGCTATCTCACACCCTTGAAGTCACTCTTGGCTGCTAAGTGTGGGTTATGTTGTTATTAGTTGTCATCGAGTTGATTCTGACTCATGGTGACTGACTTACCCATAAATCTGATACTGATTACAAGGTTGCTGCTGTAGCAAAGTGTTCACTACGTGTGTGTTGAATAGATCAGGCCTTAAACAACTGGGCTTTGCACCCTGGAATAAGGCAAATGGGAAGACCAGGAGAACAGTGCTAATTTCTTATATCAATGACCATTAGCGATGGACAGACGTCTATAAAACATATATTTCTTTCTTCAACTCTGTGGCTGAAAAAAGAGTTTTACAAGAGGGTAGGCAAATTTGGAATGTTGTCTTTCACGGCTTACTTCTCCATCATTTCCAGATAATCACTCTGTCAGACATCTCAGTTACTTTTGGATCCTAAATGTTCTGCTGCTTTGAAAGATCTCTAACTAACTCTGCACCCTGGGGAAGACTGGAGAAGAGGGACTGACTTGCCAGAGGTGTTCTTTCTCCCCATGCTGTGTCAGTCTACAATTGCCTGCTTTTCTTAGGAGAAATAATTAAGCTCTTATTACTATTGATGAGGTAGAAATTTAGGATTCTCTTTTGGATCTGTTAATATTTAATGACTGTGTCACTCCAACGTCAATGCAATAAAAATATAATAAATAAGTTATAGAGAGACCTATATGTATTTGGACTCTCCAGCCAGGGTACATGTAAAAAATTATTTAGGGGGAAAAAAAAGCCTCATTATCATAGAGTCGATTCGGATTCATAGTAACCCTATAAGACAGAGTAGAACTGCTCCCACAGGGTTTCCAAGGAGCAGCTTGTGGATTAGAACTGCTGACCTTTTGGTTAGCAGCTAAGAGCTTAATCGCTCTGCCAGGGCTCCAAAGAAAAAAAAAATTTTAATGTTTTTAATAAAAAATTAATAAAACCACTTAGCATTCATTCTGAGATTGACTGAAATGATGACACCTCTACTATGTGGTGACCCAAGTCATAAGTCATACGGTCACTGTAGACACCTCATGTATAATTCATCACTTAAATCTTGTCCATCCTGCTGTTGTCAGTTGCCATCGAGTTGGTCCTGATTCACGGTGACCCCATGTGAAACAGAATGAAGCATTATCTCGTCCTGCACTGTCTATAAGATTGTTGGTATGTTTGAGTCTGTTGTGGTCCTTGTGTCAGCTCATCTCATTGAAGGTTTCCCTTACCTTCACTGGCCCTTCACTTTACAAAACATGATGTATTTGTCCAACATTTGGTCCCTCCTGATGACATGGCCAAAGTAAGTGAGCCGAAGTCTAGGGCAGTATTCTGTGAAGTCTAGGACAGGTTTTCATTTGCTAGTTTGTAGAAGTAGATTTCCAGCCCTTTATTCCTAGTCTGTCTTAGTCTAAAAGCTCAGCTGAAACCTGTCCACCATGAGTAACCCTGCTGGTATTTGAAATACTGGTAGCATAGCTTCCAGAATTGTGGCAACACATGAGCCACCACAATAGGACAAACTGACAGACCAGTGGTTGTCCATTTTACCTCCCACATATTCCTTTCTCCCTAGCCTCAGTCCTATTGCTCCAGTGATGCTGTCCTCATTTTTGTTTTGACATATTTCAGACTTACAGAAAAGTTGCGAAAATAGTGACATAACTCCCATATGCCCTTTACCTAAATCTCCAAATGTTAATGTTTTATGACATTTGTTTTTTCCTGACCTGATGCCCCCTTACCTTCAAATACTTTGTTGTGCATTTTCTAAAACCAAGTGCTTTTTATTACATAACAATAGCATAATAACCAACATCAGGAAGTTCACAAGTACTGTTATCTAATTTACAGACCTCTTTCAGGTTTCACCTATTTGTCCCATAATGTCCTTGGAACATGTCCTTGTCATGTCCCTTGAGTCTCCTTTCACTTGGAACAATTCCTCAGTCTTTCTTTGTTTTTCATGACATTGACATTTTTGAAGTATCCAGGTCAATTATTTTGCATACTGTTCCACAATTTGGGTTTGTCTGATGCTTCTTCATGATTAGTTTCAGGTATGCATTTTTGGTAGGAAGACCGGAATGTGATGTGTTTTTCTCAGCGCATCATGCGGGGCCACTGGTGCTCTATAACTGGTGATGTGAACTTTGATCACTTAGTAAGGGTGGCGTCTGCTGTTTCTTTACCATAAAATACTATTTTCGCCTTTGTAATTAATAAGTATCTTGAGGGGAGGTCCTCGTCATTTCTCACCAGGATTACGTGATGCTGTGTATCTTCTGTTTGCCCAGCCAGATCCCATTTCCACCCTCCTCCAACTTGCTTTGTGGCCTACACAATTGACCCATGTGGGCTATGTCAACCTTGTTCTGTGGTTTCTGGTTGGGTTTGGCTGTTGGAAAGTCCTGCAGGAGATCTGAGAGAGGGAAGGAGTGAGGTCCAGCTATGTATCCCCTCGGTTTCCTCCCCAAGGAGCTGCCTAGGACTGCCTAGGTCCCTCAGTTGAAGGATAGGGCACCTATTAGGCTATAGCTCTGGGGTTTCTAACTGCCCCCTTCCCTTACTGCTTTAAGCCTTTGGGTGTGGCATTCATCCCTTTCGTTTCCCCTATATTCTTCCTAGACCTTTGTAAATAGTCCCTTTATTAAACTCTCCTCACATTTTCCAGTTGGAATGTGCCATCCATTTCCTGCCAGGCTCTTTCCGATACATCTATTACATAGTTAGCTTTCCGCCTGTCCCATTTTCTCTCAGTTGCAAATACTGCTGGTCTTCAATACCATCTCAGTCCTGCCCAGTTCTTATGTTAATCCTGATCCAGGAAGAAAGTACATTCCATGCCAAAGGCATCAGTGAACTGGGTCTGGGATGAGCTGTTCTGCTCTGCAGCCAGTCTTCCAGCATGCCTGGGGACTTTCCCTTACTCCCCCACATGGCTGGCATAACTTGTGACAGCAGACTTCTGCCTTGGTTTCTGCTTAGCATTCTGATTTCCTGTGGGGGTGGAGTTCTCTTTTCTGACCCAGTTTTGTTCAACTTGGGTTCTAATATCCTGTTTAACTCTGCTGGTCCCTTCCCCCAGTATGCTGGACTGTCATCCTCAGACCCCCGCTTATTTTCTGGAATTATGCTTGGAATAGAATGGTCTCCTGGGTGTACTGTCTTTCTTCTGTTTGTCCTTTCAGAATCCCTTTCCATCTGCTTCTCCCTCCCACTTCTCTACTGACCTACATGGACTAATCAACACTTACCTATGGCCCCCAGCTGAGTTTGGCCAGTGGTGCGCTCTGGCAGGAGATCCCAGGGAGTGACTAGAGCTAGGAGCATTTGTACCATCAGCTCTATCCCTTTTGCATTACCTTAAGCTGCCTGCCTCCTTCCACTGCAGGTCAGAGCTCCTCTCCAGGTGGTTCTCTACTTCCAGGTGCCAGGGACTTTTCCCTCTCCTCGCCCTTTCTATACTAACAATGGTTACAGTGTACTTATTTTTAAAAAATCGGTTGCTGTCAATTCCAACTCATGGTGACCCCATGTGTGTGGGTCAGAGTAAAACTGTGCTTCATAGGGTTTTCAATGGTTGTTTTTATGGAAGTAGATCACCAGGCCTTTCTTCTGAGGTGCCTCTGGGTAGACATCAACCTCCAACCTTTCAGCCCACAGCCCAGCATATTTTTACCACCTTTTGTACCACCCAGGTTCTCCCGGCTGTTACTAGCTCCTAGGTATTACATTCTCCTTTGTGGTCTAGTTCTACCTTTAGAAATAGTTCCTTTACCAAACCTTTTATTATCCTAACCTGAGTGTACCACATGCTTTTTCTGGGACCCTGATGTAGGTCTAGGGTGACAGTCCCATTTATCTTGATGGATCACCTCATTTTGCCAGGTTTTACCTGCTCGGTGGATCTCAAATACTGATGACCGCTGCAAACAGCAAGAGGATTGTTGTGCCCATTCAGACTGGTTATTCGACTGTGGACTACCACCTTGGGCACCAGTCCTATAGCTAGGTCAGTTTCTCCCAGCTTTGTCCCTGCCCAGTCCTGGCCCTTTCCCCTCCTCACTTACTCAATCTGTTGAAGTATCAGCATGCCTTGTAGCAGAAGCAACACTTGCCCAAGTGAAAACATGAGTCTCCCTGCCTGCAAGTCACATGAGATGCACTTTTTGTCTGGGCCTGGCCCTTTCAATATTAAGACAGACCCCAGAAAAGTGGTCTTCTAACCCAGTTCTACTATGGATACAAAGATATGTCTAGAATATTCATACATAAACCACCCAGGGCATGATTTCAATATGATCATATAATAATAATAAAATTATATTGTTTTTAGAGCTTGCTAATTCAAATTTGCTGTTGTTTTAGATATTGAAACATAAGTATAGATGAGCTCCATTCTACTAGGTCTTACTGTCAAGAAAATCCTGTACCTACTTGATGACTCTATCGATCTCTTCACCTATAGAGATATTTGAAAAATGTTTCAAAAATTGAGCCAAGAGACTACTAATGTGTGTAGTCAGGTTTTAATATTTTCAGTCTTCCGTTGTTTTTAGGATAATGCAATTCTCACAGAACCCAGAAACACATCTTTGGTAGTACCTTAAATTGTGCTAGGTACAAAGGGTAGTTCATAGCTAAATGTCCTAAATAACAGTATATTACCTGGAAGCATTTTTGGTTTAGCTTGCAGTATGAGATGATTATATTTGGAATTTTCTGGTACGGTGTGTTAACGCTCTCACCTTTGAACTCTAATTTTAGATGGTATATTACATACTATCTCATTCTGGAATTGGTATTTTTATCTGTTTTCAGTTGGTAGGTTCATGATTTGAAAGCATTTGTTATTTGTCTAATACGAGATGACTGATGGTCTTAGTCCAGTTCCTAATGCGCTTGTGTTTATTTCTGTTGAGGCTGGCATTAATAGGTCCCCTCAGCAAAGTTGCCGAGGACTGACCTGGAATAGACTCTAAACTAATTTCCAGCCTTGAAGTTGTTCCTTCTAGGTCAGGATTGAGGCCAACTAGTAGCACGATGTGCTGGAGCAGAATTGTCACTGACCGCATTCCCTGTCTTCTGTAACTTAGAGGGACCATCAAAACTATTTAGTCAAAGATGTTAAGTTAGCTAGAAGCAAGCAACATCCAGGATCTCACTTAGAATGTTTTAAGGCCCAACCCACTTACAGCAAAGACAGATATGGGAAGAATTTTCAATAGATTTCATAAGCAATTTGTGTGGATTCCCGATTACAGACCGTGCTTTAATGTCGAGAGCTTAGCTATATTGTTCATTTGCTATTCGTTTGTCTACGCCATCCTTTTTACTCTTCTTTGCTTATCAGTGCAATTACCAATGAATAAGGAAGAACAAGAGAAAGCATTTAGGAAAAGAGCCTGAAATAAATGGATAAAATAAGGTTTTGGTATTATCTGTGACATTATATTAGGTATACTAAATTTACCCCAGTTAATTTAAGAGCTATCTGCAACCCTTTGCCATTTGAAGTAGAAGCATAGTTTATTAGAGCTTAAGGGACCCTAGAAAAGATTAATTCAAGTTTTTTTAATTTATAGATTAGAAAGGTACTTGGACTTTCGCAGCTTCACTAGGCATCCGATTTGCTAATAATATTATCCTATTGCTTACATGTCTCTGACAAAATGATGTAATAATTCTGCAGATGAGTTTTTTAAATTGCTGAGAGGGTAGTCTAATATTTCATTAATTGTTTTATTTTAACTAAACTCATGGTAATGAGGCACAGGATAACTATACAAATATCAGGAGCCTGAAAAAGGTAGAACTAATTAAATTGTAGGATTTTATACCTTTGCTCCTTGGTTTTTATCAAAATTTTTGCTTCTCTACTGCTTGACTTCTTGGAGAGTTGATCTAGTTTATAGCTAGCCCTTGACCTGGGAATCTATGCTATTTAACTTTGTTGGGTTAGTTAGTTTTTGTTAGTGTTATACAATATAGAAGGCAAGTGGAAAAATAAAAGGAGCCTGGTGGTAAAAGAGATTTGGACATCCCCAGACGTTTTTATCTAGCAGTGCAGGCCAATCTGCTAATGGAAACACCAAAAGTCCTTTGCCCGTATCTTAGCTTCCAGATATAATGTGGCTGAGAAGCGGCAGGAGCAGGGAAAAATAAGTTCATGTATAGATACCTTTCTTGCTGTTTTGATAACTGAAAACTGAAAGCTGAAATTTTAACCACTGGCAACGAAAATGCTGTCATGATGCCGATATTCAAGCAGGTTCCTCTCTATCAGACACGGGCTTGGAGAACTGTACCTCTTTATCCACCAAAGTTGGGACAGGCAAAAGATGATGCTATGGGCCTTCTGAAAAACAACTGCTGCCCAGATTGAATAACTAGATGACAAAGAGAATATATTCATTCACTGACTAGGTACTCAGTGGGTGGGTCCTTTTGATAACTGAATTGAGAGACTACATCGCAACTCTACTTAGGTTGCACCTAAAGTATGGTTATAGTTTACCTTAAGGATGAAATCAATTTAAATAAACAGAGTGGCTGAAAATCTCTCCTGACTGCTAACAGTGACCTAAACTGACTAAAATAGATGAGCTCCAGGTGTTTGCACCCTGCCTCATTTTTCTTGTCAACCAGCCTCCCAGGCTTTTAGCATGTAATAGTGGAAACACTGTGTGTGATATTGAGGTCAGAGGAAAACCGGTCCAGGGTTAAAGCTGAGTATCATTAGCATGCTGCTGACACCATCCAGAGGCACCAACTGACTCACTAATGTTCCGGCCTAAGGACAAGACACATGGTTTGGGCCTTTGAATTTGGTGAGTTGGTGTCAAATTTAGCTTTGGGGCATATGTGAGCTGCCATAACTAATTGCCATAGTTTCTGAAAATGTGGTTTTAAAGCAGGAGAATATGGTAATGCCTTGCGTTTACGAAAGGCTTTCACATGCTCTGTTTCCTCTGATTCCCCCGATAATCCAGCAAGGCAGGCTGGAAGATGTTTTTTATCCTATTTTACAGATGAAAAAACTGAGAGTTAGAAAGGCTAAGAGATTTTCCCAGGGACAGTGCAGAGCTGATATCTGATCTTCTGGCTCCTGGTCCAGTGTCCTCTCCACTGGCTGTCTGAGAGAGATAGACCTTTGATCAGGCAGCCAGCTTAGCGCTGTCATGGGCTGGACCCATAGGGGATTCAGAGCAATGTACCAGTAGTTATATACAGGTATATATTGTTTTTCTCTTTTTAAAATCTACAATGAGTAAATAATTTCATGTTCTTTGGAAATCACGTTGATTATAGAGTACACGTTACAGAAAATGCATAAATTAACTGTCTTAAAATATTTGGATAAAAATTACAGTTCATATTGTGCAGAGGTTTACTGTAACTTAAAATCTCATTGTTAGGATTTTCATTAGGATTATTATTTTAATAGTTTTTTAGATGAAAGAAACATCTTGGGACCCTCTGAAAGGCTGTGAGTATATGCGTACATACTTAACGTCATACCACTTCTATTTCTGCATTTATTATTATCTTTTTAAGTTTCCATTTAGTGATTAGAAAGGCAAAGCTTTTCTGATACCTGTAGAGTCAAGGAAAGGGAAACACGAACAGATGTGGAATGATTGAAATCCATAAGGTATTATCTAATCCTATATTACAGAAAAAAAGAAATGAAAACTGGGCAGATAGAAGTCTGAAATCAAGAGTTGTCTCAAGTATTTATTTTATAATTTCACATATTCAGCTAACACATAGATGTTACCTTTGAGGCATATTATGAGTCTCGTTTCCTGTATCCTAGTGAGTTTTTGCTCTGTGAAAACTTCCTCCTTTCTTTTCCATAAATATAGTTTCATATCTGCATTTATATTACCTATGCTTCATGCACGGAGCCCTGGCGGTGTAGTAGTTAAGCACTCCGTTGCTAACCGAAAGGTCGTGGTTTGAACCCACCAGCTGCTCTGGGGGAGAAAGATGTGGCAGTCTGCTTCTGTAAAGATTATAGCCTTTGAAACCTCTGGGGCAGTTCTACCGTGTCCTACAGGGTCACTATGATTTAGAATTGACTGTTCAACAGGATATGCTCCATGCAGCCTATCAGATACGCCATAATATTTATGAAGAGTCTTAGTGTATCTTATTATTTTTTCTGACAAAAAAACCTGATTTCTAAGATTGGAGAGCTGAGTTTTAGAGTTGAAAAAGGAAGCGCAAGCATTCCCTGATTAAGGTGGATCCAATTTATACATAATATTCATGTGTAAGTCACCAAGGTATGGTTATCAGAGAATGAATACCCTTAGGATGACTGATATTATGATGACCAGGGTGCATTTCCATTTCTTTTTAGTGGCCACGGTTCTTCGGGGTTCTTGAGAAACAAAGGAACACAGAGATCATTTAGCAAGAAAAATCTTAGATTTACTTAACACGTGGTGTTTACTATACAATGGAATCAGGTACTTCCCTAGATTAAGGCAAACTCTCAAAGATTTTGAATTCATGCTTGCACTGAAGCAGAACGAAATGTGTGATTGGCATGTCTGTAAGAACTTTGCATGTGGAAACATAGTGGTATTAATACCAGAGTTCAGGGATATCATCAGTTAAGTGGGTGTTTGTGGGATGCTGTGAGGACCTAACTGTCAGGTAAAACATTGATAGACCACAGAAGGGGAATGTTGGCAAGGTGTCATGGATTGTGTAAAAGCTATGGTGGTTGTTCTCTGGAATTTAAATGAAAGGCAGCATTGATCAGAGCTGGAGGAGGTAGAGTTGAGAACTAGGCCTGCATCCCAAAGTTCAGGGCAGGTGAGGGGCTGCGGAAACTCACTTGGATTCTAGGCCCAAGTGTAGAGTGTCTAAGAAAAATATGTCTTTTGACCATAATTTTAGAAATAGTAGGCATCAAGAATTCCAATCAGTTGGGTGGGGCACACTCGCAGATTCTATGGTGATCTTCTCCAATTTATTTGTCTGTTTCTAGCTATAGATCTTAGGATCCTTGGGCTACTTAAAAGAACATGGAGACTGTTTGTCTAGGAGATTTTGTTAACCACATGGCATTCATCACACCATGGGAGTCAGATAAGGCCCTCGTTATAAGCAAACTTCAAACTTTCGCAAGCAATTTTCTAATTCCATGCCTCTTCTTCAGGGTGGGCCTTTTAACAAAGGGAGTAATCTTGTCCAGGGACTTTGAATTGTTCTTTGTTACTGTCTTAGTATCCTAGTGCTGCTGTAATACAAATGCCACAAGTGAGTGGCTTCAAAGAACAGAAATTTATTTTCTCATAGTTCAAGAGGCTAGAAGTCAGAATTTAGGGCATTGCCTCTAGAGGAAGGTCCTTTTTTTAATCTATTCCACCTTCTGGTAGCAGCTGGCCTGGCAATCTCACATTCCTGGGTTTGTGGATGCATCTGACTCCATTTTCATATGGCATCTTCCCCATGTGTCTCTCTCTATGTCAGTTTTCCCTTTTTATATAACACCGCTCAGAAAGGATTAGGTTTAGGACCCACTCTGCTATGATATGACCTCATTAACATAAACAAACCACACTGCCTAACATAACAATGTAAAAATCCTTATTTCCAAACAGGATCACATTTATAGGTACAGCAGTTATGATTTCAACACGTTTTTGGAGGACACAATTCAATCCATAATTGTTATAGACTTTCTATGTCTCAGGTAAGTTCACACTGTTTTGAATATCCTAAGTTGTCTAATAAGGGAGCATTGGTGATTTGGTAGAATTCTTGCTTTTCATATAGGAAACCTGGATTCAATAACTACCCAATACACTTCAGGTGCACCTACCACTCATCTATCAGTGGAGTCTTGTGTGTTGCTATGATGCTAAACAGGCTTCAGTAGAGCTTTCAGACTAAGATGAACAAGGAAGAAAGGTCTGGCAACCTACTTCCAAAAGTCAACCAATGAAAACCCTATGGATCACAATGGCATGATTCACAGCCAATCATGAAGATGGTACAAGACCAGGCAGCTCTTTGTTCCGTTGTGCATGGGTTTGCCATGAATTGGGGGCCACCTCGACAACAACTAACAAGTTATTTGAAGTTTATAAATATGATTCCAGCTGAAACAGCTGGAAATAGTGGAGATGTTCAAAAGTTAGGCCAACAGAAACAAAAGGAATACCTGGAAAGCTGATATCTGTCCATTCTTAGCTCTCTGCCTTGGGATGACAGTAAAATTCCTAGCACAGAAGTGGTGGCAGGGAGTCAGTTTTGTACTCCTTTTGAATATTAGGAATTCATACTCTGTAAACTCAGATCTATGCCACCCTATGTTAACAATATCATTTAACACTGGGGATGTCTAATTCAATTACGGGCTATGGGTCCTAAGTGACTGGTCTGTATTATAGCCTCAAAATACATAGGCCCAATGAAGGATTCGTCTGGAGACATGATAAGCAATAATGTATGTAATTATACAGAAAGTTGTGCTTCGAGGATGGATATAGCAACTGCCATTGCCTAAAAGCTGATGATAATTCACTTTCTACTAGTACTGAAGTGAGTTTTTGGTGCAGGAAACGAGATGTCTCATGGGAGTTAAGAATCTAAGGAACTCTGCTTATACCTCAACTCTCAGGGTTATCTGTGTAACCTCCTTGTTCTTGTCAAGTAAGAAGCTGGCTTATATCAGTGTTCCCCAGCTTTTTTGACTCAAACACCTTTCAAGGAAACATATAATCCCTCAAAGTTCCTTAAAAATTAAAAATATTATTTTTTATGTGGTGTATGATAAGGAAGTGATTTTAAAGGCAGGCAAAAATTTCTGATCACTAGTAGGTTATAAAAGATTATTGTATAAATATTTATTCCTTTTCTTAATATTATTATAATATTATTATTCCTTTTCTCAATATTATTTTTATATACTTTTGTACAATAGTCACTATATATTTATACCTTTTGGATTCATAAAATATTTAATTTTCCTGAAGTTTATTGTGTGAGGAAAAGCATGATTTGTTGAAGAATCAATTGAAATAATATTTTATCATGTTTCATATGGAATTGAATAGATGTTAAAACATATACTAAAATTTAACTGCATGTTATGGATCAAACATTGACAAAAATACTGCTTTTGAAATAATATTAAAATTCTTACATTTTGCTTTTACTAAAAAAAGCTAGCTTATTTTTGTAATTTTTGTCTTTTGTTTCTAAATGGTAAGATAAAGGAGAAGGCTTCAAGCTGCTAAGTTCAAGCACTTATCCACAAATAACACATTGTGGGTTTGGAAAGTCTTTATTCCTAATAAATTATAAGCTAAATTGGATCAAATGCTATTATGTTTTCCCTTTCACCACTGGTTTTTAAAGTACTAGAGGTACATTAAATACTTCCATCAGATACACAAAATTTATGGATTCAGTGTTGATCACCTTGAAGAAAACTTTCAGATTATTATTTTTATGTTTCTTATCATGATTGTTGGTTGCAAACAATGAAAAACTATTCTGGGAAACTCAAGCAAAAAAGGGACTGATTGGAAGTCTATGGCGTAACTCACAACATCAAAGCAAGCTCAAGAACCAGGTTTGAGAGACAGGAAGATCCTGGGCAACCCTTAGGATCTTGTGAGCCATAGCTAATTAATATATTTCTTTAATATATTAATATCTTATTAACATATCGCCATCGAGATGTGTCAGCTCTAGTCCTTTTTATTCCTGCCCTTGGCCATCCAGGTCAAGACTGAAATTTCCAGGAGAGAGAATGGGTTGTCCTCTTCTGGGTCAAGTACTTACCACTTAGCTATAGGTGAGAAGGGCTTGTGAACATGGACAACATGTGTTAATATGTTTGTCTTTATGTCTTTAATTCAGAGTATTTTACGGGTATAAGTTATACAAGTTATAACTAAGGATAAAAATCATTAAAACCTGAAGAACAAGTAAAACATTCAACTAGTGGTATTTTACTGGACAATAAATGGACTAAATGATCAAAGTAATGAAAACATCATCTGATCTCCAATGTCTGCCATGAATGTTCATTTAATATGTGCTTGGATCCTTCAAGGTGTAGTGGTTAAGAGCTTGGCTGCTAACCAAAATGTTGGCACTTTGAATCCACCAGCTGCTCCTTGGAAACCCTATGGAGCAGTTCTACTCTGTCCCATAGGGTTGTTATGAGTCAGAATCAACTCGATTGCAATGAGTTTTGTTTGTTTGTTTTTTGAGCCTCTAAAGTGGTTCTAATTTAAAGGAAAACATCTAAGACATTGTTTTAATTATCAGTTAAAAATAAAATCTGCCCTCCCCCTCCTGTCGTAGTCATTTGCCATTTTAGGTTGCTTGACATTCATTGCACTTCCCCACAGCAACAGTACCTCAGTTTTCCATTTGAGGAAACCAACTCTGTCCCTCACTCCAGGGGTGGGCCCTGATTGACTGAAGCCCAGCTCACTCTCTTGACCACAATGATTAGGTGCCATGAACCAACGCAGGCCAGGGAAAAACCAAGAGATATTTTCTAGAGACTTCTAGGAAAGAAGAATCCTTATTCTTCCTCAGAATTTGTCTGGAGAGACATTTTCTCTTGGATGATGTGAGATGCAGATTTTAGGCCTGATACTGCTGCTGCCATTTTGCTACAGTGAGAGATGTCAAGTCTGAAGTCAAAGTTGATACAAGGAGATCAGTAAATCAAGGATACCTGTAGAGGAATGGAGTTTGACCCACAGGATTAAACAGTGCCTGAAGCTGAAATGACTTGTGGGCCATAAATAAGCTCAAAGTGTATTTGATTGTTTATGCTAGCATGAGATGGGATTACTTTTATTTCTCTCTGAAAGCATCCTAACTGCTACATCACCAGGAAACACTTGTGAACCATAGGGTCTATGAATCACTGGTCACAAAATGCTAGGTTACAATGTATGAAGGTCAGCTTTAACAATATACATTTTGTGATATTAACCTGGCAATAGGGGGTGTAATTGAAGACAACTTGGAGAAATGCATGTTAGGTGATTGGACATGCTTCTGCAATTGATCTCAGTTTTATTGTTGAAGTACATTTACTGTCTGTTTTAGCTATATTTAATTCAGAAAGAGGAACTTTCTGGATTCTTGTCTTTTTGGTATTCTATGTGGTTGAAGTTTTATAGTTTTTACAACTTTATTTTTCTTATATCCATCATCTTTCAGCTTATTTTCAAATGTTGTCAATGATCTCAATTTGTATCTTTCTTCGGCAACAGGAATTTCCAAAATGTAGTGAGCATTTAATAAATGTATGTTAAATTAAGGTTATGATTTTTATGCGTAAACCATTCCCTAACCAGTGGTTCTCAGACTTGGCCGCACATTAGAATCACCTGGGTAGTTTTAAAATAGTGGTTCTCAAACTTCAGTATGCGTCAAGTCACCTGATAGGCTTGTTAAAACACAGATTTCTGGGCCCCACCTCTGATTTAGTGGTTCTAAGGTGGGGCCCCAAATTTTGCATTTCTAATTAGTTTCCAGGTGATAGTGGTACTGCTTGTCTGGGGACCATATTTGAGAAACACTACTTTAAACATTATTCACCACAGATCATTGAAATCAGAATCTCCTGGGTGGGAATGATTTTTAAGTGATTCTAATAGCCAGGTTGAGAGCCCCTGTCTTAAGCAGAGAATGGCTGACATTTATCTCTTCATAAAGCACCACAGGGGCACTTTTATTTTCCTAGTAAGGGTTTCCTTTCCACACCACAAATGAAATCTTTGACCAACACATAATATCTCACTAGGAAAGGCCAATAAACTTTAAATTAAAAAAAAAAAATCACTAAAGGTAATTACTCAGGAGAATCTCCGGCCAAGTATCAATGATCTCCTGCTCCAAAAAAGAACTGTAGATCAACTCAAAAGAATTTCTATAGTGATTTTATCAGTTGGGGTCCAATCGGGAAAACAAAAGTCATTTAGTACAGGGAATTGGTTATAGAGCTGATGGAAGAGATTAACAACTGCTGTGAGGGACAGAAGTGAGGCGATGTTATCAGAGACCAGGGGCCTGGAATATCTGAAGGAAGCGGGAACCAGGATGGGCTTTTCCAGTAGTAGCTGGAGCCAAGAAGGAGATGCAGCTGCCATATTTGACATATTTAATTGGACATCTTTGATCACTGGTTTTTAACCTTATCTATTTATAAGAGCAAGAGTCCCTGGGTAGCAGAGATGGTTAAGTGCTCAACTATCATCCAGAAGATTGGCAGTTTGAACCCACCCAGAAACACCTTATAAGACAGGCCTAGCGTCTGCTTCCAAAAGGTCACAGCCTTGAAAACCCTGTGGAGTACAGTTTTCCTCTTCACACATGGGGTCTCCTTGAGTAAGAATCTACTTCACAGCGACTAACGACAACAGCAATTCACAAGAGACCTGGACTATAAAGAATCTATTCTTTCACATTTAAACATTTAAAAAGATTAATTTGTTAGCTATAAAAATTCATCAGTTCCACAAAATTTATTTAACTTCAGGAGGGTTTCTTTGAGTTCCCTAAAATCCTGTAATAAATTATTCCTTTTAATTTTAACTCTGCTAACAAGTAAGACTGCAAAAGACCTCTTTAAAATGTTGAAAAGCAGAGATGTCACCTTAAGACTAAGGTGCGCCTTACCCAAGCCATGGTATTTTCCATTGCCTCATATGCATGGGAAAGCTGGACAATGAATACGGAAGACAGAAGAAGAATTGACACCTTTGAATTATGGTGTTGGAGAAGAATAGTGACTGTACCATGGGCTGACAAAAGAACAAACAAATCTGTCTTGGAAGGAATAGAACCAGAATGCTCCTTAGAAACAAGGACTGCAACACTATGTCTCATGTCAGAACTGACTCGATGGCACCTAACAACAACAACTAGTAAGACTAGCCTCTGTCACAATGTGCTTATTTTGTCTTTTATTCTCTTTCATATGGTGCATGCATTCAGTCTTTGGAAGAATGATATTTTATCAGTCTCTTGATATTTTTTAAATGTTGTAGGGTAAAAACATCATAAAGTTTAGTAAAGCAAAAAGAAAATTTTATTTGGCATATATTCAAAAAGGCAGAAGTAGGAAATGGACAACCATGCTGCCAGAGCCATATCTGCCCAAGTCCAAGGAAATACTACAGAACAGACAAAAGCGGGAAGACGGACAAGCATGCTGCTAGAGCCATGTCTGCTCAAGTCCAGAGAACACTACTGAATAGGCAAGAATGGGAAAACAAGCAATCATGCTGCCACAGCCATGTCTGCCCTAGTCTGAAGAACATTACAGAGTCATCAGTATATTGGCTAGAAACTGTGATCCTACATTTTGAATTGTCTTTCTTAATAATCATTGGTACAGGTTTCAGTAAGAGTCAGGAATGGTCTTCATTGGCCCAACAAATTTTCTGTTCATTAAATGCTAAAGAAGAAGATAAGAGTGGAAAGTCTTTTGTGTTCTGTTTGATCGGTTTATGTGAAAGGTTCCCTAAAAGATACTTTCCAAGATTATTTTAGCTATTGTCTTTATACCTCAGGGCCCAGATGAAGTGTCCTTGTGAGCCCTTGTTAGCCCAGCTCCAGCAGGGTCATATTCTCTATGCTCAAGAACAGGGAATAATGATTCCAATATTAGTCCCTAAATCATAAAAAGTTGCTGTCGAGTCAATTCCAACTCATGGCCACCATATGTGTATCAAAGTAGAACTGTTCTCCACAGTGTTTTCAATGGCTAATTTTTTGGAAGCAGATTTCTAGGCCTATCTTCAGAGGTACACTCTGGTGGACTTGAACCTCCAACTTTTTGGTTAGCAGCTGAGTGCTTAACTGTTTGCACAACAAGACTTCTATTTGTATCTTTTTCATTGTTGTTAGGTGCCGTGAGTCGGTTCTGACTCATAGCGACCCTATGCACAACAGAACGAAACACTGCCTGGTCCTGCGCCATTCTCACAATCGTTGCTATGCTTGAGCCCATTGTTGCAGCCACTGTGTCAATCCATTTCTTTGAGGGTCTTCGTTTTTTTCACTGACCATCTATATTACCAAGCATGATGTACTTCCTTCTCCAGGGAATGACCCCTCCTGATAACATGTCCAAAGTATGTGATACATAGTTTCGCCATCCTTGCTTCTAAGGAGCATTCTGCTTATACTTCTTCCAAGACATATTTGTTCATTCTTTTGGCAGTCCATGATATGTTCAATATTCTTTGCCAACACCACAATTCAAAGGCGTCAATTCTTTTTCAGTCTTCTTTATTCATTGTCCAGCTTTCAGATGCATATGAGGTGATTGCAAACACCATGGCTTGGGTCAGCTGCACCTTAGTCTTCAAGGTGACATCTTTGCTTTTCAGCACTTTAAAGAGGTCTTTTGCAGCAGATTTGCCCAATGCAATGCGTCTTTTGATTTCTTGACTGCTGCCTCCATGAGTGTTGATTGTGAATCCAAGTAAAATGAAATCCTTGACATCAATCTTTTCTCCTTTTATCATGACGTTGCTCACTGGTCCAGTTGTGAGGATTTTTGTTTTCTTTATGTTTTCGTGTAATCCATGCTGAAGGCTGCGGTCTTTGAGCCTCATCAGTAAGTGCTTCAAGTCCTCTTATCTTTCAGCAAGAGAGGTGGTTTCATCTGCGTTACGCAGGTTGTTAATGAGTCTTCCTCCAATCCTGATGCCCAATTCTTCTTCATATAGTCCAGCTTCTCAGATTATTTGCTCAGCGTACAGATTGAATAGGTATGGTGAAAGGATACAACCCTCACACATAACTTTCCTGGCTTTAAACCATGCAGTATCCCCTTGTTCTGTTTGAACGACTGACTCTTGATACATGTGCAGATTCCTCATGAGCACAATTAAGTGTTCTGGAATTCCCATTCTCTGCAATTTTATCCGTAGTTTGTTATGATCCACACAGTCGAATGCCTTAACACAGTCAATAAAACACAGGTAAACATCCTTCTGGTATTCTCTGCTTTCAGCCAGGATCCATTTGACATCAGCAATGATATCCCTGGTTCCACGTCCTTTTCTAAACCGGGCCTGAATTTCTGGCAGTTCCCTGTCGATAGATATACTGCTATAGCCGCTTTTGAAAGATCTTCAGCAGAATTTTGCTTGCGTGTGATATTGATGATATTGTTCAATAATTTCCACATTCGGTTGGATCACCTTTCTTGGGAATAGGCATAAATAGATATAAATAGGCATTTATATCTTAGTTACCTGTTAATTCATGTAGGAATTACTGGGCATTTCTATGCTAGAATTAGCAATACTTTTGTTAAAATCTCATCTAGGAGACATCTGAGTTGGAAGCTTATTTTCCTCTGGGCCACTACTTCAGGGGTGCTGATTGAGTCTAAGAAAAAAAAAACGCTCATTAAATTGCAGACGATGGGTTGCCTGTGTGAATAGGAGGGACTTTGCTGACATCCCTAATCAAGAGGCCCGGAATTAGCTTTTCAAAGTGCCTGCTTTTTGTGCTTGTAGAAGTAATGTGATAGGTGTTAAAAATTAATTTGAAGAAAAGTATAAAGAAGGCAAATTCATCATTAATTCCACAATTCAGAGATATCATCTACTGTTAATCATTAGGAATATCTTTCGGTGAATTTTATCCAGTTTTATTTCACATATATATATTTGTTACAGAAAATTTCAAACATACATAAATGTAGATAGAAGAATATAATGACCCTCAATGTATCCACTATCTGTCTTCAACAATTATTAGCATTTTGTCAGTCATGTTTCATTTGTTGTTGTTGTTGTTAGGTGCTACGCAGTCAGTTCCGACTCTTAGCGACCCTATGCACAACAGAACGAAACACTGCCCGGTCCTGCACCATCCTTACAATCGTTGTTATGCTTGAGCCCATTGTTGTAGCCACTTTGTCAATACCCTTCTTTGGGAGTCTTCTTCTTTTCTGCTGACACTGTACTTTGCCAAGTATAAAGTCCTTCTCCGGGGACTGATCCCTCCTGACAACATGTCCAAAGTATGTAAGACACAGTCTTGCCATCCTTGCTTTTAAGGAGCTTTCTGGTTGTACTTCTCCCAAGACACATTTGTTCATTTTTTTGGCATTCCATGGTAAATTCGATATTCTTCACCAACACCACAATTCCTCATTCTTCCTTCAGCTTTCACATGCATATGATGCAATTGAAAATACCATGGCTTGGGTCAGGGGCACCTTAGTCTTCAAGGTGACATCTCTGCTCTTCAACACTTTAAAGAGGTCCTTTGCAGCAGATTTGCCCAATGCAATGTGTCTTTTGATTTCTTGACTGCTGCTTCCATGGCTGTTGATTGTGAATCCAAGTAAAATGAAATCCTTGACAATTTCAACTTTTCTCCATTTACAACGATGTTGCTTATTGGTCCAGTTGTGATGATTTTTGTTTTCTTTATGTTGAGGCATAAACCATACTGAAGGCTGTAGTCTTTGATCTTCCTCAGTAAGTGCTTTAAGTCCTCTTCACGTTCAGCAAGCAAGGTTGTGTCATCTGCATGACGCAGGTTTTTAATGAGTCTTCCTCCAATCCTGATGCCCTATTCTTCTTCATATAGTCTAGTTTCTTGGATTATTTGTTCAGCATACAGATTGAATAGGTATGGTGAAAGGATACAACCCTGAGGCACGCTTTCCTGACTTTAAACCACTCAGTATCCCTTGGTTCTGTCTGAACAACTGCTTCTTGATCTATGTAGATTCCTCATGAGCACAATTAAGTGTTCTGGAATTCCCATTCTCTGCAATGTTATCCGTAGTTTGTTATGATCTACACAGTCGAGCGCCTTTGCGTAGTCAATAAAACACAGGTAAACATCCTTCTGGTATTCTCTGCTTTCAGCCAGGATCCATCTGACATCAGCGATGATATCCCTGGTTCCACGTCCTCTTCTAAATCTGGCTTGAATTTCTGGCAGTTCCCTGTTGATATACTACTGTAGCCGCTTTTGAATATCTTCAGCAAGATTTCGCTTGCGTGTGATATTAATGATATTTTTTGATAATTTCTGCATTCAGTTTGATCACCTTTCTTGGGAATAGGCATAAATATGGATCTCTTCCAGTCGATTGGCCAGCTGTCTTCCATATTTCTTGGCATAGATGAGTGGGCATTTCCAGCACGGCATGAGTTTTTTGAAACATCTCAGTTGATATTTCGTCAATTACTGGAGCCTTACTTTTTGCCAAAAACCCTGGTGGTGTAGTGGTTAAGTGCTATGGCTGCTAACCAAGAGGCCAGCAGTTCGAATCCACCAGGTGCTCCTTGGAAACCCTATGGGGCAGTTCTACTCTGTCCTATAGGGTCGCTATGAGTCGGAATCGACTTGACGGCAGTAGGTTTGGTTTGGTTTTAGTACAGTATTGTACACAGTATATTATAATTTTTAAAAATCTCCATAATTATGTCTCCTTTGTATTCCTAATTTTTGTTATTTGTATACCTCTTTTGTTATATTCTTAAAAATTATTCCATTTTTTTTATTTTGGAAGTAATTTTGAATTTATTTTTATTTATAATTATATTCTACTTGAATTTAATGCTTAGTTATTTTTTCTTTTTCTATTAAATAATGAATTATAATAATAAACTTGCCTCTATATGGCATATTGGGAAGCATCTTATAAGTTTTTATATTATGGGTTCTTATTTTTATTATTACCAGTGTCTATTTTTAAACTTTTAGGTTTTTTTTGATAAAATGTTTTTATTTTTAAGTAAGAGAGCTTTAAATATTAATCTAAATGCTAATAGTTTAGAAAAAGTTGATTTTATAAAGTACATAGCATGGCAAATAAAGTCTTGAAGAGATTCTGAGAGATATTTTCTGGACACTCTCAAGAATTTTGTTTATGTAGCTTTGTTGTCCATTATAAAAATTCCAGTAAAACAGAAAACGACCAAGAAGAAAGCAAAAAAAAAAAAAAAAAAAAAACCCAAAAATTCATATGCTGCCAATGTAAATATTGTCAACACTTAGGGGTATGTATGTTAAGGTGTTTTTCTGTGTTCTCACATGTAATTACACATTTTCTAATGAAGATATGGGAGATATATATATATAGTATTTTATATACGTATTGTTCTTTCCATAAACATAAATTTATATTATCTTTGAAATATTTATATATATTCCAAAACAGGGGTATATTATAATTTATTTAGCCAGTATTTTCTTGGCAACCATTTAGGTTCATTTAAAATTTTTGACTTTATAGAAAATAGCACTGTGGATATCAAAACATATGGCTCCTTGAGTGTCAGTAGACTTGTTTTCTCTTAATTATAATTTTGGGTATTTGCTTCTACTTTTGTGCAATAACAGTTAAAATAATTATTTAGATGATTTCTTGTTTGACTGGATTTAGTGTTCACTGCTAGCCCCCTTCTTTTTTAAAAATAAATCATGTGGTTTCCAGATTTTCTGATTTGCCTCTGTGATACCTCTACATATGCATGAGTCCATGGCTAATACAAGCTCTTCCTATTAAAACTTTGTAAGTATCACAGTGTTGCCTTCATATATTTAACATAATAGGTGTTATGGATTGAATTGTGTCCCCCCAAAATATGTGTTGTAAATCCTAATCTGTATGCCTATGGTTATAATCCCCTAGAATGGGTTTTTCTTTGGTATGTTAATGAAACAGTGTTAGTGCAGGGTGTGTCTTGAGTCAATCTCTTTTGAGATATAAAAGAGAGAATCAAGCAGAGAGGAGAGGGACCTCATTACCACCAAGCAAGGAGAGTCAGGAGTGGAGTGCGTCCTTTGGACCCGAGGTTCCTGCACTGAGAATTCCTAGACTAGGGGAAAATCTATACAAGGACCTTCCCCCAGAGCCAACAGAGCAAGAACGTCTTCCCTTGGAGCTGGTGCCCTGAATCTAGACTTCTAGCCTCCTAAATTGTAAGGGAATAAATTCCTGTTTGTTAAAGCTACCCATTTATTGTATTTCTGTTACAGCAGAGCTAAATAACCAAGACAGATGCCTAACAGTTAAAGCCTAGATCGCGTTGAAGAGACTGTGGGTAGAATTATGGATGTCAAAGGCAATTTTGTTGAGGGCTCAGAAGGAAGTGAGGAGAGCTGTATAAGAAGTCTCTATTGTCTTAGAGAATACATATGGCAGTTGCTAGAAATGTGAACACTAAATGTGTCTGCTGAGGCTTTAAAAGAAAATGATGAACATGTGATCGGACAGTGGAGGAAGGGTGATGTTTTTATGCAGTGGCGACTAATTTGTTTGAATTACATTCAAATGTTTGGTGGAAGGTAGAACTTGGAAGTGATGAACTTGGATATCTGGCTGATGAGATTTCTAAGCAAGATCTTAAAGGAGCCACGTGGTTTCTCCTTGCTTATAGTAAAATGCGAGAGGAAAGAGCTGGACTTAAAAATGAACTGTACAAAATGAAAGCAAATTTGGAAAATTCTGTTGTACAAACTAAAGACACATGTCCTAGAATGTTCACTAAGGATGTGGGTACACAGTCTATTAAAGAGATTATGCCTGTGACTAATGAATCTAATCAACTACCAGAGCAGAAAACCATCAGCTTAGAGTGAAGGGGACAGAGAAAGAATGAAAAGAAAGAACGCTGCCTGCCTCTTGGAATTCTATGGGCAGAAAACAGACCAAAGGAGCCACATTTATTGTCCTTCAAGAAAAGAAAAGGACCATCCCTGGAGCAGCTCGGAAATCAGCAGAACTGTTGGAAGAAGCACTGGAAGCAGGGTCTTTTCAGTTTCAAAGGGTGGGACCACAGTCTCCTGGATCTCAAAGGGTGGTGCCACAGCCTCCTAGGTTTCAAAGAGTTGGATCTTCGCCAACTTGTTTCTGGAGTATGGGTTGTCATTAAGGTGTGCCGGGGGATGGAGCTGCTGCCCAAAGCTGAGGGGGTGGGGCTGCCATGCCCAAGGAGCAGAAGAATAGGGCCTGCCAGGGCAGAGTGGGTTGGGTTGCCAGTCAGATGGACTAGGAGAATGGGGCTGCCTGAAGTTGAGGGTGGTGAGTTGCTATCCCAGAGTGCCTGGAAGGCAGCGCCGAAGCTCAGGGCTGAGGGACTTCCACCCAGAATCCAGAGGGCATGCCCAACACCCAGCATCTGGAAGTCGAGGCCATTGCCCAAAAGATCTCAGAGAACAGAAGATTGTTTTCAAGCCTTGAGAGCTACTAATGTAAATTGTTCTTCTGGGTTTTGGACTTTCTTGGTGCCTATTATCTCTTTTTTCCCTCTAATTTCTCCCATTTGTAATGGTGATGTCTACCTTACACCTGTTTTGCCATTGTACTTTGGAAACAGAAAACTTGTATACCAGATTTCACAGGTTCCCAGATGAAGAGGACTTTTGCCTCAGGATGGAATATGCCTAAAGTGTCACCCATATTTGATTTAGATGATTCATAAAATGAGATTTCAGACTTGGAGTTGATTTAAGAGTTTTAGGATGATGTGATCAGGTGAGTGTGTTTTGCATGTGGCACTGACATGAATTTTGTGGGACCAAATGGTGGGATATTATGGATTGCGCTGTGTCCACCCAAAATATGTGTTGTAAATCCTAACCTCTATGCCAGTGGTTATAATCCCATTTGAGAATGTGTTGTCTTTGTTATGTTAACAAGACAGGATTAGTCTAGGGTGTGACTTGAGTCAATCTCTTCTGAGATATAAAAGAGATTTAAAAAACAAGTAAGAAAAGTAGAGATGGAGGGAGATTGATCCCAAGTCACCTGGAGATCTCCAAGAAGCTAGGAAACAGAAGCTGAAGAGACAAGGACCTTACCTGAGAGCTGACAGAAAAGAGAAAGCCTTCCCCTAGAGCTGGCACTGGGGACTTCTAACTTCCTAAACTGTGAGAAAATAGATTTCTGTTTGTTAAAGCCATCTACCTGTGCCATTTCTGTTATAGCAGCATTAGATAACTAAGACAGCAGAGAATTCTGAGCCCAAGATGATTTTCTTCTATGGTTATAAATCTGTTTCTTTGTACATATATACTTATAGAACTTTATCTTTGTAATATGAGTTTGTTACGATGTGTCTTACTCTGGACCATTCTCTTTTTTAATAACATAAAGTAAAAACTTTTAATCCGAGGACTTGGGTCTTCGTTTCAGTCAGCAAAATTTTCTTCTATTTTGTTTTCTATTTTGCTTGTGCTCTGTTCATCTGGGGTTCTTTAATAATACCAATTATCTATTGAATTTTTATTTTCTATGGTTGTCTTCACTTATTTTTTAATTTTTCTATGCATTTTTGGAAAAAGCTTCTAAAGTTTGACTTTCAAGTCACTGATTTAGTATCTCGTGGTGTCGGTTTTACTGATATTAAATTTTATTACAGACTTATTTTCATTCAGCCTTTTCATTTCTAGTGTCATTTAAATCTTACCTTATTCCAATTCTGTTTTTAATGTTTAATCTGCTCTTCCTCTTTTGAATTCTTCTAGTTCAATGGCTTATTGCTTGATATCTTATTGAAAATACCTGTACGTTTTCTACTTTTTTCTTTTATTGTGGGAAGAATTTTTCAGAGATATGCTTTTCCTTAGATTCTTTAGAATAGTGTTTCATTTCTCTTGTGCCAAAGAATTTGTCATAAGCCCCCGTGTTTGCTTGTTTGTTTTCCGCTTACTCATACTATTACAATATGTTTGCCAGTAGATACAGTGTATGGCTGGCTTCTCATCTGATTTATGGCTTATTGAATGTCAGTAGAGTTCTTATTTAGATTTTCCTCGAGGTAGCAGATTGATGTTCACAAGTCCTAGCCTATTTAACTGGTACAGGTTGGCTGGATTGAGATGGATTCTTTACCACCACAATGCCTTGTGTCTGATTCTTTAAACCAAGGGAGTAAAATAAAAAATAGAGTCACCAGCCTGATTAATAAGATTGTTTTTATTTTTGTTCCCATCCATGGTGCTTTACGTGTTGAAGCTATGTCTCCAAGCATGCAGTATATTCACTTTCACCTTCTCTTCTTCTCCTTTTTACTACACACACACATATGCACAAACACACACACACACTTTTTGGGCTTTGGGAGTCTCATACTTCACAGAAAAGAAGGTAATAATAAGGATCAGGATGGGGTTATGGCACTCTCTCCGACTCCAAAGATAATTCGTGTGCTGGGATAGGATTCATTGTCTGGTTTTTGGTTAGTACTGATCCTGGTCTTTGATCTGCATGATAGACAGTGAGGAATGAAAAAGCTCTTCCTATTTCCTTTCATGTTGCCAACTGTCTTTATTTCATATGACTGCAGATTATGATTTAGAGTTCATTCCACTAGTTCCTGCAGTTTATGGAATTTTCTCAGTTTCTGGTGGTGTGATGTCTGTCAGTTTTAGTTTTAGATGCCATCAATTTTTGCCTTTCTTCTGCCTTTAAAGGTATTTTAACAAGCAGCTAAGGCCGTTTTCAGCCTGGACCACTAGCCAAGTACCACTTTTTGAAATACTCTCTTGGATTCTAATTTTAAACATTCATATACAGGTTGAGTCCTGGAGTCTCTTAAATCACTTATCCAAATATTACTGTGATGAACTGAGTACATATCTTCCTTCCTTAGCAAACAGGAAGACTAGCACCCTCTATTCTGATGACACAGGTTTATTTATATCAAAGACTGAGACTAAGAACTCACTGAAGTTAGTGTCAGAAAGTGGATTTTCGTATCAACTCTGCCAAAATTAGAACCATCATTTTTTGACTGCTCCTGTCCAGGATGCAGATTGACCAGACTACTTAACCCTATTCAATAGGTCAGTTCTTATAGTTATCAGGAATATATTTTGTAAGTAATTTTTTCCAGGGTAAAAAGGATTTAATGTCATTCAAATTCGTATTGGCCAGGAAACAAGTTTTTTTTTTTTTTTTTTAGGTCAGCTATCTGCCTGTAACTATCTTCAAATTCTTGCGGTTGTTATTAGTTGCTGTTTAGTTGGCTCCAACTTATAGTGACTTTCTTCAAATCCTTCTAGGCCTATGTTACCTCTATGGTGATATATGAGGAGGAATTGGTCATAATCTTCGCTCACTAAGGTACTCTATATGGTGAAAGTTTTGCTTCTTTAAAAAAAACTTTAGCTCTGCGGGTGTACCAGTAGGAAATGAAGTAATTGGCACTATCCCCAAATGAGACTACAAAGTTTTGTTTTCTTTTCAGACTCTGATGTGGTATGGGAGAGTTGAGCACCTGTAGAAGGAATTGCTGTACAGGAATATAGCAGTTATCTATTGCTACAATTTTTTTTTTTTGTTATGCATAACAAGCTATCCCAAAATTTAGTGGGTTTAAACAACAACCATTTTCTGAGCTCACAATTCTACAGGTAAGCAATCTGGGCTAGGCTCTATTAAATAGTTCTTTGTTCTTGGTGGTGATTCCTTACTTGTCTGAAGTTCGCTGTTGGTGAGGTGATAGGTCAACTGAGGATTGGCTGGTCTGAGATGGCCTTACTCATGTGTGTGACATATGGTTCACTGTCAGTTGGGGCAGTGGAGGGCACCTGGACTACTTGTCTCTCACCATCCAGCACGGTAGACCAGGCTTATTCACATGGTAGCTTGGATGGTTCTTGGTGAAAGGAAGGGAGCATGCTCAGCCTCTTGAGGCCTAAACAAACAAACAAACAAACGAAAAAACAAACCAAACCTGTTGCCGTTGAGTTGATTCCAACTCATAGAGACCCTATAGGACAGAGTAAAACTGCCCCATAGAGTTTCCAAGGAGCGCATGGTGGATTTGAACTGCCGACCTTTTGGTTAGCAGCCATAGCACTTAACCACTACATCACCAGAGTTTCTGTGGCCTAGACCAGGAGCTGGCAAAATGTTGCTTCTACAGTATTCTATTAGTCAAAGCAAGTCATGAGGCCAGCCTAGAGTCAATGGGTGGAGAAACGGACTATACCTCTTAATGAGAGGAGCTGCTAATCACTTTGCAAAGGAACAGGGATACAGAGAGGGGTGGAGATTATGCCTATTGTTTTCAAGCCATCACAGATACCCAGTTTGGAGGTAACTTGATAAATCTCTAAGTGTCTTAGTTTCCTTTGGCTGCGGTAATAAATTATCACAGATTTGATGGTTTAAAACAACACATACTGATTCTCTTATAGTTCTAGAGGCCGGAAGTCTGGAATCAGTTTCACTGGGCCTAAATTGAAGTGTTGGCAGGGACCTATTCCCTCTGGATGCTCTAGGAGAGAATCCATTCTTGGCCTTTTCCAGCTTCTAGAGGCCACTGGCATTCCTTGGGTTGTAGCCACAGCACTCCAATCTCTGCTTGGCTGGTCACATCATATTCTCCTTTCCTGGTGAATCTCCCTCTGCTTTCCTCTTACAAGGATACATATGATTGCATTTAGGGTCCACTAGGATAACCCAGGATAATCTCGCCATCTCAAGATCCTTAACATAATCATATATACAAAGTCTTTTTTTGCCATATAAAGTAGTATTCATAGGTGGATGTATTTTGGAAGGCCATTATTCTGCCTACTACAATAAGAGATGTATCTGTGAGAAAGTTGTTGACTCTCCAATATATCTGTTTCTTTGGCCAAAAAACCAAATGATAAATAAAGTTGATCTGATGCACCCATACAAAAAGTGTCATCTTTGCCACCTTCAAGTCTGGCACCAATAAAATATGGGTCTTTTTTAAGCCTAAGACAGAAAATACTTATATTTCACACTTTCGACATTCATTCATTTATTCTACAAATTTACTGAGTGTACAAAGCCAGGCACTGTCCTACTATTTTAGGTTCTGAGGATACACCAGTGAAGGAGAGTTTATTTTTTAGATTTGTGCTGTCTAATATACAGCTGGAGCCCTGGTGGGGCAGTGGTTAAGAGCTCGGCTGGTAACCAAAATATCAGCAGTTGAAATCCACCAACCACTCCTTGGAAACCCTATAGGGCAGTTCTACTCTGTCCTATAGGGTCGCTATGAGTTGGAATTCAACTTGATGGCAAAGGGCTTGGTTTTGGTTTTGCTTAATATGCAATTAGACACATTTGGCTATTGAGAACTTAAAATACGGCTATTGGGCACTTGAAATCTGGCTTGTCTGAATTGAGATGAGTTGTCAATGTGAAATACACATTGGATTTTGAATATTTAGAATGAAAAAAGAATATAAAATCTCATTACATTTTTTATTGGTTTCACATTGAAATGATATTTTAGGTGCATTAAGTTAAATAAAATACATTGTTAAAATTAATTTTACATTTCTTTTTAATGAGACTACTGTTGTTGTCTCACTTTAAACCCTGGTGGTGTCGTGGTTAAGAGTTTGGCTGTTAACCAAAAGGTCGGCAGTTCGAATCCACCAGGCACTCCTTGGAAACCCTATGGGGCATTTCTAGTCTGTCACAGGATAGGGCAGTGTTTTGTTCTGTTGTACATAGGTTTCCTGTGAGTAGGAATCAACTTGACAGCACCTAACAGCAACACAACAGCTGTTGTTGTGTGCCATGGCATCAATTCCAACTTGCAGCAAACCTACAGGACAGAGTAGAACTGCCCCATAGGGTTTCCTAGGCTGTAATGAAGCTACTGGAAAGTTTAAAATAACATATGTGGCTTACATTTAGGATTCAGGTTGTGTTTCTTTTAGACAGCACTGTTCCAGAGGTAGGGAGAACAGAATAAATGAAACACTAATGAATATGTTGAAAACAAAGTCCAACGATAGATTAGAGCGTGTCTGGACAGGCTTCTGTAGATTGTGTGGCCAAGAAGGGACTCTATGGGAAGAAATACGTGACCTTTGAGCTGAGACCTGAATTATAGGAAAGCATCAGCCCTACAGAGATTTTGGGAAAATGTTTTCTAGAGAGAGGCAACATCAAGTGCAAAATCCTAATGTGGGGAAAAAGTTTGGTGGATGTAATGGTTAATGGTATGTGTCAACTTGGCTAGGCTATGATTCTCAGTAGTTTGACAGGTATTATATAATCATCCTCCATTTTGTGATCTGATGTGAGTAGCCAGTCGGTTGGAATGGAAGTTTCCTTGGGGGTGCGGCCCACATCCAATATGTACGGATGTTTTGGTTAAGCTTGCTTTCTCTTGATCCTGCACCCGACTCATTACGCCCTGACCTCAGATTCTTGGGATGTGAGCCAGCAGCCTGCTGTCTGACCTGCTGATTTTGGGTTGGTCAGCTCCTGCAACCACGTGAGTTAGGAGCAGCCTCCAGCCTGATGCCCAACCCATGGATTTGGGGCTTGCGAGCCTCCACAATTGCGTAAGCTATTTCCTGGAAATAAATCTCTCTATTTATATGTGTACTTCACTGGTTTTCCTCCTCTAGAGAGCCCAGACCAGCCCAGACTAAGACAGTGGGTTAGAGGCATAGAAAGAAATCCAGTGAATGAGGAGGGTACTGGAGTATGATGCCACCGGGGAAGTAGGAGTTGGCCAATTCATTTTAAGGTCAGTGAAGGCTTGGTGGCACAGTGGTTAGGAGCTATGGCTGCTAACCAAAAGGTCAGCAGTTTGAATCCACCAGCTGCTTCTTGGAAACTCAATGGGGCAGTTCTGCTCTTTTCTATGGAGTCGTTATGAGTTGGACTTGATAGCAGCGGGTTTGGTTTTGGTCAGGGGAGCTCAAACATGCATTTTTTGCTATTCAGCTTCTGTTTAAACTCTGAACAATTAATATATGAGAGGGAAAAATGTAATGAGAATGTCAATAATGTAGCTGTGTGAACTTGAGTAAGTTATTAACTTCTTTGCCTCAGTTTTCTCATATGTAAAATGGGGATGGTAACAAGTGTACTAACTTTATGGGTTACTGAGAAGACTAAAGGAAGTAATACATGCACCCACATTCCAAGTGATATATGCTGGCTATTACTAGTTTTGATTCCATATGAAGTTAGAGCATCTGAGAATTTGGTTCATTTTACCTGGATTACTTACAAAAATGTCTTCATAGCAATACAATTAAATATGCTCGCAGTTTCATCAATGATTACTTTAGCAACAGGTCATATGTATGATGTTTTTGTTTTTTCTATTAAACCTTCTTTGCCTACCCGGTTATAAACATGCCGTGTATAAGTTTTCGTGCAAAAATTTTCTTCTGAGGTTTTAATGCAAAAAAAGCATCTCTTGATGATTTAGTATCTATCGTTTTATTAGACAATAAGAAGCAAACAACTCATCACTTTCTCTTTCTTACGTTGTATTGGATGACAGGATTGTCAGAATTAAGTTTCTGCTTGTTTTAGGTTAGTGTAGGTTTACGGAATTTATAACGTAGTTATTTTCCATAGGGCAAATATATTGCTATAGATATTCCTTTCATTATTTTAAAGGCTTATGAGATAAGCATTTTATTATATTCTGCTTGAAATAGTTTTTAAAATAATCGAAGCCTAAATTAAATTTACAAAACACTATTTATATGAGAAAATGCACTCTATTCCACAGAAACAAGGTATAAGAGAATTTTGGAGCATAGCTCATTTACAAATTGGGGGGAGGGGTTATTCCTATATTAGGATAAAGATAAAAAAAAAAACAGATAGATACTCTTAAATGTCTTATTAAATTATATCCTTAGAGAACACATTCCCTACAAAGAGAAGCAAAATTTAAGACCTGTGTTTTCTGGATGATACATGTTAAGTGTCAGAATAGAGGTGTTATATAAATTTATCTTTATATGTTATTTATTAAAGATAAATAGGAGCCATATAACATTTTTTTTTTAATCTAAGAACACCTTTCTCAGAATTCATCCTATCACTCATTCATTCATTCGCTCATTTAATGAATGCCTGTTGAAGGCCTATTTTGTACCAGGGTTATAAATACACAGATTAACTGAAGTGTCTGTGAGATGTAACAGGAGAAGTGTCCTGGGGCCAGAAAATGAAAGGGCTTGTACGACAGCTGTGCTGTGGAGTTAGAATTTCAACCGGAAGGCAATGAGGAGACACTGAAGCACTTTAGGCAAAGTAATGACATGATCAGATTTGCTTCTTAGAATAATCTTTGAAAACTGGGAGATTAATTGAGAGTGCTTATGGGGAAATGATGGACAGGTGAGTAGGTGGAATCATATATAAACCCCAAACCCATTGCTTTCAAGTTGATTCTGACTCATAGCAATCCTATAGGACAGAGTATAACTGCCCCATAGGGTTTCTGAGCAGTGGCTGGTGAATTTGAACTGCCGATCTTTTGGTTAGCAGCTGAACGCTTAACCACTGCACAACCAGGGCTCCAGGGTCATATAAAGGGAGACCAATAACTAACTTTTTCATAACTCCACAGGAGAAATATTTGGTATGGGCAGTGTTGTTGTTGTTAGGTGCCATAGAATCACTTCTGACTCATAGCGACCTACGTACAACACAATGAAACACTGCCCAGTCACAGTTGTTGTTATGCTTAAGCCCATTGTCGTAGCCACTGTGTCAATCCATCTCATTGAGGGTCTTCCTCTTTTCTGCTGACCCTGTACTTTACCAAGCATGATGTCCTCCTCCAGGAACTGATCTCTCTTGATAACATGACCAAAGTATGTGAGACGTAGTCTCGCCATTCTTGCTTCTAAGGAGCATTCTGGTTGTATTTCTTCCAAGACAGATTTGTTTGTTCTTTTCGCAGTCCGTGTTATATTTAATATTCTTCTCCAACACCACAATTCAAAGGTGTCAATTCTTCTTCGGCCTTCCTTATTTATTGTCCAGCTTTCACGTGCATATGAAGTGATCGAAAACACCATGGCTTGGGTCAGGCACTCCTTAGTCTTCAAGGTGACATTTTTCTTTTTAACACTATAAAGGGGTCTTTTGCAGCTGATTTGCCCAATGCAAATTTTGATTTCTTGACTGCTGCTTCCTTGCGTGTTGATTGTGGCTCCAACTGTAATGAAATTCTTAACAACTTCAATCCTTTCTCTGTTTATCATGACGTTGTTCATTGGTCCAGTTGTGGGGATTTTTGTTTTCTTTATGTTGAAGTATAATCCATACTGAAGGCTGTGGACTTCGATCTTCATTAGTAAGTACTTCAAGTCCTCTTCACTTTCAGCAAGCAAGGTTGTGTCATCTGCATTATGCAGGTTGATAACAAGTCTTCCTCCAGTTCTGATGCCCCAATTCTTCTTCATATAGTCCAGCTTCTCGGATTATTTGCTCAGAGTACAGATTGATTAGGTATGGTGAAAGGATACAACCCTGACACACTCATTTCCTGGCTTTAGGCCACGCAGTATCCCCTTGTTCTGTTTGAATAACTGCCTCTTGATCTGTGTACAGGTTCCTCATGAGCACAACTGAGTGTTCTGGAATTCCCATTCTTTGCAATGATATCCATAATTTGTTATGATCCACACAGTTGAGTGCCTTTGCATAGTGAATAACAGACAGGTTTTCTCAGCAGTGATATCCCTGGTTCCATATCCTCTTCTGAATTTGGCTTGAATTTCTGGATGTTCCCTGTGGATGTTTTACTGCAACTGCTTTTGAATGATCTTTAGCAAAATTTTACTTGTGTGTAATATTGTTCAATAATTTATGCATTCTGTTGGATCACCTTTCTTGGGAATAGGCATAAATATGGATCTTTTCTAGTTGGTTAGCCAGGTAGCTGTCTTCCAAATTTCTTGGCATACATAAGTGAACGCTTCCAGCACCGCATCTGTTTGTTGAAGTGTCTCAAGTGGTATTCCGTCAACTCCTGGAGACTTGATTTTTTGCAATGCCTTCTGTACAGCTTGGACTTCTTCCTTCGGTACCATTGGTTCCCGATCATATGCTACCTCCTGAAATGGTTGAAAGTCAACCAGTTCTTTTTGGTATAGTGACTGTATATTCCTTCCATCACCTTTTGATACTTCCTGTGCCATTTAATATTTTCCCCATAGAATCCCTCAATATTGCCACTTTTTTCTTCAGTTCTTTCAGCTTGAGAAATGCCAAGTATGTTTTTCCCTTTTGGTTTCCTATCTCCAGGTTTTTGCACATGTGATTATAATACTTTGTCTCCTCAAGCCGCTGTTTGAAATCTTTTTTTCAGCTCTTTAACATCATTTCTTCCTTTAGCGTTAGCTACTTGAAGCTCAAGAGCAAGTTTCGGAGTCTCTTCTGACATCCATTTTGGTCTTTTCTTTCTTTCCTGTCTTTTTAATGACCTCTTGCTTTCTTCACGTATGCCCCCACGAATCTGTCAGCTTGTGGTACTGTGGGAGCTTACGTGTTGCTGTGATGCTGGAAGCTATGCCGCTGGTATTCAAATACCAGCAGGGTCACCCATGGAGGACAGGTCTCAGCTGAGCTTCCAGACTAAGACAGACAAGGCAGAAAGAATTAGCAGTCTACTTCTGAAAAGAATTAGCCAGTGAAAACCTTATAAATAGCAGCGGAACATTGTCTGATATAGTGCGGGAAGATGAGCCCCTCAGGTTGAAAGGCGCTCAAAATACGGCTGGGGAAGAGCTGCCTCCTCAAAGTAAAGCCAACCTTAATGATGTGGATATAGTCAAGCTTTCAAGACCTTCATTTGCTGAAGTAACACGACTTAAAATAAGAAGAAACAGCTGCAAATATCCATTAATAATTGGAACATGGAACTATGAAGTATTAATCTAGGAAGTTGGAAATTGTCAAAAATGAAATGGAGTGTATAAACATTGACAACCTAGGCATTAGTGAGCTGAAATGGACTATTATTGGCTGTTTTGAATCAGACAATCATATGGCCTGCTATGCCGGGAATGACAACTTGAAGAGGAATGGCATTGCATTCATTGTCAAGCAGAACATTTCAAGATCTATCCTAAAGTACAACACTGTCAATGATAAGATAATATCCATAAAAAAAAAAAAAAAACACACCTACAAGAAAAACCAGTTAATATGACTACTATTCAAATTTAAGCACTAACCACTGAGGCCAAAGATGAAGAAACTGAAGATTTTTACCAGCTTCTGCAGTCTGAAATTGATTGAATATGCAATCAGGGTGCATTGATAATTACTGGTGATTGCAATGCAAAGGTTGGAAACAAAGAAGAAGGACTGGTATTTGGAAAATATGGCCTTGGTGATAGAAATGATGCTGGCGATCGCATGATAGAATTTTGCAAGACCAATGACTTCTTAATTGCAAATATCTTTTTTCACCAACATAAACAATGGATCCCACCAGATGGAATACACAGGAATCAAATCGACCACATCTGTGGAAAGAGACAACGGAAAAATCTCAGTATCATTAGTCAGAACAAGGCTAGGGTTGACTGCGGAACAGACCATCAATTGCTCGTATGCCAGTTCAAGTTGAAACAGAAGAAAATTAGAACAAGCCCAGGAAAGCCAAAGTATGACCTTGAGTATATCCCACCTGAATTTAGAGACCATCTCAAGAATAGATTTGACGCTTTGAACACTCATGACTGAAGACCAGCCAATTGGCAGTGAGCAGGAGAAAAATGGCTGAATATAAGAAGTACTTAGAATTTTGATAAAATTGTCTGGGATGACTTAGATTTCTGACTTGAAGAGGAGGTAGATAATGCTGGTATTTATGAGAACATGGTCTAAGTGAGGTAGTGATTGGTGGGATTTAAAACAATGCAATTGGTTTGAAATACGTTGAAATTTAGATGGGCAGCTGGATTGTTGGTGAATTTATTGGCCTAGAGCTCAGGAATGGAGATAGAAATTTGGGACACACTAAAAGATAGGCAGTCATTGAAGGTATAGGTATAGATAAGATAGAGGTTTGGGAGACATTAAAATATTGATAAGCATTGAAAACATAGGTATAGATAAGATTTCCTAAAGGAGTGCCAGATAGAATAAGTTGTTGACAATGGAAACTTGGTGGAAGTAACAAGAGGGAGAATAGTACAGAAGGAGATGATCTAAGTGAGATCAGGTAAATGGGAGTGGGGGTGGGGGGGTGGAATTCAGGGAATATAACTTTGGGAGAAGAGAGTTTTAAGTTTAAAGTAGTATATAATGCAAAATGCTAAAGAGAGGTCAAGTAAGATGAGGAATAAAAAGAATACTTTGGAATTTGAAATTAGGATGATACCAGAAACTATGGCAGGAACAATTTTAACAGAAAAAAGGATGTGAAAACTGAGTCAAAAGTATGAAAAATGAATGAGGGGTGAAAAACTACAAACAATGGATTTAGACTCTGGCTTTTAAAGAGAAGGAAAGACAGCAGTAGTTACAGGGGTATTGAAGGAAGAGACAGGATTGTTTTAATATTGGGAGTGACTTGACTATAATTTTATGCTGAGTAAACCTTCAAGGGAAGAGTGGATATTTGATGACCAAAGGTCCCCGACAAAAAAGAAGGATGGATTCAGAGTGCAAGTCAAGGGAGAGGTACCTTTCCGCTTCAATTCTGTTGAAACTTTATAGAACTCCACAACAATAGGGTAACTTATACGTATCCTTCATCAATTAGTAATCTTCACTTTTAACCAATGGGAATTAAAAAAAAAAAAAGGTTGCTTTTCTTTATACTCTCAAATAGAACAATATCTATAGTCATGGCCCTCATAGAGTCTCAGGATTCTTTATTCCTTCTGCTCATTCTTCAGATTTTGTGACTTGGTAGAATTTGTTCTCCATTAATTCCAACAAAATTATGCTTAGTGTCAGGGAAATGATGACGAACAAAACACAGTTCCTGCTCTTGGGAAGTTCTACTGGCACACTACATAACACACATGTCTATTACAAATAGAGAATACTTGGGAAAATTATAGCACCATATTTGACTTGAGTACATAAAAGGACATATTTCAGAAATTAAAAGCTCTCTGAATGGGTTGGAAATGTGCCTTTTTAGTTGATACTACAAAGGGTCTAGCTAAGAGTTAATGTTAAGGAATTTATGATTATTGCTGATGACAGTAAAATGACAATAGTGTACTGATAATAATAATATGATCCTTGATCCATTTATCCATTAAGTATGATGGTGACAGAAAAAGTGTCAACTTCCCCTTTGCACAAAATTTTAGTGGGAGTTCTAATAATATACACACACAAACAGTTGTGGTATTGATTCCAACTTGTGGTGATACCATGTGTACCAGAGTAGAACTGTGCTCCATAGGGTTTTCAATGTTTGATTTTTCAGAGTACATTGCCAGGCCTTTCTTCCAAGACATATCTGGGTGAATTCAAACCTCCAATATTTCAGTTAGTAGCTGAGCACTTTTACCGTTTGCTCCTCCCAGAGACTCCTAATAACACAAGTTTTCACAAAAAAAAAACCCATATAATTCCTCTCATAAAAAAAAAAAATAGTACTACTGAAGAACTCCAATTCTTCACAAAAAGTGCTTTCAAAGATGTCAGTTTCTGTTTTTTCACTATTAATCAATTGTCTTGAGGATATGGATCTTGCCTAGTTCTTTTCTTTCAAGGCATGCCATACTGGGAAAAACACAATATTTGAATCACCTTTCTTTGGAATGTGCACAAATATGGATCTCTTCCAGCTGGTTGGCCAGGTAGCTGTCTTCCAAATTTCTTGGCATAGACGAGTGAGCACTTCCAGTGCTGCTTCTGTTTTCTAAAACATCTCAATTGATATTCAGTCAATTCCTGGAGCCTTGTTTTTCACCAATGCCTTCAGTGCAGCTTGAACTTCTTCCTTCAATACCATGGATAGAACAAATAGAACTAACAAGTATGAAACACCTTCTGGAGGGCAAGCACAGAACAAGGTGCTTCCCCAAGAACTGTCTCTCAAAGTGCGAGGGTCATAATGTATGGACTGACTTGTGCTACTGATTGTGGAAGCTGAGAGGAAAATTGTCATTACACACTGCATGTATGTCCTCAAACTGAACGTCTGACTGGACAAGTGTCAGATCTTCTGCTCTCTGTAGGAACACTGCTGTGTTCTTTTTACTGGTAGAAAGAAGTTCTCCTCACATTATTATGATTAAAGAGTATCATTTGAGGAAATAAATATACTTATTGTCATGGATTGAATTGTGTCTCCCCAAAATATCTGTCAACTTGGCTGGGCCGTGATTCCCAGCAGTGTGTGATTGTCCACCATTTTGTCATCTGATGTGATTTTCCTATGTGTTATAAATCCTACTGCTATGATGTTAATGAGGCAGGATTAGAGGCATTATGCTAATGAGGCAGGACTCAATCTACAACAGTAGGTTGCATCTTAAGTCAATCTCTTTTGAGATATAAAGGCCAGCAGAGAGACATGGGGACCTCATATTACCAAGAAAAAAGAGCCTGGAGGCTAGTGTGTCCCTTGGACCTGGGGTTCCTGCATGGAGAAGCTCCTAGACCAGGAGGATATTGATGACAAGGACCTTCCCCCAGAGCCAACAGAGAGAGAAAGCCAACCCCTGGAGTTGGAGCCCTGAATTCAGACTTCTAGCCTAGCCTCTTATACCATGAGACTAGGGTATACATGTAAAAGCTGGACAATGAATAAGGAAGACAAAAGAAGAAATGATGCCTTTGAATTAGGGTGCTGGTGAAGAATAATGAATATACCATGGACTGCCAAAAGAATAAACAAGTCTGTCTTGGAAGAAGCACAGCCAGAATGCTCCTTAGAAGCAAGGATGATGAGACTATGTCTCACACACTTTGGACATGTTATCAGGAGAGAACAGTTCCTGGCAATCCCCCCAAAAATGTGTGCATCAATTTGGCTGGGCCATGATTCCTGGTATTGTGATTTCCTATATGTTGTAAATCCTGCATCTGTGATATTAATGAGGGGGGATGGACAGTTGTGTTAGTGAGTCAGTATTCAATCTACAAGATTAGGTTGTGTCTTGAGGCAATCTCTTTTGAGATAGAAAAGAGAGAAGCAAGGGGAGAGACAGGGGACCTCACGCACCAGGAAAGCAGTGCTGGGAGCAGAGCGCAGGTTTGGACCTGGGGTTCCTGCACAGAGAAGCTCCTAGTCCAGGGGAAGATTGATGAGAAGGCTGACAGATGGAGAAAGCCTTCCCCTGGAGCGAATGCCCTGTGGTATTTCTGTTATAGCAATACTAGATGACTAAGACAACCCTCAACAAGACGGATTGACACAGTGGCTGCAACAATGTGCTCAAGCACAACAATGATTGCGTGAATGTCACAAGACAGGGCAGTGTTTCGTTCTGTTGTACAGAGGGTAGCTATGAGTTGGGACCGAGTCGACGACACCTAGCAGCAATGACAACAGACTGTGAGAGAATAAATTTCTCTTTGTTAAAGCCATCCAGTTGTGGTATTTCTGTTATAGCACCACTAGATAACTAAGACACCTGGAAAATTGTAGAGGTTCAGAATTTTGGTTGGTTTTGTGCAGCCAACTAAAAGTCAGAGGAAAATGAAGTCAGGCTTCCTTACAGTAAATTGGCAGTTACAGTCATGTCCATGGTCAGCTGAAAAAGAACCATCCACCAGAGATGAATCTGTTAAGAAACTGAATACCTTTGCTATCCAGGTTACTCTTTCAGGGGACATTAATGATTGACAGTACATGTAGAATGATCCGAGTTATACATCACTCTGTAATTAAAGTTTTCTTTTGCCTTCTCTTGACTTCTGTGACTTGACACGTATTTCTCAACCTTTCCTTGTCGACACTTTTGGGTCCAGAAGTTGGGAATAATATTAGTAGCTTCTGTGTTTTGAAGGAACCTAGCTCCCAGATGTTATATCATTTGGCATGAACTTTCGATTAAGTACCTGGCAAACATACCCACATAAAAGCTTAATGAACAATAGCCTTTAACCTGAGTTTACTGATTTCATAGAAAGGCACTGGGCACTCAAACCTGGAAAGTAATATGCACTTTAATCACCTTGGCCCGTTGACCTGTTGCCTATTGAGTGGATTCTTACTCATAGTGACCCTATAGGATAGAGTAGAACTGCCCCAAAGGGTTTCCAAGGAGCAGTTAGTTGGTAGATTTGAACTGCTGACTTTTTGTTTAGCAGCCGAGCTCTTAACTATTGTGCCACCAGGGCTCCAGTTAATCAACTTGCCCTTGCCAATTTTACTCTTAACTTTTGAGCAGCTTCATTTCTTTCCATATCCCTGAACTAAGAAAAAAAAAAAAATTACAAACTAAATATAATTCCCTCACCAAAACTGATTTCTATGGCATTAATTGGTGATTATGCATAAATGCATTAGGACTTGCTGTCTGTCTTTTAGACATGCATGATCTTTTTTATGCCTTGCCCAGTTCCATGGCTCATGTAAATCATGTGTACCAGGCAGCTAGAGCCCTTAGATAGCTGTGTGCTTTATCCTTCTGAGGGCCAAAGCCAGGTTCACCTCGGCAGGTATTGTCTTATGTTCATCAGAAAGTGGGGTTGTTTTGCTCATCTTATGTCATGTGAGGAAATACAGCAGAAGTGCATAAGAGCAAATTCTTTGGAATCCTACAGAGCACGATCCGAACACCACCTCTGCTTTCTGCTAGCTTTAAAGCTGGGCAAGTCCCTCCAAGTCCTTTATGCCTCAGTTTCTTCATTGGTAAAACGAAGATTAACTGAACCTCATATTGGTGTAGGCTTAAATGAGTTAACTGTATAAATAGCTAGAGCCCTGGTGGCCCAGCGGTTAAAGGCTTGGCTGGTAACTGAATGGTCAGGTGGTTCAAACCCACCAATTGCTCTGTGGGAGAAAAAACCTCGCGATCTGCTCCCATAAAGAGGGTAGAAAACCCATAGGGCAGTTCTGCTCTGTCTTTGAGGGTCACTATGGGTCAAAATCGACTCAGTGGCACACAACAACTGTGTAGTTCCTGGCACAGAGCAAGCACAGATAACTATTATTGGCTATCATTTATGGCTCAAGGTTAGATAAAAAACAAACAAAAACCATGTAGCTTTCTCAGGATGTATTAGATTTAGTCCCTTTAAACTAAATGAGTAGTCCTCAACTGGAGGATGATTTTGCCTCCCAGGAGAGAGATATTTGGCAATGTCCAGAGACATTTTTGGTGGTCCTAATTCAGGGGGAGGGAGCTGCTACTGGCATCTAGTAGGTAGAGGTAGTGGGATATTTAGTTTCTAAACATGCTACTATTCACAAGCCAACCCTCCACAGCATAGAATTATCCAGTTCAAAATGTCAGCAGTGCTAGGGTTGAGAAGCCCTGAAGTAAATGGAAAGGAATCTTTCCATGGATGAGTCATGAGTAAATTATAATCAAGGAACCAGTCTATCAACAAATATTTGTTGCCCTTCTGTTTCAGATGTAATATCATCACCTTCCAGCTGTGGCAACTTTTATAATTTAAGAAGCATCTTCACATATATTAACCTATTTAATTCTGACCAAAGTCCCGAAAAGTAGGCTGGACTGACATTGTCCCTTTCTCCACTCCCACACTTTTTTTTAGTTTTTTTTTTGCAGATGAGGGAATAGGCTGAGAGGTTGACTTTTTCACAAAAACATAGATGTTAATTAAACCCAGATCTCCTGAGTCCCAAATACAGTGCCCATGCCACTCTCACTTGCCTGGCATTGCATTTCTGTGAGGAATGCAGGGGATATTTTAGACAGGTCCCTCCCCTTAAGACTCTTACTCAATTGTTAGAGATTTATACCCATGAACATTTATTCATACCTATATAGGAAACTCTGGTGGTGTAGTGGTTAAGAGCTACAGCTGCTAACCAAAGGATCAGCAGTTCGAATCCAGCAGGCACTCCTTGGAAACTCTGTGGGGCAGTTCTACTCTGTTCTATAGGGTCGCTATGAGTCGGAATTGACTCAATGGCAATGGGTTGGTTTTTGGATTGGGCTATAGGGAGCCTTGGTGGCACAGTGGTTAAGAGCTCAGCTGCTAACCAAAAGATCAGCAGTTCAAATCCACCAGCCACTCTTGGAAACGCTACAAGGCAGTTCTACTCTGTCCTATAGGGTTGTTATGAGTCAGAATTGACTCAACTGCAACAGGTTTGATTTTTTATCGGGTTTTAGGGAGATGCTCTTCTCTCCCCTCAGTGTTAGAGAACATTGCAATGTAGCTAACAGGGAACCAGAGTGTTTTCTTTCTCTTGAACCTTAGAGTGCTCTTTTTCAACATAAATGGAGTAACTAGTCGGAAAAACAAGGGTGCTACCCTTTCTTTGCAATCTGTACTTTCATAGCATATGCCATCGTGTTCCTTTCCCCACCAGTCCTCCTACATAGCCCAGATGGTGCCTAGCCTGCTCTTGCAAACTTCGGATTGCCTCCCTTTCTTTCTCATGCCCGTTCTTTCCTGAGCTTTAGTGTGAGGAGCTGACGTTTACCGGCATGACATCCAACTTGAGGCCCAGATGTTAAAATATTCCAAAATGCAAAAAGTTTCAACATGTTAACTTTGCTCTTCTCAGATCACTGGCTATCAGTATGTCAGCACCTGCAGATTATTTCATGCAGTTTTGGAAAGCACTGGTTTTAATTCAGATTTTACGAAAGTTATAGGAATTTGGCTTAGGGGCTGTGGAGGGGCGGGGGGCGGGGAAGACATGTAAATGCCCAGTCATTGCATAGCTGCTTGGTATCTCTGAAGAACAATGTACCTTCCTCTTCACACATGCTGTGTTTATGCTGTCAAATTAGCTTATATTATTTTGACAAGTGAGTAAAATGGGTTCAAGGTGATACACAGTCACAAATAAGTTTAAATACTCAAGCTATCAAAAAAAGCAGCTTAAGCGTTAGGTAATCTTACGACAGACAAAAAAACAGGTTCATGATTAATTTAGTTCATGTTTATTATCAAAAAGTTATCAAAAGTCTCTAAGAAAACTTTCTTCATGAGGAGTTCGAGGATGGGGATAATAAAATTTGCTCTGGTATTTCTTACTCAAGTGCACGTAACCACTACCAACACAAATATTTGCAAATATTGTGTTAGTTTACAATACTTCAACAAACAATATAGTTTAGAACTACTTGTACCCAAACAAGGGGGTTTTTGTTTGTTTGTTGCTATGTTTATTTTGCTTTAGAAAGCGTACCTTGATGAAAATCATTGAAAGTTCAACGGTGCTTCACAGACAAATAATTTGGAAAGATATAGACCCAAGCTGGCTTTCTTCCTCCCTAAGGACATGGAGGGAAGTGAAGTGTAAAACAGAATCCTTCTTGATTTATTTTTACTTGGGTGGCTTTGGAAGTTACTCAAAACTTATGTGCTCCATAAAAGACAGAACTGAAAGTAATATAAGATGCAGAGACTACCAATGAGAAATATTTTCCAGAGCCCACCCTTACCCCTCAAGGAGGCTGTTAAACAAGGCTTCAAGAACATGTTCCTTCTGGTTTGAACCCCTGCTGAGAATTTGCATTTCCACCCCAGATACACTGGATCAGAACCTACATTTGAACAAGATTCCCAGGTGATTTTTATATATAATAAAATTTGAGAACCACTGCGTTACTAGTAGTTCTCAGAATTGTTCCTTATATGCCAGATGAAGGGGGTATGCTCATAATATTTTTCTCTGAGCAGTCCTTGTTGTTAGCTGCCATGGAGTTGGCTTGCAACTCATGGCAACCCCATGCACAAAGGAGGGAAATGCTGCCTAGTTCTGCATCACCCCCATGATTGGCTGAGAATAGAAACTTTGTGATCCATAGGGTTTTCATTGGCTGATCTTCAGAAGTAGATCACCAGGCCTTTCTTTCTAGTACATCTTAGTCTGGAAACTGCCAAAACCTGTTCAGCATCATAACAACATGGTTGTGCATGAGGTACATTGGCGAGGAATCAAACCTGGGTCTCCCACATAGTATTGTTTTTGTTTGGTGCCATCGAGTTTATTTCGACTCATCACGACCCCATGTTAGAGCAGAATTTCCCTATGGGGTTTTCTTGACTCTAGTCTTTACTGAAGCAGATTGCCCAGTCTTTCTCCAGTGGAACCACTGGGTGGGTTTGAAATGCCAACCTTTTGCTTAGCAGTCAAGGGCTTAACCATTTGCGCCAGAATTCTACCTCTGAACCACCAGTGTCTCCCACTGAGCAGTCCTTACCTAATATCATTCCTCTCCTCAGAACCCTTCCAAAGCTTCCCACTGCCTTAAAGACCTTAATCCCTAACATGTTATATGGAGGTCGTCATTGGATTGAATTGTGTCCCCCAAAAATATGTGTCAACTTGGCTAGGCCATGATCCCCAGTATTGTGTGATTGTCCTCCACTTTGTGATTGTGATTACAAAATGAGGATTAGGGTGGGATTGTAACACCCTTACTAAGGTTGCATCCCTGATCCATTGTAAGAGGAATTTCCCTGGAGTATGGCCTGTACCACCTTTTATCTCTCATGAGATAAAAAGGAAAGAGAAGTGAGCTGAGAGGGGGAGACTTTGTACTACCAAGAAAGCAGTGCCAGGAGCAGAGCACTTCCTTTGGACCCGGGGTTCCTGCACGGAGAAACTCCTTGTCTGGAGAAAGATTGATCAGAAGGCTGACAGAGAGAGAAAGGCTTTCCCTGGAGCTGATGCCCTGAATTTGGACTTCTGGCCTACTAGACTGTGAGAAAATACATTTCTCTTTGTTAAAGCCATCTACTTGTGGTATTTCTGTTATAGCAGCACTAGATGACTAAGACAGAATTCACTCTAGATCTGGTCTCTGACTAGTTCCCCAGCCTCAGCTGATACCATCAGAACAGTCAGATGAATGCAGGAAACTATCAGCAGTTGATTCATCAAATATTTAGTGCTCAGTACAGTTCGCTATTGTTACAGCATGAAGGAGGAAGCAGGGAATAGAAGGAACTAGCGCTGGGCGGGGCTGTAGGGACTAGTTTTTGAGGCTTCGGTGTCAGTTTAAGAAACTCGAACTTCATCTAACTGGTAATACGGAGTCCCTGAAACATTTTAAACTAATTTGCGATGATGATTAATTGCTTCGAAAGGACTTAGTTTTTGGGGTGATAAAGAAGTCCACCGTCTAGTATTTGAATTTTAAAAAAAGCATGCCAACATAAAGAAATAAAATAATTTTCCCTTAAGACCATTCACTGAACAAATGCTTATTGAGACTTTACCAAGTGATAACACAGTAATATCGACTCATGATATGATATAGAACAAGACATTTTGATTGTTTTCTCACTGAGTTTGCAATCTGGTGGAGGACCAGTAGGCAAAAAATTAAATAGAACAATACAAATTATGATAGGTGTTAAGAAAGATGAAAACAGGATGATGGAATAGGGACTAACAGGAAGGGTTCCCATTTTTGATAAATTTCTGGAAAACGCTTCTTCGAGAAGGTGATCCTTAAGCTGCATCCCGAGAGAAGAGAAGTAACCAACCATTCAAAGAAAGAAAAGATGAGCATTCTGGGGAGCCAGGGAAGGCTTAGATATGGTTGCAGAGCTGAAAGACCAGTATGGCAGGATTTTATGGGGTAAGGTGGAGTAAAACATGAAATGAAATTACAAAGACAAAAGCTAGAATGTGCAGAGACTTGTAAACTCTGGTAAAAAATTTGGGTTATGTTCTCCTTTTTTCTTTGGGGGCAGCATAGAGTACATTTTCAACATGGTTACATGGGTATTTTTTTTACATGGATTATCTGATCAATTATGGATTTATATTTCTCTGTATACTAAATCTCAATACAGTTAAAATAGATTATGAATGATTATAATACATTTTTCAGGAAAAAAAGCCTAAAAGTGCTGGTAATTTTTAAATGAATCGTTTTACCTTTTAGCTCATTAGACAAAAGAGGAAAAACAAACACCATTTTAAATTGGTTATCGGTCTTCTAGAAAAAAAATTAACATCTTAATCTTTCAGCTAATCAATGATTGCAGTTTCAGAGACTATAAAAGGGGATTTTGACTTACACAGAGAATTTCTGAGAACTTTTTGGTTAAACCAAAACAAAAACAAACCCATTGCTGTTGAGCTGATTCCCCGAAAGTTGTATCTCTCTTTTTTAAGCCAGCAATCAATTTTATCCTTCAGTGTATGTCATACTCAGCAGAGAAAACAATTCAGTTGCACTGTATCCTAAGTCACAGAGGCTGATATCACTTACAAGCCAGCCTCTTAGATAAGGTTTCACTTTGGTGCAGGAAGATATAAGGTCTCATGGTGTAGCCTGGACCATTGTGATTTTGACTGGGGCAGAGTTCTAAGTACAAGCTGTAAATTGAGTGTATATTCCAAAAGATGACTTGAGAGATAGTTATAAAAATCTGTTTTTTAAAATACTACTCCCCCATTTAAAAATGATAGTTGCCTTTTCTATTAACTGAGTTAACACAGTACAATGATTCCAATATTTAGTAGTAATTGGAGCAAGACTAAAGGCTGTTTGGAAGCTAAACGACTGCTTAGACAAATTAAAAATTCCTTTAGCTATGTCCCGTGTGTGTTAAATATAGAGTGAAAAGGGGCACTTGACTCCAGCTTCTCTCCAAAAACCAAACCAAATCAAAACCATTGGGTCGAGTCAATTTTAACACGTAGTGACCCTATAGGACAGAGTAGGACTGCTTCCTAGGGTTTCCAAGGAGCAGCTGGTGGATTTGAATTGCCGACCTTTTGGTTAGCAGCCAAACACTTAGCCACTGTGCCACCAGGGCTCCAAATTACCTCTAAGAAGTGAATAAAAATTATCTGCCATTGAGTTTAAAGTTGTGCTAGTGTCCAGATTTTATAATCACATGAAAAATGATAAAAACATGTTTGATGCTCTTTTATTCCAAACTTTCTCCTGGGATTCTTTTTATTTCTCTTTTTTCAAAAATGATCCACTTTATTCTGAGAAAACTCTCTTCCATTATCATTTGCCTATTAATGAGATTCTTGTTTGACAATATAGTGAAATTACAATAAAGTGTAGTTACTACAAGCTGTCCTGTATGTGAGCTATGTAATAGGCTCAGTAGATCTCTATGAAGCCATATCTATCTATTTATAATGAGGCCAGCTTCTTGCAGAACACATGTTTCTGTCTCATATAACTAATTAATGAAGACTGAAATAATTGATGGTGAATGTAACAGAAGTATACCAGTAGATACTAAAGTTTATCTCCTTTTTCACCATTGGTTCCTTTATCTGTGATATAATATTAATTGAGTAATTTGACAAAACAATAGCTTTGTTTTCTGTCCAAATAGTGCAACGTGCCTATGGAATATACTGTCTAAAATTAAAAAGCCCCAAATAAAATCATGAATAGTAGATTTCTGTAGAAAACAAAAATCAATATCAAATAGTCATATTTAAATCATTTTCTTAAATTTCCAGGTCCTTCTTTAGTGGTCTGTTTTCCTGGTTAAGAAAGTGGTAAGATTTTAAGCTCAGTTTATTTATTTTTGAATGATTAAAGCCTTCACTTTTGTTAAACATGATACTAGGGACTGCACTGATTGATCCTCCAAGAAGTAAAACAATCCTCATTTCCACGATTTGAAAGTCTAAATAAATTCTAAAACCCCCCTTCTGTAGCAATGCAGTAACATCACTTGGTTAGCCAAGCCTGTGTGTATTTATGTAACTACAATATTGGATGAATGGAGTTTTAATAAAATTGAGTATAGGAGATGAACAGAGAAAACAAAAAGGATGTAGTGTTTCATGAGTTATGGGCCCACCTACAGTAAATAATAAAGCTGAACTAGCTGAGACGCAAAATAGGAAGAAGACTCCCCAGTCATAAAGAAATTTTATAAGAATGATATTACCTTTATGGTTTGAAAAGCAGTGAGAGATCAGTGATGACTAAGCCTGTTCCAGATCCCACAGGGAACCACGTACAGATCAATTGTTTTTAGATGAAATGTGCCTTTTCCCCTCCGCATTCTTAATCTTCCCTTTCTTAGCTCACCTTCTTGATATTAAAAAGACATTCCCCACCCCAGCCCCCCTCGGAAGAATTGAACTTTCCAAATACTTAGCTTATTGAGGTCACAAAACTTTTAGACAAAGATGCCGCCCTGTTGCTAGAAAATCCAAGTATCCGCCCTCACGTGGTTGCATATTATGTCAAGAACGTCTATCTTTTAATAATTGTGCTACTGTGGGTTTTCCAAATATGCTCACTTCTTTAGAATAATCTCATTGGATCTATGCAGATACATTTTCTAAGAAGATCTTTCAAAGTCCCTTTGTAGTTGGTGCTATGTCAGAAAGTAATAGGAATTTATCTTTTTTTTTTTTTTATTTTGAGCTTTTGTATCTTTTTCTCTTTGAGGAAAATGGAACAGTCTGTAGATGACATCAATCTTCTTGGTCTTTCGTCTCTTTTTTGATGGCTGAAGTGAGAGCAATGTAAGTTCCTGCATCTGTCTTTTGCTCACAGTACAAAGATAATAAATCAACCTTTTCTGAAGAGTCTGACTTCCACTTTTCAAAAGCAGCTGAGAATAAGAAGTCAAGGAGCTTTCACATTAGTCATTCTTGACCTATATGGGGTTGCATCAATGCCTGCTTTTTTGAAACCAAAGCCAAAACCAAACCCATTGCCATGGAGTCAATTCATAGTGACCCTAAAGAGCAGAGTAGAACGGCCCCACAGGGTTTCTAAGGTTATAAGTCTTTACGGAAGCAGACTGTCACATCTTTCTCTTGTGGATGGCTGGTGGGTTCGAACTGCCAACCTTCTGGTTAGGAGCTGAGTACTTAACCACTGTGCCACCAAGCCTCCTTACTTTGTTGAAAGAGAGAACTAAATTCATCTGCTATGCTCTTGGTAGAGTGTCTTTGGCACCGGAGAGGATAATTGCTGATAAATACTCAGTGTTCAAATAGAAATAGTTGGATAGTAGTAATATTAAGTGGAAAAAAAAAGAAAACTTGAATAGCATATAATTCTAACAGGGAAACTAGTCTGTAAGCACCACAGACTTTTTAACTTAAGTTTTCAGATTTTAATAGAAAATTTAATAGAAAAATTATAAAGCCTGAAGATGTTGCAAATTCTTTCCCTTTTGATGCTGTAAAAAGTCCATAAGGCACTAAAAACTTGACCTTTCTACCTTCTTCACAATCTGAGACTTATTTAAGGAATTTCAAAAACTTTTGATTTTTTGATGCTTTCAAACGAATCCGCATTTAATCATAGAGCCAATTAAAAGTTGACATATTCGTGCAGAGTATGAATTACATATCATGTCTAGAGCTAAGCAAAATGAACACAAGTACTGTGTTCAATGTCATGGTAGGTAAACTGCCTGTTTTAATTATTTTTTTTCCAGATCAGTTTACATAGTGGAACTCTAGCTTGATTTTATCTACCTTCAAACTCAGTTCACCCAACAGTAAAGGATCTGAACTGGCAACACTGTCTAGATAACAGATAAGCTAGTGTCACGTGGTACAGATGGAGGCTTCATTCTCTTTTTTTAAAGAAACCTCTTAAGATAGGTACTCGACTCAAAGACAGTTTTGCACACCATAACCCTAAAGCACAGTTTATAAACCACTGATGACAAAAATAAATTATTTCAAGCTGAGAAACATTTTTTCCTATAGGATAAAAACAACTTTATTGATGGACCAAATGTCTAAGGTGGGGGTCTTGTATTCACATCACCCGTTGTCATAGTCATCAAACGCACACAACGCCTAAGTCCGATTAATGGAAGATTGGACCAAATGGACGTCTGTAAAAGTGACGTGGGTAAGAAGATAATGCTTTGTGCCTTCAGTCCAAGCGCTTTACAAGCATTAAGCTCCTCAGTACCTTGTGAACTAGGTAAGCAATTTTCTATGCTTTGCTTTCCCTTTGTGCCTCAATATATCCAAGGTAAGGCTGCTGCTGCTGAATTATCTTTGAATATGTAATGATAACTATGAATTTTAAATATCTAAGTGTCCTCAGGAGGGACTGTATCTAATTCTGTGTGTTACATGATGTCTTAACAGCGAAAATGACCACATCTCTGCATCATATTACTTCTATTGTGTCTGGTAAAGACACACCTCATTTCACAAAGGGAATGTTCAGGCAAAGGCAGATCTTAGCATGAACGTACATGAGGACGGTTTTCAGCATCCTTCCATGACCTGCTTCTGAATGTGAGGGAAAGGGTGTACATTCAACAGTGGCTTTTCCCTTGCACTTTCTTTATAGCTCCTTGTCTGTAGGTTCACGGCCTAGGGAGGAGCTGGTAAGAACCAACGGACATGTAGAAATAACAATTTTGTACCTGCGTGCACAGAGGCCCCAGCCACATGAGGGAAAGATTTTGCAGGATTGCAAAGGAATGCCTTGTTCTCATTTGCGTTTAGAAGTCTACATAGTTGGTGTAAAGTTTTTTGAGCTTAAAAAGACGATTAAATACACAAACTGTGTGTAAAGGACTCACTTCCTAAATATACGATCAATTCAAAGAAATACTGAAGCAGTTTACACAGCAGGCATCATGTGAAACATCTGGGCGACTGTATGTTTCATGGCTTGACTGAATTGACCTGATACTTCTACATCTTATACAAGTAGCATCACTGTTAGCTGTTTTGATTCCTACAGTGTTTATAAGTATTAACTTGATTCTCCTGCAAAATTTCCTGTTGGTGAATTATGCTTTCCTGTTGTCTTGCTGGCATTCATAGAGGCATGGCAAAAAAAATCAGGCAGATAATAATCTTCTGTTTTTTGCTGCAAAACTGATTTTGAAGGCATCGTTGATTATGTTTCTCCATATGTAAAATATAATATCCCTCTGAGTTCTATAAATTTTAGAATTTGGTACCTGAAAGCAATTATTTTTTCTAAGTCATGATACAAGAAAATTATGCATCTCGTAATATTTGCTTTGTTGCCTTGGCTCTCAGGAAGCTCAAAGAGAAATAGTATTAATAATATAGTCTATATAATGACAATTTTATTTACCATTTATATAAAAGCAGTCAAAATCAGACAGCACCTAATATTTGGGTTATGCAAGCTACAGTGCTTGCTCACATGGAAATATTGACTGTACCACCATACACTAAAAAGGCGAAAAGTTTCTTTTGACTCTGGGAAACTGGCGGGCCAAATTTTGTGGCACTGATATGGCTAACCTTTACTTGAAGAAAAATGTAATGACAAAAAGAATGGAGTTATGGTCCCCTTATTCATTAGTTAGGGAGGCATCCCAGTGTACTCTGCTGGAAAGAACCCTAAATTCAGAGTCAGACTTACTTGGATTTGAATCATAGCCCTGATGCTATTTAGCTGTGTGATTTGGGGTGTATTGATAGCCTTGTTGAGTTTCAGCATTCTATTTGTGGAATATGTAAAGCTCTAAATGTGGTGCTCATACATAGTAGCTGTTCAATAAATATTGACTACTGCTGTCATTAATAATAATTACTGGTTAAAGCTTGGACTAGGTTATACTGGTTAAAACTTGAAAATAGACTTTTCTAGATGATTTTGTGGAGATACAAAAGAAATATGAACGAGTTCATGGACATTTTCAATTTAAATGTAGAAGTTTTAAAAATATTCAGCTATGTACATTTTAAGCATTTTATAAAAAGACTCTCTAAGAGTTTTTATTTTACTTGGATAACATGGAAGTCTAAAATATGTGTAGGATTTCATTCAGAGTTTAATCATAGTTTTATTTAAGAATGCCAAAGCTACGGTCAGTGTTTTAAAGAACAGAATCTTGATAATTAAAAGTGATAAATGTCAAATAATTAATGAGTTATGATTAAGGAATGTTCTAAAGTTTCATCGTTCTAAAACTCTAGGAACTACAGTACTGATTTTTAGAGTTTACATGTTTATAGTAGCCTCGCTCACTAATTGAAAAATATGATGCCTTCCAAAAGTTTGCTTGTAACTTGCTTATTTGAAACTCAGCATGAATTTTCTTACAGAAGATGTATTGTAAATGTTGGCAGATTTTCAGTTTAGCCCCCTCTTCCAAACCCCTCGAATCCATAATAATGAAGCTAAAGTTATATATGTTTTCAATAAAAGGCAGAAAACAATACTCTGGCATCACCTTTTTCTTCTAAAGCTAATAAAGTATTTTTAAGCATACAGAATATTCATGAAGTTTTTTAATTAAATATTTTCCCAATATGCAACCTATAATCAAGGAAAATTGAAAATGAAATAATTATAAAATTTATTTTGAATGAGTTTAATTAGATATGGACAAGAAGGCCAGAGGGAACGTCTGTATATATCTCAGTGGAAAATTCTGGGCCTTTTCAACGGTTTTGGAGGTTCAATTCAATAAATATGTTTTTAATTGGACCTGCCCATTGAGACTTTGTGCTGTGTATTTCAGGGAACACAAAGGTGAATAAAACACCCCCACTGTACTTACATACCAGTGACGATCAAGTTAAGCTGCCGTATCACAGGAAAGTGCAAAATAATCTCAGTTGAAACAAAGAGAAAAGTATATTTCCCTCCAACTAAAGAAGCCTGGAGTGATGTAGCCCAGGGCTAGTAGAGGGCTTCAGTTCCTTTTCCTCAGCTCTTTTGCTGCATATAGGCCACCTTATGGTCCATGATGTGTTCTGGAATTTTAGCCATCCCACCCACCTGTGTCTGAAGCAGCAAGAAGAAGGAAGGGAAAAGAGACAGTCACATCCCTAATTTTTAAGAAGACTTTCTGGAAGTCCATTCAGCACTTCTACTTACCTCTCATTTGGCCAGAACTTAGTCACATGGTCACTGATGTATGCAAGGCAGGCTGGGAAATGTGGTCTTTTAGCTCTTTGGCAATGTACCAGATTTAAAGTCAGAGCTCTATTACAAAAGATGGGGAGAAGAGGTATTGAGGGCAATCATCAGGCTCCTCAACATTCTGAAGGCACTTCCAATATAGAAATTTGTTGGTAAAAATAAAGACAATTACAATACCAGTTGAATGTATGAAACATCACAAGAAAAGCACACACAAAGACAATGGAAGTTAGAGAGCAAAAGTGTTTGGGAATACTGGGAATGTCTTTGTGAAAGCAACAGCATCTGAGAGGATCTAGAGGAATGAGTGGTATGTCAGACACTGTTGCCTACCCTAATCTACTCCGTTCCTTTGTTTCTTGATGGGAGACCTTAACATGAGTCCAACCAATGTTTCCAAAGAATGGAAAACTCTTTACGTCAGTTATTTAAGCCCCATTTAAGCTGAGAACTAAGCATAAAAGTAAACATGTTCATGAAGAGAACTTGAGAGCATCTTTAAGCAGTGTTTGAGGGTCCCACAGCATCATGAACTCTAGGCTGAGAAACACTGGTTTAAGCCCATAAAAAAGATCAAAGTATTTTCTGTAAGGGGCAGTATATTTTGTGGTTAAGGCTTGACCTAAGGCCAAATTGCCTAGGTTTGAATCCTAGTTTTGTCCCTTCCCACCCATCATAGTTTTGGACAAGCCCTTTTTATCATCTGCAAAATGAGGATTAATAATAGTACCCATTTCACAGATTATCATAAGGATTAAATAAATTAATATTTTTAAGTGCTTAGAACAGTGTCTGACACATAGCTTGTGTATATTAGTGCTTATCAGATAAATAAAAATAATTTTAAAATTGTTTTTACAGAATTAGTAATTCTTAACATTATGAAGGGTCTTTTTTTTTAATCCCTATACTTCATTTCCCATCCTGTTTTTCCTTTGTGCTCACTGAGAATAAAAGAAAGACCCTTTTGCTGAACCGTATTTCCCTAAGGCCTCACTTCATTAGTCATACAAAGAGAATCTTAGAGACCCCTAGTTTAGCAAAGACTCAACTATATTCTTAGTCAATCTTCTTGTCCTTCTTAGATTCTACCTTGAGGAAGGGACAGAGTAGTTTATTCTTCTATTTTACAAAAAATAGAAGATCTGGGTTTGAATCCAGACTCTGCCACTTCTAGCTATCTGTTCCTTTAAACTTTCTAAACTTAGTTTCTTCATCTGTCAACCCACAGCTGTTGTGTCAATTCCTGCTGATAGCAACTCCACGTGACAGAGTAGAAGGGCCCCATAGGTTTTCCAACGTGAAATCTTTACTGAAGCAGACTGCCCATCTTTCTCCTGAAGAGCGGCTGGTGGATTTGAACCGTTGACTTTTGGTTAGCAGCCAACTACTTAACGACTGTGCCACCAGGGCTCATTTTCATCTGTCAAAGGAATACCAATATCTCATATGGTTGTGACGAGAACAAAATAAGATAATAGATGTAGAGTACTTATCATGGTGCCCAGCACATGGAAAAGGCTCAATAAATTACATGAATGGCTATTATTAGAATAGAAGACATGGTGTAGGTGCTATGTGTGAGCCCCAAAGGTCAGTCAGATGGTGAACCGCTATGTCAGCTAACTAGTCCTTGCGAGTGCTAACCATACAGGTCCAAGTAGAAGCTGGAGAAGAATCAAAGAGAAATCACTGACTGAGGAAGTGATGAGGTAAGAGGAAATTCTGATGACAGGAGGTGACTTCTCAGCTAGGACTTCTGCTTTATAAGTTGTAAGCTCCCAACTTTAATACTAAAAATAAAAGAGGAACCACCAATTAATTTTTTTTAAATAGAAGTTTTGACATTATGCAAAAATTGAAAATGAAATTTGAGTCAACTGAATTTCCCATAGTTTCACTACATGGAAACAATTGCTATGATACAGAATATAAAAACTTAATGCAGAAATAGTAGAAATTAATAGCACATGAAAGTAACATTTTAACTTATGTCTTGAAATTTCTGGGCAGAAGTGAGAATCCACTCAATAACAGCAGATGTTATTAATCAACTAAAAGCCATAATCAACTATTTAAAAAAGAAAAGAAAAAGCTTCTTGAAAGTCATTTTTCAAAACTGCATTGTGTATAATTCTCAGACTGGACTGATAAGTCTGTTATTTGCTTCAGCTTTCTTTCATTCTTTGAGGCTCACAGATCCTGTGATATAAAAATAGGCACCCCTTTTATGAGTTTGATATTAAATATGTTTTGCCAAATGGCATAGGATAATTAAAAGTAACGATTACATTAGATCATACCATATAATTAATACTTTCTTTCCAAAGTTCAGATGGAAACCCTGGTGGCGTAGTGGTTAAGTGCCACAGCTGCTAACCAAAGGGTTGGCAGTTCAAATCCGCCAGGTGCTCCTTGGAAACTCTATGGCGGCAGTTCTACTGTGTCCTATAGGCTTGTTATGAGTTGGAATCAACTTGATGGCACTGGGTTTGGTATTTTGGTTTAAATTCAGATAGGTCTTTCTGAAAATCTATCTCCAGAAACACCCATTGTTATGATGAAAAGTCGTCACCATGAGATTTCTATTACCTAGTGAACTTGCATATATATAAATAATATATATATTATTTTCTTTTCTGCCCTCTGATCCACACCAGAAATTTCTTGGGGAAACTTAATAATCTTCACTCGCTTCATCTTGTTAGCAAAAGCAAGCATTTATTGATTGTGTGATACAGTCATGCATGCACTTTTTAAGTTTTTTTTACGTCATCTCCTTGAGTTATTTTTGACAGAGTTAAATAAGTATAAAAGTTTATTATCTTATTATTTATAAAGAGATAACTTCTAAAACATTACATATTTTTGGTACAAAAACTCAAAACTCATGGAATTTTTCTCTGAGCAGTACACCTGAACTTGCGGTGGCCTTTGCCCCACTGAAAACAAAATGCCCAACCTATGCTTGAATTTCTTATTATGCAGTAGACATGACAAAGTTAGCATGAAACACATTGTTAAAACTGGGCAGAAACAGTCAAAATAAACTATCCTAAACCTTCAGTCAAGTGAAGAGGTAACAATTTTTACAAAGGAAGGGCTTGCTCTATTTTGGACTAAAATTATAGTTCTAGAAGGGCCTTAAAAGTTCACCAGATGGGAGGCCACTTGAATTTGCAACCATATATATCTTTCTCTTTTGAAAGAAAGAGGCATTTGTTTCCTGACATATTATCAGGAAAATTGTTCATTTTTATTCTTCATCTGTCACTCAAAGTTGTCACTACATTTAGTGGCTATTTATTCTGTGCATCATTCCTGCCTCTAATAGTGCCGTCAGCCTGTCTGATATTCATATGCCAGCAACACATTTCTTTATACTTCAAGCACAACTTCTGGAAAGTAACTTCCTCCTTCTGTTATAAATCCCAGTCGAGTCATTGCAAGCAGTTCCAGTCTGCTTACCCTCCTTTCTGTTCCTCATTTTTAATCAAAATAGGAACTGGAAAAATTTTCCTTGATAAGTGGAGTCTGGTTTTGAATTGTTCTTTGAATTGAAGTGATCGATTGAAGCTGATCTGTCCCTGCCGTCTGCTGAGCCTTCTTTCCACTGAGGCTTCTTTGGGGCCAAAGGGCACAAATGCAAATTCGAACAGTTGGGAATGAAGGTGCAAACTGACCCAAAACTTTCATAAGTATTTCAATAAGCTGAGCTCATTAATAAGTATTAAGAAAAAGTAAAATCAATTTTTTATTACTCATTTCTTTCATATTTTGTCTCAGAGCTCAGAAGCTCATACCCCTCAGATACAATATAGCCTGAACAAACTGGGAATTCCACCTACTGCATAATTTAAAGAGCAGTTCATTTTGCCAAAGGAACCCTGGTGGCGCCATAGTGAAAATGCTCAGCTGCTTCCTGGAAGGTCAGTGGTTTGAACCCACCAGCCATTCCAAGGAAGAAAGATATGGCAGTCTGCTTCTGTAAAGATTACAGCCTTGAAAACCCTACTGGGTAGTTCTACTCTGTCCTATAGGGTTCCTATGAGTTGGAATCAACTCAATGGCAGTGGGTTTGGTTTGGGTTGGTCATTTTGCAAAGCAAAATAAAACAAAAACCAAACCAACAAACAAAAAATCTGAGTACTCTAATCCTTTTTTCTTTTTACCATTAATATACTGTATGATGTGTGTGTGTATGATTATAAAAATGTTAACTAGCCTCTTCATTCCAGCAATTCTCTTGGCTATGAAGTGAAAACCAAAGTTACTGCATGGAACAAAATTATCTATTAAGATTGTTCTTGAATGACTTTCATTAATATTTCCTCATTTAAATGGGAAACCCTGGTAGCATAGTGGTTAAGAGCTACAGCTGCTAACTGAAAGGTCAGCAGTTCAAATCCATCAGGCGCTCCTTGGAAACTGTATGGGGCAGTTCTACTCTGTCCTATGGGGTTGCTATGAGTCAGAATCGACTCGACGGCAATGGGCTTTTTTGGTCATTTAAATGTTTATAATGATAATCTATTTACCAAGAGCATATTCATTAATATCTAACAAAGATAAAGGATTAAAACATAATTATTTGTAGGAACCATGATGATATTCTGAAATGTATTACCCAGATGAGCATAAACCAAAAAATACCAGATGGCTTTAGAATTTCCGTTTCTAAAAGGAATTTTAGCATTGGATCTTGTATCTCCAGGAGACAAATGTTCCATTGTATATTACTATGGCAATTATTTTCTAACTTATGATTAGTAAATTTAAAAAGCAGGGTTAATATATACAGAAAGTCTAAAATCTATCCTTACCCATTAAAAAAAAAAACAAATCCGTTGTCGTAGAGTCTATTTCAACTCAGAGCAATCCTACAGGACAGAGTAGACCTGCCCCATAGGATTTCCAAGGGGTGGCTGGTAGAATCAAACTGCTGACTTTTTGGTTAGCAGCTGAGCTCTCAGCCACTGTGCCACCAGGGCTCCAATCTATCGTTAGGAAGAAATAATTTCCGGGAAAAGAATTTATTCCTTCTCAATTAAACAATGGTTTCAGGAGACTTAGGATCCAAACCTTCCTATTAAAATAAAGAGTTTCCTAACTTTTGGGGGTCTCGGTTTTTTCATTTGTAAATTGAGAATTGGGCTAGATAATACCTAGGTACCTTCCAATTCAAATATTTTATTTATGAGTTAGAAAGCTAATCTTAGTTCATACAAAAAAGGAAAAATATTAAAAATATAATTTCAGAAATTGAAGGTGTTTTGAATGTAGAGATGGAAGGGGTTACATCACATTGTATTTAGCTAAACTGACTGATTTAGCTAAACTGACTGACGTGTGAATGGTGGCAGGCTCAATTTTTCAAGTTAAATCTATACTCTCTGGTTTGGACAATAAACAGCCTCGGAAAACCCAAGCAAGGCTAGTTACCTGACCTCAGAAGACTATGCTTTCTCTAACTTGGCACTATTGATGTTTCAAGCTGAATATTTCTTTGTTGTGGGGCACTGTCCTGTGCATCCTAGGATGTTTTACAGCCTCCCTGGCCTCTACCCACTAAAGACCAGTAACATCCCCACCCTCTAAACTGTGACTATCAAAAATATCTCCAGAAATTTGTCCCCAGTTGAGAACACTGCTTTAAATTGAACTAGCCTTCTCTGGCTTCCTGTCTTCATTTGTACCTAAGGTACCTGAGTTGACATGATATTCTGACACTATTTAAAGATGTGCCAAAAGCCCATGGTATCTTGATTATAGTTCTATGAACAAAAGGACTAAGAATAATAATTAATTGCTAATATTATTACAGAAATTATAATAGATGAATGCTTACTTGTATCGGGCACTGAACAATCTATGTTTTCTGAATGCAGTGTTCATATAGTCCTAGACAGCTTCCCATGCTATTTGAAAAAGGTGACCTTTATCCCAAAGGATCTTACTTTCTGTCAGGGAGACCCACAATCGAGTAACTTATAATGGGCTACAAAGTAGGTCATGTTTACATAGTACCTACTGATGAAGTGAGGTTGACTGGAGAGGGTGGTAAGTGAAGGGCTGATAAGAGCGGATGAGGAAGGGAGGGTGGTGGAGAGGAGTGACGTGGGCGTTGCAGCGGAGAGGTACTGCAGGGCAGAGGCAGAGGCAGAGACAGGCTGTGGGTGAGGGACAGCAGAGCAGCTGCTGATGAGAGCCTGGAGTCAGCACGAGGAGTGCAGGAAACTCAAAACTGAGAAGAAAGGCAAGGAGAACTATGGGAGATGCTTGCAGAGCCCTGAGGTCCAGCCCAGGGGCTGAGGTTTAATTTTCTATGTAAATGGCAAGAAGGCAGACCTTGAGTAGTGAAGTGAAAAGGAGTTTTTGATATAGATCATACCTTCAATAGGAGCCCTGGTGGTGCCGTGGTTAAGTGCTTGGCTGCTAACCAGAAAGGTCAATGGTTTGCATCTACCAGCCACTCCTTGGGAGAAAGATGTGGCAGTCTGCTTCCATAAAGATTACAACCTAGGAAACTCTATGGGGTAGTTCTACTCTGTCCTATAGGGTCGGTACGAGTTGGAATCGACTCCAAGGCAACAGGTTTTGGTTTGGTTTTATACCTTTGATTTCTGTTACCAGGGCTTTGAAGGGAATTTAGTAACTACTCAAAATGCTGTTTTACTTCCCAGAGTGGGAGTCAGGGCATGATTTTACACTTTTTTCTTTTCACTCTCACCTGAGAAGGTGACCATTATGACAGTTTAGGGTCTAGCAATTCTTATACACACCACTTTGGAACAGCTAAATTACTCCAAGACCACACATTTCATATTTTGAAGTGGCTATTTCCTCATTGCGTGATGTTAAAAAGACTGCTCTCCTTGCTAAACGAATGCCAAGGACAGCGATGCCAGAATTATTCAGGGCCAGAAACCATACAGAATGCCTGCTATAGGATGGATGTTGCAGTCATATGGGTTGGGTTTAAGTTCTGATTCCATACAAATATACATAATATACTGTAAAATGGGAATACTGGTTGCCCGTTGCCATCAAGTCAATTCCGACTCATAGAGACCCTATAGGACAGAGTAGAGCTGTATTAAAGCAATCAGTGGAAACCCTGGTGGCATAGCGGTTAAGAGCTATGGCTGCTAACCAAAAGTTTGAGAGTTTGAATCCACCAGGTGCTCCTTGGAAACTCTATGGGGCAGTTTTACTCTCTCCTATAGGGTTCTTATGAGTTGGAATAGACTCTGAGGCATTTTTTTTTTTTAAAAGGAATCAATAATATGTAGGAAATATTGTTGTTGTTGTTGTTGTTAGGTGCCATTGAGTTGGTTCCGACTCATAGCGACCCTATGCACAACAGAATGAAATACTGCCCGGTCCTGAGCCATCCTTAGAATAGTTGTTACGCTGGAGCTCATTGTTGCAGCCGTTGTGTCAATCCACCTTGTTGAGGGTCTTCCTCTTTTCCACTGACCCTGTGCTGTGCTGAACACGATGTCCTTCTCCAGGGACTGATCCCTCCTGACAACATGTCCAAAGGAAATATTGGAAGAATAAATTACATAAACATGTAAAGCACTTAGCAGAGGACCTGGCGTCTAGAACCACCAGTTGTCTTACTGCCAGTTATGACTCATAGTGCCTCCATGTGTGTCAGAGTGGAACCATGGACCACAAGATTTTCAATGATTTGTTGGAAGTAGTTACCAGGCCTTTCTTCTGAGGTGCCTCTGAGTGGACTCAAACCTCTAACCTTTTGGTTTGCAGCCGAGAGCATTAACCGTTAGCGCCACCCAGGGACTTTGGCATCTAGAAAAAAAAAAAGGACCCAATAAATATGAATGATATTACTATTCATGCTAAAATGTAAATACTTCTCCTTAAGAATTTTAAATATGTACTGAAATCCCCTTGAGGTTGCCGTTCATGTGGAAACATGTATTACAAATCCACAAAATGAGATTTTTTTAATATAGAAGATATGGTATGAGGAGAAAAATTTCGGTGATGCCCAGAGAATTGGAAGAACTCAAAATCACTTTTTTGGTGACTAAATAAAAGCCTAGAGAAAGAGTGAACAGACAGGCTCACAGTTCCTGGGAAGGGTTATGGAGAGAGGTGAGGCTAAAGGAAGGGTGGTGCACAGCGTGTGAGCGTAGGGACTGATGAGGGGACTGTGCAGCCCTGCCCAGGGGAAAAGGTATTATTTGGTAGGCGTTTTCTGTGCTTTTGGATGTCCCTGAGGGCTACTGGTTTCATCTTATTGTTTCCTGTATCCCCTGTCCCCTCAATTCTCAGGGAATTAGGAAGAAGTGTCTTGAGTAGCTCAACCTGATCCTGTCACTCCTAGTCCTGGGAAAGAATGGAAAGGGGCATCTGCTCTTGTTCACATGAACTGAGGACATATAGGTTTTGTTCCAGGAATGTTCTCTCCCCATAGCCCCACAACTCCCTTCCCCAAAGATGAAGCAGGATGTCTCCTGGATGACAGGCAGTGACTAAGGAGGCTACATGGGCAGTAGTTTGAACCAGAAACCAAAGGATGCTGTGAGGGCTCACAGCTTAAGTCAAAGCTATTACCCGAAAGAGTGTCTGACCTGCTGTGAGCTGGGGAAGACAAAATAGGGCAGATAAGAGTGAAGGACCCCAATCCTGTGGTCAGGCAAATTCCTGGGCCTCAGGGGCCTCGATTATAATGAACAAGTTGGGGTGCTAGTTTACTAAAGCCCACGTTGCATTGACTTCTTAGTTCTGTGCTCCTGGGTGCTAGTCTGTGGATCTGGATTTACCCAGGGAAGTAAACAATGTTCTGTCATTTGAGGCAGGCCTAATTTCAGTTTTAAGGCTCTGAAGTTTGTGATGATCTCTGGTCCTCCTGACAGTTGACTTCTTTCTGTACTAGCACCTAATGTTGACCTGACATCTCTGTTTTCTAACTCTTTGCCTGACTTTGCCTCCCATTTCCCTCTATCCTTTGGCTTTTGTATACCTCTGTTTCTAGGCTATGTGTCCAATGTATTCATATAATTGGTTCCATATTCTGTTTTAGTTCATTTTCTGCCATAGGTCTCCTTGTTCCGGTTTGTGATCCTTCATTTCATAATACATTGTTACTCAAGTTTCAGTGTAAATAAAGAGAAAGGTCTGTGGGATATCAGAAAGGACTGTCCAGTGTCCAGAGACGAGGATGACAATCCAAGTAGTGAATTTGTTCTTCTAAGTGCCCTCATAGTACTTTATAGAGTCTGTACCTGATTGTATAAGCCTGTCTGCTATGAGTAGAGCTGGTGATAAGTAGATACTGGAGAAGATCACCAGGAAAGTCCTTCTGGTGATCTTGAATGAGATAGAATTGTGTGGTTTTGAATAGAAGAAATTTCCCCTCCCACTGTTCTCCTTTTTGCTTACCCTCCTTGCACTGTTTGGTGGGTAATGCCAGAGCTTGCTTGAGTTCAGTCTGTGCTTGAGATGGGCTCCTTACCTGCTTTATTACACAGATGTCATTCTGCCATTTGATATTTATTAAATATGGCACCTTGTTATCACAGGGGATATTTTCCAGAGACTAAGTATGACAGCAAAGGGCAGTTCAAGCCTCACATTCGTCATTGTGTTGGAAAGCACATAGACTTTTTCACTGTTCAATTCCTATCTGTTCTTCGGCATAAGTAAATTCTCTATGACTTCCTTACGATGTTTGGGACTGACTTAGAAGTACAATTTCATTGTCATATTATCTGACAGCATATTAAGGGTAACATAATTCCCTGCTGGCTTTCTATTCTGAGTGGCTCCCCATCATCTCTTTGTTTCCACTGTCAGTAAGTAAGGCTTATGTCAGGTTGGTCAAAATGTTAGTAGTTGCTAAAACGCATTATTCTCATCATATAAAATATTGCTTAAAGTAAAAAATTGGGATCAACACAAAGGACTAATTATAGATAAATGGTTATATTTAGAGTTACAGTGCCTGTATGCAAGGCAGCCATAAAAATCATGATTTCAAATAGATGGTGCCTGGCTACCACCACTGACTGCTCTGACAATAGAGGGTTCTGGACAGAGCAGGAGGAAAGCGTAGGACAAAATTGAAATTCACAAAAATAGACCAGACTTAGTGGTCTGACAGAGACTGAAGGGGTCTCCGAAACCACGGCCCCTGGACACCTTGATAACTCAGAACTGAAGCCACTCCTGAAATCCATCTTGCAGCAAAAGATTAGACAGGCCTATAAAACAAACAATAACACATGTGAGAAACATGCTTCTTTGTTCAATCAAATGGGCAACACCTGACCAAAAGCACACAAGAAGGCAAGAAGAGACAGGAAACCCAGCCAGATGGATATGGGAACCTGGGGTGTAAAGGGAAAAGGGAGAGCGCTGACACATTGAGGGGGCTGCAACCAATGTCACAACACAATTTGTGTATAAATTTTTGAATGAGAAACTAATTTGTGTGGTAAACTTTCACCTAAAATGCAATAAAAAGAGCATGATTTCAAAAAATGGTTAGTAACATGGAAAGATGCTCACCACACAACCTATGAGGAAAGAGCAGGATGCAAAGTCAGATCAATGGTATGACTGCAAGTTGGTTAAAAAAAATAGGTGATATATATGAAGGAAAACGCCATGTTAACAGTGTTTACACCTGGTATGCATTTATGGCTGGTTTTACGGTTTTCCTTTTTGTATTCTTGTGCTTTCCAATTTTTCTTTTGTAAGTGTTTAAGTATGTGTTACATTATAATCTGAAAAAAAAAAAACAAAACTCATAGAAGTTTTGTTTAATCAGAGCTTATTTATACAGTGAAACCTGTGAAGGCTGGAACTGGACGAGACAGCCTTGTTTTTCCAGGTCTCGCAAGTTTTCTGCCTTTGATAGAGTGCAGTCCTACCACTTTTCTATCACTCATTTTAGTGGAAAATGTTTGAGTTTTCCTTCTCTGACAGTCTTCTGCCTTACACAGGTTCTCGCTTTCACAAGTTTTACAGTATTAGCTTTTCAAACGACATCTGCCAGTTCTCTAATCTCACCAGAAACAACCCCCTCTTTCTCCTTATATTCGTTGTCCTTTATACCTTTTTAACAGAATACCTGGGTGGTTCAAATACTTAAATGCTCAGCTGCTAACTGAAAGGTTAACTAAAACTTACCCAGAGGTGCCTTGGAAGAAAGGCCTCGTGATCTACTTCTGAAAAATCAGCCACTGCAAACCCTGTGGAGCACAATTCTACTCCGATACACGTGGATGGGGTTGCTGCAAATCAGAATTGACGTGATGGCAACTGGTTTACTGGTTATACCTTTTTAATAATTAAACATTTATAGATAGATCTGGATAACTATCATTGATTATATATATTGTTGCTTCCATGTACAGTTTCATGTTTGTGTAGTAAACAATATAGAGAGCTGCTTCGTGTATAAACCAAAACCCATTGCTGTTGAGTTGATTCCGACTCATAGCTACCCTATAGGACAGAGTAGAACTGCCCCATACAGTTTCCAAGGAGCATCCGGTGGATTTGAACTGCCGACCTTTGGCTACCAGGTGTAGCACTTAACCACTGTGCCACCGGGGTTTCCTCAGCAATGGGCTTAGTATATGGTTATCAGAAATGAGTTTTCTATTTTTTCAAAAAAATTTGGTGCCTCAGAAACAGACTGCCAAATGATGCATGCCTTACTGTGAGCTGGCAGAGAAGTCAAAGTAAAATGCAGTATGCAAAGGGAATGAGTGGATATGGAGCGCTCAGTGCTAGGCACTTCCACACGCTGCCTCACTTACTCTTTATAACCCAGTCCAGAGGTGGATGCTTGCTCTTTCGCAGATGAAGAAATGGAGGCTTACAAGGCCACACGTCTTGCCATAAGCCACACAGCTAGTGAATGGTGCCCTTTCCAGGCCTGTCTTATCAACTTCACTGTTTGTAATTTACTTGATCATGATCAAATTCACATGGCAACAAATGTACACTTGGAGAGAGCAACCACACAAATGAAGATGTAAGTTTGGGGATTCATGACAGAAATGTGTGTGTACCTGCATCCTTATATAGTTCATATCACAGAGACTTATTCTGTGTATGTTATAGGTAACTTATCATCAGAGAACCAATGTTTTAATTCCTTCTCTACTTCCTACAGTTACCAGCACACAGGGCCTTCCATCCAGATTCTCAATAGATGCTCCTACCGAACCGTTGTATTATAGCCATTACATTTATACAACACTTCCCACAGCGTACTACTGCTTTGGATACAGAGTCGGCTTGGTGCATTTCATCATGTTAGGGTTTTATGTAGATGGCTAAGAGCTAATGAAACAACACTGATTTCCAGCTGAACAAAACAATTAGTGTGGAAGTTATAGCTACGATCTCATGTATACCTTATAATATTGGGAGAATTAAACTTGGCCTATTTTGTAGTTAAATTTTAGAGAAGAATGTTGGAAAACACATGCATTATTAATGCTATTTATACAACTACCTCCTGGCAGAAGAGCCTCTGAAGGTAGTGGTGATATTTTCTAAGGTATCAAGTATAGTAATAGCCATTGAGTTCCAAATATATTGCTGAAATTAGGACACTTCGATCAGGTCAATAAAAGTGGTAGTAATTAAAATACAAGTGACAAGTGTACATGATAGCTATTAGATTCTGAATGTATTGCTGAATTAGGACATTTTGACAGGATCAATGAGAAAAATGATAATAATTGAGCTACCACCAACAAACTTAAAGTTTCTGAGTTTTCTCTTCATGCATTTTAACTTGTTTCATTTAGCAAACCTTTATAAGTGTCCTAGAATTAATTAATTAATTGACTATCTACTTATGTTTCTGGTGCTGTGCTGGATTTAACATGATCTACAAATGTGAAAAACACATAGTTCTTGGCATCAAGGAATTTAGAGTCTAGGAAGTTATTTGCTACCAAGAAAGAGACAAATAACAGTAAATGAAAGTGGGGAAGTAGAAAGGGTAATGTGTGCTGAGCATAAAATGAGTCAGTCTATGCCTTCAGAGGCAGCGAATCCTCCTGGAAAGATGACGGTGAAGGTAGTTTATCAAACATTTCACTGTTGACCCTTTCAAAAAAAACGTATAATATTTACAAAGCCATGAGCCATGTAGTTTTGTCCCAGGGGAGTGTCCTGGGCAAAGGAACTCAGCCAGCCACCAATAGTAATTTCAGAATATCTTAAATACTTGTATTTCTGGTGGTGCAACTGAAAGGCTGGAGGTTCAAGTCCACTCAGAGGTGCAAAGGAAGAAAGGTCTGGCAATGCACTTCCCCCAAAGCAGCCACTGAAAACCCTATGTAACACAGTTTTATTCGGACACACATGGGGTCCCCACGAGTTGGAGTCCACTTGTCAGCAACTGGTCAGGAAGGGGACACATAGTTCTCAGAAAATTTCCACAAATTTCCCCTTTTTTCATTCCCACAAACAGCCTTTGCACTCCACAGCTATTCCTGTGCTTATCTCCTCAGCCCCTTCTCCAAGCTATTTCCTCTGCCCCAGCTTGCACGGCTCCTGCTTTCTTCTGCCCACTCTCTCTGCTCTTTATCAAAATTGGCTTAAAATGTTTTGTTATGTCCTTTCCCTCTTCCTCCCACCTCACTGGGAACCCTGGTAACGCAGTGATTAAGAGCTACAACTGCTAACCAAAGGTCGGCAGTTCAAATCCACCAGGAGCGCCTTAGAAACTCTGTGGGGCAGTTCTACTCTGTCCTATAGGGTTGCTATGAGTCAGAATTGACTCAACGGTAACAGGTTTGGGTTTTTGGATCGCTTTACTGGCATTGCTTCTCTCTAGGTTCTTTGGTGATTCTCCATTACAAATGACAAAAGCACTGTTTTGGCATTTCTATTCATCTCTTCTCAGAAGACAGAGGGGAAGAAACTGCACAAAGCCAGAATCTTCTTTAGCAGGCTAGGAAGGTTCTGAAATGAATAGTTACAGCCCCTTATAAACCCCTTGCTATGAGTCAATTCCTACTCCTAGCAACCCTATAGGACAGAGTAGAACCGCCCCATAGGGTTTCCAAGGAGCAGCTGGTGGATTCAAACTGCTGACCTTTTGGTTAGCAGCCAATCTGTTAACCGCTGCACCACCAGGACTTCTTCATCCCTTACAGAGGTGCAAAATCTTTCTTAAATCCCACCAAATCTGAGGTCCTGCATGTTATTCCTTTAATCTTTTGTCCATTTGATTTTTCAGTCCTGGAGCTGTTGCCTATGTATTATTAAAATTATATGTCTGTTATTGCACATTTCATTGCAGCTTGAACTGTAGAAACGTAGGTTAGTAGCATACATACTTAGAACGTAATTCATATGGAAGATAAAAGAAAATAATTCCTATCCTAAATTTCCTCTTTCCTTAATCTTTTCTAGGATTTTCTAGCATTATAGGCCTTTTCATTTTGCTTTTCTTTGGTTTCACGTGGAAAAAAACAGAGTCCTTTCATATCAATACTCGTGGCCATGTACTGTATTTTTAAGCAAATAATGCATGTCTTCTATGTTTGTATGCCAACCATGCCCTCCTCTCACGAGGTATTTTCATAAGTGCACTATGCTGATTTTTTTATATTGCACTTATGAAAAAATACCTCATGGGGGAAGGCTTCAGTTGGCAAACAAATGTAGAAAGCATGTGTTATTTGAGTAAAAATAGAGTATATGTGCGATGTAATCAATAAACCACCATTAAGGAGATTATTTACCAAAATATATTATTTTCGAAAATTGATCCAATAAGCAAATAGTCATGATTATTGACATGTACATTGCAGAAATGAATTTGATGATATACACACCCCACACACATATATACACGCTTATATTTGCAGGCATATATATATACACACATACTACATATGTATATATATACACATACTATATATATATATAAATGTGTGTATATATATAAAACTTATTTTAATAATCGCAAGGAGTATAGAAAAAGAATTACACAAATATAATAAAGTCTCATTCAAGTCCTTTCCCACCAAATTCTTCTGCAAACCAGAAATGCTAAAAGAGTGAGAACTATTTGGAGTGAGCTTTCCCCAGCCTTCATCTTCCTCCTGCTCTTGTTGGAAGCACTAATGACTGGATGGCTCACATGGAACCCAGCACAGAGTAGTCACTCAAATCTTTATTGGATGAACAACTTGGCCCTCAAAATCACAGCACAGAAGGAAGCAAGGTCGAAAGGACTCCAGTGTGTCCTGTTCATTTATATACTGCATAACCAGTCCCTACATAATCACAGAGTGGTTGAAGTTGATTCATTTGAAAGACTTATTTAAGGAAGGAAGTGAAAGTCACAGGCTAAAAAAATGACCCATAATCAGGTGCTGACAGTTGTGTGTTGAAAAGTTCTATGTAAAGCCAAACTTTCCAACCACAAAAAGGGACCTGTTTTGTTCAACATTTTGGAGTGGAGAAATTAAGTGGAAAGCAGAGCTAAGATAAAAGGTCTAGAAATAGTTTTAACCTTCGTGCGTGACACAGAGAAATAAAAGAAATCTACTAAATAGATTAAACAAATATATTTGCAATCATGCATGTAATTTGAATTCCCATGAAAACGTAGAATTTGTAAGAAGACTCCAAAGGTTGTTTTTGATACAAGGTGGGCTATCGCATGTGCCAAAAATGCGAAAGCTCCGTAAAATCACATACAGATGACTTGATGGTTCAAGGGCAGAATGTTCAGATCATTTGTATACTAGTTTCCTAGGGCTGCTGCGTAGTGCCACAAAATGGGTGGCACTAAACAACAGAAATGTTATTGTCTCCAGAGCATGGAGAAACCCCGAGACTATGGCCCTGGACACCCTGCTAACTCAGAACTGAAACCCCTCCCGAAGTCTACCTTTCAGCCAAAGGTTAGACAGGCCTATAAAACAAATAATAACATGCATGAAGGACGTGGTTCCGAGTTCATTCAAGTATACGAGATCAAATGGGCAACACCTGCCCCAAAGTAAAATGTATATTCTGATTCAGTATATCTGGAGGTAGAGATGGGAATTCTCAGCAGGAAACTTGCTAGAAATGCAAATTCTCAGCAGGGTTTCAAACCAGAACAAACCAGTTCAACGCTGTGGTACTAATTCATGAGCCGAGCTTTAAATGAGAATGAATTTATACACATGATGGAGGGTCACCAGAGCACAGGCATTAAATTCATAGATTCTACTGGCCTGTATTGGTTCAAGCCTCAGTTTTACCAGTAACTATGCCTTATTCTAGGCAAGGTGCTAACCTCTCTGTGCCTCACTCTCCCCATGGGTGGTAGCAATAATAGTTCCCACCACTTAGCCACCCCAGATTGTAAGGGTGAATAAGTGAGTTAATATTTCAAAAGTATTCCAAACAGTGCCTGCTTCACTTAAATGCTATGTAAGTGTGTGATGAATAAACAAAGGCAGAGGGTGGTGAATGTCCTAGGTAGCAGGAACAGCTGGTGCAGTGGCCTGAAAGGGCATTGTATTAGCTTCCCAGTGATCTCATAACAAAGTACCACAAGCTGGGTGATTTATAAGAACAGAAATTTATTGTCTCACAGTTCTGGAGGTTAGAAGTTTGAATTCAGGGTGTTGGCAGGGCCGTGCTCTCTCTGAAGGCTCTAGAGTGAGATCCTTCCTTGTCTGTCCCAGCTGCTGATGGCTGCAGGTGTTCCTTAGCTTGCAAGTACAGCAATCTCTGCCTCCAGCCTCACATGGTCATCTTCCCCCTGTCTCTTCTCCTCTTTATAAGGACACCAGTCTTACTGGATTAGGGCCCATCAGGCTCCACTATGAACTCATGTTAACTTAACTGATAACATCTTCAGAGACCTCATTTCCTAACAAGGTCACATTCACAGATACCAGAGGTTAAGACTTCAACATACCTTTTTGTGGGCCACAATTCAACTCATGATAGGCATGCATGCTGCATTTAGGAATACACTAGAGGGTCCCAGACTGAGGAGTGTTGAGAGATAAGGCTGGGGAGATGTGAAGGCTCTGTTAAAGAATGTGGGTGTTATCCTAGCCACCATGAAGAACCCTGGAGATATTTTATGGAAAGAAGTGATAAGATTACATTCACTTTTTAAACAGTTCACCCTGGCAGCAATTTGGAGAATGGTTTGCAGTGTGGGAAGCAACTCTGGAGGCAGGGAGACAAATTTGGACAGGGTTTCCCCAGATTGCTTGATGACAAGAATCATCCAGAGTGCTTGTTTAAGGTACAGATTCTCAGGCTGCTGCCCTGGAGACTCTGATTCAGAAGGTCTGGGACAATGCCAGTAACTTATGCTTTTAATATGCTCCCAGATAATTTCTGTCTTCAAAAAGATTTTTGGAAACTTCGAATTAAATGATAGTTGTGGGCTTCTAAGGTGAGGAATAATGAAGACCTAGACAAAAGTTGTAGGAGTCTACAGGTGGTGCAAATGCTTAAGTGCTTAGCTGCTAACCAGAAAGTCGGCAGTTAGCATCTACCCGGGAGTACCTTGGAAGAAGGTCCTGGTGATCTACATCCAAAAAATATCCATTGAAAATCCTACAGAGCACAGCTCTACTCTGACAGTCATGGGGTCTCCATGAGTTGAAATTGACTCCATGCATGGTTTGTGAAAAGGGGGCACATTTAAGAAGAAAAAAACAATAGGATTGGGTGACCGATAGGACAGAATCAAGGTTGACATTCAGATTTTTGGCTTGGGTAATAGGGTAGACTGTGGTAGAATTTGAAAGAGGAAGAGGTCTGGAAATGAGGCTGGTGAAATCAGATCTGGACATGCTGAGTTTGGAATGTCTATGGGAAGAAGATCCAGCCAGCATTTGCAAATATATGTCTGAAATGTAGGCTAGAGATCTGGGCTGGAGTCATAAAACTGAGAGTCATCAGCATACTGGTAGTAACTGAAGCTTGGCAAACCCCAACATTTAAACTGTGGGTGGGGGGGGCATAATTCTATTTTATTTATTCATTCATTTATTTACTCAATCATTCATTCAATAAACCAATTTTAAATGTATATTTTGTGCCAAGGTGAGGCTTTCCCTATGTTCTCTGGCTACAGTCATCCGCTAATGCAGGGATTCTAGGGACAGTTGGTAGTTGTGTGCAGTTTGAAAGGGGCTCCAGTTGCTGTCTCTAAAATATATATGTTGTTATGAGGTGCTGTCGAGTAGTTTTCAATTCATAGTGATGCCTTCTGACAGAGTAGAGCTGCCCCACAAGGTTTTCTTGGCTGTAATCTTCACAGAAGCAGATTGCCAGGTCTTTCTCCTGCAGAACCACTGGGTAGGTCCGAACCACCAATCTTTCAGTTAGCAGCTGAGCACTTAACCATCTGCATATATATATATATGCAAAATTGGCAGTTAGAGTCTACCCGAAGTACCTTGGAAGAAAGGCCTGGTGATCTACATCCAAAAAATCATCCATTGTTTTTTTGATGGGTGCCAGATCTACATATGGAGTGCTTAACCAGGCTGTATGTATGTTACATGTGTATACATATGTATACGTATGTGTATATATACAGTTGTTGGCTGCTGTCCAGCTGGTTCTGACTCATGACGACCTTATGTATAACTGAATGTTGCCTGGTCCTATGCCATCTTCATATATATTCTGAGGTGATGACTGATCTTAAATATATATATAAGTATATATATGCATGGAGCCTGGTAGCACAGTGGTTAAGAGCTCACCTGCTAGCCAAAAGTTGGCAGTTCAAATTCACCAGCCTTTCCTTGGAAACCTCATGGGGCAATTCTACTCTGTCCTATAGGGTTTCTATGAGTCGGAATCAACTTGATGGCATCAGGTTTAGGGTTTTGTTTTTTTTAGTATATGTATGGCTATGTCCGACTTGAAGGTATTGGGTTTTTTTTACGTAAGAAGATCCGGTTCGTTTCCTCTGGCATTCTTGCTCTCAAACTTCCTGTTTCTTCTGAGCAAAAGCAGGAAGAGAAAGTCACCAGTGATGTTTGCTGATCGGAGCAGAATCCTGTCCAATGACTTATTTTTCCCCACTGAGAAGGGAGTGTTGGCCAGGGGAAGGGAGGAGGGTTCTCTGACTTCCCCCCTCTTTTCGGCTTTCTCCCAGTGGCCTTGATCTCCATATGAGCTTTTCCTCATTAGCACATGATAATGATAGCTGTAAAACTCCTGAAGCTCTGTTGTCTCTTAAAACAAAACAGAACATTTCAACCAAATTTAAATAGAACCATTTTCGATTTTATTACATAATCAGCTTTCCTGTGTGGCATTTATTTGTGGAAGGGCTCTCTCGGATATGAGGGACTTGGCTTTAGAAAATTAAATCAGACAGACTAAACTGACTATCCGATTCAGGAGAAGAATGAAGATGCTCTATGCGATAGAAGAGTTTTATCTGGTGAATTTATGTTCTGGGCTCCGAAGGCACAGAGGAGAAAACACATGCATCATACTGCTACTTTAGTTCCATGTTTGCTTCAGATTATACGCGCAGTTGGCTGGGCAGCCAGCTCTTTGATCTCCATCTTTGAACGGAGCGCTGCAAGAGATGCTGTCCGTCTTACCAACTGACGATTGGAAATAAAGCACCAGGGTTAACATTGGCAGTTTTCGTCACTGTGGTTACAAAATGGCTGGGCCTTCCAAATTTACACACTGTGAATTGAAGTAGGTAACAGATCTAAGAGCTCTGTGTGGGCAGCTTTGCGTGTGGGCATTCCAATTTGAAAATTTTGTTAGTTGCCATAGTAATTGTCAAAATCACATGGTTTGTGTTGTGGTTGTGATACTGAATACCTATTAGAAGCACCCAGCCAGCAGTAGTGTTTTTCTCTGCTTTGTGCGTGTGTGTGTGTGCATACTTATCGAGGAGAAGAATAAAGTGGTCAGATCTTAAGCTGAACTAAAAACAAACAAAAAAGTACATTTGCAGGTCTCTATTATGCTCACTTCCTAATTATATTTTTAATCAGAGTTTTCTTTAGCAGAGAAATCATCAGAAAGTGTCCCCTACTAAAAAAAAAAAAAAGCAAAACAAGGAACACCAGAACAGAAACTTCCCTCGTTATTGTTATGTCAGCAATGATACAGCTCAAGGTCAGACAGAAATTTAAGCTGAACTGAGAGTGACTATACATGTTACCGCTACCTTCATATGTGGTACTTCCCGTGGCCGCTGGTGACTTAATACCTAAAGGCTTTTTCCCAGGGCTAGGTTTTGCAGGTGGTTTTTGAAACATTAACAGGTGTTATTTGGTTAAACAAAATAGTTATATTGTAATTATTATACAAACTTGAATGGTTATGGGTAAATTTTCACAGACGCGTTTTGCCACCAAAAAACCCAACCTTTTGTGTGTATATTTTATTTTTTGTTGCTGTTAAGAATACAGGCAATAGAAGATACACCAATTCAACAATTTCTACATGTACAAATCAATGACATTGATTACATTCTTTGAGTTGTGCAAGCATTCTTACCCTAGTTTTCTGAGTGCTTCTCCTCCCCATTAACATAAACACACTGTTCCCAAAGGTTCTTATCTAATCTTTTGAGTCGTTGTTGTCAGTTTGCTCCCATATGGATAGATCTTAAAAGAGCACAATGCTCAAGGCAGGCATTCTTTACTAGTTAAGCTAAACTACTGTTTGGTTTTAAGAACATCAGGGATTTTTTTTTTTTTTTTACTCCTCTGAATATTATTTTTGAAGTGAATTTAAAATAAAACTATAATGATAAAAATCTAAGATGTCTTTATTTGAGTTGTTTTCTTTTTTATCAGAAGAGGATAAGGCTGGCCCTGATCTTTGGTTGAGCTACATTGCCTTGGAGAGTTCCTGAGAGAAGTAGAAGGTGGCAGTAGTGGCTTGCCTGGAGTCGGAATGGCTGTGCATGCTGGGATAGGGGCAATAGAAGCTGACCACCTCCTACTGTTGCCAATTAAATTCCCTGAAACAATTTAGGATGAGTGATTGATAACTGTTGCTGTTAAGTTGGTTCTGACTCATGGCAACTCCATGTTACAGAGTAGAACTGCTCCACAGGATTTTCTTGGCTGTAATATTTATGGAAGCAGAATAGCCAGCCCTTACTTCCGTGGCACTGCTGGGTAGGCTCAAACCACCAACCTTTACGTTAATAGTTGAGCACTACCCAGGGACCTTGCATGACTGATAAATATATAAATGAATATCTGCCTACATTTTATGCTTTAGACTTGTAAATTAATCAATTAAAAATTAGGTAGTATTTCTCAACACTGGAATCTTTATACAAGTATGGGTTTTACTGCCTCCAAAGTTAATTATCCTTAGTAGTGTTCGCACTGGTGTTTACTGGGTAGTGTTCTAAGTACATTTTTGTATATTATTAAAAATGCTTTGATCACAAGAATTCTGATGATCAGAAAAAATGACCAGGATACCAAACACTCTTAGCAGACTATTTTGAGTGAAACCATTTATAGTTGAAAAGTCATCAGTTTTATGGCTTGACCTTTCTATACAGTTTCTTGCTGGAACTACTGAAGATTATGCAAATTTTAAACTTTTATTAAAATAGGAAATAATACAGAATTAGTTGTGTTGTTGTTGTTGTTAGAAGCCGTTGAGTTCCTTCCGACTCATAATGACCCTGTGTACGACAGTCACCATGCTCACAATTCTTGTTATTCTTTTTTTTTTTTATAATTTTTATTGTGCTTTAAGTGAAAGTTTACAAATCAAGTCAGCCTCTCACACAAAAACTTATATACACCTTGCTACACACTCCCAATTACCCTCCCCCCACCTTTTTTTTTAATGAGACAGCCTGCTCTCTCCCTTCACTCTCTCTTTTCGTGTCCATTTTGCCAGCTTTTAACCCCCTCCACCCTCTCATCTCCCCTCCAGGCAGGAGATGCCAACATAGTCTCAAGTATCAACCTGATCCAAGAAGCTCACTCCTCACCAGCATCCCTCTCCAACCCCTTGTCCAGTCCAATCCATGTCTGAAGAGTTGGCTTCAGGAATGGTTCCTATCCTGGGCCAACAGAGGGTCTGGGGGCCGTGACCACCGAGGTCCTTCCAGTGTCATTCAGAGCTTTAAGTCTGGTCTTTTTATGAGAATTTGGGGTCTGTAACCCGCTGCTTTCCTGCTCCCTCAGGGGTCCTCTGTTGTGTTCCCTGTCAGGGCAGTCATTGGTTGTAGCCAGGTACTATCTAGTTCTTCTGGTCTCAGGATGATGTAGTCTCTGGTTCATGTGGCCCTTTCTGTCTCTTGGGCTTGTAATTGCCTTGTGTCCCTGGTGTTCTTCATTCTCCTTTGATCCAGGTGGGTTGAGACCAATTGATGCATCTTAGATGGCTGCTTGCTAGCGTTTAAGACCCCAGACGCCACTCTTCTAAGTGGGATGCAGAATGTTTTCCTAATAGATTTTATTATTCCAATTGATTTAGAAGTCCCCTGAAATCATGGTCCCCAAACACCCACCCCTGCTACACTGGCCTTCGAAGCATTCGGTTTATTCAGGAAACTTACGATTCTTGTTATTCTTGAGCTCACTGTTGCAGACACTGTGTCAATTCATCTTGTTGAGGGTTTTCCTCCTTTTCGCTGACCCTGTACTTCGCTCACCCAAGCATGATATCCTTCTTCAGGGACTGATTTCTCCTGACAACCTGTTCAAAGTATGTAAGATGCAGCCTTGCATCTTACATACTTTGAAAAGGTTCTAAGGAGCATTTTGTTTGTACTTCTTCCAAGACAGATTTGTTCATTCTTTTGGCAGTCCATGGTATGTTCAACACTCTTTGCTAACAGCACAATTCAAAAGCATCAATTCTTCTTCAGTCTTCTTTATTCATTGTCCAGCTTTCACATGCATATGATGCGACTGAAAATACCATGGCTTGGGTCAGGTGCACCTTAGTCTTCAAGGTAGCATCTTTGCTTTTAAACATATTAAAGAGGTCTTTTGCAGCAGATTTGCCCAATGCAACACGTCATTTGATTTCTTTACTGCCGCTTCCATGGGCATTGATTGTGGATCCAAGTAAAATAAAATCCTTGACAACTTCAATCTTTTTTCCATTTATCGTGATGTTGCTTATTGGTCCGGTTATGAGGATTTTTGTTTTCTTTATGTTGCGGTATAATCCATGTGAAGGCTGTGGTCTTTGATCTTCATCAGTAAATGCTTCAAGTCCTCTTCTCTTTCAGCAAGCAAGGTTGTGTCATCTGCATAACACAGGTTGTTACTGAGTCTTCCTCCAATCCTGATGCCCCGTTCTTCTTCATATAGTCCAGCTTCTCAGATTATTTGCTCAGCATAGAGATTGAAAAGGTAATAGTGGAAGGATACAACCCTGACACACACCTTTCCTGACTTTAAATCATGAAGTATCCTCTTGTTCCGTTTCAGAACAACTGCCTCTTGATCTATGTATAAGCTCCTCATGAGCACAATTAAGTATTCTAGAATTCCCATTCATTGAAATGTTATCCATAATTTGTTATGATCCACACAGTTAAATGTCTTTGTATAGCCAATAAAACACAGGTAAACATCCTTCTGGTATTCTCTGCTTTCAGCCAGGATCCATCAGACATCAGCAATGATATCCTGGTTCCACATCATCTTCTGAATCCAGCTTGAATTTTTGGCAGCTCCCTGTCAATACACTGCCACAGCTGCTTTTGAATGACCCTCAGCAAAATTTTGCTTGTGTGTGATATTAATGATATTGTTCAATAACTACCGTATTTGGTGGGACCACCTTTCTTGGGGATAGGCATAAATATGGATCTCTTCCAGTCGATTGGCCAGGTATCTGTCTTCCAAATTTCTTGACATAGACCAATGAGCACTTCCAGCGCTGTATCTGTTTGTTGAAACCTCTCAATTGGTATTCAGTCAATTCCTGGAGCCTTGTTTTTTGCTAATGCCTTCAGTGCAGCTTGAACTTCTTCCTTCAGCATCATTGGATCCTGATCATATGCCACCTCTTGAAATGGTCGAACATCGACCAATTCTTTTTGGTATAATGACTCTGTATATTCCTTTTGTCTTCTTTTGATGTTTTCTGCATTGTTTAATATTTTCCCCATAGAATCCTTCACTATTGGAGCTCGAGGCTTGAATTTTTTTTTCATCTTTCAGCTTGAGAAATGCTGAGCATATTCTTACCTTTTGCTTTTCTATCTCCAGGTCTTTGAACATGTCATTATAATATTTTACTTTGTCTTCTCAAGCCACCCTTTGAAATCTTTGGTTCAGTTCTTTAACTTCATCATTTCTTCCTTTTGCTTTAGAGCTTAATGTTCAAGAGCAAGTTTCAGAGTCTCTTCTGACATCCATTTTCATCTTTTCTGTCTTTTTAATGACCTCTTGCTTTCTTCATGTATGATGTCCTTGATGTCATTCCACAACTCGTCTGTTCTTTGGTCATTAGTATTCAGCGCATCAAATCTATTCTTGAGATGGTCTCTAAGTTCAGGTGGGATATACTCAAAGTCGTACTTTGGCTCATGTGGACTTGTTCTAATTTTCTTCTGTTTCAACTTGAACTTGCATATGAGCAACTGCTGGTCTGTTCCACAGTTGGCCCCTGGCCTTGCTCTGACTAATGATGTTGAGCTTTTCCATTATCTCTTTCCACAGATGTCGTCAACTTGATTCCTGTGTATTCTATCTGGTGAGGGGCACGTGTATAGTCACTATGAATGTTGGTGAAAAAAGGTATTTGCAATGAAGAAGTTGTTGGTATTGCAAAATTTTATCATGTTATATCCGGCATCATTTCGTCACCAAGGCCATATTTTCCAACTACTGATGGTCCTTTGTTTCCAACTTTCGCATTCCAATCACCAGTAATTATCAATGCATGTTGACTGCATGTTTGGTCAATTTCAGACTGTAGAAGCTGGTAAAAATCTTCATTTTCTTCATCTTTGGCCTTGGTGGTTAGTGCATAAATTTGAACAATTGGCGTATTAACTGGCCTTCCTTGTAGGAGTATGGATAGTATCCTATCACTGACAGCGTTGTACTTCAGGACAGATCTTGAAATGTTCTTTTTGACGGTGAATGCAATGCCATTCCTCCTCAAGTTGTCATTTCCGGCACAGTAGACTACATGATTGTCTGATTCAAAATGGCCAATACCAGTTCATTTCCGCTTGTCAATGCCTAGGATATCGATATTTATGCCTTGCATTTCATTTTTGATGATTTCCAATTTTCCTAGATTCATACCTTGTACATTTCATGTTCTGATTATTAATGCTTGTTTGCAACTGTTTCTTCTCATTTGGAGTCATGCCACAGCAGCAAATGAAGGTTCTGAAAGCTTGTCTCCACTCATGTCATTAAGATCGATTCTACTTTGAAGAGGCAGCTGATTCCTTGGTCGTCTTTTGAGTGCCTTCCAACCTGAGGGGCTCATCTTCTGACACCATATCAGACAATGTTTCGCTGCTATTCATAATGTTTTCACTGGCTAATTCTTTTCAGAAGTAGACTGCCAGGTCCTTCTTCCTAGTCTGTCTTAGTCTGGAAGCTCAGCTGGGTGTTCCTTCTGGTATCTGAATACCAGTGACATAGCTTCCAGCATCACAGGAACATGCAAGCCCCCACAGCATGACAAACTGACAGACACGTGGAGGGAATGAGCTGTAGACTCAACTAATGCCTTCAGAATTTTATTAGATAAAAAAGCTTTATTGTTCCCTCTTTTTGTTTAAATATTTTAAAGTTGCTTTTTTTTTGTTTAAATATTTTAAACTTAATTTTGAATATTCTTGTGATTTAAAAAAGTCTAAAAGACACTTAAAATTGTTGGTTTTTCTTTGAGATCATATTAAATCGATAAATTAATTTAGGGAGAATCAACGTGTTTATGATACTGAGCCTTTCTATCCAATAACAAGGTTTTGCCGGGCACGTATAGTTTGCTTTATGTTCTTTCACCATAAAATACAATTTGTTTTAGTCTTGGATGTACAGTTAAATAAATTCAGTGATCATCACTATACATTTTAGTGTAGCTTTCCCACTTATCTTGGTTGGCTGAAGCTTTTCCTCCAGAAATTTCCTCAAGAAGTGTCCAGGAGAACAATATTCCATGAATTCTTGTGTAGTTAAAAACCATTCATAGTATTTTTTTCTGGAAGGACAGTTTGGCTGGATATACAATTCTTGAGGCACCCTTTCTTTCCTTGAGTATTTTATAGGCATTGCTCTATTGTCTTCTGGCATTGACAATTGCTGTAAAGAAATCTGAGTCCAGTCTGATTTCTTCCTTTACCAAGAGCTTGATATTTTTGCTTGCCTGTCCAAAGGATTCATTATTTCAAACATTTAATAATTTTATTAGTATATGACTAGTTATTGATCATTCTGTGTCAATTTTCTGTGTCATGCCACAGTACACCTCAAATAGATATTTCAAGAAAAATTTTTTTGTTAAAATTTTTTATTTTCATTTTTGGATTCCCTGTGTATGCATACGTTGAATAGCTTTTGTCAGTCTTTCATTCGTATTATTTTCTCTCTAATACTGTTTGCCCTTTATTTCTATTTTACTTTATTTGCTTTTCTTACCTCTATGTCCCTTATTTCTCTTCTCCTTGATTTTCCAGTACTAAACCCATATGATTTATAAATTCATATACATAAATTCTTGAGGTTGGACATGCAGGAAAGTGGCCCTAGGGAACAAAGTGAGGCAAGACAAGTTTAAAGAATCAGGCAGGGCTAAATCATTTAAGCCTTAGGCTATGACAAGGAGTACGGATTTTATTCCAAGTGTGATGAAAAGCCATTGGAGGGTTTTAAGCACAACAGTGACATGATGTCATATATGTATTAATAAAATCACTCTGACTTCTTTGTAGAGAATAGATTGCAGGGAGATAAGAGCAGAAGAAAAACAGATTAAGAAGCTACTGACATAATCCTAGTGGTTTGGCCAGTGTGGTGGTGTTAGAGCTGGTAAGAAAGGATCAGGTAGTAATTTCCCTTTTCTTCCTTACCTCAAGTAGAAGTACAGCAAATTAAGCTATTGTCATCGGTTGAATTGTATTGCCCCAAATTATTTGTCAACACGGCTAGGCCGTGATTCCCAATAATGTGTGACTGTCCACCATTTTGACATCTGATGTGATTATCTGATGTGTTATAAATCCTACCTCTATGACATTAATGATACGGGATCAGAGACAGTTATGTTAATGAGGCAGGACTTAATCTACAAGATTAGGTTATGTTTTAAGCTAATCTCTTTTGAGATGTAAAAGAGAGAAGCCAGCAGAGAGACAAGAGTGCTCATTACCACCAAGAAATAACAGCCAGGAGAATAGTGTGTCCACTGGACCTGGGGTCCCTCTGCTGAGAAGTTCCTAGACCAGGGAAAGGTCGGTGACAAGGACCTTCCCCCAGAACTGACAGAGAGAGAGACTTCCCTGGAGCTGGCACCTTGAATTCAGACTTCTAGCCTCCTAAACTGTGCGAGAATAGATCCCTCTTTGTTACAGCCATCCACTTGTGGTATTTCAGTTATAGCAGCGCTAGGTAACTAAAACACCTATGTATATTAAAAAAATGCTTGTGTATTTACAAGTAGCTCTTCAGGTGAGGTATATGCGGCCTGTTTTGGTAGCATTTACTCATTTAGCAAATAGCCATTAGTGACTTAGTGCCAGGCACAGTTCTAGGACCTAGGAATACAGTGACTTAAAACAAACATAAGAACCAGATGAGGCCTTGCCTTCAAGGGCCTTGTATCTTACTAGGTGAAAATAATAATAAAAGTAATAAAAATAGTCAATATTGAGTAAGCACTGTTTTAGGTGGTATTCAGAGTATTTACCATGTAATATCTCATGTATTCCTCACAACTCTGTGAGGTGGGTATGATTATTGTTAAAATATCCTGGTAAAATTATATACTACTCAGGTGAAGACACTGAGGCTAAGAGAGGTTTAGTACCTTGTGTAAGTTCTTCCAACCAGTGAGCAGTGGAGCTAGATTTTGGCCTAGCTTAAATAAGTGAGCAAATAGATAAGAAATATGAGGAAACATGGTAGAGAGTATGTGGTAAACTGGGAAAGCACCTCTGAGGAGGTGCACTTGAATAGAGACCTGGTGGTGAATGTACGGGGGTGAAGGCATTCCTAGGAAGAGTGAATAACAAGTATGAAAGTTTAAAAACAGAAAGAGTTTGATATGTGAGGAACGGAAGGGAGGTTTGGATGGTTGGACCATGGTGGGCAAGGGGGAAAATTGATACAAGATGAGACTTGAAATTTCATGCTATGGAATGCAAGGACAGAGAGGAAGAAGAGAGAACGGTTAGGAGGCTGTCTTAGTCACCTAGTGCTGCTATAACAGAAAAACCACCAGTGGATGGCTTTAACAAAGAGAAATTTATTCTCTTACAGTCTAGGAGGTTTTAAGCCCAAATTCAGGGTACCAGGGGAAGGGGAAGTCTTTCTCGCTCTGTCAGCTCTGGGGGGAAAGTCCTTGTCATCAGTCTTCCCTGGTCGAGAAGAGGAGCTTCTCAGCAAAGAGACCCTGGATCTAAAGGATGTGCTATTCTCCTGGCTCTTGTTTCTTGGTGGTATGAGCTCTCCCTGTTCTCTCTGCTAGCTTCTGTCTTTTATATCTCAAAAGAGATTGACTTAAAACACAATCCAATCTTGCAGATTGAGTCCTGCTTCATTAACACAACTGCCTCTAATCCTGCCTTATTAACGTTGAAGAGGTAGGATTTACAACACATAGGAAAAGCACACCAGATGACAAAATGGTGGACAATCCCACACTACTGGGAATCATGGCCTAGCCAAGTTGACAGATATTTTTGGAGGGCACAATTCAATCCATGACAGAGGCTATTTATTGCAAGAGTCCATTTAGGATGATACATTAGTTATGTCTAAACAAGAATATACAATTGGTTTAACAAAACTGTCTTCCTAACTAGCTATTAAAGTGTTTCAAGTCCACTTCATTTCAATAAAAAAAAAGAAAGTAAAAAGAATCTCTTTAGGGAACCATGGCTTAGACTAGATGGTGGCAGTGGAATTGGACAGAAATGAATGGATCTGAGATATATTTTGGAGGTGGAATGAATAGTCCTTACTAATGGATTGGATAAAGGGAAATAAGAGAGAAAGAAGGATTCCAAGATAATTCCTAGTACGAATGTGTAAGAACATCTCAGCACGGACCTATTATATGACATTAAGTCAAAAGAATTCAGCCTTAACCATTGGGTTAATATAATGGAAATAAAGGTGGAGTTAGGTGGGGGTAATGAGAAAAAAAAATTTTATTAATTAGCTGTAGGGTAAACATTTCACGTATTGCATCTCTTTCATTGTGCAAAACATTCATTCAACAAATAACGAATGCCAGGCAAAGTCTCAGATGCTGAAGATACTGCAGTTGGGATGAAAAACAGACAAAAAGCCCAGAATCCTTGTTCTCATGAAATTTATGAATTGGAGAAAGCTCAGGTTCTGTGTTACTTGTAATATTGTTGTTGTTGCTAGGTGCCATTGAGAAGGTTCCAACTCATAGCAACCCCGTATACAATAGAACGAAACACTGCCTGATCCTGTGCCATCCTCACAGTCATTGCTATGTTTGAGCCCATTGTTGCAGCCACTGTGTCAATCCATGTCATCGTAAGTCTTCCTCTTTTCCACTGACCGTCTACCTTATCAAGTATCATATCCTTCTCCAGGGACTGGTCTCTCCTGATAACATGTCCAAAGTACGCTAGACAGAGTCTCACCGACCTCGCTTCTAAGGAGCACTCTGGTTGTACTTCTTCCAAGACAGGCTTGTTCGTTCTTCTGGCAGTCCATGGTATATTCAACATTCTTCTCAAACACCATAATTAAAAGGCATCAATTCTTCTTTGGTCTTTATTCATTGTCTAGCTTTTGCATGCAAAATAATGTAATATCTAGATATTATTTATCCTCATTTTTCAGATGAGCTCATGATTTGTCCAAGGTCATATGAAGCGGTATGACCTAGATTTGAATGTGATCTTTATGATTCTAAAGTTCATATTTATTCCATTACTTCATGTTGAAAATACAGGATGTAGAGACCTAAATAGCTATTTATATGAATCAATGTGGTTAATCTAGGAAATTGAAGTTTCTTTCTATTAGAATGCTTTTGAGATTTTCCTTTGTTCATTCCTGTTTAATTTAAATTGATATTTAAATTTGGCATTTGCAATTACAGGATGCTGATAAGAACCTTCTCAGTTAGGACTGAAGAAGTGTGTCTAACATTGTGGAAACACATCTCCCAAGCCCCAAAGTGCCTGAGTTTACGTGAAACAGAGAGATTTTCTTCGCTGTCAGGCTTCCTGCCTCTCACTTCACTCCCACAGCTGCGTATTTGAATATTCAGAGGCAAGGTTGGAAGTAGGAGTCAATTATTTTGGGTGGGTTACTGTACCTGAGCTGTTCATTTGTTGGCAGAGAGAAAACACAGTGTAAAGTAAAAACCGAGCTTTCTGAAATGTTTGAGTTACTATTCTGAAGCTTCCAATACAAAATACATTTCTAATGAATTATCTTAAATTAAATTTTAATGACCTCAAATTGTATATAAAGTACTAGCACAGAAGCAGTCTCCCGTGCAGATAAACATCATTAGTGTGTAAGCAGAAAAACTTTAGATTCCCCTCCGGGTTTTCTAACAGCTCCGTGGATACTTTTCTGCCTGATATGAATGCCGATGTGCTTTTCCTTTGGCCTTCCACAGCGTGCCTCTTATGCTAATAGCTGGATTTTGACTTGTCATTCCTGAAAAACAAAAAAACAATGAAGTGATCGTTCTTTGCTGACGTGAAGCCTTACCTTCCATCTGCACATGCTCATTCTGGCAGCTCCTCGTGAGCGTTCAACTCGCAGGAAATCCTTAGAGGGATGAAAAGGACAGACCCACCCCCACAGCAGAGTTAGTTCTTGGTTAGTCACATCAGTGGGATGAGCGCCGACACAGAGTATTGACAGGCCTGTTGAACACCCGAGTGCTCCTGTGAGCCAGCACACGGTGGCTTGGAAAGCCCGGCACTCCTCCAGATGGCCTGGAATTCGGGCTTCTGCACTTGTTCTTTTAGCTGGAGTGGAAGCCTCCTCTACCCAACGGACCTTTCTGGATTAAACAGGGTGTGTGAGGGGTAACGGGATCTGAGACTTCCGCTGACCACCTAGATTCCGAGACGGACGTTACAGGAACGTGGCCTTGTGGTTGGTTCACCGCTACCACTCATGCCAGTCTGCATGGCCACATCCTGAGTGGCCTGGTCCCAGAACAGCTGTTGGGACTGCTTGTGTGGTCATAAACAACCAGTTTCCGTCAAGTCAGCTGTGATTCATGGTGACCCCATGTGTGTCAGAGTAAAACTGTGCGCCATGGGGTTTTCAATGGCTTATTTCCTCAGGCCTTTCTTCCAAGGCACTTCCGGGAGGACTTGAAAGTTCCAACTTTTTGGGTAGCAGCCGAGCCCATTAATCGTTTGCACCACTCAGGGAACCCTGTGTGGTCACACCAGCCCTCAGTAAGAGACACTCTGCCAAACTCAGGAAACTTGAAGTTGAGGTCAGTTTAATGCTTTCTCATAGGGGCTGGGAAGAAAGAAGATGTAGAGTGACATGCATTCATGACGGCCACTGGAAATCTGGTTCAAACGTTTTTAGTTGTTGTCAGAATGCTTTTCTGGCCAACTGCTTTTTACGAATGCATTTCGTATTAAAATCTCAGTTTTATCTTTAAGACAAAATAGGGTATAAATAAATTTAAAAAATGAAAGCTTTCAGTTAAAGTCTATAGATCGATCACATTGTTTGTTTAATAGAATACATTAATATCTCTTGACTGTCACATAAGTTTTATATAGGGTGCTCTGAAATAGCCAAATACTTGCTTTCAATTTGGAAATGGGCAATTACAGAATTGGTGGCTTCTGGTGTAGTCTTTGGTATCGAATAGACCTGTGTGTTTAATGCCTGCTCTGCCTCTTTTATTCTGTGATATTGGGCAAGTTACCAAATTTCTCTAAGCTCAGTTTCCTCAGCTGCAGCATGGAGATAATTATCATACAGTGCTTGCCTCCCTGGGTTATCGAGAGGACTGAGATCATGCATACAAAATGCTTAGCATGTTCCAAGCACATAAAAGGCAATAAGTAAATGTTGGTGGTGATGTTAATGAAGCTGAAAACATCACTGCTATGATGAGTTTTTCCCCACTTGTGTAAATTGATAACCATTGAGAGAGCACAGCCTATTCGATGACTGAGAATAAGAGATTTTGGTCATTATGCCAACTTGATAAATAAACTAGATCAATGAATATATAATGTCCTTCACAGATGAATTCATAATACAGCAAATTGATTGTAGCAAGGGTTTGATAAATGTTCAAGGTATTTATTAGTGAAGTGCTTCAAGGTAAAAAAATTACTTCTCTTGCCAGAACCAACTTTAGTTCAATAAACCAGATGGGTGCATGCATGTGTGTGTGCTTTGCTATACTTATATTGCAGATTTCTGTTACTTGCAGCTGATTTTGACTCAAAGAAGATATATGCTGCATATAAATGCATGGTTCTCAGACATGGTAGAGCAGAATAAGGATATCACATGACTGCAATTTGTAGGATGATTTTAGTGTCAGTAACAAGGAATGCCTTCTCACTGTTGCCACAATGAGCACTGCTGAAATTCAAGAGGAATTTATGGAATAACAATTTCTATACTGATTAGGGAAACCCTGGTGGTGTAGTGGTTAAGTGCTACAGCTGCTAACCAAGAGGTCGGCTGTTGGAATCCACCAGGTGCTCCTTGGAAACTCCATGGGGCAGTTCTACTCTGTCCTATCGGGTCGCTATGATTCGGAATCAACTTGATGGCAGTGGGTTTGGGTTTTTTTTTTATACTGATTAGGGGAAAATCTACTTTGTGCTTGAAAACTTAAGGCTATGGTAGTTTATTGCATCTTACAGTATTGAATTGACCACTGTCTTCATTATCTAGTGCTGCTATAACAAAAATACCACAGTGGATAGCTTCAACTGACAGAAGTTTATTCTCTCATAGTCCAGTAGGTCAGAAGTCCAAATTCAGGGTGTTGGCTCCAAGGGAAGGCCTTCTCTCTCCATCAACCCTGGAGGAAGGTCCCCATCATCAATCTTCCCTGGAATAGGAGTCTTTCAGCACAGAAACCCCAGGTCCAAAGGACTCGCTCCTCCCTGTCTCTCTGCTGGCCCCTATCTTTCATATCCCAAAAGAGACTGACTTAAGACACAACCCAACCTTATAGATTGAGTCCTGCCTCTTTAATGTAACTGCCGATAACCCCACCTCATTAACATCATAGAAGTAGGATTTACAATACATAGGAAAATTACATCAGATGACAAAATGGTGGACAATCACACAATACAGGGAATCATGGACTAGCCAAGTTGATGCACATTTTTGGGGGACACAATTCAATCCATAACAACCACTTAATACGTTTTTACTAAAAATTCTTCTAGTCATTGTTGGTTCTTCTGTAGATAATTTGCTTTTTTCTCTTCCTTGAACACTCAGAATTAGAACTCAACCAAAAGGCCCAGAAACCTGCATCTGAGGGAATAGCTCCTTTGGGAAAGGAATGAAATCAGTTACCCAGCAGTAACCTCAGTACCACAATTTATAAGAGCTGATAAAATTTGCTTTCCTCTGGCTGAAATTCATCTTTTTTAGTTGTACAATAAAGATTACTATCTTTGCTCTCTAAGAAAACCTATCTCGGTTCCTGGCATTTTATTGGTATAAATCCATTCTGACTTTGGCATTTTGCCAACCAGTTTGATATGTGCACAAGTCTGTGTGAAAATACTCGAGGAACATTGGGAGATGTTTAACTTGCGTAACAAATGCCAGTGGATATTTTAGAATGTCTCCCACTTTTGATTACTTGAGTATTACTGACCAAGTCAGGAATTAATCATAGGCCACTTTTCACATTATTAGTTACAAATTGAGAACTGAGGGCTTACATCCAAAAAAACCCCAACTAAACTCATTACCATCAAGTCAACTCCCACTCACAGTGATCCTATAGTGACCCTATAGGATAGAGTAGAACTGCCCCATAGGGTTTCCAAGGAGCAGCTGGTGGATTCAAACTGCTTTTGGCATATTCCTGATATATTTTGCCCGTCATTTTTCTCCCTAATAAATGGAGCATTTTTTTTTTTTTTTATCTTGTCAATTAAATGACTACCTGAAGATGAGAGCTACCAACCCACAGAACCAGGGAGCTAGTGCTTTTTCTCTGTCACTTTATTCAGACCAAAATAAATAAATAAAACTTGTTCAGGTATTTACTGAGTTTTACTTATGACACAGCTGGCCTGGTCTACCCACAACAAGTTCTAGCAAGAGTTTCAGAGCTCTTGAAACAAAGATATCATTAAGCATTGAGCCAAGATGCCTTCAGATGGGAGGGCAGTATTGAGAATATAAAAAAATAATCCAGAGAAAATTATATTTTATGACCTTCTTTGCTGCCCTCCATTGCGAGAAATTTCATATAGCTGACATCAGATTAGACTAAACCTTAAGGACAGCCTAAACCAAATTCAAACCAAACCTGTAACCATCAAGTCAGTTCCTACTCAAAGCAACCCTATAGGGCAGAGTAGAACTGCTCCATAGGGTTTCCAAGGCTGTAATCATTACGGAAGCAGGCTGCCACATCTTTCTCCCACAGAGCAGCTGGTGGGTTTGAACCACCAGCCTTTTGGTTAGCAAATGAGAACTTAACTACTGCTCCACCAGAGCAGCCTAAAGAAGGTAAATAAATCACGTATTTGAATGAGGTAGAATCACTCCATTCCATACTCCTATAAGATTTTTTGACTTGTAGCCTATTGTAACACATTTCACTTTGTAATGAGATATGTTTGCATGTCTGTCTCTTCTGTTAGACAACATTTCAAAATTCAAGATCGTAGAACATGGCCTCATTTGCTTTTGCATCCCATCCATGTTTCAACGTAGTGTCTGACGCTTTAGTGATTTTCAGTTAGGGCTTGTTGGCTATGTAGGGGTTGAGGGGCCTGTGCCATCCCTTTGCCTAGGTATTGGTGGTGGAACTTAGACATTTATGATTAGGGTCTCTGTATGAGAGCCTCTACCACTTATCTGGTAGCGTAGTGGTTAAGTGCTATGGCTGCTAACCAAAAAGTCAGCAGTTCAAATCCACCAGGTGCTCCTTGGCTCCAGTCTTTCTTCTTTATCAGGTGTTCCTATTCCATCTCCCCTCTCATAAGTTACCACCCAGCTGCCATGCATATCAGGGCATTTTGAGCTGTCAGACCAAATGTATTCACCCAAATTTGCTATATTTTAGTGCAGTAGATACCAAAACTCAGAGCAAGGGGTGAAACGAATGGCTTGGGTAAGATAAACTCATACATAATAATTCAGAAGTATAGGGCAAGAGAAGGGAGAGTTAGCTTTGCCAGGGGTTGATTGGTGAAGCAAGTGAGAGGGGGAATCCGGTTTAAAAAGCACAGAAACAATGAAATCCTAAAACTGAGAGTTGTAAAGATGCACATAAAAACAGACACAGACACATGCACACACATGCATGCACATGCACGCGCGCGCACCCACGCACATACTTCCATGCGTCAGCATTCTAGGTCAGGGCTGAATCTTTGAGCACTTTCCTTAACTTGGTCTCTTCATGTTCTTTTTGTTATTATTATTTTTTTAGTGGAGATAACTGACTTCTGTTTTCTTCGCAGAAATATTTCAAAGATTATTTACTTAAAAAATAAAGACTTTCAAAAGTCCTCTGAGCTCCTGAGAGACAGCAATCACACTTTCCACATATAAGGTCCTCATTTCGATAGTTATTCTAAGTGTTAGATAAGGGTAAGGGAGGAGCTTCTAGAAAGGATCTGGTTACTTACTTACATGCCACATAAGCAACCATCAGCTGCCAGATGAATTGCTTTTTTATTCTTTTAAGTTTTTTCCTCAGCTATTTCCCATGACCCTTTCTTTTTAAAAAAAATTTTTATGAAAGAAGTGAGGGTGGGAAGAAGCCAAGTCCAAAAAGGAAAAGATTTCCTTTATGATATAGATTTACAAGTAATACATCTTTTCATAAAGCCATTTATTTAAAGATAACAGGTTCTGTAGACATCTATGAAATGTGAACTTTGCAAAAATGAAAATAAGAACACGTGGCTTTGGCTAGAAGTATCATCATATACAATGAAAAAAGACCTCCTATTGTCTGAATTTTTTTTTTTTTTGTCTGAATATAGGTTCTTACATGTGATTTTAAAGAGTTATTATTAACTCCTTATTCATAGGAGTCAGTGGGTGGTGTAAACAGCTAATGCACTTGGCTGCTAACGAAAGGTTGGAAGTTTGAGTCTGCCCAGAGAAGAAAGGTCTGGTGATTTACTTCTGAAAAATCAGCCACTGAAAACCCTGCCAGCACGGTTCTACTGCGCCACACATGAAGTCACCACGAGATGAAAATGACTCAACAGAAAGGTGTTTTTTTTTGTATTTTTAGGAAGAAAATATTAAGATTCATTTTAGAAATTCTATTTGACCAATTTTATGTAAGTTAATTTTCATTATATTTACCATAGAAACTTTATTGAATAAACAGAAAGGAACCCATGAAAAAATGCAAAAAAGGAGTAAATTCTGTAATGCAAACAATAATGAAACTATTACCATAAATTAATCGTTGCCAAGTTATTTCCATTTTTCAATGCTTTACGACTACAATTCTTTTAAAGTAAATCAGACACTCTCCAACTCTAATTTTCATTCAGACTTCTACCACTACCAAGAGTAACAAACATCTAAATGTCCTCTTCAAACTTGGTGAAATAGATCAAGAGATTTGGGAAGAGAAAATCAAATTGTTACATGTGTCATTTAAAAGTGGTACAAAACCTCAATGGCATACAGACAACCATAAAATTTTTAAATGACTATTATTTTTTGAATGTATGAGAAAAAGTCAAATTTTCTCATCATCAGTAGACACACGGGACAGTTCCTGTGAGCTCTAAAAGCAATAACTAATACCAGAATCGGTCCCTGGGAGTCAGTCCATTTTTAACTTGACTTTCACTTGCTTCATTGACTTCCTCAGCACTGATCAGTTAGTTCATGATAATCATTCCAGTAAGGGGGCACTGAAATATCCTTAAACACTCACAAACACACACACATGCGCTTGTGTGTGTACACGTGCAGATACACACACAAACACATACCCAGTGCGCACGCACACACACACACCAAAAAGCATAGGGTTTACTAACCCAGCTCTCTTTAATTTAGGGTGCAGAAACAGAAGTTTGAAAAATACTGCACTATACTGTCTTAAAGCAAGACTGGTGGCTCTTATAATTTAGAAAGACTTTAAGCACAAGGATATTTAAAGAAAGAAAATGCAGATATTGCTCTGTCAATCAGAAATACACGACCATACTGGGACATGCCACTTTGCAAGAACTGAGATTTTATTTGACGTCAAATTAATCTTCTAATTTAGCTGCAGAATAAGATACCAACAGAAGTAGTACCAGTATCAAGAGATGCCAGTTTTGGGGGGCTTACTATATGCCAGGCTCTCTCTGCATACGTATCACGAAATATTCACAATATCCCTGTGAAGTTGGGATTATTAATCTTATTTTACAGATGCAGTCCTATCCAAGAAGGTATAAAGCAGAATTTGAACTGAACTCCATTTCACTCTAAACTCGTGCTCTGTGGTTTCGGAATTGTGGCTCTGAAACACATAGACGGTCATGCCCTATTTACTGGAATATTTGTGCTTTAACCAACTTTGTTAAAAAGTGCATTTTTCCAATGGAAACTCTACTTTGCCAATGATTTATGTTATACAATATGAGACTCTTTGCCAGCATGTAAGTTTTATGAGGCTGGGACCATGTCTGTTCTTTTCGTTGCAGATATAGTACCTGGCAGATAAGAGATGTTTAATAAATATTTGTTGAATGAATTAACTGTGGGAAAAATTATCTTGCAGATATATGAGCATAGTTTAGAATTCAGAAAATAAATTTAGAGTAGCCTGATGTTTTGGGGTTAAAGAACAAGTTTCTAATAAAAGTAATATTAAATTCTTTTTAAAGAATTAGCAAAATTCTTTATGCTCAACATGAATAATAAAATAGTTTTGAAAATCAAGTCTAGTATATATGAGGGATTTTAATATCATGAATGCCTTGTTTATGATTTTCTCCCATTATAAAGTTAATTGAGTCTTAAAAGTTCAGAAATTTCAGTAAGTTTTCATCAGCTTCAACTTATTTAAACAGTCAACTTCAAATTCAGAATAAATTTCCTTTGCTTATTACTGAAACTCGCTGAATTCTACGTGCTCTGGTAACATAGCCTTCTTTAATCTCCCTACTCTGAATTTCATCTCTTTGTATGTGTGCCACCTTCATTTGTCTGTAAGTATCTTAAATTCAGGGACACTATAGTGTTCATCAAGGAGCCCTCGTGGCGCAGGGCCTAATTAAGTGCTCAGCTGCCAATTGGAAGCTTGGCAGTTTGAACCTACCAGCCACTCTGTGGGAGAAAGATGTGGTAGTCTGCTTCCTTAAGGATTACAGCCTTGGAAACCCTATGGGGCAGTTCTGAGTCACTATGAGTGGGCATCGACTCACCAGCAATGTGTTGGGTTGATTATATTGTTGTTGTTAGGTGCCATTGAGTCGTTTCCCACTCATAGTGACCCCGTGTACAATGGAAAGAAACACTGCCTGGTCCTGCACCGTCCTCACAGTTGTTGTTATGCTTGAGCCCATTGTTGCAGTGTCAATCATCTTGTTGAGTCTTCCTCTTTCTCACTGACCCTCTGCTTTACCAAGCATGATGGCCTTGCCCAGGGATTGGTCCCTCCTGATAACATGTCCAAAGTATGTGACATGAAGTCTCTTCATCCTTGCTTCTAAGGAGCATTCTGGCTGTACTTCTTCCAAGACGGGGTTGGTTATAGTGTTCATCATTACATCTTTAGGGCTTAGCATGGGATCTGGTCTATTATAGAAATTCTTGTTGAAAGAAAGAAAGGAAAGGGCACAGGGAGGTAGGGAAAGAGAGAGAGGAGGAAGGAATGATGAAAGAAAGAGAGAAAAAAAGAAAGAAGAAAGAGAAAGAAAGATAATTCTTAGATTGGAAGAGATAGAATCAAGGATGAAAATGCTGACTTCTTGGTTAAAAATGGGGATCACTGCAACATCTACCAAGACATTTACATGTCAAATAACTGGCCAAAGTCCAACAAGTATGTTGTTGTTGGATGCCATCTTGTTGAATTCGACTCATAGTTATGTCATGGGACAGAGTAGAACTGCCCCATAGAGTTTTTTAGGCTGTGACCCTATGAGAGCAGATTACCAGGTCTTTCGCCCTTGGAGCTACAGGATGGGTTCGAACCACCAACCTTTTGGCTAGTGGTTGAGCACTCAACTGTCTCACCACCCAGAGACTCGTTTTGTTGAGCTTGGGAAGTTCTTATCATTGTCTGACATTTCACTACAGCCCATAAAATGCAGAATTAGCCAAATCATTCAGATGACTTGCTACAGATATTTGTTAATTGATAGCTACACCCTCCAGATTCTCCAAGTTCTAGGGATATAGCAAATTTTTGACCAGTTCGAAGTTCTGTTATGTGAATTTTGACTTAGCATCATATACTAATACTGCATGCAATTTAGTAATGCTCTGTTCATGTGTGTGTTAAGTATCCTCCCTGTCTGTGTTTCTTATATTGCTTGTGCTAGGAAATATAAGGAGTTTTTTTTTTTTTTTTTAAAGGAAACAGAATGAAAGCAGAGCACAGGGTCTGTTAACAATCAGTTTCAATGTTTCACACTAGTTAGAGAATCTTTCTACTCTTCAAAGTCAATCAGCAAGAATTTATTGAATGCCCAAGGGGTGAACTGTACATGGCTCTTGAATAAGAATAGCTTGAGTAATATACTTATTTTAAGTGTCAATCAGAAAGGGAGAAATTTACTTATGATGCTTTTCCAAAAAGCTGATTAAAATACTTAACGTTGTTGTTGTGATTGTTAGGTGCCCTCAAGTCGGCTCCAGCTCACAGAGACCCCATGGACAAAGAACGAAACACTGCCTAGTACTGCACCATCCTCAAAATTGTTGCCATGCTTGAACCCTTCGTAGCAAGCCACTGTGTCAATCCATTTCTTTGAGCATGGTGTACTTCTCCAACGACTGGTTCCTCCTGATAACATGTCCAAAGTATGTGAGATGAAGTCTCACCATCCTCACTTCCAAGGAGCATTCTGGTTGTACTTGTTTGTTCCAAGAGAGATTTGTTCATTCTTCTGGCAGTCCACAGTGCATTCAATAATCTTTGCTAACGCTGTAATCCAAAGGCATCAATTCTTCTTTGGTCTTCCTTATTCTCTGTCCAGATTTCACATGCATATGAGGCAATCGAAAACACCATGGCTTGGGTCAGGCGTACCTTAGTTATCAAAGTGGCATCTTTGCTGTTTAACACTTTAAAGGCACCTTTTGCAGCAAATTCTCTAATGCAGTAGGTGGTTTGATTTCTTGACTGCTGCTTCCTTGAGCATTGATTTTGGATCCAAGTAAAATGAAATCCTTCAGAACTTCAATCTTTATCCATTTATCATGATGTTGCTTAACGGTCTAGTTGTGAAGTTTTTTTTTTTTTTTTTTTTTTATGTTGAGATGTAATCCATACTCAAGGCTTTGGTCTTTGATCTTCATCAGGAAATGCTTCAAGTCCTCTTCCCTTTCAGCAAGCAAGGTTGTGTCATCTGCATATCACAAGTTGTTAATGAGTCTTTCTCCAATCCTGACGCACATTCTTCTTCATATAGTCCAGTTTCTCACATTATTTGCTCAGTATACAGACTGAGTAAGTATGGTAAAGAGATACAACCCTGACGCACACATTTCCTGATTTTAAACCATGCTGTATTCCCTTGTTCTGTTCAAATGACTGCCTCTTGGTCTATACACAGGTTCCTCATGATCACAATGAAATGTTTTGGAATTCCCATTCTTCGTAATACTATCCATAATTTGTTAGATCCACACAGCTGACTGCCTTTGCATAGTCAATAAAACACAGGTAAACATCCTTCTGGTATTCTCTGCTTTCAGCCAAGAGCTATCTGATATCAGCAGTGATATCCCTTGTTCCACATCCTTTTCTGAATCTGGCTTGAATTTCTGGCAGTTCCTTGTTTATGAGCTGCCTCAACTGCTTTTGAATTATCTTCAGCAAAATTTTACTTGCGTGTGATATTAATGATATAGTTTGATAATTTGCGCATTCTGCTGGATCACCTTTTTTTGGGAATGGGTACAAATATGGATCTCTTCCAGTTAGTCGGCCAGGTAGCTGTCTTCTAAATTTCTTAGCATAGAAAAGTGAGCACCTCTAGCACAGCATTCGTTTGTTGAAACATCCCAATCGGCGTTTTGTCAGCTTCTGGAGCCTTTTATTTTTTTGCCAATGCCTTGTGCAGCTTGGACTTCTTCCTTCAATGCCATCAGTTTTTGATCATATGCTACCTTCTGAAATGGTTGAATGTCAATGAATTATTTTTGTAATAGTGACTCTGTGTGTTTTTTTCCATCTTCTTTTGATGCTTCCTGCATTTTTCAATATCTTACCCACAGAATCCTTCAAAATTGCAACTCAAGGCTTAAATTTTTTCTTCGGTTCTTTCAGCTTGAGAAATGTGGATCCTGTTCTTCCATTTTGATTTTCTATGCCCAGGTCTTTGCACATTTCGTTATAATACATAATAACTTGTCTTCTTGAACTGCTTTTTGAAATCTTCTGTTCAGGTTTTATCGTCATTTTTTTCCATTTGCCTTAGCTAGTCTGCATTCAAGAAGAAGTTTCAGAGTCTCTTCTAACATTTGCGTTGGTCTTTTCTTTCTTTCCTGTCTGTTTAATGACCTTTGCTTTCTTCATGTATGATATCCTTGATGTCATCCCACAACTCATAATGTTTTCACTAGCCAATTTTTTAGGTGTAGATAGCCAGGTCTTTCTTTCTAGTCTGTCCTAATTTGGAAGCTCCACTGAAACCTGTCCACCATGGGTGACCCTGCTGATATTTGAAGTACTGGTGGTATACCTTCCAGCATCACATGGAACATGCAAGCCACTATAGTACGACAAACTGACAGACGAGTGGTGGTAAACCAAAACCAAACCCGCTGCCATGGAATCGATTCCAACTCATAGTGATAACATTAATTCATCTTTTATCTGAAGACAAGATAAACTGAATGGTTAATTAATGAAGAGCTCTTCTCCAATTCAGACTATGCAAATATTAATATTTTTATCTCTCAGGGTGAAAACAATCAAGAAATTAATAAAAAATTTCTTTCTTCAAAAATCCAAGTACTATGTCAATTATATATCATTTGTTCATTCAAGGATCATTTATTTCCACACAAAAATTTGCACATGAATATTTATAGCAATTTTTTTTTTCATAATTGTCGAAAATTCAAAACAACCAAGATATCCTTCTGTAAGTGTCATGGATTGAATTGTGTTCCCTCAAAACATGTATATCAGTTTGGCTACGCCATGATTCCCAGTGTGATTGCCCACCATTTTGTCATTTGATGTGATTTTCCTATGTGTGTAAATTCTATCTCGATGATGTCGATGAGACGGAATTAGCAGCAGTTGTGTTAATGAGGCAGGACTCAATCTATAAGATTAGATTGTGTCTTAAGCCAATCTCTTTCGAGATATAGAGAGAGAAACGAGCAGAGACACAGGGGGACCTCATACCAGCAAAAAGCAGTGCGAGGAGCAGAGTGTGTCCTTTGGACCTGGGGCTCCTGCGCCTGAGAAGTTCCTAGACCAGTGGAAGATTGATGACATGGACCTTCCTCCAGAGCCGGGAGAGAGAGAAAGCCTTCCCCTAGGACTGACACCCTGAATTTGGAATTTTAGGGTACTAGACTGTGAGACAATAAACTTCTGTTTGTTGAAGTCATCCACTTGTGGTACTTCCGTTACAGCAGCACCAGATAAGATAACTAGGTGAAGGCATAAACTAGCTGTAGTACACCCATACAATGGAATATTGTTCCTTGATAAAAAGAAATGAGCTGTTAAGCCATGAAAAGACATGGAGGAACGTTAAAAGCAAATATATGAAACTCCGGAAAAGATAAAACTTTTGAGACATCAAAAAGATCACTGGTAGCCAGGACCTTAGGTGGAGGGATGAGTCAGTGAAGCACAGGGAGTTTTTTAGGGGGGTGAAGCTATTCTGTATGATATTGTAATGGTGGGTACATGATATTATGCATTTTCCAAAACCCATAGAACTGCAAAACACAAAGAATGAGCCATAATGTAAACTATAGACTTTAGTTAATAGTAATATATCAATATTGGTTCATCAATTATAACAAATGTACCACACAAATGCAAGATGTTAATCATAGAGGATACTATGTGTGTGTTGTGGGGAAGACAGGGTACATGAAAACTCTGTACTTTCTGCTGAATTTTTCTAAAAACCTAAAACCGTTCCCCAAAAAATAAAGCCCATTTTGGACATGTTATCAGGAGGGACCAGTCCCTGGAGAAGGACATCATGCTTGGTAAAGTAGAGGGTCATCAAAAAAGAGCAAGACCCTCAAAGAGCTGGATTGACACAGTGGCTGCAACAATGGGCTCAAGTACAACAATTGTGAGAATGGTACAGTACTGGGCAGTGTTTCATTGTGTTGTACGTAGTGTTGTTATAAGTCGGAACCGACTCGATGGCACTTAACAACAACAACAACAAAAACAACAAGACTATATTGAATAGAGTTGTATGGCAGAGGATTGCAAATTTCAAAGAAGTGTCTCATGCCCCTATAAATATGATCATGTCTGTGAACATTTCTGTCCAAAGGGTGCTATGGATTTTCCTAATGGAATGGAAAACTGTTTTGTTTCCTGCTTCTCACCATATCTAGTTAATTAATTGAGCCTATTATTCATTGCTCACAAAGTAGAAGATCCTTTAAAAAACTCTTTTCTGAACCTTTAATCCACGTTCCAATCAGGGGTCATCTGACATACCTAAATTGACCATGATGTGTAATGGGGTAGAAAAAGAATGGTGTTTGGAATCAAAGAGATCCTGGCTTAAACTGCAGCTCTTTCATTACTAATCTTTTGGAAAATTAGTTAAACTTCTTTGTACCTCAGTTTTCTCATCCATAAAATAGGCCTTTTTGTTTCTCACAGGGTTGGGCAGGGAATTAAAATGAATGGAGATAAGCAAAATAACATATCACAATACCTGCCTTGTACTGATAACTCAACGTATATCTCTATCCTACTGGTCTGTCCGTAAGTTAGAGAAAGGAAAGGAGAAAGAGGTAGGAAATGAGTCAGTGGGAGAGAGAGGAAAGGACTTAAATCATTGGAAACTGCTGGCATCCCTGCCCTGGCTTTTGGTGTCATTGCACCAAGTGGCTCTGCACTTTATAACTTGATTTAAAGCACTTGCTTCCTAATGAGGTTGATCATTAGAGCCCTTGGAAATGGGCCTGACCTTCAAGTTCATATTCTGATCTGAGATGGACCTCAATCTCAGATTCTGATTCAGCAGGTTGTATTGGGAGTCCAGAAAACTGTGTCTTCAAAATAATATGAGAACTTTGGTGTCAAGCTAGGCTGGAAACTGCTGAAGTAAGAGGTAACTTCAAAGAACATGAAGACGGGAGGAGACTTCCCAACTCCCTAAGAGCTAATCCTTCTGGGATAAACTCTTGGGACCCTGAAACAGAAGCATACATGGTTTTGTTATAGTTGTGGAGCAGATGGACATTTCTCAGCAGAATTTAAATGCACTGAGACCCATCTCAGAAGCTGAAGCTTGCAAATACAGGGTTGGAAAATGTGACCAGAGCCTGGAAGTTGAGCTTCCTGTCACTTTGAATAAAAAAGCTCCAAAAGGCCCAGCACGTCTTCATCTTATAGGCAGTAGAGATCCTCAAGGGGAGGAATGACGTCAGAAAAAAAAAAAACCACTGAAACATTGGAAAATGGCAGAAGGAGGGGCTAGAGGGAAGCATTTCATAATGTGCCATCTAAAGAGATGGTGGGGGGTCTCCACTATCCCTGCCCTGGAGCTGCAGGGAAATGAGGGTGGGGAGCAGAGTCCCCCTCAGTTGCCTACTCACATGGAGTTTCTAATCTAATTTTTTTTTTTTCTCAGTTGCCTTCAGGTCGACTTCAGCTCATGGCAACCCCATGTGTGTCAGAGTAGAACTGTACTCCATAGGGTTCTCAATGGCTGTGAGCTTTCAGAAGCAGATCACCAGGACTTTTCTTCTGAAGCGTCTCTAGGTGGACTTGAACTGCTAACCCTTAGGCTAGCACCCAAGTGCTTTAACTGTACTACCCAAGGACTCCAATTTGATGGTACTTTATTTAATCTTACTTTGCAGTGAGTCTCTTGAGTACTGCTGAGGTCAAACATAGCAACATTTCTAGCAACACTCTTTCCTCCATACCTGGGAAGAGCATCACATTCTCAAATGTGCTCAGGGGAAAAAATGTTCATCAGTGTTGGGTAAACCAGTTTTGGGAAACACTGTATTAACAAAGATAAGCGAGCTTCTTTAGAGAGGGTTTTCTCAGATCCTTTAATAAGTTAGTTCACACTGTGGACCTGTAAGAAAAGGATATGGTTTGAAGCACGTCTCACAAGTTTTTGACCACAGTTCCTATATTAGCCAGCATTCTCTCGGTATTGAAGTGACAGAAATCTTGCTTTGACAGGCATGAGCTATAAAGGGAGCTTACTGGCTCATAGAATTGAGAACCCCAGGCATGGCTGAATGGGGAATCAAATGATGTCACCAGTGTCAATCTCTCTCCATCTCTTCGCTCAGGCTTTCCTCCAAGCTGGCTTCATTCTCATGTAGTCTTTTTATATGACAGTTCCTTGAAGCTCCAGGCTTACATCATATCATAAAATACACAAAATTATGTATAACATATATTGTAAAGTTATATAAATTTGTAATTTACAGAATTATAAAATATAATTTCTGAAGATTTTTTTAAATATCAAAGTCTGAATGACAATTTCTGGTACTGGTACATGCTGTATTAAGATACCGTGAAGTGGCCTAAAGGAAGCTGCCCTGCGGGAGTACATATGTGTTTGAAAACTTGATTTGCTTCCCAATTCCCTGATGCCTCCCTCATCCCCAAATTAGCCCTTTATTATTTATATCATGTTTTAATATTGTTTTCAAAACCAGTTGAGGCTACCGTGAATTAAGGAGATAGGTTATCAGCACACTGAGGTGATCATTCAATTTTCTAAACTCCATACTTTGGTATTTAAAATGGAACTTAAAAAAAAAAACTTAAGCTATTACTCTCTCTGACCTCTGACCATGAACCTATTTTAACTGAACTCTGTCAGAAAACTACAGATGACATGCCTAGTTGAAAACTTTTAATAGCTGTCAACTTTACTGCAAATTTGTGACTAGACTTTAGGTATATTTGACTGTGAATCACAGGATTCTTCATTAGTGTCCCAAATTGACTCTAAATCATCAGCATCACAGCATTAGAGGGAATTGCTGCGTAGTCAATATGAAAGAAGCTTCTCTTTAGTTGGTCACTAGTAATCATTTTCATTTTGAAATGCATAACGGTAATGACTTTATTTTTACATACAGGATATTTTGGGGGATTTTGATTTTTCTAACCTAAGGAAATTATTCTAGCAAGTTAAAAATTGAATTCTGTAGAAAATAGTCATTTCTCTTCCTATAAATTTATTGTGTCCTTATAGCCATTTAGAGCCCTGGTGGTGAAGTGGTTAAGAGCTCAGGTCAGCAGTTCAAATCCACCAGCCACTCCTTGGAATCCCAATGGGGCAGTTCTACTCTGTCCTATAAGACACTATGAGTTGGAATTGACTCAATGGTAATGGGTTTGGCTTTTTTTTTTTTTTTATGGCTAGCTAGGGAGAGAACCATAATGACAACAAAATCATTTGGGAATTTTATAACTGGAATCTCAAACACTTTTATCCACCCATTCCATGATGCTACTTGGTATTCACTAACGACAATATTCTGAGAGATTTCATATTCTGCATCAGTTCCTGAATCATCTAATAAAGATCATACTATGCCTAACAATAAAATAACAACCAAATATTACTTATTATTAAAAAAACCCAAATATTACTTATTATAAAAAAATAACAACCAAATGTTACTTATTATATTGTTTGAAAACTGGTTTTCCACATAAAATATGTATGTACATCTTCTTGTTTAGTTATCTGATTAAATAGAACAATCTGCAAGATAATACAGTTTTCCATGGATTTCTTCGCCTCAACCATTTTAGCTAAAATGCTTAAACTTTCTTCCACATCAAAAGTACTTACTTCATGCCAACCAATGTGCCAACTGCTGCATTCAAATTATTGCATTTATTCCTCACAGTGACTTTGTGAAAAAACTGCCATTTTTAATCCCAATTTTACAGATGGGGAAGCTGAGGCACGGAGAGATTAGGCAACTGGCCCAATTTTATACAGCTTGCAAACGGGAGAGTAGGCGAGGCAATCCAATTCCAGAACCAGTGATGTTAACCACTTTTAATATTATGGTTGATTGTTTTACCTGTGAGGAGATCGCTTGATGATATTCTCTAAGGCACGACAGCAATGGGAGCTTTCAGATTTAGTTCAAATGTAGAAGAGCCCTACCTTAAAAAAAAAAAAAAAAAGGAAGAAAGAAAAACATATAAAAATTGCCTGATGGCTCAGTACATTTTGATTGTAGCATGGATGGCTTTTGTCTTTCTGACTTTGGTTAAAAAGCCTGCAACAAAGCTCCCTTAAATAAGAGACCAAGTAAATAAAAAATCTCATATTTGTACTGTTACACTAATAAGCCTAATAACAATAATCCACAAACATCTGCAATCATAAAATAAAAACTTCATTACCATTTCAAAGCAGTCACTACTAATCCGCAGGTTAGCCAGTGCACCAGCTGTGTCCTGGTGCTTCACAACACAAAACAGCAATTCATTCCAAATTACCACTCTCTGTTAGTGACTCTTGCACTCTGGCTTCCATCCCAAACACTCCTGCTGTTCAGGTCTATTGTTTTCCCTCACTAGAAGCCTTTTATTTCCTGGGAAAGCTTGAAGGATTGTCTCTATGAAAAACTAGGCTTATCTTCTAACTTCTGATTTCCCAGTATTAGTTCTCCAACACTCTGGACACTCTCAGCCTTCCTTTCCCTCTCTCTAAGGGCCTATAATACACATTTCTGGAAGGTGTATCGAATACTTCACCTAAAGGATGAAATAGAGGGAGTTAACAAAGCTTATGGTGAGCTCATCAAACGAACTAGACCAAGATCCAGATAATGAGCTTCTGTCCGCCTGTAGGAGCTATGGAGTTGAGAAACCTCCCTCCCCATCATTCCTATCATGGGCCTCTAAATCATAAAATTCCATAGAAAATTACAGAGGCCTTCCCTCTGAGAGTTTATGGCCTCAGAACAGCAGGTTACAAACCAGACTTGTGAAAAACGAAGGATGACCTTTGAGCTACATGTAGCACATATACCAGTTTATAGAAATTTGATACTACATAAGAGATCATACTTAACAAGCAGTTTATTTTTATGCCACAAAATACTTATCTATTTCCTTTCATCTGGAGCCTAAACTTTTTTTGCAATCCTGAACCCGAGTGAAGAGAGGGAAGGAGAGGATATCTGATCTTAGCCGTACAGATTATATATAAGATTTTGGGAAAACACTGTCTTTTGGACTGACTCTTTTAGTAAAAACTTTTAGTGCAAAAACATAACCAAGAAATTGGTTTCTTCTGCGAGCCCATGGAAACCCAAGTTTATTACATCTCAAAATAGGGGTCATTTAAACATTGCCTTGATTTCTAATCAGGTGTTAAAAAACATTTGGGAGAAGTGTACTTTTTTTTTTGTATTATCTTCTAGTATGTTGTCATAACCCATTACCTTGTACAGACAGCCTCATACTGTTTTCCCACCCTGAGGCTCTGTTTATAAAGTCTCTTTAGATCTGCATCTAGGAGACTTTTATGGAGCAGATAGATAAGTTATTGGAGCTGTGAGCTCACTTTCAAAACTGTTTTTCCCCTGGAATGTGGCAACTGATTGAACCTGAGACTAACCCTAATAGTATGTTCCACAGATATCTTAACTCTTTGAGGATGTATCTACTTAGACAGCTGTCAGTGGAAGAGAACGGCTTTCTGCCTGTTAGCTATGAATGGACCTGTGCTGAGAAGAAATGTGGTGGCTATCCATAACACCACACAACTATTTTCAAGCTGACTGTTAGACAAATGCAACTTTGTTATTACATGGCAAATTTACAAAGGCAGAGAAGGAAAGAGGGTAGAAGAATTTACCTTCAGGGTTCCATAGTACATTACAGAGATAGCTATTGGGATAAAATTGGTAATAAACACGGTAACGGACTCATTTTCATAGCTCGAGCTCATTAATTTTCTCAAGGGCAGATTTAAATCTTGACAAGAAATTTGCCACAAAGAAGTATAGGCATTGTGATATGAAGTATGTAAATGGGACACCCTGAAAAGCTGATTCACTTTAAACACAAAATTTAAGGGTAAGCTAATTTGTTATTTGTCCTGTCCTTTTCCCACCAATTGTTGTTGTTAGGTTCCTTCAAGTCAGTTCCGACTCAGAACGACCCTATAGGACAGAGTAGAATTGCCCCGTAGGGTTTTCAAGGAGCTGGTGATTTTGAACTGCTGACCTTTTGGTTAGCAGCCAGCCGTCTTCTCTTGGCAGCTAGCAAATAGTATTGAACATATTTTTCAGGATAGAAAAAATAAAGTGACACCTGTTTATGGAATTCACTTGTAGATCCACACACTGAGAGGAATTATGAATTTGTTTCTAAAAATAAATTTAGGACAAATATAGGTGTTTATTGGCATGGCTGGAGTCATCACAGAATGCCTACCTGATCTACTTCTGACACCGGAATGCCTTTTTTAGGAGACCCCAAGGAGTGAGTTGTAGTCATTTTGGGGACACTATATATTTTTTTTATATATATATATATTTTTTATAAGCTACTAATTATTTTTTTAGCAATCTTTTTTGAGGAATAGTTCACATAAAATGCAAATCCCCAATTTTAAGTGGACATTATAATGATTTGTTTTCTTATCCCCTCTCCTCTCATCCCCCTAGTAATCACCAATCTTTCTGTCTTGTTGAATTTACCTATTCTAGTTATTTCATGTAAGTGGGATCCTATAATATTTGTCCTTTTATGTCTGGCTTATTTCACTTAGCATAATGTTTTCAAGGTTCATCCATGTGGTGGTATGTGTCAGAACTCCATTTTTCTTTATAGATACATAGTACTTCATTTTGTCTATATACTACATTTTGTCTATCCATTCATCTGTTGATAGCACTTGGGTTGTTTTCACCTTTTAGCTGTTGTGAATAACACTGCAACAAACATTGGTGTACATTTGTCTTTTTGAGTTGTTGCTTTCAATTCTTTTTGGTATATACCTAGCTGTGGAATTGCTGGGTCATACGGTATTTCCATGTTTAACTCTTTTTGAAACTGACAAACTGTTTTCCACAGCGGTTTCTCCATTTTACACTCCCACCAGCAATGAATGAGTGTTCCAATTTCTCCACATTCTCAACACTTGTTTCCTTTTTCTTTGTTTGTTTTGATAATAGCCACCCCAGTGGATGTGAAGTGGTATCTCATTGTGGCTTTCATCTTCATTATTCTGATGACTAATGATATTGAGCATTTTTTATGTACTTGTTGGCCATTTGCATGTCTTCTTTGGAGAAATGGCTATTCATGTCTTTCGCCCATTTTTAATTGGGTTGTTAGTATTTGTTGTTGTTTTTGAGTTTTAAGAGTTTTTTTTTTTTTTAATAAATTCTGGATAGTAAACCCGATATGATACATGGTTTTGAAATATTTCCTCCTATTTGATAAGTTGTATCTTCATTTTCTTGATAATGTTCCTTGATGTAGAAAAGCTTTTAATTTTGATGAAGTCCAGTTATCTGTCACTTCTAGCTGGCTGGTGATAGCGATGGTGGTGCCACTCAAGCCAGCATCAAGAAAAAAAAAGTCTCAAAGTCTTCCTATCATTCTGCAACTCTGACCCACTGCTGTGATCTCTCAGCTATTCACCAGCACAGAAGTTTTCTGCTTGTTTTTTTAGTTTTTCTGTGGGAGGTGGGAAGTGTGAAGCTTCCTACTCCACCATCTTGATTCTGGTGTCACACCTACTAATTCTTAGGTGATGCATTTCCATTATGAACGTGTACTCTGAGAAACAAGAAACAACTTAAAGGATTGAGAAAATTTATGCTGAAAACACTACCCTGAACTGTGTTTCACCATTCCAGGATGTTGTATTATAACACATTAGTATAAGCTTGTCATATTCATGGAAAAGTTTTGCACAGAACTGGGTTCAAAATGTACCATCATTAGATGGGACTAAGAAAGTTTACTGACTGAACACAAGTGGTCAGGATTCTGTGCCTAATCAGTGTCAGAGGGTGATATAAGGTCATATTCTGGGAAGCAGGACAACTTGGAACAGAGAATTACAGTTGGCTTTCCGTATCTAGGGTTTCCATATCTGTAGATTCAACCAAATGTGGATTGAAAATATTTGGCGGGGGTGGGGGAAAAAAAAAGAAAGTTCAAAAAAGAAGAACTTGTGCTGTAAGCCAAGCATGATGCTGAGTCCATGCGAATGAAGTGATGCATAGGCATCCCCAGTTGTAGCCGCCATTTCAGGCCTCTTCAGTCTCTCTCCAGTGCTCCTTTGCGTATTGTTTGCCTCGCACCTGGTAAATTAGTTGCTTTCGTTGTGGGCACCCTTTGTTTCTGTGAAAAAATGGCTCCTAAAAAGCAATTAAGTGGTCAAAAGCAATCCCTCAAAGGCTAAGAAAAAAACCAACTCATGCGACCCTTTAGGACAGAGCAGAACTGCCCCATAGGGTTTCTAAGTAGGAGCCAGTGGATTTGAACCACTGACCTTTTGGTTAGCAGCTGAGCTCTTTAGCATTGTGCCACCAGGACAACTGAAAGGTTAAGAGGGAGCATAACATGCTATCTATCGAAGAGAAATTAAAATCTTACCTCTTTTGAAAAGTGGCAAGTCGCTTGCTGAAGTGGGCTATATAAGTTCGGCAAGAAGGAATCGAGCATTCACAAAATAAAGCAGAGAGAAGCTGAGACTCATGGAAGTGTTAGTGGTGCCCCTACAATGGCAAAAATGGTCTCTCTGGTTCATAATAAAGTGCTTGCGAAGACTGAGAAAGCATTATATGTTAAGCATAAGTATTAACAACTACTTATGTAGCATTTACATTGTATTATGTATTATAAGCTATCTAGAGATGATTTAAAGTATATGGGAGGATGTGTGGAGGTTACGTACAAATACTACGCCCCTTTATATAAGGGACTTGAGCATTTGAGGATTTTGGTATCCGTCAGGGTCCTAGAACCAATCCCCCTCCAATATCCAGGGATGACTCCAGTCAATATTTGATGACCTCCAACTTGTTACAGGATATAACAGTCAGTACCTTGTGATAGAAATAGTGACTAGCTGGATAAATTTTGGGTCGGATAGTTAGAATACTGAATTAAAAACTAACAGCCCCTTAAAGGAGACAGAGACCACAAACTTTTCAACAGGAGGTATGCGTGTGCACACACACAGACATGCACAGTATTTTTGTTTAGAAACTCTTTGTATACTTAAAATGTTTTAAATGTCTGTATGTGCATGGCCGCGTTCTAGGAATTGTATATAATATACCAACCAAACAAAATCTATTTTAGTTAGAAATTTACGGTTTAATTCAGGGACAGAATTCTGGTAGACATACAAATGAATCAAACAACATAACCCTTTTAAACAAAGCCTTGGTTTAAAGAAGTAAATCATATTGATATTTTATATAAGATAGCCTTAGATTCAAATTCAGCCTTTCTATAGTCTGTTATTTTATCCTTTACTTCTCTCTCTTCATGTGCTATCTTGACTTTTATTTCTAAATTGGTGATAAAGACCCCTGTACACTTTTCATTCTGACTTCTTGATAAGTAGAATTTCTTTAGAGCAGTCTCCTTTTCCAACATCCAGGTAAGCTGCACCTATAACTAAAAATGTCTTTGGATTTCAAGAGATAATTTATTCTAATTTGAAAAAATTTCCCCAATTCTCAGAGTCTCAGGGGAGACTAAATCAACATTAATTGTAGAAAGGAAAATGTGTATGTATTAAACTTCTGCTAAAGTGAATTTGGAAGTTCGGGGTGAGGGTAAAACTGGAAATGGGGGGTGGAGGAAGGGGATAATTAAAACCACTCTGATTAAATTCAGTGCATTGAAATATTTCGGCAAACAGAATGATCATTCACGCCCTCGGGGAAAATTGCCATTCCATTCTGGATGGAATTTCTATTTTTGAGAACTGCAAATTTGCTAAAGTAGTAGATTCATCCAAAATTAGCTTGTAAAAGGTTTGCAATAAGCAACATCTCCAAATCATGGTCAAATGGCATTTCGTAATGGATATTCAGTGACAAAATCTCTTACATAGGTTAAAGTACAATTATGAAGATGTCTTCTATTTCCATAGGATTTTATTACCATGTTTTGCAAATTTAATATCAGATACTAAGTTGGTATGAGCCAAAAAATAATATATTTTTGTGTCTGGCAAGCATATCCAGCTTCTGTACTTGAGAACCAGGGGAGGCTGTCCTCAAAAATATGTGAGATTTTTCACGGAGTGAAAGTGCTGCTAGTGCCATGATTGATCACTAGCCTCATAACTTATCTCAACAAGTCAAATGAGAACTATTTATTAAATGCCTGTGGTGTGCAAAATTCTGTACTGTAATGTTTAAATGACACAATATTAGTTTAATAAAAAAGAAAAGAAAAAATCCTAGAATGGTAGGTGACAGTAAGAGTTTAATAAAAATTAGTTTCTTTTCTGATTTTTAGTGGAGGAGGGGAGGTTAGGATAATGTTGGGAGAAGTTAACTCATACTTAAGAGAAGGCCTTAGGTTTTAGGTGTTCTCAATGTCAGGGATGAGTAGCGTGGATCTCTTTCTTCTCTCTTTCCAGCTCCATTGGTGAACCAGAGTGGAAGTTTACAACATGGCCAGTCTGGCTTAGGGGTATGGTAAAAGCAAAGCTTGACTCCTTTCATGGGGCTCAGAATCCATAATCTTGTTCTCTCTAGTCCCATATTTTAATGGACCTGAAAAACAACACAAATAAGTGGTGATTTTAGAAATTATCTTTAAATCTAAAACTTTAGCAGACAGAATTAATATAGTTTTCTTCCCCTCCTACCAATTACATCTAAGTAGCTCATTATATTTTCATTTGGCAGAATCTGTTGGAAAATTATTTGAGTTGTTTTGAAATTTATATAGCTCAAGGTAAATCCCAAACAGGGCTATTAAGCCACTGAAATTTTCAAGCCTAGATGGTCCCTGATTTTTAAATAGCCCTAAGGCCCCTAGGCCCCCTTGAAGGTTAGATTTCAACTTGGGGAATTAAAGAAATTCTTCCTGCCTTGAAGGAGATCCAAAAGTGGTGAGTCAGTTTCTCTGGCCCCAACTGGGATTTGAGTCAATGGAGAGAAGTAGTTTATAACAACAGTGGGACTAGTGCCCCAACAATAAAACCTGTGGTTTGTTTTCTTCTATAGATAGGACGGATGGGGATAGTCTGACAAATCATGAGGAGGAGAAGTATTTTCTTCTTCCCCTTGAATTGTGTTCATCCTGTGATTTGTTTTGGCAATAGAATGTGGCAGAAGTGATACTTGGAATCCTGAGAAAATTCCAAGCCACATAGAAGTAAACCCAGGTGCTCCAATCAGCAGCCCCACTGAGCTTCCAGCAACATGTGAATGAGCCATCTTGGAAATTCTAGTCCAGTCAGGCCTCTGGATGAGTGCAGCCCTAGCTGACAACATATGGAGAAGGAGAACTGCCTAACTGAACCCAGTTAACCCACAGTATCTTTAGAGATAAAATAATGAGTATGGTTATTCTAAGCCACTAACATTTGGGGTGGTTTGTCATTCACCAAAACCCAGGTAGACATTAACATTCTCACCAAGTTCTCTTCACCTAATGGTACTTATTTACAAGATGTTGTCATCCTGCCTTTCTTTGCAATAGGGGTGAATAGATGTATTCTTGGTGGTCATGTTTTTTGATTATTTTTTCCTCTAAATGTAATTGTTTTGAATGGACAAAAATCAAAGTTGGGGCCATGGTAGCAAAAGCACACCACACGCTTAAATCACTGGAAAGGGGGTGAAGCCAAATGTTGTGAAGGCAAGGATTGGTGTTAGGGAAGGGGTGCGTGTGTGTGTGTGTGTGTGTTGGGATTTGCATCAGTATCATCTGGTCACTGTAACAAGCCAGTACCCCCTAGGGGAAGCTCTTGGACTTCAAAATTCTACCCAGATTTTTTAAGTTGCACGAGTAAGCTTTCTTTTATTATTTTCATATTGAATTAGAAGCTCTTTTACATAAATATAATTTTCTTCAGCATCTGTTGACTTTTATAGGCCATGAAATTTAGCAGAAAATTAAAAGCATGAAGACTTACATAGCATAATGCTGAGTTATGCAAGTTTGAAGTAAAACTCTGTCTAATTCTGTCACAAAAATCTGTTTGTTTAGAAGCATAAGGCCTGTCGAGTTCACATTACTTACATCCACATTTGGCAATGCCACCTTGCTCTCCCCCTGAGATGATTCCTTTGTTTGCCAGTTTGATTGGCTGGTAGAAAATATATTCACCAATAGCCTGGGTCAAGCTCCAACTGCTTTTGGGCTCCTTCGACTGTCATGACCCTTCTGGAAAAGATAGATTGCAAAGGAAGTAGCAAGAGTCAGGATAGAGTCAGGGTCAGGAGAAAATAGACGTGGCATCAACTCTAGTGAAAATTAGTAAAGCACACCTTGGGATGCAGACATTAGGTACAAAGCCAAGAATTAGACCACAGACAGTCATACTAGTGTTGAATTTCATGGGTCCTCAGCTCTCCATTTATCCTACGGTAAAGCAGTTATCATATTCCAAGAGGAGGACCAGGATATTGTTGTGTCCACTTAGAAGCAAGAGTAAAAGGTCAGATCTCAACCAAGTGGTGCTGGTCTTTGGTGAAGGGCATTGAGTCAAAGGTACTAGGTGGAGAAAAGATAGGCAATAAAGGAAGATGTAAATTGTCAAGCCCAAAGAAGCAGACCGAGAGCAAGAGTGCAACTGGCCATGAGAGACAGAAAGATCAGGTTTGTGAAGCAGAGGTTGGAAAGATTCCTCGATACACACTGGTACAAATAGTGGGAGATTTTAAAATGTTATCTGTAGCCAAACCTGTGGAAAAGAAGGGAGCAATAATAAATGAATAATTCCTTTTATAAGGATCAGCACAAAGCTGGTTCCTACGAGGCGGAGATTAAAGATATCCCAAATGTACCATGCCATCATCTCTATCATCAATTACTACCTCTACCCTCAGTACTCTCTCCTGTCTTTGAGTTTCCTGATTTGCTGCAAAGTCTCACAGAACTCACAAACCATATAAAGGAAATGGCTCACGTGGTTGTGCAGGCTGGCAAGTCCCAAATTCATAGGTCAGGCATAGACTTCTCCCTGGCCCTCAGTCTTTGCCCAAAGGCACTCAGCTTTCTTGCTTCATGGTCCTGGAAGCCATTTACGCCATCTCCTTCAAGTTTCTACTGCTGCTCTCTGCTGCGGGTCCCTCCTCCTTTGGTGGTGGTAGACTCTCCTCTCTGCTCTGGAATTGGCTCTTTTTTAAGGCAAAACTGACCAATACCCTTGATGGGCCACAATTATCTTATTTTCACAACCCCACCCAATCACCTGGGTGGGAGTCAGAAGACCACTGCTAGAAAGGCCATATAGAAAGGTAATTAATCTCACACAAATAACAAACACCAGAAAGAACACCAGATTAAGAACCAGAAGGCATGTGCTATGTACTGAATTGTGTCCTCAAAAAGATATGCTGAGTCCTATCCCCTGGTACCCACGAATGCGGCCTTGTTCGGAAACAAAGTCTCTGAAGATGGTATCAGTTAATATAAGGTCATACTGGAATAGTTTGGGTGCTAATGTGAGTGGTATCCTTATAAAAGAGAAGAGACAGAGGGACGAAAACCATGTGAGGCTGCAGCTGCAAGCCAAGGAATGCCTGGGCCTGCTAGAATCTGGGAGAATCAAGAAGGATCTTTCCCTAGAGACATGGGAGAGAGCATGACCCTGCTGACACTCTGAGCTGGGAATTCTAGCTTCCAGAACTGTGAGGTAATAAATTTATGTTCATATAACCTGTTACCATTCAGTCGATTCCTACTCATAGCGACTCTAAAGGACAGAGTAGAACTGCCCCATAGGGTTGCCAAGGCTGTAATCTTTACAGAAGCAGACTGCCACATCTTTCTCCCATGGAGAGGCTGGTAGGTTCCAACTGCTGACCTCTCACTTAGTAGCTGAGTGCTTAACCACTGCACCACCAGGGCTCATACAAGTCACTGAATTTGTGGTACTTTGTTATGGCAGCCCTAGGAAACTAATATAGTCAATAATATTTTTTGCCAGTGTAGAAGCTAACTAAGTGATCTTGTTTAAGTCATTTCATACCAAGAGATCAATGAGAAAATGAAAGAATTGGTATTCTACCAGTAATTGACTTTGAGTGTACACTTACTTCTAGAGTGTGTGCTATGTTCCCAGGGGTAGTTTTCTGAGATGACTGGCCTATGGATTATGTAGTCAAATTCTAAGTAGAGTCACTTCTTCTTCGTCATTGGAGTTGTCCTAAATCTAAGGTCCCATCTAGCTCTTAACTCCATATGCTTCTTTTATCTTAGTTCTGAACTTATGAGTCAGAGTTTCATTTCAGGGTTAGGTTGGTTGTCAACTGACCATCTATAAAAACTATTAGGAAACCAACTAGCTGTTGTTACTGACATTAGAAAAGTAGGAGCAACTCTTGTCCTCCCTCTGGACCCAGATTATTGAGGGTTGGGAAGAACTTGGACACGGTGCTCTTGAACCACATTTTATGAAGTAAAATGAGGGAGGGCTGCCACCAATGTGTGTGAGAGATGAAGGTTTACCAAGAGTGGGGGGTCAGAGTGTATAGAGCTCCACTCTATCTCTTGACTCTCAGAGTGAAGGGACTTGTTTGAGGGTAAAGGACTATAGATCTCTTCTAAAAAGCACAAAGTCCTGCAAGGCAGAGGTGCTAGTATGCCAGAGTTCTTTAGCAGTTCTCTGACATAAAGAGGGAACATAGAGGATAATTGTTTTATGTAGATTAAGAAATATGCAGTCTTACAGAAGTCACAGTAGTTGTCTTGACAGTTATTTATCCTCTGAAAGGCCAAAAATGTTTTGTTTTTCCCTCCCAAATGCTGCATAAATGTGTCCTGGGATGCATATTGTATTGAGACAGTACAGTCCCAATTTCTTTTTCCCGTCCATGAGAGGATAGGAAAAGAGGCTCTAGATACAGGTTAAACTTTGCTTTTATGCTTAACAAATACATCATCAGCCTTATCAATATAAAGTTCTGATTATATTACAAAGAGCAATCCTAATCATCACCACCATTACTGCAGCTTCAATTAAAGCTGCTTGGTTTATGCCAGGCTCTGTGCCAAGTGTCAACATACTGTACCTCACTGAATGCTCATAAGAATGCTATGAAGTTGGTATTGGAGCCTTTATTTCGTAGATAAGAATTTTTTAGGTCAGCGGGCAAATGCAAAATATTTAACAACTAGTTTCTCAAGGCCACTGACAATCTGAAGCAACACATACAGATATTCTAGTACGAACAAGTTGAAAATGAGCCCTTCCTGAGGCTTTTATAAAACACCCTTATATTCTCTCTTACTTTTTTCTTGGTTAAAACCAGTTTTTTCTTCAAGCCTCAGTTTAAAATGTTACTTTTTCAAAGAGGCATCCTTTCCCTAATGGCCTGGGCTAGTGCTCCGTCTGCTATGCCCTCATTTCAGCGTCCCTTCCAGTAAAACCCCCCACTCCTGTTGTGACTTAATCAGTCTGTCATCCTCACCAGAGCAGGGTTCTTCTAATCAAGTTCCTCATCCTGTCTCCCCTCAAAAAAGGGGTGAGCAGATGTATTCTTAGAAGTCTATCAGTTATCTTAAACATTAGTTAAATTTTGTGTTTTCAATATGATTATAATTTAAAACCTATGTCTATGTGCCTATATCTCACATACAGGTGCATATATATGTATGTGTGTGTGTGTGTATATATATATACATATAATATATCTCCGTCTCTGAGGGGTGCAAAATGTTAATGTGCTCAGCTGCTAACCAAAAAGTAGGAGGTTTGAGTCAACAACTCTGAGACACCTTGGAAGATAAGTCTAGAGATCTACTTCCAAAAAATCAGCCAGTGAAAAGGCTATTGAGCACAGATCTACTTTGACACACATGAACTCACCATGAGTCAGAACGGACACTACAGTAACTGGGTTTTGTTCGTTTGTTTATTTATCTGTCACAGACGGTGGTTACGAGCTTAGCTGCTAACCAAAAGGTCAGCAGTTCCATTCCAGCAGCCCTTCCTTGGAAACCCTATGGAGCAGTTCTATTTTGTTCTATAGGGTCGTTGTGAGTCGGAATCAATTTGACGGCAACGGTTTGGGTTTTTTGGTTTTATACACACTCAGATATACAGACTCTGGGTCCTTTAGAAGAATATTTTGTAACTTAGAATTTATCTTATGGACTGAGTTTGCATTTGTGTTTTCAATTACGTTGGAACCAAGTGGTCTTTAATTGCTGTGGTTTAACAAGAGTAGAACAGAGATGAACCCAACATGGAAATAATGGGTTTGTGCCAAGTGAAGATCAAATAATGTCAGAGTGCTTATAAACAAAAATTTTGTAGGTATTCCCCTAGAAAAAACATGGTGGGAGATGGCACACTGTTATGGGACTGGAACACTTCAGAGCAGCAGTTGGCTTTAGCAAAATGTCTTCAATTAATGACGCTAATTTGAATTTTACTGATGTTGAAGTTCTGTTTGTATTTATTTTATAATTTTGTTACTTTTTTTTATAATTGTCTAAGAGCTAAATGCATATCTAGTTTTATTTTTATATGTATTTTAGGTAACATTGTAATGCAATCAGATTAAATCAATACTAGGGACCTGGGAAAATTTATTTTTTGCCCTTAAAAAGAAGATGGTTATATTCCCTAAGTCTGAGAAATACTAGATGAAACAGTGATTACTATGATGGCGGGACTTGTGTTTCTATTGCTCACAGCTGTTGTCTTGACTTGGTAGTTCCACTGCCCGGCACATAGTACATGCTCTATGAATACTTGGCAAATAAATGGGAGACTAAATATCTTATTGATGGACTTTTTCTCCTAATCAGTTCTCCTGTATGAATTCCATTCTCTGATCTACACAATGAATGAGCATTTTCCTATCTGACTTCTCTTCTTCTCCTGCTAACTTAATATCATGCCCTGTTTTTCATCTGTTCCTGATAGCATCCTTGGTAATCCTCACTTTGCTGTCAGTCATTTTGGGCCAGTCTTGTAGAACCTCTAACAAAAAATAGACACGTTGGTTCATAAAATGCGTCATCTCCAGTCTCTTCTTCATATCGAACATTCTTAGACCACTTAGTAATACGATCCACTTTTCTAAAACTTTGCAGCAACTTTATAGGCACACACCTTTGCAGGAACATGCTTAGAACATTATATCTGATGAAAACAGATTGTAGTAACACAGGAGGTTTCTTTGACACCAAATCCTTTAAACCCCAAAGTAAGAAAGAAAGCGAAGTAGATTTAATGTTTCTTAAATGCATTAATGTTGAGATAAATCCCATAAAATATTTTACCAGGAAACAAAATGTTGGGAAAGACATAATAATAAAAGCTAGGCAATGTCCTTAAATGAAAAATGTTTTCTCCTGGAGTAAATTGCTAAAATATTCTGCATTGAAACAATCCCTTATATTGTATCTCTATGCAGGCAAAAGAATAGAGAGATAGAGAAATTTAATGGTCTTGGATTAAATACTAGCGTTCTACAGTTCTAGATACTTTCTTTGAGCCTCTTATTTAATTCTCACAGGGTTAGTGTGATATACAGTTGGAAGGTTTTTCCTGACTGGAAAAGACTATATTTATTATACATACTTTGAAAAAATTGGCTAATTTACTTGATAGCAGCTAATCAGACCTGCTACTGACGAGTTACTAAAACTACTAAAAGTAACCGATCATTTGAATTACTTCCCTACCACATTAAAACAGATTTAATAATTATACCCAGCCTGACTGTCACAGAGGCTGGCCAGAAGGCAGACTGTATTAGGGCACCCATTTCACTGTGTTTCCTTTGTCATTTACTTGAAATATTGCATGTGCAATTGTGGTCTTGTCTCTTTGGTGTCGGTTAAAATTATTTTGAAATATAATTGCCTAACATTTTTCAGATTATGAAGACACTAAAAATACAGGTTAAATTATCAATGAAATAATGCAACAGAACATAACACGGCAGATAATGATTTTTTTTCTTGTAAAAAAGTCTTGTTATTTCTCATTCTCTATGAATTAGGTTTGTGACAGATGGGAGATAATATGGGTCATCTGGTAGTAGGAGGCTGCCATTATAGCAAACACCTGTTCTGGGGTATGATCCTACTCCCAACACCTTCTCCTCTTCATAGTAGTTGAAAAATCAGCTCAAAGAAAAGAAAAACATGGCAGATAACAAGAAAAGAATGCAGAAGCAATGGTATTCATCCTGGTATTTGTATGTGATTCAGTATGCACTACCTATATCACAGCTATGGGGCGGTAAGGTCACAGGGTCTTCTGACAAGGAGGAGGCAGAAGAACTGTGTTTTGGGTTACACTGCCTTTTATTGCCAGACAACTTAGGCTATCACTTACTTTTTCTAAACCTCATTGCCCTCCACTGTGATTGGAGGGCTCACTAAGAAAATTTATATGAACTTTACAAAACAGTACATGAGAACATAAAAGTTAAAGAATTTTATTAAAGCAGGATTCCATAGAATGTGTCCCATGTGAAAAGTATATATTTTGAAAATCAAAGAGAACATAGAAAAGGGCATTTCTCAAAATTTGTTGCACTGGGAACTTCTTCATCAGTCAAATTCAGCGTAATTATGCTCAACTGAGACTGCATCAAAATCCCTTGGAAGGGCACGCTAGGGTTTCACTTCTGTTAAGGCAGGATGGCTAGTGCAGTGGCTGGGGCAGGTAAGCCTCTTCATAACTTAGTCTGATACGTACCTTAATTGTGAACATCTGCTCTAAGCAGAGGTTTTTGGAGCCTCTGTGTAAGAACTATGGAAGTGTGTTAAATATTCAGATGTTCCTCTCCCAAGATTTTGATTAAATAAGTTTGAGATTAGAGTCCAGGAATCTCATCTTTACTGATGCACATTGATACAGGGGATCTTGATGCAGAGTTTTGTGAACCAAATTTTGGAAACATGGTTCTGTGGTTCTCATCTCTGGTTGCATGTTAGACTCCCTCAGGGAGCTTTTACAGTCCACTGGTACCCCGGCATTACCCACAGAGGATTTGATTGATTGGTCCAGGGTAATGCCTGAGCATAGTCAGGTGAATCTAGTCTTGAGTCAGGGCTGAGAACCACTCATCCAGGGGACTCATACTTGCCAAACGATAATGTTCACTTGAGCATGCTTGATAAAAGAACAGATTAATAGCCCAGCCCCCATGGGCTCTAATTTAGAAGATCTGAGTTGAGGTCCAGTTGAGGCACAGGAATCTATGCTTCTAATAAGCAGGGCTTTGAACCAGTTTGTTCCAGTTGGAAACCCTGCTCAAAATTTGCATTTCTAACAAGTTTCTGGGCAATGCTAATGATGCTGATTAGGACCAATTCTGAGAACCATTAGCAGAGCAGTGGGTCTCAAAATTTATTATACATAAGAATCACCTGGGGATCTTGTTAAACTATAGATTTTGATTCAGTGTATCTGGGTGGAAATGCAAGTTCTCAGTAGGGGTTCAAACTGGAACAAATTGGTTTGAAGCCCTGTTAATAAGTTAAAGAGCTGATTCTCATCATTAGGCAATTTTGAGGTAAAAGATATTAGATAACATGGATAAGTTGATCAGATGACTCACTATCATGGTATAAAATGGAACAGAGGTCCCTGGAATGGTAAAACCTTGCTTGAGGAAGATTTTCTAAAAAACAAAGCAAGACCAGAGCATTGATAGGGAAGGTGAGCTTGTGATCATTGTGAGGGGGATGAAGAGGGGAAGGTCTCAGTAGTTGGAGGATATTAAGAGCCATAAAAATAATTAAGAGAAAGTCTTACGCAGATTTTTCTATTTTGACATTTTTTGCGCAGCCCTGGAACCTCAATAATACCAATGGAAAGAGCTTTGAATTCTACAAATGTCTAGTTTACGGGGCCATATTTGGTTCAGTGGTAGAATCCTCCCCTTCCGTGGAAGAGTTCCAGGTGCAGTTCCTGGCCAATGCACCGCATGCAAGGCACTGTTAGTAACTGGAGGCTTGTGTGTTGCTATGATGCTGCACAGGTTCAGTGAAGCTTCCAGACTAAGATGTGCCAGAAAGAAAGGGTTAGTAGTGATCTACTTGCAAAAATCAGCCAATGAAAACTCTCTGATTAGAACAGTCTGATCTCTAACTGATCATGGAGATGACATGGGGCTTGGCAGCATTTCGTTCTGTTGAGCATGAAGTCGCTATGAGTAGGGACCACCTCTATGGTAGTTAACAACAATGTCTAATTTATGACAAATTCAGATATTTTTAAAAAGTATATGATTTTTAAATTTAAAAATAAAATAATTAAATTATTGTATACAGTGCCTTTTTGATTTCTGAAGATACACTCTTTTCTTCAGATTTTAAATCCCCATGAGTCGGAATCAACTCTCTGGCGTCTAACAACAATAACAAAGTTATTTATCAAAGTGAGTCTAATATAGAACTCTGTTACTCTCTTTATTACTTTTCAAGGTAGTGCCCCAGGCATTAAAATTTGTGTGTGTGTGCCTGTGTGTGCCACCTTGATCCTGCTTCATTGCCAAATTTTATTACACTTTTAGAATTGTTAGGTTTTTTAAATTATATTACCATTAATCACTTCCAGTAATCAGGGTGCACTATGGTCTCTGTGTGTTCAGTTCCTGGGAGCCAGATGGCAACAAAACATTATGGAAATGCTCACAAACATTCCCCATCTTGGTATATTTAGAGTCAATTGGAATATTTAATGTTCATAAAAACTTAACAAGAGATTGATGATAAACATATTTGTTTTACGATACTTTGAGTACTGAATATTCTCAGAGAAATTATTAAAGTTCCATTTATCTGAAATGGGACTGTTCATCATGAATTCCCACAGTTTGCAAAGTAGCAAATGGATGGAAAAATATGAAACAGTTAAATAGGGATTCAGTTGTTTAGATGTTCCAAGTGTTCTCTTTTAGTTTTCCACGGCTCCATTGATCTGGCCATTTAAAGCAACTCTAGGAGAGCACCACCAATTTAACCTCTCCTTTCCTAGCCTCTCCTCCTCCCTAGTCCCCCCATCTCCCCTGCCCCCTCTGCTGCCACCTATCCCCCATTTTCCCCACCCTCCTTTTTCTCTTAGGTTTATTCTCTGACCAGCCAGTGGTTAGAAATGATAAACAGTGGTAGCAAGCAAAATGCTGTGTAAATTCCATCAGGAATGCCCTTAATAAACAGAGCTAATGGTTAAGTAAATATAGGACCGTTGTAATAAATGCTACGTGTTTAATGGCAAGAATATACTGAGGAACAGGGGGGGACGACCACAGAACTGAATGTTTTCAGTGGTAGGGGAGTTCAAACACATAAATTGTCCTTGTTCTTGACAATGCTGTGGTCTTTGAAACTCAGATGTGTGCTTCTTTTTTGCCCACTCTCTATTCCTTATATCCCCCATCACCACTTCTAATTCTGCTTACCCTGGGTGGGGGACGGGGGGGGGGAGGAGAAAAGCCATCCAATCATTCCAAAAGGGTTTGGATCAAAATGGGTGAATCTGACTCCCTGAAGTTACAAGCTCATTAGGAAAGGATCATCTCACAGATGGCCTCTGCAAGGGGCCTTGAGTGCTATTTTCATTAGTTATTTAGACCTACTGCTATTTATATCAAATTCATGGTCTGTGCAGTGTTTGGAAAACATTAGTGGAACCTGCCAGGCCCATGAATAGTAGAATGTGAAGGCTGGAAAAATGAGGCTTTTAAAAAAAATACTGTGTTTTGGTTTCTAAGGATTCCTCATGTGAATATTTTCCAATTTGGGGGTGGAAGAAAAGGAAAAATGTAGAAAATAATTTTCCTGCCATTTTTTCCCCAGTCTTTGGGAATCCTAAAGTGGATTGTGTAGCAGTAACATCCCCGAAAATTTCCAAGGAAAATGTCCCTCTGTGAGTGTGTGTGTGTGTGTGTTGTATGTTTAGGAATGACAATGTGAACTTAGGTCTATGCTTTCAGTTTTAAGGATAAGAAGCTGTTTTTAGAAAACACCAGCTTCAGCGTTTGTATTGGTTGGAAATATGTTTAGAGATTTTGTTACTTCTGACAAAACAGCTGGCAACAGCTGTAGTCTATATTGTGTGACAATCCCAGTTGAGAAACTGCTAAGTCCAATAGGTTAAGCCTCAAAAAATAAGGCAGTAAGGTACTGTAGGAAAAAGACTCTGTTCCTCTTTTCACTGGGTGACCTTATTCAAGTCACTTTTTAGAGGGCACACTGGTTTTCTCTCGTAACTGATTTTCCATTGCTACTGATAAATCTCAAATATTGTTGTTATTGTTAGGTGACATCAAGTTGATTTTTGACTCATAGTGACCCCATGTGACAGAGTAGAAATGTCCCAAAGTGTTTTTTTTTAAATAATTTTTGTTGTGCTTTAAGTGAAAGTTTACAAATCAAGCCAGTCTCTCACACAAAAACCCATATAAAACCTTGCTAAATACACCTTGCTACACACTCCCAAATACGCTCCCCCTAATGAGACAACCTGCTCTCTCCCTCCACTCTCTCTTTTTGTGTCCTTTTCACCAGCTTCTAACCCCCTCCACCCTTTCATCTCCCCTCCAGGCAGGAGTTGTCAACATAGTCTCAAGTGTCCACCTGACCCAAGAAGCTCACTCCTCACCAGCATCCCTCTCCAACCCATTGTCCAGTCCAATCCACGTCTGAAGAGTTGGCTTCAGGAATGGTTCCTACCCTGGGGCAACAGAAGGTCTGGGGGCCATGACCACCGGGGTCCTTCCAGTCACAGTCAGACCATTAAGTCTGGTCTTAAGAGAATTTGGGGTCTGCATCCCACTGGTGTCCTGCTCCCTCAGGGGTTCTCTGTTGTGTTCCCTGTCAGGGCAGTCATTGGTTGTAGCCGGGCACCATCTAGTTCTTCTGGTCTCAGGATGATGTTGTCGCTGGTTCATGTGACCCTTTCTGTCTCTTGGGCTCGTAATCACCTTGTGTCCTTGATGTTCTTCATTCTCCTTTGATCCAGGTGGGTTGAGACCAATTGATGCATCTTAGATGGCTGCTTGCTAGCGTTTAAGACCCCAGGCGCAACTCTTCAAAGTGGTATGTAGAATGTTTTGTTAATAGATTTTATTATGCCAATTGACTTCGATGTCCCCTGAAACCATGGTCCCCAGACCCCTGTCCCTGCTACCCTGGCCTTCAAAGCATTCAGTTTATTCAGGAAAATTCTTTACTTTTGGTTTAGTCCAATTGTGCTGACCTCCCCTGTATTGTGTGCTCTTTCCCTTCACCTAAAGTAGTTCTTATCTACTATCTAATTAGTGAATGCCCCCTCCCACCCTCCCCCCACCCATAACCACAAAAGAATGTTTTCTTCTCAGTTTAAAGTATTTCTCAAGTTCTTATAATAGTGGTCTTATACAATATTTGTCCTTTTGCAAGTAATTTCACTCAGCATAATGCCTTCCAGGTTCCTCCATGTTATGAAATGTTTCCCAGATTCCTCACTGTTCTTTATCGATGTGTAGTATTCCATTGTGTGAATATACCGTAATTTATTTATCCATTCATCCATTGATGGACACCTTGGTTGCTTCCATGTTTTTGCTATTGTAAACAGTGCTGCAATAAACATGGGTGTGTGTATATCTGTTCGTGTAAAGGCTCTTATTTCTCTAGGATATATTCCAAGGAGTGGGATTGCTGGATCGTATGGTAGTTCCATTTCTAGCTTTTTAAGGAAGCACCAAATCGATTTCCAAAGTGGTTGTACCATTGGACATTCCCACCAGCAGTGTAGAAGTGTTCCAATCTCTCCACAGCCTCTCCAACGTTTATTATTTTGTGTTTTTTGGATCAATGCCAGCTTTGTTGGAGCGAGATGAAATCTCATTGCAGTTTTGATCTGCATTCCTCTAATGGTTAATGATCGTGAACATTTCCTCATATATCTGTTAGCTACCTGAATGTCTTCTTTAGTGAAATGCCTATTCATATCTTTTGCCCATTTTTTAAAATTGGGTTATTTGCCTTTTTGCAGTTGAGTTTTTGCAGTATTATATAGATTTTAGAGATCAGGCGCTGATCAGAAATGTCATAGCTAAAAACTTTTTCCTAGTCTGTAGGTAATCTTTTTACTCTGTTGGTGAAGTCTTTGGATGAGCATAAATGTTTGATTTTTAGAAACTCCCAGTTATCTAGTTTTTCTTCTACATTCTTTATAATGTTTTCTATACTGTTTATGCCATCATGTGCTAGGGCTCCTAACGTCGTCCCTATTTTTTCTTCCATGATCTTCATTGTTTTAGATTTTATTTTTAGGTCTTTGATCCATTTTGAGTTAGTTTTTGTGCATGGAGTGAGATATGGGTCTTTTTTCATTTTTTTGCAGATGGATATCCAGTTATGCCAGCACCATTTGTTAAAGAGACTGTCTTTTTCCCATTTAACTGTTTTGGGGCCTTTGTCAAATATCAACTGCTCATATGTGGATGGATTTATGTCTGGATTCTCAATTCTGTTCCACTGGTCCATGTATCTGTTGTTGTACCAGTACCAGGCTGCTTTGACTACTGTGGCAGCATAATAGGTTCTAAAATCAGGTAAAGTAAGGCCTCCCACTTTGTTCTTCTTTTTCAGTATTGTCTTATTTATCCGGGGCCTCTTTCCCTTCCATATGAAATAGGTGATTTGTTTCTCCATCTCATTAAAGAATGTTGGGATTTGGATTGGAATTTCATTAAATGTATAGATCGCTTTTGGTAGAATAGGCATTTTTGTAATGTTAAGTCTTCCTATCCATGAGCAAGGTATGTTCTTCCACTTATGTAAGTCTCTTTTGGTTTCTTGCAGAAGTGTGCGGTAGTTTTCTTTGTATAAGTCTTTTACATCTCTGTTAAGATTTATTCCTAAGTATTTGGTTTTCTTGGTGGCTACTGTAAATGGCATTCATTTGGTGATTTCCTCTTCGATGTTCTTTTTGTTGGTGTAGAGGAATCCAACTGATTTTTGTATGTTTATCTTGTATCCCGATACTCTGCTGAACTTTTCTATTAGTTTCACTAGTTTTCTGAAGGATTCCTTAGGGTTTTCTGTGTATAAGATCATGTCATCTGCAAATAGAGATACTTTTACTTCTTCCTTGCCAACCTGGATGCCCTTTATTTCTTTATCTAGCCTAATTGCTCTGGCTAGAACTTCCAGCACAATGTTGAATAAGAGTAGTGATAAAGGGCATCCTTGTCTGGTTCCCGATCTCAATGGGAATGCTTTCAGGCTCTCTCCATTTAGGGTGATGTTGGCTGTTGGCTTTGTATAAATGCCCTTTATTATGTTGAGAAATTTTCCTTCTATTCCTATTTTGCTGAGAGTTTTTATCATGAATGAGTGTTGAACTTTGTCAAATGCCTTTTCTGCATCAATTGATAAAATCATGTGATTCTTATCTTTTGTTTTATTTATGTGGTGAATTACATTAATTGTTTTTCTAATGTTGAACCATCCCTGCATACCTGGTATGAATCCCACTTGGTCATGGTGAATTATTTTTTTGATATGTTGTTGAATTCTATTGGCTAGAATTTTGTTCAGGATTTTTGCATCTACATTCATGAGGGATGTATTTCTATAATTTTCTTTTCTTGTGATGTCTTTACCTGGTTTTGGTATCAGGGATATGGTGGCTTCATAGAATGAATTTTGTAGTATTCCATCCTTTTCTATGCTCTGAAATACCTTCAATAGTAGCGGTGTTAACTCTTCTCTGAAAGTTTGGTAGAACTCTGCAATGAAGCCTTCCGGACCAGGGTTTTTTTTTTGTTGGGAGTTTTTTGATTACCTTTTCAATCTATTGTTATGGGTCTACTTAGTTGTTCTACCTCTGTTTGTGTTAGTTTAGGTAGGTAGTGTGTTTCTAGGAATTCATCCATTTCTTCTAGGTTTTCAAATTTGTTTGAGTATAGTCTTTCATAGTAATCTGGTATGATTCTTTTAATTTCAGTTGGGTCTGTTATAATAATGCCCATCTCATTTCTTATTCAGGTTATTTGCTTCCTCTCCTGTTTTTCTTTTGTCAGTTTGGCCTATGGTTTATCAAGTTTGTTGAGTTTTTCAAAAAACCCACTTTTGGTCTTATTAATTCTTTCCATTGTTTTTCTGTTTTCTATTTCATTTAGTTCTTCTCTAATTTTTATTATTTGTTTTCTTCTGGTGTCTGTGGGTTTCTTTTGTTAATCTCTTTCTATCTGTTGAAGTTGTAGGGATAATTCTTTGATTTTGGCCCTTTCTTCTTTTTGGATGTGTGCATTTATTGATATAAATTGGCCTCTGAGCACCGCTTTTGCTGTGTCTCAAAGGTTCTCATAGGAAGTGTTTTCATTCTCATTGGATTCTATGAATTTCTTTATTCCATCCTTAATGTCTTCTATAACCCAGTCTTTTTTGATCAGGGTATTGTTCAGTTTCCAAGTGTTTGATTTCTTTTCCTGTTATTGATTTCCACTTTTATGGCCTTATGGTCAGAGAAGATGCTTTGTAATATTTCAGTGCTTTGGATTCTGCTAAGGCTTGCTTTATGACCTAATATGTGGTCTATTCTAGAGAATGTTCCATGTGCACTGTTGGGTGGAGTGTTCTGTATATGTCTATGAGGTCAAGTTGGTCTATTGTGGCATTTAGATCTTCCATGTCTTTAATGACCTTCTTTCTGGATGTCCTGTCCTTCACTGAAAGTGGTGTGTTGAAGTCTCCTACTGTTATTGTGGAGCTGTCTATCTCACTTTTCAATGCTGATATAATTTGTTTTATGTATCTTGCAGCCCTGTTATTGGGTGCATAAATATTTAATACGGTTATATCTTCTTGGTGTATTGTCCCTTTAATCATTATATAATGTCCTTCCTTATCCTTTCTGATGGATTTAACTTTGAAGTCTATTTTGTCAGAAATTAATATTGCCACTCCTGTTCTTTTTTGATTGTTGTTTGCTTGATATATTTTTTTCCATCCTTTGAGTTTTAGTTTGTTTGTGTCTCTAAGTCTAAGGTGTGTCTCTTGTAGGCAGCATATAGACGGATCTTGGTTTGTAATCCATTCTGCCACTCTCTGTCTCTTTATTGGTGCATTTAGTCTATTTACACTCAGGGTAATTATGGATAGGTATGAAATTAGTGCTATCCTTTTGATGTCTTTTTTTGTGTGTTGACAGCTTCTTTTTCCCACTTGATTTTATGTGCTGAGTAGATTTTCTTTATATATTGTCCTTTCCTCATATTTGTTTTTGTTGATTTTGTTTCTGCTGAGTCTCTATTTTTCCCTTGTATTTTATTTTCATGAGTAGGATAGTTTGTCTCCTTTGTGGTTACCTTATTATTTACCCCTATTTTCCTAAATTTATAACTAACTTTTATTTCTTTGTATCACCACATCTTCCTCTCCATATGGAAGGTGTATGAGTACATTTCTTAGTCCCTCTTTATTATTTTAATGTTGTCTTCTTTTATATAATAACATCGCCGTTACCCTGTGTTTGGCTTTTTTTTTTTAAATCTTGCTTTTTTTTTTCTTTTGGATTTCCCTGTCTGGGTTGACTTCTGGTTGCTCTGCCCGGTGTTCTAGTTTTGGGTTGATACCTGATATTATTGATTTTCTAACCAAAGAACTCCCTTTAGTATTTCTTGTAGTTTTGGTTTGGTTTTTACATATTCCCTAAACTTCTGTTCATCTGGAAATGTCCTAATTTCACCTTCATATTTAAGAGACAGTTTTGATGGATATATAATTCTTGGCAGGCAATTTTTTTCCTTCAATTTTTTAAATATGTCATCCCATTGCCTTCTTGCCTGCATGGTTTCTGCTGAGTAGTCCGAGCTTATTCTTATTGGCTCTCCCTTGTAGGTGACTTTTCTTTTATCCCTCGCTGCTCTTATAATTGTCTCTTTATCTTTGATTTTGGCAAGCTTGATTATAATATGTCTTGGTGACTTTCTTTTAAGATCTATCTTATGTGGAGTTCGATGAGCATCTTAGATAGATATGTTCTCATCTTTTACAATATCAAGGACGTTTTCTGCCAACAAATCCTCAACAATTTTCTCTGTATTTTCTGTTATCCCTCCCTGTTCTGGTACTCCAATCACTTGTAGGTTATTTCTCTGGATAGAGCCCCACGTAATTCTTAAGGTTTCTTCATTTTTTTAAATTCTTTTATCTGATTTTTCTTCAAATATATTAGTGCCAAGTGATTTGTCTTCAAGTTCAGAAATTCTAGCTTCTACTTGCTCAATTCTGCTCCTCTGACTTTCTATTGAGTTACCTAATTCTGTAATTTTATTGTTAATCTTCTGAATTTCTGATTGCTGTCTGTCTCTGGATTTTCCCAGCTTATTAAAGTTTTCATTATGTTCCTGAATATTCTTTCTGATTTCTTCAGTTGCTTTATCTGTGTGTTCCTTGGCTTGTTCTTTGTATTGCCTCATTTCCTTCCTGATGTCTTGAAGTGTTCTGTATATTAAACTTTTGTATACTGCGTTGTGTAATTCCAGGAATGCATTTGCATCTAAAAGATCCCTGGACTCTTTGTTTTGAGAAAGTGTTGAGGTGATCATGGCCTGTTTCTTTATGTGACTTGATATTGACTGTTGTCTCCGAGCCATCTATAAGTTATTGTATTAGTTTATGCTTGCTTACTGTGTCATAGCTGCTTGCTTTGTTTTGTTTTGGTATACCCCTATGGGTTGCTTGAGTGAGCTGGCTTGATTATTTTTGCCTTTGAAGCTCTGGTGTCCTGTCTCCAGCTGACTAGAGCTGTTACCAGGTATCAGTCTAGGAGTCCATTCAGTTTTCTTGTTTGAATTCTGCTCAGGTTTCCAGGTAGCTGATATCAAGTGTGTGGTACAGGCTCTGTCCTACAGTCTTAGAGGGGCAGGGGTGATTGGCATATATACCTGCAACTGATTGCAGCAGGGGGTCATGCTCTGAACAAGGCAGGAGGCTGAGAACTGACCCTCAAGAGTCTCTGAGGAAAACGTGTCTCTGTTCCCTAGACCATGCTGGTGGGTGGGCTCTGCAGAGGGACCATGGGCACCCAAGGATTTTGTTGTAAGAACTGGGAGGTACCAGTTATCCCTGGACCCCTGTCGCGGGTGGCTGGGCGACCCAAGTGGAGCCACCAGTCCTTAGGTCCCTGTTGTGGGTAGGTGAAGACCTTGTTTAATAGGCAAAGCAATGTCAAACGTCAAACACTCACCCCTCCATTGCACCGCTGAAATGGTTGGAGTTTGCCAACAAGGGCCTATTCTCCTGAAATAGGCCCACAGAGGTCCATGCAGAAGGGAAAGGTGCTCAAGGTCCATGGATGGTTTATGCTGGGCCAGGAGCCACTTCTGTCCTGAGCTCCCTCAGTTAATGGAGCTAGCAAATTATCTTTTCCCCCCAGCTGCAAATATTTTCCTTCCCCAAGGCTGGGAGGATGGCTCCAGGTGTTTACCAGGGTCTATGTCAGGCCTAGGGATTCAGCTGCTGAAGCTGGCTTAGGGGTGGGAGGGGGCACGGTAAAATATACGCAAGTACTTAGCTTTTGCCGAGAGCACCCTTCTGCTCAGGTTCCGGAGGTGTGAGTGGGCTGTGTGGCTGGCTGCTTCTCCCTGAGGAAACTGCAGCCCAACGCTAGCACCAGCCCTCTGCCACCACTGCCGCTGCCACTCCGGGAATGGTGCCTGAGGGCTCCCCGTGATTCAGGTCCAGTAACTCCTTTCCGCTTCTGAATGGTCTCTTCCTTCCCCTGCTCCTCACTTTGTTGTCTAATCTTGCCTTTGATGCTCAGGGATTCCACCTTGTCCCAAATATACTTGTTTCACTTGTTTTTTCGGGTCTGTGTTGTATAGAGGGCTCGACGGAAGCGTCTGTCTATTCTGCCACCTTGGCCTGCCCACCATAGTGTTTTCTGGGCTGCAATCTTTACAGGAACATATTGTCAGGTCTTTCTGCCACGGGGCCACTGGGTGTGTTTGAACCACTGACCTTTCAGTTAGCAACCAAGTACTTAAAACACTTTCAGGCCCAATTATTTTCTACTTTGAATTTTTTGTTGATACCGTGTCTTTTCATTAATGGATGCATGCTGAATCATTGAGTGTTGTTGAATTTTTGGTAGGTAGTATGGATTTTTTTTTTCTTGCTCCCTCCCACAATCACACCTTACAGTCCAGAGGGACATTTGTTGTACCACTAATTCTACCACCAGAGTCTCCCTGAGTCCATTGGGACATATATGTCCCCAATTTTTTTTTTTTAATTTATACTTTTCCTACCAAAAATTCACACTCCTCATATAACATCCTGTAGACACAGTAATTTGCAGCACATGCTCGTTTTTGTTTGTTTGTTTCAAACAGCCATAAAGGCCCTTGCCTTGTGGCTGCATATAGTATCAATGGGAAAACAGCTTCCCAAAGAACCGGAGAGGCATAAAATGTTGGTGGGCAACCGTCTGTCCCACCAGTCATGAAAAGATTATTAACCATTGCACCACTAGGACTCCTTAAATCTCAAATACGGCCTGCAAATTCTATCTTGGCCTACTTATTTTGTCTTTTAATTTCTCCGTATTCACTTATTCTTGTGCTACATACATTTCTTAAAGGCATAATACTTCAGGATGGAGGAGGGCCTTAGAGATGTTCTACTCCAGTATCTTCATATTATGGAAGAGAAAACCAGGTCCAGGAACATTAAGTGACTTGCCCAATGTCACACAGTTTGTGACTGGGTTAGGACTTGACTCCCTGAAATGGATTTTTGTCTCATGTACAAAATGCCCTTTCTGCATGGAAGCATTGTTACTGTCCAATTTTGCATCCTCTAGAAATTTGTTCTCCTTTGTCTTAGCTACCTAAATATTCTGCTGTAACAGAAATACCACAGGTAGGTGGCTTTTAAGAACAGAAATTTATTTTCTTACAGTTCTAGAGGCTAAAAGTCCAAATCAGGGTCTTAGTTGTGTCTATCCCTTCTTTTTCAGTAATCCCTGGTGTTCCATGGGTTCTCGGTAATCCTCACATGGCATCTGTCTTCTCTCATGTATGCATATCTGTGTCTAATCTACTCTTTTTATAACTCAGAAGTAGTTAGATTTAAAACCCATCCTACTTGGGTGTGATCTGATTAACATAATAAAGAAAACCCCATTTCCAAGCCTGATTACATGCATTGGTATAGGGGTTAGGATTGCAGCACTTATCTTTGGGGGGGTGGCGGGGAGGAGGCACAATTTAATCCATAACCACCCCTCTCCCCTTCTCATGTAGGCAGACATCAGAAAGCCTGTAGAGTAAATGTAAGCAGAGGAAGGAAGATAAAGAACAAGGTGACTGCTGTTTACCCAACCATAATAAGAGCTACTTTTATTATCAGCCTTAATGAAACGACAGAAGTTTCCTTTAAGTAGAGGGAGTTTTTTGTGGAAGTCTGAAACTTTGCCAACCACGAAGGGAATTCCAGAATCAGATCCTCCAAAACCCTAACCCTTGAATTTTAGAAATGGAGTATACGTGTATGGCATATGAATTCTTATGGCTCCGAAGTGGGTATGGAGCTGACGGAAAGGTGGGAAATGCAGGCCACTGAAGCAAAGGTATTAAGAAAAATTAAAAATCTATGTAGACTACATATCTCGCTCCATGGAACTGCTGCAAAAATGTAAGGTCCTTGGAAGTGGGGACTTTGTTCACTGCTCTATCTACTGTGCTTAGAACAGTGCTTAGTATGTAGTGAATGCTGAGTGAATGAATGAATGAATGAAATACCCCAGCAGTAAGGACATTTGTGTGTGTGTGTGTGTGTGTGTGTGTATATATATACCTAAACAAACCAAGTACACACCCAGGGTACATACTCCTCACTCCTTGCCTTTACTCTCCTGCCCTCACCTACTCAGATAATAGTGTGATGACAGTTATGATTAGGAGCTTGCATTCTTTGGTCACTGGGGTGCCCTTAATTACTCTGCAGTCATACTTCTCTGCTTACATTAAAAAAAAAAAAAAATTATATTCCTCTAAGGTGGAATTGCAGTGACAGCTGATGGGGCTCCACTTTTAATCAGGATGGTCTTACATTTTACCCTCTACTGCTCCAATATTCAGTCACTGATTTTCTCCCCTTTGGATCATTGCTCCGTTGCTTTTATAGATAGCTTATTTTTACTTCTGTGTCCAAGAGAAAAATGGAGATACGATTAGATTTCCATTTCAGTTTTGCTTCAGGAACTAGCTAATGTTCTGGGAAGAGATGCTATGAGTATTAAGGGCAGATAATTCATAAAGAAATTTCCAAAGTGCCACCAGAAAACACATCTGCTTCAGCTGACATTTAACAAAGCTCTAGTAAAATGAGAAAGAAACTTTACTTTCGTTGCAATCATATCAGCATTTGGGATGTTAAATGTGCGTTTTTAAGGCAATACAAGATTGATTTTTTACCCTGAATTAGAAATCATTTTAAACCTTCAAGGGCATAGACATTATAGAATTTGCCAGAAGCCACAAAAGGGAGTAAAGACATTTAATTAGATAGCAAATGAGGTCAATGCTGGGGTGTAGTCCTGGGGTGAGCCAGGTAGCTTGGCTGACTTTCAGGGTATCACCCTTGCCTCTATTTCTGATCAGCCTTCTTGGAAATGTAAAATTGGTACTCTCAAACATGGACTAGCACAATTAATTCATCTCCTTTTGTAAAAGAGTTGGAAAAGCCCATTTGCAAGGTATTTTTGGCATGATGGTAAATGGCAACATGTTCTTTAAATCCGTAAGAAATTGGGAGTCTTCTAGATCAGGAGAAATAGAAATGTAACATGGGCCACATGTGCTATTTAAAATTTTCTAATATATATATACCCTTTTGCCATCGATTCCAACTCATAATGACCCTAGAGGACTGAGTAGAATTGTCCCATAGGGTTTTTCCAAGGAGCACCTAGTAGATTTAAACTGCCAACCTTTTGGTTAGCAGCTGAACTCTTAACAACTATGCCACCAGGTTTTCCAAATAGCCATATTAAAAAAGTAAAAAGAAACTGATTAAATTAATTACAATAATATATTTTATTTTATCCATAAATACCCAGAGCCGTCGAGTTGGTTCTGACTCATAGTGACCCTATAGGACAGAGTAGAACTGCCCCATTCAGTTTCCGAGGAGTGCCTGGTGGATTCAAACTGCCGACCTTTTGGTTAGCAGCCATAGCTCTTAACCACTATGCTACCAGGGTTTCCTATCCATATATATGATACAATTATTTAGGCACATATTCAGTATAAATATTATTAACTAGATAATTTGAATTTCCTTTTTCACACTAACTCTTTGAAATTCAGTTTAAGCCTTAGAGATAGCCTACTCCAATACTTTCATGTTGCAGAAGAGAAAATCAGGTCCAGGAGTTGCCAGTGTGTATTTTACACTTACAATACAGTAATGAGGGGAGGTATAATGATCTGCAACCCATTATAACAAACAATTCCAGTTAGGAAAGGTGGAATGTGGGTTCTGTTAGAGGAGAAAGTAATGCCTGAAATAACCTGGTAGCATTTGGGATATATTAGAGGTAACAGTGGACATAGTTTCACTTACTCACAGAACATGTTGGTCACACAATGATAGACATTGTATTGCATGTATAAAGCCTTCCAGAATTTACTGATGCTGACCTGCAAATAAATAATTGTAGGTTTCATTGCAGAGGTATAAACAAGGTTCTATGGGAGAACAGAGGAGAAAGTCCTATCTTTGGTTAGAAAGGGGAAGGAGGTATTTGAATTGAACCGTGAAGAAGGTACGTTTGACTAAGCAGACAAGGTGGGAAAATGTTGTCTCAGGCAAAGAGAAGAGCAAGTAATAATGGTGGCTCACATTTATAGCGCTTACATGTGCCAGGCACTGTTCTAAATTCTTTACAAATGTAATGTAATTTTATTCTCAAAAACAACCCTATTAAACATTTCTTCTAAATGCAATGGGAAGGAACTGGCCACTTCTGAACATGACATCCTTGACATTTTAAAGAAAGATCACTCTGGTTGCTGTGTAGAGACTAGACTGAAAAATGGGCAAGACTGGAAATGAGAAGGAAAGTTAGCAGGCAGCTTCATTGATCTAGGTTAGAAACGATGGAGTTTGGACAGGTAGCTACCAGAAGAATGTCCAGATTAGCTTTTATGATCTAAAAAAAAAAGTCAAGTCAACAGGGCTATACTGCATAGGGCTATAGAAGGAAGAAGGAAAAGCAGCAGATAAAAATCAATGCTGGTCAATGCATGTTAATAAATTGGGGGAAGAATCACTTAAATTCATCTTCTAAAATTTTGAGCTATGACTTATATTCTAGCAAAGGAGTCAAAAAAGAATGCACTGGTCTTTCTTGTTGCCCAAAGTCCATCTGAATAAAGGAATTTAAAAGAAATTAAAAACACTTATCTTGTGTTTTATGTGACTGCAATGAAGTTACTGCAGAAATAATGCATGTATTTTGTATTGCTCCCTCCACCAATTAGCAGTCTTATTTCTGTCACCATCATTTCACTGAGACAGCTTCTGCAAAGAGATATATAGGTTAGGATGCTTCCTGTTAAAAGTATCAGCAAATCTTATTTAAATAGGCTATAAAATTGAAAAGTTCAGAGGAACGACTTGATCCAGTGGCTTGCCAGTGTGACCAGTGACCTATCTTCTATTTGGCTTTCTGTCTCAAGATGGCTGCCAGTGATTCCCAAGGTGATTTGCTTCCTTGTTCACATCCAGAGCATCTGTGTTCCAGAATTTTCAATCAAATCCGAAGTTTCATTTGTTGTTGTTAGGTGCTGTGCTGTCTTAAATTTATGTGCCAAACTCTGAACTCATCACTTGTGTGAGAGAGAGAGGTCCTCTGGAGCGAGCTACGGGTGGGGTCAGTCTCACACAAATCATTTGGCTGAGAATGGGTGAAGGAGGGGACTGATTCCTCAGAGAAAATTTGGAATTCTTTTCCCAGAAGGCAGAAAAATAAAAACTGACCAGCGAATAGCAAGTGTTCCCCAATGCTCAAAACCAAATAATATTTTTCGATCTTCATCTTGCTTTCTCTCTGTACTATGGGACTCTGTTAAATGTTGCCTCTTCTTTGAAAGAATCTCTTTCTTCACTTAACTATACCGCTCACGTATTGGGTCACTACGAGTCAGAATCAACTGAACAGCAACAGGTTTGGTGTTTTTTTTTTTTTTTTTGGTATGACTACAATTCTCATTCTTCTTTGGTGGATTGTCCCCCTCTGTGTGCCCCATACATGTTGGCGCTTCTCTGGGCTCAGTTCTTAGACTTGCTCTCTCCTCAAGTGGGTTAACCTAACTCATAGATTCAACTATCACTGGTGTAGAGGTTCTTGATCTGGGTTTCCACAAACCCTTACAGGATCCAAGTGAGATTTCAGGGGGTTAACAAACTTTCCAGAAATTGTATATAGGGGAAAATCAATAAAATTAATTTTTCAAAATGGCTCAGGAGCAAAAAGTTTAAAAAGAACTCTTACCTATGTTTTATCTCCCTTCTAACCTTTCTTCTCACCTCTAACTCTGCCTTTTCTACTGTCTCCTTCTCCCTCCAGATACCCAGCAGTCACCTCAGTTCAGTGCAACAAACCTCCCTCCCACACCCTTTTTTTTTTTTTGAGACTATGGGCCAGCCACTTACTGTTTTAGATTCTGCAGGGTTAAGAAATGGCCCCTGCCCTCCAGTGGTTTGTATTGTTGAGGATCATACTGATTCGTTTTTAACTTAATATTTACTCCCTTAAGCCTCTTCTCTTATATTTATCATTTTATTGAAGGACCAGAATTTGACTTTTTGCCCAAGCTGGAAATCCAAGAGTCAGCCTAGCACATTAACTCTCAATAGGGCAGAGGGAGGGGGATTAGTCCCTCTAGATTATTCTGTCAATTGAATATTTGTATTTTACATGAAAACATAATGTTGTATTTGAAAAAACTTTTTTTTTTTTTTAATAATATAAACTTTAGTAATACAATCTGACAATGTATTTCCTGGTTAGCAGGCATAAAATTAAGAGAAATGTTTTTAAGGGTGCTGGAATGGGGCATGTCTCAACAGAGGGATACAGAAGAATTTTGTTGTAGGGCAGCATGAGGTTTTTATATTTATCAAAAAAGGATCATGGGTTTAAAAGTGAAGAAACACTCTCCTAGAATATTCCTTCCACCTCAAAGAACACATGTAATTTTCCACTAGAAGCTGTTTTTCCTATCTTCCAGGACTTTCTAAAGTTTACCTCCCACCATTCCATTTCTGTTGCTGCTGGCAGCATTGTTTCCCAGCTCTATGGCAGTATTTGCAGGTAGTACCCTTAACCTCCTCTGGAATCCAACCTCACTCTTTCTCTTCTCCTCCCTCTACCCTGTGCAGGGTTCCAAAAAGATCTTTTTTAACCAGAAATCTAACTGGGTCACTCCAGCATAAAATCATTTAGCGGTTTGTCATTCTCTACAGGAAAATATTCTTTTTTTTTTTTTTTTTTTTACCACAATGGATTGCTTTAAAGGCCTTTTATAATCTGACCTCTCCTTACCTTTCTAGCTAAATCCTCTCTCCTTCCTCATTTTAGGGACATTCTTGAACTTTTGAGATGTTGTCTTCAAAGGCAGCTGTGTGCTTTAAAACTTATCTCGATTGTTTTATCCTCTACCCATGACAGCATTTCCTATACTTGCAAGTATCAGTATGAGAAATCAAACACCCTCACAGCATAACCCTTCTCAATGGTGGTTTGGGAGCAATGCACTCATCTAGAGGGAGAATATTACTATCGATTCTTTGATTCGAAGAGGTCATCCCTGGGCACTCACCTTCTAACTATCCGGGTGTTCCCTTACTGTTTCTGATCTGCAGAGTGAGCACAGGACAAAGTTTTTTTTCTTTATTTAAAAACAAATTTCTGCATCCTGAAATTTAAAGTGGAACTATGGAATATTATAATTTAACTGACATAGGACTTTTTTTTTTTCCTTCTCATTAATCTTAAATTCTGGAGGGTTTACTGAAGTCTCATATCTCTTGATCTGACACTTTAAGTAAGAGCTAGGAACAGCCAAGAAGACTACAGCAGGGAGATAAGATGTAGATTAAAAGAACCATTAACTCACAATGGCATTAGAAGAAAGGTCATAAGTGTTAGAATTCAGTTTGGATGTGGTTCAAAGCACCAAGTAAAGTGGGAGGTGGAAGACTGTAAATAGTCTTTAGTGCCCTGGAACTCAACTTCTTCCCTTGGAACTGCAACAGAGGAATCTCATGGCTAAAGACTGGGTAATTTGTTAGCGACTCTCCTTGCCTTCATGAACCACTAAATTTCTGCTGCTTTTATTCAGAGAGACCAGATGTCTGGTGGTTAAAAGTGCATCCCTGAAGCCAGATTCCTAGGTTTAAATCCCAGTATCTTGACCTTACTGTGAGATCTCGGGTAGGTGCTTAACACTGTTATGACTCAGTTTACTCATCTTTAAAATGGGTATCACAGCACCTGGCTCATGCAGTGTTGAGAAGTTTAAATAGACAATGTGTGTCAGGTCTTCAGAACAACATTTCTCATACAAATATTGTTGTTGTTAGTTGCTATTGTATCAATTCCAACTCACAGAACCCCATGTGTGTAGAGTAGAACTTCTCCATAGAGTTGTCAAGGCTGTGACCTTTCAGAGGTAGATCTCCAGGCCTTTCTTTAAAGGCGCCTCTGGGTGGGTTTAGAATGGTCAGCCTTTAGGCTAGTAGTCAAGAGCTTACCCATTTGTGCCACTCATGGATAACACAAGTGCTCTGACTCACTGACCAAACCTATCGCTGTCAAGTGGATTCTGACCCATATTGGCTTTATGGTATTATTTTCTAATGAGAATTAATGGGGGCAGTGGTGGTTCAGTGGTAGATTTATCGCCTTCCATGCAGAAGACCTGAGTTTAACTCCTGGCCAAGGCACCACATATGCAGCTACCAACTGTCTGTGAATGGAAGCTTGCATGTTGCCATGAACAGGTTCCAGTGGAGCTTCCAGTCTAAGATGAAGTAGGAAGGAAAGCCTGGTGATCTACTTCTGAAAAGCAGCTAATGAAAGCCCTATGGATCCCAGTGGTCTGATCTGCAACGAGCAATTGGAATGGCCCAGGACTGGAGACTGTTTTGTTCCATTGTGCACGGGGTTGCCATGAGAGGGAGGTCAACGCCATGGCAGCTAACAACAATGAGAATTATGCCTTTTTAGGGGGCCTTGCCAAAGTGTTTTTTTTTTTTTTTTTTTGCCAATTATATTAAGCCCCAAGTGTGTGAGAGAAATAACAGTAGTAAACACTTACAAGAGTCATTGTGGTGTATCCTGCTGCAGATCTTTTTCATTTTTCTGGAGATACAGCAGGCCTTTTCAATCAAAAAACTCATTTCCTTTAGATCTGGCTTGTTTTCTTTGATAATTTCTTCACCTCCATTTTCTCTATTCACTCTGGAACTCCTACTCTTTGGATGTCGGACCCTCCTGGACTGTTACCTTGTGTTGTTTTTCTGCTCTTTGTCTTTTTCTATTACTTACTAGGAGATTTCTTCAATGTACCTTTTAAACATCTATTGATTTTAAAGCACTTTTAAAAATTATGTTTTTAATGTCCAAGAGCTGTTTCTCATTCACTTAATATTTGTTTCTCCTCCTCCTCCTTCCTCTTCTTCCCCATGAGTTCTTAATTTATGAATGAACTATCTCTGAGAATATTAAGGACAGTTTCTCTTTAATTGTACCTCACGTTCCCTGCATTATCTCCGCTTCCTCCAAGCATCCTCTCCCTAGCCTTTATTTTTATTTTTTTGTGTGTTTTGGTTTCTCTGTTTCGTAATAAAGGTTTCCCGTGAATATCTGTAGAGTCTCAAATCTCTGTTCTTATCTTAGAGTGAGGCACTATAAAATGCCAATTAGAAGTTTTGTGAGTGTGTGTGTGTGTGTGTATAATGGGAGGAGTGGTGTTTTTGAATGGTGAATTTCACCGAAGAGCAATTGGATCTGATCAAATATCAATGTCTTAGGTCTCTTGTTTGGGGTTGGTTATTTTCCCTAGAGAATAATGCTCCATTCTCACTGTCTGGGGGTATATGCCTGATTGTCAGCAAACTGGCAGATGAGCAGAGGAAGGAGTTAAGGAGTCTCGTCATTCTCAGTGTGGAATTTCTGTGAATGCCTTTGATTTTAGTACAGTGCCTCATCTTCACTCCTGAGTGGTAACTGATGCCTCCTTTCCTGAGGTTCGGCCCACTCATTGCTCTTCTCCTTTGTAGCACTTATATTTCCACTTTACCTGATCTGCAGTCAGCTACTTTGTATGCATCCTTTTTCTATTTTCCAAAATTTTGCTGATAAGATTTATCAACTATTGCCTCCGCTCCCTTTTTCTTTATCCTGTTATATGTATATTTGTATATATCTTTACTGTCATTCTGGCTGCGTTTTGGGTTTGCGTCCAATAAATACATGTGTTCAATTTGCCATGTTCCATGGACCCTCTGTTGACCTCTGTGGTGGACCACAGCCAAGTCTAGTGTAAGCCTGATGATGCAGTTAGGGGTATGTATGTAATCGTGGTCCGTGGAGAATTTCTTGTATGGTAAATGAGTGGACTAATGAGATGACGTAGCTCCTTCTGTGGCCTGAAAGCTTAAATGTCTGAGAACGTGGGACTCTGGCTTCTCTGATCCGGCAGATTCTTTCCACCAAACACGCTGAACTTGAGGACACCTCTTGAGGAACTAGTAGTGCATTGGGAGCAGATCCACTCGCTTGTACCCTTGATTTTGTGTGTATCATTCACCCTGCTAGTTTGAAGATTTGGTAGTCAGCCAAAGGGAAAGCAATCTTAAATTAAGCCTTCATTATTCTTCAGCTTTTTGGTCTCTGATCTAACTTAACCTCCCATTCCCAGGAAGAAGAATCGTCAGTGATATATTTGCTATATATTTTGTTCCCTTCTGCCTTTGTACATTCTGTTCCAATCTAATATTCAGCAAATTTATTAATTTTTATGTCTTGTCTCTGTCAACCAGAGTATAACCCCTTTGAGGGTAGGACTAGATTTTATTCATCATTGTATCCCCAGTGGCATACCTGGCACATAATAGAAGCTCACTATTTATTTGTTGAATAAATGAATATAACAATCAGTGACATGTCAGAGGTAATACACAAAATTAGCTCAGTTCTGCTTATTTCTGTATGAATGACTTGCAGAAAAATCCATATTGATTCTTATTAGGAAAACAAATACTTCTCCAAGATTGCATGGCCTTCTTTGATTCCTTTCTCTTATTAAGAATTAAAGGGCTCCTTTCTGTTTCTTTGACAGCATTTGGTTTCTATGTCTATATTAATAATTATTTTATTCTGCTTGCTGTACAGTTAGCCACCCAGCTGTTTTCATAAGTAATAAGCTACTGAGGACAGAGGTTGTGCCAATGGTTTCTGCCTTGCTGTAGTGCTAAGCCCAAAGAACAGATACAAGGAGCTCAATCAATGTTTGCAAAATTAAATTGAATTGTCCTGAATCATCACATACACAAAGGTAGGCTATCTGCTGATGAGGGCGTAGGGCTACCACTGAGTAAGGGAAGAAAATTAGCAGGGATTTGCTGTTTGCTCTGAGTCACTTCACTGCTGGAAATTGATCGACTGAAGTTTTAACTTATTGAGCAGACTCTGACATTATACTCCACTCTATTCCTTACCTCATCTCCCACAGAGAACCCTTTCTACAGTCCCAAATTACAAGGTTTTGTCACTTAAGTCAGCAATATGTCAAAGTAGCTTGTAAAAAAATTCAATAGCTGGTCCCCACCAAAGCAGTCAATAATTTGAATAAGTTTAGGATTATTATTCTGGCACATATTCTCAGATCTACACAGAATTATTTTAGGACAATATATATGGGGCAAATTTGATATTTTTTCTCCTATTTCCCCTCAAAATCAAAAAAAAAAAAAACAAGCCCGTTACCATCAAGTTGATTCCAACTTATAGCGACCCTAAAGGACAGAGTAGAACTGCCCATAAGATTTCCAAGGAGCACCTGGTGGATTCAAACTGCTGACCTTTTGGTTAATATCTGCAGCTCTTAACCACTATACTACAAAAAGGAGGGAGCAAAACGTGTGAAGCTATTGCTGCTGATTCCTTGAAGGTGTTGAATGGCAAAGAGGTTAAAATGACTCTAGAATTCTGACATGATCAGTACACACGCATATAGATACTCTGCCAAATTGATGGCGTGAATCAACTTTCAAGTGCAGTGTAACACACTCCATGGGGCTTAACACAGAGCCTAGTAGCTTCGACAGATGTTTCTGGAAAAATGTTATTAAGCTCCTTCATACATTTGGAAAGTGTATTTATCTTAATCATTGTAATCAAAACTTCCAAAGGCATGTGTGTAGGTGCTTAAAATAATACAAATGCCACATATATGATACAAATCACTGAGCAGTGAAAATGGTTTTCCAAACTGCAAATAGCCAGGATAACAAATACATTTCATGCTGAAAATTTGGGTCACTTTTATACCAAGCAGTTATTTAATGGTGACAATAAAAAAAAAAAAAAATTTAATTTAAATATGGGGGTCTAAGTTTTGATCAAATTTCTGAAAATAGTCAATAGCATAACCTTTAAAGTACTGATAAGGAAAACATATATATATATATACACTATGAATTCTGGATCAGGGTATGAACAGCTCTAAAAAATCAGGAACAAATAGTATTCTGATGATTCCTAAATTGAATACTTAAATTTAAAGGCTCTTGGAAGCTTTGGCATCGAAAGATGTAGGACAATACAGGTCAAAACTCTGTAGGGAAGTCAGTAAGCCACTTGGGCAAGAAGTAGATGAAGTGAGAGCAACCAGATGCCATGATCTTAAGACTGTAAATGCCATATTGGTACTAGACTATGCTCGTGTGCTCTCATCTGGGAAACTTTCCCTTCTTTTTTAAGACTGTGTGTTCCCTCCTCTGCCTGACTATGCTATGCGAATTGGTGCAGATCACTTGGATCCTCGGCTAACTCCTTCCTGTATTTGCTCATCCCAGTTGTGTTTTCAACTCCGTCTTGGTTACTTGACTCGCATCATGATTGCTTGCTTTATTTGGTGGATTTCCCTGGGATTATACATTAATTCCATGGAGTCTTTGGGACTTATGAGGACAGGTCTAAAATCCTTTACTGTGTGGTCCAAAGGTAGCTGAATTCTTTATTTTGCCATGGAGGATTATGTAGTAATTTGATTAAGTATGAAGTAAGGACAAAGCTGTATTATCTGGGGGATTTAGCCAGATAAAAGGCAATATTCTTCCTGAGTAATTTTAATTCTCAATAATATAGAATGAAAAATAATTTTGATGTCTCCCAGGACTCTGACTCTTGAGCTGTGAAAATTGATGGAAAATAAGGGTGTTTTACAACTCTCAGTTTCTTAATAGCAAAATCAACAAACTACTCTTCATCTTCATTTTCCTTTATATTCCCTAGGGTTGGCCTCCACTTTTTTTTTTTTCTTTTTTAAATGAAACTTCACTTTCTTAATTTCCCTCCTCTCTCTCTGCCTTCCTCTCCCTGCCTCTTTCACGATCCCACTACTCTTCAGCTCTCAGGGGAAGGACCTGGTAATCTACTCCCATAAAGATTATAGCCTAGAAAGCCCTGTGGGACAGTTCTCCTCTGCCACATGGGATTGCTATGAGCCGGAATCAACTTGTTGGGACCTAACAACACAGCAACTACTCTTCAAATATGGTCATTACCCATGGTTCCCTTCCTTGTTCTTTCTCTCTGGTATGTTTATCCTTTGCTCATCTTATCCACTCCTTAAGCTTCTACGCCCTTCTTGTGATAACACATCTCTAATATTTTTAGCCCTTTCAAAAGTTCCAAGCACATATTTCCACTGCTTACCAATCATCCTTATGGCTAAATCCAGCTGTATTTTAAAATGCAGTATTCCCTTACGGATTCAACATTGTCTCCCTAAAAGAATCGCCAGCTTCCTCAGTCATTTTCATCATACTCGCTTTTTCGGCCCTTCTATGAAAGAAGTAACTTCTACCAACTTTATCTGCACAACCACACTCACATGTTTTCTACTTTTGTTTGAGCATCAATGTCTTTATCTACTATTTGTTTGCCAGTTCAGACAGGAAAGAGGATGAACGCGTCTTTTTTTCTCTTTATTTATCACCTTCTTTGCTTTTTACCTGGGGTATTCTAGTGGAATTCTAACAGATCTTCCTGCTCCCACTGTTTTGCCCTTCCAATTTATACTATATATGTCTATCAGATTACTCTTCTTAATGAACAGTTTTGATCAATCACTATTGCCCGGTTAAATCCAAAGCAGTTAAGACATTCCTTATAACCAAATGTGATCCTACATTTACTCCATCTGTAGTTACAAAATACTTTAAAATGATATTTCTAAAAGGCAATTTTTAACATTTTGCTGTAATTTTTTAAAATGTAGATAATGATATACATAATAGGGAGTCCTGGGGTGGTACTAATGGTTAAGTTGCTTGGATGCTAACAGAGGGGTTGGAGGCTTGAGGTTCGAATCGACTCAAAGGTCTTAGGAAAAAAGGCCTGGTGATCTCCTTCTGAAAAATCAGACATTGAAAACTCTATGGAACTCAGTTCTACTTTGATACACATGGGTCACCATGAGTCAGAATTGACTTGATAATAACTTATTTTTGGTTTTGTATATAACAGATGGACAATATCTTACTCTTAGAGCCAAAATTCTAGTGTTCATAGTTTACAAAACTAGTTAAGTAACTCCCCTTATGGAATTAAATCTTAGCAAGGCTTATTTCTTTTTGGGCTACTATAGGTATGCCCATACTTGGTAAGAATGCAGTTTATTAATTAATAGATAGAACTCAAGCATTTTAACAACCCAGATGATCAATTTTTTTTTTCATATAGTGCTACTTTCCTAGATTTCCTTGCAACAACAAACATATTAAATCATAAAATATGTTGCTCCATTTTTAGTAAAATAATCTATTTTGTTTATACATATATATATTTTTTTCTTGCAGAAGTAATGTTTGTTGTTAAAATTCTAATAATATAGAAGTGTGGAAAGTCAAATGTGAAAGTCTCCCCCTCTCCAATTTCACAGCACATTATTAATAATTTGATTTGAATTCTTTTAGCTTTTTCCTACACACATACAAGCATTTGAAATAGATGAGATTTATGTTATTTTCATAACAGAATAAGGAAATCCTTCTAAAGACATAGTCAGCACTCTGCCTAGACCCCTTTGGACCAGTTTTGGTCCTATCCCTAGCTTCTCTTCATGTTACTGGAGAGCTGAACTTGGGCTCCTGGGGCAGCTTTGCAGGCACACCAAAAATAAATAAATAAATAAATCCATTGCCAAGTTGATTCTGATTCATAGTTACCCTGCAGAACAGAGCTGAACTGCCTCATAGCTTTTCCAAGGCTGTAAATCTTTAAGGAAGCTGACTGCCACATCTTTCTCCTGTAGAGTAGCTGGTGGGTTCAAACCACCAACCTTTCGGTTAGCAGCTGAACACTTAACCTTTGTGCAACTAGGGCTCCTTAGTAGGCACACAGAGGGATGGAAGTGTCTGAAAGTTGACTTCTCACTGGATGATGCCATGGTCAATGACCATGACATGTGAGTAACTCATCTCCAGAACTTCTGCTGGGATCAGGCTGAGGCTGGAACTTTAACTCAAATCATACACTTGTTTGACTTCCTCTTCTCTGTCCAATGTGCCCCACTTCCTACTGATTTCTTCAGGAGCACTTCTTTAATAAGTTACTTACACGTAAATTCTCATCTCAGGGTCTGCTGCTAGGTAGCCCAGCCTAAGACAACCAGATAGGTTAAATCAAGCTTTCTCCTTTATCAATCATGACTGTTGTTGTTGTTAGGAGCTGTCATGTTGGTTCCAACTCAGAATGGCACTATGTACAACAGAACAAAACACTGCCTGGTCCTGTGCCATCCTCACAATTGTTGTTATGCTTGAGTCCATTGTTGTAGCTGCCATGTCAATCCATCTCACTGAGAGTCTTCCTCTCTTTTGTTGACCTTCTCTTCCACCAAGCATGATGTCCTTCTTCAGGGACTGATCTCTCCAGATAACTATGGTTATTAAGCATTTATTCTTACAGGACTCTTTCCTAGGCTGTTTGTTAAATATCTTCATGTGTTTTATGTCCTTACTTTCAAATGTGAAAAAAATGCTATTGACTTATAATGTTTTCTTTTTGCTGCTTTTAGAAAAGTGGTGATAAAATTGCAAATGTGCATTAGCATTCTCTCTCACATATTAAGTAAATATACCACAAGAACAGTAGTAAAGCGTATAAAAAACTGAACAAGACTGACATATGTGGCATAGAATTTGTGACTCTATCTCAACAACTTGCTTCTCTAATCAAATAGCCTCATACCTTATGTAGGGCCAATGAAATTTAACCATCAGAAATTAGGTTATTTTGAGGTGATTGCTCCTTGCAGCACGGTTCACAATAGCCAAAGGGTAGGAACAACCCAAATGTCCATCATCAGATGAATTAAAAAAAAAAAAAAGAAATGCAGTATGTATTACAATGGAATATTACCCTGTCATAAAGAAAAATGAAATCTTGATACATACCACAACATGGATGAACCTTAAAAACATGCTGAGTGAAGTCAATCACAAAAATACAAATATTGTGTGATCTCACTAATATGAAACACAGGATAAGCAAATGTATAGAGATCAGAGTTTAACAGGGGTGGAAGGGAAAGAGAAAGAGGGGAATCTTGGTTTAGCTAGAGCTGAGTTTCTGTTTATGGGAATGGAACGTACGGCAATGAATGGTGGTGGTAGTTGCAATAACATAATTGATATAATTGGTTCTGTTGAAATGTATGAGTGAAAAATGTTGAACGGCAAATGTTGTGTTACCTATATTTTTACAAGAGCAAAACAAAAAAGAAATTAGGTTAAAGTTTGTCTAGACCCTAAAAATATAAAAGAAAAAATTTAAATGATGATAATGGTTAAGAGTCAGCATCAGACATAATGTATAGACGCACAACTGTTTTGCTCTCTGACTTTTATTAAAACAAACAAACAAGCAAATAAAGCATTCCTGGCTGTCAAGGTCCTTCAACTGCTTGCAATCCTGAAGAAGGCAAGTTTACAAAAGAAGGCAGCTTAAAGACAGCACATGATACTCTGCAGATTCACACGGTCCATATTGTAGGCATTTAGAGAAAATAATAATCATCCTGTACTAAACTCATCAGAAAAATCTTCACTGAATGGTTGAAATTGGAATTGAGTCTAGAAAGTTGTAGTGCCAAGGTAGTGGAAAGACGGGCATTCTGAGTATTAAAGAAGTGCTAAACACAGAATGAGAACATTTGGTTAATGGGTGTCAAAAGAAACTAAGTCAATAGTAAAATGAATCTATTGGATGAGGTTTACTGGGGAGAAGATTGATGAATTGGGTAGCACCAATTCCAATTTCAAAAATGGGAAGGTACTTCTTCGAGTATCAGCAGTGACTGGATTTTATTGACAAAACCTGGATGCAAAAAGCTTATTTCTGAATGATTTATACAATTTACTATTGAAGCACAATAAAATTGAAGGATTTCATTGGTCAATGAGGATAGCTTGATTTACAGGAAAGCTAGATTTCAGTTTTGGTAAAGACAAGTCTTAAAAGCCTTGTCCCCTCAAACTTGGGCACCTTTTTGTCAACCAGATGACTCAGTTTTTATTCCACTTACCATGGCGCAAGGAGGAATTTTTTTAAGGAGGCAATAAGGGGAACAGTTGGATTAAAGCAGAAGATTTGGGTTCAAAAATCATATTTTACTGTAATTTTATATGGTTGAATAGACAAGGTGAGGCCAGATAATGGAAAATCTTGAATGCTGGGAAGACAACAGTGAAAGATGATAGATTTTTAAGCAATGGCATGATATTAGAGGTTTTTTGAAGACCAATTTAGCTGTGGTTTACTGAATTATTGTAGAGACAGATAGAGGATGAAGATCTGTTGGAATCCTACTGCAAATATGTATAAAGGCCTAGATCTGAAGGAATGACAAGGTAGGGGTGAACACTATTACTTCTACCAGTGGCCAATGAGTCAATTCGGACTCAAAACAGCTCCATGTGTTACAGAGTAGGACTGCGCTCCATAGAGTTTTAGATGGCTGATTTTTCAGTGGTAGATTGACAGTTTTATTTTGAGGCACCTCTGGGTGGACTCAAACATCCAACCTTTTGGTTAACAGCCAAGAGTATTAACCATTTGAACTACCCAGAGGCTTCAGGGATGAACACTAAAGACCATGAAAAGAAAATGCTGGCAGAATTTGGTAGTTGTTTACTAGGGGAGGGAACTGTAAGATGAGTCTAAGGTTTAAGCTTGAGTGATTTGGGAAATGTAATGCAAGAAAGAATGGAGTTGCAACCAAGAAAAGTTTGTTTGGGTGGGAACGTGCCTTAGTTTGATTTTTAAACACCTGTAACTAAAGCAGAATGTTCTGGCGGAAAAGTCCTATTGGATTTCTGTTTCTTGGAAGTATGGGACTAAAGCCTGGCTGAAAAATTAGTATTGGAGATGCAAAATTCGGAGTGATTAAGGTAGAAGGAATTTCAGCAATAGGAGTGGATATATTCCTAAGAATGAGGATATGGAGAGAAAATAGCTGAAGTTGGAGAATTAAGCCCTGTCTATTAACAGCTCACTTGAGTTATGCATAGAGATTTCATTATACCTGAATGAAAATTGGAAGGTACATACTAATTTGCTCAAAAAACATTATCTGTTGTGTTAAGTTAAACACTAGACTAAGCGGGAAATAGAACCTACTTCTCCAGGACTCTGCTGTCTCCTCCCATTTTGCTTTGGCTCTTTAGAATTCCCTCATTCCTCCTTGGGAAATGTGCAGCGTGAAATGCAGAGGGATGAAGGGAAAGGAAATCTGTATTTCCTCCTCCTCTCCAGCCCCATCCCCATATTCTGTTTTCTACTGAATTGGGCCTGGTAAGAATCCTCATCGTATTCATGTTTCATAAGTTAAAACCTGAGATCCTTCTGCAAAGGTGTAGTATGTGACTGCAGTTGATATTTAAACTCACCATCTTTTTTTTTTTTTTTAATCTGATGACTAAAGATAGCCTCCCTGCTTTTGCTTCACAGAGACCTAGTGAAGAATAATGAGAAAAACTTGGGAAGGCCCAAGGGATGCATATCTATGGGTGTTTCACAGTACACTTACGTGGCTTATCGTCTTTAGTTCCAGTAAAAATAGCCCGATGGGGATACATTCAAAGTCTACTGAATCTGATGTTAATACGCGACTCTTGATTTTGCAAAGGAACGTGCTTTTGAACTCTCTAGGACTCAAATATTTTATGAATATGGTCATGATGATAATGATGCTAATAACTGTAAATAATAATCCTGTTAGAAATTTGTCTCCCTGGTGATGCAATTGTTCTCATACTATTCTCCTAAATTTTAATTAGAACATGTTTCTTTAAATTGTAGAGAGACAATGATAAGACAATACATATTGAGGCTATCTCCATTTTGTACTCTCTTGGTTCCAACCATTGTGTTATTGGCTATCTTCCCTTAATGTTCCAAACCAGGCTGACTTTCAAAAAGAAAATTTCCCAGCAAGTGCTTGGGTACAAACAGAAATGGGTAACTGGTAAGCCTCCTGTTGTAATTTCCATTGTAATTTTAGTACAACCCTCTGAGAAAAGTTGTACCATATGAAAGAATACAGTGACCCACAGAGAAATTTCAAAAAAATTAGACCACTCTGTTATAGCAAAGCCTTTTCAATCCTATAATCAGTGCCCATTTAAAAAGAACAAGTGCACAATTCAGATTGTCACTCAAGGACTAAAAGACTAGGAGATGATTTTAGATTTGTAGTGTTTCCCGATAAATTATATAATAATAACCTTAAAAATCTGATGCAATTTTTTTTTTTTTTTTACTTTTTTTGGAGAAGAGCATAGTGAATCAAAGAATTCCAGCTGTTGATAAAGTGTAGAAAAAGCTTAGCATATTGAAGAACAGCTACATTTTGGCCCTTTCGTTCAAATATTCTGCACTGACAAAGACATTCTGTGTTATGAAGGAGACGCCCAGGGAAAATAGAAAGAGCCTGAGCTTACGAGTCAGCTCTGGATTTAAATTCCCACTCGTCTGCTTACTGACTTTGTGGCCTTGAACAAAAAATTTAATTTGATTTTTCTTTTTATTTCTTTATCTGTAAGATGAGGAACACTAGTGACTACTTAATATGGTTTATGAGACTAAATGTGATTGGCATATAGTAGCTGCCTAGTTAAAAAGATAGTTTTCCTCTACTTAAAAAGGTAGTTTTCCTCTACTTAGAGGCATAAAAGTCCATATGACCTCACTGTGTGATTTTTTTCTCTTGATGGCTTTCCGTTCTAGAACCTCAGCTAGTGAAACCATCTAAGGATAAAAGAGCTAGATAAAGAACCACTTTGTTTTGTCTGAATTCAAATAGTTGTAACATGACATAGCAAATATGCATTGTATTTTGGTGAATTGATCTTCAAAAAGATAATGGAAAAACACAAACTGATAAAAAGTCTCACAATATATCTACTTAGTTTTCAAGGTGGATGTTGAGTTGTCCATAGGAAATATTCTGATGTTGAGAATTTTGGTGGGAGCCATCCAATTCTTGATAGATTTACAGATAGATACCTAGAAAAAGAACTTAACACAGTGGCACTCAACAGGTTATTCTCCTCCTAGTCTCATACCCCTCCCCTCATCCTTTCAGACTAACTACATTTCACATTCGAGAAAGAGTATTTCTCTTTGCAATCCTCCCTTTCCTTTATTGCATAGCTTATACATGGCAAGGTGTTAGCTTTATCAAGAACAACTTCAAGAAAAACAAATAGGGAATGAAAATGCTATGTTGTACCTTGTATTATGGTCATAGGTTTTTTTTTCCATTTCCTTGTTGGAAGGGAAGTATATCTTATTCAGCTTTTTAAATTCTGTAGCAAATCAGATGACAAGTGGGAGAGCAAAATTTCATCTTATGTGATTTAGGTAGGTTCTTATTTTCATTGTAAGTTAGAGACTGTTAGGTGCTGAGACTGCCTGGTGCTATACCTATAGCATCTATACCTATACCATCTGTCTTAGTCATCTAGTGCTGCTATAACAAAAATACCACAAGCAGATGGCTTTAACAAAGAGAAATATATTTTCTCACAGTCCAGTAGCCAAGAAGTCCAAATTCAGGGCATTAGCTCCAGGGGAAGCCTTCCTCTTTCTGTTGCTTCTGGAGGGAGGTCCTTCTCATCAATCTTCCCCTGGGCTTGAAGCTTCTCTGCACAGGAATTCCAAGTTCAAAGGACACGGTGGCGCTCTGCTCCCAGACTTCTTTCTTGGTGGTATGAGATCTACCCATTCTGCTCACTTCCCTTTCCTTTTATCTCTAGTAAGATAGAAGGTGGTGCAGGTCACATTCCAGGGAGACTCCTTTTACATTGGATCAGGGATGTGACCTTAGTAAGAGTGTTACAATCCCACCCTAATCCTCTTTAACATAAAATTACAATCACAAAATAGAGGACAACCACAGGATACTGGAAATCATGGCCTAATCAAGTCAACGTATTTTTTTGGGGGACACAATTCAATCCATAACACGATCTATATCTAAACCTATATGCATATTATTGTTGTTACATTGTTGGGAGACTGATTTAGGTATAAAATATAACAGAAAAAGCATTAATGTCTAGTCAGGTATCTAAGTGCTTTTCTTGCCTTGTTACTAAATAACAAGTACAACTGATCTTTATCTCTTTGTGTCTGAATTGCCTCGTTGGTACTAGGTCAGTGATTCTCAAATGCTGGTCCTTGAATGTGAACTGACTTTAGAATCACCTTGGGTGTATGTTTAAAATATGCATTCTGGAGCCTTAGCTCAGTCTTCTGAATCTCTGGGCATAGAGTCAGAAATCTATGGTTAACAAGTTCCACAGGTGAATTCGGCACCACTGGAGTCTCTTATACTTTGCAACACTTGGGGTCGCCATTTAAAAAAAAAATTTAAATTAAAAAATTTTTGAGTCTTTTAGTGTCTTTTCTGCTTGCAGATTCTAAGTACTAAGGTGGTTATTTTTCCAACATCCAAGGGCTGGTAGACCTCTTCTAGAAGTGGTTCAGGACAACCTGGGCCATAGGAGGAGGTTAGTAAAACATAATTTTATGTACCAAGTAATTTGATTTCATTGTTTGAGCTGAATTCTCTCTTTGGGTGGCCTCCAACTGTCTCAAATACCAATTCTTCCTCTGTTCTTAAGAGAGATAAATTAGCTTTAAAAATTGTTGCTTGAAGTTTTTTTTTTACATACATATCATGAACACGGACAGTGTATAGAAGCCTTCACAATTGATTGTATCCTTCCTAGTAATGATAAAAAAAAAAAAAAGGCTTTATTTATCATTTGGCCCAATTATATACACATGTGAACAGTTGCTTTTAAATTGTTTTTGGTTGGAAATGGCTCTGTTTAATTACGTAACAGATCCTATCCTATTACTACTGACATGCTAAGGTATTAACTTTTTTTAAGCCTTCAATATGAAAGGAACACATGCTCACTGTAGAATATTTAGAAAGTACAGAAAATTTTAAGGAGATAAGTTGAAATGATTCATAATCCTACTACTCAAAAATAATATCCAGTGTTCGATGCAAAACTTTTTTCTAGTTACAGGCATACACACATACACAAAAAATAACTATCTGGGAAATTTTCCAAATATATTACTTTAACCCTTCTTCCTTCAGTTAACATTTTTATTTCCTCACGCTATTCAATGTTCTTCAGAAACAAATATTATTTTAATGGTTGTATACTATTTCCACAATATGAATAGACCAGGATATGGAGGATCATTTTAATTTTTATTTGTAGATTGTTTCTAATTTATTGCTGTTTATAAGCAAGCTAAAATGAACATTTTTAGAAATTTTTTTTTGTTTGAATTTCTCACTATTTTCTTGGCATAGCCACCTAGACAAGAGTTACTAACTCTAATGGTCTGAAATTGTAAAGGTTCTAGATATGTAGCAAAATTTATTTTTCAGAGAGATTAAAAAATCAACGCCAAAACTGTATGGGGCCAGGATTGTTCATTTCTCATAATACTCTTCTTTAATAGTGGTCTTATCATTTTAAAATGTATTTGCTAATTGAAATTCTTGTTTTTAACTTGCTTTTCTTTAAATATTAGTAAGGTTAAATATTTTCCTTAGGTTCTTTAGTCAATTATATTTCTTCTACTGTAAATTGTTTTATCATTCTTTTCCCATCTTTTTTATTCAAATGTTAATGTTTTTACTTATTGATTTTAAGTGCTTCCTCTATATTAATTTTATTGACCTTTAATGTTATATTGTTGGCAAATATTTTCTGGTTTGTTCTTAGATTTTTAATTGTGACTGCCTGGTCCTCAACAATGCCTGAGCCCATTGTTGTAGGCCACTGTGTCAGTCCATCCCATTGAGGGTCTTCCTTCTTTTCTGCTGACCCTCTACTTTACCAAATATGATGTCCTTCTCCAGGGACTGGTCTCTTCTGATAACTTGTCCAAAGTACCTGAGACAAAGTCTCGCTGTTCTGACTGTACTTCTTTCAAGACAGGTTTTTTTGTTCTTCTGAAAGTCTGTAGTAAATTCAATGTTCTTCACCAATACCATAATTCAAAGGTTTCAAATTCTTCTTCGAGCTTCCTTATTCATTGTTCAGCTTTCACATGCGTATGAGGCAATTGAAAACACCATCACGTGCACCTTAGTCCCCAAAGTGACGCCTTTGCTTTTTAACCCTTAAAAGAGGTCTTTTGCAGCAGATTTGCCCAATGCAGTGTGTTGTTGGATTTCTTGACTGCTGCTTCAATGGGTGTTAATTGTGAATTCAAGTAAAATGAAATCCTTGACAGCTTCAGTCTTTTCTCTGTTTATCATGATGTTGCTTACTGGTCCTGTTGTGAGGATTTTTGTTTTCTTTATGTTGAGTTGCGATCCATACTGAAGAAAATATAATGTGACTATCCTATAAATAAAGACTTATCCATGATGAACAGAGGTAGACAGTGTGGATAGTGCAGATCTTTTTTGTATTTTAAATATGTTCGTTTGATTCACATCTTGGCTATTTACAAACATATGCCTTATAGAGCTAGATGAGTCTTCATGGATTGTCTCTTATCTTCTCCTCCCCCCATTTGTCTGGTGAGAAGATCAAGGGCATAGTAAGGGGATGTCATATCTTTACATGTCAAGTATTCTTTTGTGTTCCACTTTGCAACATTATGAAAATTTTACACCAACATTTAAAAAGAGACATTATGTCATTCCTCCAATCATGAACCTAATAAAAATTCTGATTCATGGGTTCCACCATGAACCTATTGAATCAGAATCTCTGGAGCTAGAACCTGAAATTGGCATTTTAACAAGTATCTCTGGTGAATTTTAAGCATGTAGTTTAAGAACTATTGATGCTAGAGGTTCAGATGATCAGTGGTGAGTTTTTCGCTCTGATGGCATCTTCAACTTTTTTCCCCTCAGTGCTCAGGTACTCAAGTTGCAGAACATTAGATTCTACTCTTTATATTTGGTTTATAAAATTTCTTAAGTATGTGCTGTGAATCTCTAACTAGATTTAAACTTATTCAAGGCAGGAGGTGTAATACCACCCCCCTTTTTAAAAAAAAATTCCATCAGACATTTTGCATAATGCTGTAAAAGTTATTGACTCACAAATATTCAAAGTGTCAAGGGAATTGAGGCATCCTAATATTTTAAAAATACATGACTGCTTCATATTAGGAAACAGAGGCAGAGAGCTTTAAACATACAAAATTTAAAAGTTTGCAAGGTTTCATTGTTTCTGAGTCATTGTTTTTTTTTTTTTTTTGGGCTTCTGAATGGTGAACCTTGACCAATATTACTCCAATGATATTTTAAAAAAGTATTTTTATAAGAAATTTTGGTGGTACCCTTTTGTAGCCAGCGCAAGAGACATTAAATAATAAATTATTTTATTTAATTCGACAAAAATTTATCAAGAAGAGTACCTAATCAAATCATAAGGATGCAATTTTTTTTTTTTTTTAATTTAATCTACAGAGTACCTGCTCTGTGCTTTGAACTATGGATCTAGTGCAGCAGGATGGAGCACAATCCTTGTCCTTAAAAAACTTATTATACTTTATTTGCACTTAATTTTTGGTATTGCTTTATATATGTTTCCATATAATTTTATTCTCTATAATTATATCTAACTTAATTATATTTCTGAAACATTTGCGTTGCTCTTGCCTGCTTTAATAATACTATTGCTGATTTAAAGTTTTATATAATTTATGATCTTTTCAAAGCATGTTTACATACATTGTCTTAAAAGAGCTGCAAGATAAATATTATAAAATGAAGTTTTTTGGTATATCAGTAATAACCACTTAGAAATAGAAATTACAAAACATATTCCCTTCACTATAGTGACAAAAGCTATGAAATTCTTAGGAATAAAGTCATAAAAAATATACAGGACCTATATAAAAATAAAGTCTTATTTAAAGACACAAAATAATATCTGAACAAATGGAAAGATATGCCACATTTCCAGATGAGAAGAGTTAAAATTTTAAAAACATCCATTCCCTCAAAATTAATATGTAAATTTACTACAATGACAATTAAAATCCGAGAGTGTACTTTTGGGGAAAGGGAAGATTTGACAAGATGGTTTAAATATTAATATTGCAAAATACATATTTAGAATAAACATCAAAATTAAGAAAACAAGAATAGTGAAGGGGATTAAACATAATAGATAATAAAACATAGTATAAAGCTACCATAATCCAAAAGGGAAGGCACTAGCATAGATATTAACAAATTGATCAGCTTGCAGAAAAAGGACACATTGTATTTAAATAAATGGGAAAAAGATAGTGTTGTTCATAAATGCTGCTAGTAAAACTGGTTTTCCATGAGGAAGGAAAAAAATTAGGCCCTTGTCTTTCACCATATAAATTCCAGATTGATTAAATAATTACATGTGAAAATGGAACAAGAAAATATAAGAGGAAACATATAAAAATCAATAGTCGAAACAATATTTGCAACACAAATGACAGTTAAAGTGCTTTTATCTATAACAAAACATGAGCTTTTGCAAACTGGTGAGAATAAGACAAACATCTCAAAGGAAAGTGGACATAGAATTTAAATAGATAATTCACAGAAGAACGAACTCGGATGGTCGATATAAATAAACAGATGTTCTTTTTTTTTTTTTTAACTAGTCAGGGAAATGCAAATTAAACGTGAAATAAGTCTTTTACACATCAGTTTGAAAATCTTAAAGGGAGAACACATCTACTACAGGTGGAAATTTGGGGAACAGGATATTCTCATACATGGTTAGTGGAATATACTTTTCCTATTTGGGGAGAAGCAATCTGGTGATACTTTTTTAAAATAAAAGATATGTATACGGTTTGACTCAACAGTTACATTTTTGTGATTTTTTTTTTTTTATGCCATAGAAGTAAAAGCCACCAGTACATAAAGGTGTTTATTGGCGCTCTGTTTGTAGTGGCACAAGAATGAAACACCAAGTGAATAACCATTACTAGAAAAATGGGTGAATTTCTCTATTATGTTAACTCTCGTTTACCCATAACACAAGATTCTGAATTAGACCTATACCACGTAACCTGGAAGGATTTACATCATGTGTTGTTAAGTGAAAAGAGCCCTGGTCGCACAACAGTTAAATGCTCGTCTACTGTGATGGTTAAGACTGTGTCAACTTGGCTGGGTCATGATTCTCAGTTGTTTGGCAGTCGTATGACGTTGTGATCATTTCCATGATGAGCTCTGATGTAATGTGATCACCTCCATGATGGGATCTAATGTGAATAACCAATCAGCTGAAAGGGATTTTCCTTAGGTCTGTTGCCTGCATCCAAGTGGACATTCTGGCAAGGCTCATGGGCTTTTGGTTGCTCTGAATTCTGTAGCTGGCTCCTGTTTGTCTGGCCTCCGGTTCTTGGGACTTGAGCTAGAAGGTTACCTGCGATCTCGCCTGCCAATTTTGGGATTCACTGATGTTTGAAGCCTGTGAGCAAGGGAGCTGCTTTCTAACCTGCCGATCTTCGGTTCACCAGCTCCTGCGGCTACGTGAATCAGAAGCCTCTCTCCTGACCCATGGACTTGGGATGTTCCAGCCTCTACAACAATGTGAGCTGTTTCCTTGGTATAGATCTCTCTGCAGTGGGTTATATGTATATTTATATGCTTCACTGGTTTTGCTTCTCTAGAGAGCCCGGGCCTAAAACAGCAGTTAACCAAAAGGTCACAGGTTTGAACCTAGTAGGAACTCTGCTGGATGAAAGACCTGGCAATCTGCTCCTGTAAGGATTGTTTTTGTTGATGTTATATGCTTTCGAGTTGGTTCCAACTCATAGCAGCTCTATGCATAACAGAACAAAACAGTGCCCAGTCCTGCACCATTCTCATGATAGTTGTTAGGCTTGAGCCCATTGTTGCAACCACTGTGTCAATCTGTCTCGTTGAAGGTCTTCCTCTTTTTCACAGACACTCTCCTCTACCAAACATGATGTCCATCTCCAGAGACTGGTCCCTTCTGATAACATGTCCAAAGTATGGTGAGATGAAGTCTCACCATCCTTACTTCTAATGAGCATCCTGGCTGTACATTTTCCAAGATAGATTTGTTCATTCTTTTGGCAGTCCATGGAACATTCAATATTCTTTGCCAACACCATAATTCAAAGGCATCAATTCTTCTTTGGTCTTCCTTATCCATTGTCCAGATTTCAAATGCATATGAGGTGACTAAAAACACCATGGCTTGGGTCAGGTGCACCTTAGTCCTTACAGTGATGTCTTTGCTTTTTTTTTTTTTGACATCTTTGCTTTTTAACACTTTAAAGAGGCCTTTTGCAGCAGATTTGTCCAATGCAATGGTCCTTTGATTCTTGACTGCTGCTTCTATGGGTATTGATTATGGATACAAGTAAAATGAAATCCTATACAACTTAAATATTATCTCTCTCTATCCTGATGTTGCTTACTGGTCCAGTCATGAAGATTTTTGTTTTCTTTGTGATGAGGTGCAATCCATACTGAAGACTGGTCTTTGGTCTCCATCAGTCAGTGCTTCAAGTTCTCTTCACTTTCGGCAAGTAAGGTTGTATCATGTGTGTGTCACACATTGTTAATGAGTTTTCCTCCAATCCTGATGCTCCATTCTTTTTCATATAGCCCAGGTTCTCTGAGTATTTGCTCAGCATACAGATTGGATAAGTATGTTGAAAGGAAACAACCTTGACACACAGCTTTCCTGACTTTAAACCACACAGTATCCCCTTGTTCTGTTTGAATGACTGCCTCTTGGTGTAAGTACTGTTTCCTTATAAGTACAATTAAGTGTTCTGGAATACCAATTCTTTGCAATGGTATCCATAATTTGTTATGAACCACACAGTTGAATGTCTGCATAGTCAGTAAAACACAGGTAAACATCTTTCTAGTATTCTCTGCTTTCAGACAGGACCCATCTGACATCAGCAATGATATCCCTGGCTCCATGTCCTCTTCTGAATCTAGCTTGAATTTCTGGCAGTTTCCTGTCAATATACTGTTGCAACTGTCTTTGAATGATCTTCAGCAAAATTTTACCTAAGTGTGATATTGATATTGTTTGATAATTTCCACATTCTGTTGGATCACCTTTCTTTGGAATGGGTACAAATATGGATCTCTTCCAGTCAGTTGGCCAAGTACCTGTCTTCCAAATTTCTTGGCATAGATGAATGAGCGCTTCCAGTGCTGCATCTGTTTGTTGAAGTATCTCAATTGGTATTTTCTCAATTCCTGAAGCCTTATTTTTCACCAATGCCTTCAGTGAAGCTTAGACCTCTTCCTTCAGTACCATCAGTTTTTGATCATATGCTGCCTCCTGAAATAGATGAATGTTGACCAATTCTTTTTGGTACAGTGACTCTGTACATTCCTTCCATCTTCTTTTGATGCTTCCTGAGTCGTTTAATATTTTCTCTGTAGAATCCTTCAGTGTTGCCACTCGAGGCTTGATTTTTTTCTTCAGTTCTTTCATCATTCCTCAACTTGTCTGATCCTTGGTCATTGGTGTTCAATGCATCACATCTATGCTTGAAATGGTCTCTAAATTCATGTTGGGTTTACTCAAGGTTGTACTTTGGCTCTCAAGGATTTGTTCTAATCTTCTTCAACTTCAACTTGGACTTCCACATGAGCAATTGATGGTCTGTTCTGCAGTCAGCCTCTGGTCTTGTTCTGACTCATGATATTGAGCTTTTCCACCATCTCTTTCCACAGATGTAGTCGATTTAATTCCTGCATATTCCATCTGATGAGGTCCATGTATATAGTTGCCACTGACGTTGGTAAAAAAAGGTATTTGCAGTGAAGAAGTTGTTCATCTTGCAAAATTGTATCATGCGATCTCTGATTCGTTTCTATCACCAAGCCATATTTTCCAACTACCAATCCTTCTTTGATTCCAACTTTTGCATTCCAATCACCAGTAATTATCAATGCATCTTGATTGCACGTTTGATCAATTTCAGACTGCAGAAGATGGTAAACATCTTCAATTTTTTCCTCTTTGGCATTGGTGATTGGTGTGTAAATTTGTACTAACTGGTCTTCCTTGTAGGTGTACGGATATTATCCTATCACTGACAGCATTGTACTTCAGGCTAGGTCTTGAAATATTCTTTTTGATGATGAGTGTGACATCATTCTTCTTTAATATGTCATTCCTGACATGATAGACCATATGATTGTCTGATTCAAAATGACCTATACCAGTCCATTTCAGCTCATTATACCTAGGATATCAATGTTTATGCATTCCATTTCATTTTTTAACTATTTCCAGTTTTCCTGGATTCATACTTTGTACATTCCTCATTCCTATTATTAATGGGTGTTTGCAGCTGTTTCTTCTCATTTTGAGTTGTGCCGCATCAACAAAAGTAGGTTCAGAAAGCTTGACTCCCTCCATGCCATTAAGGTTGAACCTACTATGAGGAGGCAGCTGTTCTCCAGTCCTCTTTTGGGTGCCTTCCACCTGATGGGCTCATCTTCCAAAACTGTATCAGACAATATTCCACTGCTATTCATAAAGTTTTCGCTGGCTAATTCTTTTCAGAAGTGACTGCCAGGTCCTTTTCCCTAGTCCGTCTTAGTCTGGAAGCTCAGCTGACCACCATGGGTGACCCTGCTTGTATTTTAATACTGGTGGAATAGCTTCCAGCATCACAGCAACACGCAAGCCCACACAGTGTGACAAACTGACAGACATATAGGAAACCCTGTGGGGCAGTTCTTCTCTGTCGTATAATGTTGCTACGAGTCTAAATCGACTTTACAGCACACAACAACATTATTAAGTGAGAAAAGCAAGATGCAATTCTTTCACATATATGCCATTTTGCTGATACAAACAAACAAACAATGGTCTGTCCTCCCCTGTATGTGTACAATATACTCATTTGAGCTTGGAGAAATTAAAACCTAGGTATTTAATCTTTGCTATCTGGATGGAAGGTAGAATAGGGGAGAAGGAAAGAAGAAGAAAAGAAGGTAAGGGGGAGAGGGACAGAAAGATGCGAAACATAAAGACTCAACTTCATAAACGGAATACAATGTCTTTATAGAAGAAAGTGTCATCATCCTGGCACAAACAGGGTGAAATAAACCCAGAGTGGAGCACACAGAAGAGAATTGAGAAATCTTCCAGAACTATCAATTTAACCATGCTGGTTAAGAGTTCAAAGTACTCCTCTTGGCAAATGGAATTGGAGACTGGTTTCAGAACGCACACTATGATCTTTACTTTTCGTTTTATATATTTGAATGATGATAAATGTTTTGGAGTTCTCAAAGAATTAATTTTAAAATGTGATGATTCCTTAGGTTACCTTTCGACTCGAAGTATGCTTTTCTCTGATAAAATTAAATAAGCGATAAAATATTTCTCTTTCACTGTTTTAATATTTTTATCATGGCACATCATATTTTAATTTATGGATTTCTTGGTGTTCTGCAGGAATAAGAGTTAATATAATTTACTTCTTTTTCATTTTGTGCCTTGTATATAGCAGGGATTCAATAAATGATTTGTTAAACAGGATTAAATTCCATTTTTTTTCAAGAGTTCCTTCCAGCTAAATCAACTATGGTTGATAAACAAGAATTCCTAACCCCAGTGTACCTGACTTCACTCCCTCCTATTACTCCTGATGCAGGAGATAGGTTTTTTATTTAAGTGTCAAAGGCTCTGTCAAGTGCACAATGTCAGTCACAATGAACACCAATTTCACCTTCACGCAAGTGAAGCGGCCAGTAACAGGTGATTAAACCTACCATGGCATTACCTTGCTGATTGGAGGCAAAGACCAGGTTCCTCCGGTTTCTAAGGCAGCTGATTAAAGAATTTAAGAACTGAGGCCTCCTTTAGGCTGATGCCCTTGGAAAGGTAGAATTTCTTTTCCAGGAGGCTGTACTGGGAGACAAGGCTTATTTGTTTTAATGTTTTCCATTTCTCCGAATTTCACAACACAAGGTGCTCAGATACCTTCTGGTAGAATGTACTGGAAAATGTTACCAATATAAATATGTAGAGCTCGGTTTAGCCAATCCAAAAACACTTGGTGGGATTACCGGTAAATAGGAGGCAATTCAATGAAGACTCTGTTTTCCTTTTAGCCTCATTTTTATTTACTTCTTTGAAGCACAAGCTATAAATGGTAATATTGATGAAGTTGCGCCAGGTCCTTGTGAAGGACTCTCCTCAGTGAAGGACTCTCCTTTACTGGATGGGTCCAATACAGAAGGCTTTTCATGGGTTATGCTGTTCAGCCTTGACACCCACAATGATGAACTGCCATTGAGATAAATTCAGCAGTTCTCTGGAATGAGCTTTTTTGGGCTGCAAAAGGTTCTCTAGGGAAAGTCAAGTTTTCTTCCAATGGGAGAAAAGGAGAAGTTTTCTTTTTAATCAGGAGGCAGTAGCTAGTCTGAAATCTAACTAGCAAATTGTTCACATACTCCCCCAATGCTACCAGCCTCTATAGGCTTGCTTTCTCTTTATGGATTAATTATACAAATCTCTGAAACAAAGCGATAGTTTTCATTAACTCTCAGGAAGTACCACATAAAAGTTACTATCTTTGTTCTTTTTTCTTGCAAAAGGAATATTAAATCTTAGCTATCGGATGTGAAAGACAGTGCTTGCTGCTCTATGATGCAAGAATAATGTTGATTGCATTTCCATACATTTCCAGGGCAATGACGTTTGTTATTATGACTCTCAAGGTCCTGAGGTAACTGCAAAATTGGAGTGAATTCGCACATCTTATGTAATGATTCCAGCGTGCAAGGCTTGCACTAGAATGGAAGTGCTGAGGCCTTAACTGTTTGGCTCATTATTATGTTCCTGTGCCTTGCACAGTACCTGGCATATTGAAGGCCCCCCAAAACTGTTTTTTGAATGGATGAATGAATAAATGAAGGGATGTGGGTATCCTGCATTGGGAGCTGGGTATGGTGAGCTTAAGAGCAACCGATATACCAACTGGAAGTGTGTTGACTGGGAATTGACCTACACCCAGCAGAAATTGGGGGAACAAACCCAGCTGAAAGCTCTAGGAGGAAGTTCATTTCAGCAGGAAGAGCATACCATTTACTTGTGTGCATCTATCAAAACATGGTTAAGAGCTCAGCTGCTAACCAAAAGGTTGGCAGTTCAAATCTACCAGCTGCTCCCTGGAAACCATATGGGGCAGTTCTACTCTGTCCTGTAGGGTTGCTATGAGTTGGAACTAACTCGACAGCACCTAACTACAACAACATCAAAAAGTGGTAGTGGTGATAATAAGTTCCTAAATACTTTACATACATTGTGACTAATCCGCATAAGATCTTAGAGAGTAAATGGTATTAGCTCCATTTTTCATGTGAAAAATGAGCACAAAGACAGTTAATGGCTTTCTTAATGTTACATAAGTAGTAGATGGTAGAGTTGAAAGCCAAGATCCTGGATAATTTCAAATTCCATGTTCTTTTCATAAATTTCTATAATCATAGGTATTGGATGTGGTCATGTATTTAATACGGGGAGGCAGCAGAACCCAATGATCAGGCATGCCTTAGTATATGTAAGTCAGAGGCCAGTGAATTCAGGAATCTAGGCACGTCTCTGATATCAGGGAAATCTTTTGAGGATGTAGCAGGGGACCGGTTTCTGGGTTGGGAATTTTAGTTAGAGTCAGGAGGCTCTGGTAACGGGAAGGCAGAACGCTAGTCTCATGAGAATGGGGTTACTAAACAGACCATAGAGGCAGTCCTTCGGACACAGGGTGTATTGCTTTTCTAAGGCTGCATAAAAAGTTACCACAAATTTGGCAGCTTGAAAACATACATTTATTCACTCACAGCTCTCTCAGAGGTCCAGGCTTGATTGGGTTCTCTGCTTAGGACCTCACAAAGCCTAAATCATGGTGTTGGTCTGAATGGGCTTTTATGTGGAGGTTCTGGGAAAGAAGGTGCTTCCAGGCTTATTCAGGCTTTGGCAGAATTTAGTTACTTGCTGTTGTAGGACTGAGGTCCCATTTTCTTTCTGGCTATGTCTGGGGACTCCTCTCAGGTCCTTGCCCTGGTCCCCTTCACTCAGCCATATGGAGAACTTCCCTTAAATCAATTCTTCTTACACTTCGGTATCTTTGGTTCCCTTTTCTGCCATCAGTCCTACAAAAGTCTCTGCTTTGAAAGGACTCATGTGATTAGAATAGGCCCACTGAATAATCTCCCTATTTCAAGGTAACTGATTAATAGCCTTAACTGCATTTGCAAAATCCCTTTCTGCCATGTAAGTGACCTAATCACAGGCATGACAGCTCATATATTCATGCTCCTGGGGGTTAGAAAGGGAAATCTTGGGATCCATCTTAGAATTCAGCTACCATTCACGGGAACTACTAGAATAAGACTAAAGGCAACAGCGGGGATACTGAGTTCCAGTGTGTTGAGCTCCTACTTTAGGTCTATTAGATCAAAACGTGCAGACAGAATGGCTGCAGCTAAGTCACCAACCCTTACCGTTCTGAGCCTCTTTCAGCAGGCTTACAGGAAGGGTGGTTTCCAAGAGTGATGAGGAAGGTGCCCAAACGTTTCCACGTGCAGAACGCATTCTTTTTTTTTTTTTTTCTTTTAGGAATTGTCTAAGAGGCTTGTGACTACTTTTTGACATGGAGAATTTTGCTGGTGGAAGGGAGATGTGTGATAATGATGGGGAAATCTGTGTCATTTCTGGCCTTCTCTGAAACCTGTACCTGTTCATGGAAAAAAACAAAAACAAAAACAAAAAAAAACCATTTTTGCCCAAAGGCCTATACACCTGTTCCTAGTTGCCATTTTAGTATTTGGCAATAGGCAGGGAACTCTTGCCTGCAGAGTGACTTTGTAACAGCCTTCACTTACCATCGACTCAACAACCCTCGCTTACAATCGACTCCACGACTAGACATCCTGCCACTGAGGAATGATAATTTATGAGGCCTTTGCTACTTTTGTTTCTCTATTTTTTTTTATGTGGCAGGAAAGAAAACTCCAGTTTTTCAGAATAAATTCTCTCCATTTAGGCAGAGAACTTTTGCCAAAGGCAACGACTAAAAATAAAATCTTCCCTTCATGCCTGTATTCTTGGGCTTCCTCACTTAATCAGAAGATTCTGTAGGGACAGTGAAATAGACAACAAGCCTAGGACAGTTTAGAATCATTAAGTTTCCCAGCTGGCAGAGCAACAGCATCTTATTGAGTGTCTAGCTTACCTATTTGTAACATACGACTTAAAAAGCAGTCTGGATGAGACGATTTAATATTCTTAACAGTATTAAATGTAAGCATCAACCGTTGGGTAGAATTCAAATTCCCTTCCTCCCACCTTCAAAAATATGCTTTTTTGGAGTGCTTTTTTTTTTTTTTAAAGAAGACTTAAGCTCTGCATTCTCACTCATAATCAAATGGGGTGGATTTGGCTAGCCAGTTCCTCGGAATAATTGTTACACTGTTTAAATAAACAATTAACCTGTACTGGATGTCAAATGAAAGACCTGGTTCTCTGAGCAGACAGCACACTAACAGGGATAGTTCCTCACACACTCCATTTGCATATCTTACAGAATATACTTTTTTTTTTTTTTACGTTGGCCTTGTTATTTAATTCCCACCAGTGAACTAATGGGGATAATAAACCTTCCTTTATATTTTGAAATACTGTGTTAAGGAGCAAGCAACAATGCTCATGTTGGGGCAGTGGTTTTTGCCCACATACCTACTGTTTTAATATTTCATCTTCACAAGAACACTGCAAGGCAATGTCTTGGAAGGGCATTCCTGGAACAATTTCCCCTGCGAGGCCTTGGTGCCCACAAGCAAATGCTGCTTTGTAATGAATGTTTAGTCACCAAACTGTCCCACAAAGTATGTGAAGCTTATGTAGGCCTTAAATATAAAGTTGACTGATGCAACTGGAATATAATTTAGCACTTTGATTTTAGGTACTGTTATGGGTTGAAGTGTGTCCCCCCACCCCAAAATACATGTTCAAGTCCTGACCCCTTGTCATGAATTGAATTGTGTCCCCCCAAAATATGTGTCAACTTGGTTAGGCCATGATTCTTGGTATTTTGTGGTTGTCCTCCATTTTGTGATTGATGTAATTTACGTATATGTTGTAAATCCTAATTCTGCCTGTGGTTAAATGAGGCAAGATTGAATTATATTGAAGAGGATTAGGGTGGTTTGTAATACCCTTACCCAGGTCACATATCTGATCCAATGTAAAGGGAGTTTCCCTGGGTTGTGGCCTGTACCACCTTTTATCTTATAAGAGATAAAAGGAAAGGGAAGTGAGCAGAATGGGGGACCTCATACCAAGAAAGCAGTACTGGGAGCAGAGTGCGTCCTTTGGGCCTGAAGTCCCTGGGCTGAGATGCTCCCAGACCAAGGGAAGACAGATGACAAGGACCTTCCTCCAGAGCCAACAGAGAGAGAAAGCCTTCCCCTGAATTCAGACTTCTAGCCTATTGAACTGTGAGAGAATAAACTTCTCTTTGTTAAAACCATCCACTTGTGGTGTTTCTGTTATAGCAGCATGAGATGACTAAGGCACCCCTGTACATGTACATCTGATTCTGTTTAGAAATAGGGGTTTTCTTTTGTTATGTTAGTGAGGTCATACCAGAGTAGGATGGGTCCTAAACCTAATCGCTTCTGAGTTATAAAAAGATCAGAATGGATATAGATATACACACAAAAAGGGGAAGACACACCAGTTGCAGATCATCTACAAGTAAAGGAACGCCAAGGATTGCCAGCAGGGACCGGAAAGCTGACACCCACACCAACTTGGCTGAGACCCTGATTTGGACTTTTTTCCTCCAGAACTTTGAGAAAATAAATATCTGTTCTTTATAGCAGCCTACTTGTGGTATCTTTTGTTATAGCAGCACTAGGTAACTAAGATAGGTACCAATACCATGTTTGAAATAAAAAGGTGTTACAACTTTTAACTCTATGTTTTCTTTAAAATAGGTTGGAGAATTACTTTGTCCCTGCCAGCCCATCTTTTGTATGCTTGGCCACCCCTTCTGTGACTAGCGAACCTGGTGCCTGACAACTGGCCACTCCAGGAAAAAGTCAGGGCTGTCTTCAGAAAGGGATTGATGAGTGTTTCTCTGGGGTCAAAGAAGCATGCACTCCAGCTGTGCCACTGTGGCTACGTCTACTTAGACATGTGGATGAAAGTACTTTTTCTCTTTTAGAACAATAAGGGAGCTGGTTCTGTTGAGAATCTGGAGAATTTTACTTACCCTTCTCCACTTTATGACCTGAGCCTGAGTTGGTAAGAAAATGTAACACAAACTCTTTCTTTGAATAAAGATTCTACACTTTCTTCCTCACAGGATGTCTGTAATACAGGAGAAGAACATTTGTTTTTATTATGTTTTCCGTGGACTTGTGTCTCTGGGTGAAGCTCACTCATTCAGAGGACAAAGAACTTCCTTCAATTCCACATCTGAACTGAGAAAATTAATCTTTTGGAGATTAATGTGGGTTATCTCTATTTTATAGATGAGAAACTAAGGCAAAGGAACCGTAAAACATTGATCATGCCTATATTTCAGGCATGATAAAACACATAAACAAACAAACCAAAAAAAATCCTGTTGCCGTTGAGTCGATGTCAACTCATAACGACCCTATAGGACAGAGTAGAGCTTCACCATAGGGTTTCCAAGGAAGCAGGCATGATAGGTGCTTCTATTTAGTTTCTTTAAGGAGTTGGCTAGTCGTATGTGACTTTTCATAGTTCATATACCTTGGAGAGAGAAGGATGCAGGTCTGTGTACTTCTGGTCTGGAGGTTTGGGCCTATGCATTGCTATTTTTGACCTTGTGACAAGAATATATTTTTGAGGCTGTAATCTCCGTTACACCTTTTACTCTGAGTTTATCTCTCTAAACTCTTTCTTTCTGAAGAATGCTATATAATAGTAAAATATATATTTCACTGTATACATATTATTCATAAGTGAGCCACATGTGTGCTAGATGTTAGAAGACGATGGGACAATGCCATAAAAAATAAGGCTAAAATTACAGCTAACCCAGAATTTTATACCCAGATGCACTATTAATGAAAGTGAGTGAAGATTATGGGGTCAAATAGACAACAGCAACTAGAAAGATTAGATAGGAACCTTAAGGGTCAGTAAGTTTATGTTAATGGGGGAGGGAAAACTCAGAAAAGGAGAATGAGGATGGTTGCACAACTTGAAGAATATAATCAGTCACTGAACTGTACATGTAGAAACGATTGAATTAGTGTATGTTTTGCTGTGTTTATTCTCAATAACAACAAAGTAAATAAAACTCAAATGAAGACATCATTAGATATTCAAAGTTGTAAAATTTTTACCTCCCATATTATACCTTCTTTCTGAAAAAGATCCTAGAGAATATGCCTGACCAAATGAAGGGGCAGATGCAAATTAAAAAAAAAAAAAGACACAGAACTCAACAAAATAGAGAGACTAAATGATGATGGTGGAAGGATGTCCCAGAAGGATGGCTGCACATCAGGTCTAGAGAGCAACCAGCTTACATTGAAACAAGAGGCTGGAGGGCTCCAGTGGGGAATGTGTCGAGAAAAAAAAGTAATAAGACCTGAAGCTTTCTGATGTGTTAGAAGGTACTGAGAGGAGACTTAGAGTCAGAGAATTTGGGAATTGCTATGTGATAGGTGGTGGAAGCCCTGATGGCGTAGTGGTTAAGAGCTATAGCTGCTAACCAAAAGGTCAGCAGTTCGAATCCACCAGCTGCTCCTTGAAAACCCTATGGCGCAGCTCTACTCTGTTCCTATAGGGTTGCTACGAGTCGGAATCGACTTGACAGTGACGGGTTAACGGATTGTGTGATAGGTACGTAGAAAACTAAGCAAATGGAAACTCGAGCAATTATTAAGTCCAATAGAACTAAAGATGTTCAAGAAAGGAAATGTAAACATAGGACACTAAGGTTTGGTCCCCACATGATCTGGACCCTGCCTAATACTCCAGCCTTATTTCTCATCACTATTCACCCCTAATTCAGCCATACCAAAACATCTTCTAGTTTCTTCATGCCCCTCTTCTTTTTCATGTTTAACCTTGAGGCTGAACTCAGTAAATATTTGTTGAAAGAATAAGCAACTTATTTATTTTCTGGGTTCTTGAGAGAAACCTGAGAAGTATTTTGTCTGAGCAGATGCCTGTTATTTTCTAATTCTTCTCCTTTTGATGGGAATGGGAAATGGATGCAGCAATGGCTAAGTAATAGTTTGATGTAATAAAAATAAGGGTATGGACAGGAATAACCTAAATGTTAAACTAGAAACACATGTTCTGTTTCCCTGATGACATTTCAAAAGCATTTCCTGATATTTGAGTCATTTTCTAGTAGTTGCCTCTGTCGAAGAGTAAGAATGCTCACTCAAAGTAAAAGCAAAGAGATTTATTGAGGATCATACAATTCGCGAATTGGGGAAACCCAGGGAGAAGAGGAATCTACCAAGTGCTACCACCTTCCAAGGGAAAAGTGAGCCTTTTATATGGTAAGATGCAGAAGGTAAGCATGTGATAGCACATGACTAACAGTAAAATGAGGAGGAGCAGTGAGAGACCACCAATGTCATAATCTCTCAGCATCAGCAAACCTTTCCCAGAACAACCACATTCTGACTCCCACCCTTATTTGCTAAGAGCGGTTAAAGTGTAGGGAAGTCACAGGCTATATTCTCAGGAATGCAGAGGCAGAGGCTTTGGTCAAGCTACAGTCAGATTCAAAATGGAGTCTAGTTAACAATGTGGAATTTGATTCAAATTGGGGTTAACTGTTCTGTTCTAGCCAGGCACCTCAATTGGGAGTATTCCTACACACCTTCCTAACTAACATTTAGCATTAGAAGTAGTCACACCTCTAGATAACATTATTAAAAATCCACCATGCACTTAGCACTTTAAGTATATTATTACTAATTCTTATAACAAACGTAAAAGGCGGGTATTTTCTCAGTTTTAAGGATAAGGAAATTGAAGTCGACTGACTTCTGCAAGGTCACAAAGTCAACCAGTTGTAGAAATGAGAATCCAGTATTTCATCTACAAAGCCTTTTCTACTGCTCTGCACCATCTTTTGGACTCCTGGGTGGCACAAACAGTTAAGCACTTGACTACCAATGGAAAGGTTGGCAGTTTGAGCTTACCTAGTGGTGCCTCGGAAGACAGGTCTGGAGATCTGCTTCTGGAAGGTCACGGCCTTGAAAACTCTGTGGAGCACTTCTACTGTGCACACATGAGGCCGTCATGAGTCAGAACTGACTGGACAGCAATGGGGTTGCATTGCACCATCTTTCAGCTCCCTGAAAACTGGCTACACTGCTAGGCAAGCCTACAGTGATGAATCATGGGTGATGGGGAAGGGAAGCTAGTGAGGGAAGAAAATTCAAGTGACAGTAAACAGGAAGGGAGGAGAAAAACAAAATAAAACAAGACACAGAGCTTATAAACTCCTTGCTTATAAATATATTTGGCTAGATTATAAATTCCTGCAAGGAAGGGTCCAATTCTCTTAGGGCAGGGTGGGAAAAAGAGTAGGTGCTTAATGAATATTATGAATCAACCATTTATTAATAAGTTGTTGACTATCACCAACATTAATCACTGCCTATTTTCTCCACCTTAAGATAGAGTGCCATAGAGGTCAGGGCAAGATGTAGTAAATATAGCGAGGCTTATTCAATAGAAAGAATTTTAATGTTTATAAGATCTTGTCATTAAACTCTCTTACCTAAGATAACATTTGAAAAAGTGCTGATTGCCAGTGAAACAAAGTCCTGTGTTTGACTTTTAAGGAATTGAGCTGACTAGAAACCAGTTGGATTCCTATTGAAGAGCTGTTTAGATACTGGTTTTTATAGTCATAAACATTTATTAAGTACTTACTATTATAAGCAAGGCAATGAGTAGACACTATGCCCGGGAACATCCAAACATCCAGCTATATACAATCGACATAAATGTGCCCTAAGATGGTGTTCTTTGCCTAAAAGTTTAAACAAAGACCTTCTGTGGAGAGAAAAGAGGCCATCTTGATTAATGTAACAATTGTGTCATCCTTAACTAACCAGTTTCAAAGAAGCATTGTGAGTGCTCACTCTTCTGCGTAGATGATAGTGTGTCTGAATTTTGGTTCTTAATTGGAAAGCTACTATCATCCACTTCTGGGAGTAAAATCTTCCTGCTCCTTCAGAAAGTCTCCAAGGGGGCAGAAAGCCTTTGTCAAAAGCAGAGTTTGTTTATTTAACAGAAGAGCACCAAAAGGAAAACAAAACAAAACAAAAAACAAAAAAAAAACACCCAAACCCATTGGTGTCAAGTCAACTCCAACTCATAATGACCTTATGGGACAGGGTAGAGCTGCCCCATAGCATTTCTAAGGAGTAACTGGTGGATTCGAACTGCCAGCCTTTTGGTTAGCCATCAAGCTCTTAACTACTGTGCCATCAGGGCTCCACATTTAATGATAACCACTGTTCATTTTTTAGTGGGTATCCTTCCTCCATTTAGGTATTTTAAGACCCTTTATGGAAACAGTAGCCATATATTTAGGTTGACACCACTTTCAAACAAAATGATACATTAAAAATAAAAGTTTAGGATGAGTTTATTGCTTGGAAATATTAACAAGCGGGGAAATGAAGTTGGAACTCTTTCTAGGTGAAGCTATAGCTATTCTGAAAAGTTTTAGTGAAAGGTGTAGACCAGGGGTTGGCAAACTAGGATGCTCAGGCCAAATCCAGCTCACTGTTTATTTTGTAAATAGTTATATTTGTATACATATTTCCTGACTAAAATATTTTCTATATGGCCCTTTACATAAAAGGTTTGCTAATGCTTGGTTTAGACCAATATTTCCCAACTTAATGTTCCATGGTACATTAGTTTTCCACAAAATGTTAATACGTACACTTGAAAGTAGGGTTCTGCATTCAAATAAATTTGGGAAATGCAGGATTAAACAAAGTTAACCAGGTTTTTTTTATAGCTGAACATGTAATAACCTTTAACACGTAATGCCGGTTGATAACCAACAAGAGCAGAAGATTTATTATGTGTAGCACTTCCCAAAATCACTTGGTCACGAACAATTTTTGTCCCCTCAGAAACATCTATTAACATCACACAGTTTGGAAAATCTTAAATTAGACTCTTTGGGAGGCTTTGCCAAAGTCATAAACTGGCATATGTTTGGGGTCACGGTGTTTGATTCTAGGATGTCTGTTTGAAAGCCTGTTTGGTTCCAGATGTCAGAAAAACACCCTCTCTGCTGGTAATCACCTGAGCTGTCTTAGTGGCTGGACACTCTGTAAAGGGAATTTCAGCCTGCACCGAAATCCCAGGAGCGCTATCCGGAAACGGAGTCGGGGGATAGATGGATAAGGCCTCTGAGGTGGCAACTGGGGTAAATGAAGCATTCAGCTTTCTTCTTTTGGGGTAGAATTGTCAGGGCCACGTTATGACTTTCATGGGTGCTGGGTGCTTGGACACTTTTGCCTTCACGGGCCCTATCCTCCATAAAAAGGTAATAAACATATTTTATGACTGCCTTGATATAAAGACAATTATAATCTGGGCTGGATATATTCATTTTTTCTTCTGAAAGATATTAAAATTAAAACATTTTGTGACCCCCTGAAAGTATTTTGGGCCCCGTGCACTGTGCCTAAGGTGCCTGATGGATAAATCGGCCCTGAGAGTTGGCAAGGCATATCTTCTCCGTAATCTTTTTGAAGATAGTGTTGTTGTGTTATTAGTTGTTGTGGAGTTGATTCTGACTCATGGCACCCCATGTGTGCAGAGTAAAACTTCATAGGGTTTTCAAGGTTGGGGCCTTCTAGAAGCAGATTGGCAGGCCTGTCTTCTGAGGTACTTCTGGTGGGTTCCAACTGTCAACCTTTCAGCTAGTAGTTGAGCATTTGAACAGTTGTGTTACATGCCCTGGCAACTCTCAGAGCAAACGAATCACCAAGGATCCTAACTTCCCTGAGGAGTCCCCTAGATGGTACAGACGGTTAGTGTGCTCGGCTGCTAACCAAAAGTTCGGAGGTATGAGTCCACCCAGACGCACCACAGAAGAAAGACCTGGAGATCCACTTCTGAAAAATCAGCCACTGAAAACTGTATGGAGCAAGGATCTACTCTGACACACATGGGGTCACCATGAGTTGGAATTGACTGGACAGAAACTGGTTTTTTCCTGGTAACCTTCTTGAGGACGGTATCATATTTTATGTACTTTGCACTCCCCTCCTCGTTTGCAGCTTAGAATCTCTTGCACACAGTATGTGCGCAATGATATCTGTTGAATGAATGAAGGATAATTTCAAGGTGGTCAAATACCTCATTAGAGGATAAAAGGAATAACTGCGCTAAAAGACTTTTAGGTTTGTTCTGCAGTTCTATGCAAATTTCTACAAATTACTAAAATATATCTAACTATCACCATAGGGTAGAAAGACTTCTTTACTTGAAGTTTGTATTCTTCCACTGAGTAGCAATGCAGCAAGTTATTTCATCTTTGTGTCTCAGTTAGTAAGAAAAAGTATTAATTAAAATGAGGGGACTCTAGACAGAGTTCTGGTGGCACAGTTGTTAAGAGCTATGGCTGCTATCCAATAGGTCAGCAGTTCAAATCCACCAGCCACTCTCTGAAAACCCTATGGGGCACTTCTACTCTGTCCTGTAGGGTTGCTGGGAGTTGGAATTGACTCGATGACAAAGGGTTTGGTTTTCTTGGTTTATACATAGTTCTAATTAGAGGTCAGAGAACATGGCTAAAACTTTCATAATAGTTAAGTTGTGAAATACCTAGTTGGTTTTAAAAAGTCCCACTGGTAAGCTCTACATTCCGTTTAAAAATTAATCTTTCTAAAAAATGGTAGTTATGGAGGATATAGTTACATACCGCATAATATGCTTTTAAAGGATGGCAGATAGGCCCTTCTTACCTGTTTGGTGTTACATCCTACTTGCAGACTGTAATACCCTGACCACAATATCTTGCTTTCACCAGTAATTTTGTCTAATCCAATGCACAATTAGTAGAAAAGAGGTAACGCAGTTAATACACAGTCAGCAACACCCACACGAGACTGTATGAGTAGAAAGATTTTAAAAACAGCTCACGAAACAAGTCTGAAGACTGCTACCTGTTTGCTATTTAGTCAGATGAAAAGTACTACTTTATCTGGTGTTGTTAGTTGCTGTCGAGTGGATTCCTACTCATGATGACCGCATGTGTGCAGAGTAAAACTGCTCCATAGGGTTTTCAAGGCCATGACCTTTCAGAAACAGATTCCAGGCCTGTCTTCTGAGGTGCTCCTGTTGTTGCCATTGTTGTTGTTAGCTGCCATCGAGTTGGTTCTGGCTCATAGCGACTTTACGTACAGCAGAACAAAACACTACGGGATCCTGCCCCATCCTCACAATCGTTGTTATGCTTGAGCCCGTTGTTGAAGACACTGTGTCAATCCATCTCGTTGAAGGTCTTCTTTTTCACTGACCTGCTGGGTGGGTTCAAACTGCCAACCTTTTGGATAGATAAAGGGACTCCACTTTATCTGTGCTAGTTTCCAATTACATGTAAACAACTCATCACGATAAAGCAGGGAGGTTGGTCTGTCACATCCAAATTATAGAAATTTCTGTAATTTTCTCCAGGAGAATAATACACAACTCAGGTTAAGGTCCGTATTTGTTTCCAAAGGCTCCATAACAAAGTACCACAAACTAGGTGGCTTAAAACAACAGAAATTTGTTGTCTCACAGCTCTGGGGGCCAGAAGTCCAGATTTAGGGTGTCAGCAAAGCCATGCTCCCTCAGAAGGCTCTAGGGGAAGATCCGTTCTTGTCTTTCCCAGCTTCTGGTAGCCCCAGGTGTTCCTTGTTTTGTGGTCGCATAACTCCAATCTGGCTCCATCTTTACATGGTGTTCCCCCTCTGTGTCTATGTGCCTATTTCTCTCTCTTCTGTTCTTAAGGACACCAGTCATATTGGATTAGAGCCCACCCTACTCCAGCCTGCCCTCGTGTTAATTTAACTAATCACATCTGCAAAGACCCTATTTCCCAATAAGCTCACATTTCACATGTACTAGGGGTTCAGTACGCCTTTTGTGGGGGACTCTACTCAAGCCATAACAAGGCCAGGCTTCACACTTCTGAACTGTAAAAATGAATACATACACTTAGATTTTTCATCTCCAGAGTAGGCAGAAGTGGAAATAACTGAAATTTGCTCAGTTTCCTCCATAAATATTTCCTCCTTCTTTGCAACCTGCTTTACTTATAAGAATGGAGCTCTGGCGGCACAGTGGTTAAGAGCTCAGCTGCTAGCTAAAAGGTTGCAGTTCAAATCCACCAGCTGCTCCTTGGAAACCCTATGGGTCAGTTCTACTCTGTCCTGTAGGGTGACGATGAGTCTGAATTGACTCAATGGCAACGGGTTTTACTTATAAGAAGAGATGAGGACAAAAGTTGCATGACCTGGCAATGCCCTTTCCCAATGCCCTCATTTCCTCTCTGATATTTTCCTCCATCCTGGGTAAAGGAAGAAGGCAGATTTTGCAGCAGGAATCGAGTGTGGCTCTGGAGGGCGTTTTACCCTCTCTTCCTAAAATGTCATTTCATAAAGGGGTCCTTTTTGGTTTGGGAACCATTTATTTTATATACTCATTAAAAAGTATGGATTTTACATATTCTATCCCACTGTCAGACATGTGGAAACCCTGGTGGCATAGTGGTTAAGAGCTACACCTGCTAACCAAAAGGTTGGCAGTTCAAATCCACCAGGCGCTCCTTGGAAATTCTATGAGGCAGGTCTACTCTGTCCTATAGGGTTGCTATGAGTTGGAATCTGCTTGATGACAATGGGTTTGATTTTTTTTTGGTTTGTCAGACATATATGCTGGTCTTGGGGTAGGGAAAGATCATTTTGTGAAGGCATGAGGCAATTTTGCTTTGAATGGGCACCACCCACCCACTGCCTTCGAGTCGATTCCAACTCATAGCGACCCTATAGGACAGAGTAGAACTGCCCCCTAGAGTTTCCAAAGAGTGCCTGGTGGACAAGGGGGGCCTTATTGAAATGCATTCTTGCTGTTGAAAACTACTCTAGATAAGAGCAGCTGCCCTAAATGGATCCTTGACCCTGTAATGAAGATTATCTGGGTAAAGGCCAGGAGACTTTTATCTTTTCCTTTTGAGGCAACAGCTTGTATTTGTCATGGAAAAAATGAGAACAATTAGGATGTTTTCTAGATTAGATACCAGGTGTTGGAATACAGAAGATGTCTGTTCTGGCAGACCGCTTATTTTTCCAATATCAAATACAGTACAAAGTTTCTGGTTTAGAATCCACACCTTCCCTGATGCCAGGTTGCTTTGCCTGGAAACTCCCATCCCTGGAACCTGGAGCACAATTTCTATGCCAGCCACAGCATACGGGGCAAAGTTCCATTTCAAAGATCAGTTTATAATGACAGAGGAAGAAATAACTTCTAGGAAAGTTGAAAGTCTTCTTAGGGCCATATTTGCTTGGTTCTCAACTGGGAGAGCTAAGGGAAAGCTATCATTCACTTCACTTCTGTTTCTTTCCCTGAATTTGGTCATCCAGGAGGTTAGGGGTCCTGGCTCTAAATTGCAACCCAGTTTAAGTTGATTTAGGAGATGCCAAATATAATTTGGGCTCAGGAGATGTTGCTGGTTTTGGGGTATCTCAGGAGTCTTCACTAATTCTGTCTTTTTCTCTGTGGCCCATTTTTGAGGTATAACCTTTGCACCGCTGGCACAGATCTACAAGAATGAAGCTTTTGGCCCGTATTTCCATGAATGCTGAACATGGGGCTAATCATAGAAATTTTAATGTATTGGACACAATGCTATTGTTAAGGCGCCCTGGTGGTGCAGTGGTTAAGTGCTCCGCTGCTGAGAGGTCATCAGTTCTCTGAAGGAGGAAAGGCCCGGTGATCTGCTCCCATAAAGATAAAGACCAAAACCAAACCCATTGCCTGGAGTCGATTCTGACTCCTAGTGACCCTATACGAAACAGTAGAATGCCCTCGTAGGGTTTCCAAGGCTGTAAATCTTTATGGAAGCAGATTGCCACACCATTCTCCAGTGGAGGCAATGGTGGGTTCCAACTGCCGACCTTTCGGTTAGCAGCTGAGCACTTAACCACTGTGCCACTAAGCCCTCCTTCTGTTTTCCTCTTTTTCACTGATCTTCTCCCAAGCACGTCCTGCTCCAGGGATTGGTGACTCTTGATTGCATGGGCTCTATGACGTGAAACTTTTCAAAGTCAAAGCAATGAAAATTTTCAAAACCTGAAAGGAAAAAAAAAAAAGTATATATATAAATAGAGAGGCTACAAAATAAGAGCAAAAAAAACTTCAAAATGAAACTGATAATTTCAAAACCAAAATTATAAAAATTCTTTTGCAATTTAAAGAACAGTGCTATATTTAGGCCAAGATGTGGTTGCTTGTTAACACGTTTGGTGTGATGTGGGATAGAATCCCCACAGAAAGAGGGCCTGGGGTCTTTCAAGCTCTCGGTATAGCTTTAAACCCATTGCCATCCTCATTGCCACTGAGTCAATTCCGATTCACAGCAACCCTGGAGGACAGAGTAGAAATGCTCCAGAAGGTCTCTGAGGCTATAATCTTTATGGAAACCCACTGCCCCATCTTTCTTCCACAGACTATCTGGTGGGTTCGAATCACTGACCTTTTGGTTTGCAACAGAGCACTTAATCACTGGGCCACCAGGGCTCCACCAGTATAGGTCAGGGGCCAGGTATATGAAAAGAAAGCAATAGACGCTTTACAGGGTTAAATTAACACTTTTTTTTTCTTCACTAAAAGTTTATTGTTTCTGGTTTGCCTCTTAGCAAAGAGAGGCTATTAGCACCTGATCAGACAGTTTGAAGTTTTATAACTTCAATTTCATGTGAGAACAATTTAACAATGTCTTGAAATTCCCACCATCGTTAAACTGGGCGTAAGGGTTCCAGTGGAACCTGTCCCGTGTGTTAAGCCATTGGCCTGTAAAACCTCAGAGTGGAATTTTGGCAAAACAAAAATGCTGATTCTAATCCTGGTAGCAATCTCTGGGCTCTCAACTCCTCTTTGTGTGGGTTCTTCCCTTTTCCCTTTTAAAACTTGCAATTAATCCTGGCTAAGGAGCCTTTTAAAAAAAAAAAAAAAAAAGATTTTGTTGAGGGGCCCATAATTTAAATGTACATCGGGGAAACAGCAGAGACAGAAACTAGGAGCTTTGCCAGGCACCTGGGAACAGCTCTGTATTTTCACAGAACCCTCCAGTTGAAGGGTCTTTAGAAATCTTCCTGCTCAGCCCCCGCACTCTATGAACGAAGGGAGGAAGGCCCAGATAAGGAGTGACTTGTTCAAGGTCTTAGAGGTGATTTGTGGCAGAGAAGGGATTAGTAAGTAGGCTCCTGACCTTTCACTTTATGACACGCTGACTAAGGGTAGAAAGGAAAATAAAGTCCACTTTGGGGCAGAAATGCTTCTACTAAGATTAGACGAGAATGAATCATTGGAATTTCTTTTGAAACAGCAATTCAGAGCAAAGTGTAGAGAGTATGCAAGATACCAGGAAACAGTAGGGTGTGCTGGGCTGAGAATGTATATCCCAGCTGTTTACCAAGTGCGTATGGGCATGAAGCCTTTAGGTTCTGTCCATTTAAATCACTACACTTGATCTTGACGTCTCCCTATCCTTACTAGGCCTGACCTAAGTTGTGCACTTACTAGTATGGGTGTGATCCTATTCTATGTACAGAAAAGCTGGTCAATTCTTTGCTGGGACTCCCCTAGGTAACCAAATACCACACAACATTCATTTATGTGCATTGCTAATAGCAATAGTGATAGCAGACGTTAAAATGTCATCCTAGAAATGAAAAGCACTTTGTGTGAAGTGCAGTTTCCCTATTACGTTTTAATTTTTTTTTTTTTAGTTTAAGTTTTCCAATAACAAAAGCGGAGAGTGTGTAGAACCCTTAAAATGCTTCTCTTGGGGATAGATATAATGTTTGGTAACGGAATACACTTTAATTTTAGGAATCTCAGTGAAGAATTTTTAATATTTGGCTCTCAGGCCACCTGTTTTGAGACCATTTCACAATGTGGAAGTTTGGTAATCTAATACTTTCTCAGCTGTTTTGTTTCCATGGTTCTTCACTTTTCCTATTAAGTGTTAAATTGATTTGGATGCCACATTTCTGCCTTTTCTTAAAATGTACCTTTAGATTTCAACGCTGGAAAGCACAGAAATTCTCTGCAGGGACATCCTCTTGGCTTCCCAGCCCCCACCTGCTTTTTAGGAGAGGAAAATGTAATTCAGTGTTACTCAGGGCTAACAGTCTGCTTTCAGAGATGTTATTTCTAAGATAACTGACAGAATGCCTTCAAACTCCTGGGCAAAGCTTGGGGAGATGGATTTCATAAGAGGCAAGGTGTTTTCTTAAAAAGACTCCACAACAAACCCAAGGTATCTTTCACAGAATGGAGATACCAAGTGAACCAAGATAAAAAGCTATAAATGGTTATTTACTTACAACATCTATTACTTTTACACCAGGACATGATTTTCCACTGACCCCAAACCAGTTCCAGAGAACATTCTGATTAGTTTCCGTTGAACTAAAGTGCCGAGCTGTTTTCACCAATGTAATAGTGTTTCCTTCTCAACAAACAGAACAGAGCAGAGGTCCCTGTTTTTTTGTACTCTTGTCTCCAGGTAACTTTGCTTTTATGGCACAATGGATTGGGCAATTGTCCTCTTCTTTGTGTTGTACAAGTCAAACTTTTTCCAAGTTGCTAGGAATTATCTAAATTTTTAATTCACTTCATAAACTCAAGTGAGATCATTGAATAACTGTTTTTTTTTTTTTTTTTGATTCTCGAGGAATTTAGGGCCCTCTTAAAAAGCCCTTTCTGTCTTTCTCTGTGACCTCAATGGCCTCATTCAAAAAATGGGAGTAACAATACTACTACTGCAAAGGGTTATTGGGAGGATGAAATAAAATAATATGCACCTGACAGAGTATATGTTAGTTTCCATCTCTACAAATGAATGAAATAAAGTTTTCTATTAATGTTCAAATTGGCTTCATTCAGCCCTGGATTGCACATTCAAAAATAACTTTTTTTTTTTTTTCTGTAGACCCATCTTACTGTTCATGGATACAGGTGTTCAATATTTTCCTCCCTAATTCTGTCCACTACTGAGCACTGAATATCATTTTCAATTATCATCAACAAAAATACTTTCACAATTGCTTTTCACTCTCCATGCAGTGGGAACTAAGCCGAAAATTCCATGAAGTTCATTTATGAAACAATAAAAGAAAGTTAGTCATCAAATAAAATGGTGAAATCAAAAGGGACTGACTTACATACATTGTTTATAATCTTAAAAATAAAGATAAAAATGATTTGGTAGAACCCTGATATTGAAGCAAGAAAACTCCCATTTGCATCCTGGATCACATAGAATAAATTGGGTTTACCAGTTGACTCATAACCTGGAAAGCTTTTTCAGTCTTTCCTTTCCTGTAGTTTGCTGATTTCCGTAGAACTCTTTTTTTTTTTTCTTATTGCTCTTCAGAGCAAGCAGGCTTCTATGGTAACCAGTCAACTAAATGGACCCCGTTGCCAGGAAAGATACATGAAACAAAAGCAAAACAAGGTAGACAGGAAGACAGGGGTTTCCCCGGTGGTTGAAATGAGAGATGTCAGGGGAAACATAAAAATACGGTTATGAAACAGCTCAGCACAACGTGAGAGTGACAATGATAGTAGTAAGATGTGTATTAATATGTGATAGAAGCTGCATTCTTTTTTCCCCTTTTAATACTTTGCTTTTGGTCACGTAGCACAGATTTGTGTGACACTGTTCAATAACTTGCATCCATTGAGAACCAAGTATGTTCCAGGAATATTTTTTTTTTGTTTTGTAATTCTTACAGCTACCCTCAAGATAAACATTAATGTACTGGTTTTACAGATTCTTTCAAACTCAGCATAATTATCAGCTATCTCTGATCACTCTATCCCCATCTAGGTGCCTCAGCAATATATATAGTCCAACGGATCCTCTTTATAGCACTTAATAATTTGTAATGACCCAATTAATGATCATAATATTTGAAGTTTAGAGTTTATGCTCCTTGCTGATTTGTACAGCAGGGCAAAGGCCATGCTTTGTTCATCGGCCTGTCCCTAGAGCTTAGCATTGAATCTGGCACACAGTGAGTGCTCAATGGAAACTTGTAGAATGACTGACATAGCTTAAGACCAAGGCTCAGGGAAGTGGCTTTTGCTCAAGTGCACACAATCACTGAAATCACAGCCAGGGTGATTTTCACTAAACAATCTTCTTGGAACGTGCCTTTTGCATTAAAAACTCAAAGTATTTGAACGTTCTCTACTATTGGGTAATCTCAAAAAACCAAAGTGTGCCTTTTCAATGCCTCATACGTTCGCCTTTCACATGAGCCAGTTAGGAAGTTGACTGTTCTTGTACCATTGTGGGCCATGTTTCACTGGGGGAAAACAATCACTAGAGTTTCATACCATAAAAGTTTCCATGTTCAACTTGAGGTAGATGTGACAAATAAATGAAAATAAGAAACAGAGGTATCTCTGACACTGTAATGTATCGTTAATCTCTTATTCATCTTTCTCTGTGTCTACGTAAAGTTTCTTACTATACCCCTTCCCTGCTAGGGTAAGTACCACAAGGAATAAAGCCATATGTCTTATTTATTTATCCCCAGAATCTACAAGTGCCTGGCACATAGCTATCAAAATCAAAAACCAAACCCATTGTCATTGAGTCGATTCTCACTCTTAGCTACTCTATAGGACAGAGTAGAAGTGCCCCATAGAGTTTCCATGGAGCGGCTAGTGCATTCAAACTGCCCGCCTTTTGGTTAGCAACCATAGCTCTTACAGAACATAGTTAGTGCTCAATTAATGTTTATTCACTGAATGCTTGAAAGGGAAAACTTAATAGGATGAGTTATGATACTTGCAACTAAAGGTTTATATCCCAAAGTGAGCCATTTGGGAAGTTACTGAAATACCAAAGTTGCCATTCATCTGATTAGTTGTGTAGTACACAAATTAAGTAGGGAGGTTGCTTTTAATCATCGGGTTGGTCCTTGGCAAGAATTGCTCAGTCATTTTCTTTCCAGTTGGTAGTTTGGAAGTCCCAGAAGCATAGCTTAAGGCTGGCAGTCAATTAGTCGTGAATTTATTTTTAATCCTCAGCAAATGTCCCTCATGAACAAGCACAGGATGCATCATAATCACCATCAACTACTATTTCTTCAACTCCCCTGCATGCCTGGCAAAACACTTTGCAAAACAGAGACAAGATATAGTTGTAGTCTAAAGGAGCTGACAGAGCAAATAAGGATCGTTAACTTTTTTCTATATTAAAAAAAATAATTACTTTGTGTGGGAGAGTGATTTTCTTATTTCTTATCCTTAGGAAAGTTTATGAAAGAAAGAGATACAATGACAGAGCATACAGAAACCAACAAGGGTGTTTCTTCAATTGTTCTTGTTTAATGATTAGTAAGTACTAGGATTATAAGGTTGTAATGAGGATTCACTGGGCAGAAGATGAGGAACATTTTTGCAAACACACTGGTACTTTTTTCCTTTTGTCCACATAACTGTCTAACTGCTTTTGAACAGATATCAGAATATATTTGATAGCCAACGTATAATTCTGAGATTGTTTGATTCATTTGGAATTGAAGAAAAGGAATAGAATCAACGTTTGTTATGAGCAGAAACCCTTCACTCCCTAATCAGGAAAATAAATGATTGAAAATAATTATTTGAAAATACATATTTTGGTAGTGCTAACTTTTATCTGTGAATATATATTCTCCAGTTTAAACTTTAAAGAAAACCCATGTACTTGGGAGTAAATGAATATTTAATATTTAACTCACTTCTAATTTTTGAAAAGAGAATTATTTTTGCATTCTCAGGGCACCTGTTCCGTTATTTGGTGTATAAGTGTTGTTGTTGTTAAAAAAAGCAAAATCTTTTTAGGTGCCCCCAAGTCAGTTCTGAATCATAGTGACCCTATGTACAACAGAACAAAACACTGCCCCGTCCTGTGTCATCCTCACAATCCTTGTTATGCTTGAGCCCATTGTTGCAACCACTGTGTCAATCCATCTCCTTGAGGGTCTTCCTCTTTTTCACTGACCCCCTACTTTACCAAGAATGATGTCTTTCTCCAGGGACTGATCCCTCCTGATAACACATCCAAAGTATGTGAGATGTAATCTTGCCATTCTTGCTTCTAAGGAGCATTCTGGCTGTATTTCTTCCAAGACAGATTTGTTCATTCTCTTTGGAGTCCACAGTATATTAAATATTCTTCACCAACACCACAATTCGAAGGTGTTAATTCTTCCTCAGTCTTTCTTATTCATTGTCCAGCTTTTACATGTATATGAGGTGATTGAAAACACCATGGCTTGGGTCAGGGCACCTTAATATTCAAGGTGACACCTTTGCTTTTTAACACCTTAAAGAGGTCTTCTGCAGTAAATCCGCCCAGTGCAATGTGTCTTTTGATTTCTTGACTGCTGCTTCCATGGGTATTGATTGTGGATCTAAGTAAAATGAAATCCTTGACAATTTCAGTCTTTTCTCTGTTTTTCATGATTTTTTTTTTTTTTTTTCTTATTGGTTCAGTTGTGAAGACTTTTCTTTATGTTAAGGTGTAATCCATACTGAAGGCTGTGGTCTTTGATCTTCATCAGTGAGTGCTTCAAGTTCTCTTTTTCAGCAAGTGAGGTTGTGTCATCTGCATACTGCAGATTGTTAATGAGTCTTCCTCCAATCCTAATGCCCCGTTCTTCTTCATATAGTCCAGCTTCTCAGATTATTTGCTCGGCATACAGATTGAATAGGTATGATGAAAGTATACAACCCTGGCGCACACCTTTCCTGACTTTAAACCACACGGTATCCCCTTGTTCTGTCTGAACACCTGCCTCTAGATCTATGTATAGGCTCCTCATGAGCACTATTAAGCGTTCTGGAATTCCCATTCTTCACAATGTTATCCATAATTTGTTATGATCCACACAGTCGAATGCCTTTGCATAGTCAATAAAACACAGGTAAACATCCTTCTGGTATTCCCTGCTATCAGCCAGAATCCATCTGACATCAGCAATATTATCCCTTGTTCCACATCCTCTTCTGAATCCAGCTTGAACTTCTGGCAGTTCCCTGTGGATGTACTGCTGCAGCTGCTTTTGAATGATCTTCAGCAAAATTTTGCTTGCATGTGATATTAATGATATTGTTAGGTAATTTCCACATTTGATGGAATCATTTTTCTTTGGAATAGGCATAAATATGAATCTCTTCCAAATTTTTGGCATAGATAAGTTATCACTTCCAGCACTGTATCCATTTATTCAAACATCTCAATTGGTATTCCGTCAATTCCTGGAGACTTGTTTTTCGCCAATGCCTTCAGTGCAGCTTGGACTTCTTCCTTCAGTACCATCGGTCCCTGGTCATATGCTACCTCCTGAAATGGTTGAATGTTGAGCAATTCTTTTTGGTATAGTGACTCTGTGTATTCCTTCGATCTTCTTTCGATGCTTCCTATGTCATTTAATATTTTCCTCATAGAAACCTTGAATGTTGCAACTCGAGGCCAGAATTTTTTCTTCAGTTCTTTCAGCTTGAGAAATACCAAGCATGTTTTTCCCATTTGGTTTTCTGTCTTCAGGTCTCTGCACATGTCATTATAATACTTTACTCTGTCTCCTCCAGCAGCCCTTTGAAATCTCCAGTTCTTTTACTCATCATTTCTTCCATCTGTTTTAGCTACTCTACATTCAAGAGCAAGTTTCAGAGTCTCTTCTGATATCCTTTTTGGTTTTTTCTTTCTTTCCTGTCTTTTTAATGACTTCTTGCTTTCTTTATGTATGACGTCCTTGGTGTCATTCCACAACTCGTCTGGTCTTCGGTCATTAGTGTTCAAGGCATCAAATCTATTCTTGAGATGGTCCCTAAATACAGGTGGGAATACTCAAGTTCGTACTTTGGTTCTGGTGAACTTGTTCTAATTTTCTTCAGCTTCAACTTGAACTTGTATAATAACTTGTATATGGTCTGTTCCACTGCCAGCCCCGGCCTTGTTCTGACTGATGATATTGAGCTTTTCCATTGTCTCTTTCTACAGATGTAGTCGATTTGATACCAGTGTATTACATCTCATGAGGTCTGTTGTTGAAAAAATGTATTTGCGATGAAGAAGTTGTTGGTCTCGCAAAATTCTATCAAGTGATCTCCATCATTGTTTCAAGGCTGTATTTTCCACCTACGTGATCCTTCTTGTTTGTTTCCAACTTTCAAATTCCAATCACCAGTAATTATCAATGCTTCCTGATTGCAAGTTCAATCAATTTCAGACTGCAGAAGTTGGTAAAAATCTTCAGTTTCTTCATTTTTGGCCTTAGAGGTTGGTGTGCAAATCTGAATAATAGTCTTATTAACTGGTCTTCCTTGTAGGCATATGGATATTATCCTATTACAGCATTGTACTTCAGAATAGATCTTGAAACCTTCTTTTTGACTATGAATGCAATGTCAGTCCTCTTTAAGTTGTTATTTCCAGCATAGTAGACCATATGATTGTCTGATTCAAAATGGCCAATACCAGTCCATTTCAGCTCACTAATGCCTAAGATATTGATGTTTATGCATTCCATTTCATTTTTGATGATTTCAAACTTTCCTAGATTTATGCTTCGTACATTCCATGTTCTGATTATTAATGGATGCTTGCAGCTGTGTCTTCTCATTTTGAGTTATGTCACAGCAGCAAATGAAGGTTCTGAAAGCTTGTCTCCACTCATGTCATTAAGATTGCTTCTACTTTGAGGAGGCAGCTATTCCCTGGTCATCTTTTGAGTGCCTTCCAATATGAGGGGCTCATCTTCTGACACTATATCAGACAATGTTCCGCTGCTATTCATAAGATTTTCACTGGTTAATTCTTTTCAGAAGTAGACCGCTAGGTCCTTCTTCCTAGCCTGTCTTAGTCTGGAAGCTCAGCTGAAACCTGTCCACCATTGATGACCCTGTTAGTATTTGAATACCAGTGGCACAGCTTCTGGCATTACAACAACAAGCAAACCTAGATAGTACAACAAACTGACAGATGAGTGGGGGGCATGTGTGTATGTGTAAATATCAGTAATACATCAGATGATTAGGGTGATGAATTCTGGGTACAATTGTGATATCACATTTGCCTTTATAGCCTACATGATGATTTCTTTGACAAACATATCTGGAAAACATTAAGAATCAGTAAAAAGGAAGTTACTTCAAAACAAAACAAAACAAAAACCCTCACTAAAAAAAGCTAGCTTGCCATTCCTATTTTTCCCCCATGAAAATACTGACCCATCTCTGCCAAATGGAGGTAGCGAATACCATTGCGTTTCTTTTCCTGCTCTAGCAAAAGAAAAGAACTAAACCTAACTGTGATGTACGTTCCTGTCCCATGAATAGCTGACAGTCCTGAAGGTGCCTCCATGGAAAATGTGAAATTTCAGAAAAGGCCTGAAAGACCGGAAAGTTACTACATTCGACAGTCCTAGGAAGAGAAGAAATTGATGAATAAAGTGAGTCTTCTGATGATAGGACCCAATAAAGAAATATTTAGACTGACTAGTACCTTGCGTTTCTATATCTTTGTTAAATAAGAAACTTTGAGGTATATATATATTTTTCTTTTATGTACAGCTGTTTTGAGATTTGATACAGAACACAATGTTCTCTTTTTTCGGAGATGTGACTAAAAAAGAGAAAGAAAAAGACCTGTTTAGAACAAAATGAAGACGACGTCCCATAGTTACTCAAAGGCAAGTGTGCATGAATGTGAGCATATTTTAATTTTCCCTTAATACAGCTGAGCATCAGCTTCTCTGCTTGAGGGGCAGTGCTCTTGCTCTGGTATGTGGCTCTGAGGTCACTGACTTCACTTCTTATCTTTTCCAATTTGTAGAAGTAGGCTCTTTGCACTAGCCTCTGTTTTTCTTCACACTTAGGGAGAAGGCATAATGCCCAGAGGCAGCCGGTTGGGTGTTGTGGAAGGACCAAGAGTTTTGGAGGCGTCAGACCTAGTTTGGACTCCTAACTCTGCTATTTTCTCACAGTGTGACCTTAGGCCAGTCCTTTAGGCTCTCTGAGCCCCAGTTTCCTCATGTATAAAATATAATTAATAATATCTTCCTTGTAGGGGTTTTGTGAGGATTAAATGAGACAATATATGAACTATTTCTATTAAACGAAACAATATATGAACTACTTCTAGTAGAGTGACTTGACATCATGTCTTGGCATGTTGTGATCAGTTGTGAGTTGTAACTGTCTTGCTCATTTATTCATTCATTTACTTACTCATTCATTTGACAAATATGATTTGAGCCCCTGTTATATACTAGGTGATGAGTGTACAAGTGAGTTAGACAGGTCTCCACCCTTCCTGAGCTACAGAATTAATGAACGTAGGTGACAGACAGGTAAACACTTATTGTAATACAATGAGACATACTAGGTTCCAAGTAATTTTTAAGTACCATGCTGCTAAAGGAAACACTGGTGGCATAGTGGTTAAGGGCTATGGCTGCTAACCAAAAGGTCGGCAGTTCGAATCCACTAGGCACTTCTTGGGGCAGTTCTACTCTGTTCTAAAGGGTTGCTATGAGCCAGAATAGAATTGACGGCAGCAGGTTTGGTTTGGTTATTTTTTATGGTGTTAAGTTTGAGAAAAAAAAAATTTTTTTTTAATTGGGATGCGTTGGATTTAATACTATAATTTTACTCTCATTTACTTGCAGTCCAGTATAATTTCCCCCCGCCCTCCAAATGTGGAGGTAGTGATATCATGCTAAAATACCTCTCCCAGGAATGTCATATATTGACCCAGCATATAGCTGGTACTAAGTGAATGACATTTAATATAATGATGACGACGACGATGATGATGAGGATGAACAGAATACCTTGAAACAATGAAGCGTTGTCTTATTGAGGTCTGTATTGTAAGAGTCAGCCATAGGACAATCCAAATAGTCTGTGTTTTCTGGACTATAAACTCTAATTAAAGTGAATGGAGGGTTTTATGCCACCTCGAGACTGTCAATGTACATTCTATATATGAAGTTTTGGAATTAGAATAAATATTAATAAAAATATGTCTTTTTAAAAAGGGTTTCTGGCACATAAATACTTTATAAATTCAAATGCATGTGTTTTGGAATCGTGGGAAAGGATTCCTGGGCTCTCAGCACACTAGTCTGATAGAGGCAGGCCAGGCAACCCTGCTGGACCTCCTGTTGGCAGCTTTGACTTGGGGTATTTGGAGAATTACTGGTTCCCAGTTCTTGGCATGCAGGCAGCAGAGGCACCATGAGGCTTACTGAGAGTATGCATCTGCCCTGACGTGAACACCACCTACTGCCCTTAAGTCGCCTCACTCAGATGGTATGAAACTTTGCTGATGTCAGTTTCATTATTGAGCCCTTTGCAGCCCCAAATGCTGAACTACTAGAGTTTTCTCAAGGAAGTTTCAGATCAGGGAAGCTTCAGGGTGAAAGATGCAGGAGCAGAATCCACAACCTCATAGAGGATACTGGTAAGAAAGGACCTGCATGCAAATTATGAGATTCTTTGCTAAATTATTTTTTCTAAAACCATGTTGCCCTACAGAACATGAGGTGGGCTCTTCTGGCACAGATAACAATGTATAAAATAATCTTTCTGAAATTCACAGAGACCAACTCTGGATGCATTCTTTTCTATTGCCCGTTGTCTTTCAGACTGATGGATATCTCAACATTTGGCAGAGATTGCTGCAGATTTTTGTGTTTTTAGGAAGGGTGGATAATGCTCTGGTAATGAACTTTAAACTAGGTCATACTTTCAAGGTTCTTCTACCATTAGGACCTGGGAAGTTGGGAGGTACACATTTACCAGCATTAAAAAATCTTTTTATTGTGGAAAATTTTAAACTTATCCCAAAGCAGGCAGAATTGTATAATGAATCCCGGTGTACTCACCGTGTAGGGTCAACAATTATCCAGTCATGAATAATAACTTTTCATCTGTATCCCTATCTAAAGCCCCTGGGTGTAAGTACTAGACTACTAACTGAAGTGTTCGCTATTTGAGCCCACCTAGAGGCACCTTAAAAAAAAAAAAAAAAAAAAAAAAATTTTTTTTTTTTAATTAGAGGCACCTTAGAAGGAAGACCTGGTGATCTGCTTTTGAAAAGGCACAGTCTTGAAAGCTCCATAGAGTGTAACTCTACTCTGCATGCATGAGCTTGCCATGGGTCAAAGTCTACCCAATGGCAACTGGTTTTTGGTTTTATACCCTTGTCCCCTTTCCATATTATTTTGAAGCAAATCCTACACATCATATGATTTTAACCATAAATATTAAGTATTTATCTCTAAAATATGAGGAATCTTTTTGTTTTTAACATAACCACAATATCATTGTCAAAGCTAAAAGTTAACAATAATTCTTTAATACCATAAAAGTGATCAAATTGCCATTTGTCTTATCAATGCCATACTTTCTTTTTTTTTTTACAGTTCTTTTTTTGAATCAGTGTCCAAATCAAGCTCACACTCCCTCTATCTCTTTTTATTTCTTCTGATTTAATTTTTGAAGAAACTGGGTTATTTGCCTTGTTGAGTTTCCAGCAGTCTGAACTGTGCCCACTGCCTCTGTGCAATGTGGATTATCAGGTTTATCTGTTATTTGTATTTCTTACAAGTTGGTAGTTGAATATATGAGCTTGATGAAATTCAGGTTAATTTTTTTTCTTTTTTTGACATGACCAATTCAAAAAACTGTTGTGCTTTTCCACCAGGAGACACATAATGTTTGGTTGTTTCTCTTTTGTAATGTCACCAGCCATGAATGTTGAATTACTGAACCATTTATTATTCTTTACTGGCTGAAATTCTTTTATAGAGTGAAACTCCCCTTTATTAACTATATAGGTAGTTCAGTTCTTATGGGAAAGGCATGATAAAGGCTTGATTTTGGGGGGGCCACTAGTTTTTTTTTATTTACCAATGGTGACCAAGCAGTTTTTTTATTTTTAAGTATTATTATGTCCCCATGGATTTAAATATATTTGATATTAAACTTCTTGCACTTTGTGTAACTATAAATGCTCAAGTTGTTCCATCTTTGGCTAACAGGAGCGGGAGACCCTTAGTTGACTATTGAGTCCTATTGACGTGACCCTAGTAAAAGTCTTGATCATTTCATTCCTATCTGGTTTGACAAGATACTTCAGACTCATCTTGTACATTTCCTGCCCCAGCCCTTTGGGTCCTTTGAGAGTGCTATTTGGAGACCACAATCTCCAAATGTACACATACACACAGACACACACACACATACATACTTGCATTTTATATATGTGTGTGTGTGTGTGTGTGTGTGTGTGTATGTATAGGAGTCTCTGGGTGGCAAAAAAGGTTAAGTACTCGACTACTAGCTGAAAGGTTAGTGGTTCAGATATACCCAGAGGCACCTCAGGAGACAGGCCTGGCAACCTGCTTCTGCCTATAGCACCATGTGAGCCCCCCCCCCACTTCTGAAAGCTCATAGCCTTGAAAACCCTATGGAGCAGTCCTACTGTGCACATGTGGGGCTGCCAGGAGTTGGAATTGACTTGAAGGCAACTAACAACAAAAACCATATATATATATATGAAGAAACACATTTTTTCTCCTTTTTATTATACTTTAGATGAAGGCTCACAGAGCAAATTAGTTTCTTATTAAACAATTAATACACCAAATGTGAAGGTAGTGATATCATGCTAAAATACATTCTCCAGGAACGTCATATGTTGACCCAGCATATAGTTGGTACTAAGTGAATGATATTTAATATAATGATGATGAGGATGATGAAGGGAGTGCCTTGAAATAATGTTACCTACCGTGCAATCCGAGCAGTGTTTTATTGAGGCCTTGTGTTGTAAAAGTCAGCCACAGGACAACCCGAATATTCTATGTGTTTTCTGGACTACAAACTCTAATTAAAATGAATGGAGGGTTTTATGCCACCTCAAGACTGCCATTTTGTGATATTAGTTGCCAGTCCCATGACATGTCAATACCCTCGCTTTGTCAACCTGAGGTTCCCCATTACTAGCTTTCTTGTCCCCTCCTGCCTTCTCATCCCTGCCCTTGGGCTGGTGTGTCTATTTAGTCTCATTTTGATTTTTGGGCCTGTCTAATCTTTGATTGAAGGGTGAACCTCAGGAGTGACTTCATTACTGAGCTATAAGGGTGTCCAGGGGCCATATTCTCAGGGTTTCTCCAGTCTCTGTCAGACCAGTAAGTCTGGTCTTTTTTTTTTTTTTTTTTTGTGAGTTAGAATTTTGTTCTACATTTTTCTCTAGCTTTGTCCACAACCCTCTATTGTGATCCCTGTCAGAGCAGTCGGTGGTGGTAGTCGAGCACCATCTACTTGTGTTGGACAGAGTCTAGTGGAGGCTGTGGTAATTGTGGTCCATTAGTCTTTTGTGCTAATCTTTTCCTTATGTCTTTGGTTTTCTTCATTCTCCCTTTCTCCAGACAGCATGAGACCAGTGGAGTATGTTAGATGGGCACTCACAAGCTTTTAAGACCCCAGAAGCTACTCATCAAAGTAGAATGTAGAACACTTTCTTTATAAACTATGTTATGCCCACTGAGCTAGATATTCCCCAAACCATGGTCTCCATAGCCCTTAGCCCAGTAATTTAGTCCCTCAGGGAGTTTGGGTGTGTCTATGGAGCTTCCATGACCTTGCCTTGGCCAAGTTGTGCTGGCTTCCCCGGTATTGTGTACTATCTTACCCTGCACCAAAGGTACCACTTACCTATTGTCTATTTAGTGTTTTTCCCTCCCCACCCCCTCCTCCCTTATAACCATCAAAGCATCAAAGGTTATTTCTTTTTGTGTAAACCTTTTCATGAGAAAAATATGGAATGCTTCATGAATTTGCATGTCACTCTGTAACCTAATGAGGGTTCTTGTCCTGTCTTATTAGCCAATCAAAATAAGATGGATGCCACGCCACCAGCTGCAAGGGAAACAGAAAGTGGAAATTTATTGTCTGTGCAGACAAGGAGCAACTTGGGGTCCAGTGAACATAAGGCCACGTGCTCACTCTTTGAGGGGTTTGGGGAAATTTTTATTTCCAGTGGTGTCTGGGAGTTGGGTTTGGTGCCCAGAGCTCTCTGCCCTTAGCCCTCCCATGTCCACATTTGGAGGTCCGGATGTTGAATCGTTGGAGATGTTCAGGTCCAAGGACAAATTGCAGACACAGCTCTTTAGGTCCTGTGCATTCTCCAAAATCTTGGTTCGAGCATGCAAGGGATTCTGGCACCAAATTCAAACTGCATTTAGGGCCACAGCATGATTGGGCCAAACTGCGGTTCGAAGCCATGGCTTGGTGGGCTGCAAGGCGGGGGTAACTGTGGCAGAGTGGGGGAAGTCTTGGTGGAGGCTTCCATCCTTGTGCAGGGGCCGTGGTAATCTTCTCTGTATCATTCCAATTTTAGTATATGTGCTGCTAAAGTGAGCATGAAATACATATTTTTTAAAAGATAAAATACCATATGTGTTCTGAGTAAGAACTTCAGAACAGATGAGACAGATAGGGTTAACTGTGCCCGTGGCTGAACAAAAGAGCTTTTAAAAGATTATCACCTAGAAGTTGGTAAACAGGAACCACACCCTATAGTGAGACAGATGGGGTTAACTGTGCTGGTGGAACAAAAGAGCTTTTAAAAGATTATCATCTAGAAGTTGGGTAAACAGGAACCCACCGGTCAACATGAGATAGAATTGGGGTAGCCTGTGAATTACTATCTCCTTCTTAGTGTTTTTCTAGTCCCCTCCTCCTTTGTAGACTCCGCATGCACAAAGGAGCAGAATGTGACTGCTGTTTGACCCTCCTTAGCCCTCCGAAGATGGCGATGTAGAGCCGAAGATCAAGTACACTTGCGTTATATCCCATAATAAGTTATGCCAAGGGCTGCCGAGAGGACTCCATCTTGAATATCAGCGGGTTCCATTTTAGATTCCAGATGCGCGAGCAACCTATTTAGCATACACTGCCATTCTGAGAAGTACCCACCCCTTGAAAGAAGCCCACTAAGTATTCTTTACTCTATTGTCTCCACCGAACCCATGTAAGCCCTAGCCTTGCTTTGCTTTTCGAGTCAGTCTTTTGGAGAGGCTTAGATCCTCCCTGACTCCTTTTGCTTCAAGCAAAATAAGGCTTGCTGAAGATAAAGTTTGTCTTTCACTTGTATTCTTACTCAGGAAAAGACAAGGACTCTTTGTGTCAGATTGGCAATTGGTAACACAGAGGTGGCTGCACTGGCATACTTAGGGTGGCTGGCCTAGGAGTGGAAACCCTAGTGGTGTAGTGGTTAACAGCTACAGCTGAGCCAAAAGGCTGGCAGTTCAAATCCATCAGATGCTCCTTGGAAACCCTATGGAGCAGTTCTACTCTGTCCTATAGGGTCACTATAAGTCTGAATTGACTCTATGGTAATGGGTTTTGTGGCCTAGGAGCAAGCCCTACTCCATGTGTTACAAGCTCCTGCTTCTACATTCCTGAGAATGTAACCTTGACTTCTTCAGATTCACATGCATATGGACTTGAGTATCTGACTGGGTAGGATCAACAGACTCTGGCCCTCTATCAATTATCTTCTTTATTTTGTTTGAATGTACAGAAATTAGGTGGATCTCCATCATAAAAGAACTGTAAACAAGTTCTTTCTATTGTAAGAAGAATTCTAGGAAGCCAAGAGATAATAATCACAATGAGGCACACCTGGAATGGCCTGGGGACATGTTTTCGCTCCCAGCTAGAGACTTAAAGTTATATTCACATCACTGAGTTTTTCAGTTGAGCAGAGACCCTGTAATTTCCAAAATCAATTGATAAAATCTTAAAGGGCTAAAATTAGATTGGGGAAATATGGAAAATGGTAAAAATTTCAAAACTTAGAATATTGAAACAAACTATTTCAGCAGTAATTTTGTTTTGTGGTATACAGGCTTAAAATAATTTCAAAGATATTAAATTGAGCTAATAGATATACTTTTGCTTTTTATACCACAGAGAAAGGATATACATATATATTTGGGTCTGCTAATGAGTGTGTTCATTTTTGTCATTTGAATGGATGTCCTACAAGAGGTATAGTGTATGGGCCAGGCAGTCTTTATTCTGTTGTATATGGGCTTGCAATGAGTCAGAACTGACTCGATGGAATCTGACAACAACAACTGTAAGAAATATGCAACAATGACAAAGTTAAAGAGGTTTATTAAAAGGGAATTTATTTGATATGGTCAAAGTTTTTATATGTCTGGCTAAAGGTTGATGGTTTATTTGTGAGAATTCCTGAAAGCTTTAATGTCAAATAGCAGAGTTGCGTTTCTTGCTGTTAAGAAACAAAATTTTTCTTTGATTACTAAGTTAAAGAATTAATTTATTCTTTGTATAATCTTCCTGGAAGGCAAGTGTTCAGTCTCCCGTTAGAATAAATTCCTGAAAACTAAGATTCATGGCTTTGAAAAAGTTGTTTTTTTTTTTTAACCTTTAAAATCTTTGATTAAATAACTCAAGTGTTTTTTCCTGATGACCTGTGATGAACTCCTGACAGCTTTGGAATTTCATGGAAAGCTGCAAAAGTTTTTTTTCCCCTGCTTTTTTTTTTAAAAAAAGAGTGCTAAAATAAAAGGGTTTTATTTAATATGCTACCTGAAACCTGTTACCAAATCAAGGGAAGAGCCTGGTTTTTTTTGAAAATCCATGCCATTGTATCATTATTTTTTTAATTGCTAACTTGATTGCAATTGAACTTTATTTCTTTCTAATATAACGTCATCAAAGCCAATGATTTAACGAGGAATTCACATCATTTAAATGTGGAATTTTTTTTTTTTTTTAAACTACAATTCAGATACTTGGATCCACAATCAACATGCATGGAAACAGCAGTCAAGAAATCAAAAGATGCATTGCATTGGGCAAGTCTGCTGCAAAAGACCTCTTTAAAGTGTTAAAAAGCAAAGATGTCACTTTGAGTACTAAGGTGACCGGACCCAAGCCCATGATGTTTTCAATCATCTCATATGCATGTGAAAGCTGGATAGTGAATAAGGAACACCAGACAAGAATCAATGTCTTTGGATTATGGTGTTGGCAAAGAATATTGACTATACCATGGACTGCCAGAAGAGCAAACAAATCTGTCTTGGAAGAAATACAGCAAGAATGCTCCTTAGAAACAAAGATGATGATACTTCATGCTTGGTGGAGAGTCAGAGAAAAAGAAGACCTCAATGAGATGGATTAACACAGTGGCTGCAACAATGGGCTCAAGCATAGCAATGATTGTGAGGATGGGGCAGGACCAGGCAGTGTTTCATTCTGTTGCACATAGGACCACTATGAGCTGGAACCGACTTCATGGCACCTAACAAAAGCAACATTCAGATGTTTAGAGACTTGATAATCTTGGTATATCCTGACTATATATTATGTCCCAAGATCATTACATGGTATACCTGAAGCTCTTTTTGAAAATAAGATTAATAATTATGTTTAAAACCAAAAAACAAAACAACAACAACAAAAAAAACCAGTTGCTGTTGAGTGTATTCCAATTCATAGTGACCCCACAGGATAGAGTAGAACTTCCCCACAGGGTTTTCAAGGAGCTGCTGATGTGTCCAAACTGCCGACCTTTTAGTTAGCAGCTATGATGGATGAGGTTGTGTGTTAACTTGGCTGTACCATGATTCTTAGTATTTGTGGTAGTCATATAATATCCCCTGTTGAGATTCGATATGTGATCACCATTATGATGGAATCTGTTGTGAGTGGCCAATCCAGTGAAAGAAAGTTTCCTTGGGTGTGTGGCCTGCATCAAACATAGGAGAACATTCTGGCAAGGCTCAGGGTTTTTTTTTTTTTTTTTTCATGCTGAATCCTGCAGCTGGCTCCTGTTCGTCTGGCCTCCGGTTCTCGGAACTTGAGCTAGCAGTTTACCTGAGGTCTTGCCTGCTGATCTTGGGATTAAGTGAATTTACAGGATGTGAGCAAGAGCCCTGATCTCTGACCTGCTGATCTTGGGTTCGCTAGCCCCTGCAGCTAGTGAATCAGAAGAAGCCTCCATCCTGACCCACGGACTGGGGACATTCCAGCCTCTAGAACAATGTGAGCCATTTCGTTAATATAAAGCTCTATCTACATATTTATATGCTTTACTGATTTTGCTTCTCTAGAGAACCCAGCCTAAGACATTTGGTACTGGGAGTGGGAAAAGTGAGGTGCTGGGTGATTGCATGTGTGATACCTTTCTTATAATTTTGTCATAATGAGAAGTAAAAGGAAGCTGGTTGGTTGGTCCTATTTTCGCTAGACAAACTGGTGAAAGAAAGAGATGCACTCAAGGCTTCAAATGCAGCATAAATGACCTCCAAGTTTCCACTTGTGCTTTTAAAGAAAACCTTATTTCTTGTAGTAACAGAACTGATATTGCCAAAAACCAAACCCAGAGCCTTATTGTAAGAGTGGCTGAATTACAATGCCACTCAAGTTAAAGTGAGGGCATTAATTGGGAAGAAATGGGACCCTGAAACCTGGAATGGGGACCTATGGGCAGATAATCAGGAAGCTGGAGAGACTGAGTGCCTAAATTCTGTTGAATCACTCCTGCTAACAGAACATCTGAAGAGGTTACTCCATGTTTGTCTGCTAAACCACCCTGCTCAGTAAAACAATTAGCCCCTCCACTTCCATCTAAGGAGATTAACCCAGCTGTGTCTAAAGAACCCTTGTCTGAGTCATTGCCTGGCGCATTGCCTGAGGCAAATGCTTCACAAGACAATGCTGAATGTTCTCAAAACAATTCCCCACTGTCGATTCTGGCTTCTAGACCTATAACTAGACTTAAGTCCCAGCAAGCCCCAAAAGGTGAAGTACAAAGTGTGACTCAAGAGGAGGTATGTAACACTCCGAAAGAACTGCTTGAATTTTGTAATATGTACAAACAGAAACCTGGGGAATATGTGTGGGAATGGCTATTAAGGGTGTGGGATAATGGTGCAAAGAACATAAAGATGTATCAGTCTGAGTTTATTGATACAGACCCACTAAGCACAGATTCTTCATTCAGTGTTTCACCATGAGAAGTTAGGAAAAGATCTAATAGTTTATTTGGTTGGGTTGCTGAAGCATGGATTATGTGAGGCCTACACTAAATCAAGTTGAAGTACCAGACCTGCCTTGGTATACTGCCAAAGATATCCAAAGACTGAGGGAAATTGGCAGGCTAGAGTGGATTTATCAGGTTAGACCCATAGACCCATATATGGAGTGCCCAGAGGACACGCCATTTACCACAAGAAAACAAAACCAAAAAACCTCTTGCCGTTGAGTTGATTCTGACTCATAATGACTCTACAGGATAGAGTAGAACTGCCCCATAGAATTTCCAAAGACTGCCTGGTGGATTTGACCTTTTGATTAGCAGCTGTAGCTCTTAACCACTGCACACAAATTTGTGAAGGGAACTCAAGCATCCTTGATGATTGCTGTGATTGATATTTTATGTAAGTCAGATTTGACAGTGAGAACTGCCCTAACAGAATCAAGACACCTAACTATAATGGGGCTGATTGGACCCCATGGTGGTTGGGGCCAAATGACGGCACTCAATGAACAAAGACAAGGTGGGCATTGTTACAGTAATGGACAATAGAGTCAAAGCAGTAATCAGAATAGTCTGACATGTATAGACTTATGGTGTTGGCTACTTAGTCATGGTGCCCTAGGAGTGAAATAGATAGGAAATCTACTAAATATTTACTTGATCTGTACAAACTGATGAATTCTAGGTCAGGTGAATAGCAGTCTAACTTAAATTACCAGAAAAGAGAGTCATGGTCTCTCAATTAATTCCCAGACTTGAGCGAGCTTAAAGGCCCATAACCTCTTGAATGAAGGGGAGGCCAGTTTCCCTTGAGGATGGACTCCAGCACACTGCCAAAATTTTGTACCGTTAATCTGTCTTCCAGCCTTCCTCAAAAAGATCTATGGACTTTTAGGACAGTGACTGTTCTTTGGGGAAAAGGAAATAATCAGACTTGTTGGGGATTACTGGATACTGGCTCTGAACTGACACTAATTCCAGGAGACCCAAAATGTCACTGTGGCCCACCAGTCAGAGTGGGTGCATATGGAGCTCAGGTTATTAAGGGAGTCTTGACTTATGTCCGTCTCACAGTAGGTCTAGTAGGTCCCTGAACCCATCCTGTAGTGATTTCCCCAGTTCTGTAATGCATAATTGGAGTAGATATACTCAGCAACTGACAGAATGCACAGATTGGACCTCTAAGAAACAGAGTAAAGTCTATTATGGTGGGAAAAGCCAAGTGGAAGCCATTACAACTGCCCCTACCTAGGAAAATTGTAAACCAAAAGTGATACTGCATTCCTGGAGGGATTGTAGAGATTGCTGCCACCATCAAGGAACTGAAGGATGCAGGGGTGGTGATTTCCACCACATTCCCATTCAACTCACCTATTTGACCTGTGCGAAAAACAGATGGATCTTGGAGAATGATGACGGATTATCAAAAACTTAGCCATGTGGTGACTCCAATTGCATCTGCTGTTCCAGATATAGTTTCATGGCTTGAGCAAATTAATACATCTTCTGGTACCTGGTATGCAACTGTTGATTTGGCTAATGCTTTTTCAACATTCTTGTTTCAAAGGACCATCAGAAGTAGTTTGCCTTTAGCTGGCAAGGCCAGCAATACACCTTCACTTGCCTACCTCAGAGCTACACCAACTCTCCAGCCCTATGTCATAACTGGGTCCACAGGGACCTTGATCACCTTTCCCTTCCACAAGATGTCGCACTGGTCCATTACATTGGTGGCATTATGCTGATTGGACCTAGGAAGAAAGAAGTATCAATGACTCTGGACTTATTGGTAAAACATATGCATGCTAGAGGGTGGGAAATTAATCCCACAAAAATTCAGGCATCTTCCACCTCAGTAAAATTCCTAGGGGTCCAATGGTATGGGGCATGTTGAGATATTCCTTCTAAAGTGAAGGGTAAGTTATTGCATCTGGCTCCTTCCACACCTAAAAAGGAGGCACAACACCTAATGGGCCTCTTTGGATTTTGGAGGCAACATATTCCTCACCTGGGTGTGCTACTCCAGCCTACTTATCAAATGACTCAAAAAGCTTCTAGTTTTGAGTGGGGCCCAGAGCAAGAGAAGGCTCTGCAATAGGTTCAGGCTGCTGTGCAAGCTGCTCTACCACTTCAGCCACGTGATCCAGCTGATCCAATGGTGCTTTGGAGTCTTTGGGAGGCCCCTCTTGGTCAACCACAGAAAAAGCACTTAGGATTTTGGAGTAAAGCCCTGCCATCCCCTGCAGATAATTACTCTCCTTTTGAGAAACAGCTTTTGGCTTGTTACTGGACCTTAGTAGAGACTGAACGCTTAACCATGGGACACCAAGTCACCATGTGGCCTGAGCTGCCCATCATGAACTGGGTGTTTTCTGACCCACAGGGTCATAAAGTGGAACGTGCACAGCAGCACTCCACCATTAAATGGAAGTGGTATATACAAGATTGGGCCTGAGCAGTAACTGAGGGCATAAGTAATTTGCACAAGGAAGTGGCCCAAATGGCCATGGTCTCCAATCCTGTCACATTACCTTCCATCTCCCAGTCTGCACCTATGGCTTCATGGGGAGTTTCTTATGATCAGTTGACTGAAGAAGAGAAAACTTATGCCTGTTTACAGATGGTTCTGCATGATGTGCAGGCACCACTCCAAATTGATATGCAGCACTACAGCCCGTCTGGGACCTCCCTGAAAGACCGTGGTTGAAGGAAAATCCTCTCAATGGGCAGAACTTTGAGCAGTGCGCCTGTTTGTTCACTTTGCTTGGAAGGAGAAATGGTCAGATGTGTGATTGTATACCAATTCATAGGCTGTGGCCCATTGTTTGGCTGGATGGTCAGGGATTTGGAAGGAACATGATTGGAAAATTGGAGACAAGGATTTATGGGGAAGAGGCTTGTGGATAAACATCTCTGAATTGGTCAAAGAAGTGAAAATATTTGTTTCATGTGAATGCCCATCAAAAGGTGACCTCAGCAAAGGAAGATTTTAACAATCAAGTAGATAGGATGTGTTCTGTGGAAACCACTCATCCTCTTTTCCAGCTACTCCCATCAATGCTCAACAGGCTCATGAACAAAGTGGCCATGATGGCAGGGATGGATGTTATGCATGGGCCCTGCAACATGGATTTTCACTCACTGAGGCTGACTTGGTTACAGCCACTGCTGAGTGCTGAATCTGCCAGCAGCAGGGGCCAACACTGAGTCCCTGATATGACACCATCCCTCCAGGTGATCATCCAGCAGCCTGGCGGCAAGTTGATTTCATTGGACCACTTCCGTCATGGAAGGGGCAGTGTTTTATTCTTACTGGAATTGACACTACTCTGAATATGAATTTGCCTTTCCTGAACACAATGCTTCTGTCAAAACTACCACCTGTGGACTTACAGAATGCCTTATCCACTGTCATGGTGTTGCTTCAGATCAAGGGACTCACTTCACAGCAAATGAAGTCTGACAATAAGCCCATTCTCGTGGAATTCACTGGTTTTACCCTGTTCCCCAACATCCTGAAGCAGCTGGCTTGATACAACAATGGAATGGCCTTCTAAAGACACAATTATGTTACCAGCGAGGTGGCAATACCTTGCAGGGTTGGGGCAATGTTCTCCAGGAGGCTGTATATGCTGTAAACCAGCATCCAATATATACGGTACTGTTTCTTCCATAGCCAGGGTTCATGGGTCCAGGAATCAGAGGGTGAAAATGGGAGTTGCACCACTCATAAGAGTTTTGCTTCCTGTCCCTGTGACCTTATGCTGTGCAGGTCTAGAGGTCTTAGTTCCAAGGGGAGGAATGCTCTCACCTAGAGACACATCACTGATTGAATCGAACTGGAAGCTAAGAATGTCACCTGGCCACTTTGAGCTCCTTATGCCTCTGAATCAACAGATAAAGAAGGGAGTTACCATACTGGCTGGTGTGATTGATCCTGATTACCAATAGGAAATCAGGTTAGTATTACATAATGGAGGTAAGAAAGAGTATGTCCGGAATGCAGGAGATCCCTTGTGTCTCTTGGTAGTACCATGCCTTGTGATTAAAGTCAATGGAAAACTTCAGCAACTTACTTCCAACATGACTACTAATGGCCCAGATCCTTCAGGAATGAAGGTTTGGGTTACACCACTAGGCAAAGAACCAGGACCAGCTGAGGTGCTTGCTGAGGGCAAAGGGAATATGGAATGAGTGGTGGAAGAGGTAGTTCTAAATACCACTTATGGCCATGTGACCAGTTGTAGGAACGAGGACTGTAATTATTATGAGTTTCTGCTTTGTATGTGTGCATCAAATATTTTTGTTTTTTTCACTTATAAAATATAAGATGTAAACAGGGCTAGTGCATTTTTGGTTATATGTGTGTTCATTGTATCGTGTTAGGTGCAAGTATGACTTTATCATTGTCTTTATTCAGTGATTATGTATGGTTTAAAGAGATGTGTACAGGTGCCAAGTTGACAAGGGGTGGACTGTGATGGCTAAGGTTGTGTGTCAACTTAGTTGGGCCATGATGCTCAGTATTTTGGCAGCTGTATAATGTGATCACTTCCCTGTTGAGATTTGGTATGTGATTACCCCCATGATGGAGTGTAATCACTGCTGTGAGTGGCCAATCAGTTGAAAGGAAGTTAATTTTCTTGGGTGTGTGTAGCCTGCATCAAATATAGGTGGATATTCTGGGAAGACTTGGGGGCTTTTTGCTCATGCTGGATCCTGCAGCTGGCTGCTGTTAGTCTGATCTCTGGTTCTTGGAACTTGAGCTAGTAGCTTACCTGAGGTCTTGCCTGCTGATTCATTGATCTTTGCAGGGTTCGAGCAAGAGCCCTGATCTCTGACCTGCCGATCTTGGGTTTGCCAGCCCCTGCAGCTACGTGAATCAGGAAAAGCCTCTATCTTGAACCGTGGATTTGGGACATTCCTGCCTCTACAATCGTGTGAGCCATTTCCTTGATATAAATCTCTCCTTATATATATGTATGTAAATGCTTTACTTCTTTATATTTATACACTTTATGCTTTACATTTATATGTTTTTCTTCTCTAGAGAACCCAGCCTAAGATTGCAGGTGAGCTGTTTCTAATTGACTTTACTTGGCTTTCCATTACTTTTTTAAATTCCTGTCATGTCTTTCACTTTTAAGAAATATTATTGTAAATTAAACACAACCATATTAAGTTTTGTCATATGCAGATAAGCTTTTACTTTGCTGACTTGCTGAAAACACTTGACCAAAATATTTCAACAAAAGATGGACTGTTTTGGACCAATGGAAAGGACTGTGATACTTCGAATGTAGATACTATTGAACTGAATTAAGATTTCCAGAACTCTTGTGTAGAAGCTGGTGGGTTTACAGAGTACAGCTGGTTCAAAATTGCATGGAACTGAAATTAACTACATGAGACTGAGTAGACTAAAGGATTACTGTGAATTTTATGCAGGAGTATTACTGAGGTTTTAAGGCTCTATTTTCTACCATTTTACTCCTTTCTCTTAAATTGTCTAGCTGATGGGTTTGTTTTGACCTGAAATATGAGAGAAAAGTAAAATTGAGGCCAGGAAAGAAACCTTGAAAATATTAAAAGAAAGAATTAGGATATGAGAAAATCCTTATCATAGAATACTTTATAGTCAGCATAGTGCTGTTAGTTACTGAAATAGCTAGTTCTTACATTAAGGAAAGTAATCAGACTTTAAATATGCTCGTGTAATGTAACTCTCCAATTAGAACCTACGGTTGATAAACTTAGCAAAATTACAGAGAACATAACTAGGGAAGTATCTGAAGTTTGAGCTATGATGTTACAAAATAGAACAGAATTATATCTCCTGTTAGTCCCACAAGGAGGAGTTTATGCTTTAATAGATGAACTTTGTTATGTTCATTAATATGCAATCTGAGGTTTTATAGAAAGTAGTTGCTGCTGAGACACATGAAAAACAATTTCTTTTGCTGTTTATGTATAAACAAATACCTCGTGAGGTTTGTTTCCTTGGTTCAAAGATCTTAGGGTTGTGGTTTCGTGGCTTATTTCAGACAATTGGCCTAATATTATTGTTAGTGTTTCTGTTCTACCTCCCAGTACGCTGTGTGGTGCCTGAGATCATAAAAGCTGGATGGTTTCCGGTTACCATTATTGAACATTTTTGATCAAAGGTTCGATAGCAGGATCATAATCAAAAGGAGGGAATGATGAAAGAGTTATAATTCTCCTGGAGTCCAAATTTCTGGCTTTCATGGAAGTTGGGAAAACTCACACATCCCATTGCCCTTGGATGTCCTTTTGAACCTTGAGCCTTGAGAAAAAAAAACTGATTCCTGAAGCTATTTTTGAGTCAAACAGTGGTCTGGATAAGCTAGCAAGACTGTTTTTCTTTGTGTGTTGTGCCCTTTGAAGAATTTAGTCTGTTTTGGGAAAGACTCCAAAGATCAGACTGGGAGCTTTGTTTAGAATGAATCAGTAATTATTTTAATTATTTCAAGATAATGCTGTATGAAAATCCTTCCTGACCATAAATTTGTTTATCAGTTCTATTAGGCTTTATGTCACAAGATAATCTGATAGCTGATAAACTTGAGATGGGAGGGGTATTCCTCTAAGCACTCTAAGCCACTCCCTAGCTTGAAAGATCTATTACAAGGCATTGAAAAGATTCACCAAAAGGTCACTTGACTTCACATAGCTGACTCTCCCTGTGACTGCTTGTTAGCTTATATTTATCCGGTTACCCAAAGGTATTGTTTCATGGATCTGATCTATTCTACTTATAGAAATAATTACAGTAATTGCTATTGTGATTATTATTGAAACTATCAAATGTTGTCTTAAAATTAATTCCAATGTTATTACTCAAAGAACCAACTTTATGCCTACGAAAAAAATATGTACATTAACAGTACTCATAATTTAGATGGACGAATGGTCACTCCTCAAACCACCCCTTTTAAAGCCAGATTATTCCTTAGTGTGGTTCACTCTGTATATCATTCCTAGGTTAACACCACAGAAGTAGAGGCTCCAGCTATAGCATGGTGAAGATTTTAGATGGTGTCCAGCCAGCTATTTGTAAATAGCACCTAGGGTCTTAAAGGCTTATTATAGTAAGCATCTATCTATAAGAACCTTTGGAAGACAGCTACAAAATTGAGTTAAAAATGCCATCCTACTGGAAAATATAAATTCATGCCCATGCAGAAGAAAGCACTCTCCCCAGAATTGTAGTTGATAATGTGATCAAAGAATTTCCCAGAAATTCTGGATCAAAAGGAGGGAATAAATAAGATCTTCAGAACAGAGGTGCCTATCATATTTAGGGTGGCTGGCCTAGGAGCAGGCCTGAGTCCATTTTATTATAAGCTCTTGCTTGCATTCCTAAGAATGTAACCTTGACTTCTTCCTATTCACCTGCATATGGACTCAGGCTGGGTGGAACCCACAGATCCTGACCCCCTAGCAATTACCTTATTTAACCAGACTGGCTTTTGCCCCAAAGCCACTTTTAGCAAATAAGGGTGGGGGTCAGGAATGTGATTGTAGGAGAAGAAGTTTACTCAGGAGGTTATGTGCAGGAGCCCTAAAATCAAGGTACTTAATCAAAGTAGAGAGCTGGTTTAAAGTCAGAAGTAGGCTCCATTTTCTTCCAGGCTTTGCTTCTGTTTCTGAGAAGGTGACCTGTGACTGGTGATGGGTAAACAAGGGAGAGGCAGCTTGCCCTTAGGAAGAATGTGGTTGAAATTGGATTAATGAGTGTGCAGAAAGGTCCTTACACAGGGAACTTGCCTGGGCACATCCTTAATTATTTACCAAAAATAGCCAATCAAAAGAACTTACATTAGCTGTTGTTGTTAGGTTCTGACTCATAGTGGCCCTATGCACAACAGAACGAAACACTGCCTGGTCCTGTGCCATCCTTACAATCGTTGCTATGCTTGAGCTCATTTTTGCAGCCACTGTGTCAATCCACCTTGTTGAGGGCCTTCCTCTTTTCTGCTGACCCTGTACTTTGCAAAGCGTGATGTCCTTCTCCAGGGACTGATTCCAGCTGACGACCTGTCCAAAGTATGTAAGATGCAGTCTCACCATCCTTGCTTCTAAGGAGCATGCTGGTTGCACTTCTTCCAGGACAGATTTGTTTGTCCTTTTGGCAGTACATGGTATATTCAATATTCTTCGCCAACGCTACAATTCAAAGGCGTCAAGTCTTCTTCGGTCTTTCTTATTCACTGTCCAGCTTTCACATGCATATGAAGCGATTGAAAATACCATGGCTTGAGTCAGGCGCACCTTAGTCTTCAGGGTGATATCTTCGCTCTTCAACACTTTGAAGAGGTCCTTTGTAGCAGATTTGCCCAATGCAATGCGTCTTTTGATTTCTTGGCTGCTTCTTCCATGGCTGTTGACTGTGGTTCCAAGTAAAATGAAATGCTTGACAACTTCAGAATGATTTTTTCTGTTAGTTCCTTTGTCTCGCCTATATTTATTTTCATGAGATAGCCCCCCCTTGGATTTGGGGGTTTCACTGGCTGGGGCCGTATTTCTCCCTACTCAAATGTTTTTATCTTTCAATAAATCTTTTTGTTTTATTCTAGCAGAGTCTGAGAGTTTTACTTTAGGACAATTCCTATTGATGCCTCCAGTTCAAATTTAGGAACCCTGGTTTTTTATTTAACTTCTTTTTATAACTGTATCCCCTTTCTTCCATGCTGATAATCCTGGATCTCAAGGATATCAGGTATGATTGAGTTAGTATAGCAAATCATTTCTCATTTGTTTTATTCCACCATACTCACGTAATAGTCTAAGATTAGCAATATCAACACTACTACCATGATATGATCACCCAAAACTGTTCAAAAACATTTTTTTTTTTTGCAAATTTATGTTGGCCTGAGGTACATCCTACTGGAGATGTCAGTCAAATAACTTAAAACTACTTGAAACAGTTTTTTTTCTGTGTGGTTTACCACTAAGAGGATGCAAAATTACATTTCTTTTTATTTTATGTTTTATTTCTTAGAATTGCTTTTAAAGAATTTGTAACTTCTGAACAATATTTACATGATTCCAAGTCTAATACACTAAGCAAGGAGGATTTAAAAAAGCTTAGTTTCTGTCCCCGAATCTTTCGCATTTAGAAAATTAGTTGCTTTTAGTTTTATAGTTTATTCTTCTGTTGTTGTTGTTGTTGTTGTGTTTTATATATGTAAGATGATATTTGTAAATAGCATCTAGGATCTTAAAAGCTGAGTCCTCTCTTCGCACCTTTGATGACACCATGCACCGTGAAATGAAACACTGCCTGGTCCTGCAACCACGTCCATGATCTATTGTGGATCAGGCCATTGTGATTTATAGGGTTTTCCTTGACTGATTCTTAGAAGTAGATCATCAGGCCTTTCTTCCTACTCTATATTTGTCTGGATACTCCACTGAAACCTGCTCAGCATCATAGCAGCACATAAGCCTCTACTGACAGACAGGCGGTGGCTACATATGACATGTATTGTTCAGGAATTGAACCCAGGCCTCCTGCATGTTGTTGTTGTTGTTAGTTACTGTGGAGTTGATTGCAACTCATAGCAACCCCATATGTTACAGAGTAGAACTGCTCCATAGGGTTTTCTAAGCTATAATCTTAGCAGAAGCAAATCACTAGGCCTTTTCTTCTGTGTTACCACTGGTGGGTTAAAACCTCCAACCTTTAGGTTAGTAGGTGAGCACAAACCATTTTCACCACTTAGGGACCTTTGGTTTCCTTCACAGAAGATGAGAATTCAACCACTGAACTGCCACTGCAACATTTTTTGCATTTATTTCCTTCAATAAATAGTTGCACACTGTACAAGCTTTTCCCACCTTACGTTTTTCACTTAAGAATGTGTCTTTCACTATGTGGTCCATTTTATTTGTTCCCTCTCACTATTTTTAAGTTTTTTGTTGTTTGTTTTGGTATTCAGGAAAGTTTGCATTTTTGTTTAATAGTTGCCTTTTTACTAATATTAAAAATAAATACCCTTAGTTCCCCCTCCCCTATCCCTGGTTATCTATTGGGTCTCCATTATGAGATATATTGATATCAGCTGGTATTCCACATCCTCCAATATTGTTAGATTTGATTTAATATCTTTTTCTCCAGTTAGTAAGTATAATCAGTATACTTGTACTACCTTCTGAATGGTTTCCCCATTCTCCTCTCAATTTTTAATAATTGTACATCATCTATATTATCAATGCAAATATTAATTACATACATCATTCTTTCCCTTACTTCCCTCATTTTGTTATAGGCCTGTTCTTGTGTGCTGTCGAGTCAATTTTGACTTACAGCAATCCTTTGTGACAGAGTAGAAATGTCCCATAGAGCTTTCTAGGCCGTATGTCTTTACAGGAGCAGATCGCCATGTCTTTTCTTCTACGGAGCCACTGGTGGGTTTGAACCAACAACCTTGGGGTTAGTAGGTTAATACTCAACAATTGCACCATTAGGGATCCTTTGTATTAGGTCTAAAAAAAGAAAAAAGAAAAAAAAAAAAAAACCTTTGTCATTGAGTCGATTCTGACTCATAGCAACCCTACAGGACAGAGTAGAACTGCTCCACAGGGTTTCCAAGGAGTAGCTCCTAGATTCAACTTGCCGATCTTTTGGTGAGTAGCTGAGCTCTTAACCACTGCACCACTAGGACTCCTGTCATAGGTCTACAGCTATATATATTACTTGTACCAATCAGTGGTTTGTCCTTTTCTACTTGGATTATGGAATTCAGGGTATACCTTATCACTTAATATTGTTGTAAGTGTTTTGGCATGTTAGCTGCTCTATTTAAGAAAGATGTAGGGGAATTAAAAAAACCATGTCACCACCACCACCTTCTCAGAATTCTCAAAGTTGTTTAAGTGTTGAGTGGTTTTCCCTTAACTATTTTACATAAGCTCTATTATTTTTGGTATATACTTTTGCAGGTTGTGTTGGTTTCTAGGAACGCATATATGGCACTACATCAAAAACGCCTATTGTGCCAGCATTTTCTAACCAGATTTATACAGAGCATTTTGGAAGAAATAGCTATATTGTAGAATACTTTGAGTATTTATTATTAAATAAAGTATTATTTCAGTGTTGTTTCAATTTGTATTCTCAGAGAATGGCATATTTTTTGGTTATATAAACATATAAACACTAAATCTGTCATTAGAAATAAGAGAGAAGAAGAGGAGAAAGAAAAGGAGGAAGAGAAGGAGGTGTAACATTATACCAAGAACCTGTGCTTCACTCGTGACTTGAAACTTTGTTCTGGTAATTTATCAGTTCTTAGTAGAGTAATTTTTTTTTTTTTTTAGTAGAGTAATAAAGCACTGGATTTAGCATCATTAGTACTTATAATGAGATTTCTTCCTTTAAGCAAATCCCTTATTTTAGAAGAAAAGTAAAACGTTAACTCTTAGGAATCATTATGTGATAACAAAGAGAGCAGTAAAATTTTATAGCAGTTGGACTAAGTCCAGTGCTTTCTGGTTTGTGAAAAGTTCAGTAAAAATCGAGTAAATGGCTCACATAATGGGAAGATTAAGTAATAAAATGAGGGAGATGGGGAGATGAGGATGCCCCCCAACCCCATGTATGCAGTAGAGTTTTTGGTGATTGTTGCCTTAGATTATAGTGTTGTTCTCATTCTAGGAATAGGCACAATATCATAATTATGTGAGCACATTTTTGGTATAAAAAATCCCCACGATAGTAGAGCCTCAGGATTTAAAAAGAACTTGGGAGATCTTATTACACATATTGTCTTCTAATTATTCTTATCTTTTCTCCCTTTGGTGCTTAGAAATAAAACTCCAAGTAGGATAATGGGAAAGCCTATGTGTTAGGTTCATATTGTAAAGCTAAGAGCTAGGCATTTCACAAACATGGGTCTCATTTGGTCCTCAGAACAATACAACATTATCCCTCATTTTATGAGTGGAAAAAGTGATGCACAGAGAGGCTAGGTGACTTGCCTAAGGTCACAGAGCTGGTAAATTGTGGAACCTGGGTTTAAACTCTAGTTGTTCTGACTTTTGAACTATGCTCTTAACTGCTGTATGAAAGTGTCCTCCAAAAAGTACGTAAGTTAATGTGAGAAAGTGAGCGCTTTAAAGGAATTCTAGTTCTCCATTTAAGGAGCAATGTAGTTCTTGCCTGAAGAAAATACAGTTCCTGCCCGAGGAGATTACAGTCCCCATTCAGCTGATGTTCAGCAGAGGATCAACTCAGTGGCTCAATTCTGTGACCTCTTATAAGTGCCACACAATGTGCCAGACTTCAAGGACATAATGAATGAGGTACAATTTCTGCTTTGAGTGCAGAAGAGAAGCAAGTTACATACACAGCTATTCATAAAACAAAGGCAAAGTTCAATTCCAGAGAAATGCCTAGTAGAGTCTGAGAGCTGCAACTCTGAGAAAGGCTAGGAGCAGGAGATGAGTGATGGGAGGTTCTCACAGGGCAACAAACTCAAACTGAAATGGTCTTTCAGTTGGCCACCTAGATTTTATCCTGGTTTGCAGTATTGCCCATTCCCCATTGGGGAACCAACGAATCCCTAGTGAATCCCACTAGGGAAATGAATATTCATGGCAACACCATGAAAACGATGGTATAATTTTCTGTGGGCACAATTTTAGTTAAGTGAACTTGGTTTGCTGACTTACTTAAATAGCAAGTTCGATGAGTTTTCTTCGCTTTCTTGTCTGTAGGACCCATGTTCTCAAGGACTTCACAAACCCCCAACTGTGAAGACAGAGCCAAACTTGTGTGGTAACAGCTATACACAGAGGGAGGGAGCAGGCCGTTTAATGAATAAGGAACAAAGTAGGCAGGCTTTGAGTTCAAAAGTCAAATGGCAGGGTTTCAACAAAAACACCATCACTAGAACAGCCCTGGGTGTGCAACCACGTACTCTATCATCAGAGTCTTCAAGTTTAATGCACCCACTGGGGCGCAAGAATTCTCATATACTTCACCTAAGGGCACTCTTTCATTTTTTTGAAACTTATGGTATCATTTTATTGTTTTATGACAAGGCTTGTCTACCATATTGGCACTGTAAAACCATCTAGAAATGTGGAGATCTGCCTTTTGAAGTTTTCTGTCACATAATTGGGTGCCTGGGTTGTTCAAATGGTTTAATGTGCTCAGCTGCTACTAGAAAGGTTGAAGGTTTATGTTTACCCAGAGGCACCTCAGAAAAAAGGTCTAGTGATCTATTTCTGAAAAATCAGCCATTGAAAACCCGATTAAGTATAGTTCTACTTTGACACACATGGGGTAGCCATGAGTTGTGATCGACTCAGTGACAATGGATATCACATAATTAAAATTTTATTTTTCCTTTCCCCCTTTCTTCCCTCCCTTGAAAGCCATTCTCATTCCTTCCTTTTCTCCTTTCCCTTTTTCTTTTCCTCTCCTTCCATCCCTCCTTTCTTCTGTCCTTTTGCTCTTCTTCCCACCCATCCTCTCTGAAGGAACAGGGGAATTTTGATTCTCTTCAGATACAACATTCGGTCACTGTCACATGCATCTTATCAAAAATGTAACTGGCAAGATAACTTAGTGAGAACTGTTTAAAATAAAAAATAAAGGCACTACATTCAATTTTCATCTATTTGGCTTTTTAAGGCAAATTACAAGTAAATCTCCCACCTCAGTTATTGCTTTGACCAATCCTTGGAATCTGAACTTCTAATTGAATTCAGATTACTGAATGCTTGCTAGGGATAACGTACCAGGCTTGGGGAACAAGTCTAAACAAGAAGAACTTTTCTCTACTCACAATCTCATGTGAGCCAGGATGCTTCATTACCTTTACACTCTGCTTACCCTCGTAAAAAATATACTGTCTAACCAGTTTAACCAGGCCGGCCTCCAGGAAGTGGCTCTTTTTTCTTTTTCTTTTAAACCATAGATTCTTGACTAAATTTTAAAAGAAGAAAATCAGTTCCTTGCCAAGGGAATTTATGACAGTGTTGCTAGCCAATAAACCAAGTAACGCAATGGGAAGACCAGTCAACATACACTCATTATTTTATACTCACGGTTTCAGCTTTTGTGACAGTGGAAAAATTTTTCCTTTGCCGCAGGAACATTGTAACATTTTCCTTAATTTCTCTGTAGGATGTCTGAGAAAAATACCACCTCAAACTAAAAAACATTTGAAATAAGCACTTTGAACAAATAGAACATCTCTTTATGAGATGGTATATTTCACATTTCAGAAAATAACTAGGCACAAGATGTTGGTTGGGTAGCCTGTCATTGAAATTTTGGTGTAGGAATGAAGAAAATCACAGAGGCATAGCTGAGGGGAAAAAAAAAAAAAAAATCTCTCTTTTTTTTTTTTTTTAATAAGCAACTCTACTAGAGGCAAAAATCCTCTGTACGTGCTGGTAGTGAGACCTCAGTTCCGTGGTTTGGCTTATCAGAGACATGACGAGTAGCAGCAGTAATATAAGGTTTACCTAGAATTAGGAATAATGGGGAAAATATTGACTATAATTTAAGCATTTACTGTAAGTTTTAGGCCAAGAATGTTCACTTATCTGGGCCATAGTATAAGAAATGCTGGGCAAAGAAAATAGGGGGAAAGAAGGGCGCAATACTGACTTCCTTCAGCTGATGGTCAGGATGTCCTCTTGAGTACTGTGCGCATACCAAAACCCCCCTTACTTTGTATCTGTTTCAGTTAGTAAACTAAAACCAAAGGTCATCTTACTTATGGGAAAAGAAACACAGAAAACATAAACCTGTGGAGACTTTTTCTTCCTGGAGGCATCCAACTAAAAAAGAGATGCAAACCAAAACCAAGGCCTGGGTCTGAGATCCTATGGAAAAAGTGTGGTGACATAGACTTTTCATTGATATTCCTAATCCAAATATTTAAAAATTCAAATGGATATACATTTTGTTTTTCTTAGTCTATCCAGAAATACAACATATAGTAACACGTATTCAGGCTATTAAAAAAAAAAAAAAAACTGTACAAAGATATTGAGTATTCATCTTATTTAAAAAACACTAATAAAATCATTTGCAGATATCATGATTTATTGACATACTTATTCTAGGTAACACATGGTGTCACCATGAGTTGGAATATGGCAATGGGGTTTGGTTATTTGATTTTATTTTGTTCCAAGTATTATTTTATTAAAGTGCTGAGGAAGGCTAAATAATAGTTTAATTGTTTTAAATGTTTATTTCCAGGACTTGACCAAAATCAGTTTGTGTGAGGAGCACAGATTCTAAAACTATAGGCAGAGGGAATAGGTAAATGACAGTGTGCATGATTTTTATCTTTCTTCCCTTATTTTTCAGCAATGGACACCACAATATCCCCAACCTTGTACAGGGTAATGGAATGCAAACCTTTTCAAGTCTTGAAAACTTCTGAAAATGCTTTGAGAGATACCATTTCTCTTTATGCACATATACCAAGCATAGAAATTAAATAAACTTAACCATATTTCATCATATAGCAATATATACATAAAATGTCTTGTGAAATATTCAGAGGTGGTTTATGACGGAAAAAAATCTTTATAGAAGCAATATATAGATAAGCAAAGTAATTTAGAAAAGGTAAGTCAAATTACGTGGAAAAAAAATCTTGATTTTGCTGACTTTAAAAAACTTCATTATACAATTCTAAGAGGGGAAAAATGGCCTATAACGATTTTAATAAAGCAGGTGGGCATGAAGGAATAAAGTTGAAATGACTTAAGTCTCTCTTCTCTCCCTCCCTCCCTCCTTCTTTTCCTCCCTTCTTCTTTCCCTCCCTCCCTCCCTTCCTTTGTCAGCATTTACCAAGCATCTATAATATGTCACACTCACCTATAACATGTGCAAAGGAGGAAAGGGATAGGGTCTTAAAGGTAAAATGAGTTTAGACCATTGAGGGCACTGAATGCCAGGCTAACTTAAAATAACAGCTAATATTCATTTCGTGCTTGCTCTCTGCTAGATACTATTCTTTTTTTTCTAGAGAATTTTTTAAAATTTCATAAAAGAAAATTCTCACAGGTCTTCTTTTGCATTTACTTGTAAAACATGTATGCTAATTACAAATGTTCTTATTTATTGGTTAAAGCAGTTAATACATACAATTGATCAGTCTAGTTCTGATTAATACATACATTTGAAATTATAAAAGTAAATTTATTTTTAAATTATTATAAGTTTTTTGCTGGGTGCTATTGAATTGATTCCAATTGATGCAGTGGTTAAGTGCTTGGCTGCTAACCAAAAGGTTGGCAGTTCAAACCCACCTGTGCTCCAAGGGAGAAAATCGTGCTAGTCTGCTTCCATAGAGATTACGGTCTTGGAAATCCTATGGGGCAGTTCTACCCTGTCCTGTAGGATCGCTACGAGTGAGAATCGACTTGACAGCAGCGAGTTTGGTTTCAGGTTTATTATAAACTAATGTAAGGTATAGTATATAGTTCAGATTGTTATATATTTATATATCTGGTAGATAGTATTTTAAATATTTTATATATGTCGACTTAATGGATTCTGGTAGATACTATTTTAAATATGTCGACTTAATGGAGTCTTTCCACCACCACATGAGGTTAAGTACTGTTGTTACCTCCATTTTAAATAGGGAGGGAAGCTGAGGTGCAAACTCCGTTTCAGAGTCTGTGCTGTCAACCACGATACTACACTGTGAACTGATTTCAGCTTCATTCTATAGGCAATCAGGAGCCATTTTCTCTTGGTTTCAGTTTTACTAAGTCCATTCTCTCACTTGTTAAAAAAACAGTTGCCATGGAGTTGATTCCAATTCGCGGTGACCCCATGTGTGTCAGACTAGGACTGTACACCACAGAGTTTTCAATGGCTGATTTTTTAAAAGTTGATTGGCAGGCCTTTCTTTCTAGGTGCTTCTCAGTGGACTGTAACCTCCAACCTTTTGGTTATCAGCCGAGCGGGTTAACTGTTTGCACCACCGAGGGACTCTGTCTCTTTCCTGTAAAATAATAATAATAATAATAATAATAATAATAATAAAAATAATAAAATTACCTAGCTCAGAGAGTTGTTGTTGCTGTTGTTAGGTGTTGTCAAGTCAGTTCAAAAGGACAAAACACTGCCTGGTCCTGTGCCATCCTCACAATTGTGGTTATGCTTGAGCCCATTGTTACAGCCTGTGTCAGTATATTTCTTTGAGGGTCTCCCTCTGTTTCACTAACCCTCTACCAAGCATGATGTCCTTCTCCACGGACTTATCCCTCCTGATAACATGCCCAAAATATGTAAGACTTAGTCTTGCCCTCCTTGCTTCTAATGAGCATTCTGGTTGTACTTCTTCCAAGAGAGATTTGTTTGTTCTTTTGGCAGTCCATGCTATATTCAATATTCTTCACCAACACCACAATTCAAAGGCATCGATTCTTCTTCAGTCTTCCTTATTCCTTGTTCAGCTTTTGCATGCATGTGAGGTGATTGAGAACACCATGGCTTGGGTCAGGCACACCTTAGTCCTCAAAGTGACATCTTTGCTTTTCAACACTTTAAAGAGGCCTTTTGTAGCTGATTTACCCAATGCAATGCGTCTTGATTTCTTGACTGCTGCTTCCGTGGGTGTTGATTGTGGATCCAAGTAAAACAAAATCCTTGACAATCTCAATCTTTTCTCCATTTATCACGATAATGCTTATTGATACATTTGTGAGGATTTTTGTGTTCTTTGTGTTGAGGTGTAATCCATAGTAAAGGCTGTGGTCTTTGATCTTCATCAGTAAGTGCTTCAAGTCCTCTTCACTTTCAGCAAGCAAGGTTGTATCATCTACATAACATAGGTTGTTAATGAATCTTCCTCCAATCCTGATGTCCTGTTCTTCTTCATATAGTCCAGCTTCTCATATTATTTGCTCTGCATACGGATTGAACAAATATGGTGAAAGGATACAACCCTGACGCACACCTTTTTTGCCTTAAACCACACAGTATCCCTTTGTTCTATTTGAACGACTGCCTCTTGATCTATATACAAGTTCCGCATGAGCACAATTAAGTTTTCTGGAATTCCCATTCTTCACAATGTTATCCATAATTTGTAGAAAGAATTAAATAAAATAATATATGGAAAATTGCTTTGAAAAATTGTGATGTGTCACACTGATATTGTTTATATTATAAACTAGTAGTAAGTATAAAACTAGTGTTAGAATAAAAAACTTGGATAGTTACTATTTACTGACTGGTACAGTCTTACTGACATATTATCAGCTGAGTTTCAGCCTTGATTGAATGAATGAACACAAACTGGGTGAAAGAGAAGGAAATCTGAGTGAGAGGGGATACTGATGACCACAGTGGCTGTACAGCCGTGGATGTTATGATGCATGTACAAATATTGTTGAGTGCCTATTCTGAGAGCAGACACTTAACTAAATTCTAAACATGACCCCTGCCTCGTGCATGGGGAGTTTAAGATCATAAAGCTTTGTATTATACTTCGTACTTACATAATGCTTTAAAAACCTTTATTTGACTAGATCCTAACTATCACTTCTTGAGAGACTTGTTTGGAAGGTGAAATAATTCGAATTTTCTAGATCAGGAGTTTAGGCTCAGAGAGCCTGAGTGATATATTCAAGGTCACAAAAATAGAAGGTGGAAGAGTCAGGCCTCCCAGATCTTTTGGTCTCCACAACACTGCTCTTTCTTCTATTCCAGCCTGCTTCATGTCATAATTATAACAACTGAGCGTTTACTGTGTGCCAGGCACTGTTTCAAGTGCTTTGCCTAATTCACCTCATTCAACTTTATAACGAACACCTGCAAGATAAGTCCTATATTGTTTCTGTGATACACCAAGCTATGCAGTGGGGTAAAGTGCTGTCCTTTGTCATACATTGGTGGATTTTTCTTATATTTCTGATAATGCCTTCTGGAAAAGCATTCAGTTCTCTTACTAAGGAGTCTACATACTTGAGGTGGTGGAGCTGGGCCTGCAGCAGGAGAGTCTTTCCAGGATGGTCTGATGGTAACAGTGGGAGAGGTTGTTCTTTTGTACTAAGAGATTAATGATGTCTAATGGTTGGAATCCTCCTCTCAAACCCACCAGCTTTGTGTTCCTCTTAGAGCAGTCATAGCTTGTGTAGACTCCTGAGAATGAGTATCATGACTAAGCCAGCTGATTTCACAATCAAGATGTTAGAAAACTGAGATGACTCCCTGTCTTGATAGAGTAGCCTGGTTCAAGTGTAGAAAATAAGCAGGAGAAAATGGCATGAGTGAGTAATAGCATCCGGCTGGAAACCTGAAACCTGGCACCCTTTGACCTTATTATTGGTAAATGTTCTTTTTCGGAAACAGAAATATTGTTCAAGTAGAACAGCAAGAACTTATAACCGATAGAAATTAAACAGTCATAAGGGGAATGAAAGTTAAAAAAAATAAACTCTAGGACACTTATATCAGGCCCTCATGGGGAGGAAGTTCATTGCTTATATTTAATAACAATGATTTTCTAAAGGCACTGACTGGATAGAAAAGAGGAACTATTGAGCTATTTGACCTCCTCCCCGTGCTAACTTCCCAACCCCGTAATCGTAGGACCTCAGCCATGGAATGCACACATGTTAAATCAGATGGCCCAAACTGTCCTGCCTGCTCATGCCTCTTCTTCTGCCTGTGCAGAATTGAGAATTGCATACTCTTTCACCTAGCAAAACGCTGTATGAAAGTAAGTGTCTAATTTGGAGAGTCAACACCTTGTATGTGAGTGTGTGTGTATCTGTATTTGAGAATAAAACATTTTCTCTTGACTCCCACACACATGGGCCCATTCGTATTTGATGGTAGTGGAATGGGAGGTGAGTAGGTTATGAGCTGGAGTGGAAAATGGCTAGTTCTTCATGTCAGAAGGAAAATGTCATTTTTCTAATTCTATCATTTAATTCATTTAATTTTCCAAGAAGACAGTTTTCCCTCTTACTAGCAGTGTTCCTGAGAAATCAAAGCAACTGATTAATCATGCATTAAAAATGTTCAATGTATTGACATAAGAGAAGGATGGAAAAGAAAAAGAACACTATCCTCACTAAACAGAAAACTATTTTTGAACTTTTTGAAAAAAAAATCCTTCCATTGAATATGTTGTAATAGCTGGATGAGACATTGAGATATTAAAAAAAAAAAAAAAAAGATAATTCAGGCATTTGACATGCTTAATAAAGAGATAACCCTGTAGCCAAGGCAATGTTTAGCATTCAAAATGGATTTTAGTGAAAAAGAAAAACTCTACATACTCTGAAAATGTATTTTAGTGGGAGGAGAAAACACTAAAAAAATTAATCAGGGAAGACCACATTGCTGCACTCTAGCTTCTTCTGTAATAAATAGCCAGTAATAAACTGTTAAAACACAAAAGGCTTCTCTGGGTTTCTGTGTATGGTAAAGATTCACCATTCTTTCCTCTCCTTTTATGCCTTAATAATAACAGTAGCACTTGGATGTTGCCTTTGACCTTCTAACATCTTTTCTACTCTCCCCCAATTATGTAGTTTAGTGAAATTTGACTGCAGCTCCAAGGTAGACTTTGATTTGCTATTTCCAATTACAGTATCCCACTCCCTTGTCAATAGCTGTTTTAGGAATGCAGGTCTAAGTCAATCATTTCATGACTTTATCCTGGAACCAGTTAGTGGTTCAGGGTTCAGGTCTTGAGCTCCTGTGGCCCAATTAGATTGAAGAAGAACTTTTTTTCCACAACTAGGGAAGAGGTGCTCTTTCTCTCCCTTTAGATATGACTAAAGGAAGTATTTACCTTTGTTTATCACTGGCAATTATCTTCCAGCCATGAAGCTGGAGAGAAAAAAATAATCTAAGTCCTTGATGACATCATCGATTTGTTTGATTAACCAACTGTGACATCTTTTCTTCTCTGGACATCCAGTTATTTGAGCCAATAAGTTTCCTTATCTACAAATGAGGCGCATTGGCTGGGAATTGAACCTGGGTCTCCTGCATGGGGGAAAAAAAAATATATATATTTTTTTCTCCTGCACGGAAGGTGAGAATTCTACCACTGAACAAACAATGCCTCCTGACATATGCAAATAGTACAAGTCTTTCCTCTTTTGTTGTTGAATACAGTTAATTCTGAAGAGGAATTTTTAAATTTGTGCAATATTTACATCACTTCATGTAAAACAAAATTAAAAATGTAAATCTTTGTACATGAATGATTTCATTTTCACCACCAGAGGGTAGGGACAGTATCTACATTATCTTTGTATTCCCACAGTAACTAACATGGAAAAGGGAAAAACAAAAGACACCATCTAAATGGTGTCTGTACCAAATTTTGTTTAACTAATTAATGTATTTATTTTTATTTATTTAGATAGCTTGTATTAGCTAAGTAGCTTGTAATCTCTTTGGAATTGTGACATTCTATTGCTTGATTTTGAGTGCGTGGCGCTCTCAATGAGTTCGCGGCCTAGTGGCAAAAGCAAAGATAAAGAAACGTTTATGATATAAAGTGATAGAGATATAAATAATATTCTCCCAAGGCCTAGAGAAAAAAGCCTGGCTCTGACTGCAGTGTGGTATTGTCAAGGAAATATTTCTGGATAATTATATCCTTAAGAGTTATGTAATAGTTTCCTGGGTAGACATAGTTAGATGGGGTGGTGAAGAGAGACATTCTAGGCAAAAGGAACAGCATGTGCAAAACACAGTTATGTGGAAAATTAATCATGGCATGTTTAAGAAAATCAAAGTAGTTTTATATTTCTAGAGCAGAAGAGAAAAAAACCAACATTTGTGTTGCAAATGCAAGGGACTGAGCTAGGTTAACATACATAGTCAATTCTCATCATTTGCAATAGTTATATTCTATAAAGTTGCCATGAACACTGAATTAGTGAATACTACACCATTGATCTTAGGTGAAATGCAAGGATAGTTTCCTGTGATCCTCTGGTCACAACATTTTTGTCAACCAATCATCACATAATCTTGTTTTATGTGTTATTGCTGTTTAAAGACACCTTACTTAATACATATTGTTAATTTATGAACATTGAACTCATGGCCAATATCACAATAACTCTTGCTGAATGAAGCTGATCCAACACACGTATTTTCTTCATAAGGCACATCACAGCCTTCTTGCACTTAGGAACACTAGATAGCACTTCAGCATTAGCTTGTGGGACATTTTAGGCCGTGAAACCACTAATAAAAAAGTCCAAAAATGCAAAAATTCTGGCACTAAATAGATTGCAAAAGGAACATTTGTTTACAGTATGAGAACTGAAACAAGAAGCAGAGTGTTGCCTTGCTTGACTTTAGCTGAGAATGTGCGTGTGGGGCAACTCAGATTTTTCTGCTGTTCTGGGCATGGCCATGAATGACCCCCAAAGTTCCACAAGTAGTGATTTTGGGGTTGCAAATAAATTTTAGTGTGCACGCAAATTTGTAAATTCAGAATCCACGGATAACGAGGCTTGACGCTGTTATCTTATTTAATTCTCACAACAAATGTTTCATAGATTAAGAAAATGAGGCTCAGATGGGCTACGTAACTTGACTGTTTTTACATAACTAGTACATAGCAGAGCTAGGATTTGAAACTGGATTAATCCAGAACTAATAGTCAGGTCTTTCTTACTAATGAAATATCTATCTGTATAAGCAGGCTAGGGCCTTAGACAAGATTTGAAATTTAGGGAATGTCAAATATGAGGAGACTTGTGTGCTTTACTCAGGAGTTAGAATCTTACACTGTAGATGACATGGTGGAAGTGTCAACAGTCAGCTGGAAACACAAATTTGAGTAGAGATGATTTACCTGGTGATAAAATTTGGTAGCTATCATCCTACTGGTTATATTCATGGCATATGTATCGTTAAAATCATCTCTTGATAACATTTAGGGTGAGAAGGGAGAAGGCCGAAACAAAGCTTTGGGGGAATGCCAACATTTAAGGGGTATTTGTGAAAGAGGAGCCCGAGAAGGAGGTTTGAAAAAGAATGTACAGAATATTGGAAGAAAACCAGGAAAGGGTGATAAGATAGAAGTCGAAATAATTCAGGATTTCAACTTGGAGATAGTAGTTAAGAGTACTATATTTCAGGAGAGGATAACAGTTAATTAAGACCAGGATGGCTTCAGTAATGCAGGTTCCCTCCCTTTCACCACCCCCCCCATCCCTGTTGTTATCTAGTAAGTGATGGGTGGGTATTATCAAAAGACAGCTACCTGCTCAAACTTGTAAAAACATTCTTACAACTAGAGTGTTCACCCAATGAGAACAAGTTGCTTCAGGAAACACTAGTATCTCTCATGACAGAATCTCAAAGTTAGAAGAGATCTCAAAAGTTACCTAGTCTCTCTCTTATATAACGTATGAGTTAGTTGTACCCTTATTCCAACACTTGCTCAAGTGAGTATACAAAAGATTTATTCCTAATATTATTGTGGTTCGAGGCCTAAAAGACACCTAACTTTTGCTGTTTATATTGAGCATTTCCTCTTCAGAAATTATACACCACTGAAACAACATCACACGTACTTCAGACATGTTATAAGGAAGGATCAGTCCCCAGAGAAGGACATCATGCTTGGTAAAGTAGAGGGTCAACAAAAAAGAGGAAGATCCTCCCGAAGATGGATTGACACAGTGGCTGCAACAATGGGCTCAAGCACAACAGCCATTGTGAGGATGGCACAGGACCGGGCAGAGTTTCATTCTGTTGTACATAGGGCCTCTATGAGTTGGAACTGATTCGATGGCAACTAACAAAAACAACATCAATGGCAACTCACATATTTATATCACCTTTAAGATAGCTTACAGGTTTCAAAGTACTTTCACATGTATTTATGATTTGATATTTTCTCCACAAGCCTGTGAGTTAGGCAGAGAAATTAAGTGTTCCACTTTATAGATGAGCAAACAAAGGTTCAGTGAGATTAATGTAAATTATTTGTGATTCCTTAGAGATTAAATAATGAGGTCAGAAAAAGAAATCAGCTCAGATTCCCAGTCTTCTCTTAATTATGGTACCAATAGACGAGTGATTTTTATAATTTCGTGTGCTGGTCTCTATCTTTCTTCTTCACTTTTTCCCATAAAGTTTTTTTCTTTAACTACAGGGAATGGGCTCAAGATTTGTATCTCTTCTGGCTGAAAGATGGCCCAGGACCAGTGGCCCTTCCCATGTCAGTTATTTATATATAATGAGTCTGACATTTGGACCACATTCCCAGGCTTGCAGTGGAGATTAAAACATATGTGCTGCTTTTTGAGTGTGTGAGCTCCCCTTTATAGCTAGATAAAATGGTAACACAGTTCTATTCACAGCATTTAAGTGAGAGATTAAGGAGTTATCTGGATAATTTACCCAGTATAGGAAATCAGTTTGGATATTTCAAGCCTGTTGAGTAGATTTGCCTTTTGCTTGAATTCTTCATATGGTTCTCTGTCCTGGACAAATTGACAAGACAGCTGCTGAGCTTGCCCTTTCTGAGTACTAGAGAAAAGGTGCTACAGGATGTGGACATCCCAAGCACCACAAATCAAAAACTTATATATAAAAAAAAATCAAACCTAAAGATAGACATGACGTTTTATTGTTCTTTTTTTTTTCTTCTATAATCTAAGAGCAGTTTTGGAGTTAGATTTTAAGTCTTGACATTTAGATGCCTGGAGACACACAGAATTCATAACTTAAAGAAAAGCTGGCCAGAAATGGAACTTCCATGGATAGGAACCATCTATTGAACCTATCTCAGGTGCTCTATTTGTGGTTTATAGGTTGTCCTTGACTTTTTCACTGTGGGTCCACTGCCCCTGCCCTTGTCTATTCTTTTTTCTCTTTAGAGATACTGTTCAAAGGAAAGAGGACTGCATCTGTGGCCAGTTTGTGGTGTATTCATCTTATACACAAAGAGTTTTGATCTTTCTCTCCAAATCAGGCTAGCAAGTCCTCTGTGAAGGTAGTTTGTATGCAACTGATCCATCACACACACACACACACACACACACACACAGAGAGAGAGAGAGAGAGAGAGAGAGCCAGGCCTCTGAGTATAGCATGAATAAAATAAAGACATTTCTAAGGCCTCTTCTAATCTTTATTGCCCTTTTATAGATGTGCACGAAAAAAGTCACAGCCATTAGATAGGAATGAAGTGCTTTTGCTCCCATTCTGTTTTATATTGGATTAACTCATTGTCCTTTCCTTGACTTTTCCCTCCGTCCCTTTTCTTGTAAACTCAGCGCCAACAAACGTGACCCAGTTGCCACCCCCATTCAAGCTAACCTTTTTTTAGTGCCTGCCCACAATTTGGTTTTGCTGAGTAGTTAATCTGGATGAGGAAATATCTGCAAGGCCACTTGGCAAGACATGAGATTTTCCATTCTTTTTGAAAACTAATGAAAAGGCAATTATTGCCTCACACTGTTCTGGGTATTCCACAAAGAACCGCTTCTTTATTTCCTGAGCAGAACCCTTGGCTGCTGCCTTTTATCCTCAGCCACTCCATGACTTCTTGGCCTGATGTTATCTGACCAAAGCTGAGGAGACAAACATGTCTTTGGGTCTTGGGGAGATGGCTAGATTTCTCAGTTGGGAACAGACTTCATACAAGCATGAAAACATTTGTCAAATGCTCACTATGTGCCAGGAATTGAAGGAGATAAAGGTAGATTAAACAGTCTTCGCTCTTTGCAAAGAGTTTTCTGTCTAGTTGGATAGGTAATACTATCATGTATACAAATACTGTAATTCCAATTTCTGAGACTCTCAAATTAAAAGAATCTCACACTAAGTATAGAGATAGAGGAGAAGAGTCTAAGTATGTTGAGAGGTGGTGGCTAGGGAAGACTTTTCTGTAAGAACTGAGTTCTAAACTAGATTTTAGAAGATAAATAGGAGTCTGTCAGATGGATAGTAGGCAGAGTGAGTTGGGGTGATGAGGGAAGGCATGGAAAGAGCTGAGATTAGTAACAAAGTCACTAGTCAGTTTATGATGAGTCTTTGTGGAACATGGTCAAAGTTACAACTAGAAATATCTCATTAATTAGTTATAGAAGATAGATTTGAATGGAAGTGCTGGGAACAGTTAGGTATCTATTTAAATCAGGCATTAGCAAAATATTGCCCAGGGCCAAATCTAGCTCAGTGCCTGTTTTTATAAATAAAGTTTTATCAGAACACAGTCTATGTGTCCCCTTGTTGTCTATAACTGCTTTTGGACTATCAGGGCAGAACTGAGTAATTGTACCTCAAGCATTAAGGCCTGCAAAGACAAAAAATATTACTATCTGGCCCTTTAGTGTAAAAGTTTGCTAATCTCCAAGTTAAACAGTGCAAGAGCTGTGGTATTAGAAGACGTTGGTTTGTACTAAGGCCACAGTAGTGGGAATACAGAGGGAAGGTTGATTTAAGAGCTATTTAGGAGGAAGGGACGGGTTGGGCTGGAAGGTCCATCAGAGAGATGAGAGGCATAGAAGTCTGGAAGGACTCCTAGTTTCTGGTTCTCTGTTTAGCACAGTTTAAGCATCATGTCTTACATAAGGGTGCACACAAATCTATCTCTGTCCTCAAGGGTGTTCGAGTCCAGTAGAAGAGATAATATGTGTACACAAAAAGCTATAAATAAAGTCATATATAATGGACTTTAAATTATGGAATTTCAGGGAAGAGTGAGACAATGTTTAGGTGAAGGTTTAAAGGAAAAGGCACCGTTTGAGTGAGGACATTGTAGACTAGGGAAGTCTTGGACATAGAAAGAAGGATAGGATATAGGGCATTGAGGGGCAAGAAGCTTCATGAGCACAGGTAGGGATGTGGAGGCCAGGTGGGGAAAAGATAGGCTTGCCAACCTTAGGAATTTGGTCTTTATTGGGTAGGCAACAGACTCTGAGGACTTTACGAAGAAAAATGATAATACCTGAACTGTACTTTAGGGAGGTTACTCTAGCAATGAGATTAGAGCCAACTGAACAGGGTAAAAGAACATCAAAGAAAAGGGAACTAACAGTTGTCTTTGAAAGTTTAGCTTTGTTGACCCTTGCAGCAAAATATTTGTCCTACCTTTAAATTCCCATTATATCTCAGAATGCCTTGAATCAGAGAACGGATGCTGCTTTGTAATTGTTTACTTGTCGATAGAATGTGAGCTCTTTGAGGCTGGGGACTGTGACTTTCTTAGAGGAAGTATCATGTAGCAGTTAAGAGGTATCTGAGTTTGACTCCTATTTGCCCCATGTCTTGATTTCATCTGGTAATTGGGCATAATAATTATTACTACTCTTATAGTTAATAGTAATTCTAAATACTTGACATTGTTAAATGTGTTAATGTGTTAAAAGCACTTAGAATAGTGCCTGGCAAGTAGTGAGGGCCAATAAATGTTACTGATTATAATTCCCAGTGCCTAACTCAGGGTTTGGAAAATAATAAAGATTTTGTTGAATGAGTGAATTTAAGTGCCTACAATGAGCCAGACAATCTGTGTTGGTTATTTTTGATTATCCTTTTAATACCACTGTGAGGAAATTTTTTCTAATTTTAGAGAAAATGAAAGGTCTCTGAGAGTAAATGGCAGAACCAGAAAGGCAGGCAAAGATTTGCCAAACTCTATTTATTGGGGAGTCAGTAGGGGTGAGAGAGCTTAAAGGGATGGGAATGTGTACAGCAAGCCTTAGAGGAGACAGGAAAAGGACTAGATCAAGAGCTTCTACTGATTCCTCTGAGATAGCATAGTGGAGAGGATGAGTGACTATGGAGGCTAAATATAAGGTGATGGCGAAAGAATCATAACCGTTAGCTGAGCAGGGATTGGAAGCCAACCTAAAGGGGGAATCAAAGAAGACCCCAAGTTCTTAAACTCAAGGGAATAGAGAAATGTGTAGTTTTATTTTTGGGAGTTTGGATTTGTGAGTTTGGTTTTAGATATAAAGAATATGGTGTACCAAAATATTGCGCAATCAGTTGAAAATGTGGTCCAGGAGCCTGGAGTTAGGGACTAGAGATAAATGTGTAAAAGTCATTTACCTAAAGGTGAGGGTTAAAGTCATAGGCATAGCATCTATGAACAAAGCACAGGGTTAGTCAGTCTCCATGGGATGGTTCATCACTCAGAATGGGTAAGGCTGGCTAACTAGCTTCACCTTGCACCCATTCCTGATCCATATTTGTAAGCCAATTTCTGACACTGGACATCCTCCTTGGCCAATAAAAACATGGCAGGTGAGTGGTAGGCAAATGGTTGCCTCTCAGGAACTCCCTGTGTGAATAAAAAGCAGTGGCTGGAGACAGGTAATCTCTCTAGCACAGGCACATAAGAGGAGGGAGGGGCGAACATGGCCAAAAAATGTCCCTTGCTTCATAGCCTTTGGTGCTGGCTACAGAGCCAAACCTCTCTTGCCTTCACTAGGCTTAGATCTTTAAAAATAAATTGAGTTTGTGTAAAACTAAGCCCTAGAGGATCCAATGCAAGTGAATGTATTTGGTCAGAGAGAGTCATAAACACATCATAAAGTTTGACCTTTCCAAGAAGGGATTATCTATAAATAACTGCAGTTATCCCCCCAGGTACTAGGCTTAAACCTGGTGGATGGGTCAACAGGAAAGTTGTTTCCTCAGCTTCCTCAGCTTAGAGGTGAGCAGCAGAAGGGCTTTGCAGAGGTTCAAGAATAACCTCTCACAGCCATACACCCATTTTCCTTAGCCAGGGCTCCCTCTGCTTTGCTGAACAATGGAATGTGGCTACCGGGAAAGGACTATTAAGATTTCTGTTTCTAAATATGTCACTAGTGAAGCTCCTTTTAAAGGATTAATTGTGGCAATGTTGGAAACACATAAAAGAACTGACAATCATGCTTGTTCAGACCACAAAAGGTTTAATTTCAAAATGTGGTTTTGAATCGCTATATTTTTTTCTGCCTGTAAGCAATGAATTCATCAAAATCCTTTCTTCTGAATAAAAGAAGAACCCCTAATGGTGCCCTTTTAGTGTCATTAATGTGAAGGAGGTGAGTGATATGAGAAGAGTCTATATGATTTATGATGAGCCGTCTTGTGAGCCAAATGAATTTCAACAAGACCTTCTATAGCTGATAGTGGGGGCATAAAAGATTACATACAGAGGAGGCAATGGAAGCCCATTGGGGTGATTGCTAAGAGATCCATGCCCTTGGATTTCTAAGATAAGTAAGAATCTACCATGTTTTTAAAGACTTGACCTGCAGAGATCACCACATGATTCCTCAGTAAACTATGCCAATGAAATCTTTCCTTCTTTTTTTTTTTTTTCCTGAACTGTTTTAAAATCATTGTCTTTGTAATTCCTGTTTAGTAATCCTAAATATATCAAGAATTGGAATCATGGGATCCTGTGGCTGGGAGTTTTATAAGCTTGATGTTGTCAGCTAGACTGTAAATTTTTTGAGGGGAGGAATCACGTTTTGTACTTTTTTTTTTTTTTTTTTTAAATAACTCTAATACTCATACCGCCTGGAAAAGAGAGGGTGTCAATAAGACGCAAAAAAAAAAAAAAAAAACTGGTATAGAGCACACATTTTCAATAAGACCAATATCAACCCCAATGGGGTGAAAATTGGTTTTAGGTGTGGTGGTGAAAAAAATCTTAAATATTACAATAGTTTGTGGCTCTCCAAGGCCCAACTTTACCTGACAAAATCTAGTGCAGTTGATCCTCATTATTTATGGATTCCATATTTGCAAAACTCACCTACTCACTAAAATTTATTTATAATCCCCAAATTATTACTCATGCCATTTTTGCTATAATTTGCGAATATACACAGACTGATGAAAAGTTTGAGTCATCTGCCATACATGAGTGCCTTACAGAGAAAATACACATTAGATAAGCTTCATTCAGGCATAAGCTATAGTTCTTTTGGCCATGAGTTCAATGTTAATAGATCAACAACATGTGTTAAATAAGGTGATATTAAAGAGGAACACATATAAAACAAGGTCATATTTGTTAGAGTGACGAAAATGTTGTGACCAGAGGCTCTCAAGAACCTAACCTTGTATTCCCCTAGGAAAAATGGTTCAATATAACTCAGTGTTCATGGTGACTTTACAGAAATAACAAGAATTTCTGTATTTATGAAATGACTGTATTTATTTCATAAGGAGAAGGGGCAATTAGAAAAAAAAAAATCTAGAAATGTTCCTTGCAGGGGAGGGAACTGTTCATTGTTATGACAAAAAGGTTGAAAAGCATTGGTGGGTGGAAAGGAAAGAATCTTGGTTTTTGAAATTGGAAGGACCTTATTCAGACTCTCCACCCACTACTAGTGTAACTCATTTCTCTGAACTTCAAGCATTTTCATATGTGAAGCAGTTATCACAGTACACCCTCATGAACAACTTTGTTCCCTTCAATATCTTATACCCTGCATCTAATAGAGTGATTAGCACAAAGTAACATATTTTCTACACAAATAGGACACAACTTCTCTTTGTTTGCCAACTGCTCCCTTTCTCCATGAGGAGTTTTCATAAGCACTGCTATGCCAATTTTTTTACATGTTGCTGTAAGAAAAAAAAAAAATTAGCAAGCAAGCTTAAGAAAATAACTCCTAGGGGAAGGGAATGACTGGCAAACAAATGTAGAAGACTTGCATTATTTGCATAAAATATTGTAAGCTCTGATAGGAATTTATTGTATAAATATATAAAGGAATGAATCATTCTATCTCAAAGGGTTGCTTGATGATTGAGATGGTGAATGCAAAGGTCTTAGTTTGGTACTTGGCACATCTCAGGTGCTCAGTAAATGATTGTTTTCTTCCTCCCTGGACCTCCCTAGCCTCCAGCTTCTCTCTTCCCTGTACACACAGACTTCACAAGTGAGGATATGAGAACTAAACAGGGCAAATGACTTTCCTGATGTTACAGAATGACTTTGCTAATGTTGGACACAAAAAAGAAGGATAGGTAGTTGGAAAACATGGCCTTGGTGATAGAAACAATGCCAGAGATCGAATGATAGAATTTTGCAAGACCAACAACTTCTTCATTGCAAATACCTTTTTTTTTACCAACACAAACGGTGACTATACACGTGGACCTCACCAGATGGAATACACAGAAATCAAATCGACTACATCTGTGGAAAGAGATGATGGAAAAACTCAATATCATCAGTCAGAATAAGGCCAGGAGCTGACTGTGGAACAGGCCATTAATTGCTCATATGTAAGTTCAAGGTGAAGTTGAAGAAAATTAGAACAAGCCCATGAGAGCCAAAGTATGCCCTTGAGTATATCCCTCTTGAATTTAGAGACCATCTCAAGAACAGATTTGATGTGTTGAACACTAATGACTGAAGACCAGATAAGTTGTGGAATGACATCAAGAACATCAAACATGAAGAAAGTAAGAAATCATTAAAAAGACAGGAAAGAAAAGACCAGAATGGATGTCAGAAGAAGCTCTGAAACTTGCTCTTGCACATTAAGTAGCTAAAACAAAAGGAAGAGATGATGAAGTAAAAGAGCTGAGAAGGAGATTTCAAAGGGTGGCTCAAGAAGACAAAATAAAGTCTTTAAAATGACATGTGCAAAGACCTGGAGTAAGAAAACCAAATGAGAAGAACATGCTTGGCATTTCTCAAGATGAAAGAACTGAAGAAAAAGTTCAAACCTTGAGTTACAATAGCGAAGGATTCTACAGGGAAAACATTAAGTGATGCAGAAAGTATCAAAAGAATATGGAAGGAATACACAAAATCACTATACCAAAAAGACTGGTCAATGTTCAACCATTTCAGGAGGTAGCATATGATCAAGAACTGATGGTACTGAAGGAAGAAGTCCAAGCCGCACTGAAGGCATTGGTGAAAAACAAGCCTCCAAGTATTGACTGAATACCAATTAAGATGTTTCAACAAACTGATGCAGTGTTGTAAGTTCTCACCAGTCTATGCCAAGAAATTTGGAAGACAGCTATCTGGCTAACTGACTGGAAGAGATCCATATTTATGCCTATTCCCAAGAAAGATGATCCAATCAAATGTGGAAATTATCAAACAATATCATTAATATCACATACAACTAAAATTTTGCTGAAGATCATTCAAAAGTGGCTGCAGCAGTATATCAACAGAGAACTGCCAGAAATTCAAGCCAGATTCAGAAGAGGACATGGAATGAGAGATCTCATCGCTGACACCAAATGGATCCTCCTTGAAAGCAGGGAATACCAGAAACATGCTGACCTGTGTTTTATTGACTATGCAAAGGCATTTGACCGTGTGGATCATAACAAATTGTGGATAACATTGCAAAGAATTGGAATTCCAGAACACTTAATTGTGCTCATGAAGAACCTGTACATAGATCAAAAGGCAGTTGTTCAAATAGAACAAGGGAATACTGTGTGGCTTAAAGTCAGGAAAGGTGTGCATCAGGGTTGTATCCTTTCACTATACTTATCCAATCTGTATGCTGAGCATATAATCTGAGAAGACTGGAGGAAGACTCATTCACAGCCCAAGTTATGCAGATGACATAACTTTCCTTGTTGAAAGTGAAGAGGGCTTGAAGCACTTACTGATGAAGATCAAGACCACAGCCTTTAGTATGCATTACACCTCAACATAGAGAAAACAAAAATCCCCACAACTGGACCAATAAGCAATATCATGATAAACAGAGAAAAGATTGAAGTTGTCAAGGATTGCATTTTACTTGGATCCATAATCAATACCCATGGAAACAGAAGTCAAGAAATCAAGACACATTGCTGTGGGGAAATCTGCTGAAAAAGACCTTTTTAAAGTGTTGAAAAGCAAAGATGTCAATTTGAAGGCTAAGGCGCTCCTGTCCCAAGCCATGGTGTTTTCAATCCCCTCATATGGAAATGAAAGCTGGCCGATGAATAAACAAGGCTGAAGAAGAACTGATGCCTTTGAGTTTTGGTGCTGGCAAAGAATATTGAATATACCATGGACTGCCAAAAGAACGAACAAATCTGTCTTGGAAGAAGTACAAGCAGAATGCTTCTTAGAAGCAAGGATGGTGAGACTACGTCTCACATACTTTGGACATGTTGTCAGGAGGGATCAGTCCCCGGAGAAGTACATCATGCTTGGTCAAGTAAAGTTTTAGCAAAAAAGAGGAAAACCCTCAACGAGATGGATTGACAGAGTGACTGCAGCAGTGGGCTCAGGCATAACAAGGATTGTGAAGATGGTGCAGGACTGGGCAGTGTTTCATTCTGTTGTGCATAGTGTCACTATGAGTCAGAACCGACTCAATGGAACCTAACAACAACAACTGCAATGTTACAGAGCATGTCTGTAGGTTGGCTAAGAGTTGAAGCTTGTTATTTCAGCTTTGGAGCCCTGGCGGTGCAGTGGTTAAATGTTTGCCTGCTAACCAAAAGTTTGGTGATTTGAACCCACAAGCCTCTCTGAGGGAGAAAGATGTGGCAGTAGCTTCCTAAAGATTTACCCAATGGGACAGTTCTGTTGTGTCCTATAGGATCACTTTGTGTTGAAATCGACTTGACAGCAATAGGTTTGGTTTTGGTGGCTATCTCAGTTACAAATGAGTAAATTATTATTATTTTCCTTGAATATTCACTAAGTTTCCCACATTCTTGGAAAAAATGTTTTTGCATCACTGAAGTATAATTAAGCCTTATTTAAATTGATTTCTATTGAGTGCCATCTGGGTGCACCAAGCACAAATTTACATGCCTGAAGCAACAAGGCAAGTGCTCTGCCCTGCCAATAAGATGGTCTTGAAAGGGCTTTGGGGAAGCATTCTGGGGGGCAAATTGACACACGGGGCCCTGTCCAGCATAACATGCAGACAATTCAGATAGGAAGGCTGGAAAGCGCAAAATAGTGGCTTGGAAAAGCCAGACGTCAAGATGGCAAGGGGCTGGGTAAACAAGAATGCACTATCACTACCCACTAAGGGTCTCTTCAGTGTTCAGTTTATAAATCCAATGCAGTAGGCCAGTATGCATAGTCAAATAATATAATATCACAACATTTAGAAAGGTGGAATTGTCTCTAAGAATTTTTAAGCCATCAATTCCAGCAACAATTAAAGTAGTAAGATGTTGTTGTTGTTGTTGTTAGGTGCCGTCGAGTCGGTTCCGACTCATAGCGACCCTATGCACAACAGAACGAAACACTGCCTGGTCCTGCACCATCCTTACAATTGTTGTTATGCTTGAGCTCATTGTTGCAGCCACTGTGTCAATCTACCTCGTTGAGGGTCCACCTCTTTTCTGCTGACCCTGTACTCTGCCAAGCATGATGTCCTTCTCCAGGGACTGAGCCCTCCTGACAACATGTCCAAAGTATGTAAGACGCAGTCATCCCTGCCTCTAAGGCGCACTCTGTCCACACTTCCTCCAAGACGGATTTGTTCATTCTTTTGACAGTCCATGGTATATTCAATATTCTTCGCCAACACCACAATTCAAAGGCGTCAACTCTTCTTCGGTCTTCCTTATTCATTGTCCAGCTTTCACATGCATATGATGTGATTGAAAATACCATGGCTTGGGTCAGGCACACCTTGGTCTTCAGGGTGACATCTTTGCTCTTCAACACTTCGAAGAGGTCCTTTGCAACAGATTTGCCCAATGCAATGTGTCTTTTGATTTCTTGACTGCTGCTTCCGTGGCTGTTGATTGTAGATCCAAGTAAAATGAAATCCTTGACAACTTCAGTCTTTTCTCCGTTTATCATTGGTCCACTTGTGAGGATTTTTGTTTGCTTTATGTTGAAGTGTAATCCATACTGAAGGCTGTGGTCTTTGATCTTCATTAGTAAGTGCTTCAATTCCTTTTCACTTTCAGCAAGCAAGGTTGTGTCATCTGCATAATGCAGGTTGTTAATGAGTCATCTTCCAATCCTGATGCCCCATTCTTCTTCATGTAGTCCAGCTTCTTGGATTATCTGTTCAGCATACAGATTAAAGGTATGGTGAAAGAATACAACCCTGACACACACCTTTCCTGACTTTAAACCAATCAGTATCCCTTTGTTCTGTCCGAATAACTTCTTTTTGATCTATGTAAAGGTTCCTCATTAGCACAATTAAGTGTTCTGGAATTCCCATTCTTCGCAGTGTTATAATAGTTTGTTATGATCTACACAGTCGAATGCCTTTGCATAGTCAATAAAACACAGGTAAACATCCTTCTGGTATTCTCTGCTTTCAGACAGGACCCATGTGACATCAGCAATGATATTCCTGGTTCCACGTTCTCTTCTGAAACCGGCCTGAATTTCTGGCAGTTCCCTGTCGATATACTGCTGCAGCTGTTTTTGAATGATCTTCAGCAAAATTTTGCTTGTGTGTGATATTAATGATATTGTTCTATAATTTTCACATTCAGTTGGATCACCTTTCTTGGGAATAGGTATAAATATGGATCTCTTCCAGTCAGTTGGCCATGAAGGTGTCTTCCATATTTCTTGGCATAGATGAGTGAGCACCTCTAGCGCTGCATCTGTTTGTTGAAACACTCAATTGATATTCCATCAATTCCTGGAGCCTTGTTTTTTGCCAATGCCTTCAGTGCAGCTTGGACTTCTTCCTTCAGTACCATCGGTTCCTGATCATATACCACCGCTTGAAATGGTTGAATATCGACTAATTCTTTTTGGTATAATGACTCTGTGTATTCCTTCCACCTTCTTTTTATGCTTCCTGAGTCGTTTAATATTTTTCCCATGGAATCCTTCACTACTGCAACTTCAGGCTTGAATTTTTTCTTCAGTTCTTTCAGCTTGAGAAACGCTGAGTGTGTTCTTCCCTTTTGGTTTTCCATCTCCAGTTCTTTGCACATGTCATTGTAATACTTTGCTTTGTCTTCACAAGAGGTCCTTCGAAATCTTCTGTCCAGTTCTTTTACTTCATCAATTCTTCCTTTTGCTTTAGCTGCTCGACACTCAAGAGCAAGTTTCAGAGTCTCTTCTGACATCCATCTTGGTCTTTTCTTTCTTTTCTGTCTTTTCAGTGACCTCTTGCTTTCTTCATGGATGATGTCCTTGATGTCATTCCACAACTCGTCTGGTCTGCGGTCACTAGTGTTCAGTGCATCAGTTTGTTGTACTGTGGGGGCTTGTGTGTTGCTGGATGCTGGAAGCTACGCCACCGGTATTCAGATACCAGCAGGGTCACCCATGGAGGACAGGTTTCAGCTGAGCTTCCAGACTAAGACAGACTAGGAAGAAGGACTCAGCAATCTATTTCTGAAAAGCATTAGCCGGTGAAAACCTTATGAATAGCAGCAGAACGTTGTCTGATATAGTGCTGGAAGATGAACCCCCCAGGTTGGAAGGCACTCAAAAGATGACTGGGGAAGAGTTGCCTCCTCAAAGTAGAGCTGACCTTAATGATGTGGATGGAGTAAAGCTTTCAGGACTTTCATTTGCTGATATGGTATGACTCAAAATGAGAAGAAACAGCTGCAAACATCCATTAATAATCGGAACCTGGAATGTACGAAGTATGACTCTAGGAAAATTGGAAATCATCAAAAATGAAATGGAACACTTAAACATTGATATCCCAGGCATTAGTGAGCTGAAATGGACTGGTATTGGCCATTTTGAATTGGAGAATCATATAGTCTACTATGCTGGGAATACAACTCGAAGAGGAATGGTGTTGCATTCATCATCAAAAAGAGCATTTCAAGATCTATTCTGAAGTACAGTGCTGTCAGTGATAGGATAATATCCATACGCCTACAAGGAAGACCAGTTAATACGACTATTATTCAAATTTATGCACCAAACACTAGGGCCAAAGATGGAGAAATAGAAGATTTTTATTGGCTGCTGCAGTCTGAAATTGATCGAACATGCAATTAAGATGCATTGATAATTACTGGCGATTGGATTGTGAATGTTGGAAACAAAGAAGAAGGATCAGTAGTTGGAAAATATGGCCTTAGTGATAGAAACAATGCCGGAGATCGAATGATAGAATTTTGCAAGACCAATGACTTCTTCATTGCAAATACCTTCTTTCACCAACATAAACGGCGACTATACACATGGGACTCACCAGATGGAACACATAGAAATCAAATTGACTACATAGTGATAGAAACAATACCGGAGATTGAATGATAGAATTTTGCAAGACCAATGACTTCTTCATTGCAAATACCTTCTTTCACCAACATAAATGGCGACTATACACATGCCTCACCAGATGGAACACATAGAAATCAAATTGACTACATCTGTGGAAAGAGACGATGGAAAAGCTCAATATCGTCAGTCAGAACAAGGCCAGGGGCCAACTGTGGAACAGACCATCAATTGCTCATATGCAAGTACAAGCTGAAACTGAAGAAAATCAGAGCAAGTTCGGGAGAGCCAAAATATGACTTTGAGTATATCCCACCTGAATTTAGAGACCATCTGAAGAATAGATTTGACCCACTGAAGTAGTAAGATGTAGAATGTAAATGCTCCGTTCCTTGCTGGAGGCCCTGACACTCCACTTTAGTATTTAGTACTGGTTTGTGTTTTTACATATTTTACAAAATCATCTTTATAGGCAGAAATTGCGTCTTAGACCGTTTGGACACTCACCCTGTTCTCTTACCTTGCTGTAGTAGATCCTCAAAAAAAATGTATGTCAAATAAAAGAATGTATTTTACAACTAGTGGAAAAAAAGGATTGGTTGAATACCATGCACATTACATGTATTATTTCATTTAACCTTTACAGTTGGCGCATAACTAATGTTCCTGATGCCACAAAATTAGTAAGTGGCTTAGATTGGAGTCAACCAAGATTATTTCTGACTCCAAAGATTATGCCCATTAAAAAAAAAAAACAAAACTCTTCCAGTGGTCATGAGGATGCACCTTGAAGACCTCCCACTCCAGGGAGTGTAACTGACCAACAGCCCTGCAGCACTGACCAAAGACCCAGCTGCTGTGCTCTGACATCTCTCTCTGCTTTTACTTGGTGGCCATGCCTCCCACGTGCTGCTCCCAGGCAGTGACTGAGAATGACAGGGGTATTAAGGAAGGCTGACTTTGGTGTAGGGACAAATCTTTCTTAGCTTGCATGGCAGCCTAGGATGTTTCCACTCAACTTTTGGTCCAGTCTACCACTCTCACTGGGGTCAGATTTGCATTATGAACTGATGGCTCTCTCAGCCTTCTCCAACTCCTGCCCCTTTTTTTTCTCATAGGTGTTTCCTGTAATAAAATGCTTGCACATTTAGTCCACTCTTGGTATCTGTTTCTTCAAGGACTTGGACTAACAGAGTTTTAAATATTCTTTTCACTCCTATGCCACTGGCAGGATAATCCATGGTGGGCATGTTTTAGTGGAGCTTCCAGAATAAAACAGACTAGGAAGAAAGTCCTAAAGAACTGCTCCTGAAAAGTAATGAAAACCCTATGTATTGCAACAGAATATTGTCTGATATGGTGTTGAGAGATGAGCTTCCTAGGTTGGAGTATACACAGTGACCACAATAATGGACTTGAGCATACCAGTTGTGAACATGTTGCAGGACTGGGCAATGTTTTGTTCTGTTGTACATGAGTCGGAGCAATTAACAATAACAATAATCCGGTCCAAGTTAGTTTTCATCACATTTCCCACCAACTCTCCTAATGTTAATAGAGAGTGAAAATGTACTCTCTATCTGTGATGGTCTGGGGACAGCCACAAGTAAGAGATTTATTGAAAACTCATGATTTATCCTACAGTTACTTGTACAAAGTCTGCCTTTTCTATAACAAGCCTTGCATAGTCAGGGTCTGTGACTATCTTATCCATTGCTATTTGCCCATTGTCTAGAATAGGGGCTAGTTCCTAGTAGGTGTTCAATAAATAAAGGCTGAATGAATGGGAGAAAAATCATAGAAATTATTTTTCTACTTTATAATATGGTCATATTTATTTAATTAAAAAAAAAACTTCTCTTCTCTGCAAAATTAACACTAAGGTTTAAATATAACCTTAATTCTATACTTTGCCTTTATTTAGCATATCAGAACATACCTTGGGGATAAAGATATCCCTGTCTGAAAGTTATGAGTTAACTGATTTGCCCCATGGTCAAAGTTAGAATGAGAACCCAGACCTTTCAAATCCTAATTCAGGGTCTTTTCCTTTCCATGTACAGTGTTCTTTTGTATTTGTATCTTACTGTTACAGTCTAACTTGAACTTTTTCTCCTACTTTGCTATTTTAGGGTTCACTGGGTTTCTGGGTATTGTAATTAACGTTACCATATTTGTTCTTTTTCGTATACTTTCTGTTCCCTGCTAGCTTTATTTGATCAGTGAACATTTCTCCAATTCACTCTTATAAAATTTTAGTCTAATACAAGATTTTATTTTTACCTTTTAATTTGGAGTCAGCTGGAAATTTGAGGAAAGCCCTGGCCAAAGTGTTAAATATGCACTCCTTGACATCATTGGGCATTTATTCTTGCATGTCTCAGATCACTGAGCATGGATGTTTCACTTTGTCTTTCCCCTGCTGAGGACAAGGTTTTGTTCATATTAAATTATGGAGAATGGCCTCTTTGTGCTCAAGCGTGTTACTCTAAACAGTGGTGTTTACTTATCCTCCTTCCTCCATGCTGAACCTAACAGTAATGGGTGCTCAAAATATTCTCCACTTCTCTTAACAGAGGTGAGCTCTATAGTGGCATCTCCGTCTTTCTAGTTCCAGTGAAAACTCTTTGAGTCAAACTTGACTCCCTTCCTCTCTTAACCCTCATCCAGTCTACCAACAACTTCTATTAGTTCTACCTTCAAAATATGTCTAGAATCTGATCATTTCTCACTACCTTTGCCGATATTTTTCTGGATCAGGATTCACCTCCAGCCCATGTGATTGCATTAGTTTCCTGACTGGTCTTCCTACTTCCATTCTGCCCAATTACAATCTATTCTCCATACTTTCAGAATAGAAGGCAGATCACATCACTATGTTCAAACTCTCCACTGGCTTCCTAAGGAATCCAGAGTAAAACCTTAGAGTCACCTCCATGGTCCCACCTAACTCTTTCATCTTATTTTACTCTGTATAAACCATGCTGACTTCCTTGCTGTTTCTCAAAAATGACAGGCATATCCCAACCTTGGGGACTTTGCACTTACTGTTTCCTTTGGAAGACTCTTTTTCTAGATATTTGCATGCTTTGTTCCATTACCTCCTTCAGGGTTCTGCTCAGATGTCATTTTTTCAGGGAAGGCTTCCTTGGCCACTCTATATAAAATCCCAACTTCACCCACCCAGTGAAATGTGTAAAGGCCTGGAGTTAGAAAACCAAAAAGGAAGAAGACACAGCATTTTTCAAGCCAGAAGAACTGAAGAAAGAGATTCAGGCCTTGAGTTGCAGTATTGAAGGATTCTATGGGCAAAAAATTGAATAACATAAAAAGCATTAAAAGAAGATAGAAGAAGTACATAAAGTCACTGTGCCAAAAAGAATTGGTCAATGTTCAACCATTTCAGGATGTAACACATTATCAAGAACCCATGGCACTGAAGGCAGAAGCCCAAGCTACACTGAAGTCATTGGTGAAAATCACCAATTGAAATGTTTCAACAAACTGATGCATGCTGGATGTGCTCACTCATCTGTGCCAAGAAGTTTGGAGACAACTACCTGGCCAACCAACTGGAAGAGATCCATATTCGTGCCTATTCCAAAGAAAGGTGATCCAACAGAATGCAGAAATTATTGAAAAATATCATTAGTATCACACGCAAGTAAAATTATGCTGAAGATCATTCAAAAAGGATTGTGAGAGTACATCAACAGGCAACTGCCAGAAATTCAAGCTGGATTCAGAAGAGGACATGGAATGAAGGATATCATTGCTTATGTCAGATGGATCTTGGCTGAAAACAGAGAATACAATCTAGACGTTTAACTGTGTTTTATTGACTATGCAAAGGCATTCAACTGTGTGAATCATAACAAATTATGGGTAACATTGCAAAGAATGGGAATTCCAAAACACTTAATTGTACTCATATAGAACCTGTACATAGACCAAGAGGCAGCTATTTGAACAGAATAAAGGGATATTGCATGGTTTAAAATTAGGAAAGGTGTGCATCCAGGTTGTGTCCTTTCACCATACTTATTCAATCTGTATGCTGACCAATAATCTGAGAATTGGACTATATGAAGAAGAACAGGGCATCAGATTTGCAGGAAGACTCATTAACAACCTGTGTTATGCCGATGACACAACCTTGCTTGCTGAAAGTGAAGAGGACTTGAAGCACTTACTGATGAAGATCAAAGACCACTGCCTTCAGTATGGATTACGCCTCAACATAAAGAAAACAAAAATCCTCACAACTCTACCAGTAAGCGACATCATGATAAATGGAGGAAAAACTGAAATTGTTGAAGGATCTCATTTTACTTGGATCCATAATCAACACCCATGGAAGCACCAGTCAAAAAATCAAAAGACGTGTTACATTGGGCCAATCTGCTGCAAAAGGCCTCTTTAAAGTGTTAAAAAGCAAAGATGTCACCTTGAAGACTAAGGTGCGCCTGACCCAAGCCATGATATTTTCAATTGCCTCATATACATGGGAAAACTGGGCAATGAATAAGGAAGACTGGAGAAGAATTGATGCCTTTGAATTATGGTGTTGGCAAAGAATATTGAATATACCATGGACTGCCAGAAGAATGAACAAATGTGTCTTGGAAGAAGTACAGCCAGAATGCTCCTTAGAAGTGAGGATGGTGAGACTTTGTCTCACATACTTTGGACATGTTATCAGGAGGGTTAAGACCCTGGAGAAGGGCATCATGCTTGGTAAGGTAGAGGGTAATTGAAAAAGAGGAAGACCCTTAATGAGATGAATTGACACAGTGGCTGCAACAATGGGCTCAGACATAGCAATCATAGTGCAGATGGTACAGGACCAGGCAGTGTTTTGTTCTGCTGTGCGTGGGGTCTCTAAGAGTTGTAACTGATTCGATGGCACCTAACAACACCACCACCACCCACCGGACACTATTGATCTTTTGAGTGTGTGTGTGGTTTTATTTTCCTCATAAGTCTTACTGTGATTATTGTTGTCTCACTGCCTTCTAAAATACCATATATCTTACCTATTTAGTTTGATTTTTCAAAATCAATTTTCCCCCACTGTAATATTTGCTTACTTTTATATCCCCAGTGTTAAGAACAACACCTGACATGCCGTATATACATAAATATTTGAAGAATGGATGTTCTGCCTCTTCACTCAGCCTTCAAGTTCCACTTTGAGTATGAAACTGTCACTTGCTGTATAAAGCCTCCCCAGCAGTGATAGTCAACAACTTGTTTCCTCCTTTTAAATGCATGCTTTGGGAAGCTATGTTTTATAGAATTAATCAATGCTACAGGTTTCAATGAAACTTCCAGACTGAGAGTGACTATGAAGAAAAGGCCTGGCAATCCACTCCAAAAATCAACTTAAGAAAACCTTATGGATCACAATGGTCCTATCTGCAACCCATCATGGGGCTGGCAAAGAACCGGGCAGAATTTCATTTCGATGTGAGTGGGATTGTCACAAGTCAGGGGCTGACTAGGTGGAAGCTGACAACAAAATAAATGTTTATAAATTTCCTTAGCATTCTCCTTCCTGAACTATTACCAGCTCATCAGAAGGGAGGGTATCTTATTAATCTCTGTACCCCTAGCATTTAGCACAGTGCCCGACATATAACGGTCATTCAATAAATGCTTGTTGAATGGATGGATGATTGAATGAATGAAGAATACCTCAAGAGAAATACAAATCAGCAAATATCTTTATTAACTTGAAGTGGTACCTGGTGCACAATAATCATTAGCCCTAAGAGTGTTGATAACACCCCCTGGGCCTGGAATGGAACATCTGACAACTTCCTTGGAAGTGTGATTGGACTTTAGGTCATTCGCTACACTCCCAGGTTCCGCCTGGGATTAGAGGGCTGAAAGGTTTTGCACCACTGGCTAAGACAATTTTTGGTACATTGGTGAGCATGTCCTATGAGGCAAAACCTGAAACTTTGATAACTGTAGTCAAGATAACCCAGTGATATCAATGACAGTCAAACACAAAGGTGTTAACCATATTCCTAACATCAGTGAGGTCTGACAAGGAAGGCAATTGTATGAGTATGACTAGAATAATCTGGTAAGGTTTTCCTTTATTTACTAGTTTATTTTAAAGCCAGGCTTTTTTTTTTTTTAATGAGGATTTGAAGAATTTTTTTTCTGGTACTTTTCTATCGATAAAAACAAATCTATAGGGCTAGAAACATATGCAAAGGTATATATAGTTAATGAGTATTCAAAGTTGCTATTGCATAATAAAGGCCAGAAAAACAAAGTGTTGAGTGTTAGGATGCTACTAACAACCTTAGAAGATGCCTTGTCTCTGCTGCTACTTAGCAAAGGAAATGTCACATGTCTTTCTGCCAAAGATTTGTATAAGGTTGGTGTGGTATTATAGCACAAGTGAACTTTTTAGAGAGAGGGTAAGAAGTGCCATTCTGAGTTTTGTGACTCAACAGAAGCACGTATTTATTTAGTTTTTACAAACCTGGTAGTTGCCGAGTTTCCCCCTGGAGAAACAAAAATCTTTCCCTTTGCTAAAGACAGTTCCCAAGGTGGGCTAAGGAGCCACCAGAAACTAATCGGGAAAGAAATTTTGTATTTTAATGGTGTCCTACTTTTCTATTTTCTCTTGATTAAAAATTCAGCTGCTGTGGAGCACAGAAAGTGAAAACATGCCTCCTCACTGGTGTATGTAATGAAGTGATCCTTAAAACAAAAGGATACATTGTGATCTGAAAATATTCTACCAAGTTATGAAAGCAAATGCTTTCATGCCAAGGGAATCCAGCTATGATTTCAAGAAAACTCTGCTAGGTTCAGTAGCGGCATTAAATGTGCATTTTGCAATAGCAAAATTAATTACATATATATGTACAAAAAATGCATGTGTTTGTGTATGCATGTGTATATTTATATACATACATCTGTGCTATATATGAATGTGGTTTCTTACACCAAAAAGCAAGCAAATGAACAAAAAACAAAAAGCAAACTCAGCAACAAAAAATGCTATCCCAGATGGTGTGTCCATCCATGTGGATAAGTGCTGCTGAGAAGGCTGAAGTACACTCTGTGGCTGTGTCCTTCCTGCTGGGTACCCAGTCCCCCAGTGACCCTCTACTGTCCCTGGTCATAACTCCTGCTTGCCATGCCTCCTGTTCACCTCGAAGTCTACAGGCTTCCTTTGCACCAGAGAAGCTGCTCCTTTTTTGTTTACTGCAACCAGGTTGGACAGCATGGCTGTGGCTTCTCAGCAGGTAGCTTGCGTTTCTTTCACATTGGCACTGTATCTCCAGGTAGCTGCCCACCCTTGTCACAGTTACCCTGTCCCTTCTCTTGGCCATTTGGTTACTCTGTGATTGTGGGACTGAAGTTTGTTCCCTGATTAATGAGAAGTGTAGCATGTAAGGAGGCTAATGAAGTGGTTCAGTTTCTTGGATGTGAATTTTTGCAAGATTTTCGGGCTTCACAGTCCCAAGCTGCAGTATGTTGGGTGCCTGCCAGTTGATTCCAACTCATCGCAATGCCATTCGACAGAGTAGAACTGCCCCACAGAGTTTTCTAGGCTGTAATCCTTAAGGGAACAGATTGCCAGGTCTTTCTTCCGTGGAATCTCTGGGTGGGTTCCAATTGCCATCCTGTCAGTTATCAGCCAAATGCTTAACTGTTACTCCACCAGGGGTCCTCTGCAGACATTACAGAAAAGGATTATTTCAGAGGCCTCTTCCCTGATCTCTCAGCCTTCATCCACCCTCTCTATTTCTATCCTCCCTACTTTCTGCCTCCTATTGCCAATCTTCCTAGACACAGTACAAAAAAATTGCAATACTCACTAAAAACAAAACATCGTCCATTATCGACTGAGTACAATCTAAACTCCTAAGGCTGGCATTCAAGGCTCTGTACTTAAGTGAGCTGTGCAAATAGCTCCAATAACTTTTTATCCCTGTGTCAATAAATGATGACAATAACAATAAGACTAATGTGTGGTTCTATTGGGTCTTATTAATTACAAAGAGCTTTCATTTTGATTGTCATAACAACCTCATGAGTAACTATTATCCTCATACATCATATAAGGAAATCAAGCTCCAAGACATGCTAGCACACTGTCAGAAGTCTTGACCAGACCCCAGTGCACTCTGGGTGAATATTCGGAAATTCCTGAGAGTCCCATTTTGACACCCATTTGTAAAAATTAAGGATTTTGAACAGCTCAGAGACCAGAATTATATTACAGCAGGCTAAGGGTCTCTGTTCTTTCCCCACTATTGCTAAATAGATTGAATTCTCTAAACAGATTACTTGGACTTATCTCCCTTGGCAATACAGACTCAGGAGTGTTCTCTAAGCTTTTCCCCATTTGAAGTCTTAAGAAGATCATATCTATTGTGTTGAAGTTCCCTGAGGCCATGGCATGGTTCTTATTAGTGGACATTTGTAGCCCAGAGTAACTTTTTCAAAAAAATCCCGACCAGGATGCCCTGTTATTACTTTATCATTATCTTGCTAGAGCCATGATGGGGGCAGGGAGCTGCTTTGATAACTGACACAGATGCTGTTGTCACCTTTTTTTTGGTTAAGGAAACAAGCAGTCATGCTATTCTTGAGTTTATACGTAACGCTAAACACATAATATCACGAGTTGCTGTGTAGTCAATTCCGACTCATGGCGACCCAATGTGTGTCAGAGAAGAAATGTGCTCCGTAGGGTTTTCATTGGCCGAGTTCTTGCAAGTAGATTGGCAAGTCTTTCTTCCAAGGTGCCTCTGGGTGTACTTAAAACTCCAACCTTTTGATTAGCAGCTGAATTTGTTAATCCTTTGCACCACCCAGGTACTCCGGGCGCATAATAAGGACTCAATAATTATTTGTGGGATGCTGAAACAAATAAAAGCATTGAAGCATTTTCTCTGAATTTAATGGGTAGGTATCACTGCTGTGTGCAAAGTCCTTGCCACCTTTGTTTAGTCACCCCAGGGATACTCTCAGATTCAGAGTTTTCACATTTCTTGGGCCCAGATGGAGGTTTAAGTTTGGGGATTCTCATCAGTTTTCTGAACTGCTCAGTGCCACCACATGAACAAAAGAGAATGAAATAACCTGGTGTCACAGACCGAATTATGTCCCCCACAAAATGTGTGTATCATTTTGGCTGGGCCATGATTCCTAGTATTATGTGGTTATCCTCCATTTTGCGATTGTAATTTTATGTTAAAGAGGATTAGGGTGGGATTGTAACACACTTACCCAGGTCACATCCCTGATCCAATGTAGCGGGAGTTTCCCAGAAGTGGTCTGCACCACTTTTTACCTCTCAGGAGATTAAAAAGAAAAGGGAAGTGAGCAGAGAGGGGGGACCTCATACCACCAAGAAAGCAGCACCAGGAGCAGACAGAGCATGTCCTTTGGACATGAGGTTCCTGTGCTGAGATGCTCCCAGACCAAGGTGAGATTGATGGCAAGGACTTCCCTCCAGAGCCAAAAGAAAGAGAAAGCCTTCACCTGGAGCTGGCACCCTGAATTTGAACTTGTAGCCTACTTTACTGTAAAGAAATAAATTTCTCTTTGTTAAAGCCATACACTTGTGGTATTTCTGTTATAGCAGCACTAGATGACTAAGACCCCCCGGGGACAGTCAAAGTGTTACATTTACAATCTCAGAATTTCTATCCCAACCATGTGGCAAATGGAGTCTAAAGCAGCACCAGGAACAGAGCGCATCCCTTGACCTGGGGTCCCTGCACCTGAGAAGCTCCTTGACCAAAGGAAGATTGATGACAAGGCATCTTCCTCCAGAGCCAACAAGGGCAGAAAGCTGTCCCCTGGAGCTGACACCCTGAATTTGGACTTGTAACCTACTAGACTGTGAGAGAATAAATTTCTCTTTGTTAAAGCCATCCGCTTGTGGTATTTCTACTACAGCAGCACTAGATGACTAAGACAGAATCTAAGGACGGAATTGGTCAGTTTTGCTATCCTGCTATGCTTAAAACGAACCATCCCAGAGGCTCATATTAAGAAAGAAGAGCCAGGAGCTGAGCACATTCTTTGGATCCAGGATCGCTGCCCTGAGAAACTCCTGGAACCAGGAGACCAAGAGAGACCGCTGTAACCCTGAAGACAGCAAAATGTGGTGGCAGAGAGAATGGCAGCAACAGAGGCAGGAGATTGGTAGGAGATGGCACAGTGGATCAGGAGCCCACAGAGTGCAAATGCTGAGTGCTTTCAGGTAGGGGCTTGCTGGCAGAATAGGGTGCCCCTGGGCACGTGGTAGAGCTGAGTGCTTCTGGCCGGGGCCTACTGGTGGAGTGGGGTGCCTCGAGGCGCTTATTGGTAGAGCTAAAAGCACTTTGTAACACTTGATTGAGCAGGGCAGAGGCCAAGGACCAGGTAGAGGTGTACCTGAGGACTCAGCTGAGAAGAGGCTGTCCTGATGGAAGAACTGTATCCTGAGCATTCCTGAACCTGAACTGTAACATGTTACTTCCCTAACAAACCCCATAATCATGAGTATTGTCTGTGAGTTCTGTGCGGGCATGGCAATGAATTGAGTGCTGTGGGAGGGACACAGGGTGTCAGAATTGGTAAAGATGGTGGAGAGAGGAGGCATGTCTGACCTCCGCCTCACAGGACTCAGCCTTAGGCTGTTGATCTTGGCTTTCCTTCCTCCTTGTGAAGCTAGAGGTCAGATGCCTCTGCCATGCTATTTTTACAACCTCGGTTTGATTCTCAGCCAATATACTTCGAGTGCAGCCCCCACCCATCTGTCAGTGGAGGCTTACGTGTTGCTATGATGCTGAACAGGTTTCAGAGGAGTTTCCAATATAAGGCAGATTAGGAAGGAAGGCTGGTGATCCGCTTATGATAATCAGCCAACGAAACCCTATGGATCACAACGGTCCGATCCTCAACCAATCAAGGGAATGGTGCAGGACCAGGCAGCATTTTGTTCTGTTCTGCAGGGGTCACAGTTAGTCAGGTGCAATCAGAGGGCAACTAACCACCACCACAACAATTTTATTGAACACCTACTATGTGGCAGACAAAGGGTATTCTCATACTTGCTTTAGCTCTAATTTCCCTTAAACCTAATTAGATGGGAATTATTATCCCCCAAATACATACAAAAATACTGAGGCCCAGAGAAGTTAAGTAAATTAAGTTTGCAGAGCTAGGAAGTGGTAGAATTTGGATTCTATTTAGCTGTGTCTGACAACAGTGTCTGTGATTTCTTTAATATGTGACTTTGTTTTGTAGTGTGGGATTGGAGTGATGAAGGAGGCCAATATTTATTGAGTGTCATGCACTATACTAAGTGTTTTCACACACTTGATCTTCTGGATTTCTCTCAACACCTCTATGAGGTGGTGTTACTATTCCCATTAATAGATAAATAAACTGAGATTTGGAAATAGTAAATCTTAATTAACTTTCAATACTGAGATTTTATCTTGTGATATCTTCTAAAGAGATATCAATTACTTCAACCGTGTTATACCTAATGAGTTTTCGTGACATGGCCTGAGTGCATATATGTGAATATTTTGAGTTATCTCAATCCAAGACAAGGGGAATCTACACAGGGTGGAAAAGAGCGTTTATGAAATAAGAGTATGAAGTTAGAGGGTGGTTGGAAGGACCCCTTGTACTTGAATGTTCAATATTTAAATTGTTGTTGTTAGATGCTGTTGAGTTGGTTACAACTCATAGCCACACTATATACAACAGAACTAAACACTGCCCTGTCCTGCGCAATCTTCATTATTGTTGTTGTACTTAAGCCGGTTGTTGCAGCCACTGTGTTAGTCCATCTCATTAAGGGTTGTCCTCTTTTTTGATGGCCCTCTACTTTACCAAGCATGATGTCCTTCTCCAGGGACTGTTCCTTCTTGATAACATGTCCAAAGTATGTGAGACAGAGTCTTGCCATCCTTCTAAGGAATATCCTGGCTCTACTTCTTCCATGATACATTTGTTCATTCTTCTAGCAATCCATGGCATATTCAACACTCTTCTCCAACACATAATTCAAAGGTGTCAAATCTTCTTTGGTCTTCCTTATTCATCGCCCAGCTTTCCCATGTGTGTGAGGTGATTGAAAACACCATGGCTTGGGCCAGGTGTACCTTAGTCCTTAAAGGTACATCTTTGTTTTTTAACACTTTGAAGAGGTCTTTTACAGCAGATTTGCCCAATGTAATATGTCTTTTGATTTCTTGACTGCTGCTCCCATGGGTGTTGATTGTGAGTAAAATGAAATCCTTGACAACTTCAATCTTTTATCCGTTTACTACGATATTGCTTATTGGTTCAGTTGTGAGGATTTTTGTTTTCTTTATTTTTGTTTGTAGTCCATACCGAAGGCTGTGGTCTTTGATCTTTATCAGCAAGTGCTTCAAATCCTCTTCACTTTCAGCAAGCAAGGTTGTGCCATTTGCATATCGAAGGTTGTTAATGAGTCTTCCTCCAAACTTGATGCCACATTCTTTTTACTATAGTCCAGGTTCTTGGATTATTTGCTCAGCATACAGATTGAATAAGTATGGTGAAAGGACACAACCCTGATGCACACCTTTCTTGATTTTAAACCATGCAGTATCCCCTTGCTCTGTTCAAAGGATCACCTCTTGATCTAAGTACAGGTTCTGCATGAGCACAATTAAGTGTTCTGGAATTCCCATTCTTTGCAATGTTATCCATATTTAGTTATGTTTCATACAGTAGAATATCTTTGCATAGTCAATAAAACACAGGTGAATATTTTTCTTGTGTTCTCTGCTTTCAGCCAGGATCCATCTTACATCAGCAATGATATCCCTTGTTCCACGACCTCTCCTGTACCCAGATTGAATTTCTGGCAGTTTCCTATTGGTGTTCTGCTGCAACTGCTTTTGAATGATCTTCAGAAAATTTTACTTCCATGTGATAATTGCTAATATTGTTTAATAATTTCTGCATTCTGTTGGATCACCTTTCTTTGGCATGGACACAAATATGGATTTCTTCCAGTCAGAGGGACAGGTAGCTAGCTCTCTTCCAAATTTCTTGGCATAGATGATTGATCACCTCCAGCGCTGCATCACTTTATTGAAATATCTCAATTGGTATTCCATCAATTCCTGAAGCCTCCTTTTTCACCAATGACTTCAGTGTAGCTTGGACCTCTTCCTTCAGTACTATCAGTTCTTGATCATATGCTACCTTCTGAAATGGTTGGACATCAACCAATTCTTTTTGGTTCAGCGATTCTGTGTATTCCTGCCATCTGTTTTTGATGCTTCCTGCATCATTCAATATTTTGCCCATAGAATCCTTCAAAATTGCAACTCGAGGCTTGAGTTTTTTTTTTTTTCAGTTTGTCAGCTTAAGAAATGCCAAGTATGTTCTTCCTTTTCAGCTTTCTAACTCTAAGTCTTTGCACGTGTCATTATAACATTTTGCTTTGTCTTCTTGAGCCCCTCCCTTTGAAATCTTCTGTTCAGTTCTTTTGTTTCATCATTTCTTCAATTCACTTTAGCTACTTGATGTTCAAGAGCAAATTTCAGAGTCTCTTCTGACATCCATTTTGTTCTTTCTTTCGTGTCTTTTTAATGAACTTCTGCTTTCTTCATGTATGATGTCCTTCATGTCACCCCACAAGTGGTCTGGTCTGTGATCATTAGTATTTAATGCATCAAATCTATTCTTGAGATGGTCTCCAAATTCAGGTGAGATATACTCAATGTCATATTTTGGCTCTCGCGGATTTGTTTTTATTTTCTTCAGCTTTGGCTTGAACTTGCATATGAGCAATTGATGGTCTATTCCACAGTTGGCCCTAGCCTTGTTCTGACTGATGATATTGAGATTTTCCATCCTGTCTTCCCACAGAAAGATTTAATTTGATTCCTGTGTTTTCTACCCGGTGAGATCTACGTGTATACTAGCCATTTATGTTGTTGAAAAAAGGTATTTGCAACGAAGAAGTCTTTGGTTTTGCAAAATTCTATCATGAGATCTCTGGTGTCATTTCTGTCACCAAGGCCATATTTTCCAACTACCTATCCTTCTTTGTTTCCAACTTTTGCATTCCAATTACTAGTAATTATCAATGCATCTTGACTGCATGTTTGATCAATTTCAGACTGCTAAAGTTGGTAAAAATCTTCAATTTCTTCATCTTTGGCATTAGTGGTTTTGTGTAAATTTGAATAATAGTCATATTAACTCGTCTTCATTGTAGGTGTATGGATATCATTGTATCACCAACAGCACTGTACTTCAAGATAGCTTTAGAAATGTTCCTTTTGATGATGAACACGACGCCATTCCTCCTCAATTTTTCATTTCCGACATAGTAGACCATATAATAGACTGATTTAAAATGGCCTATGCCAGTCTATATATATTATGCCAGTCTATTTCAGCTCGGTAATGCCTAGGATGTTGACGTGTATGCATTCTACTTCATTTTTGACAATTTCCAGTTTTCCTAGATTCATACTTCGTATGTTTCACATTCTGATTATTAAGGGATATTTGTAGCTATTTCTTCTCATTTTGAGTTGTGTCCCATCAGCAAATGAAGGTCCGAAATCTCAATTCCATCCAAGTCAGTAAGGTCAACTCTACTTTGAGGTGGCAGCTCTTCCCCAGTTGTTTTTTGAGTGCCTTCCAATATGAGGGGCTCATTTTCCAGGGCTATATTTGACAACGTTGCACTGCAAACTGACAGATGCATGGTGGAAAATTTAAATGTGAATTGTTAAATGTAAATTAAGTAGTCCTTTATTACTTACTGATTTATTTTTAATATGTCCATTGTGAATTGAATTGTGTCCAATTCAAAGTTATGTCAAAATCCTACCCCCTGGTGCCTGTGAACATGGCCTTGTTTGGACATAAGGTCTCTGAAGATGTGATTTATCAGTGAATATGAGGTCATATTTGAGTAGGATAAGTCCTAATTCCATTTGAGTTGTATCTTATAAAACAGTAGGACAGACATGGAGACAGAGAGAAAGAAATAGCAGCCATGTGATGAGGGAGGCATAAGCTGCAAGATAAGGAACAAAAGGATGGCCAGCAGCCTTCAAAAGTAAGAAGAGAGATAAGGAATGATTCCTCCATCAGAGCCCTCAGCCCTGATTTGGACTTACAGTCTTCAGAACTGCGAGACAATAAATTTCTGTTTTTAAAGCCACCCATTTGGTGGTATTTTGTCATGGCAGCCCAGGAATCTGAAACAATGCCTACTGCATTTATACACCTACCGCTTGAGAAAAAAAAAAGACAAAATAAGGCAATAAAAGCATGCCTCAGGTTTTCAGCCTCTGCGTTTAAGTTACAGAACAACCTAGTGCCTAAAAGATTGTTTTCCATAGAATGGTCTCTTCCCTATTCAAATCGGTACTTGAAAGTGGGATATACTCATCTGAGAAGGTGGTGGTATTGTTTCCCAGCTGTTTATAGATGCTTCCAGCTTGTAGGAACTGCATCCTGAGTTACTAAGTTAATGGCTTGGCTGTCACCTTGTGATTTATCAGTGAAATTTCTCCTCTGAGTGCAGGGCATATAAAAGGGTAGTCAGCTCATAACCCATGCTGTGGCATAGTAGCAATGATCATGCATGGGATGGACCCTTCAGAAAGCAAGGCCATTGGTAAAATAATAATGCTTTCTTGCTGTAATATGTAACATGATCCAGCCTCATAGATAGTGCAGCATAGACTATCTAAACACACTTTAGCCTTTGTAAACAGAAAATGTGTTCATGGAAATCCTGAGGGAATATTTTGTGATGTCAGGTTTTGTTTTATAGCATCTCATAGTACTTATGCTCTGCATGACATACCAGTTTGGGGGCTTAGTTGGGCTTTTAAAAAGCAGATCATGTTTTTTCTCTTTGCAGTGGCATTGGATTTTAGATTGACCTCTGAGTGTACCTGGATAAAAGCATCTCTCCCAGAATTTGGGAGAGATGGTTGGATTATGACAAAGCTATCGGGATACATCAAGTACCACTACAGCGGCCAAAGGATTTTCAGGCCCACAGACACACAGTAACCACTCTAATTCCTTTCTCTCTGGCTTATAGCCTCTGAAGAAGCTGAATAATTAAAGCGGTACACCACCAGGGAGTTTTTAAGGACTTCCATGTAACTGCTTATTTTGGCCCCATCTGAATACCCAGTAGATTCCAGAGAAAACCGTGAAAGGGCAACGATCTAAAAAGGTTTTAAGATTAGAATGTATACAATAATATCCTGGCTGATTATTTGGAATGCAAGAATTAGGCTGGAGAGCTATAGACGGATCCGTTAGCATGTACTTACTGGTCAAGATTGTGGCACACCCATCCCTTCATGGAAAAAGACCCACCCATTCTTAACCACCCACAAATACTTTCCTCGGTTTATTCAGGGCTTTTGCCTACATTTGCATGTTTTTCTCTTGTAGACCACACAGCACGTCCTGTGGGTCAGGAGAAACATGGAGATTGTAACTCACTTGCTTCCTATTGGAATGTGTGACTTCTGCCCAAATTTCCTTCAGTTGCCAAAATCCGACAGTCTCCATGGCTTCGATGATTAGAAATGGCTCACCTAAGAATACAAGTCAGGCCTTGATAAAACCAACTCCAAAGGATAATTTTAAGTCAGGTGGCATTTGAGTATACAATAATTGCTTTAAAATACATGAACAAAATGGATTTATTATTATTACCATATTGAGAGGAATTCTTACTATTGTGGAGAAGGATACAATAGTCTAGCTTAGCCCAATCTCTTGGACAGACAGTGCTTTTAACCATTTCCTCTTATGATTTCATGCTTACCAGTTCTGTTAAGTAGCCTTCTAAGATGGCCTCCAATTATCCCTACCTCCTGACATTCATGCCCTTGCGTAATTCCCTGTCCTTGAGTGTGGGCTTGAGGTAATGGTCGCTGTCTTAGTTACCTAGTGCTGCTGTAACAGAAATACCACAAATGAGTGGCTTTAACCCTTTCATGACCAAATTATTTTTTCCTTTTAATTTTTGTTGATATTACGTGTTTTCAGTAACAGAGGGCATGCTGAATCATTGAGTACAACTGAATTTTGATCAGGTTTTTGTTTTATCCCTCAATCCACAAATCATACTCTCAAAGTGTATGTGTACCCCTTGTGCATATAAATTCTACCCCCAGAGTCCAGAGGTACATATGCATAACAAATAAAAAATTTCAAAATTCATGTTTTTCCTACCAAAAAATTCAATAATTTAGCACCACCTCATATGATACCCTGCAAAAACAGTAATTTGTGACACACACCTGTTTTTTTATAGGGCCCTGCCTGACAGCAGTACATACTGTCAGTGGGACAGTAGCTCCCCAGTGAACCCAGAGATACAAAAAGTAAGTGGTACCTGTATATACTGCTGGTCCTGAAAGAGTTATTAAAGAATGGAAATTTATGTTTCTGAGCATATGGAGGCTAAAAGTCCAAATCAAAATCTTGTCCATGTAAATTCCTTCCTTGTTGATAACCCTGGGTATCTCTTTGTTCTTTGGCATTCCTTTGCTTGTAGGCAGTCCTCACATGTCACCTGTCCTCTTCTGTTCATGTGTGTGTGTTTGTGTCTGTGCCTATTGTGGTTTTTTTATAACTCAAAAGTGATTAGGTTTAGGACCCATACTATACTATGACCTCATTAACTTAAAAAAAGAAAACTCCCTGTTCCAGAATAGGGTCATATTTACAAGTACAGGTGTTAGGATTTCAGCACATATTTTTTGGGGGACACAATTCAACCCACAATAGCTGACTCCACAATTCAACTCACAATGGAATATGGAAAAAGTGATGAAATATCACTTCCAAGATTAGATTACAAAAGACTGTGCACTCCATTTAGCTGGTGTTCTCTAGCTTTCTCACTCACTCTGATGAAGCCAGCTGCTATGTTGTAAGCTGCCCTATGAGGAGACCCATGTGTCAAAGAGATGAGGGTGGGTAGCCCCTGACTAACAGCCAAAGAGTCACTGAGGCCCTAAATCCAAACACGTGTGAGAGCTGAATCCTGACAACAACTGAGTGAGCTTGAAAGTAGATCCTGCCCCAGTTGAACCTTGAGATGACCATAGCCCTGACTTATGCTTTGATCAAAGTCTTATGAGAGACTCTGGGCTGAAGGACCTAGTTAAGATGCACCCAGATTTGTAACTCATAGAAACTGTGAGATAATAAAATGTGTGTTGTTTTGAAGCTGCTACGTTTTGGGGTAATTTGGTACACAACCACGGGCAGCTAATACATCGAGCGATGAATCAATCCTCTTCTTCTCCCCCTTACTCCCCTCCCTCCTTCCTACTTCTTCAAATACGATGAAGCATCCTCTATGTGCCAGGCACTATGGTAGACATTGAAATGTAGCATTGGGCATGAGAGATAGGATATCCGTTCTCATAAGCCTCCCACCCTAGGTGAGGAGACCAACACCAAAAAAATAATCTTGTGAGAGACATGAAAATAAAAGTAAAATGTGCTTTTAAGTTAAGACAGGGGTCTAGACCATTCTGTCGGAGGCTGCTTATCAGGGAAATCTTTCCCAAGCCACAAAGGGTAAATAGGATGATTTTAATCTTGTTTCTCCCAATATGGAGAGAATTCAGCCACCAATACACCTATATTTCTTATTGTAATGCAAAAATATAGCATTTTAGGATATAAATATACATGTATTTCTCTGTATAAAGGACATTCATATATATATATATGACAAATACACGAGCCATCTGCTGGTGCTCAGAAGCTTTTCATGTCTAAGTAAGTAAGTCTTGTTTGCATGTCGTTTGACTTACCTTACAGAATTCACTGTCTTGCGTGCTGGTTACCCTGCACTGTCTCTCACTCTGCCCTCTTCCAAAGGATATGTCTTTGCATTTCAACAGAATTTTCTATTGTTATTTTTTAAGTTCCATATGGCTAGGAGCTTGAGAGTGTTGTAAAAGCAAACACGATTGTTGATTATTTCTGCCACTTCTTAAAAAGGCAAAAAGAAACCCCCAAAGGTCAACTAATAGTGATTGTAAAGGCCACTTCTACCAGAACACACAGCAGAGTTATATGAGGATAGCAGTCTGTGTGTATTTATTTTCATAGCATCAAACTCAGCTTAGGATATTCTAATTGGCTCTCCCAATATCTTGAGACTCAGGAGTTCCACAAAAAGGTCAGCGTAAAAGGGCACCAAGCTATAACTTGAACTTGAAATTCTTGAGAAAAGTTAAGGTATAAGGTATGAAGCTCTGGTAATGGATGGATGTGTCTAATGTTTGAATAGCAAGGGATGATAAAATGACAATGACATGGATGTGGGTGATGAAAAGATGAAAAAGATGGAAGTTGGTTCAATTGGAGGACTGAGGATTTTTTTTTAATGAGCGAAAAGGATAGAAAGTAGTCTGTAATGTAGAAATTATTCCTGAGGACCAAGGCTATGAGATTTCAGAGAGTCAGATATAATTAAAAAGTTGGAGTGCTGTCCCAAATTTAGTCAAGTATGGAACAGACATTATGTTTGGTCCTCATTGTCATGTCTGCATCCTGGTCTTGAAAATAAGAAAAAGCAAGAGAGGACCCATAATTTCAGATTAGAAGGGTCTCCGCGGCAGAACTGCATGCAAAGCTAATGCTGCTGAGGGTGGAGGAAAGGGAATGTAGAACAGGGACAGAGAATAACAATCAGGAAGGCTATAGGTGCCAACCCACGCAGCCTTTCTCCCCACTTCTGCCTCAGAACTTATGTGATCTCTACCAAATGCTGGCGGGTTATTGTTCACAGAGAGGCTTGAAATATGATTATAATTATCCTGTAACCACATGAGGACAATACAAAGCAAGATGGTGTTTTTAGAATACAGAAAATTTAAACGTCTTTAATAAATATCTTGGTGTAGATAATTTTATTTGTTTTTGGAATTCAGGGAAAAGCAAGCAAAAGTTTATGATTATAGGAGGATGCAATAGATTCGGAAAGTGCATAGAGAGATTCCTTAATGCAGCATGGTGGGATGGTTACTGCTTAATTGTGGTCAAGGTGATAAATGTATTAAATGAGAATTTTTGGTTGCAAATAACAGAGACTATGACTCAGTCTGTCTGGGATAACAATTTGGCTCATGTGACTGAAAAGGTAGAAGTATTGAGTAGCTCAGGCTGGATTCAGCAGCTCGACCATAGATGGCTCCTCTCAGAGCAAGATGTTTCTCAATGTTTCTGGAAACCATAAGTGTCCTTGTTCTCATCTGTATTCATTTCTTAGGGCTTCCACAACAAAATGCCACAAATTTGGTAGCTGAAAAGAACAAATTTATTGTCTCACAATTCTGGAGTCTGAAATAAAGGTCTCGGCAGGACTGTGCTATCTCTGGGGGATATAGAGGAAAATCCTTCCTTGCCTCTTCGTAACTTCAGATGGTTCCTGGCCATCTTTGATGTTCCTCTTGGTTTGGAGATGCATCACTCCAATCCCTGTTTCCATCTTCTCATGGCCATCTTTCTTCTGTGTTCTTGTCTGTATCTTCTTATAAGGATATCATTCATATTGGATTAGAACCCACCCTACTTCAGTATGACCTCATGTTAACTTACATCTTCAAAGACCTTATTTACAAACAAGGTCATGTTCACAAGTATCAGGGGTTAGGACTTCAACGTATCTTTTTGGAGGACATAAATTCAAGCCTTAACATTATCCATTAAGACAAGTATGTCAATGGAAAAGCAAAAGATCTTTGCTAGAGGCCTTTGTCAAATGTCTCTTTACATGTTATTGATCTGCACTGGGTCACAATCCAATATCTGAATCATTCAGTGTGGACATAGGAATAGGATCTCTTGATTGGTTGAAGCTATTCAAGGCCTAACCCTGAAGAAAGGGAGGAGTGAGTTTCCCCTTGAAACATCTTAACTGAAATGAGAAGGGGCTTATAGCTGAATGAAATTCAAGACCGTCTTGTTCTCAGACAAGCTCAGTCACAAATTTGACATATGACATGAGACTTAAACTCTATTGGACTTCTAGCGTTAGACGGGAAAGATCGTTAAGGTGTCTTTGGCTTCAAACATTTGACCTTCCTTTGGGATAGGTAGATATACGTATCATAGGTATGGCTTATCTGTTGCATACCTCTGAATATGCAAGAACATACTTAGAATTTTGTGCCTTCTTTTTTGCTTTGTTTTATACTTTAGCTATGAATAACCCAGTGGCTGGTAAAAGGAACCATAGGCTATTATTTTTTCCGTATGATTGAGACAGGGCCATAATTAATCAACAGTCATACAATTGCCAAAAACTGGTAGAAAAGTGGTTTAAATGGGAGGGGAGAAATTCTCCACACCAACTCACTGGTGACCTTCAATAGAGAAAATGGCTTTTATGCCATAAATAAACATAAAAAGTATAATGAACAGGAAGTGGCTCATTGTTTAAAAAAATAATAAAAAAGGATCATCTGATTATCTCTTGCTGATTATATAAATGCCAGAGAGCAATTTTAAGTATTCTAAAGATAACTAGAATAATTTACAAATGCCTTTATACAGCGTAGTGAAGGAGCAGTGTGCGTTTTAATAAAGCATGCTGACCTTGCCAAAAGACCTTTTATAAATCGTGAGAAAAAGCTGATTTAGTTGTACCATCTTGTTGTTGCCCAACACTTTAAGCAAGAATCGGTAGCTACTTTTTGATTTCTGAATCAAAAGTTGAAGAATTCTTTAGACAGGAAATGTAGATGCAATGATTAAATTGGAAAAATCTCATCCAATGGTTACAAGCAGCCTTAGGTTGTCCACCATGGAGTCAGAATCTCCAGTGTGATAGTCCTGAGGTCAGATCCCAAATCCAGATTTAACAGCTTATGGCTTTGGCAAACCAATGAATTTCTCAAAGCCTTGGTTTCCGCATCTGTAAAATGAAGCAATAATAACACTTACCTGATATAATTATTATGGTAGTTAAATGAGGGAATGTGCGTAAAGCATGGCATGTAATTTCTGGCACAAAATAAACGTTCAAAACCTGTTATTTCTTAAAGGGTATGTTGTTTCCTCTTCAGCTTCAGAGGAAGAAATTGCATGAGGTGTCATACTGCAGGGATCAGCAACATGGATTACCTAGTTTCTCACGACTCACGACCCACTCATTGAACAGAAACACGTACCATCACAGACATATTTGACCTCATTTAGTTCACTGTGATTTCTTGGTGCCCAGCACAAAGCCTAACCCATAACTTGTTGCTGTCAAGTCAATTAGGACTCTTGGCTACTCCATGTGTGTCCCCGTAGAACTGTGCTCCATAGGATTTTCAAGGCTAATTTTTTGGAAATAGATTGCCAGGCCTTTTTTTCTGAGACACTTGAATCTTTCAGTTAGCAGCTGAGTTCATTAATCCTTTGCACCACCTAGGGACTCTGGCCCATAGTAAGCACATAATGAATATTCATTGTCTAACAGACTGATTAAGTGTTGTCATCTGGGTAACTGGGCAGCTGCTTTGGCGTGCTGGGTGGTGGCGATGACGCAGCTGGTCCTCACTCTGGCTGAAGGGAGGAATGTGTTGTTTTAATGCGTTGCACATTTTTCTGCCCAGAGCTCTGACCAGGCCTGGGTGTTTCCCTCGGTGTCCCTGCCTATCTACCTACCTTACTCATCAACAACAGCTCTTAGTGCCTTCAATGTGATGATCCAAATATGGGTCTAGCACAACCGAGAGCAAGTGTTCTTCTTCAGGCGTTGCTGGAAAATAATTTTATAACTTCAAAAAGAGTTCCTAACTTTTGGTCGCTTTCCCACCTTTCAAGCCAGAGATCTTTAATGGCAGGTGACCACATTTTACAATTTTTTTCTTTTTCTATTTTCTGCAGAGAAGTAAAGAAGCTGCCATTTCTGAATACCTAAAATGAGGCAGTGTTGGCCTGGATGCTTTTACATAAATTGTGTCATTTAAAATTCCTAATAGTCTGGGGAATGTAACAAGTAATAATTGCTTTACTTTATAATCCAGGAAACTGTGGCTCAGAAAAAAATAAATTACCCAGAAAGAGCTCAAACTGGGATTCAAACTGAGTTTTACATGACCCCAAAGTCACATTATTTCTGTCCCATTCCCAGCCTCCTCTATATTAATATGCTTTTGATTATTTTCGTCACATATTCTAGTTATCTTAAAGCACAGGTCAAATGTTTCACATTCTTTTAAGATAATATTTCTTATGTTAAAAATATTTCCCTCTTTTCGATGCAGAGATTTAAGCAGGATTCTAGAAGGAAAATGAATCTTACAAATCCTTAGGGAGAAACTATACAGAGAGTGTAAGAGCACAGGATTTGGAATCAGGTAGGCATGATTACCAGGCATGCATCCCTGGTGGTGCAGTGGTTGAGAGCTACAGCTGCTAACTAAAAGGTTGGCAGTTTGAATCCACCAGGTGCTCCTTGGAGACCCTATGGGGAAGTTCTACTCTGTCCTATAGAGTCTCTATGAGTTGGAATCGGTTCAATGGCATTTTTTTTTTCTTTAATCCCTGAGAAATGTACCTAATCATCTTCCTGAGCCTTAGTTTCCTCATCAGTAAAATGGGAATATTAATACCTACACCAGAAAGGACGTCAAGGATGAAGTGAGGCAATGTGTGTAAAGCATGTCACACAAGACCTGCAACAGTGTGCTTGCTTCAAGAACCATGGATCTGATCTGAGAGGCCAGGCTGGGGCATTCTCCAATTGCACATGACCCTGTCTCAACCCTGAGAAGAAATGCAAGTAGGTATGGCGTGCTAGATGAGAGAGGAGAAAAAGTACTCATTCCTGTAGGGTGTGTTTTGGTGTCTAAGTTTTGCAGTAGCTTCTTCTGGATTGCAGATGTCTTCAAAAACTTGAACTTCACAGTTGCAAATCCACAAAGAATTATGCAAAGTGGAAACATATGTCTACAAACATTCTCGCAACCTATGAGACAACTAATTTTACTCAATTCTAATTTTCTTCATCTGCCTGCTCACCTAGGATTGAATGTGAGCCATAAGCCATTTATCGACTCTAATAATAGCTTGATCTTTGAAGTCAGAAATGTCAATGAAAAGTTTTTTTTCTTATATAATAAACAGTAAAATTTTTTTATCTTCAGTGAAGAACACAGTGAACTGCTTTCTGAACAAAGATAAAGAAAGCAACGTTCTTCATTTAGCATTGTCTTTAGCAAGATAAGAGCAAGAGAGAGAGTGGACGCACATTTTTGTTTTTATATCTGTCCATTTGGTCACTTGAATTTCTTCCTTTCAGCCACTTTACAGACCACAAACTGGGAGAAAGAGTGAGAGATCAGTATGGGCAAACAACAAGCACATTTTTTATCACAAAGAAGAATATGCCTTCTCCTTTTGGGAAAAGATGAAACTCTTAGTAGGTGATATTTATAGACTAAGTCCTTGTAGTTTAGCTTCTAAGAAGGGGCTTAACTTCCTGCACAAACAAATCTGATTCCCTAGAACGTACCCCTTTCTCAGCCACACGTCTTGGCTTGGGATACTCCTACTCCTCTTTCAAAACACAGCTGAAATGTCACCTCCTTTTGGCTCTTCCCTGGACCGTATCCCAGGTCAACTTCCAGGAGTTTAGTTGGTTAACTGGTCCGTACTCTCCCCAGCACCAGGTGTGTACCTCTAACATAGCTCCTGTCACACTCCCTGCCAGAGGTTTCTTTATGTGAGTGTCATTCCCATTGGACTGCAGGCATTCAGTTCAGTCCTCTGTTGCCACCAATAGCCCAAGGACTGGGATATTAAAAAACAAACAGAAAAACAGTTGCCACTAAGTTAATTCTGACTCCTGGTGACTCCATATGTGTCAGAGTAAAACTATGCTCTGTAGGATTTTCAATGAACGATTTTTTTTTGGAAGTAGATTTCCATACCTTTCTTCCAAGGCGCCTTTGGGTGGACTTGAGCATTCAACCTTTCATTTAGCAGCTGAGCATATTACTCTTTTGCACAGCCCAGGGACTCCTAACTGGGATATAATTGCTGTTTAATATACTTGGCTGAATGGACAATCAAAATATTCACGGGCTCTGTTATCTACTGTCTTACTGTTTTATTCCTTATTTTACTTATCTTTTATTTCATGATTATTTGCTCATGATTTTGCTATCTGAGCAGGGCTTGGTGGTGTAGCTCTACTCCATGTGATGTTGCTTGGTGACTTTATTGGGGTTGGAAGATCTTAGGTGGACTCAGCTGGAGGAAAGGCTTGGTCCTGAGTGGTCCTCTCCCTCACATCCTCTGGAGGCTCTCACCATGTGGCCTCTCTCTCTAGCAGGATAGTTGACGTCTTACATGTGGCTCCGGGTTTCAAGAGATAAAAGCAGAAAGTTTCAGGCCTCATAAGGCCAGAGTTGTTACTTCTGTCCCATGTTGTTCAACAAGTCACAAGGCCAGCCAAAATTCAAGGGGAGGGGGAGATCAACTCCAAAGGGGGATGAAGGGTATCCTTGGTGGCCATCTTGACAGATAACTTACCATGTTTTCTATGTCTGGCTACCTCAGATCTAAGAGCTCTGCTGAGGACTGGGCCCTACTCCATTATTCCTAAATTATCTCCCTGTTATATGACTGAGTTCTTATGGAACATTTTAGAAATATTGTTTTGCATTAGCTTTTTGTTTGTTTTGCTTTGGTGCATGTGTGTGTGTGTATGTGTGTGAGGGGGAGTGTTATTCTGTTTATTTGATTTTCCCCTGAAAATTTCCTGTGACAAGATTTCTGAGTTAAAATTGTTTCCGAAAATATGAAATAATAACTGTCTTAGTTTTATGAGTATTCTCTTATACACATTTATCTAAAGACTTTTTAAACTGGAATCCAAAGAGAAAGTTCTCTTTAATAGTTGGTAAAGGGGAGAAACTGTGGTATTAATTATAGGTATAGCATTATACGCATCCTTGTCATTATTTTTTTTGTCATTATATGTCATTGTTAGGTGCTGTCGAGTTGGTTCCAACTCCTAGTGACCCTATGTATCACAGAATGCAACACTGTCTGGTCCAGCACCATCCTTAACAGTTGTCACTAAGTTTGAGCCAGTTTGTCATTATATACACCTATCTTTTTTTCCTTCGAAGTAGTCATGATACCCTTTTAAAGAAAAACTTATTTGTAGTGCTTTTTAAAAATGAAACGGCTATATAAAATTAAGATGAAAGATAAAAGAAAACAATTACACAATTATTCAAGTGCCTAGTTAAGCTATTTGTTCTCCAAAGCCTTTAAACAAGACAATGTATTTAAAAGTAGAGGAGCTACAAGATACAGAGAATATTAGAGGCAGGAGAAAGGGTTCAATGATTATCTTGCCCAACACTTTTGTTCTATAGATGAGAGATGTCTCTGGAAGTTACATAATACAATGTATGAAAAGGCAAGAAAAGCTATAACTTAGAGAAATGTATTATGATTAAAAGTCACAGAAATCCATCTTTGAAACGTTATTTAACTTTACGTATTACCAGTACTCCTCGAACAAAATACAAAGGGATATATGTGGGAAAAAAAAAAATGTGAAGGCAATTAAAATACATAGAGGTTAACTAAATACTTTTAGCAAGAGAGGCTTAAAGTTCAAGTTCTCCTTACATTTGATTAATAGCTATATAAGTTTTAAGTACAAATTATAATTTGAAAATGTTCATACTCTGTAAAATTACTCCAAGTTTGAAACCTAGAGTGTCATTATTGATTTCAAATACACTGTGCATATAAATATCAGAACATGTATGTATATATAACTGGACAATCATTAGCTTAAAAGAGAATTTACTTATTCTTTCATTTATTCACTCAACAAATGCTTGTTAAGCTCCACTGATGTGTCAGAAAGTATTCTAATCATGGAGGTACAACAGTGAATAAAACAGACAGTTCAGCTGCTTATAATGACAATTTATATTCTAATGGGAAACTCAGTATTCTCTTACTTGAGAATGAAGCCTAAGCAAATGTTGACTATTCAATAACCTTGACTTCTCTAAGTGTAGACACTGTGATTGGGAAAATACCTCTCAACCACTCTCTGAAGTTGTCATACACTTCCCTTGTCACATTGTAACACTTCTCATTTACTAGGACTTTTTTTTTCCCACCAAATCAATACAACAGAGATTTAGTTGTTGTGCTAATTGTAAATTTTGTTATTGTCATCATCATTTATCATTATTCCATCAGAATCAACCCTAGAATTAAAACGGTAAGAGAATTTTAAAATAACACCTGAATATTAACTTGCAAACTGATACCCCTCTCTCTGCCTCCTTTTAAAAAATTAGTTCATGCTTCTGGGTTTTCTCAGCATTTTACTTGTATTTTTAGTACAACACCCATTAATTCAATTATACAGCTTGTTGTCTGTATATTTGTGTCATGGATTGAATTGTGTCCCCCCAGCATATCTGTCAACTTGGCTGGGCCATGGTTCCCGGTATTGTGTGATTGTCCACCATTTTGTCATCTGATGTGATTTTCCTATGTGTTGTAAATCCTATCTTTACGATGTTAATGAGATGGGTTAGCAGCAGTTATATTCATGATATCTACAAGATTGGATTGTGTCTTCAGCCAATCTCTTTTGATATATAAAAGAGAAAACGGAGCAGAGAGACGAGAAAGCATACCACCAAGAAAACAGCGCCAGGAGCAAAGCCCGTCCTTTGGAAGCTCCTAGTTCCAGGGAAGATTGATGACAAGGACCTTCCTTCAGAGCCGACAGAGGGAGACAGCTTTCCCCTGGAGCTGACACTCTGAATTTGGACTTCTACCCTACTAGACTGTGAGAGAATAGACTTCTATTTCTGAAAGCCATGCACTTGTGGTACGTCTGTTATAACAGCACTAGATGACTAAGACAATTTGTATCTATTGGTAGACGGTCAGCCTCTTGAAAGTAGAGCTATGCCTTATTCATCCCTTTATCTCCATTGTTGTTGTTAGCTGCCATCGAGTAAGCTCCAACTCATGGCAATCCCAAGTAAAACAGAATGAAATATTGCCCGATCTTAAGCTATCCTCACAATTGCCGGCATGTTCAAGTCCATCATTGTGGTTACTGTGCCAATTCACCTCACTGAGGTTCTCCTTGGCCCTCACTCACTCTGTACTTCACCAAATATGATGTCCTCCTGCAGCAATTGATTCCTCCTGATGATGCGTCCAAAGCAAGTGAGTCAGACAATGTTCTGCTCTGATCCATAAAGATTTTATTGCCAAATTTTCAGAAGTAGATTGCCAAGCCTTTCTTTTTAATCTGCTTAGTCTGGAAGCTCTGCTGAAACCTGTCCACCGTGGGTGACCCTGCTTGTATTTGAAATACTGGTCGCATGGCTTCCAGCATCACAGTAACATGCGAGCTACCACAGTACAACAAACTGACAGATGGGTGGTGGTTTATCTCCATAGTGCCAGCCTAATTCATTCAGTAAACATTTACATAATTACTATTTTATTTAGGACTTGATTCTTTCAAGAATCATTAGACCAAGCAAATATCTTGTGAGGCAGGTCGTGTAGGTGTCATTCGTAATTTAGAGTCAAGAACCTAAAGTCACTAGACATTTCTATGCACTCAAGGCCACAGTGCCTGTAAGGGTTGGCCAAAGGATTTGAATTCACAGCCTATGACTCCAAATCCAGTGTTCTTTCTCTGAAATCACATTATTTACCTGCAAATATCTGTAATTTTCATTGTCATAGATGTATCTTCACCAATGTTTCCAATTTTCCTGTTTTTCTTTGCTTCTGTTTCCTCTACTTGCTTAACCTTGAATTGGTCCTTCAACTTTTACCCTGACTCAATTGTTGTGGCAGAAGGAAGGCTAGGACAATAACAACAACAAAAAAATGTTCTATTATTCTTCTGTAAGAGATTAGTCACCAGTTTTTTGTTTTTTGCTTTGTATTCCTTTGGTAAGTCTTATGTAATAGAGATTTACTTACAAGAGTTCCAGGGCTAAGGGTTTCTTATTCTAATGTAAGCTGGCTGATATTTTTCCTTATTTAAAGATTGAGCAATTTAGAGCAAGGAGATGGCACATTTAGAAGATCACATGGCTGGCAACGTGGAGGAAGAAAAGAGTAGTTATAGGGAGATTAATTAGTGGATAATTATAATACTGTAACAAATGAATACATATACACATGTGCACATACACACACACAAATTCTGATATACTAGATTTACACTAAAAAGTGCAGAGTGAAAAGAATAGAGAAGCAAAAAACAATTCAGGGTGAGTCACAGAGATTTTAGTTTTCGTGGAATAAGAGAGAAGAATTTTACTCTAAGTGTGGTTTTTAGACCATCAGATTTTCTGATTATCATTTCAGATATTTTGGATGGTCTCAGACCTACTGATTCAGAAACCCTTGGCGGGTAGGACCCAGGATTACTCATTATAACATTGTCTTTTGGTGGTTCTTATGCACACTGAAGTGTGAGAGAACCAATAGGTAAAAACAGTGTTTTTCAAACTAGTATGTGGATACAAAAGGCCTCAGAGTCTTGTTAATAGGCGGGTTTGGATTCAAAAGTTCTGGAGTGGGATCTAAGAGTGAGTTTCTAAAAAATTCCCAGGTGGACCACACTTTGAGTAGCAAGTTACCAGAGTGTGGGATAGCTCCTGTGTTGTGTGCACATGCAGGTGAGATGGAGAAAGTGGATAGATATTTCACTATGATTTATAAAAGAATTCTCCTTTGGCACCTCATCGGGAAACTTTGCTAGAGATTTCAAATTGCTTTTCAATGTCTATGTGGGTGGGTCTCTCATTTGGACTGGCCAAGAGGCAGCTTGGCTTTATGCAGTTTCAGTTGTAAAATTCTAGGTGGGAGACCAAAAGGAACTCCATATACTTCTGGTGGAGCCTTTTGCCCTGCCTTTTCTAGTTTCAAATAGTTCAGAAGAAATGGATTCTTTGTGCAGTACATGATCCAGGCTGGTTTCTAAATGTTCATCTGTCCCATTCCTGCCAATTAAGAGCAACAGCTATCTTGCAGAGATGGTGGTCGTTAGGAAGTGACACAGCTGTGGGATTTGGATGAGACAACAGTTGTACAGCCAAGATATGGCATCACTGGAATGCAAACTGCCATAAGCCTGATTTATAACACACATCCAAGGGGAAAAATCTTAAACCAAAATCAACTAAAATAACAACTCACCCAAGAGGGAAAACAAAACAAAACATCACCCCAGAGATGCTTAGTCCCACAGTCAAGTTTTCTCAGGCTGTTTTAGAAACAAAATTTGGACTATAAATTGACCTAAAGAGATTCCAATTACTTCAGTTGTCTACGGTGC